>NC_136073.1:512395515-513657128 GCF_964261635.1 Lissotriton helveticus | reverse complement strand
GAATTTCAAGAAGTTCTAATGGCTCCTACACGATTTGGCCTTGAGGATAAGTGTAGTACAGAGACATAACTTCTTACCATAACACTGGACGTCATGGTAAAATAACTGCACTTTGAATGAGTTCAGAAAAACTATTTCTTTTTATAAGCTAATTCAAGCAGCCAATCAAAACATGGAGTAGAGGGAATGTAAGTCTGCAATGCTGTCTACTGTTTTATATTGCTTTGTGATTAAAAGTGATGTAGAGAATTAAATAATTGTAGTAGTCATAGAGGTAGTGTAAGTCTGCTTCATAGTAAGCAGTATCAGTGTCATAGGAAATGTAGAACATGAGTGAGCAAGAAGGGTAAGATATTAGTAGTCCAGGATTGTGAAAATGATCTTCAACATTTTAATTCTGAAAGTTGCGGAAATACAACATGACGGGATTGGCTTACAAGAATTCCAAGAGTTATAAATGGCTCTGACATGATTTGGCCTTGTGGAAACGTGTGGTAGAGAGCGAGAAGTCATTTATTGTATGTAACATATTTTTCAAAACGATGGAGGTTTTCTTTCAGAAAGTGGCGGGCTGAAAGTAATAACAGCACAACAGAGTTTAAGCTGTTCATAGGACATCCTTCGACGTCATGGAAAGTAAGTTAACTTTAAGGAGTTCTGAATTCTGATTTGTTATGTTGTATGGGTTTTTTAAACACAATCATTTTGATTGTGTTTTTTTTTCCCCGCTGTTATATGATGAATACCTTCAAGTCACTGTTTTTAGTGAAATTTGATACATTCTGAAAACAGCAAAAATAAACCATTTAACATGTATATTTAATTCTGTACTTTTTGCATTTATGATGTACATGTAGAACTGTGTAGGAGGCATGGAGAAGGTGAGGCTTCTGTAAGTGTCAAAGTTGTTGCATACAGTGCTCGTATTCTACGTAGTCTTTCATATGATAGACTGCATTTCCACAATGAGATACCTAAGCAAAGGAAACACAGGTGATATGATTGTGGAATGAGCAAAAAAAATTGCACGTTTTTCAATTATATTACCTGTGTTTCCTAACATTACACATCACATTGTGTAGATGAGGTTTAGGCCTGTTCCTGGAGACAGAGGAGGTCTGACATTTGTTCAAGAGTGCAGTGGACATGACTCACTTCGTTGGTAGGCCTGCACATGTATTATCTCCTCTGTATTCTTCAACAAACCTAAATTTCATCTGCAACTCTGAGTAGGACTTAACTGAAACAAATCTGTTGATAGGTTACACCTTATCGGCATCTTGAAACAATCATTTAAAATGTTAGGGTCAGATTTATGATGGCCGTGCGCCTCTTTTGCTCCGCTGTGGGTCACTTTTGTGTAAAAGATGCACCATGTTGCAAGATAGGTTTCAGTTCATCTCCAGCAAGATACCATCAGTTTAAAATGTATATAATTAGCACTGTGTAGGGGGCATGCAGAAGCTGAAGCTTTTGTAAGTGTCAAAGTTGTTGCATGCAGTGCTGCACTTCTGGGTACTGTTTCATATGCTGGACTACATCTGCACTATGAGATACCTAAGCAAAGGCAACACAGGTGATGTGATTGTGAAATGAGGAAAAGAAACTCCACATTTTTCAATTACATCACCTGTGTTTCCTAAGTTTACGAATGACATTGTGCAGATGAAGTTTAGGTCTGTCCACAGACACAGAAGAGGTCTGGCCTTTGTTCAAGAGTGAAGTGGACATGACTTACTTCATTGGTAGGCCTTCACATGTATTATCTCCTCTGTATTCTTCAACAAGCATACATTTGATATGCAATCCTGAGTAGGCCTCACCTTAAACAAACCTCTGGAGAGGCCACACCTTATCGTCATCCTGAATCAATCATTTCAAATGTTAGGGACAGATTTATGATAGGTGTATGCCTCTTTTGCGCCACTGTGCGTCACTTTTGTGATGCAGCGGCGGTGCAAAAGATTTGCTATGAGGCGACAAAATTACAAATTGATGCATCTAGGCAGATGTGTCATGCTGTAAAAAACCCGTGCCACATGAAACCGATGCAGCAGTGATGCAAAAGATGCACCATGTTGCAAGACAGGCCTGACTTCATCTCCAACAAGATAAGAAGCTAAGTCTTCTGTAAATGTCAAAATTGTTGTATATACTGCTCAACTTCTATGTACTCTTTGATATGCTAGACTCCATCTGCACTATGAGATACCTAACCAAAGGCAACACAGGTGATGTGATTGTGAAATGAGGAAAAGAAACTCCACATTTTTCAATTACATCACCAGTGTTTCCTAAGTTTACGAATGACATTGTGCAGATGAACTTTAGGTCTGTCCACGGACACAGAAGAGGTCTGGCCTTTGTTCAAGAGTGAAGTGGACATGACTTACTTCATTGGTAGGCCTTCACATGTATTATGTCCTCTGTTCTCTTCAACAACTCGAAATTTCATTTGGAACCCTGAGTAGGCCTCACCTCAAACAAACCTCTGGATAGGACACATCTTATTGGCATCCTGAAACAATCATTTAAAATGTTAGTGTCTTGCGACACTTTTGTGAGACAACAGCAGTGCAAAAGATGCACCATGTTTTAAGATAGGCCTCACTTCATCTGCATCAAGATACTGTTAGTTTAAAATGTATATCTTTAGGACTGTGTAGGGGCCTGGAAAGCAGAAGCTTCTGTAAGTGTCAAAGTTGTTGAAAAACTGTTTGTCCTTCAATCTTTTCCCTTGTCTTTTCTAATTTTTAAATACATGTTTTAATATTTTTCAAATGTTTGTTCTCTCTTTCACAGATTGAAAGTATAAAAATAAAAAGTGAGTAAGTTAACGACAATTATAAGGTAAATGTTTTGTACTCTTTTCGTTACATTTCTATCACATTGACCTACTATTAGTTCCACAGCTTCATTTCTTTAACCCTCAGTTTCCTGCCTTTGCTACTTTCCTCATTAATTAATTAATTAATTGTGGGTTTCTAAAGCACTAGAATCGACTCCCGAAGGAGTATCTCTGCGCTGTAGACCGCAGGGGAACCCGTCCTGGCTTTCCCTGTGAGATGGTCCCTACTGGGTATCTCCAAGGTGAAACCAGGCATCCCCGGCATATGTGGGGGGCCGTTGTGGAGATGAGGCAAGCTAATGCCCAGAGTTGCCGAGTGTGATCCCTGGTTAGAGTAGGCACCGAGGCGAGAATTATCGCGTCCACTGACCCTGGTCCACGACCCTGCCGCGTCGGGGATAGAACCCTGGTCCCGGGCAGTCCTCTGCTTCCGGGTCTGCTGCCTCTAACCAGTGAGCCACACCACTTCCTTTCTCTATTACCTACTTACTCAACTCCTTCCACTCTTTTTCTCAGTCCCTCTCTTCTCATAGTTCCTCACTCTTGTTCACTCACTCCGTCTCTATTACTCTTAGTGTCTTTAACTGATCACTCTTTCACTACTTGTTCATAATGCTTTCTCTGTGTAGTTGAAGCACACTAAGGGGCATATTATGAACACAGCCAATAAAATTATTGCTGTTTTTATTGGCAGAAAACTGCTGCAAAAGTGGTTTTAGCGGCAGTTTTCTGCCGCAAAAGCGGCTTTAGCGACACATTTCTGCCGATAAAAGCTGCAAAACTTTTATTGGCTATGTTGATGATATGGCTCTATGTTATTTACATTTCTTTGCTGTTTCAATTAATCTTTTTCTGTTATTTTTTCTTTTCTGTTTTCTGTTTTTTCTCTCTGTTATTCCACATGTTTTAATCTTAATTTGAACATTCAGTCACATTCTCCAAGAAACTCTTCTTTGTTATTGTTCTACTCTCTTTTTTTTCTTTCACTTCCTTTTTTATTTTGTTTTTCACAATTATACCCTCTTCTATCTTTTCTTCGGTAAATAGATCTATTGAATAGTATCTCTGGTTTACTCCCTATAGCTGTCTTTCTTTTAACATTACTCTCTGTTTACTTCCCTTATACTAACTCTTCTTTTTTTTTTTTTTTTTTGGTTCGCTCCCGGTTCGCGAACCGGGAAGCGAACGGGGAAGCGAACCAAAAGAAATAGAGCTTGCCAGAGTGCTAAACATTCTAGCAATTTTTTTTGAAAGGGGAGGTAGTTCTGAAAATAACTTTTTTTTAATGTTTTTGTTGTTTTATATTTTTTTTTTATTTTTCTGAACATTTTTTGGTTTTTTTGTATTTTTAGAACAGTTTTATGTTTTTTTTGGTTTTTGATGGAGGGGAACAACAAAAAACAGGCATTGGAAAGGGCTCAACAGGAGCAAAAAAAAAAATTACTGTCTGGGGCGTTTAGGGCAATTGTGATTTTCATAAGCTCGGTTGAATAAAGTAATACTCATATTGCCACAAGACAGTAATTTTTTTTTTTTTTTTTTTATGGTACTCAGACGCACTGCGCACGGAGAAAAGAGCCTGCAGAAAGTTGGAGAAATCTTGGAGACTTTCGCGCAGCACCATTGATAGAGACAGGTATAGCTCAGCAATGAGACTCTATCATAAAAACATCAGAGCTGCCCGCAAGTCCCACATTATCTCCCAACTCTCTGGGGCTAGCAACGACCCCAAAATGCTGTACCAGGTGCTTTGCACATTCACCAAACCTGTCGCTTGCGACAGTGCAGAGGTGCTAACCCAAAAACTGTGCGATGAAACAGCCGGTTTTTTCTCGGATAAAATTGATGCCATTTACCAAAATATCTCCCAATCAGGCACATCCGCGGATGAAAATGTCCCCTCTTCCAGTCTCCAGTCTGGAACAGCCTGCGCTGTCCCAGCCTCATTATCTCTCATCCCTGAGATCACCTTAGACCAGGTCAACTCCCTGATTGGGACCATTAAGTCAGGCAGCCCAGTTGACCCCGTACCTGCCCGTGTCATGCACCTTATTGGGAGTGTTATTAGCCCCTGTATTCAAACGGTGATCAATTGCTCCCTGTCTGAGGGACTGGTCCCCCAGGTGTGGAAGGAGGCCACGGTCAAGCCTATCAGGAAGAACTCCGCCATCCCCTGGTCGGACATGACCAATCTGCGGCCAATTTCCTTGCTGCCATTCATCGGCAAACTGACGGAGAAGCACGTCAATCACCATCTCTCCGCCTTCATTGAGCAGACTGGCAGCCTAGACCATTCTCAGTCCGGGTTCAGGCCTAGGCATAGTACCGAGACCGCCCTCCTCTCCGTTACGGATGCCATACGCCTGTCCTTGGACAGAGGTTTGTCTGTGGTGTTGGTGCTGTTGGACTTGTCCGCAGCATTCGACACCATATCCCACGCCATTCTCCTTACCAGATTAAAGGAGATAGGCATTGATAGATCTGCCCTGGCGTGGTTCACCAGCTTTCTCTCAGAGCGTACCCAGAAGGTGAACATGGGCTCCTTTACTTCCACCTCGGCCAACATCATTAGAGGAGTCCCGCAGGGCTCCTGTCTTAGCCCTACGTTGTTTAACGTATATGTCTCCTCTCTGGCCAACATGACTAGGTCCTTTGGGTTTATGCCAATCTCCTACGCTGACGACACGCAGCTGCTGTTCACTTTTAAAACCTATACCCCGGAGAGAAGACAAGCTTTCTCCAACGGCATGACTGCAATTGCCAGCTGGATGGCCAAGAATTTTCTACAGTGCAACGTGGGAAAGTCTGAGGTCATGTTATTCGGGGAGGCGAAAATCCTTTGGACCCCAGACTGGTGGCCTTCAAGCCTGGGACATGCCCCGCTCCCTAAACAGGTGGTAAAAAACCTGGGGGTTCGTCTAGACCAGGACCTCACCCTTTCTTACCATGCCGGCACCACTGCGGGGTCCTGCTTCCACGTTATTGGCCTCCTTCGGAAGGTGTTCCCCCTTCTACCCGATGATACCCGGAAGACCCTGGTCCAGGCCCTCGTTTTGAGCCGCCTGGACTACTGTAATGGCCTACTCTTAGCGGCCAGCGAGGGAGTGCTCAATAAACTACAGGTGGTGCAGAACACCGCAGCACGGCTGGTGACCAACTCCCCCCCCAGAACTCCATCCCTCCCCCTCCTCAAAGCCCTTCACTGGCTTCCTATCCGGAAACGGGTAGAATTTAAGATCTGCTGTGTGATACACAAGAGTCTACACAACCTGGGACCCCATTACCTGGCGGACAAATTTGTTTATCACCGTCCATCCCGCATCCTCAGGTCCACCAACCAACAGTTGCTTCAGGTTCCCAGGCATTATAAGACCAGACAGGGAGGCCGCGCCCTTTCCATCATGGGTCCGCGTCTATGGAACAGCCTCCCCCTCTCCCTTAGAGAGTGCCCCAGTCACCCAGCTTTCAGGAAGCGCTTAAAAACTGTACTATTCTAGGAGGAGTCTCTTAAATCAGTCCACTTCACAGCACCGCGCTGAGATACACCTTCGGGTGTGATGCCGGCGCGTAATAAGCCTATAAAAAAAGACAGTAATGCACCACAATACAAGCAGGTAAACTTCATATGGACAAAGTTGTCCTGAATGTTTGGCACGGTTTCCCGTGCCTCTGCTGCTGTCAAAGATATCTGTGATGATGACCTGGCCACAGGAGTTGTTGGGTTGTCCTGCTGGTCACGCATCTCTGCCCGGCTGTAGTTTAATGGATGCCACCTGCTCATGTGACGATGCATGGTGTAGTTACCGAAGCTATACTTTTTTAAGGTGCCTCTAGATAACTTCTCTTTACATATGAGGCAGGTGACATATCTGGCATTTACTTTCTTCTGCCCTTCAGGGATCCGATGTGAAACCCGGGGCTGCTCTTCTAAAAACTGTGGTCCTTCTGTCTCCTCTTCCTCTTGATCATCCTCTTCCTCCTCTGTGTTGCTGATGAACTGGGGAGGTGGTCCTCTCTTCCCATGAGGAGGTGGTGGTGGTGGTGGGGGTCCACCAGCTGAAGCTACCAATGAAGCCATTGCTGAAATATCAAAAAAGGTCTTCCTCTCACAAAGATGAAAGTCAGAGTGAGGAAAGAAGGAGGGGTTTTCATCATTTGGGAAAAACAATAGTTCTAAACCAATGAAAAGTGTTATTTTTAGGTCACCTGACCTAGCCTTACATCATTATGAAACCAAAAGTGAAATGAACCAATGAAAAGTTTTATTAACAAGTCACATGACCTGTTACGCTTAAGTTACGCGCTGCGGAACGCGCCCCGGATCGCTTCCGGGTCGCTGCGCTTCGCGCCTCGGTTCGCGCTCCGGAGCACTTCCGGGTGCGCTAACGCGGCGCGTCATAAGACGCATTACGCGGCAACGCGATACGTCGCGCTTTCGCGACGCGCCCCTGATCGCTTCCGGGGAGCTGCGCTTCGCATCTCAGTTCGCGTACCGGAGCACTTCCGGGTGCGCTAACGCGGCGCGTCATAAGACGCATTACGCGACAACGTGATACGTCGCGCTTCCGCGACGCGTCACGATGTTGATTTCTAACGCGGCAAGTGCGCAAACGGAACGTTTACCGGTTCGCGGACCGGGTCGCGGCATCAAATTGAGCTAACAGGAAGCTTCCCGGTTCGCGAACCGGGAGCGAACAAAAAAAAATATTTAAAAAAAAATTATTAATAAACATATAACATATATTTTTGGATTTAAAGAAGAATACATTTTACAGCTACAGATATTAGCTTTTAAAAAACCAATGAAATTCACTGAAAAAACCATAGGTTATAGACCATATATAGTTAGGAATTAGCATTTAATAAACCTTGAAAATTCACTGAAAAAACCATAGGTTATAGACCATATATAGTTAGGAATTAGCATTTAAAAAACCTTATTTTACTCACACAAAACCATTGAAATTCCATATATAGTTAGTTGTACTAACTATATATCGCGCACCCGCAATCCACTGCTGATCATGTCACATATTACATCATTCATGACATGGTCAGTGACATCACTGATGACATCACTGATGACATCTCAAATGACATCACTGATGACATCACTGATGACATCTCAAATGACATCACTGATGACATCACTGATGACAACATCCAGTGACTGTATTTTTCTGTAAAGTTAAAATATGTCTTACATATTGAAGAATGAGTGGATGTATAAGTGTCTTGATGAAGGATTTAGTAGGGGCATGACTGACTGTATGAGTGACTGATTAAATGTGTCTCACTGAGTGCATGGGTTAGTGACTAAACTGTCTTAATTTGTGCATCATTATGTCTGTTGTTCTGTAAACTGCTGCATGTGTTGATCAGTAGCTATATGATTAACTATATGGGTTATTGATTGGTTGCCCAAGCATTTGTATGGGAGACTGAGTGTGTGTGTGTGTGGCTGGGAGGTGTATGACTCTCTGCATAGATGTGTGAGCAGTTGATTCACTAGATGTATGGTTCAAAAGTGCATGTGGAAACAGCTGTATGGGCGGTTGACTGTGTGCATGAGTGTATTGGTGAGTGAATGGATATCTCAGTGCTACATGTCAAAGTAAGTACATATGTAAAATACAGTACATGTGAGAGTTGACATATATAAATAACTGTGCATAAGAGCCAGTGAATGTGTGAGTGGCTGTATGGATCATTGTGAACTTGTATCCAGGATTGTATAAGTGAGTAAATATGTTTTAGTATATGTTTGAATAAGTAAGGTGTGTATAACTGTATAGTTGAGGAAATGGAGGTGTGATTGATTCTTTGCATGACTGACTAGGTGTGTGAGTAACTCCATGGATGAGTGACAGTCTGTGAGTGTATGTTTATACTGAGTGTATCTAAGATTATATAAGAGTCTGAAGAGGTTCATCATAATATCACATGAATGATGTCATCAGTGATGTGATCAGTAATGTCAAATGAGATGTCATCAGTGATGTCATCAGTGATGTTATTTGAGATGTCATCAGTGATGTCATCAGTGATGTCAAATGAGATGTCATCAGTGATGTCATTTGAGATGTCATTTGAGATGTCATCAGTGATGTCATTAGTGATGTCATTTGAGATGACATCAGTGATGTCATCAGTGATGTCATCAGTGATATCATTTGAGATGTCATCAGTGATGTCATCAGTGATGTCATTTGAGATGTCATCAGTGATGTCATCAGTGATGTCACTGACCATGTCATGAATGATGTAATATGTGACATGATCAGCAGTGGATTGCGGGTGCGCGATATATAGTTAGTACAACTAACTATATATGGAATTTCAATGGTTTTGTGTGAGTAAAATAAGGTTTTTTAAATGCTAATTCCTAACTATATATGGTCTATAACCTATGGTTTTTTCAGTGAATATATATATATATATATATATATATATATATATATATATATATATATCCAAACACTTCAGATGAGCCCTCGGTGGGAAACAGCAACAAGTCGGAAATTTGGATCCATTTCAATCAGGATCAGATGCAGCATGAGACGCACTCCGGCACAGGCATCTCTCCTGTTCCTTGCCAAACCGGTTTCGGGATCGTCCTCCCTTTGTCAATGGCAGCTGTTCACTCGAAGAACCTGGTGTGCACTTTCATACTTAAGAGCCTGCCCCAGTGGGCGTGTCCAAAAAGGAATTGTGGTTCTTGTAGTGCTTACAATAATTCCTCAGGTGAGTAGGTTCTGCGTGGCAGCAAAGTTAATTATAAAAGTTTATAAAACCCCTGTGGGCTGATGCATTGTGGCGTTGGGCATCCTGCTGTGTTTTGTCATCTGGTCACAGGACTCCGACCTCCCGAAGAGATGACACCGCTTGGCGCCATCACGAGTCCGCCCTGGGGCGGCATACTTCATTCCCACGGCTGGACTCAGGCCGCAAAACATCCAAACACTTCAGATGAGCCCTCGGTGGGAAACAGCAACAAGTCGGAAATTTGGATCCATTTCAATCAGGATCAGATGCAGCATGAGACGCACTCCGGCACAGGCATCTCTCCTGTTCCTTGCCAAACCGGTTTCGGGATCGTCCTCCCTTTGTCAATGGCAGCTGTTCACTCGAAGAACCTGGTGTGCACTTTCATACTTAAGAGCCTTCCCCCAGTGGGCGTGTCCAAAAAGGAATTGTGGTTCTTGTAGTGCTTACAATAATTCCTCAGGTGAGTAGGTTCTGCGTGGCAGCAAAGTTAATTATAAAAGTTTATAAAACCCCTGTGGGCTGATGCATTGTGGCGTTGGGCATCCTGCTGTGTTTTGTCATCTGGTCACAGGACTCCGACCTCCCGAAGAGATGACACCGCTTGGCATTTGCGGCTCGAGTCCAGCCGCGGGGAGCAAGCCTGCCGCTGCAGGGCGGAGCCGTGATGGCGCCAACCGGTGTTATCTTGACGGGAGGTCGAAGTCCTTGAACAGATGAAGAATTATAACAGGCTGCCCAACGCCACAGCGCATCAGCCAACTGGGGTTTTTTATGTATTTTATTTCGCTGCCACTTTGAAGAAACTCACCTGAGACATTATCATAACTGCAGCACTACAAGAACCAGAATGCCGTTTTTCGGACACGCCCACTGGGGCAGGCTCTTAATTAACTGAGTGCACGCAAGATTTTCAAAGTGATCAGCTGCCATTGAGAAAGGGAGGATGATCCCGAAACCGGTTTGGCATGAGGAAAGGGAGATGACTGTGCTCGGATGTGTTTCCTGTTACATCTGCTCTAATAAAGAAATGGATGCAAATCTTTCGACTAAGTGGCTGCTTCCTACCGAGGGCTCAACTCTTTGGTTGGGATATTTGCGGCTCGAGTCCAGCCGCGGGGAGCAAGCCTGCCGCTGCAGGGCGGACCCGTGATGGCGCCAACCGGTGTTATCTTGACGGGAGGTCGAAGTCCTTGAACAGATGAAGAATTATAACAGGCTGCCCAACGCCACAGCGCATCAGCCCACTCGGGTTTTTTATGTATTTTATTTCGCTGCCACTTTGAAGAAACTCACCTGAGACATTATCATAACTGCAGCACTACAAGAACCAGAATGCCGTTTTTCAGACACGCCCACTGGGGCAGGCTCTTAATTAACTGAGTGCACGCAAGATTTTCAAAGTGATCAGCTGCCATTGAGAAAGGGAGGATGATCCCGAAACCGGTTTGGCATGAGGAAAGGGAGATGACTGTGCTCGGATGTGTTTCCTGTTACATCTGCTCGAATAAAGAAATGGATGCAAATCTTTTGACTAAGTGGCTGCTTCCTACTGAGGGCTCAACTCTTTGGTTGGGATATTTGCGGCTCGAGTCCAGCCGCGGGGAGCAAGCCTGCCGCTGCAGGGCGGACCCGTGATGGCGCCAACCGGTGTTATCTTGACGGGAGGTCGAAGTCCTTGAACAGATGAAGAATTATAACAGGCTGCCCAACGCCACAGCGCATCAGCCCACTGGGGTTTTTTATGTATTTTATTTCGCTGCCACTTTGAAGAAACTCACCTGAGACATTATCATAACTGCAGCACTACAAGAACCAGAATGCCGTTTTTCGGACACGCCCCCTGGGGCAGGCTCTTAATTAACTGAGTGCACGCAAGATTTTCAAAGTGATCAGCTGCCATTGAGAAAGGGAGGATGATCCCGAAACCGGTTTGGCATGAGGAAAGGGAGATGACTGTGCTCGGATGTGTTTCCTGTTACATCTGCTCGAATAAAGAAATGGATGCAAATCTTTCGACTAAGTGGCTGCTTCCTACTGAGGGCTCAACTCTTTGGTTGGGATATTTGCGGCTCGAGTCCGGCCGCGGGGAGCAAGCCTGCCGCTGCAGGGCGGACCCGTGATGGCGCCAACCGGTGTTATCTTGACGGGAGGTCGAAGTCCTTGAACAGATGAAGAATTATAACAGGCTGCCCAACGCCACAGCGCATCAGCCCACTGGGGTTTTTTATGTATTTTATTTCGCTGCCACTTTGAAGAAACTCACCTGAGACATTATCATAACTGCAGCACTACAAGAACCAGAATGCCGTTTTTCGGACACGCCCACTGGGGCAGGCTCTTAATTAACTGAGTGCACGCAAGATTTTCAAAGTGATCAGCTGCCATTGAGAAAGGGAGGATGATCCCGAAACCGGTTTGGCATGAGGAAAGGGAGATGACTGTGCTCGGATGTGTTTCCTGTTACATCTGCTCGAATAAAGAAATGGATGCAAATCTTTCGACTAAGTGGCTGCTTCCTACTGAGGGCTCAACTCTTTGGTTGGGATATTTGCGGCTCGAGTCCAGCCGCGGGGAGCAAGCCTGCCGCTGCAGGGCGGACCCGTGATGGCGCCAACCGGTGTTATCTTGACGGGAGGTCGAAGTCCTTGAACAGATGAAGAATTATAACAGGCTGCCCAACGCCACAGCGCATCAGCCCACTGGGGTTTTTTATGTATTTTATTTCGCTGCCACTTTGAAGAAACTCACCTGAGACATTATCATAACTGCAGCACTACAAGAACCAGAATGCCGTTTTTCGGACACGCCCACTGGGGCAGGCTCTTAATTAACTGAGTGCATGCAAGATTTTCAAAGTGATCAGCTGCCATTGAGAAAGGGAGGATGATCCCGAAACCGGTTTGGCATGAGGAAAGGGAGATGACTGTGCTCGGATGTGTTTCCTGTTACATCTGCTCGAATAAAGAAATGGATGCAAATCTTTCGACTAAGTGGCTGCTTCCTACTGAGGGCTCAACTCTTTGGTTGGGATATTTGCGGCTTGAGTCCAGCCGCGGGGAGCAAGCCTGCCGCTGCAGGGCAGACCCGTGATGGCGCCAACCGGTGTTATCTTGACGGGAGGTCGAAGTCCTTGAACAGATGAAGAATTATAACAGGCTGCCCAACGCCACAGCGCATCAGCCCACTGGGGTTTTTTATGTATTTTATTTCGCTGCCACTTTGAAGAAACTCACCTGAGACATTATCATAACTGCAGCACTACAAGAACCAGAATGCCGTTTTTCGGACACGCCCACTGGGGCAGGCTCTTAATTAACTGAGTGCACGCAAGATTTTCAAAGTGATCAGCTGCCATTGAGAAAGGGAGGATGATCCTGAAACCGGTTTGGCATGAGGAAAGGGAGATGACTGTGCTCGGATGTGTTTCCTGTTACATCTGCTCGAATAAAGAAATGGATGCAAATCTTTCGACTAAGTGGCTGCTTCTTAAAGAGGGCTCAACTCTTTGGTTGGGATATTTGCGGCTCGAGTCCAGCCGCGGGGAGCAAGCCTGCCGCTGCAGGGCGGAACCGTGATGGCGCCAACCGGTGTTATCTTGACGGGAGGTCGAAGTCCTTGAACTGATGAAGAATTATAACAGGCTGCCCAATGCCACAGCGCATCAGCCCACTGGGGTTTTTTATGTATTTTATTTCGCTGCCACTTTGAAGAAACTCACCTGAGACATTATCATAACTGCAGCACTACAAGAACCAGAATGCCGTTTTTCGGACACGCCCACCGGGGCAGGCTCTTAATTAACTGAGTGCATGCAAGATTTTCAAAGTGATCAGCTGCCATTGAGAAAGGGAGGATGATCCCGAAACCGGTTTGGCATGAGGAAAGGGAGAGGACTGTGCTCGGATGTGTTTCCTGTTACATCTGCTCGAATAAAGAAATGGATGCAAATCTTTCGACTAAGTGGCTGCTTCCTACTGAGGGCTCAACTCTTTGGTTGGGATATTTGCGGCTCGAGTCTAGCCGCGGGGAGCAAGCCTGCCGCTGCAGGGCGGACCCGTGATGGCGCCAACCGGTGTTATCTTGACGGGAGGTCGAAGTCCTTGAACAGATGAAGAATTATAACAGGCTGCCCAACGCCACAGCGCATCAGCCCACTGGGGTTTTTTATGTATTTTATTTCGCTGACACTTTGAAGAAACTCACCTGAGACATTATCATAACTGCAGCACTGCAAGAACCAGAATGCCGTTTTTCGGACACGCCCACTGGGGCAGGCTCTTAATTAACTGAGTGCACGCAAGATTTTCAAAGTGATCAGCTGCCATTGAGAAAGGGAGGATGATCCCGAAACCGGTTTGGCATGAGGAAAGGGAGATGACTGTGCTCGGATGTGTTTCCTGTTACATCTGCTCGAATAAAGAAATGGATGCAAATCTTTCGACTAAGTGGCTGCTTCCTACTGAGGGCTCAACTCTTTGGTTGGGATATTTGCGGCTCGAGTCCAGCCGCGGGGAGCAAGCCTGCCGCTGCAGGGCAGACCCGTGATGGCGCCAACCGGTGTTATCTTGACGGGAGGTCGAAGTCCTTGAACAGATGAAGAATTATAACAGGCTGCCCAACGCCACAGCGCATCAGCCCACTGGGGTTTTTTATGTATTTTATTTCGCTGCCACTTTGAAGAAACTCACCTGAGACATTATCATAACTGCAGCACTACAAGAACCAGAATGCCGTTTTTCGGACACGCCCACTGGGGCAGGCTCTTAATTAACTGAGTGCACGCAAGATTTTCAAAGTGATCAGCTGCCATTGAGAAAGGGAGGATGATCCCGAAACCGGTTTGGCATGAGGAAAGGGAGATGACTGTGCTCGGATGTGTTTCCTGTTACATCTGCTCGAATAAAGAAATGGATGCAAATCTTTCGACTAAGTGGCTGCTTCCTACTGAGGGCTCAACTCTTTGGTTGGGATATTTGCGGCTCGAGTCCAGCCGCGGGGAGCAAGCCTGCCGCTGCAGGGCGGAACCGTGATGGCGCCAACCGGTGTTATCTTGACGGGAGGTCGAAGTCCTTGAACAGATGAAGAATTATAACAGGCTGCCCAACGCCACAGCGCATCAGCCAACTGCGGTTTTTTATGTATTTTATTTTGCTGCCACTTTGAAGAAACTCACCTGAGACATTATCATAACTGCAGCACTACAAGAACCAGAATGCTGTTTTTCGGACACGCCCACTGGGGCAGGCTCTTAATTAACTGAGTGCACGCAAGATTTTCAAAGTGATCAGCTGCCATTGAGAAAGGGAGGATGATCCCGAAACCGGTTTGGCATGAGGAAAGGGAGATGACTGTGCTCGGATGTGTTTCCTGTTACATCTGCTCGAATAAAGAAATGGATGCAAATCTTTCGACTAAGTGGCTGCTTCCTACTGAGGGCTCAACTCTTTGGTTGGGATATTTGCGGCTCGAGTCCAGCCGCGGGGAGCAAGCCTGCCGCTGCAGGGCGGACCCGTGATGGCGCCAACCGGTGTTATCTTGACGGGAGGTCGAAGTCCTTGAACAGATGAAGAATTATAACAGGCTGCCCAACGCCACAGCGCATCAGCCCACTGGGGATTTTTATGTATTTTATTTTGCTGCCACTTTGAAGAAACTCACCTGAGACATTATCATAACTGCAGCACTACAAGAACCAGAATGCCGTTTTTCGGACACGCCCACTGGGGCAGGCTCTTAATTAACTGAGTGCACGCAAGATTTTCAAAGTGATCAGCTGCCATTGAGAAAGGGAGGATGATCCCGAAACCGGTTTGGCATGAGGAAAGGGCGATGACTGTGCTCGGATGTGTTTCCTGTTACATCTGCTCGAATAAAGAAATGGATGCAAATCTTTCGACTAAGTGGCTGCTTCCTACTGAGGGCTCAACTCTTTGGTTGGGATATTTGCGGCTCGAGTCCAGCCGCGGGGAGCAAGCCTGCCGCTGCAGGGCGGACCCGTGATGGCGCCAACCGGTGTTATCTTGACGGGAGGTCGAAGTCCTTGAACAGATGAAGAATTATAACAGGCTGCCCAACGCCACAGCGCATCAGCCCACTGGGGTTTTTTATGTATTTTATTTTGCTGCCACTTTGAAGAAACTCACCTGAGACATTATCATAACTGCAGCACTACAAGAACCAGAATGCCGTTTTTCGGACACGCCCACTGGGGCAGGCTCTTAATTAACTGAGTGCACGCAAAATTTTCAAAGTGATCAGCTGCCATTGAGAAAGGGAGGATGATCCCGAAACCGGTTTGGCATGAGGAAAGGGAGATGACTGTGCTCGGATGTGTTTCCTGTTACATCTGCTAGAATAAAGAAATGGATGCAAATCTTTCGACTAAGTGGCTGCTTCCTACTGAGGGCTCAACTCTTTGGTTGGGATATTTGCGGCTCGAGTCCCGCCGCGGGGAGCAAGCCTGCCGCTGCAGGGCGGACCCGTGATGGCGCCAACCGGTGTTATCTTGACGGGAGGTCGAAATCCTTGAACAGATGAAGAATTATAACAGGCTGCCCAACGCCACAGCGCATCAGCCCACTCGGGTTTTTTATGTATTTTATTTCGCTGCCACTTTGAAGAAACTCACCTGAGACATTATCATAACTGCAGCACTACAAGAACCAGAATGCCGTTTTTCGGACACGCCCACTGGGGCAGGCTCTTAATTAACTGAGTGCACGCAAGATTTTCAAAGTGATCAGCTGCCATTGAGAAAGGGAGGATGATCCCGAAACTGGTTTGGCATGAGGAAAGGGAGATGACTGTGCTCGGATGTGTTTCCTGTTACATCTGCTCGAATAAAGAAATGGATGCAAATCTTTCGACTAAGTGGCTGCTTCCTACTGAGGGCTCAACTCTTTGGTTGGGATATATATATATATATATTCACTGAAAAAACCATAGGTTATAGACCATATATAGTTAGGAATTAGCATTTACAAAACCTTGAAAATTCACTGAAAAAACCATAGGTTATAGACCATATATAGTTAGGAATTAGCATTTAAAAAACCTTATTTTACTCACACAAAACCATTGAAATTCCATATATAGTTAGTTGCACTAACTATATATCGCGCACCTGCAATCCACTGCTGATCATGTCACATATTACATCATTCATGACATGGTCAGTGACATCACTGATGACATCACTGATGACATCTCAAATGACATCACTGATGACATCACTGATGACAACATCCAGTGACTGTATGTTTCTGTAAAGTTAAAATATGTCTTACATATTGAAGAATGAGTGGATGTATAAGTGTCTGGATGAAGGATTTAGTAGGTGCGTGACTGACTGTATGAGTGAGTGATTAAATGTGTCTCACTGAATGCATGGGTTAGTGACTAAACTGTCTTAATTTGTGCATCATTATGTCTGTTGTTCTGTAAACTGCTGCATGTGTTGATCATTAGCTATACGAGAGGCTATATGTGTTATTAATTGGTTGCCCAAGTATTTCTATGGGAGATTGAGTTTGTGTGGGGGTGGCTGGAAGGTGTGTGACTCTATGCATAGATGTGTGAACAGTTTATTCACTAGGTGTATGAGTTCAAGAGTGCATGTGGAAACAGCTACATGGGCAGTTGACTGTGTGCATGAGTGTATTGATGAGTGAATGGATATCTCAATGCTACATGTCATAGTAAGTACATATGTAAAACACAGTACATGTGAGAGTTGGCATATATAAATAACTGTGCATGAGAGCCACCGAATGAGTGAGTGGTTGTATCGATCATTGTGAACTTGTATCAGGGATTGTATAAGAGAGTAAATATGTGTTAGTATATGTTTCAATAAGTAAGGTGTGTTTAACTGTATAGTTGAAGAAATGGAGATGAGATTGTTTCTTTGCATGACTGACTGGGTGTGTGAGTAACTCCATGGATGAGTGGCAGTGTGTGAGTGTCTGTATACACTGAGTGTATCTAAGGTTATATTAGAGTCTGAAGAGGTTTATCGTATTAGCACAAGAATGATGTCAAATGAGATGTCATCAGTGATGTCATCAGTGATGTCATTTGAGATGTCATCAGTGATGTCATCAGTGATGTCACTGACCATGTCATGAATGATGTAATATGTGACATGATCAGCAGTGGATTGCAGGTGCGCGATATATAGTTAGTGCAACTAACTATATATGGAATTTCAATGGTTTTGTGTGAGTAAAATAAGGTTTTTTAAATGCTAATTCCTAACTATATATGGTCTATAACCTATGGTTTTTTCAGTGAATTTTCAAGGTTTTGTAAATGCTAATTCCTAACTATATATGGTCTATAACCTATGGTTTTTTCAGTGAATTTCAATGGTTTTTTAATAGCAAATATCATAAGCTGTCGAATGTCAAGTACGTGGTAAGTGAAAACATTTTCGTGTTTATGCACACTGATCTGCTTTGAATGGTGCCCCCCCCTCATTTCTATTAGGAGTACTCTCTCTTTGCAGATAGTGAAAGGTAGTTAACGCAGGTCTTTGCCCCCATTGTAATCCGTCGTGCCTGCTTCTCTCTCCATTTGATTGATTGTTATCCAAGTATTTACTGTTTTGGAATTAGTTCTCTTTGGTTCATTCTCTATTTACAAACAAACACAGAGTCGTTTAGTCTTTGCAGATAACGAAAAATCGTGTAAAAAAAAAAGAAAAGGAATCGAGCAAAATCAGTAGGCCACTAATGGGATCTCTTTTTGACCTCGCTAAAATAGAAACATTAGGAACAACCCCTCATGACAAATACAAAACTAGTGAGATGAACTGAACTCCACACAATGATGGCTGCAAAACAGCTCAGCTCCGCCACCCACCCCGCCCAAAATAACGATAAAGAACGGCTGCCATGATTGGTTGCGGAATGACCACGACGGAGCTACGAAATGGTGCTGCTCTCATGCTAACCCCAGCTTCAGTCTGAAACATCCAGAAACACTGTAGACTACCAATTCGATCAGTTCCGGTAGCGCCCCAATGTAACCCGGTAGAGAAGAACTAGCTCTCCCCTCTTTGACTGATGGTTCTTGTTGCCTGTCCCTTCTGTTGTCATTTAACAGAACTATTTAGCCTGCTGAAAGGGGTTGTGTTCCGACCGCTGGTTGGTGGAGACATTTTGACTATATTCTGTACCTGCGTTGTCGCGTAATGCGTCATATGACGCGCCGCGTTAGCGCATCCGGAAGTCATCCGGGGCGCGCAGCGCGTAACGTAAGCATAACAAGTCATGTGACTTGTTAATAAAACTTTTCATTGGTTCATTTTACTTTTCTTATTGTAATGATGAAAGGCTTGGTCATATGACCTAAAAATTACGCTTTTCATTACTTCCGAACATTATTTTTTCTTAAATATATGTTATAATGTTCCAGGCTAATGTACTTTCCCGGAAATTTTACAACTGTCCTGCAAGTAAAATATATTCTTTTTTCGAGAAAAAGAGCGTTTCTTCGTCCCATGACGGAGCCGTTGAGCAAAAGAGGGTCGACCTGCTGTCTTAGTCGCCGATACGCCTGAATATGAGATTCTTATCGATCACTTTATGTTGCAGGAATAGAAAACACAACAGCCCTTGACCATTTATCTTTACTGCGTTCCTTCGTATTATACCTTTTACCCTTCATGTAATTGGTCTGCTTTATTTCACTTGCCTTTTAATGATTCTAAAACAGTCACTATTATTAAAAACTTTACCAATGTATATACTACTACCATGTTTTCTTTTAAAAACCTTTATTGTGAAAATTTCATTATACAAATACGAGCCTATAACCACGTGGGCCTGCCACAGAGCAAACTGTAATCGTATATGATGAATAGACATTTACACTGTAGAGGAACGTAACGGGCGGGCCATTAGGTTGCAAGAACTAAGGTGTCTAACAGTTACGGAATCGGTGGACGTACATTTTATAATTAAAATACGACAGGGCCAGTTACAATAAAATTATTACCTACTGGCGGTCGCCAGTAGGTATATATAGTTAGGATTTTTTCTCTATGGGTTTTTTGAAAATTCTATGTCTAATAACTTTGGCGTTTGTGGACGGAATTGGCTGAAATTTTCAGGAAAATGGCACATTTTGTTTCTGAGCAGCCCTTGAAAATTTGGGGGGGGTTCGTCCAGTGGGGGCCGAGAAAAAAGGGGGGTCCCAAAACTTGTTTTTAACATTGAGTTTTCCATAGGGCGGTTGGCCTCACTTTTAGCCCGAACGGCTGAATGGATTTGCACGAAACTTGGCAAAATTGTAGGGACTGGTAGCCCGATGTGCCTTTTGTAGGTCTCAATATATGTGCTCCAGTGGATTTTGAGAAATTAACGTTTAAAAAAAGATATATATCTGTAACAGCGGACCGGGCAGCGCACTGGTTCGCGGACTTTTCGCGCAACGGAGCTTTGTGAAGCGAAGCTGATTGGTTCTCCGGCGTCTGTCAACATTCCAAACAGTCCGTAGCGGCCGCCATCTTGTCTCTCGGTAGGATCGAGAGACAAGAGGAGGTCAAAACAAAGGGGGAAATAACTATAAGGGGGCATAGTAGATCCTCGCTGACCCCCTAGGTTTGATGTGGAGGTTTTAAAAGGGCCCCGCGGGGCAAAAAAAAATAATAATAATAATAATTGAACGGCTGAATGGATTTGCACGAAACTTGGCAAAATATTAGGGACTGGTAGCCCGATGTGCCTTTGCTAGGTCTCAATATATGTGCTCCAGTGGATTTTGAGAAATTAACGTTCAAAAAAAGATATATATCTGTAACAGCGCTCCGCTTCGCGTAACGGAGGTTTGCGAAGCTGATTGGTCATTCTGTCACTGGGCTATAGTTGGGCTACATCTGGCTGATATTTGGGCTACATTTGTTTTTTTGTGTGTCTGGCGGCCATCTTTGGGCTACATTGGGCTACATTGGGCTTCATTGGGCTACATTCGGCTAATTAGCAAATAGCTCATCGCAAACTAGGAATGGTAAAGAATCGCTATTTATTCCTTAAAGTTCGCTATTTAGGAAATGCAAATAACTTTGATGATACATATGGCGGTTCATCTCTAACAATATAAGAAGCATAGGGATACATTTATGATGACTGGCGCATCACCAGGGATGTGTTAGTCATTTTGTGCCGCTGTTCCGTCACCTATGGTGTGCTGCATTTACAATGCGGCGCATCATGGGGCAAAAACAGCACAGATGCGTGATGTATCTGTGCCGTAAAGGTGGCGCATTGCTGGAGTTGTATCGCAAGTGTGATGAAGCTCCAGCAAGGGTCGGGGGTGCCCCTGTCGCAGGGTTTCTGTTCTCACACAGAACTGTGGACAGAGGATTGGAACCTCGGCGAATGCATTGCTGGAGTTGTATCGCAAGTGTGATGAAGCTCCAGCAAGGGTCGGGGTGCCCCTGTCGCAGGGTTTCTGTTCTCACACAGAACTGTGGACAGAGGATTGGAACCTCGGCGAATTAGGGTGTCCCAAAACTCACGTTAGTAATCAAAAACTCCTTAGCAAGCTAGGTACAGTGTCACATTGGATATAACAAACTCTCAATGTTTAGACAATCCAGAATATGAACTTATAGTACCTCAGGATACGTGGAACTCATGAACAGTCGGTCGTTATAGATTTCTTAGAAACCAGAACATGGAGTTAAGAAGAACAGATGTGTATTTGAAATGTTTATTTACTAATGCCGTCTTCTCAGGCGTAGTACCTTAGATAATAAAAGTACACATATTATCAGTAGCAAAATTACCAGCATAGTTACTAGTACATAAAAAGTGAATGGTGATAGTATGTTAACATGCTGTAAATGAATAAGAGTTAGCAACACTTATAAGCAGCCGCGGGCCGTGGAGGGAGTTACGGTGAGGCAGGGAGGCGGGGAGGGGGAGAAGCAGGGTGGAGAATACAAGTACACATATTATCAGTAGCAAAATTACCAGCATAGTTACTAGTACATAAAAAGCGAATGGTGACAGTATGTTAACATGCTGTAAATGAATAAGAGTTAGCAACACTTATAAGCAGCCGCGGGCCGTGGAGGGAGTTACGGTGGGGCAGGGAGGCGGGGAGGGGGAGGGGCAAGGTAGAGAGGGCTCCACCCTGCTTCTCCCCCTCCCCGCCTCCCTGCCCCATCGTAACTCCCTCCACGGCCCGCGGCTGCTTATATCTCACCCTCCCTAATACACATATTATATTATTTGCTAAGAAGGTCTCTTTGTGTTGGTTTAGGGCGTGCCCATACTTTAGTGTCTTAGATTTGAAGGAATCACATCAGCATACACCAGCTCTCTCTTCATGTGAACCGCATCAACTGTTGTGTATGTGTGTTCGGCAAAGCAATATAAAACCCGCCTCATGCCCAGAATTGGCAGAAGTTGCACTTATGTTATGAGTATGAAGTCGTGGAGATCAGACCTCATAACAATTCTGTATCGTGTTGTTCTTGAAACTTTAGCACTCGCTGTACAGATATAGTTTAACAAGTAAAGCAGATAGTAGACCAATAACATATTATTCTCATGTAAACCACGATGAACTACTAGGTGGAAAGCTAAAGCAACAACTAAGTGTCGTGTGCAGAAGTTGCAAAAAAGGAAAAATGGCGTTTAAACCGGTAATGAGCCCATGCTAACTTAACACGGTGTAAAGATATCCAGGACCTAGATGACACCTCCTCATGATCCGGAAACAAACTGAATAAGATAGTAGAAGTGCCATCTCATGAGAGCAGATTGCAAGTTTATATGTGGACGGTCCGCAAGGTAAAGCATTAAAAACTAGGAAAATTTAATGCTAAAGAAAAATAAAACAGCCAAGTACTTTATCGAGTCTTAAGCCAATAGGCAAGGTAAATAATAAAAACTTGACAAATAAGTCAATGAATTGTCAATGAAATGCTAGTACTCAGCATATCAAACATGAAAAAGGTCTATGACATAACTGTGTATGCAAAATAAGCTGCAACAGCCTCCAATAGGAAGTCACCGTCTTCATCCGAAAACAGTTCAGCCATCCAATTTAAAAGCGGAAAAGAACATACGTGCTCTCCCAGCACCGGATCCTCTATCACCATCAGAGGACAGCTCGGTGGGTTTTCAAGAAAGCTCTGTTCCAAGAAAGACTGTGCTGCCGCCAGTAAATTCCAGGGACCAAGTAGTCCATGCATCAATGCCACAGCCATAATCCTTTCGCCAGGACAAACCAACTCGTGAGTAATGATAGGAGTCATCAGCTGATTAAAGTCGACGTCAGGAGAAACCGGTCCGCAGAGACACAAATCAATGGCCCAATCGAAATCACAGGTCAGGCAGTGAAATACAGGCTGGACACAGGTGAAGTAGGAGAACCGAAAAGATAATCCATATGCCGTGCTTAATATCGCCAACGGCATTGTGCCATAATATTCTAGCATGCGATTGCGGAACAGTGTCAGCAGCTGCAGGGTCGGAGGTTGCATAGGAGGGACATCCATATTTAAAAATGTAAAAAAGCACAAGAGCGTCCGCTGGTAATGCAAGTAAAAATGCCAATCTACGAACCAGAGTGCAGAAAATACAATGAAAGGAAGCAGGGATGACTCCAAAGATTTTCTCAAATGAAGTCACGAGACCACTGGTAACAACTTTAAAAAAGTGTGCCAGGGACTTTGTGGAGGATGCGTTAAAGATAGTCGGAAACATGTTGCTGAAATTGAAAGGCAAATCTTAATTGAAAAGGGTGTGCACCTCTGTATGGGTGTTCGCTATGTGAAGTACGAAAGTTTCACGGGCCGAACTCAAGGCCACCTCTCTCTGAGACAAAAGAGCTCTTATTCTTGCCATGCCGTTGAAACGTGTCCCAAGGTTGGTATTTGTGGCCAGATTGAAAACTCCCTATGTTCATGTGTGGGAGGAAATAGAACATTTCTGCAGCAAATAACCCGTTCACTTACTGTTACGATAAAAGGAATACTTTTAATTAACTCAGAACAATCTTCATTATTGAGCATCAAATAACTACCATTTTCCAACAACTTGAACGTGGGGATGATAGCAGGAACTGGCGTGCCTTGCAACACGCAAGCCATATTTGGTCGGTGTTTGTTGCATGAACCGTGTAACTGTATGTGCCTACACATTAGTGAATGATCTGGCGTCTCAGTGCATTCCTCTCCATTCAGATAAACTTCTTGATCATCTTTGAAACATCTGTATGTGTATGGAAGCGACCAGACCTCATGAAGAAAAGCACTACCTAAAGGTTCATAACGACCTATTGGTATATATTTCATACAATTTGAAAACTTATATAAAGCAAAAGGCAGCGTTATTAAACCGTGGATAAGGCATGTTGCCAAAAAACCCGCAATCCTCTGCTGATGATGTCACTGAGCATGTCATGAATGATGTAATATGTGACATCATCAGCAGTGGATTACGGGTAATGGTATCTCTAGTTTACTCCCTTATAGCTGTGTTTCTTTTAACATAAGTGTCTGTTTCCTTCCCTTATACTTACTGTTTTTGGTTCGCTTCCGGTTCGCGTACCAGCGAGCGAACTAGGAAGCGAACTAAGAGAAATAGAGGTTGGCACAATTCCAAATATTGTACCAATTTTTTAATAACGGGGAGGTAGTTCTGAAAAGAACTTTTTTTTTTATTTTTCTGAACATTTTTTTACTGTTTTTGAATTTTTCGGAACAGTTTTATATTTTTTTGGGTTTTTCTTGGAGGGGGCAATGAAAACGATTCATTGTAAAGGGCTCAACAGGAGCAACAAAACAAAAAAAAGAAGTATTTATTATTTTGGGCGTTTCGGACAAACTTGCATATGATAGTCAATAGCTCTGTTGATCAGAGTGATGCTTTTTTCTCCGTAGGAAATGAATCCATCGCAAAATGCGCAGATGTGTTTTACATCACCAAATCTCATTTGTATATTTGGCACCATCTCCCTGCCCTCTGGTCCCGTTACTTCCGGTACAACAGATCTTCTGGCCATAATAGGGAGATTATCTAGGTCGTTCCGAAACTGTGCAGCACTGTAGTTGTTAGGATGCCACCTAGTCATATGGCGATGCATTGTGTAGTTTCCGAAACTGTATTTTTTGTCGGTCCCTCTGGACAGTCTATCTTGACATATAAGGCAAGTTACGTATCTTGCATTTACTTTTTTCTGACCTTTGGGAATTTTAAAAAATTGCCAAATGAAGTTTTCTTTCCGGTGAGACGTCCTGGGCTGCTCAGGCAAAAACTGCCTCTCTTCGTGCTCGTCCTCCTGTTCCTCTTCTTCTTCTTCTTGTTGAATTAGAACTTGAGCAGGTGGTCCACTCTTCCTTGGATGTGGTGGAGGTGGTGGGGAAGCACCAGCTGAAGCTACTAAAGAAGCCATTGCTCAGTGATCACAAAGGGTCTTTCTCTCACAATGATGAAAGTCAGAGTGAGGAAAGAAGGAGGGATTTTCATCATTTGGGAAAAACAAGAGTTCTCAACCAATCAAAAGTGTTCATTTTAGATTATATGACCTAGTCTTACATCATTAGGAAACCAAAAGTGAAATGAACCAATGAAAAGTGTTATTACCAAGTCACATGACTTGCTGTGTTTACGTTAAGCGCTTTGCAGGGCCTCCCGGTTTGCTTCCAGAAACCTGCGCTTTGCGACTCGCTTCGCGTACCAGTTCGCTAACGTAGCACGTCATATGACGTATCACGCGACAACGTGAAACGTCATGCGGACGGGAGGCGTCACGATGTTGTTTTCTAACGCGGCACTTGCGGTAAAGAAACGTTTACCAGCTCGCGGTCTATTTCGCGGCATCAAGGTCAGCTAACGGGAAGCTTCCCGATTCGCGAAGCGGGAACGAAGAAAAAAAAATATTTTAAAAAAAAATTATTCATAAACATATAAAATATATTTTTGGATTTAAAGAAGAATACATTTTACAGCTACAGATATTAGCTATTAAAAAACCAATGAAATTCACAGAAAAAACCATAGGTTATAGACCATATATAGTTAGGAATTAGCATTTACAAAACCTTGAAAATTCACTGAAAAAACCATAGGTTATAGACCATATATAGTTAGGAATTAGCATTTAGAAAACCTTATTTTACTCACACAAAACCATTGAAATTCCATATATAGTTAGTTGCACTAACTATATATCGCGCACCCGCAATCCACTGCTGATGATGTCACATATTACATCATTCATGACATGGTCAGTGACATCACTGATGACATCACTGATGACATCTCAAATGACATCACTGATGACATCACTGATGACGTCTCATTTGGCATCATTCTTGTGCTAATACGATAAACTTCTTCAGACTCTAATATAACCTTAGATACACTCAGTGTATACAGACACTCACACACTGCCACTCATCCATGGAGTTACTCACACACCCAGTCAGTCATGCAAAGAAACAATCTCACCTCCATTTCTTCAACTATACAGTTATACACACCTTACTTATTGAAACATATACTAACACATATTTACTCTCTTATACAATCCCTGATACAAGTTCACAATGATCGATACAACCACTCACTCAGTGGCTCTCATGCACAGTTATTTATATATGCCAACTCTCACATGTACTGTGTTTTACATATGTACTTACTATGACATGTAGCATTGAGATATCCATTCACTCATCAATACACTCATGCACACAGTCAACTGCCCATGTAGCTGTTTCCACATGCACTCTTGAACTCATACACCTAGTGAATAAACTGCTCACACATCTATGCACAGAGTCACACACCTTCCAGCCACCCCCACACAAACTCAATCTCCCATAGAAATACTTGGGCAACCAATTAATAACACATATAGCCTCTCGTATAGCTAATGATCAACACATGCAGCAGTTTACATCACAACAGACATAATGATGCACAAATTAAGACAGTTTAGTCACTAACCCGTGCATTCAGTAAGACGCATTTAATCACTCACTCATACAGTCAATCACGCACCTACTAAAACCTTCATTCAGACACTTATACATCCACTCATTCTTCAATATGTAAAACATATTTAAACTTTACAGAAACACATAATCACTGGATGTTGTCATCAGTGATGTCATCAGTGATGTCACTGACCATGTCATGAATGATGTAATATGTGACATCATCAGCAGTGGATTGCGGGTGCGCGATATATAGTTAGTGCAACTAACTATATATGGAATTTCAATGGTTTTGTGTGAGTAAAATAAGGTTTTCTAAATGCTAATTCCTAACTATATATGGTCTATAACCTATGGTTTTTTCAGTGAATTTTCAAGGTTTTGTAAATGCTAATTCCTAACTATATATGGTCTATAACCTATGGTTTTTTCTGTGAATCTAGATATACATTTGCGGGCAAGTACCATGGGTGACGTTAATTCGAACTTTCAACAGTACAGTAATCAATAACACATCAGAACTTAATATCAATAGGGATGTCGAAATATTCAATCAATTCTCGTCCCCGCCCGCCATGTGCTTCAAAACTGCATACGTATCTCGTGATTTCAAGGTTCTGCAACCAGTACACAACAAGGAGTTACGAGTCCCATTTATTCCGGCGCCATTTTGGGCGAGGACGGGCAGGTCCAGGATATAGTCAAAATGTCTCTACCAACCATCGACTATGATGATGTTCATATGCTGTATTTATTAGAGTAACACTCATCTGTCCACATGAAATTAATTTGCCACAATCTAAACATGTCATTTTAATCTTTCCAAAGTTCTTCTAAATATTTGGGACCGTTTCCCTTGCCTCTGAAGCTCTCAGTGCCACTTCTTTGATGAATGTACTAGCAGGTCAGGGGTTCTCCTCCAAATCTCTCTTTTATGCAGCACTATAATTAATTGGTGCCACCTCTCCATATGACGATGCATGGTATAGTTACCACAACTATATTTTTTTTCGGTTCCTCTGGAGAGTTCATCGTGGCAGATGAAGCGTGTAACGTACCGGGCATTTACCTTTTTTTGCATGTACAGGAAAGGAAAAAAAGAATCGAGCGTCCGAGTTCTAAGGTGTCCCAGGGCCATTTTGGTGGACCAGGCCCAAATCCAAAGAACAGCCATCTCACAGGCTAATGGGGCGACCCACGCCGAGTTTCAGCATTGTAGGATGACCACACAAGTACAGCAACTTGCTAGACATCACCTCGGTGCCATCCGGATCTCGGCGCCCCACTGCAGATGAAGTGCCTCTCAACTATGAAACCACCACGGTGACATCCGGATCTTGGCGCGTTGTGCTGCCTTCGGCCTATTCGCACATCGGTCCGCTACTGACGCCATCTCACAGGCTAATGGGGCGACCCACGCCGAGTTTCAGCATTGTAGGATGACCACACCAGTACAGCAACTTGCTAGACATCACCTCGGTGCCATCCGGATCTCGGCGCCCCACTGCAGATGAAGTGCCTCTCAACTATGAAACCACCACGGTGACATCCGGATCTTGGTGCGTTGTGCTGCCTTCGGCCTATTCGCACATCGGTCCACTACTGACGCCATCTCACAGGCTAATGGGGCGACCCACGCCGAGTTTCAGCATTGTAGGATGACCACACCAACTTGCTAGACATCACCTCAGTGCCATCCGAATCTTGGCATCTCAACGCCTAGTGGTATCTTCCATACAAAAAATATTGTTACGCTGCCTTTGGCCCCATTCGCACATCAGTCCGCAACTTAGACATCACCTCGGTGCCATCCGGATCTTGGCATCTCAGCGCCTTGTGGTGTCAGTCAGAAAATATTGTTGCGCTGCCTTTGGCCCCATTCGCACATCGGTCCGCTACTGACGCCATCTCACAGGCCAACGGGGCGCCCCACGCCGACTTTCAACATTGTAGGATGGCCACAGAAGTGCGACAACTTACTAGACACCACCTCGGTGCCATCCGGATCTTGGCGCGTTGTGCTGCCTTCGGCCTATTCGCACATCGGTCCGCTACTGACGCAAACTCACAGGCCAACGGGGCGCCCCACGCCGACTTTCAGCATTGTAGGATGGCCACACCAGTGCTGCAACTTGCTGGACACCACCTCGGTGCCATCCGGATCTTGGCGCGTTGTATTGCCTTCGGCCTATTCGCACATCGGTCCGCTACTGACGCCGCCTCACAAGCCAACGTATTTTCTCCGCATTTTATACCCTATGCCGCATAACAGGTCATGTGACTTGTTTATAAAACTTTTCATTGGTTCATTTTACTTTTGGTTTCCGAATGATGGAAGGCTTGATCATATGACCTAAAAACAACACTTTTCATTGGATGAAAACTTTTTTTTCCCCAAACGATGAAAGCCCCACCTTGTTTCTGGATGTTTCAGACTAAACTGGCGTCAGCATGAGAGCACCACCATCTCGTAGCTCCGTCGTGGTCATTCCGCGAGCAATCATGGCAGCCGCTCCCCACCAGAAGCCTGCAGGAGTCGGGGCCCCCAAAACTTTTGATGAATTCTCAAGGCGGAGGGGACGCTTTCGAGAATGGGGTCCAAGACCTAGCAGACAAGCGTCCGATTTCCAAGGTGTCCCAGTGCCATTTCAGTGGACCACGCCCAAAAAGGAAAGAGCCTGCCGCCATTTTGAGAGTCCTGTGGCAGCCGCCTATCGCTGCACCGCAAGAGTGGGCGCAACTCAGCTGAATGGCGGATTTTGACACAGTGGACCAAAAGCGGACGGAATGGCAACTGAAACGGTAAAGGGGCGCCCCACTAAAACAGATGAGACTCCACCTGGAGAGGCCCGTTCACGCCGCCTCCCTCGGGGCGCTCCACGCCGTTATTCGGAGCAGCATTGTAGGATACCAAAACCAGTGCGGCAACTTACTGGACATCACCTTGGTGCCATCGTTCTGCTGCCTTGGAACTATTCGCACAACAGTTTGCTACTGATGACCCACCCCCGCGACGCCCCACGCCGTTATTTGCTGGGTGGCAACTTACTAGACATCACTTTCGTGTCATCTAGATTTCGGCGCGTTCTGCTGCCTTGGAACTATTCGCACAACAGTTTGCTACTGATGACCCACCCCCCGCGACGCCCCACGCCGGAATTCTGGACGTTGTGCTGCGTTGGGACTATTCGCACAGCCGACCGCTACTTCGTTGTTTTTCCCTAAAAATGTTTATATGTTATTACTATTTTTGTTTTCTTGTATATATTTATAAATTATTAAAGTTTTATAATCTTACTACTTTGTCGGAGTGCTATATATTTTTAATGTGACACATAATTGTAAAAACTTTGATGTACAAAGAGTCATCCCTGGAATCTTCCGCTTCACGCTCGGTCCCCTCCCCAATCACAATACAGGATGGTTTTCAGATAATAGCAACGCTTCTGCTGTGACGGATCTCATCGAGTGTGGGCCTTGATCTACTATAACTCCTTTGAAGAGGGGTGATTCTTTACAGCTGTGGCCATAAACTACATCTGCAGGGCTAGCTGATAGCCTAGGACCGGCCTGGACAATCGGACACAGAGGAAAAGGAGTGTCAGAGGGTGCGGTAGTGAATAGGGCGAAAGGGAGGTGTCGGGCGGGCACAGGGTGTGATTCTCAGGGAAGAGCAGCGCAGATGGGGGGAGGTTTATTACCCATGCATAAGACAGAGAGCGGGGGTGACCACTGCCTGGGTGAGATGCTTGCGAGGGTGGGGAGCCATGCTAAGGATCGACAGCGTGCACAGAGTGGGTCTGGTCAAGGCATCTAAAATGGCTGCCGTGCACGACAAAAGTGTGGCATTTGAAAAAAGACAAGATGGCGCACACAATGTTTTTCAACAATTCCTGATTTCCTTCGAATCGAACGTTAACAGACGTTGGGGCATATTACCAAAGTTAAGCGATATTTATCCCTAACGATGCATTGCAAAGATTTTTTTACCGTCAGAAATTATCGCAGATAAACCTTGCTATTATCAAGGTTTATCGCAAATACGATAAAAAACGAGCGCAATGCATTAATATCGCTGAAAACTCCGCGATATTCATGCATTACCGAGCTAATGCTCTTAGCCATGTTATCCACCTCCCATTGGATAACATGGCTAAGAACTGCTCAGGGCAGCTGTTACTTTTTGGAGATATTCGCGCTTATCTCGAATATTTCCAAAAGTTGATAATAGGAGATAGCGATGTTAGCGACTGTTTCCAGTCGCTAACATCTTGGCATGCCCACTTTGCATGTCATTAGTGATAAATATCACTCACATGCAAAGTGGGACCCAAGATGGTCGCTATCTCCTACTAGCCGTCGCTAACTGGTGTTAGCAACAGCTAGGTAATACAGATATAATTTTATCTCCGCGAAGCGGAGCGCTGTTACAGATATATATCTTGTTTTTGAACGTTAATTTCTCAAAATGCACTGAAGTACATATATTGAGACATAGCAAAGGCACATCGGGCTACCAGTCCCTAATATTTTACCAAGTTTCGTGCAAATCCATTCAGCCGTTCGATTATTATTATTATTTTTTTTTTTGCCCCGCGGGGCCCTTTTAAAACCTCCACATCAAACCTAGGGGGTCAGCGAGGATCTACTATGCCCCCTTATGGTCATTTGCCCCTTCGCTTTGGCCTCCTCTTGTCTCTCGATCCTACCGAGAGACAAGATGGCGGCCGCTACGTACTGTTTGGAATGTTTACAGACACCGGAGAGCCAATCAGCTTCGCTTCGCAAAGCTCCGTAACGCGAAAAGTACGCGAAGCGGTGCGCTGTTACAGATATATATCTTTTTTTGAACGTTAATTTCTCAAAATCCACTGAAGCACATATATTGAGACCTAGCAAAGGCACATCGGGCTACCAGTCCCTACAATTTTGCCAAGTTTCGTGCAAATCCATTCAGCCGTTCGATTATTATTATTATTATTTTTTTTTGCCCCGCGGGGCCCTTTTAAAACCTCCACATCAAACCTAGGGGGTCAGCGAGGATCTACTATGCCCCCTTATAGTTATTTCCCCCTTTGTTTTGACCTCCTCTTGTCTCTCGATCCTACCGAGAGACAAGATGGCGGCCGCTACGGACTGTTTGGAATGTTGACAGACGCCGGAGAACCAATCAGCTTCGCTTCACAAAGCTCCGTTGCGCGAAAAGTCCGCGAACCAGAGCGCTGCCCGGTCCGCTGTTACAGATATATATCTTTTTTTAAACGTTAATTTCTCAAAATCCACTGGAGCACATATATTGAGACCTACAAAAGGCACATCGGGCTACCAGTCCCTACAATTTTGCCAAGTTTCGTGCAAATCCATTCAGCCGTTCGGGCTAAAAGTGAGGCCAACCGCCCTATGGAAAACTCAATGTTAAAAACACGTTTTGGGACCCCCCTTTTTTCTCGGCCCCCACTGGACGAACCCCCCCCAAATTTTCATGGGCTGCTCAGAAACAAAATGTGCCATTTTCCTGAAAATTTCAGCCAATTCCGTCCACAAACGCCAAAGTTATTAGACATAGAATTTTCAAAAAACCCATAGAGAAAAAATCCTAACTATATATACCTACTGGCGACCGCCAGTAGGTAATAAAAATATATATATATTACCTACTGGCGGTCGCCAGTAGGTAGTTATAGTTAGGATCGTTTTCCATAAGAAATCCGCAACATTCTATTGGGAATAACTTTGGCACCGAATGAGGGATCTGCCTGTAATTTTCCTTAACTTTGCCTCGCTGCGCTCCACTCCTTCCCTGAAAGTTTCGGGGGGATCCGTCAAGGGGGGTCCCAAAACGTGTTTTCCCCATGTTAATTTCCATAGGGCGGTTGGACTCACTTTTAGCCCGAACGGCTGAATGGATTTCCACCAAACTTGGCAAAATTGTAGGGACTGGCACCCCGAGGTGCCTTTGCTATGTCTCAAGATACTGTGGTTTTTACGAAAATTAACTTTGAAAAAATATATATTGGGCTACATTGGGCTATATATATGTTAGAGCCCAAATGTAGCCCAATGTAGCCCAATGTAGCCCAAAGAAGGCCACCAGAGACAAAAAAAAACAAATGTAGATCAAATATCAGCCAGATGTAGCCCAACTATAGCCCAATGACAGAATGTCCCAGATTGTTCTGAAGAACAACTAGAGCGCTAACAGTCTTACTTATGACAAAAGTATGGCACACCTGAAGTCATCTTGATTGGAATAAAGTGTTAACACTTAAAACATTTAATTTGCAAAGGAACAAAATGAGGGGGTTCATTTTGCCATAGACATTATGATTAGTGCTGAAGAAAGAAAAATTAGGGCACATTTTGAGTGACTTCTCAAATCCTCTTATATTTCATTAAAAAAATTCTGATATGCAGTCTCCCAAGATGGCCACCGGAGACAAAAGAGCCCAAATGTAGCCCAAATATCAGCCAGATGTTGCCCAACTATAGCCCAATGATAGAATGTCCCAGAGTGTTCTAAAGAACAACTAGAACGCTAACCGTCTTACTTATTACAAAAGTATGGCACACCTGAAGTCATCTTGATTGGAATAAAGTGGTAACACTTAATACATTTAATTTGAAAAGAAACAAAATGAGGGGTTTCATTTTGGCATAGACATTTTATATATATATATATTACCTACTGGCGGTCGCCAGTAGGTAGTTATAGTTAGGATCGTTTTCCATAGGAAATCCGCAACATTCTATTGGGAATAACTTTGGCGCCGAATGAGGGATTTGCCTGTAATTTTCCTTAACTTTGTCTCGCTGCGCTCCGCTCCTTCCCTGAAAGTTTCGGAGGGATCCGTCAAGCGGGGGCCGAGATAAAAGGGGGGTCCCAAAACGTGTTTTCCCCATGTTAATTTCCATAGGGCGGTTGGACTCACTTTTAGCCTGAACGGCTGAATGGATTTCCACCAAACTTGGCAATATTGTAGGGACTGGTACCCCGATGTGCCTTTGCTATGTCTCAAGATATATGCTCCAGTGGTTTTTACGAAAATTAACTTTGAAAAAATATATATTGGGCTACATTGGGCTATATATATGTTAGAGCCCAAATGTAGCCCAATGTAGCCCAATGTAGCCCAATGTAGCCCAAAGATGGCCACCAGAGACAAAAAAAAACAAATGTAGCCCAAATATCAGCCAGATGTAGCCCAACTATAGCCCAATGACAGAATGTCCCAGAGTGTTCTAAAGAACAACTAGAGCGCTAACAGTCTTACTTATGACAAAAGTATGGCACACCTGAAGTCATCTTGATTGGAATAAAGTGTTAACACTTAAAACATTTAATTTGCAAAGGAACAAAATGAGGGGGTTCATTTTGCCATAGAAATTATGATTAGTGCTGAAGAAAGAAATATTAGGGCACATTTTGAGTGACTTCTCAAATCCTCTTATATTTCATTAAAAAAAATACTGATATGCAGTCTCCCAAGATGGCCACCGGAGACAAAAGAGCCCAAATGTAGCCCAAATATCAGCCAGATGTAGCCCAACTATAGCCCAATGACAGAATGTCACAGAGTGTTCTAAAGAACAACTAGAACGCTAACAGTCTTACTTATTACAAAAGTATGGCACACCTGAAGTCATCTTGATTGGAATAAAGTGGTAACACTTAATACATTTAATTTGAAAAGGAACAAAATGAGGAGTTTCATTTTGCCATAGAAATTATATATATATATATATATTACCTACTGGCGGTCGCCAGTAGGTACTTATAGTTAGGATCGTTTTCCATAGGAAATCAGCAACATTCTATTGGGAATAACTTTGGCGCCGAATGAGGGATTTGCCTGTAATTTTCCTTAACTTTGCCTCGATGCGCTCCGCTCCTTCCCTGAAAGATTCAGAGGGATCCATCAAGCGGGGGCCGAGATAAAAGGGGGGGTCCCAAAACGTGTTTTCCCCATGTTAATTTCCATAGGGCGGTTGGACTCACTTTTAGCCAGAACGGCTGAATGGATTTCCACCAAACTTGGCAATATTGTAGGGACTGGTACCCCGATGTGCCTTTGCTATGTCTCAAGATATATGCTCCAGTGGTTTTTACGAAAATTAACTTTGAAAAAATATATATTGGGCTACATTGGGCTATATATATGTTAGAGCCCAAATGTAGCCCAATGTAGCCCAATGTAGCCCAAAGATGGCCAGCAGAGACAAAAAAACAAATGTAGCCCAAATATCAGCCAGATGTAGCCCAACTATTGCCCAATGACAGAATGTCCCAGAGTGTTCTAAAGAACAACTAGAGCGCTAACATTCTTACTTATGACAAAAGTATGGCACACCTGAAGTCATCTTGATTGGAATAAAGTGTTAACACTTAAAACATTAAATTTGCAAAGGAACAAAATGAGGGGGTTCATTTTGCCATAGAAATTATGATTAGTGCTGAAGAAAGAAAAATTAGGGCACATTTTGAGTGACTTCTCAAATCCTCTTATATTTCATTAAAAAAATTCTGATATGCAGTCTCCCAAGATGGCCACCAGAGACAAAAGAGCCCAAATGTAGCCCAAATATCAGCCAGATGTAGCCCAACTATAGCCCAATGACAGAATGTCCCAGAGTGTTCTAAAGAACAACTAGAGCGCTAACAGTCTTACTTATGACAAAAGTATGGCACACCTGAAGTCATCTTGATTGGAATAAAGTGTTAACACTTAAAACATTTAATTTGCAAAGGAACAAAATGAGGGGGTTCATTTTGCCATAGAAATTATGATTAGTGCTGAAGAATGAAAAATTAGGGCACATTTTGAGTGACTTCTCAAATCCTCTTATATTTCATAAAAAAAAATACTGATATGCAGTCTCCCAAGATGGCCACCAGAGACAAAAGAGCCCAAATGTAGCCCAAATATCAGCCAGATGTAGCCCAACTATAGCCCAATGACAGAATGTCCCAGAGTGTTCTAAAGAACAACTAGATCGCTAACAGTCTTACTTATTACAAAAGTATGGCACACCTGAAGTCATCTTGATTGGAATAAAGTGTTAACACTTAAAACATTTAATTTGAAAAGGAACAAAATGAGGGGTTTCATTTTGCCATAGAAATTATGATTAGTGCTGAAGAAAGAAAAATTAGGGCACATTTTGAGTGACTTCTCAAATCCTCTTATATTTCATTAAAAAAAATACTGATATGCAGTCTCCCAAGATGGCCACCGGAGACAAAAGAGCCCAAATGTAGCCCAAATATCAGCCAGATGTAGCCCAACTATAGCCCAATGACAGAATGTCCCAGAGTGTTCTAAAGAACAACTAGATCGCTAACAGTCTTACTTATTACAAAAGTATGGCACACCTGAAGTCATCTTGATTGGAATAAAGTGGTAACACTTAATACATTTAATTTGAAAAGGAACAAAATGAGGGGTTTCATTTTGCCATAGAAATTTTATATATATATATATTACCTACTGGCGGTCGCCAGTAGGTAGTTATAGTTAGGATCGTTTTCCATAGGAAATCCGCAACATTCTATTGGGAATAACTTTGGCGCCGAATGAGGGATTTGCCTGTAGTTTTCCTTAACTTTGCCTCGCTGCGCTCCGCTCCTTCCCTGAAAGTTTCGGAGGGATCCATCAAGCAGGGGCCGAGATATAAGGGGGGTCCCAAAACGTGTTTTCCCCATGTTAATTTCCATAGGGCGGTTGGACTCACTTTTAGCCAGAACGGCTGAATGGATTTCCACCAAACTTGGCAATATTGTAGGGATTGGTACCCCGATGTGCCTTTGCTATGTCTCAAGATATATGCTCCAGTGGTTTATACGAAAATTAACTTTGAAAAAATATATATTGGGCTACATTGGGCTATATATATGTTAGAGCCCAAATGTAGCCCAATGTAGCCCAATGTAGCCCAAAGATGGCCAGCAGAGACAAAAAAAAACAAATGTAGCCAAAATATCAGCCAGATGTAGCCCAACTATAGCCCAATGACAGAATGTCCCAGAGTGTTCTAAAGAAGAACTAGAGTGCTAACAGTCTTACTTATGACAAAAGTATGGCACACCTGAAGTCATCTTGATTGGAATAAAGTGTTAACACTTAAAACATTTAATTTGCAAAGGAACAAACATATATATATATATTCACTGAAAAAACCATAGGTTTCACACCAGTTATAGTTAGGAATTAGCATTTAAAAAACCTATTAAATTCACTGAAAAAAACATAGGTTTCACACCAGTTATAGTTAGGTGGAAATTTTACTCGCATAAATCCATTGAAATTCCCACGTTATAGTTAGTTGGACTCACTATAACTTGCGCGTGCAATGCACTGCTGATGACGTCACATATTACATCAACTCATGACATGGTCTGTGACATCACTCATGACATCACTGATGACATCTCAAATGACATCACTGATGACATCATCCAGTGAATGTGTATCTTTCTGAAAAGTAAATATTTTTTATATATGTATATCTAAAGATTGATGGAAGAATAAATGGGTAAATAAATGTCTAAATGGATTTTTTTTGTGTAAAATTGATTGGTTAACTGACTTATTAAATGTATCTTAGTGAATACATATATTAGTGAGTAATGTTTAAATATTTAAATATCTGTATCTGTGTCTCACTTTGTGTATAAGTGGCTGCATTGGTTGGTGAGTAGCTACATGAGTGTGTATATGGGTTATTAGTTGTTTTTTTGAGTATCAGTGTCAGTGTCTGTATGGTTCGGTGGGGGATATTACTTAGAGCACAGATGCATGAATGAGTGACTCACTATTTGTATGTATTTTGAAGACAGCATGTGTGCAAGACTGTATGGGTGGATGATTGTGTGTATGGGTGGGTTTGTGAGTATGTGTTTTTATAATTGATTGTTTAAGAGAGTAAATATGTTTCCGTTTCTGTAGAAGTATGTGTAGTGGTGTGTATATAGCAGTATAATCAAGTAAATGGTTTTTTGATAGTTTATTTGCATGTGTGAATTTGTGTGTGAGTAACTATATGGATGAGTATTAGTGTGTAACATGATGTATAGGTGTATGAGTACATATGATGAGTAAGTACATGCATGAGTGACTATATAGAACTGTTGGTGAATGAGTGGATGTGTATGTAGATGTTGGAATTACCTAATAAGTTGTTGTAATTGGTATTGGTTTCTCCTTTTTTAAGAAAATGTTAGTTTCTATTTTTGAATGTGTGTCAAAGGTTATTTTATGCTGATAGGAGGTCTGCCACTTTGTCACAAGGATGTTGTCATCAGTGATGTCATTTGAGATGTCATCAGTGATGTCATGAGTGATGTCACTGACCATGTCATGAGTGATGTAATATGTGACGTCATCAGCAGTGCATTGCACGCGCAAGTTATAGTGAGACCAACTAACTATAACGTGGGAATTTCAATGGTTTTATGCGAGTAAAATTTTCACCTAACTATAACTGGTGTGAAACCTATGGTTTTTTCAGTGTATATATATATAGAACATGATGTTTTACAATATGGTCTGTCCTTTTTTCCCCACCGCTAATTTTAATTACTCCCAGGAACGTATAGATCTGTTCAAATTTACAAGAAAGTTGAGATTGCATAAATGGAATAAACTTAAGATCAGGAATGCCTCTGCAAGTGTGTCTAGCACTGTGCCAGCATGCGAGACCATTGAAGAGGTTGAAACTCTGATTGCAATGAAGGATTTGGAGTTTGGAACACCGGTGAATACTCCAAATGATGCAGTCTCTTTAGGCTTTAAAACCAATCTTAACTGTCCCAACTTATTTAAGCCCAAATCCACCTTCAATCCTATTTTGCCTGCTTGCAGCATTGACACTTTCGAATCATTGGTTATCAATGACTTTAAGAACTTGGCTAAAAAGAAGAGTTGGCGGAATGACAATTTAAGCAAAGCAGAAAGATTAGCAGTAAAGTCGTTAGAAAATGACTCCACAATTGTCATTCGCCAATCGGACAAGGGGGGTAATGTGGTTTTGATGGATGTAGTGGATTACATCAGGGAGGGTATGAGACAATTGAATGTTACGGATTGTTACGAAATCTCTTCCCTACAAACCATTGAAAAATGTAACAGTACTTATTCAGAGATGTTAAATGAATGGCGTCAGAATGGAATTTTAGAATGGAATGAGTACGCTTTTCTTTTAAACCGCAACCCTAAAGTAGCAGTGTTGTATCTACTGCCCAAGCTACATAAGAACCCAACCAATCCCCCGGGCAGGCCTATCGTGTCTTCGATAGGCTCCTTGTTGGAGAATACGTCAAAATATATTGATTTTTTTCTTCGTCCTTTTGTTGAGAAGATACCCTCTTACCTAAAGGACAGTAGGGATTTTATCAATAAATTGACTGATTTTGTATGGCAGGACAGTTACATACTTATCACATTAGATGTATGTAGTTTGTACACATCTATCAGACACAAGGATGGCATTAAGGCTTGCCGCAAATTCTTGAATACCCCTTCAATCTCGTATCTGAACCATACTGAGATGATTATCCAAATGATGATGTTCTGTTTGGAGCAGAACTTCTTTGTCTTTAATGATGTACATTATAGACAACGACAGGGCACGGCGATGGGAACTTGTTTTGCTCCCAGCTTTGCCAATCTGTTCATGGCGGGCTGGGAGCAGCAAGTAGAGAGGACCCATCCGTTGTACCGCAGCCACGTGAAAATGTGGCTGCGGTACATTGACGATCTTTTCATCATCTGGGAGGGTTCACAGACTGAAGCAGAAAGCTTCATCATGGACCTTAACAAGAATGACCTCAACCTTGTTCTGGAAGGCCAGATGAACACTCACACCATGGTGTTCCTGGACTTGACAGTCAAGGTATCAGGCGATAAGTTGATTACCAGTTTACATCATAAGGAGACTGCCGGCAACACACTGTTGCATGCAGAGAGTGGACATCCCAAAGCCTTGATCCGGAGCATTCCGTTCGGTGAGTTCCTCCGGGCTCGGAGGAACTGTAGCACGGATGAAGACTTTTTGATTGAGAGTGATCGCATTAAGGAACGATTCATTGAGAGAGGTTATGAATCCTCTATCATTGAGACAGCACTTAAGAAAGCTAGGGAGATCAGTCACTCCACACTGTTGGTTACAGACAAGAAGACAACACCACCGGATAAGGAAGTGATTAGATTTATCTCCACTTTTCACTCCAGGTCTTGGCAGGTACAGGGTAGTCTAAAACGCCATTGGAAGGTACTTAAAACTGAACCTACTCTGGAGGTTTTGGGGGATAATCCGAATATGACCTACAGAAAGGCCCATTCACTCAAAGATAAATTGAGTAATAATGAGGTGAGCACCAGTACAGCAAAGGGCAGTGACATTCAGGGATTCTATACCTGCATGAAGTGCAAAGCATGCAGGTACAGCAATAATGTAAAAAAAGTCTTTTTTCCTGTGGAAGCTGCAGATAGAGTTATCAGTAAACATCTGACATGTCTATCCGAATTTTGTGTCTATGTCCTGGTATGTCCTTGCTCTAGGAAGTATGTTGGGAGCACAATGTTCCCAGCAAAGAAACGTGTCCTAGAGCACATGAGAGCAATTGATAATAAAGATCAAACATCACCAGTTGCTCGTCATTTCGAGGAACTCCACAGAAGCAACAGAAATTTGCTTAAGTTCTTCGTAATTGACAAACTGCCTACCATGAACAGAGGAGGGGACAAAATTCGTAAGTTGAGACAAATGGAGAATAGATACATTCTCGAGCTAGACACTTTAATACCCAGAGGCCTCAATTCTGAGGAAGAGATGAAATGGCACTTAGGAGACTGATTAGAATCCCAAAATCTGAGTGCTAGTTACAAAGACATTTGAGTTTAGGAAGGAAAGTGTGTGGTTTCAGGGAATTGAATATGCTGTTACTGTATATTGTATAGATTTTTAGCTGTGCAGTTATGGTCATGCCCAAGGTTAACTTAGTGCTTCGTTGAATGTTTTAATTGTTTTTGATATTATTCAATTCACGTTATACACATGATATTTGTTTTAATTCGCAAGTATTGGGGACTCAAGACCCAGTAAGAGCCATTAGTGATGTACAATACAACATATCATGATCTTGATTTGATCGGCCCCCCTTTTCTCTCTTTTCGATTCTAGGATACGGGAATATAGCGGCTCACCAGAGAAGAATCCCACTGGGGCGGTGATAGTAGCAAACTATGATTTTGGCATTCTCACTTGGGATTAGCAAACATGACTCAGCAACATGTTTTGTGATAATGTATATAGTATAATATGAAATATGCTATGGATGTAATCGGTGCCCACCAGGGAAGTTCTAATGAATTTACTGTATATTTGAATTGACTGCAATTATTTTGATGTAAGCTGGTATAGCCTTACATTTAATTAATGAATGCATCGACTGATTCATTTAAGATGTACAAGTCATATCGTTATGATACAGTGCTTGATTACATGACATATTTCGATTTCAATACATATAAAAGCCGGTACATTAATTTTCCTGTAAATACTCCCTATGAATTGATTATGATTGCTAATTCGATTGGATTCAGAAATAAGTATTCATATGGATGGCATACAAGCTGGTCAAGTGATGCAAATTTAGATTACTTACTCCACTTCAAGATGGCCGCGACAATGTGGGCGGAGAGTCCTATGTTTATTTTTTATTTTTAGTTTTTGTCACATGTAACTTTATTTATGGTTTGTACACATTCACTGTAATCACCCGTGACCAAGGCGAGTGTTTCGCCGAAACGCGTTGGGTTTTTTCCTTTGCCCGTATTCACGATGCAGCAATTGAAATAATAAACCAGTTAGGAAAGCGCCAAGAACGAATGGAGTGATTTTCTACCTATCGGAGTAGAGTGCATTTGCGCAGCGTCGCTGCGCGTTGTGAACATTAATATATATATATATATATATATATATATATATATATATATATATATATATATATTCACTGAAAAAACCATAGGTTATACACCATATATAGTTAGGAATTAGCATTTAAAAAACCTTATTTTACTCACACAAAACCATTGAAATTCCATATATAGTTAGTTGTACTAACTATATATCGCGCACCCGCAATCCACTGCTGATCATGTCACATATTACATCATTCATGACATGGTCAGTGACATCACTGATGACATCACTGATGACATCTCAAATGACATCACTGATGACATCACTGATGACATCTCAAATGACATCTCAAATGACATCATTGATGACATCTCAAATGACATCACTGATGACATCACTGATGACAACATCCAGTGACTGTATTTTTCTGTAAAGTTAAAATATGTCTTACATATTGAAGAATGAGTGGATCTATAAGTGTCTGGATGAAGGATTTAGTAGGGGCATGACTGACTGTATGAGTGAGTGATTAAATGTGTCTCACTGAGTGCATGGGTTAGTGACTAAACTGTCTTAATTTGTGCATCATTATGTCTGTTGTTCTGTAAACTGCTGCATGTGTTGATCAGTAGCTATATGAGTAACTATATGGGTTATTGATTGGTTGCCCAAGTATTTGTATGGGAGACTGAGTGTGTGTGTGGGTGGCTGGGAGGTGTATGACTCTGTGCATAGATGTGTGAGCAGTTGATTCACTAGATGTATGGGTTAAAAAGTGCATGTGGAAACAGCTGTATGGGCGGTTGACTGTGTGCATCAGTGTATTTTTGAGTGAATGGATATCTCAGTGCTACATGTCAAAGTAAGTACATATGTAAAACACAGTACATGTGAGACTTGCCATATATAAATAACTGTACATAAGAACCAGTGAATGTGTGAGTGTCTGTATGCATCATTGTGAACTTGTATCCAGGATTGTATAAGAGAGTAAATATGTTTTAGTATATGTTTGAATAAGTAAGGTGTGTATAACTGTATAGTTGAGAAAATGGAGGTGTGATTGATTGTTTGCATGACTGACTAGGTGTGTGTGTAACTTCATGGATGAGTGACAATCTGTGAGTCTGTGTTTACACTGAGTGTATCTAAGGTTATATTAGAGTCTGAAGAGGTTCATCGTATTATCACATGAATGATGTCATCAGTGATGTGATCAGTAATGTCATTTGAGTTGTCATCAGTGATGTCATCAGTGATGTCATTTGAGATGTCATCAGTGATGTCATCAGTGATGTCACTGACCATGTCATGAATGATGTAATATGTGACATGATCAGCAGTGGATTGCGGGTGCGCGATATATAGTTAGTACAACTAACTATATATGGAATTTCAATGGTTTTGTGTGAGTAAAATAAGGTTTTTTAAATGCTAATTCCTAACTATATATGGTGTATAACCTATGTTTTTTTCAGTGAATTTTCAAGGTTTTGTAAATGCTAATTCCTAACTATATATGGTCTATAACCTATGGTTTTTTCAGTGAATTTCATTGGTTTTTTAAAAGCTAATATCTATAGCTGTAAAATGTATTCTTCTTTAAATCCAAAAATATATTTTATATGTTTATTAATAATTTTTTTTAAATATTTTTTTTATTTCGCTCCCGGTCCGCGAACCGGGAAGCTTCCCGTTAGCTCAATTTAAAGCCGCGACCCGGTCCGCGAACCGGTAAGAAATCAACATAGTGACGGTATCGCGTTGCCGCGTAATGCGTCTTATGACGTACTGCGTTAGCGCACCCGGAAGTGCCCCGGGGCGCGGACTGAGGCGCGAAACGCAGCTTCCCGGAAGCGATCCGCGGCGCGTCGCGAAAACGCGACGTATCGCGTTGCCGCGTAATGCGTCTTGTGACGTACCGCGTTAGCGCACCCGGAAGTGCACCGGGGCGCGGACCGAGGCGCGAAGCGCAGCGACCCGGAAGCTATCCGGGGCGCGGACCGGAGCGCGTAACGTAAGCATAACAGGTCATGTGACTTGTTAATAACACTTTTCATTGGTTCATTTCACTTTTGGTTTCATAATGATGTAAGGCTAGGTCAGGTGACCTAAAAATAACACTTTTCATTGGTTGAGAAGTATTGTTTTTCCCAAATGATGAAAACCCCTCCTTCTTTCCTCACTCTGACTTTCATCATTGTGAGAGGAAGACCTTTACTACTATATGAGAAATGGCTTCATTGGTAGCTTCAGCTGGTGGACCCCCACCACCACCTCCACCTCCTCATGGGAAGAGAGGACCACCTCCCCAGGTCATTACCAACACTGAGGAGGAAGATGAAGAAATGGATGAGGAGGGAGAAGAACCACAGTTCTTAGAAGAGGTGCCCCGGGTTTCCAGAAAGAAAGCCAGTTTCATCTGGCAGTTTTATTCGATCCCTCGTGGCCAAAAAAAAGTCAATGCGAGGTATTTCACCTGCCGCATATGCAAAGAACAATTATCAAGAGGGACGGACAAGAAATATAGCTACGGAAATCACACAATGCACAGGCACATGACAAGGAAGCATCCACTAAATTACAGCCGGGCGGAAATAAGGGATATGCAGGACAATCCAAGACCAACTCCTGTGGCCAGACCAAGATTACCAATTGCATTAACAACAGAAGAGGCACGGGAAACTGTGCCAAATATACAAGAAAATTTTAGCCACATGATACACTCTTGTATGCACTGTCGTGCGTTGTTAGCGTGTGGCAACATGAGCATCAATGCTATAAACCTGGCGTATGAACACCATGATTGCCCTAACCGCCCCCAGTAATTTTTTTTTTGCTCCTGTTGAGCCCTTTTCAACGCCTGTTTTTTGTTGTTTCCCCCCCCCCCCAAAAAAACCAAAAAAAATATTACATCGTTCAAAAAATACAAAAAATTTTCAAAAAATACAAATAAAATATAAAACAACAAAAATATAAAAAAAAGTTCTTTTCAGAACTACCTTCCCTTTCAAAAAAAATTGCTAGAATGTTTAGCACTCTGGCAAGCTCTATTTCTTTTGGTTCGCTCCCGGGTTAGCTTCCCGGTACGCGGACCGGGAGCTAACCCAAAAAATAAAAAAAATAAAAAAAGAGTAAGTATAAGGAAAGTAAACAGAGAGTGATGTTAAAAGAAAGACAGCTATAGGGAGTAAAGAAGAGATACTGTTTAATAGATCTATTTACCGAAGAAAAGACGGAAGAGGGTATAATTGTGAAAAACAAAATAGATAACGAAGTGAAAGAAAAAAAAAGAGAGTATAACATTAACAAAGAAGAGTTTCTTGGAGAATGTGAGTGAATGTTCAAAATAAGATTAAAACATGAGGAATAACAGAGAGAAAAAATAGAAAACAGAAAACAAAAAATAACAGAAAAAGATTAATTGAAACAGCAAAGAAATGTCCATATCATCAACATAGGCAATAAAAGTTTTGCAGCTTTTATTGGCAGAAATGTGTCGCTAAAGCTGCTTTTAGCGGCAGAAAACTGCCGCTAAAACCACTTTTGCACCAGTTTTCTGCCAATAAAAAGAGCAATAATTTTATTGGCTGTATTCATAATATGCCCCTTAGTGTGCTTCAACTACACAGAGAAAGCATTATGAACAAGTAGTGATAGAGTGATCAGTCAAAGACACTAAGAGTAATAGAGACGGAGTGAGTGAACAAGAGTGAGGAACTATGAGAAGAGAGGGACTGAGAAAAAGAGTGGAAGGAGTTGAGTAAGTAGGTAATAGAGAAAGGAATGAGGGAAGTAGCAAAGGCAGGAAACTGAGGGTTAAAGAAATGAAGCAGTGGAACTAATAGTAGGTGAATGTGATAGAAATGTAACGAAAAGAGTACAAAGCATTTACCTTATAATTGTCGTTAAATTACTCACTTTTTGTTTTTATACTTTCAATCTGTGAAAGAGAGAACAAACATTTCAAAAATATTAAAACATGTATTTAAAAATTACAAAAGACAAGGGAAAAGATTGAAGGACAAACAGTTTTTCAACAACTTTGACACTTACAGAAGCTTCTGCTTCTCCAGGCCCCCTACACAGTCCTAAAGATATACATTTTAAACTAACAGTATCTTGATGCAGATGAAGTGAGGCCTATCTTAAAACATGGTGCATCTTTTGCATTGCTGTTGTCTCAGAAAAGTGTCGCAAGACACTAAAATTTTAAATAATTGCTTCAGGATGCCAATAAGATGTGTCCTATCCAGAGGTTTGTTTGAGGTGAGGCCTACTCAGGGTTGCAGATGAAATTTCGAGTTGTTGAAGAGAATAGAGGACATAATACATGTAAAGGTCTACCAATGAAGTGAGTCATGTCCACTGCACTCTTGAACAAAGTCCAAACCTCCTATGTTTCCCTGGACAGACCTAAACTTGATCTGCACAATGTGATTCGTAATGATAGGAAACACAGGTGATGTAATTGAAATACGTGCAATTTATTTTGCTCATTTCACAATCACATCACTTGTGTTTCCTTTGCTTAGGTATCTCATTGTGCAGATGTAGTCTAGCATATGAAAGAATACGCAGAAGTGCAGCACTGCATGCAACAACTTTGACACTTACAGAAGCCTCACCTTCTCCATGCCTCCTACACAGTTCTACATATACATCATAAATGCAAACAGTACAGAATTAATTATACATGTTAAATGGTTTATTTTTGCTGTTCTCAGAATGTATCAAAATTCACTAAAAACAGTGACTTGAAGGTATTCATCATATAACAGCGGGGAAAAAAAAACACAATCAAAATGATTGTGTTTAAAAAACCCATACAACATAAGAAATCAGAATTCAGAACTCCTTAAAGTTAACTTACTTTCCATGACGTCAAAGGATGTCCTATGAACAGCTTACACTCTTTTGTGCTGTTATTACTTTCAGCCCGCCACTTTCTGAAAGAAAATCTCCATCGTTTTTAAAAACATGTTACATGCAATAAATGACTTCTTGCTCTCTACCACAAGTTTCCACAAGGCCAAATCTTGTCAGACCCATTTATAACTCTTGGATTTCTTGTAAGCCAATCCCGTCATTTGGCATTTCCGCAACTTTCAGAATTAAAATGTTGAAGATCATTTTCACAATCCTGGAATAGTAATATCTTCCCCTTCTTGCTCAGTCATGTTCTACATTTCCTATGACACTGATACTGCTTACTATGAAGCAGACTTACACTAACTCTATGACTACTACAATTATTTAATTCTCTACATCACTTTCAATCACAAAGCAATGTAAAACAGTAGACAGCGTTGCAGACTTACATTCCCTCTACTCTATGTTTTGATTGGCTGCTTCAATTAGCTTATAAAAAGAAATAGTTTTTCTGAACTCATTCAAAGTGCATTTATTTCTCCATGACGTCCAGTCTTATGGTTAGAACTTATGTCTCTGAACTACACTTATCCTCAAGGCCAAATTGTGTAGGAGACATTAGAACTTCTTGAAATTCCACAGAGCACATCCCAAGATTATTTCCCTAAAATTTTGGTTTTAAAAACACCAGGTAAGAGTTTTTAAGGTCATACGGCAATTTTTTTTTGAAAATTAAAACAGAATCGTTGCAGAATGACCAGCCATTTCTAGACTTTAAATAAGCTGTGTAATGTCCTGATGTTATTGAAGGGCCGTCATGATATATAATTGCTGCAGTTACAAAAGTCCTTCCTGATATTGACAACTGCGAAGCTACAAAATTTTTAATTAAAGTTGTCAATTTTGTTCCATCAGGCCTACATCGTTGGAACATTAAAATGACATACTGGCCATATGTTCGTATAAATAATGTGGACATCATTTCAGATTTACATTGGCTACACTCCATGTTGTGATCAGCTGCTTTTACTAGCTTATTAAAGGAGACTGATTTACTGTCTGGCAAAGTTAAATATATAAATCTTTCTGAGTCTACACTAGTAGTACTTGATACCATACAGTTCTCGCAGTCATGCTGCCATTGATAAGAAAGCCCAAACAGCTGATCTACATCTACACCTTCAGCATGCAATACATCAAGCATATACATTAAAAACTCCTGACAATCTTGCTGAATATTTTGAGAGAATTGTGTTTGGCCTGAACATCTGTCTAACAGATTTCGAATTTCAGACACACTTTCTATGTTTCTTCTATCAGTGCTACATTTCTCTAACACAGAATTTAACAAACTGCAAAATCTTTGATCAGAATTGACCACAATCTCTTCTTTTACATTTTCTAGAGAAAACAAAACATTAACCACTACATTAGCATAGCAGTTGACACCAGAACTGTTTTCAAATTGAAAACCAACAACATCTTCAACAGAATCCTTTTTGTTTCTGCTTGTAATTTTAGGTTCATCGACTTTTCGTCTTTTTGCTACAACCTCCCCAGTATTGGTCACATTTCTTCGTTTCCGGCCTACCACACGTTTCTCAAACAAAGGATACTGAGGCAAATGTGATGCATACTCTCTTCTTAACCTATTGTATTCCTTAACACAATCTAGATCCGCACAAATGTTTGTGACATCACACTCAATCAAGTACAATCCCGATAAAGTTCTAACTCGTGACAATGCCACGTATGCCATACCCTCCTTGAACACAGAACTGCCAATATTCACCAATGCACAGTCTACACTTAAACCTTGCGATTTATGGATTGTCACCGCATATGCCAAGCAAACAGGAAACTGCTTACGGCGAACATATAAGTCTTTTACAAGCAAAAATCTAGCAGAGCAACGACCAATTAGCTGTACTTCCTCAATGCCATCAAATTTAATTTTTAAAAATTCAATTCCATCTCTATTTCTGTATTTTACAAAATCAACAACATTACCCATTGATCCATTTACCAGACCTCTTTCAACATGTAAATTCCTTCTTAAAATTATACGGCAGTTCAAGCACACATTCAGAGTCTTTTCAAAACCTGCAGTTTTAGATATACTCTTCTCTAATGAATCCAATTTTGTTTTCAGATTCTCAGCCAAAATAATTGTTGATCCCATATGCTCTACTCTGTCAATAGCTTCCAGTTTCACAATCTCTTGCTTTTCTAAATGCAACATTTTGTTGTTGAATTTGGCACATTCCGCAAGAGTTGGCATCAAACATATTCCAGATTTCTTATCAGTAATTTTCTGAAAAATATTCTCAGGCACAACATCTTGTTCTGGATATAAATTTGACAGTAATCGTGCATGTAAAGCTTCTTTCCCATGCTCGGTCACTTTTCCAATTCTAACATCTTGTAGAATAGTCTTGTAAACTTCATCCTTCGCCTGACGCATATTTTCATGCAGTTCAGCATAATTGAAGTTTAACCATATATTGACGTTGCCAATGCTGCCTAGGCACTTCCTGGTATCTTCATGCGTGAGCATTTTGAACACAGGTTGCCCTTTCACTGGTGTCAGCTGCAGAAGATCTCCGAAAACAATGATGTGTTTGCCACCAAATAACACATCATACTCTGTTTTGAGAACTTCTTGCATCCTCAAATGCACAAAGGCAAGCATGACATTGGAAACCATGCTTACTTCGTCAATGATAAGAAGTTTCATTTTCCTCAAGATTCTTGAAACTTCAAAACAAGCATCTCCAGATAGCTTGTGATATTGTAATTTGTTGCATGCTCCACTGGCAGCATCAGTAAACGATGTAAAGTAATCCCTTTAATGTTATGTGCTGCCAGTCTAGTTGGAGCGGTGACAACACAAGACAGCGATGACTCTGTCCTTTCCTGCAAATAGCATGAAATTGCTTTAATGAGGAAACTTTTTCCAGTTCCCGCTTCTCCACTCACGTACAGTCGGACAGGCTTCAACGACGTACATGAGCACTCTTTCTTGTCATGACTTAATCCATGATCAATTTGCATGGTAACTTCGTCATATATTTTCCTCTGCTCAACGTTGAGTTGTCTTTCCAACTCTTCTAAGTTAACCGCATCCTCCTGAGCATGTGCCATGGCTCTTTCCACTTCATTCATGGCAGTGGCAGCTTCATTTTCGATAACAGGTCCTCCTAGTGGATCCTGACTCAATGAAGCAGAACTCTGACTGTCCTGAGAACTGTCTCTGGCAATCTCGGCTGCAATCGTTGCTTCCTGCTCAATTTCCGCATTCAACATTTCTACATATTTGGGAAAAGCAGGACATTCTATGGTCTCCTTGGCGGCATTGAAAGAGTCTTCGTAACAGAGGAAATCTCCAAGCAGTTCCTCTTCTGCACGCCAAGGCTTGAAAAGTTGCAAAAGTGCTAAATAGAAAAACTCCTTTTTTTCAGGAGATTCGCCACTCAATTTTCGATGGTTTACCAAGTGGCATTTTCTTTGCTTGACCAGACATCCCTCACTTCCTATTACAGCATACACTCCTTTCTCAGTATCTTTTTTGATGTTCCTCTTGAATATGTAATTTTGAAGAACCTCATACAGACAAACATTGTCGAGGTGACTGCTTCTATTTGGATAATATGTATCCAACATGTTGGTCTTCAAAATGTCGGTACTGTTTGGCTCCTTTTCCGCCAAATACTCAATTTCCCGCACAGGTTTCAGAACTCGATTACGCGTTGCAGCAAGACCAAGACTCGCCCAAACGATACTCCTGGACTTGGCATAGAGACTTGCTGAACACAACCGGTCAGAGCATTCGTAAGCTCCAATTTCTCGATGCGACAACATCTTCAGACTGAAACTGTACAACTTCTTGCTGAGGCTCTTTTCATGGGAAATGTCCTCCCACATATCCTTCAATTCTGTCTTCTCTTTTTTGGTGATGTAAGACGTCACATACCGAGCCACAGCCATACAGTTATCAGCCACAAACTGTATATCCATGTTAGCATTCCACATGGACAAAATCACCGGGTTGTAGTCGTTGATGTACTTGGACTCTTCGTTCCTCTTCAAATTGTATGTGTTTTTAGGTGATTTCTTCATGACATTATGTCGCAGCGAAGACATCAAACTGTTTACTCTTCCTTTAGAAATCACCGGTCGTGGAAAGCCGAAACGACATTTGGTGTAGAACTTGTCCTTGTTTCGGAATTTACGACGGCAGTACTTTCCACATCGATGGCTTTGGAAACGCAGAACTTTTTCTCTTAGGCTTTTCTTCTCCTTTGCGTTTGGAACAGCACACGTAGAATACTGTTGGATGAAACTCATCACTGAGTCTTCTGGATCCGTTCCAAATTTAGGTGCATCCTTGATCCACAGCAACATATGTATATGAGGAGCACCTCTTGCTTGGTACTCCTTTCTCCAGAAGAAATCCAACACCTCTCCAAGAGGTGGATTCTTCTTATTCATGATGAAAGACATCATAGCTTCAAATCTATGATTGAAGTACCTACATACATTGACTGGATCCAAAGAGCACAGTTCTCCGGGTGTCTTGAATTCGATGTTATCTACGTTAGCATTTGCCTCTCGTAGAAATTCAAGTAAGTCTTCCCAGCCATACTCGGCACAGCTCAGAGTGAGGAACCATGTGGGAGTTCCTAAGTTCCTCAGCATACATTTTAAATCACCATGACGACGGTACCAGTACTCATTAGTACCACGCTGACACGCCATGAGATTAATCAGGTGAGAATCCAAAATACTGTCTTGGACATTGACTTTATCCATAAAGTCACTTGCCGAGATGTTTTGCATGTGTATACCACTTTTCAAGATATGGTTCACTGCATATGACAGTCCAGACAGATCGCTTTCAAACAGGAGATGAAACAAATAAGGAATGCATTGTCGAAACCTAGCATCTCCTGCATACAATCGCAAAGTCCGGTATTCAGAAGCAGGAATTTGATGAGGTCGCTCATCATATCTTCCTCCCTGACCTGTTGGAAAAAGCTGTGGGAAACACCGAGCTTCCAAACTTTCCGCCCAAACACTAATGGGACTCCCTTTGGCTTGTTTCATTTGAAACAACTCAATAGCATTCCCCATGACTTCCTTGGAATGCAAAGGATGAACACTATAATGTTCATATATTTCTTCACTAGTAGAGGGTTCTACTTTCTCAATTTGACCAGCACACAAATCGCTATCCTCTTCCTCACTTACTTCCTCTTCTGCAACATATACATTCTTATAGTATTTATTATTTTTTTTCAAATACAATGTTGCCTTTTTAACTTTCCTAACATCTACTAAATCTTGCCATATTTTCTTATTCTTTGTCGGAACCCCATTAACTAAGATAACCAGAGGTTCCTCTTCCACTTTTTCTACTCCAATTGTGTTAATGTTTTTCTTCAAATCTAGAGGCAAATAAACAACTCTTCCCTTTAATCCTCTCTGTAAATCTGATGGAGGCAATTTCCCTGTCTTTGGCTCCATTCTTACAATAGCCTGAAAGGGATGGATACTTTGAATCAAAATAGATTCATAAGTATTTAAATCCTTCAATTCAGAAGGAATCTCAACCAATTCCAGATTATTATGAACTGCTCTAGCAGGCAACTGGTTTTGATTTAATTTGCAACAACAATAAGTACACACACGTTGATCAAATCCCAAATCAAAACAATTTTCTACCATCAAGTATGTTGCAAAATCCTTCCATTCACTATTATTTTCCCTTTCACTTTTTGCATATAAATCCACTAACTTAGTCTGATTCTTATAATAAGTGCGTCGACAACACACACAAGTGAAATTAGGCCTCTCACTTGATTTCACCTGAAACGTCGCAATTTCCCTCTGGAAATTATCTGTACTGGAAACCTGTACACTATCTTCCACATTACCCTCTTCTTCTGGGTCAATTTCAACATTCTCCTCTTTACTTCCAAAGTAACAAAACTCAATTTCTTCACATATGTTCTTCACATCTATTTCAGAACCATGCAAAAGAGCAGCGCATAATTGTTTAAGCATAATTTCTGGACTCTTAGCATAATACAACATTCTAACTAATTTCCTCACTTTATTATGATGCACTGCTAGCATCCTGAAATGATGAAAAACACTCTGGCATACTCTCCTGGAAAGACAAGCCAGTGAATGACCATGCAAACCTGTCACTTCTCTCACTCTGCAAGGATCTAATTCTTGCAACAACTTCATTTTCTGCTTCAAACTTTTCTTATTAAATGACCGTACAAAATCACAAAGCAAATTGATGGAATCCTGTCGCACACTGCAAATACTACTACACTTCCAGGTGTACACAGGACCCTTAGCACGTCTTCCTAAAACCTCATTACCTAACACCTCTTCTGCCTCTGTTGTCACAAGTTTTTCTTTTTCAACTGGACAACCATCTTTCACTTCATAAGCACGACCACTGGTGTCAACTGCATGCACCAAATCATTATCCTGGAAATAATTCTCCTCATTAAAAAATGCCTCACAGCTTGAACTATGCATCCATTCTCCAGAAAAAACTTCACAAAAATTACTACGATTAACTATTCTCTTCCATCTACTATTTCTTTTGAAATCATAAATTGCCTTGTTTAGCTTCCTAATTCTATTGATTATCAAAATAAATAACTTACGTTTAATTTCAAATGCCTGATCAATAACTTTCTCAACTTTTTTTTTTCTCTTATAAAAAACCAGTTTCTGTTGACCTTTCTTAATATTTTTTAACAAATTGCCAATTATCCTGTTGCGGAACATTCGTTTACGAATGTCCCTAAACTGTTGTTTCCTTCTACTATCATGCACAGAGTTATCTCTTGCTCTAGCAGTAACAATTTTGATTGGCCTTTCCTTTCCATTTGATTTGCTTATCTTTTTATGGACTGAAACATTTTCTGTAGTAATATTTTTTTTACTACACATATTTCTTATGAAATATTTTGTGCTCTTACCCGGTGCTTTCTTCGTGACTTGACAAATCTTTTTGTTAGAGGACTGCTGCTTATTTTGTTTCACCTGCTGTCTTTGACGTTTTGCAGCCTTTCTCTGTCTTTCTATTGTTGGCATGGTGAAATCTTGAAATGATCTGCAGTTGAATCTGTGGTAAAATATAATAAAAAATGTTATTAACCATTATTACCAAACAGTAAATCAATAACAATGATCAAAAACTTAACACACTACTTGACATTTTAAATAGAAGATTTTTTAGTCCTTGGCAAATTTACAATACAGAAATAGCAGAAAAGAAATGACATTTATATTTATGTTACCTGTGCTATTTTATATGTGAATCTGATCTAATTTTATGAGCATATTTTAATATTTTATTGAAGACACTACACATAACCTGTTTTTGAAGGTGTCTTTATTTTTAAATTAAACGGTTTACATTTTTACTTTTTATTAATTATACATTTTAAAAATAAATGTTTATATTTCCATAGGCTCAAACAGGTCAGCTTCCCACCCTATGTCATATAATTCGGACAAATCTGCATCCTCATCACGCTCTTCTTCATCCTCAGGATTTAAATCATCCAATGGATCAACATCCACTGATGTTTCAATTACAAGTTCAATGATGAGGTCAAAATCAACTGATTGCAGATTGTCACTCATGTTGATGTTGTCTTTATCTTTAAAGAAAGATAACAACAATGAGATGTTGCAGAGTAAGAGACAAATCTCAGAGATTATAATAGTAAAATTGTTTAACAAGAGCAATATTTTGCAGCTATTATTTAGCCATGTCCAGCAATGCTGATCAGGTGAAGACTATGTCTAATTTTTCAGTGAACAGGACTCATCTCTTCTTAACCTTGGATAAGCCTCACCGACTCTGTGTGTCCTGCACATACTTAAATGTAAAGGGGCAGATTTATGTTAAATGGCACATCCCCAGGCATGCACCAGTTAACGTGCACCGCTGCTCTGCCACCCATGGTGTGCCGTATTTACAATCAGATAGGAGAAAACTGCGTCAAAACCCTGCGCCTGCTTTAAGCAGGCATAGGTCTTGACGCAACATTGTGGAGATGGGGCACCCCTGAGCCTTGCTTGAGCTGCATCGCACTTGCGATACAACTCCAGCAATCACTACCTTTACATCACAGATACATCACGCATCTGTGCCATTTTTGCCCCATGATGCCCCGCATTGTAAATGCAGCACACCATGGGTGGCGGAACAACGGCACAGGATGACTGACACATCCCTGGTGATGCACCAGTCATCATAAATCTATCCCTAATCTTCTTATCTTGTTACAGATGAACCGCCATATGTACCATCAAACTATTTTGCATTTCCTAAATAGCGAATTTTAAGGAATAAATAGCAATTCTTTACCATTCCTAATTTGCAATGAGCAAATTGCTAATTGCAAGTTACCCATTCATTTCCATGGGCTAGGAGCCTCATAGGAATGAAGGTTTAATTTGCGATTAGCAATTTGCTCATCACAAATTAGGAATTTTTCCAAGGGTGCAGGGGTGTCTCAAGAACACCCTGCTGCACCCCTGAAAAAGAAATTTGGGGGCATATGGCACACATACATGCCCTAAGGGCATGTGTTGGCGTCATATGGGACCTTTTGTTTTTTTGAAAAAAAGCTTTTTGAAAAGAATTCACAAATTACCACCAATTTACCACAATAGTTTCCAAATCCTTAATGTCATTTTTTACATATTTTTTGTTTGATACATTGCATTTAAGTAATCGCAAAATTTGCAAATCCTTCAGTGCAATCGCAAAATAAGGAATAGCTAATTTTGCTATTCCTTATTTTGCATCAAACTTGTTTGATACATACCATTTGTCTAATTAGCATTCGCAAAGGCCGAAATTCGCAGAATTTTGATCTTTGCTAATGCTAATTAGCTTGATACATATGGCCCCAAGTGAGGCCTGTCTTGCAACATGGTGCATCTTTTGCATCACTGCTGCATCGGTTTCATGTGGTACGTTTTTTTTACACCATGACATATCTGCCTAAAAGCATCAATTTGTAATTTTGTCGCCTTATAGCAAATCTTTTGCACCGCCGCTGCATCATAAAAGTGACGCACAGTGGCTCAAAAGAGGCATACACCTATCATAAATCTGTCCCTAGCATTTTAAATGATTAATCCAGGATGACGATAAGGTGTGGCCTATCCAGAGGTTTGTTTAAGGTGAGGCCTACTCAGGATTGCAGATTAAAGTTACGCTTGATGAAGAATACAGAAGAGATAATACATGTAAAGGCCAACCAATGAAGTAAGTGATTTGCACTTTATTTCGCCAGTCATCATAAATGTATCCCTAAGCTTCTTATCTTGTTACAGATGAACCACCATATGTACCATCAAACTATTTTGCATTTCCTAAATAGCGAATTTTAAGGAATAAATAGCAATTCTTTACCATTCCTAATTTGCAATGAGCAATTTGCTAATTGCAAATTACCCATTCATTTCCATGGGCTAGGAGGCTCATAGGAATGAAGGTGCAATTTTCGATTAGCAATTAGCTCATCACAAAATAGGAATTTTTCCAAGGGTGCAGGGGTGTCTCAAGAACACCCTGCTGCACCCCCTGAAAAAGAAATTTGGGGGCATATGGCGCACATACATGCCCTAAGGGCATGTATGGGCGTCATATGGCACCTTTTGTTTTTTGGAAAAAAACCTTTTTGCAAAGAATTTGCAAATTACCACCAACTAGAAGTTGGTGGTAGTTTCCAAATCCTTAATGTCATTTTTTTACATATTTTTTGTTTGATACATTGCATTTATGTAATCGCAAAATTTGCAAATCCTTCAGTGCAATCGCAAAATAAGGAATAGCAAATTTTGCTATTCCTTATTTTGCATCAAACTTGTTTGATACATACCATTTGTCTAATTAGCATTCGCAAAGGCCGAAATTCGCAGAATGTTGATCTTTGCAAATGCTAATTAGCTTGATACACATGGCCCCAAGTGAGGCCTGTCTTGCAACATGGTGCATCTTTTGCATCACTGCTGCATCGGTTTCATGTGGTACGTTTTTTTTACACCATGACATATCTGCCTAAAAGCATCAATTTGTAATTTTGTCGCCTCATAGCAAATCTTTTGCACCGCCGCTGCATCATAAAAGTGACGCACAGTGGCGCAAAAGAGGCATACACCTATCATAAATCTGTGCCTAGCATTTTAAATGATTAATCCAGGATGACGATAAGGTGTGGCCTATCCAGAGGTTTGTTTAAGGTGAGGCCTACTCAGGATTGCAGATTAAAGTTACGCTTGATGAAGAATACAGAAGAGATAATACATGTAAAGGCCTACCAATGAAGTAAGTGATTTGCACTTTATTTCGCCAGTCATCATAAATGTATCCCTAAGCTTCTTATCTTGTTACAGATGAACCACCATATGTACCATCAAACTATTTTGCATTTCCTAAATAGCGAATTTTAAGGAATAAATAGCAATTCTTTACCATTCCTAAATTGCAATGAGCAATTTGCTAATTGCAAATTACCCATTCATTTCCATGGGCTAGGAGGCTCATAGGAATGAAGGTGCAATTTGCGATTAGCAATTAGCTCATCACAAAATAGGAATTTTTCCAAGGGTGCAGGGGTGTCTCAAGAACACCCTGCTGCACCCCCTGAAAAAGAAATTTGGGGGCATATGGCGCACATACATGCCCTAAGGGCATGTATGGGCGTCATATGGCACCTTTTGTTTTTTGGAAAAAAACCTTTTTGCAAAGAATTCGCAAATTACCACCAACTAGAAGTTGGTGGTAGTTTCCAAATCCTTAATGTCATTTTTTTACATATTTTTTGTTTGATACATTGCATTTAAGTAATCGCAAAATTTGCAAATCCTTCAGTGCAATCGCAAAATAAGGAATAGCAAATTTTGCTATTCCTTATTTTGCATCAAACTTGTTTGATACATACCATTTGTCTAATTAGCATTCGCAAAGGCCGAAATTCGCAGAATGTTGATCTTTGCAAATGCTAATTAGCTTGATACATATGGCCCCAAGTGAGGCCTGTCTTGCAACATGGTGCATCTTTTGCATCACTGCTGCATCGGTTTCATGTGGTACGTTTTTTTTACACCATGACATATCTGCCTAAAAGCATCAATTTGTAATTTTGTCGCCTCATAGCAAATCTTTTGCACCGCCGCTGCATCATAAAAGTGACGCACAGTGGCGCAAAAGAGGCATACACCTATCATAAATCTGTCCCTAGCATTTTAAATGATTAATCCAGGATGACGATAAGGTGTGGCCTATCCAGAGGTTTGTTTAAGGTGAGGCCTACTCAGGATTGCAGATTAAAGTTACGCTTGATGAAGAATACAGAAGAGATAATACATGTAAAGGCCTACCAATGAAGTAAGTGATTTGCACTTTATTTCGCCAGTCATCATAAATGTATCCCTAAGCTTCTTATCTTGTTACAGATGAACCACCATATGTACCATCAAACTATTTTGCATTTCCTAAATAGCGAATTTTAAGGAATAAATAGCAATTCTTTACCATTCCTAATTTGCAATGAGCAATTTGCTAATTGCAAATTACCCATTCATTTCCATGGGCTAGGAGGCTCATAGGAATGAAGGTGCAATTTGCGATTAGCAATTAGCTCATCACAAAATAGGAATTTTTCCAAGGGTGCAGGGGTGTCTCAAGAACACCCTGCTGCACCCCCTGAAAAAGAAATTTGGGGGCATATGGCGCACATACATGCCCTAAGGGCATGTATGGGCGTCATATGGCACCTGTTGTTTTTTGGAAAAAAAGCTTTTTGAAAAGAATTCACAAATTACCACCAACTAGAAGTTGGTGTTAGTTTCCAAATCCTTAATGTCATTTTTTTACATATTTTTTGTTTGATACATTGTTTTTAAGTAATCGCAAAATTTGCAAGTCCTTCAGTGCAATCGCAAAATAAGGAATAGCAAATTTTGCTATTCCTTATTTTGCATCAAACTTGTTTGATACATACCATTTGTCTAATTAGCATTCGCAAAGGCCGAAATTCGCAGAATTTTGATCTTTGCGAATGCTAATTAGCTTGATACATATGGCCCCAAGTGAGGCCTGTCTTGCAACATGGTGCATCTTTTGCATCACTGCTGCATCGGTTTCATGTGGTACGTTTTTTTTACACCATGACATATCTGCCTAAAAGCATCAATTTGTAATTTTGTCGCCTCATAGCAAATCTTTTGCACCGCCGCTGCATCATAAAAGTGACGCACAGTGGCGCAAAAGAGGCATACACCTATCATAAATCTGTCCCTAGCATTTTAAATGATTAATCCAGGATGACGATAAGGTGTGTCCTATCCAGAGGTTTGTTTAAGGTGAGGCCTACTCAGGATTGCAGATTAAAGTTACGCTTGATGAAGAATACAGAAGAGATAATACATGTAAAGGCCTACCAATGAAGTAAGTGATTTGCACTTTATTTCGCCAGTCATCATAAATGTATCCCTAAGCTTCTTATCTTGTTACAGATGAACCACCATATGTACCATCAAACTATTTTGCATTTCCTAAATAGCGAATTTTAAGGAATAAATAGCAATTCTTTACCATTCCTAAATTGCAATGAGCAATTTGCTAATTGCAAATTACCCATTCATTTCCATGGGCTAGGAGGCTCATAGGAATGAAGGTGCAATTTGCGATTAGCAATTAGCTCATCACAAAATAGGAATTTTTTCAAGGGTGCAGGGGTATCTCAAGAACACCCTGCTGCACCCCTGAAAAAGAAATTTGGGGGCATATGGCGCACATACATGCCCTAAGGGCATGTATGGGCGTCATATGGCACCTTTTGTTTTTTGGAAAAAAATGCTTTTTGAAAAGAATTCGCAAATTACCACCAACTAGAAGTTGGTGGTAGTTTCCAAATCCTTAATGTCATTTTTTTACATATTTTTTGTTTGATACATTGCATTTAAGTAATCGCAAAATTTGCAAATCCTTCAGTGCAATCGCAAAATAAGGAATAGCAAATTTTGCTATTCCTTATTTTGCATCAAACTTGTTTGATACATACCATTTGTCTAATTAGCATTCGCAAAGGCCGAAATTCGCAGAATTTTGATCTTTGCGAATGCTAATTAGCTTGATACATATGGCCCCAAGTGAGGCCTGTCTTGCAACATGGTGCATCTTTTGCATCACTGCTGCATCGGTTTCATGTGGTACGTTTTTTTTACACCATGACATATCTGCCTAAAAGCATCAATTTGTAATTTTGTCGCCTCATAGCAAATCTTTTGCACCGCCACTGCATCATAAAAGTGACGCACAGTGGCGCAAAAGAGGCATACACCTATCATAAATCTGTCCCTAGCATTTTAAATGATTAATCCAGGATGACGATAAGGTGTGGCCTATCCAGAGGTTTGTTTAAGGTGAGGCCTACTCAGGATTGCAGATTAAAGTTACGCTTGATGAAGAATACAGAAGAGATAATACATGTAAAGGCCTACCAATGAAGTAAGTGATTTGCACTTTATTTCGCCAGTCATCATAAATGTATCCCTAAGCTTCTTATCTTGTTACAGATGAACCACCATATGTACCATCAAACTATTTTGCATTTCCTAAATAGCGAATTTTAAGGAATAAATAGCAATTCTTTACCATTCCTAATTTGCAATGAGCAATTTGCTAATTGCAAATTACCCATTCATTTCCATGGGCTAGGAGGCTCATAGGAATGAAGGTGCAATTTGCGATTAGCAATTAGCTCATCACAAAATAGGAATTTTTCCAAGGGTGCAGGGGTGTCTCAAGAACACCCTGCTGCACCCCCTGAAAAAGAAATTTGGGGGCATATGGCGCACATACATGCCCTAAGGGCATGTATGGGCGTCATATGGCACCTTTTGTTTTTTGGAAAAAAAGCTTTTTGAAAAGAATTCACAAATTACCACCAACTAGAAGTTGGTGTTAGTTTCCAAATCCTTAATGTCATTTTTTTACATATTTTTTGTTTGATACATTGTTTTTAAGTAATCGCAAAATTTGCAAGTCCTTCAGTGCAATCGCAAAATAAGGAATAGCAAATTTTGCTATTCCTTATTTTGCATCAAACTTGTTTGATACATACCATTTGTCTAATTAGCATTCGCAAAGGCCGAAATTCGCAGAATTTTGATCTTTGCGAATGCTAATTAGCTTGATACATATGGCCCCAAGTGAGGCCTGTCTTGCAACATGGTGCATCTTTTGCATCACTGCTGCATCGGTTTCATGTGGTACGTTTTTTTTACACCATGACATATCTGCCTAAAAGCATCAATTTGTAATTTTGTCGCCTCATAGCAAATCTTTTGCACCGCCGCTGCATCATAAAAGTGACGCACAGTGGCGCAAAAGAGGCATACACCTATCATAAATCTGTCCCTAGCATTTTAAATGATTAATCCAGGATGACGATAAGGTGTGTCCTATCCAGAGGTTTGTTTAAGGTGAGGCCTACTCAGGATTGCAGATTAAAGTTACGCTTGATGAAGAATACAGAAGAGATAATACATGTAAAGGCCTACCAATGAAGTAAGTGATTTGCACTTTATTTCGCCAGTCATCATAAATGTATCTCTAAGCTTCTTATCTTGTTACAGATGAACCACCATATGTACCATCAAACTATTTTGCATTTCCTAAATAGCGAATTTTAAGGAATAAATAGCAATTCTTTACCATTCCTAAATTGCAATGAGCAATTTGCTAATTGCAAATTACCCATTCATTTCCATGGGCTAGGAGGCTCATAGGAATGAAGGTGCAATTTGCGATTAGCAATTAGCTCATCACAAAATAGGAATTTTTTCAAGGGTGCAGGGGTATCTCAAGAACACCCTGCTGCACCCCTGAAAAAGAAATTTGGGGGCATATGGCGCACATACATGCCCTAAGGGCATGTATGGGCGTCATATGGCACCTTTTGTTTTTTGGAAAAAAATGCTTTTTGAAAAGAATTCGCAAATTACCACCAACTAGAAGTTGGTGGTAGTTTCCAAATCCTTAATGTCATTTTTTTACATATTTTTTGTTTGATACATTGCATTTAAGTAATCGCAAAATTTGCAAATCCTTCAGTGCAATCGCAAAATAAGGAATAGCAAATTTTGCTATTCCTTATTTTGCATCAAACTTGTTTGATACATACCATTTGTCTAATTAGCATTCGCAAAGGCCGAAATTCGCAGAATTTTGATCTTTGCGAATGCTAATTAGCTTGATACATATGGCCCCAAGTGAGGCCTGTCTTGCAACATGGTGCATCTTTTGCATCACTGCTGCATCGGTTTCATGTGGTACGTTTTTTTTACACCATGACATATCTGCCTAAAAGCATCAATTTGTAATTTTGTCGCCTCATAGCAAATCTTTTGCACCGCCACTGCATCATAAAAGTGACGCACAGTGGCGCAAAAGAGGCATACACCTATCATAAATCTGTCCCTAGCATTTTAAATGATTAATCCAGGATGACGATAAGGTGTGGCCTATCCAGAGGTTTGTTTAAGGTGAGGCCTACTCAGGATTGCAGATTAAAGTTACGCTTGATGAAGAATACAGAAGAGATAATACATGTAAAGGCCTACCAATGAAGTAAGTGATTTGCACTTTATTTCGCCAGTCATCATAAATGTATCCCTAAGCTTCTTATCTTGTTACAGATGAACCACCATATGTACCATCAAACTATTTTGCATTTCCTAAATAGCGAATTTTAAGGAATAAATAGCAATTCTTTACCATTCCTAATTTGCAATGAGCAATTTGCTAATTGCAAATTACCCATTCATTTCCATGGGCTAGGAGGCTCATAGGAATGAAGGTGCAATTTGCGATTAGCAATTAGCTCATCACAAAATAGGAATTTTTCCAAGGGTGCAGGGGTGTCTCAAGAACACCCTGCTGCACCCCCTGAAAAAGAAATTTGGGGGCATATGGCGCACATACATGCCCTAAGGGCATGTATGGGCGTCATATGGCACCTTTTGTTTTTTGGAAAAAAAGCTTTTTGAAAAGAATTCACAAATTACCACCAACTAGAAGTTGGTGTTAGTTTCCAAATCCTTAATGTCATTTTTTTACATATTTTTTGTTTGATACATTGTTTTTAAGTAATCGCAAAATTTGCAAGTCCTTCAGTGCAATCGCAAAATAAGGAATAGCAAATTTTGCTATTCCTTATTTTGCATCAAACTTGTTTGATACATACCATTTGTCTAATTAGCATTCGCAAAGGCCGAAATTCGCAGAATTTTGATCTTTGCGAATGCTAATTAGCTTGATACATATGGCCCCAAGTGAGGCCTGTCTTGCAACATGGTGCATCTTTTGCATCACTGCTGCATCGGTTTCATGTGGTACGTTTTTTTTACACCATGACATATCTGCCTAAAAGCATCAATTTGTAATTTTGTCGCCTCATAGCAAATCTTTTGCACCGCCGCTGCATCATAAAAGTGACGCACAGTGGCGCAAAAGAGGCATACACCTATCATAAATCTGTCCCTAGCATTTTAAATGATTAATCCAGGATGACGATAAGGTGTGTCCTATCCAGAGGTTTGTTTAAGGTGAGGCCTACTCAGGATTGCAGATTAAAGTTACGCTTGATGAAGAATACAGAAGAGATAATACATGTAAAGGCCTACCAATGAAGTAAGTGATTTGCACTTTATTTCGCCAGTCATCATAAATGTATCCCTAAGCTTCTTATCTTGTTACAGATGAACCACCATATGTACCATCAAACTATTTTGCATTTCCTAAATAGCGAATTTTAAGGAATAAATAGCAATTCTTTACCATTCCTAAATTGCAATGAGCAATTTGCTAATTGCAAATTACCCATTCATTTCCATGGGCTAGGAGGCTCATAGGAATGAAGGTGCAATTTGCGATTAGCAATTAGCTCATCACAAAATAGGAATTTTTTCAAGGGTGCAGGGGTATCTCAAGAACACCCTGCTGCACCCCTGAAAAAGAAATTTGGGGGCATATGGCGCACATACATGCCCTAAGGGCATGTATGGGCGTCATATGGCACCTTTTGTTTTTTGGAAAAAAATGCTTTTTGAAAAGAATTCGCAAATTACCACCAACTAGAAGTTGGTGGTAGTTTCCAAATCCTTAATGTCATTTTTTTACATATTTTTTGTTTGATACATTGCATTTAAGTAATCGCAAAATTTGCAAATCCTTCAGTGCAATCGCAAAATAAGGAATAGCAAATTTTGCTATTCCTTATTTTGCATCAAACTTGTTTGATACATACCATTTGTCTAATTAGCATTCGCAAAGGCCGAAATTCGCAGAATTTTGATCTTTGCGAATGCTAATTAGCTTGATACATATGGCCCCAAGTGAGGCCTGTCTTGCAACATGGTGCATCTTTTGCATCACTGCTGCATCGGTTTCATGTGGTACGTTTTTTTTACACCATGACATATCTGCCTAAAAGCATCAATTTGTAATTTTGTCGCCTCATAGCAAATCTTTTGCACCGCCACTGCATCATAAAAGTGACGCACAGTGGCGCAAAAGAGGCATACACCTATCATAAATCTGTCCCTAGCATTTTAAATGATTAATCCAGGATGACGATAAGGTGTGGCCTATCCAGAGGTTTGTTTAAGGTGAGGCCTACTCAGGATTGCAGATTAAAGTTACGCTTGATGAAGAATACAGAAGAGATAATACATGTAAAGGCCTACCAATGAAGTAAGTGATTTGCACTTTATTTCGCCAGTCATCATAAATGTATCCCTAAGCTTCTTATCTTGTTACAGATGAACCACCATATGTACCATCAAACTATTTTGCATTTCCTAAATAGCGAATTTTAAGGAATAAATAGCAATTCTTTACCATTCCTAATTTGCAATGAGCAATTTGCTAATTGCAAATTACCCATTCATTTCCATGGGCTAGGAGGCTCATAGGAATGAAGGTGCAATTTGCGATTAGCAATTAGCTCATCACAAAATAGGAATTTTTCCAAGGGTGCAGGGGTGTCTCAAGAACACCCTGCTGCACCCCCTGAAAAAGAAATTTGGGGGCATATGGCGCACATACATGCCCTAAGGGCATGTATGGGCGTCATATGGCACCTTTTGTTTTTTGGAAAAAAAGCTTTTTGAAAAGAATTCACAAATTACCACCAACTAGAAGTTGGTGGTAGTTTCCAAATCCTTAATGTCATTTTTTTACATATTTTTTGTTTGATACATTGTTTTTAAGTAATCGCAAAATTTGCAAGTCCTTCAGTGCAATCGCAAAATAAGGAATAGCAAATTTTGCTATTCCTTATTTTGCATCAAACTTGTTTGATACATACCATTTGTCTAATTAGCATTCGCAAAGGCCGAAATTCGCAGAATTTTGATCTTTGCGAATGCTAATTAGCTTGATACATATGGCCCCAAGTGAGGCCTGTCTTGCAACATGGTGCATCTTTTGCATCACTGCTGCATCGGTTTCATGTGGTACGTTTTTTTTACACCATGACATATCTGCCTAAAAGCATCAATTTGTAATTTTGTCGCCTCATAGCAAATCTTTTGCACCGCCGCTGCATCATAAAAGTGACGCACAGTGGCGCAAAAGAGGCATACACCTATCATAAATCTGTCCCTAGCATTTTAAATGATTAATCCAGGATGACGATAAGGTGTGTCCTATCCAGAGGTTTGTTTAAGGTGATACCTACTCAGGATTGCAGATTAAAGTTACGCTTGATGAAGAATACAGAAGAGATAATACATGTAAAGGCCTACCAATGAAGTAAGTGATTTGCACTTTATTTCGCCAGTCATCATAAATGTATCCCTAAGCTTCTTATCTTGTTACAGATGAACCACCATATGTACCATCAAACTATTTTGCATTTCCTAAATAGCGAATTTTAAGGAATAAATAGCAATTCTTTACCATTCCTAATTTGCAATGAGCAATTTGCTAATTGCAAATTACCCATTCATTTCCATGGGCTAGGAGGCTCATAGGAATGAAGGTGCAATTTGCGATTAGCAATTAGCTCATCACAAAATAGGAATTTTTTCAAGGGTGCAGGGGTATCTCAAGAACACCCTGCTGCACCCCTGAAAAAGAAATTTGGGGGCATATGGCGCACATACATGCCCTAAGGGCATGTATGGGCGTCATATGGCACCTTTTGTTTTTTGGAAAAAAATGCATTTTGAAAAGAATTCGCAAATTACCACAAACTAGAAGTTGTTGGTAGTTTCCAAATCCTTAATGTCATTTTTTACATATTTTTTGTTTGATACATTGCATTTAAGGAATCGCTAAATTTGCAAATCCTTCAGTGCAATCGCAAAATAAGGAATAGCAAATTTTGAATTAAGGACATTTTAAGTCATTTCCACATGTGCAGTGTTTTCAAATTATGATTTGAAAATCGTTTTTGGGGAAAAGTAATGGTTTGCAAATTTATGACAAGGACATAATGGTGTATGCTTCTCTATAAGGCATTTCAGTGTCTCTGATGTCATTTTTCCCATATTACATTATAAGACCTTTCCCCATGGAGCACATTCCTTGTAAATATGCTCCCACCTGTGCATGGTGAATTTAGATTTTGACTGTTTGAGTCACATAGCCATGTTAAAAGTGACCCAAAAAAATTGCAAACGCTTTAAAAAAACACATTCATGTGTCTTAAGGACATTTTAAGTCATTTCCCCATGGACAGTGTTTTGTAAGTGGCGCAAAAGAGGCATACACCTATCATAAATCTGTCCCCAGCATTTTAAATGATTAATTCAGGATGACGATAAGATGTGGCCTATCCAGAGGTTTGTTTAAGGTGAGGCCTACTCAGGATTGCAGATTAAAGTTACGCTTGATGAAGAATACAGAGGACATAATACATGTAAAGCTCTACCAATGAAGTAAGTGATGTCCACTTCATTGCGCCAGTCATCATAAATCTATCCCTAAGCTTCTTATCTTGTTAGACATCAACCGCCATATGTATCATATAACTATTTTGCATTTCCAAAATAGCGAATTTTAAGGAATAAATAGCGATTCTTTACCATTCCAAATTTGCGATGAGCAAATTGCTAATTGCAAATTACCCATTCATTTCCATGCGCCAGGATGCCCATATGAAAGAAGGTGCAATTTGCAATTAGCAATTAGCTCATCGCAAATTAGGAATTTTTCCAAAGGTGCAGGGGTGTCTCAAGAACACCCTGCTGCACCCCTGAAAAATAAATTTGGGGGCATATGGCACACATAAATTTTAACAACATTCCATTACCTCAAAAACGATTTTCAATTCATAATTTGAAAACACTGCCCACAGGGAAATTACTTAAAATGTCCTTAAGACACATGAAAGTTTTTTTTAAAAGCCTTTGCAAGTTTTTGGGTCACTTTTAACATGGCTATGTAACTCAAACAGTCAAAATCTAAATTTACCATGCACAGGTGGGAGCATATTTACAAGGAATGTGCTCCACAGGGAAAGGTCTTTTAATGTAATATGTGAAAAATGACATCAGAGACACTGAAATGCCTTATAAAGAATCATACACCATTATGTCCTTGTCATAAATTTACAAACCATTCCTTTTCCCCAAAAACGATTTTCAAATCATAATTTGAAAACACTGCACATGAGGAAATGACCGTTACGCTTAAGGTTCGCGAACCGGGGCGCTCAACGGTTCGCGTACCGGGTCGCTCCCTGGGAAGCGCACCATCAAAAAAGGTGGGAAAGTAGTTCACAGAAAAGCCACTGGAGACAATTTCACCAAATATAGACTAGCTCATACTACATACCAATCCCTACCATTTTCACAAATTTGATTGGAATTCCATTTAGCCATTTAGCCTGTAGACCTCTCTAAATACCGTGAGGTAAATTACTTCACAAAACACATCTGAAGTGTTGGAATTGACAACCAATGAAAATGTTACTTTCATTTTCTACTTTTTTTACCTGACATTTGATTGGTTATATACCTGAATATATATAAAGGAAGAGAAGAAAACACAGCCATTTTGACTACTACTTCTTGGTGTACATTTCAATAGGATTTTCACTAATTCCTTCAACTTCTATCTAAAGGTAAGTTTTTATTTTTAAAACTGAAGTATATTGTGCACTATAAGTTAATATGGTAAACTTTTTCTGATAGTTATATACTATCCCTCTGTAGTAGTTATAGATTTAGATAGACTTCTCTGTTATAGTTATGGATGGAGTTAGGCTTCTCTTGTATAATTATGAATTTACTTACGTTAAATCACATACACTTTTTTATATTCCTACTTCCACTCTGATACTATACACTGCCCAAAATTAATCCCAACAGTGCCCTATCTCTACTAATATATATTTTTTTAATCTAAATTTCAGGCAAAATGGAAGGCTAACAGAAAGTTGAATTTCAAATTGTCCTGCAAGAGAGCAGCCAAGAAATCAATGATGAAAATGATATTGAATTTTTCGATGAAACTTTAGACAAAGAACTACTGCAATGTGTACAAGCAGTAGATAACCTCCTTGAAAATGAGGACATTTTACACCCTCAGAGACTACAATGTATATTCAATGATAATTATGAAATTTCTGACAATGAAATGTTAGAAAGTTTAATAAATTATGAAACACAATCACAATAAAAAAAATGCTTAAAAAATAAAGAAAATAAAAAATAATCAACAAAACCAACAATCAATTAACATACAGCATTTGAAAAGTCTATCATTCATTTTTCATTGCAGTACGCTGCCCAGAACGCTTCCCGGTTCGCGGACCGGGCGCTCCCCACGCAAAAAAAACAACAATTTTTTTTTTGGTTTTTTTGCCCCGCAGGGCCCTTTTAAAACCTCCACATTAAACCTAGGGGGTCAGGGAGGATCTAGTATGCCCCCTTATGGTTATTTCCCCCTTTGTTTTGGCCTCCTCTTGTCTCTCAATCCTACCGAGAGACAAGATGGCGGCCGCTCCGGACTGTTTAGAATGTTGACAGACACCGGAGAGCCAATCAGCTTCGCTACGCGAAGTTCCGGTACGCTTAAGGTCCGCGGACCGGAGCGCTGCCCAGAGCGCGCTTACAGATATATATCTTTTTTTAAACGTTAATTTCTCAAAATCCACTGGAGCACATATATTGAGACCTAGAAAAGGCACATCGGGCTACCAGTCCCTACAATTTTGCCAAGTTTCGTGCAAATCCATTCAGCCGTTCGGGCTAAAAGTGAGGCCAACCGCCCTATGGAAAACTCAATGTTAAAAACACGTTTTGGGACCCCCCTTTTTTCTCGGCCCCCCCTTGACGAACCCCCCCCAAATTTCCAGGGGCTGCTCAGAAACAAAATGTTCCATTTTCCAGAATATTTCAGCCAATTCCGTCCACAAACGCCAAAGTTATTAGACATAGAATTTTCAAAAATCCCATAGGGAAAAAATCCTAACTATATATACCTACTGGCGACCGCCAGTAGGTAATATACATATATATAAATATATATATATATGGGTACCCGTGAGCAAGGCGAGTGCTGGTCGCCGAAACGCGTTAGGTTGTTGCTCCATGATTTCCGTTTGACAAACATGCTGGAAGAGAAATGAATAAAAGCTGAATTTAAGTACACGCGCTTTCTTCGTTGACTTTTGTGAATATGTTGGAGTGGAAGTGCATTCGCACAGCGGCTGCTGTGCGGGGTGAGAAGCATATATATATATATATATATATATATATATATATATATATATATATATATATATATATATATATATTCACTGAAAAAACCATAGGTTATAGACCATATATAGTTAGGAATTAGCATTTACAAAACCTTGAAAATTCACTGCAAAAACCATAGGTTAGAGACCATATATAGTTAGCTGGACATTTTATTGACATAAAACCAATGAAATTCCATATATAGTTAGTTGCACTAACTATATATCGCGCACCCGCAATCCACTGCTGATGATGTCACATATTACATCATTCATGACATGGTCAGTGACATCACTGATGACATCACTGATGACATCTCAAATGACATCACTGATGACATCATCCAGTGACTGTGTGTTTCTGAAAAGTTTAAATATGTTTTACATATTGAAGAATGAGTAGATGTAGAAGTGTCTGGATGAAGGATTTAGTAGGTGCGTGACTGACTGTATGAGTGAGTGATTAAATGTGTCTCACTGAGTGCATGGGTTAGTGACTAAACTGTATTAATTTGTGCATCATTATGTCTGTTGTTCTGTAAACTGCTGCATGTGTTGATCAGTAGCTATATGAGTAACTATATGGGTTATTGATTGATTGCCCAAGTATTTGTATGGGAGACTGAGTGTGTGTGTGGCTAGCTGGGAGGTGTGTGACTCTGTGCAGATCAATCTGTACTTGTATCAATGATTGTATAAGAAGGTAAGTATGTGTTAGTATATGTTTGAAAATGTAAGGTGCTCTATGTTTAACTGTATAGACAAGAAAATGGAAGTGTCATTGATTCTTTACAGGACTGACTAGGTGTGTGAGTAACTCCATGGATGAGTGGCAGACTGTGAGTGTCTGTATAGGTGTATGAGTGCATATGATAGTGTTGTAAAGATGAGTGATTGTATGTATGAATGATTGTATGGGTGAATGAGTGAAGGTGTGTGTAGACGTAGCAATCAGTGAGTGCGTATGTAGTAACTAGTATTGGTGTGTCAATGGTTTCAAAAATTATACTCTCTTTTTAACACTGGGTGAAACAGAGGTTATATTAAAATGTGAGGAGATGCATTGTATTGTCACATGAATGATATCATCAGTGATGTGGTCATTGATGTCAAATGAGATGTCATCAGTGATGTCATCAGTGATGTCATTTGAGATGTCATCAGTGATGTCATCAGTGATGTCACTGACCATGTCATGAATGATGTAATATGTGACATCATCAGCAGTGGATTGCGGGTGCGCGATATATAGTTAGTGCAACTAACTATATATGGAATTTCATTGGTTTTATGTCAATAAAATGTCCAGCTAACTATATATGGTCTCTAACCTATGGTTTTTGCAGTGAATTTTCAAGGTTTTGTAAATGCTAATTCCTAACTATATATGGTCTATAGCCTATGGTTTTTTCAGTGAATTTTCAAGGTTTTGTAAATGCTAATTCCTAACTATATATGGTCTATAACCTATGTTTTTTTCAGTGAATTTCAATGTTTTTTTAATAGCAAATATCATAAGCTGTCGAATGTCAAGTACGTGGTAAGTAAAAACATTTTCGTGTTTATGCACACTGATCTGCTTTGAATGCTGCCCCCCACCCCTCATTTCTATTAGGAGTACTCTCTCTTTGCAGATAGTGAAGGGTAGTTAACGCAGCCCTTTGCCCCCTTTGTAATCCGTCGTGCCTGCTTCTCTCTCCATTTGATTGATTGTTCTCTTTGGTTCATTCTCTATTTACAAACAAGCACAGAGTCGCAATACTCTGTTTAGTCTTTGCAGATAGCGAAAAATCGTGTAAAAAAACAAAAGGAATCGAGCAAAATCAGTAGGCCACTAATGGGATCTCTTTTTGACCTCGCTAAAATAGAAACATTAGGAACAACCTGTTGAAAATAGCAATGCGTATGTACATAAGCGGCGTTCATTTGTGTTCACAGTACCCCTTGTTGATTGTTTGAATCGAGCATTGAATTGTTCGAAGTTGGTTCTCTTAAGGATCTTCTCTGCCTGCAAACGAGGAAGAATAGGAATATTCTCTCTCCCTTTGCAGATAGTGAAGGGTAGGTAACGCAAGCCTTTAACACGTCGTACCTATTTCATTCCTCATTGATTGATTGATTGTCCGAACATTGACTGTTTGGGAATTAGTTCTTTTTGGAGGTATTCCCTGTTTGCAAATAAACGTAGGAAAATCTTTGCAAGTAGTGAAAAGGTACGTAATGCGGACCTTTCTCCCCTGTTGTAATCTGTCATGCCTATCTACTCCCCACTGATTGATGCACCTGTTTCACCCGGACCATTTACTAGAGATACGTCATCTGGCCCGACCACAGAGCACCCCTAGTGAAAAGGACATATGCAATAATAACGAAGTGATCACTGTATCCTGTTAACAGAAACTTTAGCATGAAACAACCTGGAAAGAAAAGAATAGGAAAACGAAAATCAGTAGGCCACTGATGAACATGAACTTTTATTAAACAACGAACAAAGAAACGATAACATAACGTAATGATAAAACCTATTAATGTCCTAGAAACAAGAAAACGTTAAAATATGCCAGTGGTGAGAGACCAGAAAAACAGTAAGAGAAACCAAATCACCCCTCGCTGTCCCACCGCCTGCCACGCCAAAAAAATCGATAGACTAGGGAAAATGCAAGTCAGTAGAACATCCGCCCCCACTCTGGAAACTTCCAAGGTGGGGCAGGGTTGCGGCTACGCCCAGCCGGGAGCAGCCCATATAAGGCAGGTCCTGCTGCCACGCCTCGGCCAGGAGATCCTAACGTAGGGTGTAGCCGGAGGAGAGGCCGAGGCCAGCGGGACCCGGCCAGGGGATTGCCTTTACAACGCTGAACAGTTGCAGGGGGGGGAATGTCTCCTCGACCCTCCCCTCTCTCTCCCAGTCCGGCCGCGGTGGCCCTTGAGAGTTGCAGGTACTCCCGCCACATGCTCTTCCGGTCCGGCCACCAACGGTCGGGGGGCCGAGGCCGACGGGATCCGGCTGCAGCCGATAAACCAAGAAACCCGTTCATGGGGCCAGAGCCAGGGGCGTCCGGCCGACATCTACCGGAAGCCCGGCCCGAAGACGGACGGGACACTTCTTCTTTCATGAATAATGGCTGCGACAACACTGGGGGGGGATGTCTTGCACATGCCTCCGACCCCCCCCCCCTCGTCCTCATCGCCTGGTCCGGCCATAACAAATCTCAAGCGAGACGCCGTGGGGTGCACTGGGAGGGAGAGACGGTGCAAACAGGCCTCTCCCGCCTCCCCAGGTGGAGGCTTCCCAGCTGCACCCTCAGCGCTCCAGGCGCCCGGAAAAGGGTTCTTCCACTGTGGCCATGCTGCAACGTCTCGCCCGGCAGGGTGGAGCCCGTCCGCTCATTTGACCCCGCGATCGCCAGTAGCTACCGAACTCTCAAAATGGCGGTCGACCTGGCAAGAGCGGGCCCAGCATAAAGAAATGGCCCGGTCACTGGTTGACTCCACCACCGTACTCCTCCACGACCTTGAAGATTCTAGAGGAGCCGCGGGAGTCTCCGACCCCCGATGGGGAATGACTGCCATGATCGCCCGTGGAGTGACGAAACTGTATCCGCGGGACGTCAGCGCTCCCATGCTGGCGCCAGCCTCACTTTGAATTACTAGAATCCTGCAGACCTCAGTTCCGGTGAAAGCACAGTGTGACCCGGTAGGAAAAATTGTTGCACCCCCTCCCCTTTTTGACTGATAGTTCAAACCACCGATCCTTTCCTTTGCCCTTTTAACGGAACTTTGGACTGCCTCCCCCTCTTTTACATTTTCTAGAGAAAACAAAACATTAACCACTACATAAGCATAGCAGTTGACACCAGAACTGTTTTCAAATTTAAAACCAACAACATCTTCAACAGAATCCTTTTTGTTTCTGCTGTGACCCTGCTACAGCACAGGCATTGTCCCCAGCAGTAATTCTGCAATGCCGGTAAGAATAGCTGTGGTGCCTACTGGACTCACTCACCCCCGCGGCGCCCCACGCCGTTATTTGCTGGGCGGCAACTTACTAGACATCACTTTCGTGCCATCTAGATTTCAGCGCGTTCTGCTGCCTTGGAACTATTCGCACAACAGACCGCTACTGACAAGAATATTTCATTATTGGTGCTGTCAATTTCAATAAATCTATTGGATAATTCAAAAGAAATTGCCACGGTCTCTTCGTTGTTTAAATGTTTTTACTGTTTTTGTTTTGTTGTATATATTTATATGTTATTAAAGTTTTATATTCCTACTACTTTGTTGGAGTGCTATATATTTTTAATGTGACACATAATTGTAAAAACTTTGATGTACAAAGAGTCATTCCTGGAATCTTCCGCTTCAGGCTCGGTCCCCTCCCCAATCACAATACAGGATGGTTTTCAGATAGTAGGAACACGTGTGGTGTGACGGATCTCATCGGGTGTGGGCCTTGATCTACTATAACTCCTTTGAAGAGGGGTGATTCTTTACAGCTGGGGCCATAAACTACATCTGCAGGGCTAGGTGATAGCCTGGACAATCGGACACAGAGGAAGAGGAGTGTCAGAGGGTGCGGTAGTGAATAGGGCGAAAGGGAGGTGTCGGGCGGGCACAGAGTGTGATTCTCAGGGAAGAGCAGCGCAGATGGGGGGAGGTTTATTGCCCATGCATAAGACAGAGAGCGGGGGTGACCAGTGCCTGGGGAAGATGCTTGCGAGGGTGAGGAGCCATGCTACGAATCGACAGCGTGCAGAGAGTGGGTCTGGTCAAGGCATCTAAAATGGCTGCCGTGCACGACAAAAGTGTGGCATTTCAAAAAAGGCAAGATGGCGCAGACAATGTTTTTCAACACTTCCTCATTTCCTTCGAATCGAACGTTAACAGACGTTGGGGCATATTACCAAAGTTAAGCGATATTTATCGCTAACGATGCTTACCAACAAATTTTTTACCTCTAAGCATCGTCAGAAATTATCGAAGATAAACCTTGCTATTATCAAGGTTTATCGCAAATGCGATAATAAACGGCCGCAATGCATGAATATCGCTAAAAACTCAGCGATATTCATGCATTACCGAGCTAATGCTCTTAGCCATGTTATCCACCTCCCATTGGATAACATGGCTAAGAACTGCTCAGGGCAGGTGTTACTTTTTGGAGATATTCGCGCTTAGCGCGAATATCTCCAAAAGTTGGTAATAGGAGATAGATATCTTGCATGTTGTAATGCAAGTTATTGTGGTATATGGAACTCATACCATAATCTCTCAGGAAAGCAGAAACTGATCCTTTTGGGACCGCCTAAAAAGGCCTAGGGGGTGAGGAGTACTCTACTTTGCCCCCTTTTCACGTTCCGAACTATTTTACTTTACTCTCTTCTGTAATTACACAAAATAGCAGCGATAAGATGCATCGGAGACACACAGTGAGAGAAAGGAGGCCGGAGATGAAGAAGAGATGTCAAATACACATTGGAGATAATATAGTGGCAGAAGGGAAGTAAATATGAGTAAACTTACCATGTAACATAAAAATGTTGCACTCTATACTATAAGTCTCATTTTATACTACAATCACTTCGCTACAACCTCATAAATTAAAAATAAAAATGAATAATGTCTCAAACAATTTTTGATTTCTAAATATAAATTTATTCTTCAGAATTTTCTAAATTTGAAAGAACTAGTAACATGTCCTCATCAGCAATTTCCTCATGAAAAGTCTGCAATGATGATTCTTCTAACTCTATGGTCTCCAAACATTCGATAAATTCGCCATCAACAGATTGATCAAAAAAATCATTCAAGTCATCTCCTCCTTGTGACAATATTTCATTATTGGTGCTGTCAATTTCAATCAATGTAGTGGAATCATTCAAGTCATCTCCTCGTGACAATATTTCATTATTGGTGCTCTCAATTTTAATCAATGTAGTGGAATCATTCAAGTCATCTCCTCCTTGTGACAATATTTCATTATTGGTGCTGTCCATTTCAATCAATCTAATGGAATCATACAAGTCATCTCCTCCTTGTGACAATATTTCATTATTGGTGCTCTCAATTTCAATCAATGTAGTGGAATCATTCAAGTCATCTCCTTGTGACAATATTTCATTATTGGTGCTGTCCATTTCAATCAATCTAATGGAATCATACAAGTCATCTCCTCCTTGTGACAATATTTCATTATTGGTGCTCTCAATTTCAATCAATGTAGTGGACAATTCAAAAGAAATTGCCACGGTCTCTTCATTGTGAGCCATTTTATTTTGAAATTGCTTGCTGTAAATTGCAGAAAAAAATAATCACTTTCATTTATCGTTTTTAGTAATACATAATATAAAACTAACTTTATCAAGTATTTAGTATAACAGAAGGACTGCAAATAAATAACAGAAAACATTTTTCAAATTATCTTCAAGTGTACAACATAGTTCCCCTTACAAATTAACAACTCACCTTTTTAAAAGTAGGAGAAGTGTTAGTACTGTGTAAATCAAACACCAGAAATTCACCACCAAAAATTCCTCACAAATGTACCTCAGACAGTAGTATCACAAAATGGCTGTGGTTTCCTCTCATTTGACATATATACATAACCAATTAACTTTCATCACACACAAATACAAAACCAAACTAACATTTTAATTGGTTCTAAATTTCAACACTTTCAAATGTGTTTTCCCCATGCAATTTTCCATAGGACATTTACATACGTCTACAGCCTGAATGGCTGAACGGAATTACACCAAACTTGGCAAAATGGTACATCAAACCTAAGAGGTCAGGAAGGATCTACTATGCCCCCTTATGGTCATTTCCCCCTTTGCTTTGGCCTCCTCTTGTCTCTCAATCCTACCGAGAGACAAGATGGCGGCCGCTACGGACTGTTTGGAATGTTGACAGACGCCGGAGAACCAATCAGCTTCGCAAAGATCCGTAACGCGAAAAGTACGCGAAGCGGAGCGCTGTTACAGATATATATCTTTTTTTGAACGTTAATGTCTCAAAATCCACTGGAGCACATATATTGAGACCTAGCAAAGGCACATCGGGCTACCAGTCCCTAATATTTTGCCAAGTTTCGTGCAAATCCATTCAGCCGTTCGATTATTATTATTATTTTTTTTTTTGCCCCGCGGGGCCCTTTTAAAACCTCCACATCAAACGTAGGGGGTCAGCGAGGATCTACTATTCCCCCTTATGGTCATTTGCCCCTTCGCTTTGGCCTCCTCTTGTCTCTCGATCCTACCGAGAGACAAGATGGCGGCCGCTACGGACTGTTTGGAATGTTTACAGACGCCGGAGAACCAATCAGCTTCGCTTCACAAAGCTCCGTTGCGCGAAAAGTACGCGTACTGGAGCGCTGCCCGGTCCGCTGTTACAGATATATATCTTTTTTTAAACGTTAATTTCTCAAAATCCACTGGAGCACATATATTGAGACCTACAAAAGGCACATCGGGCTACCAGTCCCTACAATTTTGCCAAGTTTCGTGCAAATCCATTCAGCCGTTCGGGCTAAAAGTGAGGCCAACCGCCCTATGGAAAACTCAATGTTAAAAACACGTTTTGGGACCCCCCTTTTTTCTCGGCCCCCCCTTGACGAACCCCCCCAAATTTTCAAGGGCTGCTCAGAAACAAAATGTGCCATTTTCCTGAAAATTTCAGCCAATTCCGTCCACAAACGCCAAAGTTATTAGACATAGAATTTTCAAAAATCCCATAGAGAAAAAATCCTAACTATATATACCTACTGGCGACTGCCAGTAGGTAATATATATATATATATATATATTCACTGAAAAAACCATAGGTTATACACCATATATAGTTAGGAATTAGCATTTAAAAAACCTTATTTTACTCACACAAAACCATTGAAATTCCATATATAGTTAGTTGCACTAACTATATATCGCGCACCCGCAATCCACTGCTGATCATGTCACATATTACATCATTCATGACATGGTCAGTGACATCACTGATGACATCACTGATGACATCTCAAATGACATCACTGATGACATCACTGATGACAACATCCAGTGACTGTATTTTTCTGTAAAGTTAAAATATGTCTTGAGTGGATGTATAAGTGTCTGGATGAAGGATTTAGTAGGTGCATGACTGACTGTATGAGTGAGTGATTAAATGTGTCTCACTGAATGCATGGGTTAGTGACTAAACTGTCTTAATTTGTGCATCATTATGTCTGTTGTTCTGTAAACTGCTGCATGTGTTGATCATTAGCTATACGAGAGGCTATATGTGTTATTAATTGGTTGCCCAAGTATTTCTATGGGAGATTGAGTTTGTGTGGGGGTGGCTGGAAGGTGTGTGACTCTATGCATAGATGTGTGAGCAGTTTATTCACTAGGTGTATGAGTTCAAGAGTGCATGTGGAAACAGCTACATGGGCAGTTGACTGTGTGCATGAGTGTATTGATGAGTGAATGGATATCTCAATGCTACATGTCATAGTAAGTACATATGTAAAACACAGTACATGTGAGAGTTGGCATATATAAATAACTGTGCATGAGAGCCACTGAATGAGTGAGTGGTTGTATCGATCATTGTGAACTTGTATCAGGGATTGTATAAGAGAGTAAATATGTGTTAGTATATGTTTCAATAAGTAAGGTGTGTTTAACTGTATAGTTGAAGAAATGGAGGTGAGATTGTTTCTTTGCATGACTGACTGGGTGTGTGAGTAACTCCATGGATGAGTGGCAGTGTGTGAGTGTCTGTATACACTGAGTGTATCTAAGGTTATATTAGAGTCTGAAGAGGTTTATCGTATTAGCACAAGAATGATGTCAAATGAGTTGTCATCAGTGATGTCATCAGTGATGTCATTTGAGATGTCATCAGTGATGTCATCAGTGATGTCACTGACCATGTCATGAATGATGTAATATGTGACATGATCAGCAGTGGATTGCGGGTGCGCGATATATAGTTAGTGCAACTAACTATATATGGAATTTCAATGGTTTTGTGTGAGTAAAATAAGGTTTTTTAAATGCTAATTCCTAACTATATATGGTGTATAACCTATGGTTTTTTCAGTGAATTTTCAAGGTTTTGTAAATGCTAATTCCAACTATATATGGTCTATAACCTATGGTTTTTTCAGTGAATTTCAATGGTTTTTTAATAGCAAATATCATAAGCTGTCGAATGTCAAGTACGTGGTAAGTAAAAACATTTTCGTGTTTATGCACACTGATCTGCTTTGAATACTGCCCCCCACCCCTCATTTCTATTAGGAGTACTCTCTCTTTGCAGATAGTGAAGGGTAGTTAACGCAGCCCTTTGCCCCCTTTGTAATACGTCGTGCCTGCTTCTCTCTCCATTTGATTGATTGTTCTCTATGGTTCATTCTCTATTTACAAACAAGCACAGAGTCGCAATACTCTGTTTAGTCTTTGCAGATAGCGAAAAATCGTGTAAAAAAACAAAAGGAATCGAGCAAAATCAGTAGGCCACTAATGGGATCTCTTTTTGACCTCGCTAAAATAGAAACATTAGGAACAAACTGTTGAAAATAGCAATGCGTATGTACATAAGCGGCGTTCATTTGTGTTCACAGTACCCCTTGTTGATTGTTTCAATCGAGCATTGAATTGTTCGAAGTTAATTCTCTTAAGGATCTTCTCTACCTGCAAACGAGGAAGAATAGGAATATTCTCTCTCCCTTTGCAGATAGTGAAGGGTAGGTAACGCAAGCCTTTAACACGTCCTACCTATTTCATTCCTCATTGATTGATTGATTGTCCGAACATTGACTGTTTGGGAATTAGTTCTTTTTGGAGGTATTCCCTGTTTGCAAATAAACGTAGGAAAATCTTTGCAAGTAGTGAAAGGGTACGTAATGCGGACCTTTCACCCCCGTTGTAATCTGTCATGCCTATCTACTCCCCACTGATTGATGCACCTTTTTCACCCGGACCATTTACTAGAGATACGTCATCTGGCCCGACCAGAGAGCACCCCTAGTGAAAAGGACATATGCAATAATAACGAAGTGATCACTGTATCCTGTTAACAGAAACTTTACCATGAAACAACCTGGAAAGAAAAAAATAGGAAAACGAAAATCAGTAGGCCACTGATGAACATGAACTTTTATTAAACAACAAACAAAGAAACGATAACATAACGTAATGATAAAACCTATTAATGTCCTAGAAACAAGAAAACGTTAAAGTATGCCAGTGGTGAGAGACCAGAAAAACAGTCCGATAAACCAAATCACCCCTCGCTGTCCCAACTCATGCACTCTGAAAAGTTCAAAGTTTTGAGGAGTGCTTGTAACATTGTCTGAAGCCTATTTGCAATTGCTTCATCTTCACTATTCTTAAAGTAAGTGGGGGCTGTTGTGATGCGGTGCCACCCTGAACCGCTTGACGGAGGCCCCCGAGGGACGGTGTCATGTCGCGGACTCGGAGGGGGCGCTTGGCTCCGGCCCCCTCCCCAAGTCGTGTTGCCCTGGTGTGGCCTGAGATCGCCCCCGACATAGGTGGCCGGCTCCCGGGGTCAAGCGGAACTTTTTTCCTTTTGGTGACTCTTCCATTCTTCACCTTGTCCCACAATCCGTTTCACCTAAAGACACGCTGTAGTGGGGCACCCCTTTTCCGTTTCATTTGCCATTCAGCCCGCTTTTGCTACACTGTGCCTCTTCCGCTATTCAGCTGTTTACCGCCCGCTCTTTCGACTACAGCGTCTCGCTCACCATGTACTTGAGTTGCTCCCGCTCTTGCGGCGCAGCGATAGGCGGCTGCCACAGGACTCTCAAAATGGCGGCCATCTCTTCAGATTTGGGCGTGGTCCACTAAAATGGGCCTGCGACACCTTGGAACTCGGACGCTTGTCTGCTAGAGCTTGGGCTCCATTCGCGAAAGCGTCCCCTCATCCTTGAAGATTCTACAAAAGTCTTGGGGGCCCCCGACTCCCGCAGGCTTCTGGTGGGGAGCGCCTAGCATGATTGCTCGTGGAATGGCCACGACGGAGCTACGAAATGGTGGTGCTCTCATGCTAACGCCAGCTTCAGTCTGAAACATCCAGAAACACTGTAGACTACCAATTCGATCAGTTCCGGTAGCGCTCCAACGTGACCCGGTAGAGAAGAACTTGCCCTCCCCTCTTTGACTGATGGTTCTTGTTGCCTGTCCCTTCTGTTGTCATTTAACAGAACTATTTAGCCTGCTGAAAGGGGTTGTGTGCCGTCCGCTGGTTGGTGGAGACATTTTGACTATATTCTGGACCTGCGTTGTCGCGTAATGCGTCATATGACGCGCCGCGTTAGAAAGTTTAATAAATTATGAAACACAATAAACAATCCTTAAAAAAAAAATAAAAAATAAAAATAATCAACAAAACCAACAATCAATTAACATACAGTATTTGAAAAGTCTATCATTCATTTTTCATTGCAGTACGCTGCCCAGAAAGCTTCCCGGTTCCCGGACCGGGCGCTACCCACGCAAAAAAACAAAAAAAACGGTATATATTTTTTTGCCCTGCGAGAACCTTTCAAAGCCTCCACATCAAACCTAGGGGGTCAGGGACGATCTACTATGCCCCCTTATGGTCATTTGCCCCTTCGCTTTGGCCTCCTCTTGTCTCTCGATCCTACCGAGAGACAAGATGGCGGCCGCTACGGACTGTTTGGAATGTTTACAGACGCCGAAAAACCAATCAGCTTCGCAAACCTCCGTAACGCGAAAAGTACGCAAAGCGGAGCGCTGTTACAGATATATATCTTTTTTTGAACGTTAATTTCTCAAAATCCACTGGAGCACATATATTGAGACCTAGCAAAGGCACATCGGGCTACCAGTCCCTACAATTTTGCCAAGTTTCGTGCAAATCCATTCAGCCGTTCGATTATTATTATTATTTTTTTTTTTGCCCCGCGGGGCCCTTTTAAAACCTCCACATCAAACCTAGGGGGTCAGCGAGGATCTACTATTCCCCCTTATGGTCATTTGCCCCTTCGCTTTCGCCTCCTCTTGTCTCTCGATCCTACCGAGAGACAAGATGGCGGCCGCTACGGACTGTTTGGAATGTTGACAGACGCCGGAGAACCAATCAGCTTCGCTTCACAAAGCTCCGTTGCGCGAAAAGTACGCGTCCTGGGCCGCTGCCCGGTCCGCTGTTACAGATATATATCTTTTTTTAAACGTTAATTTCTCAAAATCCACTGGAGCACATATATTGAGACCTACAAAAGGCACATCGGGCTACCAGTCCCTACAATTTTGCCAAGTTTCGTGCAAATCCATTCAGCCGTTCGGGCTAAAAGTGAGGCCAACCGCCCTATGGAAATTAACATGGGAAAAACGCGTTTTGGGACCCCCCTTTTTTCTCGGCCCCCCCTTGACGAACCCCCCCCAAATTTTCAAAGGCTGCTCAGAAACAAAATGTGCCATTTTCCTGAAAATTTCAGCCAATTCCGTCCACAAACGCCAAAGTTATTAGACATAGAATTTTCAAAAAACCCATAGGGAAAAAATCCTAACTATATATACCTACTGGCGACCGCCAGTAGGTAATATATATATATATATATATATATATATATATATATATATATATTACCATATTACCTACTGGCGGTCACCAGTAGGTAGTTATAATTAGGACCTATTATCCATAGGAAAACAACAACATTCTATTGGCAATAACTTTGGCGTCGATTGATGAATCTTCTTGAAAGTTTCCATACTTTTAGCCAGCTCAGGTTTGCTCCTTCCCTGAAAGTTTGGGGGTGAGTGGTCAAGTGTGGGCCGAGAAAAAAGGGGGGCCCCAAAACTTGTTTTCCCAATGCAATTTCCCATAGGACCTTTAGCCACGGCTACAGCCCGAACGGCTGAACGGAATTACACCAAATTTGGCTGAGAGGTAGTCCTCACTTCCGACTTGTGCCTTTTGCTTATATGGTGTCAATATGTTCAGTAGTTCCTGAGAAAATTACAGTTAAAGTCATTTATATATCTATGGGCATGGGGATCTGCGGATTGTGCGAGGATTGGCATCGTAGCATAAGCGCACCATCCCGATCACGCGCTCAATGCTAATTGGCTGTCAAGCGGTTGTAAACATTCGACACCAGGGACTGTTGGCAGCCATTTTGTACCTCAGTAGAACCGAGGGTGAAGAAGTCTGTGAAATATTTGTGCAAAACGTGAACAGGGGGCAGGGTAGACACACCCTGACCCCCTAGGCCTGCTCAGGGGGTCCCATAAGGACCCGTAGGTCAAAAAAATAAGAAAATACATTTTTATAAATAAATCGCGGATTGCGCGTAGGATCCGCGTATTTTGCCGCCGGAAAAAGCAAAGCTTGTATTTTTGAGATATACATCAAGCTTATGTGTTTAGATTTTGGGTGGCTCTAAAAAGAGCCCTTGTGTTTATTGAGAGATTTTAGTACCTACAAGTAAGTACTGATGCAGAGTCTAAAGTTCATGAGCAAGACTCTGTTCCCTTCATCTGTAAAATGTACAGCATCTCTCCTATAGATGCCATACATAATAAAACGTAGATTGTTGTGGTATTTGGACTCCATTCTATAGTCTCGGAGAAAAGCAGAAACAGATTTATTCACATGTTTTCTAGCTTTCTCAATCTGTGGACAACATTGATTGGACCAGTTCCATTTCTGCCTTTGGCATATGTTAGAATAGACAAAGGCAGTTTGGGGGAAAAGTGACATCAATTCTCCAAAGTATTTCCAGACCTACTCCAGTCAAAGTGCCTAGGTCATTGCCACCACAGTGCACAATTATGAGGTCAGGGTGTTGGAGATGCAAATAGGATTTAAGCAATGGCATCAATTGGTGTCACTTTAATCCTCTCTGTCCAATCCATTTAATGTCTACATTTTGTAAACCTAGGTCTTTGTGAATTCCTTTGCGTTCTACATACCTTTGGCTCAAAAAAAATATAGTTGTGTCCCACAATCCACACTCTAAGCATCTTGCAAGAAGGGCTCGATGCACTCAGATGGTCTAAGATTTCTCTAAAATGGTGGATAAGATGCAGTGTTGAAAAACAGAAAGAGAAATGATTGGTTATTTGACAACATTCTACACTGAAAACTAGGGTGCATGTTTCTGTTTTTTAAAAGTATGATTCTTATTGGTTATCAGAAAGTGATTGAAAAGAACATTACGTAGGATAAGCTGGTATATTGAGAAGTCAAGTACACTTGCTGTTTTCATTAGGAACATTGTGTGATGAACTTTTGCGTTCTTCGGGAGCCGGTATTGCTTTTTCGCATGGGGAGATGCTAACTTGTATGTGGAAATGCAATCTGCTTTGGATTTTGAAAGTGAGAACAGATTTTACTGCTCTGTCTTTCAAAATGCAAACTAAGTTTGCTATGGGAGGGTGGGAGTCGTGAGAGTCCCGCCCTGTCAAAGCAAACAGCAGTATCCCGGGGGTAGGCACCCCAGGACACTGCAGGAGCCAGTCGTCGGGCGTGGCGGTCCCCAGGCCCCTCGAGGGCACCAGGAGGAGGGCCACGCATTCTGCCTCCCATAATACACAAATTCCCGGGGGTGGTGGTTCCCAGGCCTTGAGGGGGTCGTTGAGGCCCACACCCTTCTAATTTTGTAGGAGGGGCTTGCATGTGAAAGTGGTGCAAAGGGGTTGTAAATCTGGTACACAGTGTTTTGTTTTACTTTGCTTTCCTTTTTGGTCTTGTAGAGGATCCAGGATTAATATAACAGATTTTGTAAAGCCAGTACCTTTCAACCCTACACCCAAACGGCTTTCTGACTGTTACCATAGTAATGGTTCATGGAGCATTTAAATGAGCACAGATGTTAGAAGTTCACCACACTATGTTGCTAATGGTGATGTAGTTTAAAAACTTTTCCATAGGAACCGTTAGTTGTAGCTATAGATTCTGGTAAAGATCTGGTAAAGAGTTAGCCTCAGAATTATACTTCAAATTATAAATATAATTTCTATTGGGGTCCGTACCCCCCCAAAAAAAAGACATATACTTTTATTTTATTAACTTTTATTAAAACAATAGATAACTGGAAACGTAACTTAAAGATAACAATAAATAACTAGAACCATAACTTTAACAAAACAATATAATAAACAACATGTGATATGGACTCCAATAGAAGTACGGTAGGTAATCTGCTAAACAAAAAAGAAAATGAGTGTTTAAAATTAGATCGATGGTCAAACATTACAAGTCAATGTAACACTTGACGATATTTACTTCTTTTAACATGTGCAGTGTGCCTGATACATTTCACTTTTCTTATAGGCTTGCTTTCAAGCGGTGTCTGTATAGAAGTGCCTACTGCGTCAGATTTACATTACAGATCAACAGGTCTTTAAAATGATTCAGAGATGAGACAGAATTAGGTGAGATAGCAAGTCATTATGCAGGACAATATTCTTTAGGGCTTATTTACAAAACACTTGAGCCACTTTTGTTTTACTTTTCTCATGTTGAAAGTGACGCAAAAGTGAGGCAAGGTGTTTGTAAATAAGCTCTTTTATTTCTTATGCATTTAATCGGAGGCATTGTATATCTAGGCCGCTCTGCTTACTTTGTGTAAACACCGTGACCAGCAGAGTTTACAACTTCAACTCAGCTTTAGTTCTACACGTCAGAGTGGACAGCAACGTCCATAACTTTAAAAGAGAAAGAGAAACAATGTGAGAGAGAGTGAGAGAGAGAAAGAGAGAGAAAACGACATTACAACTATGAGAGAGAGAAAGTTATAGATGGAGCAGATTTACAAACCCAGCCTCCACCACCCATGGACCTTCCACTCCATTGTTGCTACCTCCTTTGCTATGCCTTATCAATCAAATCTTTTCACTTGATCTTGGGTGTACCCGCTCTGAAAGTGTTTCCACTGGCCATTGTACATGCAGACTTTGGTCCACCCTTTTTATCCATTTTTGCACTTTGAGATATAACGTCCAACCTCTGTTCTTCATATCCTACTTTCTCCTTTCAAATTCTCTTGGAAAGACATTATCAAGCCTTGAAGAGAAAAAGCAAAAAGGCTGGGAAACCACTTTATATGTGAGTTCTATATGCCATCCTAATACTCAATCGTATAATTACATGCTTGCTACCTTTCTGTAATACACTTCAGTTGCAGTGTTCATTCTTGTCTGGTTGTGTGCGTCACGACAATTAACTGGACCATTTTTCTGCATACTTTTAATAAAGCATTTGACATAATGCATAGTGACACCATATTTATTGTAAATAAATATTTATTGTAAATATTTATTGAATGTTTTTAAATTAATTTCCACAAGTTTTAAAAAAGGTGAATGCAAGAAAAATTACTTGCCGCATATGCAAGACTGCTTTCAAGAGGAGACCCCAATAAAAAGTACTGGTGTGGAACTGCAAGTATGCGGAAGCACTTGCAGACCAAACATCCGGTCAACTTTGCAAGGTAAGAGTTAAGGAGATTGAGAGAGGCTCCTTCTGCTTCATCAGAGGGCCCAAGAACCAGTGGAGCAATACTGTCAACCTCTACTACACACCTCTAATATTCGTCCACAATTTGAGAAAAAGTAACAAGGTTGGGAGCTCTGTATGCCATGCTAATACCTAATCATCCATTAGTTATACAGAGGTCCACCCTGTATCAGACCCATCCATATAAGTGTGAATTGGAGATTATCTGCCATAAAAATACCCTCAAGTACTTATATCCATTTCTTTTTAACTTTGTCGACTAGTCATATTGAGAGTATTTACCTTAACGTTATCTGTTAAAAACTTGTGAATCTTTTTGGCTCCATACAGTAGAGAAAGACTCTAAATGTAAAAAGAAGTACATTAGCGCATTATAATAGCAATGGTAAAAATTGTAGTACCTAATTTGCAATATTTTCTACATGTTTTCAGGGGTTTACCGATCGAGCACATAGGACAGTCACAACAGTTCAAAACAATTTGTAATGGCAGGATAAGAAACATAATTTTAAATTCACCAACATAATGGAAATATTTTATTATACTATGTTCAAAATTTAAGCAGTGCCTTTTTATAAAAAAAATCAAAGACAAAACAAAGTACCAAGTAATCCGAAGTTTATGACTAGGGCATTATACATTATACATTTTCTATCATAAAATGTTAAAGTCAAACCTGATGACTCCATTAGGTCCATTGCAATTTTCACAACTAGTACGTCCCATGTTTGACACATCGGTGTAGTGAGCTAGAACAGGAGGATATACTTTCTTCAATCTCGGCAATTGGCTGCTGACTTATGTAACATTCTGCAAACTGAAAAAGAGTTAAAAATGTATATGTTGTACAAATGTCCAAGCTTAATTTTAATGTACATAAAAACAATTGTTCTCAATAGGATTGGGGTAGAAGAGCAATCGTCAGAGGTTTCAAACCAACCGCGTTAGGACCATACTAGTGGTTAGACAAAATCCTATGGGAATACCAATGTGCTTCCGATGGGCACTATAGACGCGCTCGGTAGGCGTCCCTAAGTGTCATCCCTAAAAGCCCCTATTTACAACTATTCTAACGAAAACAAATTAATGTTTTTGGAAGTATCATTTCCAGCATGCACAAAACACCACAATTGTAGCTGTCCAGTTATCTTTGGTTAGATTCTATCACTAACTGCCATTGGTCATGTTCGGGACGCTTCAATATCTGTAGGAAAAGCTTTTAGAGACATACAAATGGTTATGTTAAATATTTCGCTTTGATTCAACATGTCGAGATTATAAGTTGTACGTAAAGGCATCTTGCTAGCATTATTGGCTAATTTTACAAGCATTTCTTGCATATCGGCAATACGGTACGGTCCAGTAAACTTCTTATCCAAAATGCCTCCTTTTCTTGTTGTTCGCTTGCAATTTGTCAGAGGTACTAACTCTCCTTCTCTGAAGGTGTACAGCTTATATATTAGTATGCTCATATAAATCATTTGTCTGTGGGTGATATGTTGCACTTACAGAATGTTCTATTTGTAAAAGCTTAGATAACTCTCAATTAACCTAAAAAAATAGGTATCATTATATTTGGCAAGCAAAATAGGAAATAGCATTGCAATATACAAATGTTAGGCCGAGATTGGTCACTCACTTCATTCACAAACTCCTGGCCTTGATCTGATAGAACCCTTTTTGGACTTCCATGATCTAGAAATTCAGAAATAAACATTAAGGAAAATTGAAAGACATGTCTTCAAATAAAACAATTCAAAACAACATTTTCACTTTGTATCTCAAGTGCAGGCGGCAGGATTAAGCGATTTGCACAGAAACATTGGCTAGCAAGGCAAGTTATTCGACATACAAGAGCTGGAAACCGTGCTAAAATACACTATTGTGGAAAACATTAGTTTTAGAGTGCATGGGGCACATGACACACTACTTACACGAGGAAAACTACATCGGGTTTACTTGAAAGGCACGTAGCACACTGCTGCGGGAACGGCCACGTGGCGATTAGGCAAATTAAATAAATGAGCAGGATTAAGTGATTTGCACAAAAACAAAGGTTACGAAGTCAACTTTAACGATATAAAAAAGCAGGAAAGCGTGCTTAAAAACAACATTGCCAAATCAAACAAATATTTGCATTTACGCTGTACTTAAAGTTTGTTCAGATTAATTAACTTTATTACCCAAGTCAAGTCAAGTCATGAAGCTTTATTCGGTGCATAAAAAATGACCATAAAAGCACAAAACAAAAACATTGCATAATAATTACAGTGATTTACAGAATAAAGAAAAGCTATCAGAATATAACAGACACGATAATTTAAAAACACACTTTTCCTAGCTTTTACAGACTGAATTAAAAACGTAGCAGTTAAAAAACAGACATCGACGTGTTGCAAGTTAAAAATAAGACTCATAGCCTGCATAACTGTGCGTACACCATACTTAAGAAATAGAGGTTTTAAATAAGTAGTACGAAATTAACTTTATTACCCTTAAAAAAAGTGCTCACCTACGAAGAACTGGATATGAACACTATCAATGGTTGTGACTGCGGAATAGGAAAAGTTCGGGAAGGTTATAAATGCTTTGCAGAACGATGATTGGTTGACCATGATGTCACTGGCTGTGAGAGCTGTGATTGGGCATGTTGTAGGATGCTTGTTTTGAGTCCAGGGAGAATCTGGCTTGGCAGTTCGGACTGGACTGTTCCTATGGGGCACAGGGTGAAGACTGATTTCAAATGGCTGGGTTCAAACTGGAATGTCATGGTGAGCAAAAAAACGATGGATTTAGGCCCAGATATCTGTACTGGGGTGAATGTATGACATTGTTCTGCATTCTGTCCACCAAGTGTTGTTTTTGCATTTGTCAGCCTGAGTGGGACGGTTATGCTCAGACGTGAGTCCAGTGCTCTACATGCCACTGGAATCAAGCTATCCTGGCTGAAGAGGGCTGAAAGCCCGAAACTGGTCCTCGGATGCTTGTTTCCAGTCCATGGAGGACCTGGCTTGGCAGTTCGGGCTGTACTGTTCCGATGGGGCACAGGGTCAAGACTGATTTGCATATGGCTGGGTTCAAACTGGAATGGCATGGTGAGCAAAAAAACAATGGATGTAGGCCCAGATCTCTGTACTGGGGTGAATGGATGACATTGTTCTGCATTCTGTCTTTCAGCTGTTGTTTTTGCATTTCACATACAGACACCTTCTGAGTGCCTTCAGACCTCCCTTCAAGATGCTTAGAGTGTGGATTGTGGGACACTGCTATATTTTCTGGAGCCAACGGTGTGCAGAAAACAGTGGCATTGACAAAGACCTAGCTTTGGAAAATGAAGACATTAAATGGATTGGACAGAGAGGTACCAATTGATGCCATTGGTTAAATCCTTTTTGCATCTCCAACATCCTGACCTCATAACTGTGCACTGTGGTGGCAATGACCTAGGCACTTTGACTGGGGTAGGTCTGGAAATGCTTATGAAGGACACCTTTGGAGAATTTATGTCACTTTTCTCCCAAACTGCCTTTGTCTATTCTAACATATGTCAAAGACAGAAATGGAACTGGTCCAATCAATTTTGTCCACAGATTGAGAAAGCTAGGAAACATTTAAATAAAGCTTTTTCTGCTTATCTCAGAGATTAAAGAATGGGGGCCATTTACAACAACAATCTGCGTTTTAATATGGACGGCATCTATAGGAGAGATGGTGTATATTTTACAGATGAGGGTAACAGAGTCTTCCTCAAAAACTTTAGACTCTGCATCGGTACTTACTTGTAGGTACCAAAATATTCCAATAAACACAACAGCTCTTTTTAGAGCCACCCAAGATCTAAACACATAAGCTTGATATACATCTGAAAAATATTACTTTTTTTTTTATTGGAGTCGCACACGCAATGCGTAAAAAAACATTAGTACCTACCACTAATTTTTATTTTCCCCTGGGACCCCATCCCCCGGGACCTATATACAACGTTGGGGACCGTGGGGGGAGTCCCAATGCCCTCATGGTCCCAGCCGGTTCCCTGCGTCCTTCGCTAGCCAGCATTGCTTTTCCACATGTGGAGCTGCTAACATGCAGCTCCCTGTGTGGAAAAGCAATCCGGTTTGCATTTTGAAAGAGAAAGCTGGTTTCCCTGCTCTCTCTTTCAAAATCCAAACCATGTTTGCTATGACAGGGCGGGAACCTCGGCTCCCACCCTGCCATAGCAAACAGCTGTGTCCCGGGGTTAAGCACCACGGGACACTGCAAGTGCTGGCCCTGGGGGGTGGCAGTCCCCAGGGCCATGACAGGCTCCAGGAGGGGGGTGGAACTGCCCCCCTCCCACCATTTACAAAGCCCCAGGGGATGGTAGTCTCTGGGGCTTGAGAATACTTAGGGCCCCTGGAGGTGGCGGTCCCTGGGGCTTGTGGGGCGCTCAAGCCCCCCACACAGGTTTTTTTTGTAAAAAGCCCAGGGGCGTCAATCCCCGGGACTTGGGGGGGCATTTGAGACCCCACCCATGAATATTGAAGCCCTGGGGGTGGCAATTTCCAGGGCTGGGGGGCCCCCTCCGGCCCTCCCATTCACATCATAATATTGACACTGGGACTTGGCCCCCCGGGTGCAAATTACAAACGAAGCGCTTTATTAATATTTTTTTTAATCATCAGGATCCGCGCACACCCTGCGCACATCTTCCCGTTTAAAAAAAATAATAATTTGGGGGGCCCAGGGGGTCCTTGTGGGACCCCCTAAGAAGGCCTAGGGGGTCAGGGGTTTTCTACGCTGCCCCTATTTGCGTTTTGCGCACTTTTTTCAAGGATTTCTGGTGTCTCAATTCTACCGAGGCACAAAATGGCTGCCAACACTTCCTGATTCGGACTGTTGACAGCCAATTAGCATGCAGCTCATGATCGGGACGGTGCACGCAGGGTGCACTCAGGGTGCGCGGATACACTGCGCCCATAGATATATATGAGATTTTACTTTGATTTTCACAGCAACTACTGAACGGATTTACACCATTTAACCAAAAGGCACGACTTTGAAGCAAGGGTTACCTTTTTTGCCAAATGTGGTGTAATTCCGTTCAGCAGTTCAGGCTGTAGCTGCAACTTCAGGTTCCTATGGAACTATGGAAAATTCCATGGGGAAAATCACCAGTGCATTGCGGGCGCGCAAGTTATAGTTAGCTCAACTAACTATAATAGGCGATTTTCTCTGGTTTTAACTATAACGTCCCTGAGACCTCTGTTTTTTTTGTGAATTTCTAAGGTTTTTTAAATGCTAATTCCTAACTATAACGTCTGTAAAATCTATGTTTTTTTCAGTGAATTTCAAAGGTTTTTTAAATGTTAATTTAATATTTTAAAGTTTATAAAACCTATATTTTTTCTATTTTAAAAAAAAATATTTTGTTACTCTATTATACTTTTTTACTTTAAAAATCATGTAATGTTTTATATCTTCCCAAAAAAGTATGTATCTCTTTTTTTTGGGGGGGGGAGAAAACTACACTCCCATACCGGTAGCGTACCAAGCTCCATCAATCCGGTCCACCATATTGCTAAACTCGTAAATGATGTGCATTTCGTATCCGACGGGTTCGTGGCATTGGTACCTGCGTAACATCTTATATGCATGAAGTCGTCCCAGCTGCTACTTTGGTATTGGACGGGTACGCAGTAATAAGCCACGCCTTACATCATGTACATATGGGGTCGCACCCGCTGCGCATTGCGTATGCGACGAGTGCACACCACCAGGCCCTGTGTTACGTCACAGACATATGGTGTTGCGCCGAGTACGCCATTCCCTCTCTTTTTTGTCTAAAAAGTATATCTAAATAACTATAAACAGTATATGAAAGCGAGCGATAATCTAAAATATTTGAAACATTTATATATGTCTTACTGTAATAAACTTATATTATGATAAATATATTTTCTCAAAATCACATTGGGTGTGGCCTCCTTGCGCACTAGGTGCTCAATTGCCATGTGACCTTAAGAAAAAGCATTTGATTGCTTCATATCATTTCCCTTTCTAACAGTTGGACGACCCATTTTAGTCATTCTCTCTACAGCGTTTGATGAGAGGCACCTCTTCTGCTTAGAGAGCTTTTTTGAAAAGTTTTTTGCTGTATACACATATCTTATACTACACACAACATGCAACGATCATCTTGATCAATATTCATGTTCTGTGCATTAGCCTTCCATGTGTGATGGCCATGCATCTCAAACGTTTCATCAGAAAGCAAATGTGTGTTTCACGATGCCCCTGGTGTGTGTTAGTGTGCACATTATTGTGCTACGTTTCGACCTGGGTGTTGGTGGCTCTAAGAAGTATCATCAGCCATGGGCAGAGTGAACATCCTAGATCACATGTGACAAATAGTAAACAGTAATGTGTAGATTTGTATTACTGTACGCTCTGTTGTCAGACTTTACCAATATAGTAGTGTGTTATATATGAGACTTTCAGATTCACGTTTGACATACATTGCTTGACTTTAATGAGCATTATCACTGTGTATGACGTAGCCTCACTGCTGATCCTCCCTCGATCCGAGCACATTCTCATGTGTACACTTCTAGATAGCAACACTTTCAATAATACCGCACACCATTGACATGCGTGTCTGTGCATATCCACAACCTTGACAACGACATGTGATGTTCGCCATTCAATCTTTTCGAACAGCATCTCAGTAGCAATAGTTGCCTCCCTCACGATAATTGCTACATTAATGGAAATTGCGCATTCTGCGACCTCAAACCAGCAAAAAGAAACACACATAAGTACATCTCCTGGCCAGGCAGAAACTGAACAACGCCCAGATCCTCAGAACAATTATTCACACACCTACGCTGGCCTGGTGTACACAAGCCCAGCCCACTTTGCATACGTATAAATAGGATAACAACAATGCCACATGTCCCAGTTCTTCCACACTGCCTCAGGCGATATGGCCTCATCCACATCACATATCACAATGTGCAATAAAAAAAGGGATCCATGAGGTGTACACCATCCTGGCAATCAACACTGGCTCTAAATTGTGAACCCTTCTGGCCGTCGTGTTCAAAAGGGATCCATGAGGTGTACACCATCCTGCAATCAACACTGCAACTGAATTGTGAACACTGCGGCCTACAGTGTTTGCACACACAACAATGACAGCAGGTGAGCAGTGGGGCCTGGGTGCACAGCGGCTCCAATTGAGCACAGTGCTGCGGGAGGGGTGGGCTGCATCTGCCTGAGTGCGCAGGTGCGAACAAGTGAAGTTGGCTTGCATAATGACATGATCTCTGACCTCATTCAGTCACATCTCTGTCTCATTTTAAAGACCTGCTAGACCGTACTGTAGGCCTGAGCCAACGGGCAGCACTGCCCTACATACAGGTGTTGAACACAGTGCTGCAGGTGGGGTGGGGTGCATCAGTCTGAGTGAGCAGGTGCGAACAAGCAATGTTGCCGTGCGTAATGATGTGATCTCTGACCTCATTCAGTCACATGTCTGTCTCATTTTAAGGACCTGCTGGACCGTACTGTAGGCCTGAGCCAGCGGGCAGCGCTGCCCTACAGACACGTGTCATTGGCTTTGAGGGCACTGTAGTGAGCTCATTACTAAGTATACATGCACACAGGCTTCCGCCACTGCATTACACGCACACATTATGCTTTTATCATGCGCTCCGTTACTTTGTATGTGAACGTTGATATAACATATTATTATTTAACCTTGTGTATTCTCATGCACTCCAACTCCTCTTTGAACCACAATTAGCAGTTGGTAGATCATACTCCAAAAATGAAGGCTGCACTCAACTGGTGTTTTCTATTAAGCTTGAAATAAACCTTCATTTACCTCCAGACATTTCCACCATTCAATTATTTCTCCCTTTTCAGACATGAATTGATTGAGCCAAAATTGGCAGAGCGGGTTCTCACCCCGTGATGATACCCTCGGCATTCTGACGCCTTCCAACGTGGCATCAAGACAACGTCCCCGACCGTGACCTGCTCTCCCACCCTACAAAGCTACCCCAGACTCGGAGCTTGCACCAACACGTCATTGGACACACCGATGGTGGCAGGTGAGCAGTGAAGCCTTGGTGCGCAGGACCTACAATTGAGCAGAGTGCAGGGGAAGGTGCTGGGGTGCAGCACCCTGGGTGCACAGGTGCAGGCAAGCGATGTTCCTGTAGATAATAATGTAATCTCTGGCCTCATTCATATCTTTCATTTTAAGGACTTGCTGGACTACACTCTTTCTCGCTGACTCCAGCGTCCTATACAAACAGTGACGGGAGGTAAACACTGAGGGCCGGGTGCAGTATGCCGACACTCTGTCTCCTCCTCCCTCTGTTCTTTTGACTCTCCCTCCCCTTCTCCCTTTCACCCACTCCCTCTCCCTCCCATTCTCACTATCTTCCTTTCATTCGGACTGCCTTTCTTTTCTTCTTCCACATGGCACACATGCTTATGTTTAATTTTTGTCTTGCAGGTTTTGTACGCTGCTTCCGGAGGAGTCCCAACCAAGTATTTCATGTTATACTGTTGTTTGTTCTAATAAACTTGCTTTTCCATTTATATAAGTTGTTTTAAGAAAGGTTATTTTTTTCCAATAAATAAGTGAGTGTATAGGTCTTCTTTTTCTGACAACACTTGTCTGTAGTTTATTGTGAAAATCATCTGTTTACAGAAGTTATGAGGGAAACAATTTGTGATTTTGCAGTGCACCTACCAAATATAACCCAACAGACTATTACACAAATTAAGCCTCTGTAATTCTACAACTGCAAGGGTTCTATGAGTGTATCACTTTATAACACCATGAGTACTGCCTGTGTGAATACAGAACCAATAAGGCACTGCCTAGGACCACCAAGGCTTCAGAGACTGCCGAGGTCCACCCTGCATATTTAAGTAAAGCCCCGGAGGGTGGTGATCACCGGACTTCAGTTGGCCTCGAAGCCCCCTGAACAATTAGTAAACAATACCTGGGAAGGTGGCGATTCCCTAGGCTACAAAACATCTCTGTGCCCTCCTGTGCCTAATGTACATGTGACATTAAGATCCCCAGTCTTACAGAGACCCCGCAATATAATAATAGGATTGGCCATGGAACATTAGCCACCAGGGGCCTCATTTAAATGAACGGGTGAGACCCCGCTTCTTTTTTTTCCTCCATTTTTACCATCCGTACCCGCTCTTTTAAAGCGATACAACGTTTTCCTCCTCTCGCTTCAAATAGTCAAACAGGGATTTGCTGTCACACGGTGGAAGCCATGCACCCGCCCTCTAATAGCAAACATAATGCCCTGCGGATGCACACCCCAGGATATTGTATGAGCTGCGCCTGGGAGGTCGCGCTCCCTAGGACCATGATGCAGTGGTTAGTATAAACACATACTAACACTACTTGCAAACGTGTAGTACAGCAACCAGAGTGTAGTGAAGAGGCAGAGGAAGCGCAACATCTAAAAATAGGAGGTCGGATGACATAGTTCAAAGAGCCGACGACCCCGGGATGAGTGGAAACAGCTACACAAAGAAAATGGGTCTTCAGCACAACACAAGCAACTTTGAAATATTGGTGAGTGCTGCCTCCTTTTTACCTACCCCCACTCAGTGCCAAATTTGCGTAGTGAAGAGGCAGACAGCAGTGGATCCGATAAGTAGATTTATTGCAAGAAAACAAGACACGTTAAACACCCACCAACAGGAGCAGACAGTAAGGCAACCGTCTTCTCCAGCAACGTGTACAAACTCCCCAAGGTTCCCCTCATGACAGCCCTACATTCTAACGTTACATACTTACATGATAGTAGAATTACATACTAACATTCTACTATGACTTACATTGGAATACTGCGCAGAGCACATGACTTTACAGCAATGAGCCCATGGTTTCATCCAGGAGTCTTGAGGCCGGTAGGGGTGAGTAGTTCACTTCCCACTCCCACAGGTACACTACAGCATCAGGAGCACATCACTTTACAGCAATGAGCTCACAATTTAGGTTCACAGTTTAATCCCCGAGTCTTCAGCCCAGTAGGAGAAAGTAAATCGCTACCAACTCCCTATATACTATAAATACATACTAACACTACTTACACAGTTATACTACAGAGGCTAGTATCCTACAGTGCCCAGAGCCCATCACTTTACAGCAATCAGCTCGGTTTCATCCCTGAGTCTTCACACCGGTAGGCGTGAGTACTACGCTTCCCACTTCTGGTATAGTATAAACGCACAATAGCAGTCAGTAGTTTCCTTCCCACTCCCTGTATGGTATAAACGGCTACTAACACTACTTGCACACGTACTCTACAGCGTCCAGAGCCCATCCATTTACAGCAATCACCTCAGTTTGATCCCCAAGTCTTCACACCGGTAGGCGTGAGCACTTCACTTCCCGCTTCCGGTATAGTATAAACGCACAATAGCGGTCAGTAGTTCCCTTCCCACTCCCTGTATGGTATAAATGCCTACTAACACCACTTGCACAGGTATGTCAGAGCACATCACTTTACAGCAATGAGCTCACGGTTAGGCTCTCGGTTTCATATCCGAGTGTAGCAGCATATCATCTCAGCACCCTGTCACTCTGAGCAACACCACACTTGCAGACCAATAGAAGTGACTACTTTGCTTCACACTCCCCCACAGAGGTTACAGTGCTCCTATCCTCCTTTACCACCTTTTTCACCCTTTTTTCCCCTTACTCGTTTCAACGGAATCACAAAATGGAAGGCAACACTTCTTTGTTGCAACCGCTCGCAGCGCTCGCAACCAATAAGCAGACAGCACGTGCTGATAACGCCTTAGCCAATCAGATGGCAGAATTCCCAAATATTGATATCTGTAAATTTCGATATTTCTTCAAAAGTACTGAACATATTTACACCAAATAAACAAAAGCATGCTTTCTAGACCAACATCCTTCTCCCTGCCAAATCTAGGGTAATTCCCTTCACCTGTTCGACCTGTAGCCTTGTCTACAGTTTCCTATGGAAATTAACATAGAGAAAACACGTTTTGGGACCCCCTTTTACCTCTGCCCCCCTTGACCAATTACCCCTAAACTTTTAACATAGGAGCTGATATGAACAAAGAATTAATTTTGAGAATTTCATGAAGATTCATCCAACTACGTGAAAGTTATAAGCAAAAGAAAAAATGCTCTTCCTATGGAAACTTGGTCCTAACTATAACTACCTACTGGTGACCACCAGTAATAATATATATATATCAAAGATAAGTTTCAAACTCCTGTATCCTTCTATGGAAGACCATGCTTAAGTGTCCATGTTCTATGTCGACATGTGTGTTCTCTATCAGAAATGATATGACAATGATGAATAAAATATTCTATTGGCAAACACTTATTACGATTCACATTCTGTAAAACGGTAATGAATTCACATTCTTTACTTGTATTCCAACTGATCTTAAACATTTGCTTTGAAAACAACATAGAAGCAATACATTTTGAACAGAAGCAACACATACTTGTTAAATATTTGGTAAAATATGTTTTGAATAAGTATGGGCGAATTTTGCAGATTCGCGGTCCGCGAATTCGAGCGAAATGGCAAAAAAATCTGCGAGTTTGCGGATTTTCCCGCAAACGCGTGGATTTTTTTGCCATTTGCACAAATGTGTCCACCTGTGTCTGTAACTTTGCCACCACGCTGAAAGGCTCCCAAGTCCCTCGAGAGAGCTGTCCATCATAGTGAGGAAAGGGCGGGAAGACGTTGCATACCCTAGTGTGTGTGTGGCGGGGCCAAACGGGCAGGGCTTCTATGCGAGTTCACATGCCTCTTGTTTATAAAGGGTCGGCGACCGATCAGAGCAGCAGATGAGGAGAAAGCAGACTCCTGGTCACTGGAAGTACACGGGGATTGCGCTTGAGAAACTCGTGGATGCAAAGACCTCCATCAAGGATTACATCTAATTGTAGGCGGTAGATATGGGGAGGAAGCACACCTGCCTAGCCTAGACCGTGCTCACTAGCTGTTTGGACGCCGAGGTCCCTCGAGTGAGCTGTCCATCCTAGTGAGGAAAGGGCGGGAAAACGTTGCATACCCTAGTGTGTGTGGGGCGGGGCTTGTATGCGAGTTCACATGCCTCTTGTCTATAAAGGGTCAGAGACCGATCAGAGCACCAGAAGAGGAGAAAGCAGCCTCCTGGTCACTGGAAGTAAATGGGGATTGCGCTCGAGAAACTGGTGGATGCAAAGACCTCCATCAAGGATTACATCTAAATGTAGGCGGTAGATATGGTCAGGAAGCACACCTGCCTAGCCTAGACCGTGCGCACTAGCTGTTTGGGCGCCGAGGTCCCTCGAGTGAGCTGTCCATCATAGTGAGGAAAGGGCAGGAAAACGTTGCATACCCTAGTGTGTGAGGGGCGGGGCTTCTAAGCGAGTTCACATGCCTCTTGTTTATAAAGGGTCAGAGACCGATCAGAGCAGCAGATGAGGAGAAAGCACCCTCCTGGTCACTGGAAGTACAAGGGGATTGCGCTCGAAAAAATCTTGGATGCACAGACCTCCATCAAGGATTACATCTAATTGTAGGCGGTAGATATGGGGAGGAAGCACACCTGCCTAGTCTAGACCGTGCTCACTAGTTGTTTGGGCGCCGAGGTCCCTCGAGTGAGCTGTCCATCATAGGGAGGAAAAGGCAGGAAAACGTTGCATACCCTAGTGTGTGTGGAGCGGGGCTTCTATGCGAATTCACATGCCTCTTGTTTATAAAGGGTCAGAGACCTATCAGAGCACCAGATGAGGGGAAAGCAGCCTCCGGGTCACTGGAAGTACGCGGGGATTGCGCTCGAGAAACTCGTGGATGCAAAGACCTCCATCAAGGATTATATCTAATTGTAGGCGGTAGATATGGGGAGGAAGCACACCTGCCTAGCCTAGACCGTGCTCACTAGTTGTTTGGGCTGATTATTTGAGCTTCAACTCGGGCATGTGCAAAGAAATCCGCCCGCGAGCGAATTTGAGAATTTTTCAGCAATTTCGTGAGATTCGCGGAGCACTAACTTGCCGAAAGTTCGCAAATTTCGTGAGCGGAACGGATTTTGCGCCCATACTTAGTTTTGGAACCCTAATATCTTACTATGGGCATCCACCATGAGTTAGCAAATACTGTGCATGTACTTGTATTCCATAGTAATGATTTTGGAAGGGAATGGCTACAAATTAAATTTAGCAAGCAACCATATTCCAATCTCAGTTTCATAAAACCATTGGCTACTCAATAACACTTAGTGCTAAAAAACATTAATAATCAAGCCACATTTACTAAGATGTAAAAATATAATAAATTACTTAGCAATATTCCAGATAAATAGGACCTTTATATTTCATTTTCTCAAGGTAGTGCTAAGAATGATGGGAGACATTTAACCTTGACTAGCCAGACAAATGTTCTTTAATAGAACATGTGGAGGAATTTTCATGTCTGTGTGCAGGTTGTATAAATTAGTGGTATGATTTCTTTATTTCTTTAATAATATCTTTAATTGTGTAAAATCACACAGGCTGCATCAAAAAAAGAATAGCAATGACAGCTGAATATTTCTGGGTATGAGTCAACACAGAAGGTGGAAAAATGAGTACAACTAGATAATTCTGGATATGAGTCAATACTTTGAGTTGTTCAATGAATTTCGTATTTGATAATCATCGTCATCCTTGTAGGTGATGTAACCTGAATACCTGAGAATAAACAATCAATCTCTGTCTTTAAGAAATGGTATGCATTTCATTCCTTGATTAAAGCTGTAACTGAATGAACCTAGCGTATATATCCCAAAAAGTTCCCTTTGCTTGATTCTACCTCTTTTGTTGTTTTTGACCCTGCAAACTGCTTCATAACTATTATTTTGTGCTTTGGCTTTAGCAATTGGAAGGGATTTTAGATTGTTTGCAACAGTTTTTAGAAGGTTCCCAGGTACTCCTCCTATCTTTCTTTTACAGAGGCAATTGTAGAGCCAGCATAGTTTCTGGAACAAGAGCAATTGATACTATAGATGTAAAAAGTGCTGTTCTAGGTTTAAATCATATTTTATGTTTTCATATTTGGTAAACAAAATATACACTGTCTGTCATCAACATAGTGACAACAAACACAACTCCCACATGTAAAAAAAAACAGGTCTATGATATCAATACTTTTAGTATTACTTTCTGAAAAATGTATAGTATCACTGGGATATTAAGTGATTTTAGGTGCTTCCTAAATGTTATGGACAATTTGGAAGTTACATGATTGGGAACATCTATACTTAGCACTTATTCCAGTTGCCACTCTAGAAGCTCCAGACTGGCAGCAGACCCTCTCACTGAGAAATTCTATGTCAGATGACTCTGCCATATTGATATCTGCATGTTTCACAAGTACAGGAGAAACCCATGGATATATCATTGGGAGTAATCTCTACGTAGGTTATTTTTGTGTTTTTAGAGCCTGTCCTTGTGAACTTAGACAAGGTAGGCCATGAAGTCCAGGATTAGTAGGATAGGAACACATCGCTGTTCAGGTGAATAGTAAATAAAGTTTATTTTTTAATGAGAGTTTATGCATCTGTTTAGGTATTCCTTACTTCCCCTATGCCCAGTCCACTCCTCAATCCATTTTAAGTGTACCACCTTACTTTGTTTCTGTCTCTTGTCCATTTAATTTAATGAGCAGAAAAGGTGTGCAGCATATTGCATACCCATACCTACTACCTCATTTACAGTCATGACATGTTTCACATGTCTCTTGTTCCTTCTTCCTAATTTTCTTCTTATCACATTCCTTACACTGGTCCATCTTCTACCTTCCATTTACCACTTAACTCATTCATAGCCCGACCTAACCTGAGCACAAGACCAATCTTTGCCCTAAAGTCAACCTTACCTAACCAAATAACACTCGCTCCCCAACCTTTAACAATATTTGTTGTTCTGATGCAGAATTATGAGCAGGGTGCTGTATGGATTGAATGTGGTAGGTGAACAGCAGGGCCACTGAAATATTTTGTGTCAAATGTATTATAAAATCACGCAGCCCATTTAGTCAAATAAATTCTGTTTCATATAAAATCCAATAAGTTCACCTTCCTAAATGTATGCACCACATTTTTCTTCTCATTGGTTTAGTGCCTCCATGCTTCTCCCTGCTTTGATATCACTTCTTCCGGTGTTGACCCTGGTGTGGAACATGGATCATCTACAGTTTCCTGTGGCCAGAGTCCTTCCACTGGCTGTGTGCTCCTGGAGGTACTTTTATTTTTACTTTTCGGGTTGCACTTCAGGGAACTGCATATGGTTGCAGTTTGTCCACCTCTCAACACTGTCCATCATCTTGCCCGATGTCCCTTCCTTGCCCCTGGTCAATTGATGTAATTTCCTACAAAGCCAGGGTAGAATTTTTTTTTTTTTTACCATTGGTGTATCACTACTGAAGTGGTCTGTCAAGAGGTAAAATAAGGGAGGCTGACCTAAAATGTGTGCCTGGGGTCATTGATTGTCTGCCTTTGTACTTTGATTTTGGATGCATATGTTTACTTTACTAATATCATAAGCATTTTTCTTTTGCACTTACTTTGCAGCTCTCAGGGGATAATTTTAATGCTTGTAATACAGCGGCCTTACTGCAGAAGGTGTACGGCTTATCCAAAACCTGGTGGTGAATCATAGAACTTCTTTTTAATTCAAGTATGCATTGGGGGCATACTTAGCTACTAGATATTATTTTTGGAGAACATTTACAAATTGGGTTATCGTTTAACAATGAAGTTATATTTGCTTATCTTTTGAAGGTGTGAAGATCACTCCGCTTGTATTGAGGTATTTTTATAATAATTGAACTCTGACCACTATGGTCAGCACATTTCACTCTTCCAAAAAGAATGCAGTAGCAATCTTAATTAGGTCCTGAAGAAAACCTGGGCTAGGGGACCTCTAGGCTGAAACTAGTCGACCATACTGTGAAGCAGTCTATTTGTTGAAAACTGTTTTTGCACTATTTTAAATGGACTGGCAGATATATCTTCATTAAAGCAATTCTCTCTCTCCCATATCCAGTTTTGATCTCACTCACTAGCACTGCCCTGACTACTTTATTACCCAAGCCACCGACATACACTCCCGAAAGGAGATATTAGTTAAACAAGTAACTTTCTTTTTTCTTGTTTGTGCTTTCTTCTGTTGTTGTTTGATGTAGCCTGCTCGCAATCTGATCAACAGTATTTCTCTCAGTGATCTGGAAGAGTTGGGGTAGGAATGAAGGATATCCAAGTGATGACACTGACCTCCCTTGGTAGTTGATGGACATCCATCATCTGGCGAAGGCTGCCTCTCTTCAAACACTGTTTCTGGGTTGATTTCATCTTATCTTGGATATACGCTGGGTGTTTTCAATCTTAGTTGTTACGATAAGCTGTTTCTTGCTTTTCGCTTTTTCACTGAGACCACCAGAATTTACTGTAGTTGTGGCATTCTTGGTTTCCCATTTGCCCTAAAAATGATTAAAGGCTGGTGCAGGATTGCGGAGTATTATGCGGTGATGCGGGTTATGCTTCGCTATGTAATACTCTCACAATGCCACAAAATAGATCCTTTGGATTCTCACAAATAAATCACTAGCAGTCAGGGTTTTTGCTAGAGGAACATGTGTTAAGCATTTCAGAGTACCAACATGGACGATAAGTAATCGACACAACTTGAAAGGACTCCAACACCAATTTATAAAGCAGTCTTAAATACATGTAGACACCAGAACGAAGGCATACTGATAAGTACAAACAGAGATATGGGTTTTAGAAGGAAAAATAAATCAGTGCAAATCAATGCTGCTAAACTTTACCATTGTAGTCAATTGTAAAAGCACTAGTGGCAATCAGTCACTTGCCAGTCGAGTTGCATGGAACTCATTAGGGGGTAAGGTGATGCGGGTCCCAGGACCAGGCAACAAGAGTCAGTGGAATTTTACCTGACTTGTAGGCACCGGGTGCAATGGTGCTCTGGCTGCCCCTGGTGCTGAAGTGGAAGCTGCAGGGGAGCTGGTTTTACTGCTTAGGTGGTGCTTGTGAGGAAACAGATGCAAAAAGTCAACAACACGGCCGGGTCACTAAGGTAGTCGGATGAAGGTGCTGCAGCCTTCCCTCGTATTGCAGCAGTGAGTGAAGTTGGTAGTAGCTGGTCTGGTCACCAACATGCCTTGGCAGCTGTAAGGTCAGCGCTAAGATGTTTCAATGACCAGCGGTCTAGGGAAATGCGGTAGGCACCTGAAACTTGCTGGAGGTCAGGGCTATGTTTCCCACAATGTACAGGCCAGTGGCCAGTGATTCTTTGGTTACGGGAGTGTGTTTTTACCTGCGGACTGCACGGAAGTAGCAGCACTAGTCCAAGAGAGTATGGAGTTTCCTTTTGCTCTCAAATGGGGCCCCTGTATCTGGGGGAACCGGTCTTTGGCCTGGGATGAGTCGCTCTCATGCAGTTGCAGGGTGGTTGCCATAGGTGCAGAGGATTGCACCTTTGGTTTGTGCAAGTCCTGTAGCCGCAGACTCTGGTCTCATCTTTGTCCTCTTTTGCAATTCAAATCAGAACTGAGGCTCTGATGTCAGGGGTGCCCCTTAAAGAATCCTAGATTTAGAGACTTTAGGGTGGGGGTGCAAGTAGCCAATTAGCTACAAGCCACAACAACTATTTTTACCCCTGAGGTGACCACATCCTGGGGTGTGTACCACCTTTGCTACCCATAACCCTCTATTCTGTTTCTTTTAAAAATAGCAGAAACCTTTTGTGGCTGTCCAGACCAGGTAGCCCACCCTACAGGTGTAGCTATCCTTCTGGAGGGGGGGAAATCTCCTGACTACATCATTTTTGCACCTGCCCTAGTGCAAATGTGCCTGGGGGCAGGTAGATGGCTGTTTCTTCCTTTGGGATGCAATCTGGATGCTTATCAGGGGCGATGTAAGCTTTTTAAAACTCACCACCTTTATGTGTCACTCCACTATGCATCCTGTCAGTGAGGAAGGTGTAACCTTCTTCCCAGCCAGGCCTTTGTTTCTGACTCCTGGGAGTGTACACACCTCCTGGCAAGGGTCAGAGTTCTGTCCTGGCACCAGCAACTGCAGTCTGTGTGCCAGGGCACAGGATAGGCTGGAACAACCAGGTGGGCAACTGTAAGGTAGCCACCTGTGTATGTGTGTCACTTTAAATCTGACATTGGAATCATGTCAGGGTTGATACAACACATTGTTTGATACCAAGCATGACATATTTCAGTGGGACCATAATAGAGCTAGCAACCTTGGGAGTGCCCCTGGGCCAGCCCATGTTATCCTATGCCCCCCTGATCGCTTGCAGTAGCCATGAATGGAAAAAGGCTACTATAGGGACATTTGAGCTTGCAGGTATATGTCTTCACCTTTGACATAATGCACCCATGCCTTCTGGTTTCAGGAAGCCTACCTTAGGGGTGACTGGCATATGAGTTTGAGCAGTTTGCACTGCTCATGGAGTCTGCAATGGCAGAACGTCTGTCATGTGTTTACCTGGGTCACTCAGGGTGGCACAAGCAGTGCTTTAGGCCCTGGAGACCCTTTTAACTCCCATGCCCTGGTTTCTCCCTGGTGCTGTTTACCATAGACTTATAAGGGGGTTAAAGTCCTTGCAAATTGGGGTTAACAATTCACATGTATCAGATGTCGGGAAAGAGCACTGGTAGTGATGCTTTGTTAGCAGACTCCAGTGCAATTTCAGAATCGATAACCAGCATCTAATAGTCAATCAATCTTTATTTCGATCAATTAGGATCATAAAAGACAATGTACAGTAAAAATAGCACTTTACCTTCCATGAAATTCTACTGATCTGAAAATAATAAACTTTATATAAAAATTCAATCATATTAAAAATCTAAACATCAACAATTTCAATTGATTAGCTACATTATTCTAAAATGCATATTAATATTAAAAGGACTTAAATGACTCAATAATACAATTGGCATTTCGAAGCAAGACAAATAATTTTGGGGCCCATAACTTTGTGTGACACTAGTGGCAGATACACTAGAGATATGCTATGATGCTTATCACAAACAAAGAGAGTGTTGATGCAGTAGTGGGTGGGAATACCACCTAATATCGTAACGACAACCACTTTTTGATGCAATCCCCACGTATTCATTGATGCATCATTTTTTTCCTTTACAAAGTCTGATTTAGATAAACTGGAGTGGTCGTGCCAATTTCTGCCATTTTTCTTTCCCGGATTGACGATGTCCAACTTAAGAATTTGGCAAAAGCTGGGCGCCAGTGTCAGTCAGCAATATTCTTAACGCAATAGCACTGCTCCCCACTCCCATGTTTTTGCATAGTGGACACAACCATTTGTTACGTGGAGCCTGGTATGCCGGACAAACAAATAGAATGTGTGGGTAATTTTCGTTGTGTTCCAGACACAACTTACACAAACTATCTTTGTCACTGTGCCACTTGCATGTGAATACATTTAGGGGTGGTGTGCCTACCCGGAATTCGAAATATAAACGTCTATCCCTGGGTTTGGTAATGACATAGCCCAAATGGGGGGCAAAAAGTAGGAGAAGTTGTAACCTGCCGCTTGGTTGATTTGTTCCAGCCACCCTCTCGCACCTCAGCGCTGCTGCAAACTCTTGGGCCCTTCCTTCTCCTAAACTCTCCCCACCCTATGCTACTCTCCGCTCCACAGAAGAAAAAAGGTTTCACAGGCTCATCGTTTGAGCTGTGCTTGCAAAATCACTTGTTTAAACACAAAATACAAAAAAAGGAGCAATGATGTGCCCAGCGTTGACTGCATCATAGCACATCTTTTTAAAATTGAAGCAGTGTTGCACAGCAGCCCGTGCTGCAGTACAACATGTAAACAAATCATTGACAGAGCCGTTAGATCTTGCATAGGCGAAATCTTTAGGTTTTGCCAATGCTTGTTAGCCCCGCTCCCCGACACCCCCACCCCCCCCACCCCCTGTCACTGTGTTTATGTATTTCTTATAATTGTTCCTTCCAACTTTTTCGGCTTTTCTCTCACTTGCTCTTGGTCAAGGTTTGATGATTAGAAATAAGTCCCGGTCCCCATAAAAGAGAGTTGCCCCACTTGTACCCACCGGTTCAAATTAAGAACTGTCAATAAATAACTGTGAGCAGAGGGCAAGCAAACACAAATAAATTCCGCCGTTTTGGGGACTGCTTGGCTCTGGCCCTACAAACGCTATTATATTCCACTGGGCAAAGAGCTTGCAAAAAACGTGATTTCAATAAACTATGAACGTAAATACCGTATTACAATGTCATGTTTGTCATCAGATTCTACTGCTTTAAAATATATTAAACTCCTGCACGAACTTTATAGCTTGAAATGAAGTCGTGTTTTTAAGAAAAATAGATCATGTGAGTCAATGTTTATGCAGAACTGTGATCAAAAGCGAAATGGTGCAATTGTAAAATTCAGATGCGCTGGATGAACACACACTTCAAAAATGTTACTGTCAGTTTATCTCATACTTTTCATATCTTAATTTTTGTTTAGGCAGATTACATTGCAAACATTTGTCAAAGCATAAGGACGCTGATTATAAGTTTTTTTACATTAAGACTTACAGAAATGTTACTTTTTGACAGCTGTAGCGAAAAATGTCATACTTTTTTGGCAGCCCAACTTGATGCTGCTATCACGAAGAATGGGTGAAATTTTAATGCAAATCTAAGGTTTTAGGTTGGCATAAAATAAATGGCAAAATCACAATGACGTGACATGAAATTCTACACAGTTTTTCCAATGTGATTTTAAATATGGTAATAGCCTAACACCTTACCTGAAATACTCCTTCCCTTGTTATTGCAAATAAAGCATCATTTTGACACCTGTCTTCCATCCTCGAAAGAATTTTTAATATGCTAAGATTTAACTGAAAAAGACAAATTACAAGACTGCAGACAGACTTTTGTAAACTAAACATTGACTTGCCTTTGGAAAGTGTGAATTTAAAGCGTTCCCGCAAAAGAATAACAACATTATCGCCCACCGCACAACTTTTATACACAAGTGCATTAATCAAATATGCTCATGAATTTCATAAACCATGCATTAGATTTTTCACTTTCATTTGCATAACAGGTGCTCGCGGAACCGTTGCCTGCAATGCCGAATGTAATGCCTGCCAGGCTCCATATATCCATTAAACCCATGTGCTGTACTTGTCTTAAATTGCATTAATGAAAGGAGACATATGAATGATGTCGGCTAATTCTGATGGAAAATAGCTGGGCGGCCTATGACTCATAATACTCTAATCCGCTGAGTACCATTTACAACTCTGAATTACTGTTGCTACTTTACATGCAAATGTCATCTCTATAAATCGGATCTGCTTTCTTCGTTTCTGTTGCTTCAGGTGAACACTCATTGCATTTTGCTCAAAATATATCGCGTTACATCCATTGGTTTGATCACCTTGTTTTACATGACAGGTCGATGATGGCTGTTGATCTTACAAGATTCCCCCTCACTGAAACATGACTCTAATGCGCAATCACCAATTAACAATCACCTGCCTCAAGCTAATGATACATTTCTTGATTTGACTTGCAATTTCTGTTTCCGCAGGCAGCAAACAATAATCCCAAATATAATTCATCATTTTTTGTAATCCATGTCCACCATGGGTTACTATGGTGCCCTATAGTGTGAAAATATGATATATACTCCGAAGGCAAGAGTCGTACTGGTGGAGAATTGCCGGCTTTGCTCACATTCCAATGCATCCTTCATCACACCCAAGAAAACAGCTTCCGTTGGTGCAGCAGGTTCAGTGGAACCGGTGCCAAGAGGCCCGAGTGAGCCCTGAACCCTGATTGTTGGTGTGTTTCACAGTTCAAATACAGGTGAATGGCCTACACAACTAATCTCACGGTCGAGCAAGGACCAGTGCTCATTCACTTTGTACTGTGTTCTTGAGGTATCACTATTTTCCAGTCTTGTCCAGAAGAGTGCCCGCATTATTTCCCTCCAAGTCACTCCTATTCAACATTTTAGGATTCTGCACACTTCAATGTTTACCCAGTTCGTTATTTTCCATGTCAGTCCACATTTAGACCATGGCCAGCAACAGCACAAGCAGCAGCACTAGTTAACAGCAGACTACTTTCAGATGCATTTTCACTATGTTCTTTCCCCTTGCTTTACGTTATGCGACATGCCTATCCTTATACACCTGCACCATTTCCCTCACCTCACCCTTCCCACAGAATGCTGTGTTGGTGAGAATGATAATGTCCTTCATTACCACCACGACTCGAGTGAGCGCAACTATCACACACTAATGTTTCCTATGCGACCACAGGTATTGTAGGTGGCAACTTTAAGTTCTTCATATTTCATAGTTTGGTTGGTTTGAGTGAAATATGATTACAGTACAGTACAGAATGGATCCCTTGCATCAACAAGTAGCAATATCACAGTGTTACAGAAGGATGAGATTGCTTTCAAATGTACACACCAGGGAAGCACCTGAAAACATCTAATCAACTAAGCCAAATGTTCACCAACGTCTCCTATCACCACCCCAGATGCAGGCTAAGTGCCATTGCCTGACCACAACCTCCATCTCGATTCTTTAGGTAGAGTCCTCAACTGAAGGTGGGCAGAAGATACACTAGCAGTAATAATGGCAAGAATGAATTGTATCTCACACCATTCAGGAACCACAAAGAGTTGCACGGGAGAAGGTCTGAACAATCACCTACATGATCATCAGAAAAGAGACTGACACGTGGGAGCCCAGAAGTAACAATAACTGTACCAACAACAACCAGCCGCCTTAAGATCATCACACTCACCAGCAAAATCAGCAGCACAAGGCTGATTTTTTTTCTAGCCAATCTACCAGCTACGTTACCACTGGCTTACATATAATACAAAAAACATTGTTATGTTATGTTGCAGTTTTAAATCTACAAATCAACCTACCTACATAACTACGAACGCGTACTTCAATGTACCAATCCCAAACCAAAACATAAAACTTAATTTATTTCCTACCTTTTAATATTTTAGCACCCTCTCCTACAAAACAGCTGCACCATATCTTAGTTCTCACTTATATATGCTAAAATACTTATTTATTCATTATGTACTCAATTTCAAAATAACCATCAAATGAAGTATACAAGTTAATACAGTGTCTCAATACTGCAAATTCAAAAACGCAACATAAGACCTATTTTTGTGCCTCTCTACAACTGTGTCACTGGTACAGTTAGTGCTTCAACACTTTTCTACTTAGATGTGTCAGATTAAAATGTTGGGAAACACTCCATATACAAATCTTCACATTAATGTGTATCACAGCATATAGCTCACTAATTCTTCAGAGTACATGCAAACACTGTGTGACAGATTACATATATAAGTCACCAGATGGTTCTAAAAGAGTACACATTCCTCACTAACATTTGTAAAATACATGTGTTTATGGTTGAGTGTAACAATACTCCCTTGATGATTGGATGAGTGTATAGATAGTGCCTACGTAATTCCCTCAGAATATAGTTAGTGCTGGTTTGATTCCCAGACTTTAAAGGAACTACATCAATGGTTCCATACCTGCATAGTTACTGCCTGTGCATTCACATATCTATATTGCTATTATCTGGGTGATTGGATGAACATATGGGTGTTGCCTACGTAGTTCAATGAGTACATAATTAGTGCTTGGTAATTGGAAGAGTGCATGTGTGGTACCTGGGTGTTTGAATATGTCTAGATATCACACTTGATATATGATTGCATACATGGCTCACTAAGAGTATACATTGCTCAGTAAGTTTCAAAAACTGAAAACAACAATTCTCACCTTTTGAAAACACAAAACCTTTTCCTAATGGCATACCTCTATCATGTTGCAAATATTTCTTTTGTCCTTAAAACATATATTCAACATTTCTCAAAGAAAGGTTACATGCCAAGTGAAGCTAGCACACAAACTCTCAAAAGATATTCTGCACTATTGCCCCTCCCCAATTTTAAACAGAGCATGTACAATAATTACACCACCCTCACTATATACATGACATTTACAACAACCTTGAAAAACATAGATCACCATGTAAACATATATGGGATTTCATAAAATATATACACCTTCAGACCATCTTTCCAAAAATATATAGTTCTCTGCATCTTTAAGTAAACTCAATATTCAAATCCTCATATAACTATTTGCAACCAGAAAAAACATATCTCACCATCTAAACATATGGAAACCGGTCATAAAAGGTAAAAACCACATTGACAAACACTTCCTAATACATACCTAACAAGGATTACTACTGTATAATTTATATACAGGCACAGCACATTTTATTATGTTCTCTTCATGACTACAATACTTCTGTTTAATAATGTGACTAAAACTACCAAAACTCCAAGAATGCAAAAAATATATAGATGTATCTATTCTGAATATAATGCTTAGAAATTTTAAACATTGTTATTGTTAAAGGCACAGCTCATGGTAATTTTCAACAATACTAACATTTTAAACACAGATCCTCTGCCAGATACAGTTTGTCTAATATATTTTGTTTCATATCACTGTGATACTCTTTTTAATCAAACTCTCATATTCATCTTCATTTCTACTGTAATTTTTTTATAAAATTAAAAAGGTATACACATACCAGTGAATTGAGCTTGTAGAATTTATTGTTCTTTTAGCTCTTTCTGGATAGTTTTGACACTGTTAAGATTTGTAAAAACTAAGCACAAAAATGGTACACCACTCGCATAGAAAGCAACTATAAAATGGCAATTTCTTCAACTATCCACTCGATGATCATGAGAAAGGTAGCATATGAAATCATGTATTTCATTTTAGACTACTCTAGCTCTCATTTTAGACTACTCCAGCTCTACTTGTGGATGGTTAGCATCTGTTACCCTTTCACTCTCTTTCAAAACCAGGTTCCTGACGGCGCGTTTTTGTGTTGATTTTGCGATCATCACTGAGTAATCAGAGAAAAAAGCGGAATTTCAAAACTATATCTAGCTTCATTTAATTTAAATTTAAATACTACACATCGGTTTGTTACATAGTACTAAGTTGGAAATTAAACCTTGCCATTACTTAAATTGTGCCATCACTCCTCAACTTTTTGGAAAATATCTGTCTCTGTAATACCTTTCCCCCCACTACATTCTCAGCTCAGTGTACCTAACAACTCAGTGGAACCAGTAGGTTACAAGTTCACAGCACATTCTAGAAGGAACATGCTACTTGCAAATAAGATACAGCAGGTGTGGTTTACTCTAAAGACTCAAAAGCATATCCATGTCTGTATTATATTTCTTTTTTTAAACAACAGTCAATAATTAGACTTCTTCCTAAGGCATCCAACACACACTACCTAATTTTATTCACTTTAATGGTGACAGCATCCTATGAAGTATATATTTGTTTAAGAAAAAAAACACCTCCCGTTTAAATGCTTTTCCTTTGGAAAACTACCTCATTCAGCTCCAGCCATCTACTGGCTACTATTACTCCTTCACTTCAAAATGCTTAGAGTATGGATTGTGGGCCAGAGCTTTATCTATTGGGCTAAAGTATCTGCAAAAAAGAGGTTTTGACAGGGGCTTGTGTTTGCCAAATGTGCAGATTACCTGGTTTGGCCAGAGAGGGTTAATGTTTTATCAGTTGCTGACTTTGGTTAAATCCATTGTGAATTCCCAAGCTCCTCGCCTCATGATTGTGCAATGTGGTGCAATGACCTAGGCACATTGACTGAGGTAGGGCTGGAAATCCTAATGAAAGAAACCTTTGCAAAACTGATGTCACTTTTCCCTCACACTGTCTTGGTGTACACGGTGTACTCTAATATATGCCAAAGACAGCAATGGAAGTGGTCAAATCAATTCTGTCCAGAGATTTACAAAGACAGGAAACATGTTATTAAAACTGTTTCTGCATTTCTCAGGGACCATTGCATTGGCTGTATCTAAAGCATTTTGCTTTACAGAGTTTTATATAGTGTAAACTTGACCTGAATCGGTCATCAGAGCACTTTACATAGCTCCAGTTGCGTTACATGAGAACCCATTAATTTTTTTGTTAGGCACTGGGAGATTAAGTGATTTGCCGAGAATCACAGGATGTTCAGCGTCGTTGCCGAGACTCGAACCCAGTTCCCCAGATTTGAGAACGACCTCCCTAGCCATTAGGCCAACTCCCCTCCCATACTGACATGCAGGGAATTTATTGAAATGATGGAGTGCACTTCACAGATGAAGGCAGCAGGGTGTTTCTAAGTAATCTGAAACTCTGCATCCGGTCTTATGTGTTGCAGCAATATACACACAACCAATGCGTTGGCTCTTGTCAGAACCACACCTGTAGCCAACATTTTGTGACAGTTTTTTTAGTTTTCAACATTCTTCGCTACAACATCGCGATCGTTGCGAACACGTTGCGAAAATGGAATATGAAAGCAGATATTCAATGACGACCAACACATCCAAAAATAATATGTAAAAAAAAATCAATTTTGAACATGGCACTACTCACATTGCTGATTACATACTTATTTCAAAGTATGTTTAAATTCATATTTTTGTACTAAGTTTCTTTAAAAAAAAACAACTTCAGACCTATTTTCAGTTTTCGATGTTATTCGGGACATCGCAATAACGTTGTCAACCACAATGATCATGACTTTTCCATAAAGTTTAAAACATATATATCCACATATATTACAGAATTTCACACACTATGGGTTTCTTACAGTATTCCCTCAAATCATGTTTTTCTAGAGAGTTTCTATAAAAGCCATCTCTAAAACCTATTTTCTGTTGTTGCAGTGATGCCGAATATCGCAATGACGCCGGTACCCGCAATCCCAGTGTGGAGACGTTGCAAACCAAGAGCAGTGTTGCAACCTGGTATGAACCCAGATTGATCCGGGTTAACCAATTTAGAAATGAGTCGAATGAGTTGAAGGGCCAAACTTTTGACAAGGATCTTAGCCTCAGAATATAGTAATGAGATAGGCCGGTAAAAGGCACATTGTTCCACTGTTCTTCCCACTTTGTGTCTAACAACTATAGAGGCCAGCCTCTGATCTCTGGGGAGCCTACCATTCTGCCTGATTTCTTTAAACATCTTTAATAGATATGGTGCTGTGGAGGGTACTGTGAGTTTATATAGCTCTATTGGCAGACCATTAGGCCCCAATGCTTTGCCCGATTTTATGGCTTGAATTGCTTGTGTCACTTTATCCTCTGTAAGTTTGCTATCAAGGAGCTGCATGTACTCAGGTGCAAGAGACGGGAGTGGTCGATCTGCAGGGAGCATCAAGGGAGTCATGTTCAGTGGCTGCACTCTCTGCAAAATAAATACATGAATAATGGGTCGCAAATGTGTCAGCGGTTGCTTGGGGGTCATTGTGATACTCCCCACTATCTGAGCATATGGTCACTACTTATCAATCTGTCCTCTCTCGCTTATCAAGCCATGCAAGCCGTTTTCCTGCTTTGTCCCCCATCTCATATACCCAGTGCTGTGCTGCCCTGTTTATGGACCTGGTTACTCTGTTACCTGGTTCTTGTATTCCTGTTGCTTGAGGCTTGATGTGTTGTATGTCTTTGTTATCATCTTCCACTGGTTGAGCCTCTAAATCCAAAATATGTTGCTCCAGCACCTCTGCTGCTGCCTTCTTGTCTTGCCTGTGCCCCACTATTAAAGAGAGGGCCTGCCCCCTGATCACCGTATTGTAGGCTTCCCATAGTGTCACAGCCGAGGTAGAAGAGTGTTTATTCTCACTAAAGTATTAGTCTGTTGTTTTGACAAGTCCCTTCCTCATCTCTGGGACCTTAATATAATAGGGGTTTTTGGCGATTGTTCCTATGGTTCATGGAATGCCTATGCTATGTCATGTCCATATTAGGGAATGATCAGAGTTGCCCCTCGCAAAGTGCTGCACATGTTTAAAGTGTAAAAGGTGTGGAGTCAGCGATACCAGAAAGTCGATTCGCGAGAGACTGCTGTGTGCCCTGGAGTAAAATGTATATTCCTGTGTGTTAGGATTAAGGTCTCTCCAAATGCAATGTCAATCAGGCCCAGTGCTGAAAGGAACTCTGCCAACCGGGTCTGCGAGGGGAGCGGCCGTCTTGGTAGAAGACAGTCCCTATTGTCACATAGTGCCATACTGAAATCTCCTCCCAACCACATACCTCCCTATCAGAAATCCAAGCATAAGGGCTCCTAAGTCAGGAAAGGTTACACCCTGTTGAGTTGGTGGGACATATACTGGCAGGATGTTGATTGCTTCCCCTTCCATGTACCGAGAGGGCCACATATCTACCTAGTTTGTCTGACCATATCTTGTCGATAGTATGGGGAAACTCTTTCTTGAGAAGTATCCCCATGCCACCGGAGCAAGATGTGTAGCCCACATGTACCACCATTTTGTATCCCAACCGTCTGGGGCTCTATAAGTGTTACCCATAAGGTGGGTTTCCTGGAATAGGATAATGTCAGGGGAATGTTTTTTAATATATTGGAGCACTATTTCATGTTTGATTTTATCCCTCAGACTGTTTACATTCCATGACATTAGTCAGATTTCAGGAATAGACTGTCCTGCCATAATAATTACATGGAATGGCACACTGTCCCCCCAACCTTGGGTCGGCGGATACCCCAGCTTAATGGGCTGAAGTCCCGAGCATCGTTGGCCATGTTACGTGGAGTAAAGTGTTGAATTACAACTGTCTACTTCATGTTGTAGTATATAATAAGATAAAACAGATTAAACACAGTAAGCGACCCTCTGTCCCCACATCCCTTAGAACAGACCCCCCTCCCTGCATCCCTGCCTGTCGAACCTAGAACTGCCTGCCCACAACACAGCAGAGAACCTGTCATCCCATTCCAACATAGAGAACTCAGGAGACTGTGAACATGCCTCATAACCCGCCCCACTCCCCACAGTAATAAAACATTTGTACCACTGGACCAGTTAGAATAATAACACAGTGTCAATAAATGAACAAGTCTCATAGCGCAAGGCAATACCCATTATCGAACAAACAGAGACAAAATCAATCGGAATATAGTATAGACCCCCACTCTCTCTTAGAGGCTGCAGTAAAGTGTCACTGCTATTTCACAGATTCTTTTAAAAAAGGTTATCACCCAATGTATCTGTAACAGGTCTCAGCAGTTAAGTCTCTGGTCAATGCATGGACAAATACACCACCTGTATAGTACCTTCTGTGGAGTGCCCACCAGATGCTGTTGATCTTCTCCTTCATCCTGTCAAACCATGTCTTACCCTCAGACTCAATTTGCAACCTTGGTGGAAAGAGCATTGAATATTTTACTCCCTTTTCCCTCAGTGCCTTCTTAACTACCAGAAGTCTGGGAAAAAGGCATTGCTCGCATTATCATACACCACTGGTGGAGCAGTATGGGCTGTCTGGAGCACCACATCCTGGACTCAGAAGTTAAAGAGACGGCCTTGGATGGGCCTTGGTGGAGTGCCCAGACAGGGTCTACCACCTGGCACCCGGAGGGCCCTTTCCACCAAGAAGAATTTAGAGAGATCCCTGGGCTGGAGGTGCTTGATGATAAGGTCCTCTACAAATAAATCTGTGGCTCTTTCTTCCACCGGAATGCAGATGTTATTGGGCCTTGACCTGCCCTCATAGTCTTCAATTGTCGCTTTTAAGTTTGTAATGGCGGTCTGCAGCTTGCCAATTTGGACCTTAAGGGCCTAAGTGTCTCAGAGCAAAGTTGCCCCGAGTCCTCCACTTCCTTCACTCTTGTCCCCATGTTGCGAACGTCCACCGCATGAGGGAGCCTTCTGTCAGGGCAGAGTCTATGTGCACGTCTAGTACAGTGCTGATCTTTTTTATGGCTGCCATAATATCATGGAGGGACATAGATTATTGTTATTATTTTTTTTTTAAAAGGGGTCATGGAGGATAATTGTTCCTAAGGGCCTTTCTGAACCTCCGACCCCTAAGGAAATGTGAATTTATCAAGTTTGGTCTGGTGGTTTCTCTTCATTTTCTTTCCGCCTGTCACTGTGCTGCAGCAAAATAAATGGGACTGGAGTGCAGCAAGTGGGACACTGGAATACTCGCTGCTGTCTGCCAGTTGGTGCATCAAGCACCCTCCACAGCCTCTCAGGATTCTCCCCGCATGTCTTAAACACCCCCTCTAGAACCAAATGTCTCAATTACCCAATGGCAGTCAGGCCTGCCAGAAATTGGGGCCAGTCACACCCAGTCCAAAGAAGGGGATTGGGGGAGAAGGAACCAGTCTCTCAAAATGGGCTCTCTCCAATACCTCTGTAGTTAGTGGAGAGTTACCACAATGTTAGGGACTCTTTGCACAATACGGGAGGATCCACTGACTCTCCCAAGTACCTCTGTGAATCCAATAATGGTGCACACTCTAGATACTCACTGCCAGTCCCTGTTAATTCGCACACATAACGTGTAGTGCGGCGCATCAGGTGAGGGCATTTTTCCAAGATGGCGTGTGGTGGTGGTGTTCTCTGCCCCTGATGTTGCCTCTGCTATTTCTCACCTGGCATCCGATTCTAGCCCCTCAGTTCACCACTGCTGCCCAGGTTTGGCAACTCTTCAGTGCAGGGGGGATACACTCACATCGCCGTTCTCCTCACGCTTCTCACCACACTCAAGCCTCACCTCTCCTGCCGCGGTGAACTCAAAACGCATGGAAATCTCCTCCGAGGCACCGCATAATCTTCAGTGTTCCTTGCTGGCGGGGCAGCGAGGGGGTCCGGTGCACATTGAAAGTTCCTTGGGCATGGCACTTGGTACCAGGGGTCGAAGATTTTGGCTCAACACAGCCTCAGAGACAAATTGAGCGCACACCCCTTCCGCAAAAGAGGCCGGCGTTCTGCCCCACTGCTCAAGCCTCACTTCTGTTGTCATACGTGTCAGCTTCGGGCTGTTGTGGGACTGTATACTCATGAGTCACAGCTGGAGGATGGATCAGTGAGCAGATAGTAAGGGATAGGTTAGCTGGGTCGTTTCGCCCCCTATGAAGTTTTTTTGATTTGTGTAATGTTTGTGCTGTACTGTATTCTTAAGGTTGGCTAAGACCGAAATGAAGTAATTTGATGACTGACTGGACCAACTTATGAAAGCGCTTGACAAGTAGAAAGAAGGGGTTAAGGCTATCAGAGGTCTGCGGATTTTGGTGGTGCTGGGGATTTTGAGTGGATGCAGAAAGATTATGGGAATCATGGGATACGGTTTTGGTGACACAGCAGAAAGGGATAGCAGGAAACCAAGGTGCGGGTGTGGGAAGATTTAGTGATGCAATGCAGTTGCATGGCTCAAAGGTAGGGTCGAGCACAGGACAGACTGCTGTGGTTTGTTCAGCAGGGGGGAAGGACCTTCCGTAGCACAGTTAGGGCAGAAGGGGATGACAGGGTGGAGGACACCTCAATGGGGGATGCCACAAGGTTGCAACCACAGAAAAGGGGAGTGATATGATATTGGTGTTTATGGGAAAAGATTAATTTATATGCAGACAACCAAGGATACGATTTGAGAACATTAATATATCTCTTTGTTTAAATTGCTGCATAGGGAGACTTGAACAAAGTCAGCATTTTATGTGAAAAGGCCACAGAGCAGAGTGTGGCCTATTGCAAGTACATGGATGTCATGACAATAGCTAGAATCAGTTTTGGTGGCTTGGACCTTTTAACATATGATGAGCAAGGCAGGGCATGAAAGAGCACCATGCTGGTTAAATTATGGGGGAATATTGATCAGGAGTTTTGGCCATGGTACAAGACACCTACAACACCTATGCCATTGGCACATATTGCAAGTGTGCTTTATACACCAAGAGCAACGTGCGGAGGACAGGCATGCAGCCCCACCACAGGGGCATGCTGGAAAATTAACATGGGATCCTGTTAGAGGTACAGTTGCAAGTTTTCCCATGACTGTCCCAGGTACTGCGGCAGGCACTCCCTGCTGCAGTGCACAGTGTAGGGCCAACCCCCCCCCCTAGCGGGATAGTGCAGGGGTTTGGCAAACAAGTGGTGGCAAAGAGAAGATACTCAGGTTAAACTGAAGGCAATACTGATGTGGTTGAAAAGATATCCTGATGTGGTACAAGGACACATTTTTTGTGGAAGAGTTTTTGTTATGGTTTTTGTATACCTTACACAGGTCCCCAAGCAAGTCAACAGCTGACAATCCGAAGTTCTGTAAAGCGATGGAGGAGTCAATGCTGGAAAAGCTGTGAAAAGCAGTCAGGGTAGGATGGCAAGGCAATTTCTGATTCCTCGGTTATGGAACTTGATGGTGAACCCACGAGTTGTGGAGCCAAAGAACGCTCTGAGGGAGTTAAGGCTGATCCATCATCTCTCATGGCCTGAAGAGTATTCTTCGAATGATTTATTGACCAGCCAGCGTGTTCAATTTTATTTGCCAATGTGGACACAGCCATTCAGTTAGCACTGAAGTGATAGGCATCTGTGGAACTGAGCAAGGCTGATATTAAATTGGAAAGAAGGTAGGGGCTTAACATATATCCACAAAAGATTGGGTATACTGCACCGAAGATAGAAATGAAAATAAGGTTTTATAAAGGTTCTCTGTTGATTTGAGTGATAGTATGTAATTTTGAATGGAAATATGATTTTAGACTGAAGGATCTGATATTGTACTGGGTTGAAATTTTAACCTACTTGCTATTTATTGTTTTCATGTGATGTGATTAAGGACTTAAAATGTTGTGGGTCATGAACCATTTGTGAGAACAGGGTAGGAGGAATACACTTTCTTAGAATATGGGCATGTTGCCTCCTATATATAAAATGGAGTAATGTGAGTAATGAAATGACCAGGATAATGGGTATAGTTCTGGATATATCTACAAAATTTGTTTGGTTTATATAAATAAAGTTGTTTTTTTTTAAATGTTTTACGAATGTTTAGTGACTTTCCAATGTTATCAAACTAGCTTTGTAGGAAAGGAGGTATGTGTTAAAGGTTGATTTGGTCAATCTGTGATAAATCAAATACCATTATCTTGACAAATGTTAATGTAAATGTATTTATATATAAGTGTGTTTTATGCAGGTCCTATAAACTGGAAATGACAACAGAGAAATATATAACTACAGTCTTGATAAAGATAGAAAAATATTAAAACCATCAAAACATGTCGACGCAAATTTGTTGACATAATCCTATGGTGGATTCAGTCCTGTATTTGTGAGATAAGAAGTACATCCAGTCTGAGTCTCTAAAGAATTATTTTAGGATATGTAATTTTCAATGACAGAGTGTATTGTCTAAAAAAAATGTCTCTCTTGTTTTTTGTCAAATCGTATTGTGATTTGTGTCCTGTACTTCATTGGTATTTTTGTGATGCAATGAATGGAATATAAGTGTAGACGTTTTTTTTAACTGTGAAATGATTTTCTGAAGATGACATTGTAATAAAATATGCTTTTTTAAATGCTAATAACGTCTCTTTGAATGTTTCAGTAAGTTTTTTTTAATTTGTGCTATGTGTTGTCAACAAGAATAGTGTGGGTGCTGTTAGAAAATGATAAACTCGAACTCCTTAGTGTTTAAGGTGGGATTGTAAATTCTCTCCTGAGGGATTTTTTGCTTCACATTCGATATTATTTCCATTCTATATTTTGAATTTGATAATCTGTCTATTCTATATTTTTTTTCGATATTATGTCTAGTTACCGTGTGTAGAGGCGTGTTCGGCAAGAAAACAGCCAACCAGGTGTTTGTGTTGATTGGCAACTACTCCTTATGCAAAGTCTCACCGGTAGGATATATGGATCTGTGGTAGGCCTGGGTGGAGCTTGCGAAGTGACAAAAAAACTCTGTGGAGTTCTGCAAGCGAAAAATTCTACGCGAATGACAGCTCGCGCTCACCAACTTACCGTATGCAAGAGCAAATGGGGGAAAAACTTTGCTAAGCTACACAGAGTTTTTAGGAATGAGAAAAGAACAATGGAGCCAACAATTGGGCAAGGGTGGGCAAGGGTGAGGCAAGGGTGGGCAAGGGTGAGGGTGATCAAAGAGGAAGAAATGGTTACCTGTCATTCCTCAGTAGGAAAAAAACTCTCAAAATTAACAGAATTATTCCCAGAGCACTCTCAATAACCAGTCATCCAAAGAAAATGCAAACACACATCTTCAATGCAGATGGAGGATCCTGAATTTTGATAATATATTTTTATGTAAAGATGCTCTAAGGCTTGTGTTGGATATTGGTAAACACTAGTAACATAACAATCATTGCTGTTGCATTCAAATTGATTTGTTTGTGAAGAACTCATTTTGGATTAAACAGAGAAATAAAGAAGATTTCAGGACAGTTCCAGTACCACGTTTTTCTCTGGGCGACTGGTTATTGAGAGTGCTTGGGGACTAATCCCAGCTAGCAAAGTTGCTGTACTGTATAGCTGGAATGAGAGAAAGCTGAATATCATCATATCTACTAAGATATGGCACTCTTCGGCTCTCTGCCTGCGCTGGTGAACTTACGACTGCCTACTGGCAATTCAGGCACACCTGCACGATGCTGCAAGGGTACCTGCATTCCAGGCCGGATAATTTTTGCACATCATACATCTAAGGAGGAAGTAACAAGGAGAAATAAATATCTTTCTTTTTTTATGCCTCTCTGTGGTAGGTGAATAACTCTGGGGCAATCCCAAAATTACTACCTTTAGTAATTCTGAGATAGCGTCAAATTCCATGTGTGGATGCATGGGAATGCACGAGCTTCACATGGAATGTCTGCCATAATAACATGTAACACAACACAGCATACACCTCTACATTGCATTACATTTCTTTGCAAAGTCATGCAAGAGAGCACAAATAGCACCTTGCTTGGAGTGGTAAATTCCATTTAAGTAATTACCTGCTTGTAGTTGAAAGGGAACACAGTCCTTTTTGGCACAAACCTGCTCCAGGTCTAATGCTACAATCCATATTAGTATAGCAAATGAATTACAGAGATAAAGACGCAGTACTGTGCATAGTCAAGGAAAATGGATAGGTTACAAAAATAATTATGCATCTTTATTTGTTCGGAGACTGGCAGTTCAGGATATCAAGAGATCATTTGTTGTGAAAACCCTGTGCAAACATTTTATTCAATATGCTATATGTTATTCACCACAACTGAGAAATGTTTAACGAGACAATTTTAGTTTTTTTCACTTTCAGTTGCAAACTATGATTTTTTGATGCACCTTTACCTACTTATGGCATAACGGAGATAGGAAACCTTAGCAGAAAAATATTAAATTACCTACAGTCATATTATCTAGTGATAATGAGTAATATTCCAAGGTTCTACTACTAAGAGGGCAGTATTAAAGTTGTCCCTCTGTGTGGTCGACATGTCAGCCTTAGAGGGTTTTCCCCCCTCCGATTTTGCTGAATTCTATTCAGTTAGCCTAAGAACTGTGCACGCTTCACCACTGCAAACCAGAGCTAAAGTGCCAGTGCCCACTCTCTAAAACATGATAAATTGGCTTACACCTAATTGCCATATTTTATTTACTTTTACATCCCTGGTAAAGTGGTATACCATACACCCTATACCCTGGGCCTGTAAATAAATGCTACTAGTGAGTCTGCGGCACTTATTGTGCCTCCCACTTAAGTAGGACCTTAAAACATGTCCTAAGTCTGCCATTGCAGCCTGAATGCAGTTTTAAACTGCCACTTCGACATTGCAAAATAACCCCTTTCTCAAGCCTTAAACTCCACCATTATTCCATATAAGGCACCTCTAGGGCAGGGTGCATTGTAATAAAAAGGTTTGGACATGTACTTTATTTTTATAAGTCCTGGTAGTGGAAAAACTCCTAAAATCAGTGTTCACTACTGGGAAGCCCACAGGTCCAAAAGGAAACACTAGCTTGCCTTATTACATTGAATAAGTGTTAACCTTTGATCGGGCTGTGTTATCTACCGGGATACTTTCTAACAGACGGAAAGTCTGATGTAATCAAATCATTAAGAGTCTTCCGCCCTGGATCCACATCATTTAAATTTCACAGATCAGCTCTGTGTATTTGCATGGACCTTTATGTAATTTTTACTCCCAGGCTGGTTGTTTCCACATAATCTAAGAAATAGATTAATCCCCACAGATGAGGAGCCATCAGGCCTTCATTGCTTATTTGAGTGACTCTCTAGATCACTCACTGGATGATGGTTGTTTCCAGGTTGCTCCCTTCCTACTCATTCACTCAGTCCTGATGAAGACCCACGGTTGAGGCTCAAAGTGGCCCTTCTCCCCCTCCTTACCGAGCCGAAACATTGACATTTTCTACAGCCTGGATTGAATGTATGGTCTACAAAGGGGCAACTATGAATGAAACAATTACCTCTGTTCAATGGGAATATACTTTTACTTCATAATACTTGTTACAAACAGGCTATTTTGGAAGAAATATTGTATATACAATAGATCTGTTTCCCGTTCTTTTCTTTGTTTAAATTTCATGCACAAGCACACTTTCTATGCACCTTGTCACAAATTGTTTTTGAGCAGCCATATGTAAATAATTTATTTATACTGTTGATTTTCAATACAGTCTGAAATTCATATATCTAAGTTTATTTCTTTGTGTGTGATGAAAATGTATATTGTTTTGTGCACACTTTCCGACCTTAAAAAGTAATACTTGCCCCATTCCTCGAGCCAAATGAGTTGTGGTTATTTAAATGAAATCAGGATGAGTTAATTCATTTAGCCTATCCCCTTCCTTTGGATTGTCAAATTGAACCACTGTTTTACTGTATCACAATTTACTCAGGTCCTTTGAGTTCATTTTGGGTTACCCCATTGTTATGTAGTAACCTTTGATTGCGAGCAGGTAATTAAAATTTCTATCTAATGGTAAAATCGGATTTTAAGTCACAATTCTGAATATTTCATTATTAGAAAGGTTAAGGTGATGGTGCCTACAAGGAATATATTTTGTAATCAACTTTTTTTTAATCTAGCATTGGTCCTAGATGTCTCACTATGGCATCACAAATCATTTGCAGTGCAATGCATATATATTATTCAGAATGAAATGAATTCAAAAGATTGGGTGTATTTCTTCCTTGTTTTATTTTTATCAAAACAATTATATGAATAGGGGTTTGTGACAAAAGAGTTCTCACGTACATTGATAACAGATCATTTGATAACATGTCTGGACTCTGTCCTACACAAAGGACCTTGATCTCCCAAGTGAAATTTTAACAGTGGTTAGAGAGGAAAATTGGCTTTAGATGTTGACGTTTTGGTCTCTCTTGTATTACAGGTATGAAACCATCTTCAGGACATAACATTCGTATGAAGATCCAGGACCCCTCTGTAAAAAATATTTTAAGAAACACATCAGCTACAATTAATGGACTATAACTTGTAGAGATATCCCCCTGGGATATAGTGACTAAAAGTCTATTCAGGAGATTGTGTGACTACAGCCTTATTGCTAATAGCTGGCTTATCAAAGAAATGAATCCAAGGAAATTCCTAAAATGGAAAATACGATTATACCATCAACCAGTAGAGAAGGGTGACATGGCCTAGCACGATGGCCACGTAGACGTGTCTTTCGGAGCTCCCTGTGGCTAACTGAATGAACAAAGCTATCCTACAACGTCCTGCTCCGGGATAAGCTCAAAATATAACATGAAATAGCAACGGACCCCCCAAGTGAAAAATCGCAATACAGAATTGCTGTCCGACCTGAGATTAGTGCGATGACAACAGAAAGCTGTGAAGAGTGGGCGGCGCCATCTTGGGCTTGGGGAAGGCCAAGAACAAGATGTACTGCTTGTGAGGACCAACGGACATCCGGGAACCTGCCTGGCGCCCAGGGAGGTGAAAACAGCGTAGGCAGACCAGGAGGGCATCGGGTGCCAGTGACTTTTCGGAATGCGTGCTGAAGGACAGGGATCATGGACCGACTCTTGCCCGTAATCAAGGGGCTGGGCCGGCCTTAGGGGTCTTCACCCGCCTCACTGGTGACTGGCAGCGAACCTCTGGGACCCCGCCCGTTGCCCTGGGAAGTGAAGACACAGCCGACAAACCAGGGAAGCATCGGGTGCCAGGGAGGAGTCCTGAATCTGCACGGAAGGTAGGGGATCATAAGGTCACCCCTACCTGTGCTAATGAAGACCGCCAGGCCCTTGTGGCCATCCACACTTCACTAGTGACTGCCAGCGGACCTCCAGGACCCTGCCCGGCACCCTGGCAGACAAACTCACGGTCAGAGTACCTGGGGGCGCTGAGAGCTGCAGAAGAGCCTTGCTGTTTGCCCTGAAGGTAGGGGGTAGCTGACTGTAACAAAAGAGATCAGCAGACCCCGGAGCCTTCATTTGTCTGCAGCAGCCATGCTTTCTCACTGGGCCAGGCCAGGTCTCTGCGTAATTGAAGAGGGAAGACTGGAAGCCGGGTGGCAGGAACGGGAACTAGACACGCACACAATAGGGAGGCCACCGTTGAGGGTGGCCATTAAGTGTGCAGTGGAGGCCAGGCACACACGGGGTGGAAATACAAATAAAAAAAGCAGCATTTAAAAAGTAATAAGGGTAGAAGAGACCCTACTAGCCGACTTACCGGGGCACCAAACTGGTACAGTTAAATGACAAGGCACGGAGCAGATTTACTCTCCTTACTTAAAATTCACGTCCACAAAAAGCTGCAAACAAATCATGGCCGGGCAGCTGGAAAGGAAAGTTGAAGAATTTGAGGGGACATTACAGAAAGAAATGCGCAACGTTAGTGCCACTGTGGTTGAACTCAAAAAGAAAGTAATAGAGCTGGACGAGAAGGTGGAGGATTCCAAAGGCTAATCGAGATGGAATAACCTAAGATTTGTTTGTTTTCCAGAAAAAAGCAGATGGCCCATCAATGGAATTATTATTAGAAGACTAGATCACCAAGGAAATAGCCCCAAACAGACTTTCAAAGTTTTTTAATGTTGAAAGGGCACACAGGGCGCTGGTCCCCCCGCCTAGACCATGAGCGCCTCCCCGAGCCATCATCACTAGAATCTTTAATTATAGGGACCCTGATATCATCCTGCAAGCTACCTGTAACAGAGGTCAGATCCTTTATGAGGGTCATCCCATCTCCATATACCCGGACTATATACAAAGAGTGCAGGAGCAGAGGAAAAGCTTCCTCGTGGTTAAACAGATTCTTAGACACCTGAATCTAAAATATACCCTCATGTTTCCTGCAAAGCTATGAGTGGAAAATTAGGGGCGCACTTTGTTTTTCTTCTCTCCCAATGAGGTGACTGACTGATTAGACTCCAGTGGAGCTGTACGAAGGTGTCTGGCTCCATCCATGGGATCCACCAGAATTCCAGCGACTGGAGAATGTACACAGGAACGCAGGAAATCCCAAAGACAACAACAGATGGAGAGAACCGGAGGCCAAGGGTGAATTAAAGTTCTCCTCGACGGCACATTAGAAGCTTCAGACATCAAGATTGTATCTAAATCAGAGGTGGTAGCTTAGGACCTAGAGACAGATCCTGGAGACCAGGGGAGTGTGCATGAATGAACAGAGGAAGAAGAGCAAAAAGGGACATTAGCAGATAAGTGACTAGCGAACATGCATACACTGGGGGGGTTTAAATATGCGAGAAAGGGGATTTTAGGGCAAAATATATGTAAGAACAATCTTGCAATGGAGCTGGGCATCAGAGTGGTATCTCTGCCCCTAACAGAGCCTGGACTTCACCTGGGGATATTGAGAGTAATCTTGCACCTCAACAGAAACCAGTTCACTAGCACAGCACCAAAATACAGACAATCAGACAAGGAGCTAATGTTAGATTATCGCAAAGGGTCCTGACCACGAAAAACCATGTTATGGCCTTCAATAATGCATAATGGTTGGGGGTAATGGGGCGAAATGTGCTGAATTTTGTTTTGGTTTTAACATTGGAAGCGAAAGTCACACAACTGCCCAAGGGGAGGAGGGGAGTAAGGGAAAGTTCAGTTGTTCATGTTGTAAAAGTTTTGTAGAAGTCCACTTTGTCGTCTCCAAAATTCAATATTCCAACCTGAAGAATCCCCTCAGAGAAATAGGCATACCGGAGGAGAACATGGGTGGAGGGAGGTGGAAGAAAGATCGAAATGACTGCACAAATTCTGAAAGTAATTAGCTGGAATATCTGGGGTATAGCGGGCTTAGAAAAATGAAGTTGACTACATGCGTACCTGAAAAGATATAGAAACGGCAATAGCCTGCCTACAGGAGACCCACATATTGGGGGGAATAATCTCTAGTCTGCGCAAGAGATGAAGGGGACAGCTCTATGCTACCTCATACTCAGGTTTCGCACTGGGTGCACTCGTATGGGTGGCACCTGAGATCCCCTTCCTGCACTTACATCATGTTCTGGACCCTAAGGGGAGATACATTATCTTACACAGAAAATGGGAGGGAAGAGAACTATGAATTATGAATGTCTATGATCCAAATTCGGTTTGTCCCGATGTCTTCCAATCACTTATGAAAGTCGCATCACCATATCTGGATGCAAAGATCATCCTCACAAGGGACTCCAACTGTGTCTTAGATGCAGTACTAGATAGAGAGCCACCAAGGGACAACACAAAACCACATATTATATCATCACTGTAAACAATATTGCAGGGTATGCAGCTAAGGGACGAATGGGGAGCCACAAATCCCCTTAAAAGAATATTCTCATGTCATACCCGAGCAGCTTATACATTTAGTCGCATAGATCGCCGCTGCCCCACAGCTGAGCTATCAGCAGTGACGGAAGGAGTGTCTTATCTACCACGATACCTGTCTAATCTCACACCACTCTTACTCACATTGAAGAGTGGAGATGGCCGACCGGCCATTCCGCTCTGCCGGCTCAGAGCTGAAGGACTCCCAGATCCACCTTACGCATTGGTGGTATTAGAGGCCTTAAACCATTACTTTGAAGAAAATTTGGGGTTGACAGTCAATAGATCCATGGAGCAGGAACCATGAAGGTGGTCATTAGGGGGCTATGTATGAGGACTCCATATGGGGTGAGGCAACAATTAGAAAAAGATAAAAAATACAAGAAAAATGGCTGAAGAAGCTAGAGGAAATCATACACACACCTCCACCACACATGACTGAATGGATCCGGGTTTGAGGGGAATTACTCGAATCATTGTTCAGATTAGAAAAATATACATACACAGCATACAGACAACAAATACATAAGGAGGGGAATCCGACCAGGGCACTGCTTGAAAGACTATTCTGAACAGAGGAGAGACCACACCTATACTGCAACTTCAAAATAAAAACGGGGGCATTATTTGCATACTGAGGGTTATCCAGAAAGAATTTGCACTACAGTTGGAGTCGACATGCACAAATAACCTTAATATATCCTAGCAGGAACTGCGGGACTTCCTGTGCACCAAAAACTATGCAGCAAGCAATGGTGAGTATGATCCTTATACCAAATAAAAAAACCCTAGTGCCGATATATATATATTTTCTACTGGCGGTCGCCTGTAGCTAGTTATAGGTAGGACCTATTATCCATAGGAAAACCGCAACATTCTATTGGCAATAACTTTGGCGTCGATTGATGAATCTTCTTGAAATTTTCCAAACTTTTGGCCAGCTCAGTGCTGATAGGACCTTTAGCCACGGCTACAGCCGGAACGGCTGAACTGAATTACACAAAATTTGGCAGAGAGATAGTCCTCAGTTCCGACTTGTGCCTTGTGCTTTTATAGTGTCAATCCATTCAGTAGTTCCTGAGAAAATTACAGTTAAAGTCATTTATATATCTCTGTGCGTGGTGGATCCGCAGGTTGTGCGAGGATTGACATCGTAGCATGAGCACACCATCCCGATCGCGTGCTTATTGCTAATTGGCTGTCAAGCAGTTGTAAACATTCAAAACCAGGAACTGTTGGCAGCCATTTTATTCCTCAGTATAAGCGAGGCTGAAGAAGTCTGTGAAATATGGGTGCAAAACATGAAAAGGGGGCAGGGTAGACACATCATGACCCCCTAGGCCTGCTATTTTTTTTTAAATCGCGGGATGCGCGTAGGATCCGTGTATTTCGCCACCGAAAAAAACGAAGCATGTATGTTTAAGATATACATCAAACTTATGTGTTTAGATCTTGGGTGGCTCTAAAAAAAGCCCTTGTGTTTATTGAGAGATTTTAGTACCTGCAAGTAAGTACCCATGCAGAGTCTAAAGCTCATGAGGAAGAGTCTGTTCCCTTCATCTGTAAACTGTACACCATCTCTCCTTTGGATACCATGCACATTGAAATGCAGATTGTTGTGGTATATGGACCCCATTCTATAGTCTCGGAGAAAAGCAGAAACAGATTTATTCACATGTTTCCTAGCTTTCTCAATCTGTGGACAAAATTGATTGGAGCAGTTCCGTTTCTGCCTTTGGCATATGTTAGAATAGACAAAGGCAGTTTGGGGGAAACGCGACATCAATTCTCCAAAGGTGTCCTTCATAAGCATTTCCAGACCTACCCCAGTCAAAGTACCTAGGTCATTGCCACCACAGTGCACAATTATGAGGTCAGAGTGTTGGAGATGCAAAAAGGATTTCACCAATGGTATCAATTGGTGCCACTTTAATGCTCTCTGTTCAATCCATTTAATGTCTACATTTGGTAAACCTAGGTCTTTGTGATTTCCCTTGTGTTCTGCATACCTTTGGCTCCAGAAAATATAGCTGTACCCACAATCCACACTCTAAGCATCTTGAAAGGAGGTCTGGATGCACTCAGATGATCTCTGTAAATGAAATGGCAGTTTGAAAACTAAGGGCCATATTATCAAGAAAGGGCGATGCATTATCGCCGCTTTTATCGGCAGGAAACTACCGCTAAAGCGGCGATAATGGGCTTGATAATATGCCCTTGTGAATTCCCATAGAAGCCCAGGTTAACACCAGAACCTGGGCTTCTATGTTCTATGAGAATTCACAAGGGCATACTTTCAAGCCCATTATCGCCGCTTTAGCTGCAGTTTCCTGCCGATAAAAGCGGCGATAATGTATTGCCCTTTCTTGATAATATGGCCCTAAGATTTTTCTAAAATGGTGTATAAGATGCAGTGTTGAAAAACAGAAAACAAATGATTGGTTGTTTGACAACATTCTACACTGAAAACTAGGGTGCATGTTTCTGTTTTTTAAAAGCATGATTCTTATTGGTTATCAGAAAGTGATTGGAAAGAACATTACGTAGATTAAGCTGGTATATTGAGAAGTCAAGCACACTTGCTGTTTTCATTAGCAACATTGTGTGATGAACTTTTCACCTGTGTGCTCAGTTAAGTGTTTGATGAAGTGTTTCTATGGTAACAGGCAGAATGGGGGTAGGGTTCAAATGTATGTCATTTGGAAAGGATTGAAATGCTAACCAATATAAATGTGTGTTTGGTTTTGAATTAATGTGGGAAGCAATGTGATTTGATGTGAAGGTGTATATGTGTTCAAAATGAGAGGGAAACTCTGCCATTCTATGGTTCTGGTGAGAGGTGTTGAAAACAGAGATTCTGAATGAGAAAATCTGTTGTGTGACTGACATACTTCTTATTCTACAAAACAACTGGAAAGGTTAGTTATTAATTTGTGAGGGAATGTATGTGGTGCATTTTGATTTTAGTCAGAGAAATGTGTTTGTCCTGCTAAAGTGCAGGGAAGTTTATTGTGAGTTTGTGTGCATTTAGAAAGTATTTTGAGATAAGCATTTGTTTATTTTATGTGTTTGCACAAAGATAAATAGGCTGTTCTAATGTTTTGGTAGAATTAGAAATCAGTTATTTTTTATGTATTTGCAAAATGAGTGAAGTTTCTACATTAAAATGCTGTACTTATTCTACACTATGAAATGTGTTTTCGTAAAATAGAAGGGATAGTGTTGTTTGACTAGAATCACACTTGTGCATTTATGAATCACTCTGAGAGAAGCATTTTGGTTGTTTGTGTGTTTCCCGACATGTAATTGGTTAAAAACATATTGTGTTCTCACATTTTGGTAGAATTAGAAAATAGTCATTGTATATGTGTTTCCAATATGAGTTTAGTATTAATAGTAAAATGCAGTACTGAAATATATGGAATGTATGCTTGATGTTTTTGCAGACAAATAGGTACATTTAGTCTTGCAGTGACACTACCCCCAGTATGATTTCCTACACTACCCAAACACCACTGCATTAGTGTAAACCGTTAATCTACCTCCAGCATGACGACCTACACTACCTATTCACCAATTTACTAACCTAAACCTTAAATCTACCCCAGCAGAACCTCCTACACTACCCAAACACCTGTTTATTTCCTAGAACACTACCCTACCACGACCCCCTACATTACACAAACACCACTGCACTACCTTAAAGCCTAAAACACTATCCCTACCATGACCCTGTACACTACATACACACCAATGCACTACCCTAGAACACAACCCCAGCACGACCTCCTACACTACCCATTTAACAATGCACAACCTTAAACTCTAAAACACTATAACAGCACGACCCACTACATTACCCAAACACCATTGCACTACCCTAAACCTTAAATCTTACCCAGCATGATCCCCTACACTACCGAAACACTACTGCACTACCCTAAAACACTACCACAGCACGGCCCTCTATACTACACAAAAACCAGTGCACTACTCAAAACTCTAAATCTACCCCTAGTATGACCCCCTGCACTACATAAACACCACTGTACTACCCTAAACACTAAAACACTACCCAGCACGACCCCGTACACTACTCGAACACCATTGCACTACTCTAAACATTACATTAATCCCAGTACGACCTCCTACACTATCCAAACACGACTGCACTATCCTAGAACACTACCCCAGCATGACCCCGTACACTACCCAAAGACTACTGCACTACCGTACAACACTACTCTAGCACGACTCTGTACACTACACAAACACCACTACACTACCTTAAACTTTAAAGCACTATCCCTATTATGACCCGTATACTACATAAACACTACTGTACTTTCCTAGAACAGTACCCCAGCATGACCCCCTACACTACACAAACACCATTGCACTATCCTAGAACACTGTCCCAGCAGGACCCCCTATACTACATAAAGACCACTGCACTACCCTAAACCCTTAATCTACCCCCAATACAACCACCTACACTACCGAATCACCAGTGTAGTCCCCTAAATTCTAAAACACTACCCTAGCATGACCTGCTACACTAATGAAACACTGTTACACTATCCTAAACCTTAAATCTACTCCAGTATGAAATCCTACACTACTGAAATACCACATCACTACCCTACAACGGTATCTCAGCACGACTTCCTACACTAGAGAAACAACACTGCACTACTGTAAATTCTAAATCTGTACTGTTGTAAAACCATTGTGACTGTTTATGTACCATGTAGTTATCTATTTACTAAAGTAAAAGTGAACCAATTATGAATTCACTCAGTGTCGTTCCTTATAGTATTGTGATCATTTTGTATCAAAACTTTTATTCGATTAGCACTTAGCGGAATCATAAAAAGTACATCATGAAATTACAGTACATAGTTAAAACACAATAATATAATACAAGTAAAAACTGTTTGACGTTAAAAACTTTTAGTAAAAACAATTATTGCGAATTGTATACAAGGCATGGAATCATGAAAACAGTAGCTCAAACTTTACAGCGGATTTTCAAACATGATTTTAAGAAGCAAGCCTCACATTTAGCGGCATTTTGTGAGTCTAGTGACTGCAGGGCCAGGTAGGCTGGCCGGCAGGTTCTCAAGCCCATTGCGCGAAGAAGGGGGATAATCCAGCGCTTGCGGGGTTGCTCGTAATATCGGCAGAACAAAGTTACATGTATTGTGGACTGGGGTGATATTCCATCACAGGGACATTTAATCAGATTATGGGACCAGTTTAACTCAATGGGGAAAGTAACAAGGCGAAAGAAAGAATTAAACCGAAACCTGGTTAAAACGAATTTTTCATAATTAGATAAGAAAAAAGTTAAATATGGCTGAATACCAGGGGAGGTCTGAACCATTAGGATCTGCACATTTGTTGGCTTGGTTACTTCTTGAGAGAGACGCAAATCTCTGAGGTGGTTTATACAAAGACTTTTCAGGGCACTCCTGGTAATGACTGATATTGAAATAGGCTCAGAGAAGTAAGATGTGCAGTTCAAATCCTTTAGAAAGTTGGATACATATAATAGCCAAGGAATTTTAATTCCAGCTTGCCAAGGATAAGCAGTCAGTTATTAATGAACGGGTTAAATGGCATTGCGGTTTATTCCAAATACGGTGCCATAGGAGGATCGGCTGACATCTGATGTTATCTGTTAGGTAGTCGATGCCCAGCTCGATGTGGGAACCGTATATTGGGGCGCTTTGAGGAAGTGCCAAAATGTATTTTAAAAATCCGTTTTGGACCTTTTGTAAATTGTCAACAGGAGCATAGCCCCAAACACCTGCGCCATAAGTTGCTACGCTGTGACATTTGGCGTGATAAATTTTGAGCAACTCGGCTGGGGCTGGTTTGCCCAATTTTCTCGAGAAGGAAACCAGAGCTGAAGTTGCTCTCTGATAGAGTAACTTTTTACTTACCACTGCTTGTTTCCAGGATAATTTGTCGTCCATTAGGATACCTAAATAGGGATATTTCCTGGCTCGTTCCAATCTAACTTGGTCTATAAAAACAGGTTTAGGGTTCTTCGCCTTGGGGCCGATGTGCATGACAAAGGTTTTGCTTTTATTTACATTCAACCCCAGGGAAAGCATGAACTGACAGTATTTGTCTAATTGTCTTTGCAGCTGAATTAGTGTTCTTGCTAAGATAACTGAGTCATCCGCTTATAATAGAGCGGGAATAGGGCGATGGTTAATAGATCGAAGGTCCTGGCTCCTTGCTAACATGGCTGATTCCAGTCCGTTGGTATAAAGGTTGAATAAGAAAGGGGCCAGGACACAGCCCTGTCTAACTCCTTTGTTTACTGGGAATGAGGGAGATAGTTCACCGCCAATCCCATATCTCACGCATGTGGTAGCATCGGAGTAGAGCTCGCAGAGAAATTTTATAAGAGGGGGGTCTACCCCCAATTCGCTGAGAATGGACCACAACCTAGAGTGTATCACGCAGTCGAACGCTGCGCTGAGATCGACGTAAACTAAGTACAGATTACTTCCTTTTGCCCCTACGTACTTGCCGATTAGGAGGGTTAGATTCAGTGCCTGTTCGACAGTGATCATTTAGTAAATATGCATGAACTCATAAAGTGCTTCAGGTTCTAGTATTATGGAGTGCTTCAAACTGCTATGCATTATATATGTAGTGCTCTTATCACCTTCACAGTTGTGCTTCAGGCCTACAGTTTTTTAGTCAGAATTTGTATGAAATGTGTTTGTATAGTAATAAAAATGTATAATTTGTTTAAGTTATTAATAAATACATGCTTATGTTGATGTTTTACAGATACTGTTTATCATCGTTATAATAAAGTTATCATGCCGCAGAAAGAAAGAAGAAAAAGTCAGAAAAAGGATACTTACTTGAAAAAAACTCAACCTCAAGGTTTGGAAGACCAACATAATGTGGCTAAAAAGAGAAACATTTCTGGTAAGACTACAAAAGACTTAATAAAAAATATTACTAGATAAAAAAAAATGCAAATGTGCAAAGCAGTGAAAAAGGAAAGGCAAAAAAAGGCAATGTAAAAACAAAGGATACAACTTATAGTAAAAGAAGAGAAAATCAATATAAAGAAATCCGCCAAAAATTAGTTTACAACAGAGTTGGCCATAATTTACTGAAAGACACAAAGAGAACACAATTTTATAAAAAGAAGAAGCATATCGAATCCATTGTTGAAAAGGCTTTTGAAGTAAAGAGGAAACTCTTCATTTTAGTATTGAAGAAAATTCGATCACTAGATAAACCAATCCATTTAATGAAGGCCAACAGTAAGAGGAAAAGAGTAATTAACAGAAGTAATTTTTGCGATATTTTTTTAGGGCAATGGAAACACAGTCCAAGTTCTGAGCCTTTTTTTTTAAGACACCAGTGGTCGAGCTTATGAGGTTAAAAATGGTTGTCCAATTGACAAAGAGCAAATGGTTCCTAGAAATGCAGAAGAAGTGATAGCTGATGAAGTTCTAGGCAGACATCCTAAAGCCCCAGTGTACACTTTGGATTGGAGTAGTATTTTTTAGTGTACAACAAGAATCTATTGATAAATTACGTAATTTCTTACAAGCATATTGTAAAAAAAAGTTGAACAAAAGATGAAGGTGTTGCAAGGACTAGACCCTTGCAGAGTCAGAAAACACACTGGTTTGCAAGGTCATTCTCTGGCTTGTCTTTCTACAAAAGTATGTCAAAGTGTTTTTCACCATTTCAGGATGTTGGCAGTACATCATACTCAAATGCGGAAGTTAGTGAGAAGATTGTATTATGCAAAAAGTCCAGCACTAAAGTTAAATGAGTTGAACAGTGCTCTTTTACGTAGGTCAGTATCAGATGTGAAAAGGTTTGTGATGATATTGAGTTTTGTTACTTTGGTCCAGAAGAAGAGAGTGAAGAAACTCAGACATTAATAGAAGAAAATATTGAAGAGAATGTTGAACATAGTTGTACAAAAATGTTGAAAATGAAATTACAAAGTTTAAGGCGATTTCAGGTGAAAGGCCAAATTTTTCTTGTAGTTGTTGTCGCCAAACTCACTACAAAAATCAGACTAGGAGTGTTGATCTGTATTTGAAAAGTGAAGAAGAAAATAATGATAAGTGGAAGGAATTTGCTACTTATTTGTTGGTAGAGAATTGTTTTGATTTGCGTTCTGATCAGCGTATTTGTAAATATTGTTATAACAAATTAGATGAGAATAGAATGTCTGGTAGAGCTGTGCATAATAATATAGAGTTGTTGATATTCCTCCAGAACTGACAGATCTCAATACCTATGAGAGAGGTGTGGCGCTGCGGCCAGGGCGACTGACGCTGGAATCTGGGGATCAGGGTTCGATCCCCGGCTCCGGCGGCAGGTTAGCCCAGCACCATGCGACTCTGGGCAATAGCTTGCTTAATCTTCCCGACGGCCCCCAGCGCCTAGAGACCCTAACGGGTGATTGTGCGCTATACAAATGTGGATTATTATTATTATTATTATTCAATGTGTGCACCCGTTTCAGGCTATTGTTCGTATTGAGCCTAAAACAGGTAAATTGCCTCCTTCAGATTTACAAAGAGGATTAAAAGGAAGAGTTGTGTATTTACCGTTAGATTTAAAGAAAAATATTGAAACTATTAGTGTAGACAGTGTAGAAAGTGAAAAAACTAGTTATTCTTGATAATGGTGTGCCAACTAAGAATAAGAAAATCTGGCAGGAGTTAGGGGATGTTAGGAAAGTGCAAAAGGCAACATTGTATTTGATAAAACATAATACATACTATAAGAATGTTTATATAGGAGAAGAAGCAATAGTTTTAGCAGAAGATACTGAAACGTCCAGTTGACAAATTGAAAAAGTGGATATGTTAAGATGTGAAGAAATCTATGAACATTACAGTTTGCATCCACTTCATTCAAAAGAAGTAATGGGAAACACTATGGATTATGTTTTTTGTAAAATTGTTTGGATAACGGACTGATGAAGTGTATCTTGGTAAATACATGGGTTAGTGAGTAATGTTTAAAATGTAAACATCTGTATCACTCTCACTTTGTGTATAAGTGACTGCATGGGTTGGTGTGTAGCTACATGAGTGTCTATATGGGTTATTACTTGGTTTTTTGAGTATTTGAGAGTCGGAGTGTCTGTATGGTTCAGTGGGGGTATTACTTACTGCATACGTGCATGAATGAGTGAGTCACTATTTGTATGTGTTGAAGACAGTATGTGTGCAGGACTGTATGTGTCGATGAGTGTGTGAATGGGTGTGCTAGTGAGTGAATGACTGTCTCAATAGTGTCTTTATAAGTAACTACATATGTTTTAAACTAGTATATGTGAGTATTGGTGTATATAAGCGAGTATATGTGAGAGTAAGAGATTGGAAGTGTTCCTGTATGAATAAGTATGTATTTCTATAAGTGATTGTTCAAAAGAGTAAGTATGTGTAAGTTTCAGTTGAAGTAAATGTGGTGGTGTGTGTATAACTGTATATGCAAGTAAATGGATGTTTGATTCTTTATTAGCATGAGTGACTATGTGTGTGAGTAACTCTATGGATGAGTCGCTGTGTGTAACAGGATGTATCGGCGTATGAGTACATATCATGAGTAAGTACATGTATGAGTGACTGTATAGGACTGTTGGTAAATGAGTGGATGTGTACGTAGATCTTAGAGTTACTGTATAGGTTGTATGGGTGTATCAAAGTTTATGTTAGGGCAAGAGGAGGACTGCCACTCAATCACAAGGATGATGTCATCAGTGATGTCACTGACCATGTCATGAGTGATTTAATATGTTACGTCATCAGAAATGCATTGCGGGCGCGCGAGTTATAGTTAGCTGAACGAACTATTACTGTGGAATATCAATGGTTTTGTATGAGTGAAATGACCAGCTAACTATAAAACCCCTGGAACCTATGTATTTTTCAGTGTATTTCTAAGGTTTTTTTAAATGCTAATTCCTAACTATAAAATGCCTGAAACCTATGGTTTTTTCAATGAATTTCAATGGTTTTTTAAATGCTAATTTCTAACTATACCTGCAGAGTTAGGACATGTGAAGAAAGAACAAAAAACGCACAGAAAGAAAAAAAAGAAATGCAGAAAGAAGCAACAGAAGTCCTCATAGATGAAGAAAAGTGCAGGAAAAGGAAAACGTGCAGAAAGATCAAACAGAAGAGCAGAAAGAAGCCTTGTTGCAAAATCGCAAAATCATCCTGTACCCTCAACTTTTTCAGACGGATACTGGTGGTAACTGACTTTGACTAACCAGTCCTAGAGCCTGTGCTCTGTTAAAATACACTTAGAATACAGTGAAAACACCTACATACACTAGGAAACACAATGCATTGGGGTCTCCCTGTGATTTGCATGACCTCCTCTGTAAGCCCCTAGTATATGTTAGAGCAGGGGGTTCAAAATTACCTCTTAAAACGAGCCACAGGGTGCGTTGTCACACGTCACCTCAGGCCCCGTCCCCTCCCTTCACCACTGTGCAAACACGCTCTGTGGCCGTTTTAAGTTGGGAGCTTAAGTCCCCTTTAATCCTGAGGATCCCTAGGGTCCAACTAGGTAAAAAGGGGCACGGCCTAGTCCACCTCTCTGCAATGCAGCGAAGTGGTGCTTACTGGAAGCACCTGGTGAGCTAGAAGCCCCCAGGGGCCCTCAGGATTGAAGGGGAATTATTTCCCCAACTTAAAACGTGCCACAGGGCGTGTTTGCACACATCACCTCAGACCCCCGACCCTCCCTTGCCCTCTGTGTAAACACGCCTTGTGGTTGTTTTAAGTTGGAAGATTAAGTCCCCTTAAATCCTGAGGGTCCCTAGGGTCTAATTAGCCCACTAGGTACCTCCAGTAAGCGCCACTGGGCTGCGTTGCAGAGAGGTGTAAAAAGGGGCACGGCCTGCACCACCTCTCTACAGCGCAGCACAATGGCGCTTACTGGAAGCACCTGGTGGACTAGTTGGCCCCGAGGGTCCCTCAGGATTGAAGGGGAATTATTTGCCCAACTGAAAACCCGCCACAGGGTGTGTTAGCACACGTCACTTCAGGCCCGTCCCCTTCCTTCACCACTGTGTAAACACGTTGTGTGGCCATTTTAAGTTGTGAGTTTAAGCTCATTTAAATCCTGAGGGTCCCTAGAGTCCAACTAGCCCACTAGGTACCTCCAGTAAGCGCCACAGAGCTGCTTTGCAGAGAGGTGTTAAAAGGGGCACGGCCTGCACCACCTCTCTGCAACGCAGTGCTGTGGTGCTTACTGGAAGCACCTGCTGGGCTAGTTGCTAGTTGGCCCCCAGGGTCCCTCAGGATTGAAGGGGAACTATTTCCCCAACTTAAATCGCGCCACAGGGCATGTTTGCACACATCACCTCAGGCCACGTCCCCTTCCTTCACCACTGTGTAAACGCGCCCTGTGGCCGTTTTAAGTTGACAGATTAAGTCCCCTTGAATCCTAAGGGTACCTAGGGGCAAACTAGCCCACTAGGTACCTTCAGTAAGTGCCACAAAGCTGCGTTGCAGAGAGGTGTAAAAAGGGGCGTGGCCTCTGAACACCTGCCTGCAATGCAGCTCCCTGGCGCATACTGGAAATACTTGTTGGGCTAGTTGGCCCTCAGGGACCCTCAGTATTGAAAAATAATTAATTCCCAAACTTACAAGTCGCCACGGGGTGCGTTTGGACAACGGCGAAGGAAGGGGTGTGGCCTGAGGTGACATGTCTGCAAACACGTCCTGTGGTGCATTTTAAGTTGGAGAATTTATTTCTCCTCAATCCTGAGGGTCCCTGGGGGCCAAATAGCCCACCAGGTACCTCCAGTATGCGTAGGCTAGTTGGCCCCCAGGGACCCTCATGATTGAAGAGGAATTAATTCCCCATTTTAAACCGCGCCACAGGGTGTGTTTGCACTCATGTCAACTCAGGTCCGCCCCTTCCCTTCACCACGGTGCAAACGCACTCCGTGGCGCATTTTAAGTTGGGTGACTACCTCCCCTTGAATACTGAGGGTCCCTGGGGTGCAACTAGCCCACCAGCTACCTCCATTAAGGGCCACAGAGCTGCGTTGCAGAGAGGTGTAAAAAGGGGCGTGGCCTCAGAACACCTCTCTGCAACGCTCCCCCGTGGCAGATACTAGAGGTTCCTGGTGGGCTAATCGGCCCCCAGGGACCCCCAGTATTCAAGGGGAATTCATTCCCCATCTGCAAACGTGCCAGGGGGGCGCATTTGCAGGATGCTGAAAGGAAGGGGTGTGGCTTCCGGTGCGATGCAGGTCTTTTTTTTTGTAGAAGGGAGGCTTTGTAGCCCTCCTTCTTTCTCTAATTTTTTGACCCTGGGGACCCCATCCCCCAGGGCCTGCCCCCTAATTAAAAAAAAAAATTGGAAGGGGGCCGCGTGGCCCCTCTCCCGAGACCCTAATTGGCCCCAGGGACCCCATCCCACGGGACATTGCCTTTTTTTCTCCATTCTTTTGGAGGGGGGGCTGCATTGCCCCCCTCATCAGGCTACTTATGGCCCCGGGGACCCCATTCCCTGGTGCCGGCCTTTCTTTTTTTATAATTAAATATTGGGGAGGGGGGAAGTGTGACCCCCCTCCCGGGCCACTCATAGCCCCAGCGACCCCATCCCCGGGGCTGGCCATCTCCATTGGGGGCCGTGGGGGGGGTCCCCAATTCCCCCACATTCCCCCCGGCTCCCTGAGTCCCTCGGGAGCCGGCATTGCTTTTCCACATGGGGAGGTGATAAGATGCAGCTCCCCGTGTGGAAAAGCATTTTGGTTTGAATTTTGAAAGAGAGAGCAGGTGTCCCTGCTCTCTCTTTCAAATTTAAAACCATATTTGCTATGACAGGGTGGGAGCCGCGAGGCTCCCGCCCTGTCATAGCAAACTACAGTGTCCCAGGGGGTGTGCACCCCAGGACACTGCAGGAGCCGGCCTTGGGGGGGTGGCAGTCCCCAGGGCCACAACAAGGCCCTGCGAGGCCTCCCCTGCTGCGAGGCCCCCCTCCCACAATTTTACAAAGCCCCGGGGGTGGTGTTCCCTGGGGTTTGGGGGGTCCTTAGAGGCCCCCAACATAACACTAAGAAGCCCCAGGGTTGGCAGTCCTTGGGCCTGTGGTGGGCCGTGTGTCCCCCACAATTAATCATGTTTTGCCCCGGTGGCTGGAGGTCCCCGAGGCAGTGTGGGGGGATTGGGACCCCCACACTTTTCTTTTAGCACGCCCCCGGGACTTGGCCCCCCGGGGGCTAATTAGCAACGAAGTGCCAGAGCCCGCGTTTCGTTTTTTTTTCCCGGCAGAATCTGCACACCCTGCGTGGATTTTGCCGATTTGTAAAAAAAATATATACATTTTTTTGGGGACCCTCTAAGCAGGCCCTTTTCATGTTTTTCGCATTTTTTTCCCTGCTTCTCTACCGAGGCACAAGATGGCTGCCAACACTTTTGACAGCCAAATAGCATACAGCTCGTGATCGGGAGGGTGCGCGGATCCTGCACGGCCATATATATATGTGTGTTTTTACTTTTGATTTTCCCAGCAACTACTGAACGGATTTACACCATTGAACAAAAAGGTACCTTGCTGAGCCAAGAGCTACCTCTTTGCCAAATTTGGTGTAATTCCATTCAGCAGTTCGGGCTGTAGCTATGGCTTACGTTTCCTATAGGAAATTGCATGGGGAAAACATGTTTTGGGACACCTCTTTTTTTTCTGCCCCGCTTGATGAATCACCATGAAACTTTCAGGATATGAGCGAACGGGAGCGGGCCATAAGTTTTAAAAATTTCACAAAGATTCGTCAATCGGCGCCAAAGTTATTAGGAATAGAATGTTGCGAATTTCCTATGGAAAATAGGTCCTAACTATAACTACCTACTGGCAATCACCAGTAGGTAATATAAATATGGCATGTATAAAGGGCGGCGGATAATGCTTTCTTCAGGTCTCATAAACCACAGTGATTTGTCAGCGGTTTCATGCAATATTGCATGGAAAACTATCACCTAGATAGCACGCAGTTAAAAATGACTGTTTCTAAGATACCTTACTGCTTTGTACTCAGAGGATTGCCCTGCTGCTACTAAAGGATTGCCTTGCTGCTTGAATCCTGCCTTTAGCCCCAGAGGACTGCTCCTGCCTTGCTGCTAGATCTGTGGAACACTAGAATGGTGCCAATGTCTGCTGTGTGAGCAACAGCGACATAAGCTGCACAGTCTTTGAACTCTGCACCTGACTTCTGCCTGGATGGAGTCCTGACCTTCAATTGGTGACCAACCAGTATATGGCCCTTGCAAGTGGTGCTAAAGATGCTCCTCCACCTAAACCCTGAAATTTGGGACTTAAAACTATTTTCACCAAAAAGTGGCCTGATAACTGACAGGAGACCAGGACCTACCTGCTCACCGATCCACATGAGGTGCATCGTTGGTTAACCCGACTTTGCGGTACCCCCCACTACGTTCTTCACCACAGCAGCAAATCTCTTTCAGGAGGACCTCTGAGCAATGGTATACAGTCTTTTGGAGACCTTGTAGGTGGCCGCCTGCAGCTTCATCTAGTCTGAGATTTTCAACTTCCTAAAAAGTGAAAAAGTCCAAACCTGGAAACCTTCACTGCAGCTTAGTCCAGCAGCTCCCCAACGACAATGATGCCACCTCGGACTCCGCTGGCTGCCGTGCCCCATAAAACTTTACGCTCTCAGGAAAGTTTCTTCAAAATGTCTTCTATGTCTACGGTAAACCAAGACTGGGCCCAATCCACCTCGTGAAGCCAAACCGTGCTCCATTGAGGTCAACCTTAACTTTTGACTTTGCACCGATCTCGTGTGACCAGATACCTGTAGTTGTCATTTTGATATTTTAGGAGCTATTTTCTCATTTAACTTAAAAAAATAAAAAATCCAGTTCTACTGATTGGATTAAATTTGTTTTTGTGTCATTTTATTTATTATGATTTTACTCCATCTTTCTAAATAACTTTGGGTTTTTTCTCGTGTTGTGTTTCCTCTTTATTACTGTGTGTGCTGCATCAATACTTAACACGGTGCTTCGAAATTAATCCTGACTGCTTTTGTGCCAATATACCAGAGGGTTAAGTACAGGTTAATTTAGTGATTATTGTGGTTAACTCTGACAGAGGTCATGGTTGTTCTTTGAGAAGGGCTTACACCCCCTCAACCAAACAACTAGTTTTCTACTGCGTTGGTTCAATTATTTACTCAATATGGTAATATTAGAGTGAGTATTCTGCACCACACATAGAAACTGGAATAAGCCTCTAAGGGTTGGTTTTAGCAGGAAGGTTCCCTTCCTGCACAAAATCAATCCTGTCCATAAGGCAGGCACCTTCGTACTATTATGCAAGGGTGCTTACATTGGTGCTAGGTATCAGACAAGTGCAAAGAGGGAGAAGAAGTGTGCCATATCTTAGTGAAGATGGCACATTTTTGCTCTTTCGATTTCGTGTAATGCAGCTCAGTATGCTCACTTGCTGCTTTGCATTGCCTAAAATGTTAGTAAATCTAGCCATATGATTGAAGTGGGAATTGTTGCATGACCGTCCCAGTGTCAAGCAGTTCAACAATGTGGTAAATTTTGGAGTGGGAATAGGAAATCTGACTGATGTGCACATGGCTTATGTGAGGTGGCATGGCGTGCAAAAGAGCAATGGCTTTGAATGCTACCCAAAGCAATTGCCAGTGGTTAGACCTATGGAAAGCATACTCCCATCACCTTTTGTGTGTTTGATGTATTGCCCTAAGTGGCCAAGGGCATGTCCAGACTTGGGACCCTTGCTCACTGTGCCACTGAAACCAAGCAACACCTGACTGAAGCACCCCAATCAGGATGAAACTGGTCTTGGATTGCTAGTTTTCTGATTCAGAGAGGACCTGGCTTGGCAGTTTGGATTGGACTGTTCCCATTGAAGTAGGATCAGGACTGATTTGCATGTGACTGCGTCTAATCTGAGATGGACCAGTGGGTGAAATAAGAATGGTTGGAATTCTACCATGAGCAGTTGATGGTGGGTAGATATATTGCAAACATCCTCCTATCACCTTATGTGTGTTTGGTGTAATTCCCCAAGTGGCCAAGGGTATGTCCAGACTAGGGTCCCTTTCTCACTGTGCCACTGAAACCAAGTAACACTGACTAAAGAGCCTCATGCAGGGGGAAAATGGTCTTGGATTGCTTGTGTTCTGGTTCAGAGAGGACCTGGCTTGGCAGTTTGGGTTGGACTGTTCTCATCGATGCAGGACCAAGACTGATTTGCAAATTGTTGAGTCTAATATGAGGTGGCATGTGGGCAAAATAACAATAGGTTGGAATGCTTGGATAGCTGCTTGGGCAATTCCTAGTGGATAGACTTATTGCAGACATCTGCCAAGCACCATTGGTGTGTTAAATGTTTTAGTTAAGCAAAGAGAAAGTGCTAAAAGAAGTGTCATGATTGCAAAAACACAAATAGTTAGGATTGAGTGGCAGAATTTCTCCAATCAATGGCTAGTGTCAGGGAATATCCGGGACTATGTCAGGAACACAGTCAGGGACTTGGGCAAGGACTGGGAACTGGGTAGAAAACATACACAGAAAGAGGACTGCAGTGCTACCCATGATGACACAGGAGAAAAAGTGATCCAAGGGGGAAGCCTGTACGAGTAAACAAGATGGCTAAGACTCAAAGGATGGGCACTCAAGAGACGATTTAGCATTCAGACTAACTACACCCAGATGGATGGGCAGACATATACACATATATATATATTTATATATATACACACACAACAACATTAACAATAAAGGGAAAGCGGGGTAAAGCACTCATGAGCTCCACACGGTAAGACTGAAGTTCAGTAAGTTCCTCACCCACAATTGCTGTTACAGATACTGACTGCAAATACCCACATATAGGAAATGCATGCAAGGGCAGGGTCTGTGGATCTGATACCTTTGGTGATGTTATAAATGTAACTCAAAGCAAAACTCACAGTGAACAAGAAACACCACCTAGGTTGTCAGCTGTGCCCACGGATCCTGGCGATCAAACAGGAACACGCAAGGCAGTAACAACAAGGGGGTAGAACTAAATACAAGCACAATAGACCAGGAGCTAGTGGAGGAGTGCGTAACAGGAAAGGAAGGAAATCACAGGGCACTCTTGGCAGAAAGAAAGTAACAAACATACAAGGTAATACAAGCAAGACAGCAGGGATAGAAAGACAGTAAACTATGAACTGGAACCAAGGAAATGGGAAGATAAGCAGGGACTAGAAAAGGATATACACAAGGGGAGGTTACAAGGATGTACTAGAATAGTATTGAATCAGGTGTCATGAAAGCAAAATAGCACAGAAGGTTGTGATGGAGCAGGAACAAGAATTGAGCAAAACCTCCATTGAAAAGGTAGTACTTCAGGTAGTGCTTGTTCAGGACCAAAGGAATCTGCTGCAGATCAGGAACAAGAAGTGGTAAGGTTCTAGAGTCAAGGTAGCATTGCAGGCAGTGCTAGTTCAGGAACACGGGAAACTACTGCAGCTCAGGAACAAGGAATGCTAAGGCTCAGGAGTCAAGGTAACACTGCAAGCAGTGCTAATTCAGGAACAAGGAAAACAGCAGCAGATCAGGAACAAGGAATAACTAAAGTTCAGGAAACAGTGGAAACAAGGATATCAAAAGCTCAGGAAACACTGGAAACAAGGATATTAAAAGCACAGGAAACACTGGAAACAAGGATATCAAAAGCTCAGGAAACACTAAAAGCAATGGTCAGTCTCACCGGTACACAGCTACAATGACCAACCTTGGCTTGAATGGAGTTGGGGCTTTGAAGAGCTCACAGTAATCACATGCATCAGGTGTGACCCGGCTAGCAGCAGCCAGCCACAGCTGAGCTGAATTCCTCCACCCATCCTTGGCCTGCAGCGGTGGAGACGAACCAGTGAGCAGGTAATTCTAGGTAATGGAGCTTCCAGCATGAGCAGGCTGGCTTCCACAAAACCCAGCATGGATTGGGAATGGATGGTCATTACCAAGTAGAGTCTAATGGCTGGAAGAGAGTATGCACATGAAGGGGAGGATCTGGAAGCTTATTAGAACACTAAAGAGTCCAAACGTGAATTCCCCTGGTGTTGGACATGAGAACGCAGGGAGCAAGTTGTGACAGCTAGTGCACATGTTAGAATAAAGCGCCTCCACTACCACCTGCTCTTAACATTCGGCACCAGGGAAGACTCTATCCTAAGAAGATGGCCCTGCTATAAGAAGACGCCTCAAACTTGCTGAAAGAAGAAGACACAAGGGCTCCAGGACTACTAATTCCTGCTGGCACCCACGGACTGGAACTGCTTTCCAAAAATCAAGTGGTTTGCATCCTGTTTTCCTGCTTCAGAGAAATAAAAAGCAGGACTCCTGATCCCAAGAGGGCTGACCACTAGTGACTGGACACTGTGGAAGACCTGACTGGAATGAATCCTGGTGCCCAGAAGCCTTTTCCAAGGAGGGACGGCCACCATATGGAGACCCTGCTCTGCCCGGCAGGTAATCGTGATGATTGCCTGCCTCTTGAAAAAGCGGCGGACGGACTTTCCTTCCGCCGCATTACCCATCGCCATCGTAATCTGGCAGTGGGAAAAATATGTTTGATGGCGGATGGACCGCCACCGCAGAGCTGGCAGTTGCTACGGCCGGCCCTGCAGTGGCGGTCTTTTTGCCATCCTAATCACCCCCAAAGTGAGGTCATTTACATCTCTTCTGAGCAGTGATGGGCAGTAATTTTAGCAAGGAGAGGGCAGTCAGGCCACACATGCACATAATTACACTCACTCAGCCACATCCATGCATTCATAAATCCACACACACACACCAAGTCACAACATTCACTCACAACAAATGTTACATTCATGTATACACACATGCACACACTGATCATTCAAAAACGTAAAACTTACCATTTCTGCAGTTCCCTGGGAGGTAAGATAAGAGTGGGACTGCTGCCTCTTCACATTGGCTGACCTTGGGTCAACCAATGAGAAGAGGAAGCAGTCCCTCACTTGTCACAGAGTGAGTTGGGGTCAGTGAGACTGCTGACCCCACCCCACTTTGTGACACTGTGTCATTGATTGACACTGTGTCCTGGGCACTTAAGGGCTGACAACTGAAGCAGCCATGTCCGAGGCAATCAGTGACCCACCACTCATTATGAGGGGGAAGGCCATGAGGTACTTTCGCCAGGATGAGAAGATCACGCCCCCAGGACCGTGAAATCCTCAGCCTGGCAAAGTTCAGCTCAAGCAACCAGGTGCCTGTGTCTAGCTCTTGGCTGCCTGATCTAAAAAAGATTAGTGTCTGTAAGGCTGACTTTTGCAAGGCCTCTCCGCCCATAGGGATAGGGTGTGCCTGCTAATAAGATGGCCCCAAGATGACATCAAATCTTAAAAGTCTTCTGGACAGAGCCTGTGCTTCCCATCATCTCATACATTACATGCATTGTTTGGGGTTTTCCACTAAATATTTTGAAAAACATTTTGGCACTTACATTTTTCAAAATGAATTGCAGAGCATTTAAAATTATGTACCAGTAAGCACAGTTTTTTTTTCATTTTCCACCGTGTGGGATAATCGACAATGGGAGAAGAGTTTAACTATATTTAGTAGGCTTTGAATACTAGGGATTGAACAATGTATGATCAGTGATTCACATAGCTCCCCTTTGCACACAAGCCGAGACCTAAATTAGACTCATTTGTGTTTCTTTTTCAAGGTTAGCAGACATTTCAGAATTGACATTTTCAAGTGATTTCATGAAAGTGATTTCAGGTATGTTTTCCTGCCATTCGTTAATTCTCTGATTAGCTGCTTGAATGCAGGAATGGATAAGCCCGTGGCTGTAAACGCTAACAAAGCTTTTTTCCCACAGTCATTTTGAATAATGTAGATAGGAATGAGATCTCCAACCTTGATGAGCCAGAGCAGGATTTTCCATTCACCAATCCGTCATAAAAGGAAGTGGAAATGCAGTAGGTGAGACCTAGTCCAGAAGATTAATTCATAAACAGACTTTTTCTTTTGTTGTGATATTAGCAGTTCAGTTGACTAAAAGTCAAATGGAAAAAATACAGTGAAATCTGATTCGCCACACAATGGAAGGCAGCATGTCATTTTTGCATCAAACAAGTAAGTAATATGGATTAAGAAACAGAGCTTGACGTATTGAGTTTTGGTAATGACTTGCTATATTGATATTCAGTGTTCCTCTCCTTTGAACCATTGAAGGGCCCTCATGAGAGTGAACTGCTTCACGCGTTCCTTACAAACAACACATTTGCATTTCAGAGGAAGAACATTTGATGTTACTAGGATTTCAAAATAAAAGCTCATCTTTTGCAAGTGAGAGAAATTTGTAGTGGTAAACTCTCATGCCAAAATATTATTGAAACTGTTTCTTTTTTTCAGTCCATAACTGAATTTATATGTTAAAAATATATATATAGTAATTTGAACAGTGTCTCGGAGCAGTTCATGGGCCGCTGCGAGATTACCCATCTGCACACGAGGCACAAGCAGTTTGATTTCAAAAGTAGGTCTTTTTGGGTTATTATTACATGATTCAGCATTATGATTGGAACCCAGTTCAACCTATAAAAATAGGCCATGTGTTAGAATCATTATAATAGGCTGCTGGTAGCCAATCAGAATAGCTGTGGGGTATCTTCCACTCTCAAAATCATGTTTGTAATCACGTGTATGGCATAGTCATTTCGAACAAAAGCCTTTTTCATTGTCCTGGAAAGAAACTCAAGAATACTCAGGGACCCTACAAGGCCATTAATAAACATGAATTCAAACGGGCACAATGTCACATCATTCTCCTGTGCTGGAGTGTTTATCTCATCTCACATATGGTAAGTATTATTCTTAGTATTTATCTATTTTTTGTAATAATCATTTTTGTATTGTCAGTTGAACTGACATGAATTAAGACGAGGACCATTGACGAAAGCAGGTCCGTTCAACAATCCAGAAGGATTGCTGGCCAATAAATACATATCTCCCTTGGGCTTTTGTTGACAACCGAGGAGGTCACAAGACAGTCGTACGCATGATGTGTGAATGTATACCGTTTATGTCCGACTGAACAAGTTTTTTTCTTTGCCCTGACGATGACCTCCAAAAAGAGTTATGCATACTCGTACATTTCATGAGGTCAAAACGCGTTGGCATTCCTCCACGTGGATTTACTGGAAATACCACCTCAAGAATATAACTATTGGTTATGATTCTGAAAAGAATCTATCCACTTGAAAAAGAACCATTAAACTTTTTTCTTTTGGACAACGCTGAGTGTGGGAAAACAAAATACTGGTTATATAACCCCATGTTTATAGAAGGCGTAAAACAATTATTGGATTGAATTACTTGGAACTTATCAGCAACAACTCACCTTTGTTCAGCAGATAATGTATTATTGAAGCATGTTTTTGTTTTGTGTCATTTTGTGTTGTGACCTTTATTGATTTATTTTGATGTAGTCTGTCTATAGTTGTGTTTTGATTGTACCAGATGGATATGATTCATACAAAACATGGAAAATACTAAGAATACTACTTACCATATGTGAGATGAGACAACAACTCAAACACATGAGATTGATATGTACTTTGTGCTTTTTTGAATTAATGTTCATTAATGGCCTTGTGGGGACCGTGAGTAGTCTTGTGTTTTGCTATCGATCTCACTCCACATATCAGGCCTCACTGGATCATACCCCTTTGCATTTCCAGGAATGAAACTAGGCATTTTCCCCAATCAATCTACGGAAGGATTTTTATATAAAAAGGGTATCACAGAAGTGACATACAAATGTGATGTAATCATAGTATGTTATTGTCATTACATCACAAATGTAAAGGCATATACAATGTTCATATTAAGTGAGAATGGGATCAAAGTTAAATAAACTCTGGATAAGGCGATACATTCCCACGTCTGGAGATTTGATAAAATAATGATACTAAGTAATGTTGGACAGACTGTGGACGGCTTGTGAAATATCTGATGGACTTACATAAATGGTGCATGGTCAATCAAATGAAATATTTTATTATAGCAACAGGAATGTAAATATGGAATACAAATAAACATACCAGGCAAATATAAAAATACTGTTATAATATGTATTTGGAATCTGCACCCAGCAGGTTAATGATGCACAACATTTACATTAGTTGCCTCCACTTTACTTTATCTGTAGACAATGTCTGTGTACATTCTTGTAGACCTTCAATATGGCTGCTGTAGGCAGTTTTAAGGTGAATCTCTGGGAAGGTGCCACTGATGTGGGGATGGGTAGTCATTTAACTGCTGGCTAGTATCCAATGGTAGGATTGTGTGGGTGGAGACTGGTTTTGCAATCAGCTTTTACAAGTGTATGTTAGATTAGGCGGATTTCTTCAATGAGTAAAGATTTGGAGAACCAGAATTTACCACTAGATGCTGCTTTGTATCAGGATCATTCGAACTGGTTAGGTACATATTTAGATTTTAGGAATGCGCGGTTTACCATGTTTACATTTCATACTATCATCCCTGGTAGTGAGACAAAATATCGAAATTAAAATATCGATATACAATAATATCGATGTTTTAATTTCGATGGTATAGAATATCGATGTCCAGAATATCGACAGACAGAATATCGTTTTTTTAAGGTATGTATGTTACTAATATCGAAATTTACTAATATCGAAATTGTGTTTAGTGTTATGTATTTTATTATGTTGTTTACATGTTTGTTAAATATGTTTTGTAATGTATGTTTAAAAATTTGTAATTTTGTTTACATTTTGCTTTTTAGTATCAGAGCGGGTTGAGGGTTTATAGGGGAATAGGGTGGGAAGTAATTTAATAATAATTAATTAATTAATATATTTTTGTAAATATTTTTAAATATAATTAATTGGTAATTAATTAATATTAATTAGTTAAATACATTAATTAGAGTTAATGTTTTCATATATATAATTTTTTGTTATTGTTAATTAATTAATTGGTAATTAAATAATATTAATTAGTAAATTAAGTTAATTAGAGTTAATGTGCTAATATATTTAATTTTTTTGTTATTGTTAATAATTGGTAATTAAATAATATTAATTATTTAATTAAATTAATTAGAGTTAATGTGCTAATATATTAAAAATTTTGTTATTGTTAATTAATAATTAATTGGTAAATACTAATTATTAAGTGATTAAATGATGTGATTTATTTATGTGTAGTGGGTTGTGGGTTATATAGGGGGATAGGGTGTGATATAATTAAATGTAATTAGTTAAAGAGATTGTATTTATTTATTGGTATTTATTGTTAATTAATTAGTTATTAATATGTGTTAATTAGTTCATGTATAATTACATCAATTTAGTAATATTAATTGTTATTAATTGATTAATTGAAATGTATATTAATTGTGTTTTTTTGTATGTGTAGTGTGTTGTGTGTTAAAGGGGGAGTAGTGTGGGAGGTAATTTTTACCCCCATGCTATCCAACACTTTACCTACTGTTGCACCCTCTGGAGTGGGAATAGTAATGTAAACCCCTACGCTATCCAACGCTTTCCCTACTTTTGCACCCTCTGGAGTGGGAATAGTAATTTAAACGCCTACGCTATCCAATGCTTTCCCTACTGTTGCACTCTCTGGAGTGGGAATAGTAATTTAAACCCCTACGCTATCCAACCCTTTCCCTACTGTTGCACTCTCTGGAGTGGGAATAGTAATTTTTACCCCTACGCTATCCAACGCTTTCCCTACTGTTGCACCCTTTGGAGTGGGAATAGTAATTTTTACCCCTACGCTATCCAACGCTTTCCCTACTGTTGCACCCTTTGGAGTGGGAATAGTAATGTTTACCCGTACGCTATCCAACACTTTCCTTACTTTTTTTTTTTTTTTTTTTTTTTTTTAGTCCTCATATCCACCATGGTTTTTGAAAGCCATTTAGAATAAGCATCAGACAAGTTTACACAGTATAGTAACTGGAAGGAATCATTTCATTCGAGAGGAGAGCCACAGATCCCGCAACTGTCTCAGCTTGAAATTCTTTTAGGCTACCAGTGGGGAGGCCTACTGCTGGGCCAGGGCCGGGATATGACCGGATACGATTGAGTTGGCACCATAGTAGTATAATCATTGGACCCGGGGAAAAAAAAAAAAAAAAAAAAAAACCCCGGTCTTTATTGAGACCATGCAATCGAATGCCAAAAGGTCCTTTTGCATTGGTTTCCTGATCTGGCTAGATCTATGCGTGCAGTCTGTAGCGTTGATGTCAGCCAGTCCCCGTGGGAAGGGGGGATGGAATCCTTCCATCTCCTGCAGATCTCTCTTCTTGCTAAAAGGATCGTGTAGAAGACCAGGTTTCTAGCTATGTTTTTAGTTGTCCTCAGAACTCCAAAGATCGCTAATGGTAAATCTATACTAATTGGGGTACCTAATGATGCCGTGAGAGTCTTACCTATGGCCTCCCAATAAGGTGTTATACGGGGACACTCAAAAAACATATGGATATCTGAGGCTGCCATCAAACCACATCTTGCACATGCCGCTGAGGTTCCTGAGGTAAATTTAGATAATCTTTGGGGGGAATAATACGCCCTGTGAAGGGTAAAGAGATGGTTTCTACGTAACCATGAGGGTTTCACCAAATTTATTAAAAGTTCAAATGAGGTAGACCAGAGTTCTTGTACGTCTTGAGTCAAAATTACATCGGCCCAAAGTTGAGTTGGTAACTCAAATTCCCCATCAGATTCATCTAGAAGGAGTCTATACCATTGTGAAATCTCATGTTTTGGTGGGGGGGTACCAACCAGGTTAGTTATTAGTTGGCTGTGCCCTCCAAGTGGAAACTTGTTGCGTTTGGATTGTGGATCGTTATATGTCTGTGTCCAACTTCTGATTTGTATGTATTTAAACCTTGAAAAGGTTGGACCTATTTTGTTCTGTAAATACTCCCACGAAAGCAGATCCCCCTCATAAAAGAGATCCCCCCATTCTTTGAGGCCTGCTTCTCTCAAGGGATTAGCTAAGGAATCTTCCAACCAGGCTGGACTATCCGGCAGCCCCCAAAGTGGTGTTTTATCGCAGTAGTATCCCTGTTTAATAGGTTTAATTAGCTCAGACCAGGTTTTAGCCAAGCCATACAGGACCTTCAACTTGATCTTCTTGAAGAACTTCTGGTTGCCGAATTTAAATAAAAATCCCGTCTGACTGAGGCCTTCCCCATTTAGCATTGCCGAAAACATTAATCCTATCCCATAATCAGCAGGTTTATTTAGAAGCATTCGTATGTGAGATAGCTGAAAAGCCCACAAGTATAATTTTAAATCTGGTGCGGCTATTCCTCCCTTCTTCCAACGCCGTCTAAGCTTTTTCCAAGCTATTCTAGGTAGTTTTTTATTCCAAATGAAAGAGGTGATTTCTGATTGTATTTTGGTTATTTGAGTTTGGTTAAAGTAAAGGGGAATAGTATTAAAAAGAAAAGAAATTTTAGGCAAAATGACCATTTTCACAAGATTAGCCCTCCCTATCAAGGATAATTGCAGGTGCGACCATGCTTGCAATAATTTTCTACATTGTTTAATGATTGCTGTCATATTTACTGTGGCGAGGGTATTGATATCTTTTGTGATATTCACGCCTAAATATCGAAGCGACTCGCTCTCCTGTATTTCCAAGGAGCTAGGGTTGTCATTCCAGACCAACATCTCTGTTTTTGATGTGTTGATCTGGTAGCCTGATAATTTCCCGAACCCCTTGGCAATTTCAAATATAACCGGGAGTGCAGTTGTCACGTCTGATGTGAGAACAAGTAGGTCATCAGCATATAATGCTACCTTCTTTTCCCAGCCACTATGATGAAAAGGGACAATCGCATTCTCTCTTCTCAGTTGCTGTGCGAGAGGTTCAATGTAAAAGTCGAACAGAAGCGGGGAAAGCGGACATCCCTGCCGCGTCCCTCGTGTTATATTAAAGGGGTCTGACAATTCACCATTAATCAATAGGCTAGCCGATGGATTGGTATACAATAGACTTACAGTATGACGAAATCTCCTCCCCACTCCAAATTTAGCCAGGGCCCTCGACAGGTACACCCAATTAACCCTGTCGAAGGCCTTGGTCGCATCCAGAGTGAGGGCGGTCAAGGGTAAACTATGTGTCACTGCTATATCCATAGCCCCTATAAGTTCGTATGTCAATTCATAGAGCTGTCGGCCTTTGACAAATCCTTTTTGATCTGCATGTAGAACTGCAGGGGCTACCAAGGCTAATCTAGAGGCTAATATAGTGGTAAAAATTTTATAATCCACATTCAGGATTGATATGGGCCTATAAGATTCGCAGGCGTCTCTAGGCTTCCCAGGTTTTAATATAAGTGTGATGGATGCTTTGTCCCATGATGAAGGGGGAGTCTGGCCTTCAAGAAGGATCTTATTAAACATCTCAGTAAGGAACGGGGCAATCTCATCTTCTAACAATCTGTAGATCTCTGCTGGTAAACCGTCAGGCCCCGCTGCCTTCCCCTTCTTGCTTTTTTTTATAGCGGCCCTAACTTCACCCTCCGTGATAGAGTCATCCAATGCTTGAGACTGAGCCTGTGTAAGTCTAGGTAGGTTAATATGGCTTAGCCAATCATCGACCTCCTCAGATCGAGTTACAATATCCTCTTTATAGATAGACTAAAAAAAAGCCTTAAAGGCCCTTCTAATTTCAGTATCTGATGTTAAGGAATCATTGCCTACCTTGATTTTTGAAATATTGTTCCTGACCCGATCGGATTTAGACTTCCATGCAAGCATTTTTCCAGCGCCTTCACTATACTCGAAATGGGCTAATTTACTTGCTTCCCATCTCTGCTGTAGTCTAAGATTCAGTACTGATCCCAGATTGGCCTTCAAAGTCGCCATTTCTTTCCTATAATTGTTTATAACGGATTCATCTAGCCCGGAATTACTATCAATTACACCTTGGAGATTTATTATCCTTACCTCTATAGACAGGATTTGTTCTTTATATTGCTTCCTTTTGTGAGATACTTTCGTTGTAATAAGACCCCTTAGAAATGCTTTGAACGAGTCCCAGACAATTCTTGTTGCTGCTGAATCATTATTGATTGAAAAGAAAAAGTGTGCTTCTCTTTTCAGATATAATATGTCCTCAGATGAAGAAAGAAGAGAACGATCAAAGGACCATCTGGAGGGCAATCTCTCCATTACATAGGTTAGGTCCATTAGTACAGCAGAATGGTCTGAAAGATGAAGAGGTAAATATTCAATGGATTTCACCTGTTCAACCAGCCGTTGGCTAATCAAGATAAAGTCGATCCTTGATTGGTGTTTATATTTATAGTTTCGGAAAGACACTCCTTGCTGATCCCCAGACCTTTCCCTCCATATGTCTACATAACCGTAGGTTCTCATTGCAGATTGCAGCACTGACCTGGACTTGGACAAAGGTAAGGATCGACTATTAGGGGATTTGTCCAAAGCTGGATTTAGGACGATATTAAAATCACCTGCTATAATAGTTGGCTCAGGAAAGGAGAGTAAATGTGAAAACATAGTCTCCATTACCGTAGGATCATCCTGATTCGGCCCGTAGTATCCTAGAATTGTGGTTTGAAATCCCGCTATTGCTACGGAGGCTATGGCCCATCTTCCTCCTGTGTCGACCTGCTGGGATATAAGCCTAGCTTTAGCTACTTTTTTAAAAATTATAGATACCCCTCTAATATTACTTGTCTGAGTAGTGGAAACCACAAATTCTATCCACTTATTTCTTTTAAATAAATCAATCGACTCAGAGTTTGTTAAATGAGTCTCTTGCAGAACAATGACCTGCGCATCCAGATCTCGTATATATTGCATAATTTTGTTTGCCCTTGGTTTGGTGCGCAGGCCATTAACGTTCCATGAGAAATATTTTATGTTAATCATCTTCAACATAAATATTTAACAAAAAGGACAAAAGAGAGAGATAAAAAGATAAGGCTAGACCAACCCATACTTGTCTAAAGCTTGTTACATAAAGTGGTAATTTCGGATTTTTACTATCAAGACTATTATACCTTGGCTTTTTGAGGACATTTTTACTTTTTTTCCACCCCCCACCACCTACCCTAACTGTTGCACCCTCTGAAGTGGGAATAGTAATTTTTACCCCTACGTTATCCAAAGCTTTTCCTACTGTTGCACCCTCTGGAGTGGGAATAGTAATTTTTACCCCTACGCTATCCAACGCTTTCCCTACTGTTGCACCCTCTGGAGTGGGAATAGTAATTTTTACCCCTACGCAATCCAACGCTTTCCCTACTGTTGCACCCTCTGGAGTGGGAATAGTAATTTAAACCCCTACGCTATCCAACGCTTTCCCTACTGTTGCACCCTCTGGAGTGGGAATAGTAATTTTTACCCCTACGCTATCCAACGCTTTCCCTAATGTTGCACCCTCTGGAGTGGGAATAGTAATTTTAACCCCTACGCTATCCAACGCTTTCCCTACTGTTGCACCCTCTGGAGTGGGAATAGTAATTTTTACCCCTACGCTATCCAACGCTTTCCTTACTGTTGCACCCTCTGGAGTGGGAATAGTAATTTAAACCCCTACGCTATCCAACGCTTTCCCTACTGTTGCACTCTCTGGGGTGGGAATAGTAATTTTTACCCCTACGCTATCCAACGCTTTCCCTACTGTTGCACTCTCTGGAGTGGGAATATTAAATTTTACCCCTACACTATCCAACGCTTTCCCTACTGTTGCACCCTCTGGAGTGGGAATAGTAATTTTTACCCCTACGCTATCCAACGCTTTCCCTACTGTTGCACTCTCTGGAGTGGGAATAGTAATTTTTACCCCTATGCTATCCAACGCTTTCCCTACTGTTGCAACCTTTGGAGTGGGAATAGTAATTTTTACCCCTACGCTATCCAACACTTTCCCTACTGTTGCACCCTCTGGAGTGGGAATAGTAATTTCTACCCCTACGCTATCCAACGCTTTCCCTACTGTTGCACCCTCTGGAGTGGGAATAGTAATTTTTACCCCTACGCTATCCAACGCTTTCCCTACTGTAGCACCCTCTGGAGTGGGAATAGTAATTTAAATCCCTACGCTATCCAACGCTTTCCCTACTGTTGCACCCTCTGGAGTGGTAATAGTAATTTAAACCCCTACGCTATCCAACGCTTTCCCTACTGTTGCACCCTCTGGAGTGGGAATAGTAATTTAAACCCCTACGCCATCCAACGCTTTCCCTACTGTTGCACCCTCTGGAGTGAGAATAGTAATTTAAAACCCTACGCTATCCAACGCTTTCCCTACTGTTGCACCCTCTGGAGTGGTAATAATAATTTTTACCCCTACGCTATCCAACGCTTTCCCTACTGTTGCACTCTCTGGAGTGGGAATAGTAAATTTTACCCCTACACTATCCAACGCTTTCACTACTTTTGCACTCTCTGGAGTGGGAATAGTATTTTTCACCCCTACGCAATCCAACGCTTTCCCTACTGTTGCACTCTCTGGAGTGGGAATAGTAATTTTTATCCCTATGCTATCCAACGCTTTCCCTACTGTTGCACCCTCTGGAGTGGGAATAGTAATTTTTACCCCTACGCTATCCAACAGTTTCCCCTACTGTTGCACCCTCTGGAGTGGGAATAGTAATTTTTACCCCTACGCTATCCAACGCTTTCCCTACTGTTGCACCCTCTGGAGTGGGAATAGTAATTTTTACCCCTACGCTATCCAACGCTTTCCCTACTGTTGCACCCTCTGGAGTGGGAATAGTAATTTAAACCCCTACGCTATCCAACGCTTTCCCTACTGTTGCACCCTCTGGAGTGGGAATAGTAATTTTCACCCCTACGCTATCCAACGCTTTCCCTACTGTTGCACCCTCTGGAGTGGGAATAGTAATTTAAACCCCTACGCTATCCAACGCTTTCCCTACTGTTGCACCCTCTGGAGTGGGAATAGTAATTTTTACCCCTACGCTATCCAACGCTTTCCCTACTGTTGCACCCTCTGGAGTGGGAATAGTAATTTAAACCCCTACGCTATCCAACGCTTTCCCTACTGTTGCACCGTCTGGAGTGGGAATAGTAATTTTTACCCCTTCGCTATCCAACGCTTTCCCTACTGTTGCACCCTCTGGAGTGGGAATAGTAATTTAAACCCCTACGCTATCCAACGCTTTACCTACTGTTGCACCCTCTGGAGTGGGAATAGTAAGTTTTTACCCCTACGCTATCCAACGATTTTCCTACTGTTGCAATATGTGGAGTACGTATATATAATAATGTATATGTAGAGTTTTTAATTTATTTTAAATGTATATGTATTAGTTATAATTTTTAAATATGTTTTAATGTTTTTATTTAATATTTGTAAAATTATATGTATTTTTAAATTATTTTTACATTATTAATAATACATTTTAAAAAACGATATTTCTAATTTCAATATTTTTGTACTACGATATAAATTTTTCGATATTTTTGTACTTACCTTTATGAAGATATAACTCCGATATTTTTGATTTCGATATTTTTGTGTCGATATTTTTGTATGTAGATATTCTTTCCGTCGATATTATGTCATAGATCCATCATCCCTACTAGACTCCTTCTGTCAGCAATTTGCTCATTTGCTAAAGCAAGATCAAGGCATGTGTAATATTACCTTTCAGAGTCATATTTGACCTAAGCATTCTACAGTAGTAGGGTAATAAAAAGTTATTAAATTCACTAGTGTATCTGTAGCATGTTTGGTCTCTCTAATGCAAAATGCAAAAGGCAAGCGAGAATATGCAAATTCTAGAATGTACGTGCAGCCAACCAACAATCTTACATTTTCATTGAACTTTCCTATGAATGTCATGACCTACCTCTGGATAGCATTGTTATTAACCAAAAATATTTTTCCACCTTCTTGTGACATACTTTTGTGGATGCAAAAAACAACAGTACATAATAAAGCAGCAATTATACAACCCTAAATACAACTACGAGAAATGTACAAGGTGTACCAAGCTGCAGTATAAAACATGGACTGCATGAAACCCCCAAAACCCTGCCTAAATCCATCTCAGAACCTGCAGGCTAATTCCGACCGAATCAGAAAGGTTTCTGACCGACCGAGTACGTTGCGAGTTAGGCGTTAGGAATATCCCAATCCGAACCTGATGGCATTTGGAATGACTGAGCCGTACGGAGCAGAATCGTTTGTCTCTATGGGCCGTGTTTCCGAACGACTGCTTACGATGCTGGATTCAGACAGCCTTTTCGAATTGTGCCGTCAGACTCAAATCGGCAGTCGGAATCAGACTTTAGGGGTCTGTAGCAGTCCCCCCTGCACCTCGAGCCTTCCCAATCGGGCCCGTCGGGGTACCCATGGGTTCCCCTTACCAGCTGTGCACAGTGTCGCAGACATCAGGGGGTGCCCGCCACAGGATGCCCGATTTTCCCCAGCCACCCTTTTCTTCAACGGGAGCCTATGCATTCGGTCGGAACATAGGCTCCCATTGACGTCAATGGAAGTCCAACCAAATCGTATCTGGAAGCATCCGGATGCATTGTACTTGGTTGGTCAGACTCTTCCGATCTGAGTCGATCGGAAACCACTCCCAAACAAATTCGGTCAGAATGATTTCCTAACCCCATCGGAATCGGGCCCTTAGTTTAGACTTTAACGGCAACTTAGTAAAAAAAAAGCTTTCCACCAAATGCAAATGCTTCAAAGACAGACTTGACAGGTTTGACAGCACTGTTACAATGGTGTGCAGACAGAATATCGAGTTGAAAATGTCGAACTACAGAAATATCGAGTCCTAAATATCATGAGTCAGAAATATCGACAGCAAGAATATCGTGGCCAAGAATATCGATTTTAAGGTAAGAAATATTGTTTTAAAAAATATAGAAGTAATTAATATAATTAATCTCATTTGCAAAAGTATTGTTGTTTAAAATATACATTTTTTAATAGTGTTATGCATTTTAGTATATATTTTACATTTATGTGATGTATTTTTTTGTATAAGAATTGTTTATGTTTTTTAATATATGTGTTACATTTTTTGTTGTTATATATAATATTTTAATTACATTTTGCATTTTTTAGTTCCGCAGTGGGTTGTGGGTTAATAGGGGAATAGGGTGGAAAGTAATTTAATTATAAAAAAATAATGATAAATGTTTTATCTATTAATATTATTTTAATTGAGATTTTATAGTTTTAATTGTGGGAAGTAATTTACTATTAATTAATTTTAATTGGTTGCTAATTAATATTAATTAATTAATTGAAAATTAAATATGGTAATTGTGTAATTAATTTTAGGTGTAGATTGTGGAGTTTAGAGGGGTAATGAGTGGGAAGTAAATTATGTTTGATTAATTAATAATTAGTTGTTAATAAATATTAATTAATTAATTGTACATTTATTATGGAAATTGTGAAATTAATTTTAGGTGAGGGTTGTGGGTTTTTTAGGGGTAAACGTGGGGAGTAATTTATGTTTAATAATTAATAATTATTTCTTAATTCATATTAATTAATTAATTGAAAATTAAATATGTAAATTGTGTAATTGATTTCAAGTGTGGATTGGGGGATTCATAGGGGTAAAGGGTGGGAAGTAATTTATGTTTAGTTAATAATAATTAGATGATCATTAATATTAGTTAATTATTTAATATTTAATTAGGGTAATTGTTTATATTTTTGTGTGTGATCTTTACTTTTATAGGGGTGAAGGGTTTGGGAGTAAATTAATTTAACTTACTTTATAATTAGTTGGAAAATACTATTTGTTTTTTAACAGAAAATAAGTTTTAATTGTGTATTTAATTTTAGCTGTGGTGTGTGGGGGATATAGGGGTAATGTGTGGGAAGTTTATTCATCTTTATCAGTTTTAATTTGTTTTTTAATTATTAATATTTCTTTAATTGGTAATTAATTATGTTAAATATGTAATTACATTTTTCATTTTTTATTTAGATGCAGGTTGTGAATTGTGCGGTTTTATAGGTTAGGAAATAAAAAAAGTAACTTTATGTGATAATTAATGTTTTTCTTCCTAAATCATTTCTAAATAAAAATATGTATTTTTTTTCAATCATTTTTTATTTTATTTCTTATAATATTTATAGGTATTTATCATATGTATTTAACATTTTAATATGTTTTTTTAAAATTTGTAATATTAAATATATTTGTATTTACATTTTTAACATAGTTATATATTTTTTTGTTTTTTAAAATATTTTTGTTGCTGTTAATATTTTGTTTATTATTAAGTTTAAACTGACTGGAGTGAGAATATTAATTATTACCCCTGCACAAGCCAAAAATGTCCCTACTGTTGCACTCTCTGGAGTGGGAATACTAATTTTTCACCCTCCGCTATCCAACACCTTCCCTAATGTTGCACAGACTGGAGTAGTAAATTTAAGTTTAAAGAATTATTAGGTTTTTTTCCCCTACTGTTGCACTGACTGGAGTGGGAATAGTCATTTTTACCCATCCGCTATCCAACACTTTCCCTACTGTTACACTTATTGGAGTGGGCATGATAATGTGTACCCCTCCTCTATCCAACACTTTCTCCACTGTTGTTTTTTATAAGGGGCAGTACACTTGAACAAAAAACATATCAGTCTCTTTAGATTTGCCTTTAATCCTTTATTTTCAAACCCAAATGAAATTTCACTGAAAGGCAGCCAACGCGTTTCGTTCAATTCGACAACAAGGCAAGGGAACTTCTTCAGGGCTGCAAACAAAGTAATATAAAACACCTATAAGACAACAAATCATATTACTTGACTGACGGACTTAGCTAAGACTTCTTAACTCCATCGCAGCGGCGCATATTCCGCCGCAGCGCTAAGTGGGCGGGGTGGCCGCATGCTGATGACAGAACCGCTCCGTCATCAGCGCAATTGGGCTGTGCTCATGACGGAGCGGTTCCGTCATGGCCCCGCCCGCTCAATAGAACGCGCCGCGCAGGCGCGAAATCAGCACCGCGCAGGCGCGGCGGCCGGGCCATGACAGAACCGCTCCGTCATCAGCACAGCCCAACCGCAGCTGATGACGGAGCGGTTCCGTCATCAGCATGGAAAGGGTTAAGATATCACAGACATACACATACAAAACATATATATACAAACAACAAGCTTAAAATCCACATAAATATTGCAATACAACTTGACACACAAAAGATTACTAATAACTTATTTTTCTTCCTTTTACACTTATACTATTCATATTTTCTATTTACCTTTCTTTTTAAAAAAAAATTGTAGATTTTTTATGTTATATAAAAGAGCAGCAGGGGATTTTGTAAGGAAAACTGATTTTGTACAAAATAATTTTTTCTATCAATAAACCCAACACGGGAAGTAGGTACTAGTTACATCAACTACAAGGACTCAGTAAATATTATCCATGGTCGGTTAACAAACTGGAAAAATAAGTAACCATTCGGCGAAAATCTACCTCCAACTCAGCATCTATAATAAACTGTGGAGAGTGCTATTAGAAAAGATTAACAATGTCATCCTTTGCCTAGCAGCCAAATAGAGGACACCTCACACATTTTATGAATAAACAATGTACTACTATGAGGGTTGATATCCCCACACTAGTCAGAAAACAGCATTTATTTAGATGAACAAAGGAATAAGTTACCTCAATCAATAATCGTGATCCCCAGTGGGATCATCTCTGCCTGAAAATAAGGGGAAAGAGAGCATTGACACTGAAAAGGGATTTTATACCAGATGTCAATAGTGTAAACATTTTTGTAACAAGCATTGTTACTAAAGGGATATCTCCCTTAAGTCTCCCTTTATGTCACTAATATTTCAGAGACAGGCCATCATCTTACAGCATGCACCTGTTGCACCTTTAGTCTGCCATACTTAACTGTGTACTGCTTGACTTAGAAAGAAGGGTATACTATCATCCACAGAAGCTTATATAGTGATCATGAAAGCCGTAATAAAATGGCGTGCAGCCTAAAATGTCACATTAAAACCAGTTACAAAAATGTCAAACCCAAGAGACAGGGTTAATAGAATCTTAAGCTTGTCATCAACAGAGGGAATAGTAATACTCTGGCCTCACATAAACACTAAAAAAGCGGTCGAGTAGACCCAGCTTAAAACATCCCATTGCAACAAGTTACAAAAATTATTCAAACCCAGAAGATGAGATCGTTAAAATCTCAAACTGGTCACCCACAGAGGGAAAAATAATATGCCCGGCTGGCATAAAAACGTACCTTAATAAGCGGTTGCCTACACCTCCCAAACAACATCAGAAGGCTGAGAACTTCGGTTGCATATCACCGTGGGCTTTAAATACTTTTGAAAGTCAGCGGAACTGGCTTCAGCTGTGGATTTTGGAAGCCAGTATGCTCCACGCCGATTATAATGGAAATCAGCCAGCACTATATTGGGAGACACTTAGAACGTGGTCCGAAACTAACACATAGGAACATCTACATTTTTCGCGAATAAGAGTGTACTCAGCAAATTTCCTTGACATTCAAAATAAGTGAAAACAGCTGGACCAGCAAATATGGGAAGCTGGTATGCTCAACAAAAATCAACCAGCGGTATATTGAGAGATGCCTTGAACATGATTCAAAAACAGCAGTAAACCCATCCTCATATTCTATACCATCTTTGAATGGTATAAGAGAAACAAAAAGATAAACACACAAATAACACCAAGTTGAATATATAGCGGTGGATATAAAAAATCCTAATAGCTTGTAACCTATCCGACATGCCAATAAACTTAGGGCATCACATTTCCATCCCATCAGAGCGACATGCCGTCACAAAAGAACGGTATATAGGGATTTATATACAGGAGAGGCACATACCATATTGGTGAAAATGTCGTATCATAGAAAAATCAGTGACACCAAATGCTATTAGTTACGGGGCCCCATTAATAAACAACATCCCATAACGCAATTTGTTTAAAAATAGGCCCTACAGACAAAAACAGGTGACATATTATAATAGAAAATGCCTTGTCAACCCTTACTGTGTTGACTAGCAGAACCTTGGAGAAATTGAAAATGAAATCTCAAAGAATTGGAAGTGTCTCGTATATCGATACTGATTTCAATACCTATAGCCTTCCTAAATTCATAGAGGACATCTATGATTAGCTAGTACATGGTATATAGGTATTTAGCTGTAAAACCCTTTTGAGAAGCGATGAGAAAATTCTTAGAATGGGGAATAACTTGCATGTCCTTAACAATACTGAATGGCAGACCCTACACAAACTACAAGCAAATATCTTAAATGGAGGAGTACCTCGTAGATCCATACTAAGTTAACTCCTTCGGTGCTCATGACGAGCTGGGCTCATCATGAGTCACAGTGGAGCTGTGCTAACAGCTGCACTCCGCCCACGTGCGATTGATTCTCCGCCTGTGCAGGTGAATTAATCAGTGGGCGGAGTCGTGACGAGCCCAGCTTGTCATGAGCACAGCTCCACTGTGACCCATGACAAGCTTGGCTCGTCACGAGCACCGCAGCGCCGCGCTCACTCCCCCAACTCCCAGAGCCGTGGGGGAATTACCCACGCAGCGAAAGGGTTAAATAACAGATCCTCCGAGAATTTACAAAAAACATCTTTAGATGGACATTACCCCATATAATGTTGTTAGATTTACTTTCTCCACTGTTGCACTGACTGGAGTGGGAATAGTAAATGTTATTCGTGCACTATCCAACACTTTCCCTACTGTTACACTCACTGGAGTGGGAAGAGTAATTTTTACCCGTACGCTATCAAACACATTCCGTATTGTTGCACTCACTGGAGGGGAATTAGTCATTTTTAGCCCTCCGCTATCCAACACATTACCTATTGTTGCTCAGACTGGAGTAGTAATGTATGTGGGTTTAACTTTTTTAATTATGTTTATTTGTTATATTTGTCAAAATATATATTAAATCTACTTTATTTATTTTAAATTAATTTTATTATTTTATTATTCATTATTTCATTTTATATATATAAACATCGACATTTTTACCATCCATATTTTTTTCGATAGATTTTGTACTTACCTGTTTAAGTATAGGGAGGCGATATTTTTGCATTCTATATTTTTTACATCTATATTTTTTTACAACAATATTCTGTCAGTCTTACAACACGATACAGTGCCAATTAAAATTTAGACTAAACAATACCATTTTAATACTGTCAATATCTATCATGTGCCAGGCTCTAATTGCCAAAGTTTTTTGCCTCCTGATATAACAGTGCAAATATTCCAATTTATATTTTACTAAGATGGAAATATGCTGGTGGTAAAGCCTCTAGTTTGGTTTTAAGAAGGCCAATGTAGGTGTAATGAGGCCACATTTAGGGGTCGATTCCGATTCAGGAAAGAAAACCGTTGTACGATTTGTATTTGTAGCGGTTTCCGTACGATTCGTACAAAGCTGTCCGAATTGCGCAGTACGATCCGTTTACAAAGATTCTGTTTAAATGTTTACAAACCGTACGAAAAACTAACGAAGAACCGTACGATCCGGACTCGACTAGTGAACCGTACGATTTGTAAACATGCCGTAAGACCCGCCAAGTACGATCCGGATCGTAGAGCGTGAACGCCATTCTTACGGGAAAATGCCGTCGCGTATGAACAGCGATTTGTACGGAAAACATCGCGTATGAGTGAGCCGCACAATGTAATAAAAAACTTTCCCCCCTGAACGAAGAGCGCGTACCCGCAAATACGTCACGTATGAGAAAGCTACACTAGAAAGAACGAGCCAAATCCCCCTCAACCAAGCGCACGCGTACCCCATAAATATGTTGCGTATGAGAAAGCTACAAAACAAAGTACGGGACAAACCCCCCTCAATGAAGCGCACGCGTACCCCGTAAATGCATCGTGTATGAGAAAGCTACACAACAAGGTACGCGACAAACCCCCCTCAACGAAGCGCATGTGTACCCCGTAAATACGTCGCGTATGAGAAAGCTACACAAGACAGTACGAGACGAACCCCCCTCAACGAAGCGCACGCATACCCCGAAAATACGTCACGTATGAGAAAGCTACACAACAAAGTACGAGATGAACCCCCCTCAAAAAAACACACACGTACCCCTAAAACAGCACAAGGAGTGTGCAAAAGAGTCACACAACACCTCAAAACATATCTCCTGTGTACAAACCATTTCGAAGCAATGTCTTGGACAAATTCAAAGTGGCAAACAGAGGGCCCAACTCAGACCCACACCTTATAACACACCCACCAAAAAATTCAAACTAAGCCACACCCACACATGGACCAATAAAAGGGCCCACACACACAAACCAGCATCCTTTGCAACATACACATTTACCTACAGAGACTGACAACACACCAACAACTGCACACATTCACCTTCACACATACCCACAATCATATTCATACCCACACACCCCCTTCACATTTAGACCCACAACCCCCCATCCATACACACCCTCACCTCCCAATCAGATTCACCCCACAATATGTCTGCACCAAAGAATCCAAAGTTCACAAACCAGGAGATGGAGATCCTTGCAGATGAAGTCATCAGAGTAGAGCCACAGCTATTTGGTGCATTGGTCAGACAGACCAACATAGCTGACAAAACAAGCCTGTGGGAGAGGATCGTCAATAAGGTCAATGCTGTTGCACCCATCAGGCGCACCAGGAAGGATTGCCAGGCCAGGTGGTACGATCTGCGGAGGATGGTCAAATGCAAGATGGATGAGGACTATGCCAATAGCCAATACACTGGAGGTGGTGGTCCCCACAGACCAGTACAGTTCCAGCTCTGGGAGGAGAAAGTCATGGCCCTGCTACCACTGTTGGGAGTACATGGAATTGATGGAGCCGTGGAGCCTGGTGAGTATACAAACAACTCATGTCACATGGGGGGACTCCCAGCATTCGCCAGACATAGGAGGGGCGGGTGCACAGGACTCCCAGCAGTGCCCAGACATAGGAGGGGTGGCTGGATATGACTCCCAGCATAGGTCAACAGTATGGGGCTGTGTGGATATGACGACCAGCAGTGCCCAGACATAGGAGGGGGTGTGGATATGACTCCCAGCAGTGCCCAGACATAGGAGGGGTAGCTAGATATGACTCCCAGGTGATTCTGTGGTAGATCATACTTCTACCTCTGCCCATAACGATCGACCGGAGGCAGAAGTTCCGTCAACTTCACAGATGGCTACTAGGCATCGAGGGGTAAGACAAGGGGGGATAGAAAAGAGCAAAGCCAAGAATGTATTGCAAGGGAAACAAAATGTTATAAAAAATGGGGGGGTAGGGAGTGTCAGGTACGCTCCACAGGATCCGGGCGATGAATATAAAGCCCACCTCCAAACGTCACAAACACTCTGATATTTAGTTAACAGAGGATTTGAGCCATTAGGTGAGGGGAAAAGTAAAATAATAAACAGGGAAGGGAAGGAAGGGAACAGCTGGGAAAGGGATGTACCTGAAACGACAGAACATACAGGGGTAAGATCACCTATCGTGCAACACCGAAATATCTAATGTACTGAATAGTAGAATGAATACCTGTGGGGAAAAAGGCAGGACTTTTCTACTGGTTTTCTCTCTTCCCCCTTTGAGATATACAAGCTTGAGACCTATAGGGAACACACATAGGTTAGCCTCTGTCTGATGTCAATCACTAACACACTCATGACCCAGACAGGACTCTCCTCTCATACCTGAATCACAGCCTAAGCCTGCACAATAAGGGATTCTGGGTGGGAGTCACCACCATGAAAAGAAGAACTGGATTGAGAGGGAACAATGCAGCTGTCAAAGTGTCAAAATCCAGGACACGGTAATGCGTGGGAAGCAAGAACCACTGCACTCCGCTCCCTCGAGGATAGTACACCCTGAACACCAGGCAGTCCCCAGGTACAAAATAAAGGCAGAGAGCAAAGTAAATGATAAACGAAGGTTGTTGGAAAGAAGGTAGAAAGGCACCACCTGAACAACACAACCTTCTAGACGTTTCTATACTCCTTATGGCAACGCGTAGCTGCGACCGCCACAGCGCTCCTCGAGTACATAGAAACAAATAGTCCAATAAACAAAGAACACATAACAAGCACTTGTACTGACTACGTGGAGCTGCGACCGCCACCACGCACCGCCTACTTCCAGTAGTAGTAGTACACAAGGATGGCCACAAAAGAAAACAAAAGTTGGAAGACACGGCAACGTGTGGCGACCTACCACTCCGCTCCGCTCCTCTGAATAAGTCCCAAAACAAAAGGCAATCGCTGCAGTTCCTTCACTGCGCGCATCAACACAAACGGCAACGCGTGGATCCCCACAGCGCTCCGCTCAATGACGGGGAAGCTAGAGGCGAGGGGCCGCTCCTACCTGAATCGCTGAATGAATCACAGCAGCCGTCCAGGACGAGCCCCAAGCCGACAGCAAGACGCAACCTCCTTCCTCCAAAACGAGAGCAGGAAACAGAATAACACGCAACAGGATGCGTGTCACCCAGACTGATGTAGCCTCAGCCGAGGCCTCTGGGAAATGTAGTCTTTCATCAAAGAAAAGCGTAAACAGTCATTCCTATCGCATTGCGCTGTACTGCAGGCGCTCAGACGGGCTCTGACAGTATGCCCTCCCTCTAGCGCCTACTAGGACCAGGGCGCAGAGGAAACCGTCTATGGTAGGAACGGATAGCCTCCGGAGCGTGGATGTTGGACACCGGTTCCCAGGAGTCGTCCTCCACGGAATACCCCTTCCATGACACCAGGTACCAAAGCACCCCCCTCCTAAACTTAGAGTCCTTGATGCTCCGCACCACATATTCAAAACCCCCATCACACAAAACCGGAGGAGGCGCCCTGCGCCTGTCCGAGAACGCAGGTTTCAGCAGATTACAATGGAATACGGGGTGGATACGAAGCGAACCAGGCAGTTTCAGTTTGTATGCCACTGAACTGAGCTTTTTCACCACCACATACGGCCCGATGTACTTAGGATGGAAGATGCTACGGAGTTTGAACCTGATGTTCCTGGTCGAAAGCCACACCTTATCACCCACTGCGTACGTAGGTCCTTGTCTTCGGTGTCTGTCTTCGTGCTTCTTGTATTCCTTCTTTGCCTTAATCAGATGAGACCTCATTTTCCTGTGCACTGCCTGAATCTTTCGCATCTGGCCCAGAACCGTAGGTTGATCTGCTATACCACTAGGAAGGGTAAGGGGAAGGATCTTAGCATCATACCCATATGTTGCACAAAACGGAGACACCCCCAAAGAACAATGCCAGGCGTTATTATAGGCCACCTCAGCTATCCATAATAACGAGACCCATGAGTCATGAACATCTGCAGCATAGCACCGGAGATATTTCTTAAGGGTTTGGTTCAACCTCTCCGTTTGTCCGTCTGTTTGCGGATGGAAGCTGGTAGACAGAGAGGAGCGGATACCCAGGGCCTGACACCAAAACCTCCAAAACCTGGCGATAAATTGCGGACCCCGGTCTGATACAATGACCTCAGGTATCCCATGTAGCCTGATGATGTTGGTCATCAGTAGCTGGGCTGTCTGTCCTGCTGTAGGCAAATTTACGCAAGGGATGAAATGAGCTAGTTTGGAGAGGCTGTCTCCCACCACTAGGATGGCGGTCATACCCTGATCTGGGGGTAAACAGTTACAAAGTCTAGACTGATGTGTTGCCATGGTCTGTTGGGAGTGGGTAGCGGACACAACAACCCTTTCTTTTTTCCAGTTTCGGTTTTTGCCATAGCGCAGACGCTGCACGATCTTACCCAAGCAACGACATCTTTTTTGATCGTGTCCCACCAAAAGTACCTTTGTAACAACTGGACTGTCTTACACACCCCTTGGTGTCCCACCAAGTGGGAATCGTGACACCATCCAAAGGCAGTCTTTTTGAGCGCTTCGCTCGGGAGGAACAGCTTCGCGTTTTGAAAAGGGAGGCCTTTATTAAGGGTGCGGCCACTCCCCTGGGTAGCCCACACGACCCACTCCCCTGGGGTTTTTGCTCGACTAACGCGATCCAGGAACGAGTCGGCATGTATCACACACAACACCTTTCCAGGTTCCACAATGGGTTCCAGCCTTGCGATCTCTGCTGACACCCCCCCCTGTTGTTGTCGAGATAGGGTATCAGCCTTTTTGTTGTCAGCCCCAGGACGAAAGGTGATCACAAAGTCGTATTCCGAAAAAAAAAGCATCCACCTCATTTGTCTCTGAGTGAGGTTGCGGGCAGTTTTCATATACTGTAAATTCCGGTGGTCGGAGTAAACAGTAACAGGAAACGCAGCCCCCCACAGGTGCTGGCGCCATTCCCGAAATGCCTTTTTGATAGCTAGCAGTTCTTTCTCCGCTATGGTGTAATTCCTCTCTGCCAGGCTGAGCTTCTTTGATAGATATGCCACTGGATGTAATTGGCCCATGAGGTGATTCCTTTGAGACAGAATGGCCCCTACAGCTTCATCCGAAGCGTCAGCTTCAACGATGAAAGGATGTTCAGGTTTTGGGTGTGCCAATATAGGAGCAGAAGTGAACGCGTCCTTCAGGGTCTGAAAGGCTCTGTTGGTGTCCTCTGTCCATTGAAAAGGGACCCCTTTTCTTAACAACTTAGACAATGGAGCAGCCACCTGAGAGAATTGTGCTATAAATCGGCGGTAGTAATTTGAGAACCCTAAAAAGCTTTGTACTTCCTTCATGCTCGTCGGAATCGGCCACTCCTGCACCGCCTTCACTTTTCTGTCGGACATCTGTAATCCAGCATGACTCAACACCACCCCCAAGAATTCCACTTCAGTCACACTGAATTCACACTTGGACAATTTACAGTATAACTTGTTCTCACCCAATCTCTGCAAGACGTGAGACACATGAGCTTGATGTTGTATGGTGTTGTCCGAATAGATGAGGATGTCGTCTATGTACACAACAGCACAGACATCCACAAATTCTTTCAAAACATCGTTCAGGAAATACTGAAACGCCGCCGGGGCGTTGCACAGCCCAAACGGCATTACAGTATACTCAAAAAGGCCATAACGGGTTTTGAATGCAGTCTTCCATTCATCGCCTTCTCTTACCCGAACCAGGTGATAGGCACCTCTCAAATCAAGCCGAGTATATATCCGAGCATCCTTCACCTGATCCAGTAACACAGTAATGAGGGGTAAGGGGTATCTGTTCCTGACGGTGTTCTTGTTTAACACCCTGTAATCGACACTCGCTCTTAACTCTCCGTTGGCTTTTTTTATGAAAAACATGGGGGAGGCAGCCGGGGATCTAGAGGGACGGATAAACCCGATGTCCACATAGTGGTCAAGATACTCCTTCAAGTGTGCTGTCTCAGGAACCGAGAGGGCATACACACGACAAGAAGGCAGAGTAGCCCCATCCACTAAGTCTATCCTACAATCATAGGGACGATGAGGAGGCAGTTGTTCCGCCATGCTTTCGCTGAACACCTCCTCATAGGCCCTATATTGCGGAGGCAAAATCACCATTTTCTCGGCAGCTGTGGCAACTACCAAAGGTAGATAAGACACCGCTGCGGTCGTCAAACATGCGGGAACCAAATGCTCCCTACATTCCTCGGATGCAAACCGGACCTCCTTGGACCTCCAATCGATAGTAGGATTGGGATGGCTTAACCAGGGCATACCCAAAATGACCTCGTATTGAGGTGCCTCAATAATATTCAATGTCAGCACTTCCCTGTGACTACCTCCCGGGATATCAACTGACAACACCAAAGAGTCGGTTTGTTCAGTGATCTTTCCTGACTTTAGTGGCTTTCCGTCCACAGCCAACACGTCCTCCGGGACGTCTCTTGGCACTCTCTCCAAGGCCAGCGCTGTTACCAACCCACTATCGATGAAGTTCCCCGTGGCCCCGGAATCTATCATTACCCTCACTTGATGAATCTGACAATGACTCTCTAAGCACATGGGAAGGAGTATATGTGTTTCAGTTTCTAACAGTGTCATGACTGTTAATGAAGGGATCTGATAGGGGGGAGTACTGGCATCGAAGGAAGAGTCTGCCTTACCTCCTTTTTCTACTGCCCCTATTGCCGTGACGGCCAACCGTTTGCTGCGGTTCCAAACACCACTGGTTTTGGGTTTGGTAGGGCAGTCCCTAACATAGTGGCCTTTTTTGCCGCAGTAGAGGCAAAGGCCCAAGGCCCGCCTATGTTCCTTTTCTTCTTTGGATAACGGGGCTTTGACTGCCCCTATCTCCATGGGTTCAGGACCTGATTCAGGAGCCGTTAACGCTCTTCGGGGGCTAGCTTCAGACCCAAGGAACCCCCTATCCCATCTTCTCCGATCACCCCCTCTGTCACTCATTCTGCTATCCAAACGTAATGTCAGATTTATCATGTCTGTGCAGGTGGCTGGCTGAGGATCTATTTGGGCTATAACATCCTTGAGGCCATCCCTCAACCCCTGATAGAACAGGGACATTCTTTTCTCCTCTGGCCAAGCAGTTTCAGCTATCAGCCTGTTAAAATCAGTCATATAGGATATCAGGTCTCTCTTTCCCTGTCTGAGTGTCAATAACTCGCGATCTGCACTGAAGGTTGTAGCCCGGCGATCGAACACTCGATCGAATTCGGCCCTAAACGCTGACCAGTTGTTCAGTATAGGGTCATCATTGCGCACCAATGGTACTGCCCAATTAGCCGCATCCCCAATCAAATAGGAAATGGCGAAAGCCACTCTGGAATGGTTGGTCGGGAAAGAGGCCGGTTTGCACGAAAAATGCATCATGATTTGAGTCAGAAAAATCTGGGTCTTTGCCGGGTCCCCTGAATACCTTTCTGGGCTGGCAAGGGGTATAGGAGGAGGAACCGTAACCTGAATCTGTGAGGGAGAGGCATCAAAGGGGTTCCTACTCAATCTGTCCACCTTTTCTTTAAGGGCAGAGGCCTCAGCCTTGGAAGCAGCAAGTTCTTGCTGCACCAACACCAACGCCTGAAGCACATCCTCTAAGGTAGCCATATAGTCTTCACCCGGATCGGGTGTAGCTGAATTCGTGGGCGTGTTATTCTGTCAGGTACGCTCCACAGGATCCGGGCGATGAATATAAAGCCCACCTCCAAACGTCACAAACACTCTGATATTTAGTTAACAGAGGATTTGAGCCTTTAGGTGAGGGGAAAAGTAAAATAATAAACAGGGAAGGGAAGGAAGGGAACAGCTGGGAAAGGGATGTACCTGAAACGACAGAACATACAGGGGTAAGATCACCTATCGTGCAACACCGAAATATCTAATGTACTGAATAGTAGAATGAATACCTGTGGGGAAAAAGGCAGGACTTTTCTACTGGTTTTCTCTGTTCCCCCTTTGAGATATACAAGCTTGAGACCTATAGGGAACACACATAGGTTAACCTCTGTCTGATGTCAATCACTAACACACTCATGACCCAGACAGGACTCTCCTCTCATACCTGAATCACAGCCTAAGCCTGCACAAAAAGGGATTCCGGGTGGGAGTCACCACCATGAAAAGAAGAACTGGATTGAGAGGGAACAATGCAGCTGTGAAAGTGTCAAAATCCAGGACACGGTAATGCGTGGGAAGCAAGAACCACTGCACTCCGCTCCCTCGAGGATAGTACACCCTGAACACCAGGCAGTCCCCAGGTACAAAATAAAGGCAGAGAGCAAAGTAAATGATAAACGAAGGTTGTTGGAAAGAAGGTAGAAAGGCACCACCTGAACAACACAACCTTCTAGACGTTTCTATACTCCTTATGGCAACGCGTAGCTGCGACCGCAACAGCGCTCCTCGAGTACATAGAAACAAATAGTCCAATAAACAAAGAACACATAACAAGCGCTTGTACTGACTACGTGGAGCTGCGACCGCCACCACGCACCGCCTACATCCAGTAGTAGTAGTACACAAGGATGGCCACAAAAGAAAACAAAAGTTGGAAGACATGGCAACGTGTGGCGACCTACCACTCCGCTCCGCTCCTCTGAATAAGTCCCAAAACAAAAGGCAAGCGCTGCAGTTCCTTCACTGCGCGCATCAACACAAACGGCAACGCGTGGATCCCCACAGCGCTCCGCTCAATGACGGGGAAGCTAGAGGCGAGGGGCCGCTCCTACCTGAAACGCTGAATGAATCACAGCAGCCGTCCAGGACGAGCCCCAAGCCGACAGCAAGACGCAACCTCCTTCCTCCAAAACGAGAGCAGGAAACAGAATAACACGCAACAGGATGCGTGTCACCCAGACTGATGTAGCCTCAGCCGAGGCCTCTGGGAAATGTAGTCTTTCATCAAAGAAAAGTGTAAACAGTCATTCCTATCGCATTGCGCTGTACTGCAGGCGCTCAGACGGGCTCTGACAGGGAGGCCAAGGATGACGAATAAAATCCACCCGGTATTAGTAGAGCATAAGGGGCCTGAAAGTAGATCTTTGGAACTCAGACCGAGGCCGATATCTCATCATATTCTAACAGAGTGGATGGCATGGCTGAGACACTCGAACACACTGTTGCAGATATCTTTAAGACCACCCTAGACTCGGTACAGGCGCAAATAAATGATTCCTTAGCCCCTCGACTAAAGGATTTGGACGATAAAATTGCCCAAATAAATCATCCCACAACTAAATTAGATATTATGCTTGAGAAGGGGAGAATTAATGTTGAAAATGGTGCTAACTTATTTGCAGAGTATAGGACAAGTCACCTCAAAAGCAAGGAAGCGACCACTGATGGGAATGTGGTGGGTCAATTGCTTATGGCTCCCCTAATGATACTGGTGTTGTGGGTGAAAGAGAACAATTATCAAAAATTAATGCAGCCCAAATTAAACGTAATACGATCAGGAGGGAAGAGAAGAGAACAATTAGTGCAGAGAACAAGTAACCCTTGTAGTAATAATTTAAGGGTACCTGCATCTAATCCTGACTAAATTGAATATATCCCCAACTGCGACAATTTAGGTTTACCCCCAGCTGCATGCCCGTTTGTCCTAATCTTACCTGGAGTACCGGCTTTAAGGAGGGACCAAACCGAAACATCGTTCACTCTTAGAAATAAGGTTGTTGGTTTGCTTCAAAAGGTTAAAAAATGTAGCCCCCAAAAACTGGATGAGATCCTGATGGTGCGTAGGGTAGGGTGGGTGGGTGACCAGAAGAAAAATATTGAAAGTGATTGTGTGGTCATAAATTTTAGGCGCCCTCATATGGTCCGTAATCTCCTAAGAATAAGCGAGGAATCCATGACGGAGACTACTAATATCCACACTCTCCCACTGGGGTACTTTTACCGACCAATTGGGGATGAAATATATAGGAACCATGACAATCTTACCCCTCTTGATACATTTAATAGATTTCAAGACTTATCCTCCCTGGGGACTGTATATTGACTGTTTTCCATGATTGCACAAGGAGTAGGAAGTGTGGCCACGTGTGTAGAAATGGAAACAACTGAGATAATGGATGCCCCAGTTTTTGAACACTTGACTAATGTACCTATGGTGAAAGAGACTGATTGGGAAGTAAGTGGGTCAAAGCATAAAAATGTGTTATTGACTCCGGGCAAAGATGTGGAATTGCCCGCAGCAAACATATGCATATATGATACCTTGTCATACAAACCCTTCGTGGCAAAGAGTGGTGATAATTCCCTAGGTCTAAAAATAATCTCATGGAACATAGCAGGGATTAGGAAGAATATTAGTGATCCTGAATGGAGTGATTATATCGAATCAAGTGATATCAGCCGTTTTCAGGAAACTTGGGCATTAAAGTCCCCACACAGAGTGGGATATAGAACTTTTAATATTGATACAATTCCTTCTGTGAGAGGCAGGCCCTCGGGGGGGGGGTTAATATGGGTGAAGGTAACACTCGAGATTCGAATAACAATGTTAAAAATTAACTCATTGGATGTTCTGGGATTGAGAATTATTACAAAAGATGGAAGGGTGTTATATTTATTTAATGTTTACAATAGACCATCCTCTTCTTCCAAGGAGTCAGTTACACTGGAAAAGCTAGACTCCTTCCTAAATGACATGGAGGAGAAACCAAGTATAATATTGGGTGGCGACTTGAACTGTAACTATGAGCCGATCATTGATATTCCCATGCTAAATAATATTAACCCGGTCCAGTGTACAGTATTGGCAGTCCAAATCACGAGGATGATAGCTGCTCGTGGACTGAGAGCATGTAATGGCCAACTTCCATCGGATTCAGTAAAAGCCCCGACTTTCATAAGGAACAATTGTCAAAGTAACATTGACTATGTTATGGTTTCCCTTGACATTTGGTCTTATGTAATAGACCTTGAAATTATGCCTAGGATTGAGAGTGACCATCGTCCACTCCAATTACTATTTTCTAGCAGCCTATTGTCTAATGTAATTTCAGCAAATGAAGTAGTTAATCAGGCCAACATATTTAACAATGTCATATTAGCCAGTAATAATCGCCGCTCATTAAAATGGGTCCATATATTGGAGCATGGAGAAGTACTAGCCGAAGTTTATAGATTGCTAGCTGACACGTTTGCTAGATACTTAAGCATACCATTAGAGGGGAGTACCTTTATTGATTTACACAACGTTTTTTTTTAAGTCATTAAAAATGTTGGTAACTAAAATGCCCCCCCCCAAAAAAACAAAGTATAAACAAATTGACAAGTGGGAAACCCTGGAATGGTAAGGATTGCCGCAATGTCAAGGCTAGACTACTACAAGCAGTAAAAAATAGGTCTCCTGCTGAAATAAAGGAGGCGAGGAAAAAATATAAAGTAATACAAGAGCAGTCTAGAAAGAACTGGGATGAGAGAAGTTGGTCAGAACTGCTCAAGGCAGCCAAGGAAAAGGACCAAGTGGGGTTCTGGAGACTGGTGGCAAAGAGGAATCGTACTGATGGGGTGGTCAATGATGTGTTTCTTGATGAAATAACTTGGGTCGAACATTTCTCGCAGTTGTATAGGGCTTCAGAAGACATAGAGGAATTTGATAAAGATAGATTGGGGCAAAGCCCAAACGGAGAGACATTGGTGTTTGAAATAGATGAAACAGTGCTTGCAATTAATGCAGTAAAATATGGTAAGGCGCCAGGACTGGACAAAATTCCGGCCGATTTATATAAGCACGAAACCGATGTATGGGCACCTTATATTCACTTTTTATGTAATTCTTTACCTGCAGGTGCTGATTTTCCAGATAGCTGGAGGGGTGCGGAAATCGTACTAATTTTTAAAAAGGGTAAGAGGAGCAAGCCATCAAATTATCGCCCCATTAGTTTAATGGATATTTTACAGAAAATGTACGCAAGGCACATTTTAACACGTGTGAACATATGGTTGGAGGAAAGCTCTGTGCTTACCAAGTTTCAAGCAGGCTTCAGACCCAGAATAACCACTATAGACCAGGTTTTTAGATTTTGTTGTTTATGTTGGAAATATGTCCACATAAGGAAAGGGCATCTCTATGTCGCATTTGTCGAGCCTTTGATCTGGTCTCACGCGATCTTTTATGGGAGATTTATTCTCACAAGGTCTTCCGGTTTGCCTTTTGCAGCAAATTATACGGTTGCATGAAAATACCTAGGCTAAAGTAAGATGGGGACCAAATGGCGAACTAACAAACGCTATTCCAATTAAGCGGGGCGTCCGCCAGGGTTGTGTACTGGCTCCTACATTATTCTCAATGTTCGTCAATGATATCCCATCATACTTAGAGGGCTGCAATAATGATGCACCTAAAATGAATGGAGAAAGGGTTTCTTCACTTTCATTTTCAGACAATACTATATTGATATCTCAAACACCTAGGGGTCTGCAATCCCTTTTAAATTCCTTTCAAACATATTGCAATAGGAAAGGCATTGAGATTAATACTAATAAGACCAAATACATGGCCATAAATCCCCATAAATATTTCAGGGGAAACCTGTTCTTAAATGACCAAAAACTAGAATCAGTGCAAAGTTGTATCTACTTGGTAGTCACACTGGATTCAAAACTCTTGTGGAAAACCCAAGTAGAGAAAAGCAAGATGATATTTGCACAGAATACATTGCCTACTGTGAAAAAACACGGGTCGAGCCTTAGTAAAGCCGTATCCCCGGCACTTGAAGTTTTTAAGTTTTTTTAAATTTTTTTTTATTGTCCTCATATCCACCATGGTAAAAGAAAGCCATCTAAAACAAGCCATAGAACCGCTGTCTCAGTATTATACTGGATAGGATCTTGTGGAGTAGGGGGACCCAGCATCCTACAGCTGTTGCTAGCTTCGTCTCATTATTGGCTACCATTGGGGAAGCCCGCAGCATGGCCTGAGCCGGGCTTCGACCGGCTATCTGCTGTGCTTATGGCTGAACCATGCAAACACAACAATGATGGACAGAATGTGGATCAATGTCACACATTCACCCCAGTCCAAAGATCTGGGCCCAAATCCATCGTTTTTCCACTCCACACCACCCTGGGTTAGACAATGGCGATATGCAAATCAGCGCTGACCCTGTGCCCCATGGGAACAGTCCAGTCCGAACTACAAAAGCCATGTCCTTCCCAGAACGGAAACAAGCATCCGAGGACCGGCCCGGTTTCGAGGTAACACCTCTCATCAGCCCGGCTAGCTTGATTCCAGTGGTGTGGAGTGCCTGGGACTCACGTCTGAGCATCCCCAGTACACTTAGAGCGGTACCTGCAAACACAACAATGATAGACAGAATGTGGATCAATGTCACACATTCACCCCAGTCCAAAGATCTGGGCCCAAATCCATCGTTTTTCCACTCCACACCACCCTGGGTTAGACAATGGCGATATGCAAATCAGCGCTGACCCTGTGCCCCATGGGAACAGTACAGTCCGAACTACAAAAGCCATGTCCTTCCCAGAACGGAAACAAGCATCCGAGGACCGGCCCGGTTTCGAGGTAACACCTCTCATCAGCCCGGCTAGCTTGATTCCAGTGGTGTGGAGTGCCTGGGACTCACGTCTGAGCATCCCCAGTACACTTAGAGCGGTACCTGCAAACACAACAATGATGGACAGAATGTGGATCAATGTCACACATTCACCCCAGTCCAAAGATCTGGGCCCAAATCCATCGATTTTCCACTCCACACCACCCTGGGTTAGACAATGGCGATATGCAAATCAGCGCTGACCCTGTGCCCCATGGGAACAGTCCAGTCCGAACTACAAAAGCCATGTCCTTCCCAGAACGGAAACAAGCATCCGAGGACCGGCCCGGTTTCGAGGTAACACCTCTCATCAGCCCAGCTAGCTTGATTCCAGTGGTGTGGAGTGCCTGGGACTCACGTCTGAGCATCCCCAGTACACTTAGAGCGGTACCTGCAAACACAACAATGATGGACAGAATGTGGATCAATGTCACACATTCACCCCAGTCCAAAGATCTGGGCCCAAATCCATCGTTTTTCCACTCCACACCACCCTGGGTTAGACAATGGCGATATGCAAATCAGCGCTGACCCTGTGCCCCATGGGAACAGTCCAGTCCGAACTACAAAAGCCATGTCATTCCCAGCACGGAAACAAGCATCCGAGGACCGGCCCGGTTTCGAGGTAACACCTCTCATCAGCTCGGCTAGCTTGATTCCAGTGGTGTGGAGTGCGTGGGACTCACGTCTGAGCATCCCCAGTACACTTAGAGCGGTACCTGCAAACACAACAATGATGGACAGAATGTGGGTCAATGTCACACATTCACCCCAGTGCAAAGATCTGGGCCCAAATCCATCGTTTTTCCACTCTACACCACCCTGGGTTAGACAATAGCGATATGCAAATCAGCGCTGACCCTGTGCCCCATGGGAACAGTCCAGTCCGAGCTACAAAAGCCATGTCCTTCCCAGAACGGAAACAAGCATCCGAGGACCGGCCCGGTTTCGAGGTAACACCTCTCATCAGCCCGGCTGCTAGCTTGATTCCAGTGGTGTGGAGTGCCTGGGACTCACGTCTGAGCATCCCCAGTACACTTAGAGCGGTACCTGCAAACACAACAATGATGGACAGAATGTGGATCAATGTCACACATTCACCCCAGTCCAAAGATCTGGGCCCAAATCCATCGTTTTTCCACTCCACACCACCCTGGGTTAGACAATGGCGATATGCAAATCAGCGCTGACCCTGTGCCCCATGGGAACAGTCCAGTCTGAACTACAAAAGCCATGTCCTTCCCAGAACGGAAACAAGCATCCGAGGACCGGCCCGGTTTCGAGGTAACACCTCTCATCAGCCCGGCTAGCTTGATTCCAGTGGTGTGGAGTGCCTGGGACTCACGTCTGAGCATCCCCAGTACACTTAGAGCGGTACCTGCAAACACAACAATGATGGACAGAATGTGGATCAATGTCACACATTCACCCCAGTCCAAAGATCTGGGCCCAAATCCATAGTTTTTCCACTCCACACCACCCTGGGTTAGACAATGGCGATATGCAAATCAGCGCTGACCCTGTGCCTCATGGGAACAGTCCAGTCCGAACTACAAAAGCCATGTCCTTCCCAGAACGGAAACAAGCATCCGAGGTCCGGCCCGGTTTCGAGGTAACACCTCTCATCAGCCCGGCTAGCTTGATTCCAGTGGTGTGGAGTGCCTGGGACTCACGTCTGAGCATCCCCAGTACACTTAGAGCGGTACCTGCAAACACAACAATGATGGACAGAATGTGGCACCCCAGTCCAAAGATCTGGGCCCAAATCCATCGTTTTTCCACTCCACACCACCCTGGGTTAGACAATGGCGATATGCAAATCAGCGCTGACCCTGTGCCCCATGGAAACAGTCCAGTCCGAACTACAAAAGCCATGCTCAGACGTGAGTCCCAGGCACTCCACACCACTGGAGGCAAGCTAGCCAGGCTGATGAGAGGTGTTACCTCGAAACCGGGCCGGTCCTCGGATGCTTGTTTCCGTTCTGGGAAGGACATGGCTTTTGTAGTTCGGACTGGACTGTTCCCATGGGGCACAGGGTCAGCGCTGATTTGCATATCGCCATTGTCTAACCCAGGGTGGTGTGGAGTGGAAAAACGATGGATTTGGGCCCAGATCTTTGGACTGGGGTGAATGTGTGACATTGATCCACATTCTGTCCATCACTGTTGTGTTTGCAATTACCGCTCTAAGTGTACTGGGGATGCTCAGACGTGAGTCCCAGGCACTCCACACCACTGGAGGCAAGCTAGCCGGGCTGATGAGAGGTTTTACCTCGAAACCGGGCCGGTCCTCGGATGCTTGTTTCCGTTCTGGGAAGGACATGGCTTTTGTAGTTCGGACTGGACTGTTCCCATGGGGCACAGGGTCAGCGCTGATTTGCATATCGCCATTGTCTAACCCAGAGTGGTGTGGAGTGGAAAAACGATGGATTTGGGCCCAGATCTTTGGACTGGGGTGAATGTGTGACATTGATCCACATTCTGTCCATCACTGTTGTGTTTGCAATTACCACTCTAAGTGTACTGGGGATGCTCAGACATGAGTCCCAGGCACTCCACACCACTGGAGGCAAGCTAGCCGGGCTGATGAGAGGTGTTACCTCGAAACCGGGCCGGTCCTCAGATGCTTGTTTCCGTTCTGGGAAGGACATGGCTTTTGTAGTTCGGACTGGACTGTTCCCATGGGGCACAGGGTCAGCGCTGATTTGCATATCGCCATTGTCTAACCCAGGGTGGTGTGGAGTGGAAAAACGATGGATTTGGGCCCAGATCTTTGGACTGGGGTGAATGTGTGACATTGATCCACATTCTGTCCATCACTGTTGTGTTTGCAATTACCGCTCTAAGTGTACTGGGGATGCTCAGACGTGAGTCCCAGGCACTCCACACCACTGGAGGCAAGCTAGCCGGGCTGATGAGAGGTGTTACCTTGAAACCGGGCCGGTCCTCGGATGCTTGTTTCCGTTCTGGGAAGGACATGGCTTTTGTAGTTCGGACTGGACTGTTCCCATGGGGCACAGGGTCAGCGCTGATTTGCATATCGCCATTGTCTAACCCAGGGTGGTGTGGAGTGGAAAAACGATGGATTTGGGCCCAGATCTTTGGACTGGGGTGAATGTGTGACATTGATCCACATTCTGTCCATCACTGTTGTGTTTGCAATTACCGCTCTAAGTGTACTGGGGATGCTCAGACGTGAGTCCCAGGCACTCCACACCACTGGAGGCAAGCTAGCCGAGCTGATGAGAGGTGTTACCTCGAAACCGGGCCGGTCCTCGGATGCTTGTTTCCGTTCTGGGAAGGACATGGCTTTTGTAGTTCGGACTGGACTGTTCCCATGGGGCACAGGGTCAGCGCTGATTTGCATATCGCCATTGTCTAACCCAGGGTGGTGTGGAGTGGAAAAACGATGGATTTGGGCCCAGATCTTTGGACTGGGGTGAATGTGTGACATTGATCCACATTCTGTCCATCACTGTTGTGTTTGCAATTACCGCTCTAAGTGTACTGGGGATGCTCAGACGTGAGTCCCAGGCACTCCACACCACTGGAGGCAAGCTAGCCGGGCTGATGAGAGGTGTTACCTCGAAACCGGGCCGGTCCTCGGATGCTTGTTTCCGTTCTGGGAAGGACATGGCTTTTGTAGTTCGGACTGGACTGTTCCCATGGGGCACAGGGTCAGCGCTGATTTGCATATCGCCATTGTTTAACCCAGGGTGGTGTGGAGTGGAAAAACGATGGATTTGGGCCCAGATCTTAGGACTGGGGTGAATGTGTGACATTGATCCACATTCTGTCCATCACTGTTGTGTTTGCAATTACCGCTCTAAGTGTACTGGGGATGCTCAGACGTGAGTCCCAGGCACTCCACACCACTGGAGGCAAGCTAGCCGGGCTGATGAGAGGTGTTACCTCGAAACCGGGCCGGTCCTCGGATGCTTGTTTCCGTTCTGGGAAGGACATGGCTTTTGTAGTTCGGACTGGACTGTTCCCATGGGGCACAGGGTCAGCGCTGATTTGCATATCGCCATTGTCTAACCCAGGGTGGTGTGGAGTGGAAAAACGATGGATTTGGGCCCAGATCTTTGGACTGGGGTGAATGTGTGACATTGATCCACATTCTGTCCATCACTGTTGTGTTTGCAATTATGGCTGAACCATGGGCACCATAGTAGTGTAATCATTGGACCCGGGGAAAAAAAAAAAAAAACCCGGATCTTTATTGTGCCCAACCATGCATGTGCCAGAAGGCTCTTTTGTTTTTGTTCCCCGGTCTAGCTAGGTCCATTCGGGCCGTCTGTAGACTAGATGCCAGCCAGTCCCTGTGGGAAAGAGGTAGGGGGTCCTTCCACCTCTTACAGATCTCCCTCCTTTCCAAGAGGACCGTGTAGAACACTAGGCTTCTAGCTGCTCTCTGGGATCCTGTCAGGATCCCAAAAATCACTAACGGTAGATCAATGATAACTGGGAAACCCAACGATGCTGTAAGAGTCTTACCAATAGCTTCCCAGAATGTAGCAACCCGAGGGCATTAAAAAAAACATATGAGTGTCTGATGCTGCTAGCAGCCCACACCTTGGACATGCCACTGGATTCCCTAAGGCAAATTTAGATAGTCTCTGGGGAGAGTAATACGCTCCATGGAGGGTATAAAGATGGTTCCTGCGAAGCCATGAAGGCTTTACTATACTCTTTAAGAGCTCAAATGAGGTGGACCAAAGTTTTTAAGTTTAAGGTCCAGTCTGCCGCTCTATATGGGGCTGAAATATGGTGGCCGTTTTGTAAGAATGTTTTTGCAAATAGTGAAAACAAATTCTATAGGACCCTCTTAAGATTACCAAGAAGCACACCACTAATACCTCCAATGCTTGATTTAAGCATGAAACGCACGGACCATCATGTCACCTTGAGACCATTGTCACTATGGGTGAGACTCTGGTGTACACCAGAGCTAGCTGATTTTAAAAACGGCCTTGAGGAAATAAAGAGACTGGACTTGAATACATCTAATATTTGGTTAAAACACATGTGTTCCTCTTTGATCAGGATTGGTTTGGCACATTTTTGGGAAGAACCATCAAACCTAACCCAAAATTCAAAAAAATTGTTGAAAACGGCCTTTTGGTCATACATTGATCATAGCGGGCTAAATGTCCAAGTGGGTGGTACTTTGATATGTAATTTCCTTACTTTTAAAGACAGTCCTTGCTTTGAACAATTTTTAGATGAAGTTCAGCCACCCCTCGCTAAAAGTCTATATATGAAATTTAGATATGGAATATTGAAAACCAATAAGACCATAGCGAGATGGACAAGTACTTGTGTAGACAAAACTAGTGACCGAAGTATTATGTGTCAAAGTAATAGCAGAGAAGACGAGTCACATATCCTCTTCTTCTGCCCAGCCTATGCGGCGGCTAGGAAAACATGGATAAAGCCTCTTTGCCACAATTTAGGAATACGCTCCTTTAGGGAAGCAGAAAGGATTATTAAGACTGATACTAGGTGTTGGACCTGGGGGTTTCCCAGTCACATAGGGTAGCCTGGTACCGAATGGGAAGGTCTAACCTAGAGGCAAAAGTGTTAAGCTTGCGTCTCACCCTCTCAGTAACTCAATGTCCATCCATCCAAAAATGACACTACACCATAATTTTATAAAAGTAGAAAAGCTTTATCATTCCTTAAGTTAGTTTTGCAGTTACTCGCCATTTATTAAATCAACATCTAGTCTGTTTTCCTCTTATATTTGTTATGGTAAACACATATAATAGCATAGGTACACCATTCAACAGCACTTCTCCCTTTGCATCTAGTTTATCAAGACGTGGTTTACTCATAAATTTGTTACATTTCCTAAAAGGAAGAGAATATAACCTGGTGTCAATTCTACACACTGGTACCTTGTTAAGGGAAATAACCCGCTGTCTGCCCAGAATGCTAACTGTGGATGGTATCAGTACATTATTGTCCTTACATTACATTTGTTTAATAACATTCGTTTCAGAGTACAATTCAGAATTTCTTTACATACAGCCTTTCAGGATTTTCTGGAAGGAATAGCCCAATTAATGGAGGTCACTTCTGAGGTAAATCAATCGCAAAGGGGGGGGGGCTTACTTCTTCAATGAATTCTGGCATCACCTACAATTCCACATTAACTTTTGTTCCTTTTTCTCAGCACCAATCCCAGATTTGCCTAGGGTAAAAAAAAGGGTGGCTCTTGAGCTCCTAGTTCGATCAGATGCTCTCCCTGGCCTTCCTGGCCCTTCTCCTATTGATATCAAAGGGGACTGGTCTCCTCACGCTCCAGCTGGGGACCTAGGAACTCTGCCTGGCCTCCCACCAGCCCAATTCCCCCACCTTACTTGATGCGGTGAGCGGTAACCAAGGCCCCCGTGTTCTTTAGCACCCAGAGATGCAACGTCCCCACATCCGACATTCTCTGCAGTCGGGAAGGCCCTCAGCAGCTGGCGCACGGAAAGGATGTTCAGTTGACCCCGCCTGCCAGAAGCCGGCTCCTGATGTCTCCGCCCTTCCGCTCTCCAAGAAGGGAAGAACCTCCCCAGGGTCTGGCTTCCTTCGGGATCGTCCCGCCTATTTGCGCTCTTCACTGTCAGCGCTGGGCGGTACTTTACTTGCACCCGATCTCCTCACCACATACAGGACACCTCCCTTTCCTTCACCGATCAGACTCCCGGCAGGCCCGGACTGGCCATAGCGGGCACCGGGCAATCCCCCGGTGCGCCGCAAGGGTGGGGGCCGATTTTGAGCCACTGGGGGCTGATTTTGTTACAGGGCCGTTTTTGCAGCGGCCCTGCAACAAAATCGGCCGAAAACCGGCCCTAGCAAAGGGCCCGGCGGCACCTCCAACCCCCCCCGAGTGGGGAGGGGGGGCCGGCCGAGCACTTTGCCAGGGCCGGTTTTGGTTCCCAGTCCGGCCCTGACTCCCGGTCACCAACGGGTCCGAATCCCACTCCGCTCCACATACACGGCCGGAGCTCCAAGCAGCCCGCAGCAGCCCAGTCAGGTACGCTCCGTTCCAGTCAGGAACTACGACAACTTGGTACCCCCGCCAGGGGGAGGGGGCAGATTCCGAGGAGTTTAGTTGGATTATTGCCGAGTCTATGAGCCAGTCCTCCAGGCGATTAAACGAGGGTAGAAGGGGGATTAAATACAGCAAATCCAGTCCCTTATATGACAAGGCTATTCTCTCCTTCTCTCCTACGGCTTGCTTGCCCTCTCACCCCTCCACTGAGTCCAGGACTTCTCTCACAGGAACGTTAAGGGAAAAGAGGGTAGAGGTGATTTCACGACCTCAAAGCAGCAGGGCCAGATCCACGCACAGGGGAAGTGTCGACAGCGAGGGATAGCAGCCCCAAGGGACAATCAACCCTCCTTCAGTGCACTGATCTCCCTGACCAGTGGTCTAGACTCCTAACTGAACTCTCTGGTTTCCTACTTCTAAAATGGCTGCTCTGGTGTTGACCCTTTTATAGGCTAGCCTCAGGCTTCCAGAACCAGCTGGAAGGTTCTGGAGTTTCCCTATATTGTCCTATGGGTCTATTCCCTGAGGAAAAGAGTTATGGCAGTTACTGGCCACCATTTTGTGTATCCCATAGTTTTAGTCAGAAAAGACACCCAAGGCAGGGAAAAAAAACCTACAGGGGCAAAGAGCACCTAACACCTAGGTCAACACCTGAAAAATTCCAGTGGACATAAAAAATAGAAAGATTGAGGGGCAAAAAGGGGACAAAAATAAATAAATAATTAGGAGGGACCACCCAAAGGTCTGACAGGTCTAACACGAGTCCCCCCCAGCTGAAAGTGGGGAGAGCTACCCAATCCCTTGGGAGTTCTCATCATCAAGGCGGAAATACCTTGAGAGACAGTCTGCATTGGCGTGGTCCACTCCAGGCCGATGTTCCACCCGGAAGTCCATTCCCTGTAGGGAGATGGACCCTCTCAACAGCCAACGAAGGGGTCGATGGTCAGTCTGAACCAGGAAGTGCGAGCCAATCAGGTATGGCCGCAACTTCTTCAGAGCCCATACCACTGCAAAAGCTTCCTGCTCAATTGCACTCCACTTCTGTTCCCGGGGAAGCAGTCTCCTAGACAGAAAGACAACAGGTTGATCCAGACCCTCTTCATTGAGTTCCGATAACACTGCCCCAATGCCATGCTCTGATGCATCTGTTTGAACAATGAACTCCTTGGAGAAATCTGGGGCCCTCAGGACCCGTGCTGCACACATCGCTTGTTTCAGCTTCTCAAAGGCTTGCTGACAAGCCTCCGTCCAGACTACCTGTCGAGGTTGCTTCTTGGATGTGAGCTCAGTGAGGGGCGCCACAATAGTGCCATACCCCTTCACAAAGCGACGGTAGTAGCCTGTGAGGCCCATGAAAGCTCGGACCTCAGTTTGGGTCTTGGGGGGCTCCCAGGCCATGATTGCCTCAATCTTTGCCTGGAGGGGCTGCACCGCTCCCCTGCCAACTAAGTGGCCCAGGTACACAACCGACCCCTGCCCGATCTGACATTTACTGGCCTTGATTGTCAAGCCAGCTTGTTTCAGGGCCTGGAGAACAGCTTGTAAGTGACACAAATGGTCCTCCCAACTGCTGCTGAAGATAGCTATGTCATCCAGATAAGCAGCGGAGAAAGCCTCCATTCCAGAGAGGACCTAGTTCACCAGCCGCTGAAAAGTGGCAGGGGCGTTCTTGAGCCCAAAGGGCATCACACAGAACTGGTAGTAGCCCTCAGGCGTGGAGAAGGCTGACCTTTCCTTTGCTCCATCTGTAAGGAAGATCTGCCAGTACCCTGATGTAAGGTCAAAGGTACTCAGGTATTGGGCAGCTCCCAGCCGGTCAATAAGTTCATCCGCCCTCGGGATCGTATGTGCATCAGTCTTGGTCACTGAGTTCAGTCCCCGGTAATCCACACAGAACCTCAGTTCTGGAGTGGTGCCCAGTGGGGCAGCTTTTGGTACCAGAACCACCGGACTGGACCAGGGGCTACTAGAAGGTACAATAACTCCTAGCTCCAGCATCTTGGTAACTTCACTGTGGATGCTGGCCTTCACCTTGTCTGACAGCCGGTAGGTCTTAGACTTCACTGGTGGGCTGTCTCCTGTGTCCACATCACGGGTACACAGGTGGGTCTGTCCCGGGAAAAGGGAGAACAACGAGGAGTACTGCTCCAAGACCTGGCGGCAGTCCTCTCGCTGCTCAGGAGTTAGAGATGGGGAGAGAATCACTCCCTCCACCGACCCATCCTTTTCCTGAGACGAAAAGAGATCAGGGAGAGGCTCGTTTCCGCTTCCTCTGCTCCATCAGTCACAATCATCAAGATGACCTCGGGCCTCTCGTGGTGGGGTTTGAGGCGATTGGCATGCAGCACCCGTAGGGGCTGTCGAGGGGTCTTAAGATCCACCAGATAAGTGGCCTTACCCTTCTTCTCCATCACCTCAAAGGGGCCTGTCCAGCGATCCTGGAGGGCACTTAGCTCTCCAGGTTCCATCACCCACACTTTCTGGCCAGGCTCCAACTCCACAGGGTGAGCGTTGTGGTCATACCACTCTTTCATCACTGCTTAGCTGGCTTCCAAGTTGTCAGAAGCTTGTTTCCACAACTTAGCCATTTGGCTCCGGAAAGCCAGCATGTAGCTCACCACATCCTGGGGAAGCTTCCTGGGAGACTTTTCCCATCCGTCTTTCACCAGGCTGAGAGGTCCACGCACAGGGTGCCCATACAGAAGCTCGAAGGGGCTGAAGCCCACTCCCTTCTGTGGAATTTCCCTGTAGGAAAACAACAGACAGGGTAGGAGGACATCCCATTTCCTCTGCAGGCTCTCAGGCAGACTTCTTATCATGCCTTTCAAGGTCTTGTTGAACCTTTCCACCAGACCATTGGTCTGTGGGTGATAAGGAGTGGTAAACCGGTAGGTAACTCCACACTCCTTCCACATAGCCCGCATATATGCTGACATGAAGTTGGTCCCCCTGTCGGACACAACCTCCTTGGGGAAACCCACTCGGGTAAAGATCCCCATCAGGGCCCTAGCCACTACAGGTGCAGTAATGGTCCTCAGAGGTATTGCCTCTGGGTACCGTGTGGCGTGATCCACCAGAACCAGGATAAACCTGTGACCAGCTGTAGTTGGTGGATCCAATGGCTCCACAATGTCGATGCCCACCCTTTCAAAGGGGGTGCTAATGACAGGAAGTGGTTCCAGGGGAGCTTTCAGCTTCACCCCTGTGTTCCCACTGGCTTGGCAGGATACACATGTCCGACAGTATGTGTCGGATGACACTTTCATCTGAGGCCAGTAAAAGTGGGGGACAAGCCGGGCAAAGGTCTTGTCCTGACCTAAGTGTCCTGCCAAGGGAATTTCATGAGCCAGTTCTAAAAGAAAGGCTCGGTAGCATTATGGGACAACCAAGGCCCGTGATGAACCGTGCACAGGTGCCTTAGGTTCACTGTAGAGGAGTCCATCCTCCCAGTAAATATGGTAGTTCCCGACAACGTTCCCTGCTGCCTGGGCTTCGGCCTGTCACCTCAGTCCCTCAAGGGTTGGGCATTCCTTCTGGCCCTTACAGAACTCCTCCCTGGTAGGCCCTCCTTCCACATGCCACTCAGCAGGGATAGGTAAGTTCTCCAGGGACACAACCTCCCCCTCCACGGACTGCTGGTCCACCACCGCAGGTGGCCTATCTGTCTCATGGGGGGAGAAAGCCAAGGCAGGCTTCTCCTGTCCTTGGTTCTTTCCCTTTTTGGCAGCTGGCTGTGCCTTTGTTCCAGGCTCCAACCCAAGCGAACTCCCCCTCCGGGTAGTCGCAGACCTTGTGCTAGCACAGGCCCAGTCAGGTGTACCCAGCATCTCAGAATGAGTCCAGTATTCCACCTCCTTTCAAGCATTGTGCTCCATGTCATTTCCCAACAGACAATCGACTGGCACGGCAGGGCTTACGGCAACTCGAAGTGAACCTGCAACCCCTTCCCACTCAAATGGAACCTCGGCCACAGGGTAGTGGCCCAATCTGCCGTCAGCCATCGCGGCGGGGTGGAGTACATGTGGAATCACCTGCTCTGGAGACACCAGTTGACTCCTTACCATAGTCATACTGGCTCCTGTGTCTCTCAGAGCCTCCCCTCTTTGGCCATTGATGGTGACCCACTGCCCATACTTTACAGTATTTGAGGGCACCTGGATCTTAGGAACCATCTCCCGATCTCCCAGGGACACTAAGGTGACACCCGCCCACTCACCCCCCTTATCCAATGGCAACTCCTCCCCGAGCACTACACTAGCTACTCCCGGGGCTTTTCCTCCAGTGGGAGGGGGTGGTCTCTCTGGGCACTTGACATCTCCCTTATAATGTCCAACACCACCACACTCAAAGCAGTGGACAACCCTTGGCTGCTGACTTTGGCCAGGATGAGGGTTTCTGGGCGGGTTAACCTTAGGGGTGAATCCTGTTCCTTTTCCCTGGAAACTGTTTTGGGGGCCTTTCAAGAACTCCCTCTTTTTATCTCCCCCCTCTTTCTTCTGGGGGGTGCCCTGTCCGGTCCTTTGGGAATTCCCTCCAGTCCCCTTTGAGGACACCCGGGTACTTGCCCAGATGTCCGCCTCCTCAGCAGGCTTCCGGGGGTTGGTCAGCTTGCTGTCCACCAGGTGTTGACGCAGCTCGGGAAAACATTTCTCGAGTAGGTGCTCCTTGAGAATTAGGTCATACAACCCCTCATAGTCCCCTACCTCGCTGCCTTGTACCCAACCCTCTAACACCTTCTTTGCGTAGTCCAAGAAATCCACCCAATTCCGTGTGCCTAGTTTGTGACTACCCCATAACTTCTGACGGTATTTTTCTGAAGTCAGTCCAAACTTTCTTATTAGCGCCACTTTCATGGTGAGGTAGTGGGTCTGCTCTTCCTGCTCTAGGGCCAAGAGTGTATCGATCCCTGCAGGAGGCAAGTACTTATACAAGCCACCCCCCAGTGTTTCTCCAGTATCCCATGGGCTCTTAAGGAGACCTCATAGGCAGCCAGCCACTTGGCGATGTCATCCCCTGTGCTGTAGCTGGCGACTACGTCCTTTGGTAGATAAGGTCTGGGTTCCCTGGTCACATCCTTTGGTTCGCTGCCACCATTTGGAGAACTGGGAGTCCCTGCCTGTAGGGCCTTGAGATCTAACTCTCTGAGTTTCAACTCGTGAGCCATCCTCTGCTCCTCCCTCTCCTTTTCCAACCTGGCTAACTCCCACTTTAGCTGTCTTTTTTCCCTCCTGTCCGCTAGTTCAGCTTCAGTCAAGCTTCTAGCGGAGACACTGCTGCCCTCTCTTGAGAGTGTTCTGGGACCTGTCAGTAAGTTCTCCCTCTCAGATTGGTACAACACATCTACCCCGATGACAGTGTCCCTGTCTACCTCCTCCTCCTCCTTCCCATCTGGGTGAGCTGCCACCCACGCCCTCAAGCTGGTTTGAAGTTCCCCCTTTTTAGCACCACGCTTGAAGAACACTCCCATATTTTGACAGAATTCTCGGAGTTGAGCCACAGTATAGGTTTCTAACTCCTCCAGAACAAATACCAAAGAGAGTCAAGGACAGCCACCTGGAAGGAATTAATTTAGAGGGTATTTAAAAGCTACCTCCACCCACCACCAGGAGTAAATTTGGAAAAACAAAATTATAATTAAGGAGTCCGCCAGGAGAAAACTCCAGGTGTAGGTCTATGGAGTACACTAGGTTACTATAGAGTGGGCACAAGCACAGTTCTCATCCCACCGCTGGACACCAATTATGTTGGACCTGGGGGTTTCCCAGTCACATAGGGTAGCCTGGTACCGAATGGGAAGGTCTAACCTAGAGGCAAAAGTGTTAAGCTTGCGTCTCACCCTCTCAGTAACTCAATGTCCATCCATCCAAAAATGACACTACACCATAATTTTATAAAAGTAGAAAAGCTTTATCTTTCCTTAAGTTAGTTTTGCAGTTACTCGCCATTTATTAAATCAACATCTAGTCTGTATTCCTCTTATATTTGTTATGGTAAACACATATAATAGCATAGGTACACCATTCAAGAGCACTTCTCCCTTCGCATCTAGTTTATCAAGACGTGGTTTACTCATAAATTTGTTACATTTCCTAAAAGGAAGAGAATATAACCTGGTGTCAATTCTACACACTGGTACCTTGTTAAGGGAAATAACCCGCTGTCTGCCTAGAATGCTAACTGTGGGTGGTATCAGTACATTATTGTCCTTACATTACATTTGTTTAATAACATTTGTTTCAGAGTACAATTCAGAATTTCTTTACATACAGCCTTTCAGGATTTTCTGGAAGGAACAACCCACTTAATGGAGGTCACTTCTGAGGTAAATCAATTGCAAAGGGGGGGGCTTATTTCTTCAATGAATTCTGGCATCACCTACAATTCCACATTAACTTTTGTTCCTTTTTCTCAGCACCAATCCCAGATTTGCCTAGGGTTAAATAGGGTGGCTCTTGAGCTCCTAGTTGGATCAGATGCTCTCCCTGGCCTCCCTGTCCCTTCTCCTATTGAAATCAAAGGGGACTGGTCTCCTCACGCTCCAGCCGGGGACCTAGGAACTCTGCCTGGCCTCCCACCAGCCCAATTCCCCCACCGTACTTGATGCGGTGAGCGGTAACCAAGGCCCCCGTGTTCTTTAGCACCCAGAGATGCAACGTCCCCACATCCGACGTTCTCTGCAGTCGGGAAGGCCCTCAGCGGCTGACGCACGGAAAGGAGTTTCAGTTGACCCCGCCTGCCAGAAGCCAGCTCCTGATGTCTCCGCCCTTCCGCTCTCCAAGAAGGGAAGAACCTCCCCGGGGTCTGGCTTCCTTCGGGATCGTCCCGCCTATTTGCGCTCTTCTCTGTCAGCGCTGGGCGGGACTTTACTTGCACCCTATCTCCTCACCACATACAGGACACCTCCCTTTCCTGCACCGATCAGACTCCCGGTCACCAACGGGTCCGAATCCCACTCCGCTCCACATACACGCCCGGAGCTCCAAGCAGCCCGCAGCAGCCCAGTCAGGTACTCTCCGTTCCAGTCAGGAACTACGACAACTTGGAACCCGCGCCAGGAGGAGGGGGCAGATTCCGAGGAGTTTAGTTGGATTATTGCCAAGTCTATGAACCAGACCTCCAGGCGATTCAACGAGGGTAGAAGGGGGATTAAATACAGCAAATCCAGTCCCTTATATGACGAGGCTATTCTCTCCTTCTCTCCTACGGCTTGCTTGCCCTCTCACCCCTCCACTGAGTCCACGACTTCTCTCACAGGAACGTTAAGGGAAAAGAGGGTAGAGGTGATTTCACGACCTCAAAGCAGCAGGGCCAGATCCACACACAGGGGAAGTGTCGACAGCGAGGGATAGGAGCCCCAAGGGACAATCAACCCTCCTTCAGTGCACTGATCTCCCTGACCAGTGGTCTAGACTCCTAACTGAACTCTCTGGTTTCCTACTTCTAAAATGGCTGCTCTGGTGTTGACCCTTTTATAGGCTAGCCTCAGGCTTCCAGAACCAGCTGGAAGGTTCTGGAGTTTCCCTATATTGTCCTATGGGTCTATTCCCTGAGGAAAACAGTTATGGCAGTTACTGGCCACCATTTTGTGTATCCCATAGTTTTAGTCAGAAAAGACACCCAAGGCAGGGAAAAAAAACTACAGGGGCAAGGAGCACCTAACCCCTAGGTCAACACCTGAAAAATTCCAGTGGACATAAAAAATAGAAAGATTTAGGGGCAAAAAGGGGACTAAAATAAATAAATAATTAGGAGGGACCACCCAAAGGGCTGACAGGTCTAACACTAGGCAATTGATAGTTTTTGGTATTAGTAGATTTTTACTTGCAATAAGCTTTGTACGAGATAAAGTGGGTCTGAAGCTATAAAAGGAACTGTAATGTAATCTAGCTATGTATTTTGCACATGTAATAACTGTTGTCAATTCGGGCTTTCCTAATGTCCCATATAACTTCACAATTTTAAAGTTATTAGCTATTAGAAATATTGATAAGATGAATCGAGTTAATGTTTCTAATGTGTTTCTTATTAATTGATACCTTTTTAATTAATTTATATTGAGATTTTATTGTACTGATTTCCAAACTGTATCCATAAATCTGCAAAGTCCTTAGCTCCTCCGTATAGACCTTACATGTGTAATGATTGTTTTTATGTTGTATCTTTTTTGGCTCTATTGCGCTGAAATAAAGATCATAAATGAAATGAATGACTCCCAGCATAGGCCAACAGTATGGGTGTGTGTGGATATGACTACCAGCAGTGCCCAGACATCGGAGGGGGGTGTGGATATGACTCCCAGCTGTGCCCAGACATAGGAGGGGTGGGTGCACAGGACTCCCAGCAGTGCCCAGACATCGGAGGGGTGTGTGGATATGACTCCCAGCGGTGCCCAGACATAGGAGCGGTGGCTGGATATGACTCCCAGCATAGGCCAACAGTATGGGGGGTGTGGATATGACTACCAGCAGTGCCCAGACATAGGAGGGGGTGTGGATATGACTCCCAGCATTGGCCAACAGTATGGGGGTGGGTGGATATGACTACCAGCTGTGCCCAGACATAGGAGGGGTGGCTGGATATGACTCCCAGCATAGGCCAACAGTATGGGGGTGTGTGGATATGACTACCAGCTGTGCCCAGACATAGGAGGGGCGTGAATATGACTCCCAGCAGGCCCCAGACATAGGAGGGGTGGGTGCACAGGACTCCCAGCAGTGCCCAGACATAGGAGGGGTGGGTGCACAGGACTCCCAGCAGTGCCCAGCCATAGGAGGGGGGTGTGGATATGACTCCCAGCAGTGCCTAGACATAGGAGGGGTGGCTGGATATGACTCCCAGCAATGCCCAAACATAGGAGGGGTGTGTGGATATGACTCCCAGCAGTGCCCAGACATAGGAGGGGTGGCTGGATATGACTACCAGCAGTGCCCAGACATAGGAGGGGTGTGTGTATCTGACTCTCAGCAGTGCCCAGACATGGGATGGGTGGCTGGATATGACTACCAGCAGTGCCCAGACCTAGGAGGGGGGTGGATATGACTCCCAGCAGTGCCCAGACATAGGAGGGGTGGCTGGATATGACTACCAGCAGTGCCCAGACATAGGAGGGGTGGCTGGATATGACTACCAGCAGTGCCCAGAGATAGGAGGGGGTGTGGATATGACTCCCAGCAGTGCCCAGACATAGGAGGGGTGTGTGGATATGACTCCCAGCAGTGCCCAGACATAGGAGGGGGGGTGGATATGACTCCCAGCAGTGCCCAGACATAGGAGGGGTGGCTGGATATGACTACCAGCAGTGCCCAGACATAGGAGGGGTGGCTGGATATGACTACCAGCAGTGCCCAGAGATAGGAGGGGGTGTGGATATGACTCCCAGCAGTGCCCAGACATAGGAGGGGTGTGTGGATATGACTCCCAGCAGTGCCCAGACATAGGATGGGTGGCTGGATATGACTACCAGCAGTGCCCAGACATAGGAGGGGTGTGTGGTTATGACTGCCAGCAGTGCCCAGACATAGGAGGTGTGGAAAAGTAAATTTTGCCATGTTCTGTGTCCCTACGTGTCCCCCATCCTATGTTGTATGTGCATGATTAATATGCATATGTATTCCCCATGATCGATTAAAGACGCAATTACAGTTGTGTCCATCTCTAGTATGCCAGTTTCCAGTTCTCGTGAAAGCCACGAGTATTAAGCCTATGTAAAGCTACGTTGCCACGTTTCACAGTGTGCCCGTTATTTCACTGTAAAGTCCCCGTTTCCAGGCCTCAAAAGGGCCCGGACTCAGATTCAGCTCCTGTCTCCTGAACCCTCGCTGAGGAGCGATACAGCCCCCACCTGTATCCCTGACCCTTCACTTACTTCCTGCCTCACAGTGCCCGGCTCGGCCTGGCTCTGCCTGCCAGTCTGCCAAGAGTATGTTATGATTCCAGTTATCTGTCCAGCCCTCCTTCCCTGCATTCCTAAGCTACTGAATCGCATCAATAGTTTCCGTCATGGTCTAGCCTTTACGTCTCCATTTAAGAGAAATACTGTATTAATGGTCATTTAATATTCCTCAACACGCACTACATGTAGAATAATGCATGCACCAGTCTTAGTGTCTGTTAGCCTTTACCCTGATAACTCTTGGATTCTATCAACATGTTCTCTAAACATCAGATACTAGATAGTGTTTAGGTACATGTCGCTCTGACTCTCCAGACTTCAGTCTCTCCTTCTAGCGCAGAAGTCATAGCCCCCAGCTTCTCCCTAGTAACACGTCATTGTCAGTTTGCGCGCACCACTAGGTTAGAGGTCCCGGCTCCTTAGGTAGCCCCCTCCATGTTTCCGCCCCATTTATGACATATTCTGTTGCGTCTACACCACATGTCTATGTATACGCCCTGTTCACGCCTCTTGTTACACCTACTTTCTGCCTTATCTTTCGCGACTGCTACAGGCCCTGCCCACTGCTACGCCTATTGTATTGAACATCATGTGTTTTGTTTAACTATATATACTTGTGCACTGTTATTAAAAGTTGCTAGCCATCCCAGATCTTACCCGTGCAGGTTGTCCTGTTCCTGTCCTTTATGCTGTATTAAACCTGCAAACTCCTACTACCTCGAATCTTGACTCTTATTTATTGAGCTATCTGTTATTGTTATATCCAGTCAAAAATAGAGGTATTATTTATTTATTTACCACATAATGGCGCCCGAATAGGAACTTGCCCTTTCCCCACGCGCCGGTGAAGCCACGCAAGCCCCCTGATCCTCTGCAGCCGTGACGGAACCATACCGTGCACGTGCAGATATTTCTGCTTCAAGTATCCCTCAGGCCCACGGAGGAGACGGAGGTTGCGGTCCAGCATCCAGACGAGGCGGTGGAGGAACGCGGCGAGTCCCGACCAGAGCCCAAGCCGAGAGTCCAAGGTCCGAGGTACCCGGAGGCCCACCCGTAACAGAAGTCCGAAGTTCGTCCGTCCGGCGTCGTAGCAGTCCAGTCCAGTCCGAGGCCTTCCGTTCTTGCTGCCCGGTGAGTACCGTTGCTGGGGTAGTATCTAGACAGGGTCAATTGCATTGTCTCTGGTCCGTGGGTTTGGGGTACACAGATCCAACACGAAGTGTCCACTTAGGTGGATACGGGTCCTGACGTGTCTCTTTATGAGACCGGTAAGTTTCGTACTGTTTTAGCAGTGCATCTAGTTTCTGTTCTAGTCCGTTCTGTTCTCGAGAAATTCATGTATTCTGTTTTCAGTATTCCAGGTAGTATTTTGTCAAAACTGTTATTTTAAATGTCATTCATGTATTTCAATGTCGTGGTATGAAAGTGGAGTAGTTATCGTGTTCATTGTGTACTGTATTGTGTCTAGACTACAGTTCAGTCATGCCTTTGTTTTCGAAACTACGTCAGTTAAGAACTAGAAAAGGTCTGTTAGAAGAAGCAGTTCCTGTCCCGCCTAGGGACAGTCCAGGTCATTTTATGTATCAAAAGCATGGCATAAGTGCCATATTATATCTAGATTTATGGGTGGAGTACACCAAACAGTTCGAGGAAAAGTACAGATGGCCCGTATCGGGTACATGGGATGCCGAGTGCATCATGTGAGTAGAAGAAGCATTATGGAAAAAGAAAGCCAGACAGTCACAGAAAGATGCCATCGAGTTATGGCGCAAAGAATCTCATAAAAGAACCGAAAAAGAAATCAGAAAGTCAGAATTAAGTAGAGAATCCTCAGAAAGAGCCCAAGAAAGGGAACTAATCGAAATAGGTGAACGAGTTAAAACCGAACAATCAGACAGACAGAGAAATGCCCTCATTAAGGGTATGTATCCTCTTCTTGCTGAGGGCTTGCCAAAAGCAACCCCGGAAGCACCATGTAATTTTCCGCCACCTTTAGTTCCGACCAAGCTACGTCACAAACCGACCGCAGCTGATATTTTTCTCTCGTCCTATTTGGACGACACAGTCCCAGAATATGCAAATCCTGTTCCACCAGCTCCTGTAAATAATGTAATTCATGGTCCTCCAGTCACCGGGGCACCTGTTGCAGGACCTGTTACGGTACCCCCGGTCCAGCCCGTAGTACAAATTCCCGCCACATCAGTCACTCTGCCAGCACGAAGAGTATCACTCGACGATTCCAGTATAGGGGCCGCGGGAGGAGGTCCTCCTGGTACCCCGCCGCCAAATAGACGTTTAGGAGCAGTCGAGTTACATGAACGTGCGTTACAGCGTACGCCCAAATACAAGTCTATTGCAGAAATCAGACGACTTCTTACTGAATGCTGTTATGATCCAGTCCCAGGCGAGGATGGTATGGTTATATATTCCGTACGTATAAGACAGGTGTCCGAGTATTTGGTCACCCTACCGAATATGAAAGAAGATCTAGACAGAATGTATCGTTTCATTCGTACAGGAGACGATCCAGAAAGTATTGCTGAAGTCATGTCTCTCAGGAAATCTGAGATTCAGTTCATGTTATTAAAGTTTCTGATCAATTGTTTAATACGGGAACAAGATTCCCCGACTAAAGATCCGACCGAAATGAAAGTTCTGACACGGTGGAGTGATAATATAGCCGAGGGTAAGCACAAGACACTCAATAGTATGGAGCATATGTACAAGAAAATTCGTAAAGAAATAATAAGGTTACACGAACAACGCAAAGAAGCCCAAGTCGAGAAAGAAAACGACTCTTCTACTGAAGAGATAGAGGACGAGAATACCGCCAGAATAGCGTATGTAGGTAAATCTAGATTTCCAGACCGACACTTACGCCTAGAACACAAGAAAGTCTTTCATCTTCCAGCACCAGAACAAGGCTCTCTAGAACAAGTATTTCATGCTACCGATCACATTCTGAAATCACGAATCGGTTATAGTGAGTTAAGTACCATGCATGAACAAGAACTAGCCCGATCAGCAGTCCGATGGATTACTGATTCTACCACTTTTCCAGACGAAATAGTGGCACAAATGTTTCTGAAACTGCCCCCAGCCGAGCAGCGACTGGTGGGTATGTATATGATCCAGCACCTCATTACGCCGTATGAGGGTCAACATTCTGATCCAGGTCCGTTACATGATGTCCTGAACGAGTTACTCCAGTATAGATGGAAAGGTTTAAGTACCGATTTAATTAGTGTCATTCTAGAACAGCGCCACAAATATAGTATGTTTCTGAACCCGCATTTTGTTCATGTCTCACCTCCAGAAAGTAAACCGTTTTACATAGATAGACAGCATCCGCTACGAGAAGTACACCCAGTTAGGACACCAGATGGTGAAATGCAACGAGTATTTGTTTACATTCCAGTTACCAAGATGGAACTCTTAGAGATGAAGAAATTAATTCCCTGTCACGACAAAGATCCAGCAGGGTTCCACCGAGAATTAAAGGACATGCTCCGTATGGGAGAATACACGTATCCAGATATTATTAAAATGTTAAAAGTCCTGTTGCCTGCGGGCATATATGAAAAACTCAAGGAAAAGGATTGGGAGGTGGGAGAGAAAAAGATCGATTGGACAGCTCTAGAAGCTGAAGATAAGATACGAGTACCAGGTACCGGTCTTGGAGATAAATGTAAAGAATTACCTGAACTGTTAATACAAGTTTTGCCTAGATTATTAGCCACTAAAAAGGAAGACTGGGATGCAATCTCAGCCTGTAAACAGAAACAAGACGAAGACACTAGTGATTTTTATTCCAGATTTGAGAAATGTTTTATCATAAACAGTGGTTTGAAGACTAATAGCGAGTCATACCCTCATCTTTTTGTTACTAAATTAGTCGAGAATTCAAGTCCACAAGTTAAGAATAGAGTTTTGAAAGTCGAAAGTACATGGCAAGCTAGTACCCCGTCCCAGATGTTACAGATGCTCCAGTATCACCAGAATAGAATCAGAGAAGAGCAAGAACACGAGAGAAGACGTATGAAAGACACGAAAATGAAAGTACTAGTTGCACAATCTGTTCCTCAAGACAGTCAGAAGAGGGGTCCGCATCAAGCCAGTCATCCTGCAGCTCCTGTTAAAGGGACATGCAATTACTGTAAACAGCCAGGTCATTTTATAAACGAGTGTGCAGTTCTGAAACACAATATAGCCACTGGTAAAACTAAAGAAAGACCACGTCCGCCTAGACAAGAACAAGTTTCACAGACTTCTCAGCCACAGAATGCACAACAGACAGTTCCAGCACCGCAGCCTATCGCTGCAACACAGCATGTTACACAGCAGATGTACCAGTATGCACAGACAGAGTATCCAGAGTATCAAGCGTATTCATGAAACAGCCTAGAGAGGGAGGTAGGCTTGCCTCTCATCGAGATTCCTGTAGATCAAGAAGGTCCCTATGTTCACAGTCAAGTATTAGGGAAAGACAGAAAGTTTCTGATTGATACAGGGGCAAGTAGGACTACTATAAGTCACAACGAGGTTCCAGGGGCTCCGCTCTCAGGCTCTAGAAATGTTTCCCTTGGATTTTCAGGAAAGCCTATTGTAAACGAGATTTCTAAACCAGTTACTCTAGAAGTAGGTCCATTGTCCCGAACTACTGATCTATTGCTTACGAAGTCATGTCCAGAAAATTTGTTAGGTATTAAGACACTGAAAGAATTAGGTGCAGTTATTTGCTGTTCCCCAGAGGGAATACGTTTGTTTTTACGTGACTTCAAGGGTCACTATGTATTACGAGATTTTGATCCGAGATTGTCTAATGTCCCGCAGCATCTATGGGCGCAAGGTCCAACTGATGTTGGCTTCATGCAAATCACACCCCATCGTGTGACTCTCAAGCAAGGTATAGTCCTGCCACGAATCAGACAGTACAGATTGCCACCTGAGGCTGTAGCAGCCTTATCCAAAATTATTGACGAGCTCATGGCTCGAGGAGTAGTTGTAGAGACTGACTCTAATGTATGTAATTCTCCGATCATTCCAGTCATGAAACGTACCGATCCAAATGCACCCCCAGTATATCGATTAGTGATCGATCTTCGAGAACTCAATAAATGTATTATTCCCCAGTATCCAGTTGTTCCAGATATCTCATCCCTATTGACAGCTATTGATTCTGAGGCAATATTTTTCACCGTAATCGACCTCAAGAATGCATTTTTCAGTGTTCCCATTCATCCAGACAGCCAGTACCTTTTCGGTTTTTGTTTAAATGGAAGGAGCTATAAATTCACACGAGCTCCTCAAGGTTTCACAGAAAGTCCTAGTATTTACAGTCAAGCACTTAAGAGACAACTAGACAACATTCACATGCCAACTGACACTGCCCTGCTCCAGTATGTCGATGATCTACTGATCACAGCCCGTTCTGAACGAGCTTGCGAGCGAGCATCACTTACAGTTCTGTATTTCCTAGCCGAGATGGGGCACAAGGTGTCCCCTTCGAAGCTTCAATTCTGTGTCCAGCAAGTGATCTACTTAGGCCACTTACTGTCCAAGTGGGGTAGGCAGTTGACACCCGATCGCATCCAGCTAATAGCGAGTCTTCCACAGCCCAAGACCCAGAAGGAGGTACGTGCTTTTATCGGCCTCACTTCTTATTGCAGACAATGGATTCCTCAGTATGCATTTCTAGCCAAGCCACTGATACAGTTAACGACACAGGAGGCAGCCGTATCGACTGTCCTCCCTTGGACATCTGAACATACACTTAGTTTCAATGAGTTGAAGAAAGCTTTATGCCAAGCACCTGTTCTAGCTACACCGAACTACAGTAAGCCTTTTACACTTTTTGTCACAGAACGTGATGGTACAGCATTATCTGTTCTTACACAAGATCAAGCCGGACAATACAAGCCCTGTGCTTATTTTTCTAGCACATTAGATCCTGTAGCCCAGGCTTTGCCTGCGTGCCTCAAGTCAGTTGCAGCCACAGCACTAGCTATCAGACAAAGTGATTCCATAGTATTAGGACACTCCCTGACAGTACAAGTTCCACACTCCGTGGAAGTTCTTTTAAACCGAACACAGACTCAGCACTTGACAATTGCACGTTTGACAGGTTATGAACTGACACTGTTCCAGCCACACATAGAAATCAGACGCTGCAACGTTCTAAATCCTGCTACATTGTTACCGTCCGTTATTTCAAATCCTGCCACACATGACTGTGTGGAAGTAGTTAACACCATGACTAAGCCAAGACAAGATCTGACAGATATTCCATTACCAGATCCCGACCTGACACTCTATGTGGATGGTTCATGTATGAGAACAAGTACAGGAGAACTAGTAGCCGCGTATGCAGTGACTACTGACACTGAAGTTATTGAAACACACCGTATTGACACCTTGTCTGCTCAAGCAGCAGAGCTAGTTGCTCTGACACAAGCCTGCATACGTGCCAAGAACCTGAAAGTTAATATTTACACAGATTCACGCTACGCATTCGGAGTTGTACACGACTTTGGAGTGCTCTGGCAGGAGAGAGGTTTCATGACTTCTCATGGAACTAAGATTCAGCATGGTCTCCTTATTCAAGCTCTGTTAGATGCAATACATTTACCGACATCTATCGCTATCATGAAATGCAAAGCACATACGAAAGTTACCGACATTATTTCTCAAGGTAATGATCTAGCAGACCGAACAGCCAAGCTTACAGCTCAGACTCCAGACATACCAGTTAACAAGACACCGACATCCACTCTAGAACAGACTACTTGTATGACAGTTAAGGACCCTACTCAGGATGTCATAGATATCCAGTTACATGCTACTCCCGAAGAAATCAAGAAATGGTCCGAACAAGGAGGGGTCCAGACAGATCAAGGATGGTTGACGAAGGGAAAAGCCACATGGTTTCTCCCCGACTCAATGGTTCAAGTCATTATCAATACCGCACATAGTCCAGCACACTTAGGAGAAAAAGCCATGTTAGACAGTATCCAGAACATTTGGTTCAACAAGCATTTACGAGCTGCAGCCAAGCAGAAAGTCCGTACCTGTATGATATGTTGCCAGTTCAATCCAGGTAAAAGTGTCCCGGTGGAACAAGGTGGATTCCAGCCTCCTGACCACCCTTTTGAAGTCCTCCAGATGGATTATATTCAGATGGAGCGATGTCGAGGTTTTAAGTATGTCCTTGTAGTTGTATGCGCTTTGTCCAGGTGGACAGAAGCATATCCAGTCCCAGATTACACAGCCGCGACCACTGCCAAGCAGTTGGTTCGTGAATATTTCCCCCGTTATGGACTCCCAAGGGTCGTGTATTCTGATAACGGCCAGCCATTCTCATCCGAACTAATGAAGCACGTTTCCCTGTTGTTAGGGTACCAGTGGAAGTTCCATTGTGTACGCCATCCAGAAGCAGCCGGTCTCGTAGAGAGACATAATCAAACCTTGAAAATCCGCATTGCCAAAGTCTGTCAAGAAAAAGGTGTAGACTGGTTAGTTGCCTTGCCAGTCGCTCTGTTCTATATGCGCATGGTCGCACATTCCAGATCAGGTCTGTCCCCTTATGAGGTCGTATTCGGCCGCCCCCCGAACATGTGGGGTACACCTAGACCCCGAAGTATTACAGATGTTTCCAGTAATATGCTGACAGATTACCTAGCTTCCTTGATGTCTGCCCTACACTCTTGTCGTTCACAGGTTGCCGCCGCATTTCCAGACAATACCGAGGTGAAACCGCATGAAATCGGTCCAGGAAGCTTGGTTCTCGTCCGGAATTTTGATCGTTCAAGTCCGCTGGAGCCTCGCTGGAAGGAGCCGAAGTTAGTTCTCTTGGCCACCCTCACTGCCGTCAAGTTGGAAGGCAGAAAGGGGTGGGTGCATCTGTCTCACGTCAAGAAATTTCACGGATTCCGACTAAAAACTGTTTCCAAGAACATTTCCAAGGATTGTCAAGATTTTAAAGACTGCCGAGATACTATTCTTAAGGACTGTCCCGCAAATGACATTGATTCAAAGCCTCCCCTGTTAGAAGAAACTCCGCAGCAGGAGTATAAAAAGAAGCTCCGGTCTAGTAAAATAAGTCAGCCAGTTTAATTGTCTAAGTCCTCCCCTAGGTGAAACGGTTAGACAGGTATCTGACATGTATGAAATAGACCCCCATAGTGAGAGAGTTAGTCAAAACTCAATCCGATGTATCGTTTTTCTAAGTTTTATATTGTTTCTCAGCCTGATGGTTACCTACACGAGCTATGCATTTCATTTATGTTTTCCAATTTCTCATGTAAATAAGTTTTCTAATGCTACAATAGAGCACACGTTTAGTGATCTGCCTCCTCATGAACTATCCTATCGTCTTGCTATGCGCAACAATTCATTTATCCGTATGTTACATTATTCACACCAGACCAGCAATGCTACAAATTGTTGGGTGTGTGGTCGACTCCCCCCTTTCCAGACACCGAAGGGAGTTCTGCCACTCTTTCCTTATCCGTTTTCACATAATGGTTCGTGTGGAGCATGGTCCACGTTAACGTCATCTTCAAATGATATGTCCCTTCTGAACAGTACATGTTTTCCAGACAAGCAAGGTCTTCCCCACAGAACAGGGTTAGATCTAGAAAATGAAGTTTATAATTTGGGTAATTATTCTTCGAATGTTATGGTCCTGAATGTTCAGTCTGATCCTACTCCAGACTTACCTGCTATTTCAGTACTACCAGTCAAAGGCGAATTATGTGTCAGAAATAATGGTTCCGTACATGTAGGACACAGTGATTGTATTACTATTGTCGAGTATAGTGACAGTGGGAAATCTATTTTCAAAGCCTCACGTCATTCTTATTTTGTTTGTGGTCAGACCGCATATGTTCGTCTGCCCCTCGATTGGGAGGGAACCTGTTACATTGCCTTCCTACTGCCACCAGTTTTCCTAGCCCCGTCCGATTATCACAGAAACACACATCTAGTACACATTAGACATAGAAGGGAGATCGAGTCCCCGATTGTCGATCAAACTGAAACTGCTCTAGAACAGTATACAGATTTCAATAAAGGATTCTTCTTCTTTATAGGACCTATCCAGAATAGTAAGTTAATCCGTAGGTTAACAAGAACCCTTGAAGCAGTAGTGAATGAGACTGCCTCTGCTCTAGGTAACTTAACCGAAGAGCAATCTGCTATGAGATTTGTCGTGCTCCAAAATCGGCTCGTTCTTGACGTCATACTGGCCGATAGAGGAGGAGCATGTAGAGTCATCGGATCTAGTTGCTGCATTTTCATTCCTAATAACGCGCCGTCTGTTTATTCAGCTATAACCAGACTTCATAAAATTGCCCATCAGTTACACCAGAATCCAGGCACCTGGACATGGTCCGGTTGGTTTTGGAGTATAGTTTCTGCCTGGGGATGGAAAGTATTGTCATTTCTAGGTATTGCAGTAGCGATCATATTCAGTTGCTGCCTCTGTATACAATGTGGCCCTGCGATTTGCGGCATTTGTGCTACCTCTTGTATCCCTAGTCCCAAGTCCCGTCCTAAATCCCGTTCCAAGAAAATTCGAGACGAGCAAATGATACTATATGAAATAATAGATGGTATCATGAATATTGATGTTTCCTGATGGAAACGTAGTGACAACGAGGGAATGTGGAAAAGTAAATTTTGCCATGTTCTGTGTCCCTACGTGTCCCCCATCCTATGTTGTATGTGCATGATTAATATGCATATGTATTCCCCATGATCGATTAAAGACGCAATTACAGTTGTGTCCATCTCTAGTATGCCAGTTTCCAGTTCTCGTGAAAGCCACGAGTATTAAGCCTATGTAAAGCTACGTTGCCACGTTTCACAGTGTGCACGTTATTTCACTGTAAAGTCCCCGTTTCCAGGCCTCAAAAGGGCCCGGACTCAGATTCAGCTCCTGTCTCCTGAACCCTCGCTGAGGAGCAATACAGCCCCCACCTGTATCCCTGACCCTTCACTTACTTCCTGCCTCACAGTGCCCGGCTCGGCCTGGCTCTGCCTGCCAGTCTGCCAAGAGTATGTTATGATTCCAGTTATCTGTCCAGCCCTCCTTCCCTGCATTCCTAAGCTACTGAATCGCATCAATAGTTTCCGTCATGGTCTAGCCTTTACGTCTCCATTTAAGAGAAATACTGTATTAATGGTCATTTAATATTCCTCAACACGCACTACATGTAGAATAATGCATGCACCAGTCTTAGTGTCTGTTAGCCTTTACCCTGATAACTCTTGGATTCTATCAACATGTTCTCTAAACATCAGATACTAGATAGTGTTTAGGTACATGTCGCTCTGACTCTCCAGACTTCAGTCTCTCCTTCTAGCGCAGAAGTCATAGCCCCCAGCTTCTCCCTAGTAACACGTCATTGTCAGTTTGCGCGCACCACTAGGTTAGAGGTCCCGGCTCCTTAGGTAGCCCCCTCCATGTTTCCGCCCCATTTATGACATATTCTGTTGCGTCTACACCACATGTCTATGTATACGCCCTGTTCACGCCTCTTGTTACACCTACTTTCTGCCTTATCTTTCGCGACTGCTACAGGCCCTGCCCACTGCTACGCCTATTGTATTGAACATCATGTGTTTTGTTTAACTATATATACTTGTGCACTGTTATTAAAAGTTGCTAGCCATCCCAGATCTTACCCGTGCAGGTTGTCCTGTTCCTGTCCTTTATGCTGTATTAAACCTGCAAACTCCTACTACCTCGAATCTTGACTCTTATTTATTGAGCTATCTGTTATTGTTATATCCAGTCAAAAATAGAGGTATTATTTATTTATTTACCACAGAGGGGTGGCTGGATATGACTACCAGCAGTGTTCAACAGCATGGGGGTGGGTGCAAGGCTTAGGGCCTGAAGGCTGCAAGGGGGATGGTGAAGAAGGTTAAACTGTGGACAACACTATCACCACTACTGTGTACGCACAAGCCCAATTGCAATCATCCCATATGGTCCAGGTACACACCCATGGACCATGCTCAATGTACAGGGAGTGAGAAAGTACTGACAACATAGCTCACACTGGGCCATGGTGTATGCCGCATAAGGTCATCCTGTGATCAGTGCAAACACTAACATCAGGACAGAAGGTCAGATAACTTAACCCAGAACTCACAACCATGCTCATGGTAGCATGCTCCATGGTGGGACAGCCACACAATGAGTGAGGCCCAGTTCCAACGCACACTCAAACTACCAGCACGGCCTGTCACACACACCCCTTACATAAACATAGCCAGCTGGGACAGGCAATGGATTGGCCCACTGTCACAACTGTCATGTAACACTACAAATACCGATCTGAGTAAGCATTTAAGCCAGAAATGTACAGGCCTGATTCACAAGTCACTAGCACTTATACCACGATTACCGTCGCTACACATTACTGACGCAGCGGACGCACACATATTACTGCAATGGTGCTGGGTATTGACAAGGTGATGCACCTGGGAGATTTGTCACGTCCTAAAGCCCTGCGGCAGAAGTATGTGGACTGGTCATGGTGTGGTCGTGTTGTGGTGAGCGGTGGCAGCCCGTCACGGCACAGCAACACCTCCCAAATGTGGCTGATTGAAATCTTAAAAATTTCACTCAACCACTTTTATGCACATGCTGCCTCAAAAAAACTGTGCATGTCTGAAGCTGACGTAAGGGTTAACCCAGCATTGTGCAGATAGGGCCACACGGAGCATTGCTGGATCTGTGTTGCACCAGCGACACAACTCAAGCAATGTGCCACTTCCATGGCACAGATGCAGGAAGCAGCTGTACTGTTGACACACTATGGTGATCCACAGTGTTAAAGTGTTGCATCCATTATGGCATATGTGTGGTGCACATTGACTGCCAAATCACTGGTGATATGCCTGGCTGTGCCATTCATTGTAAATAGACCTTCACATAAAAATGTTTACTCAACACAGATCAATCTGACACCACAAGTGAACAGTGTGAAAAACACAAAGCTGGTGTAACAGTGATAACGACAATGTATATTAAAAAAATATTTGCTTTAAATGGCATTAACATCGTCTGTCTCTCACACCCACAGGGCAACGTGCATAATCTATCTCCAACCAGGGGGGAGAAGGATCACAGTCGCAGGCTCCACAGGACCCTGATCCCACCAACAGCGATGCCTCTTATCACTCCATGGATGACTCAGACCAACCTGGCACCTCTGGATCACAAACCCGTGCAGCAGCTGGATCAGGGGCATCTGTGCCAACCAACACACCCATTCCTACCACATCCCAGCAGACAGCTTGGAGCCCTGCCCACAATACACAACTGAGCCAGTCTGACAATGAGGGACAAGGTTTGTCAAGCACCCAGGAGGAGGCAGACAACCCCCCCACTGTCAACCCTCAGGGGTCCCGTCGACCCGATGTGCCCACAACAGCAGGCCATGCTCGTGTGGGCAGGGGTGGTGGGAGTGGCACAAGGCGGAGGCGAGAACCTGACCAGCAAGCTGACGGGCCCAGTATGTCTGAACTCAGAAACATCATGGAGGGATACCGGCGGGATACCAGGGAGTTCAGCCAGGGAGTGGGGGCCCTCATCGCTTTAAAAGACCAGCAGGCCGAGCAACACGCCAGTCAACAACTACACGAAGGGCAGATGGAGGCAAGACTGGCTGAGCTCTTGGCGGTGCAGAGGGACATAAGCCAGTCACTCCATCGGATTGCTGACAACATATAGCACCCTCCCTGTGTCACTAGCCAGAACCATCCAGGCAAAGACTGCCAACAGGCACAGGGAGGGAGGAGGAGGTGGAAGCATCCAACGGAGAGTCCCATGCATCGTCAAGGCCTGCATATGAGGGTCCCCCAAGTAAGGTGGGTCATCCACGGAGAAGACGTTGGGAGGCAGAGGGCCATGCACATCTCCCAGGTCACCTGGTCTGACATCTTGCCTTTGTGTGCAACAGCATCACCTTATTGACTGTCACACTCTCCCACATGGACATTTGCTGGTCGCAGTGTCACCAATGATGCCAAACACTGTGCTCTGGGCTATGTTGACTGAAATTGCAAGGCATCACATCTCCTTCTGTGAACTTTGGATTCCCCACATTTTTGTACAGCACCTAACACCTACTCACATTTCACTCACAGATGGAGAATAAAATACTCACAGACACAATACGTATTGATGATGAAGTATTTTTTCCCTGAGTCAACAACATACGTGTTGGGATATGTCAAAGTATGCCAGAGTGTTGAACAAACACAAGCCATCCATACACTGGGAACTGATTCTGGTTGTGGACACACATAGTTCACAATGTATGATAAACTACATCCATTGTGCTAAATACTCAGATGTGGTGGTTACTATAAGCTGAGGGGGCTTGCCATACTGCTCTGACAGACAGTTACGGACGAGTCTCATGAAGGTGTACAGGTCATGGGTAATGTGTTGGTGTCCAGGTGGGGACTACCAGGTCTGTTTCTTGATGTGGGATAACTATCACCTGCATGCAGTTGTAGTGTGGAAGTGATGAATGTTGCCCAGGGCAAGGGTGAATGGACGAACTACAGGCAACATGGTGTGGGATGGGAGACGTCCGTATTTGTTTAATGGTTGTGTTTGGGGAGTGCCTATTGAGTGTGGCTGAGTAGTATGAAGGTCTGCCTGCAGTTGACAGTGGTATTCGCAAACAATAAATCAAACATGATATTTGTAAAGTGTGCTACATATCCATGATGGTTTCAAGGCGCTGGGTGTAGGGGAGGGGGATGCTACTGATCGAAGAGCCAGGTATTGATGAGTTTTGTGAAGGGCAGCAGCTCCTGGGTCTGATGTAGGTTGGTTGGGAGAGTGTACCAGGTCTTGGTGGTGAGGTGGGAGAAGGATCCTCCACCCGCGGTGGATTTCTGGATGTGTTGAACATTGCCGAGGGTGAAGCTGCGGGTGTGGGTGTAGAAACTGAGTCGGTCATTGAGGTATGCTGGTACGGCATTGTGGAGGGCTTTGTGTGCGTGGGTGAGGAGTTTGAAGGTGATCCTCTTGTTGACGGCGGGCCAATGCAGGCCTCTCAGGTGGGGTGTGATGTGACTGCGTTGGGGGACGTCGAGGATCTGTTGTGCCGGGGCATTCTGGATGCGTTGCAGTCGTCTCAGGAGCTTGGTTGATGTTCCTGCATAGAGGGTGTTACCACTGTACAGGCTGCTGGTGACAAGGACCTGGGTGACGGTTTATTCATGTGTTGGAGGGGATACATTTCAATTTCTGGCGGAGCATTCGCAGGATGTTGAAGCCTGACGCGGAGAGTGCGTTGACTTGCTTGGTCATGGAGAGGGCAGATTTGAGGATGACCCCCAGGTTGTGTGCGTGGTCGGTGGGTGCTGGGCCTGTTCCTAGCGATGTTGGCCACCAAGAATCGTCCCAGGCTGATGGGGTGGTACTGAGGATGAGGACCTCCGTCTTGTCCTCATTCGGCTTCCGTCAGCTGTCCATCTTCCATACTACAACGGCCTTCATTCCCCTGTGGAGGTAGGCTTTGGTGTTGTGGTGGTCTCTGGTGAGGGATATGATCATTTGGGTGTCGTTGGCGTAGGAGATGATGTTGAGGCTGTGTTGTTGAGCAACGTGGGCGAGTGGTGCCATGTAGATATTGAACTGTGCTGGGCTGAGGGATGATCCCTGTGGGATGCTGCAGATGATCTTGTTGGTCTTGGAGCGAAAGGGTGGGAGGCGGACCTTCGTGGTACTGCTGGAGAGGAAGGATGTGGTCCAGGCCACGGACATCTCTTGGATTCCAGCGTCATGGAGACGTGCTGTTAGGGAGCAGTGACAGACCATGTTGAAGGCTGCTGATATGTCCAGAAGGATGAGTGTGGTTAGTTCTCCTTTGTTCATCACGATCCAGATGTTGTTGGTGGTGGCGATGAGGGCGGTCTCGGTGCTGTGGTTGCTGCAAAAGCCGGACTGGGATGGGTCCAGTATGTTGTTGTCTCCTAGTTAGGGGGTCCACTGTCTGTTGACAATCTTCTCTGTGACTTTTGCAGGGAAAGAGAGCAACAAGATGTTCTGGAACTTATTCAGGTCATTGGGGTCTGCCTTGTGTTCCTTCAGTAGGGTGTTGATCTCGGCGTGCTTCCAGCTCTCCGTAAAGGTTGCTGTCTTGAAGGAGATGTTGATATTGTTTTGGAGATGTTGTGCGATGGATGTGCTTGCTTTGTTGAAAAAGTGTTGAGGGCATGGGTCAGATGGGGATCCGAAGTGGATGGAGTTCATGGTCTTGATGGTGTCTTCGTCGCTGACATTGGTCCAGGCGGTCAGGCGACTAGTGCGTGTGGCGGTCGCAGGGGTGGTAGTATTGGTGGTGGATGAGGGGGTGTTGTGTTGAAGCTGTTGTGGATGTTCGTGATCTTGCAGTGAAAGAAGGTGGCCAGTGATTTGCACAGGTTTCGTGATGATGGAATGTCGTTGGTGTTGGAGCTGGGGTTGTCAAGGTCTTTCACGATGTTGAAGAGCTCTTTGGTGTTTTGTGTGTTGCTGTGTAGGCGGTCCTTGACGGCGGTCCTCTTGGTAGTCCTGATGAGTTGGAGGTGTTTGCGTGTGGCGTTCTTGTGGGCTGTGTAGCAGTCTGGTGTTCAGTTGCAGAGCCAGTTCTTCTCTAGTTTCCAACAGGTACGTTTGGAGGCCCGGAGGTCTTTGGTGAACAAGTTGGCTTTCTTATTGGTGTGATTGGTTGCGGAGGTCTTGAGTGGGGCAAGGATGTCTGCGCAGTTGTTGATTCACTGTTTGATGTTGTGTGTCCAGTGGCGTGTATGGGTGTCGTCACAAGCTGTTTGAGTCTGAGGTTGGCGAAGTTGTCGATCAGGGCGGTGGAGTTTGCGTCATTGTATTTGAGGTGGAAGTTCTGGTCCACGAGGAGGATGTAGTCCGTGGATGCCAGGGCATGGGGGATGATGAGGTTGGTGATGGTGTCGCTGAACTGTGGTGGGGGTCCGGCTGTTCTGTAGACAGGAGTCACTCTGAGGGTGGTGTTGGGGTCGGTATGGATCTGGAAGTGCATATGCTTGGCGGTGTTGAGGGTGTTGTTGGTGTTGTTAGTGACTCTGAGTGAGTCCTTGTGGAGGATGGCCATTCCCCCTCCCACTCTGTTTGTGCAGTCTCTGCGTGAGTTTTGCTAGCCCTCTTGGATGGCAATGTCTGGTGCCGAGGTGACGTTCAGCCAGGTCTCTGTCAGGAATGCGACGTTGGGGTGGTTGAGTCTAGGAGGTCCCAGAGTTCAATGGCATCCATGCAAGTGGAGCGGGTATTGAGGAGGATGCATTGGAGGTGGTGGATTATCTGTTTGATGGTTTTGCCGGCCGGATGCAGCTGAGGCTGCAGTTCAGGCAGGTGAAGGTCCCTTGGTTGTGCTTTGTGGTAGCCCGGTAGCAGTAGTCATTACGTCCAGGGTTGCGTGCATGAAAGGTGCTGGAGTCGTAGTGCAGGCTGTTATTGTGGTGGCTTTGGGGTCCAGGGGTTCTTGCGCTGGGCGCGGTCTAGGCGCAGACGGGCACAGATGGGCTTGGCTTTGGTGCACCTTTGGTGCGCCAGTGGCGCACACACTGTGCACGTCTGCTGCGTGCCCGCACACACTCCGCCATTTGAAAGCGGGGAGGGAGGTGCATCTGGGAGGCTGGAGCATGGTGGGTAGGGGGCGTTGAGTCTGGGGCAGTGTCGGGAAGCAAGGGGGCGGGTGGCTGAAAACAAATTGCATGAGCACGCCTTAGCGGCTACAATTGAAAAACAGAGCACATCGTACACGGATGAGAAAGATAATACAAGTCACAAATCACCGGGGTAAGTGCAGTAGGCAACCAAAACTGCACAGTGGAACGGTGGGCACAGCAGGTGCAAAGTCATGCTTCACGCAGTAGCGGGCAGGGAACAGGTGGAGCTGTTTGGTGGCAGGGGGGCAACCTGGCCTGCAAGCAGGTTCAAGGGTCACTCTTGACTGTAGTAGGTACCTCAGGTGGACAGTCATGCGGCTGTGGCAGGGGATGTTGATGATGAGGTTTGAGCATGTGCCCTGTGTATGCACATATCCTCCTGGAGTCTGGCTCTTCTTCCTGTGTAGAGGTTGTTGACGTAGTTGAGCAGGCTGTTGTGGATCTGGGTGGCTATCTGTCTTGACTAGGAGTGGATCTATGTGAAGATCTGTTCCAGCATGTGGATGGACTTGCATCATGAGCGATGGTGTGGATTTGGTGAACTAGATGCAAACAACAAATTATACATGCAGGACAGACAGAGTATACCCACCAAGAAGACATGCCCGATTGTTGCGCAGCTGCAGCATCATCTGTGGTACCCTGCTACGCCTCATGATGAAGGCATCATGGCACAATCCTGAAAAAGTGCACAAACATGGGATATCAGCATGTTAGCAAGACACACCACAAGGGCATTTATTGAGTGGTAATGATTTCTATTGCGGTAGGCCTGCTCCTGAGCCTGTGGTGGCACCAAAGCCACATGTGTACCATCAATGGACCCAATGACATGTGGAATCCCTCCCAGGGCATAGAATTCACCCTTGACATCTCTCAACTCCTCAGGATTTGGAAATGTTATGAATTCATCAATGTGCTCTTACATGGCAGCTAAGACATCACGTGGGACACGGCTGAACATGGTTTGAGACATTCCCCCACATCTGCAATGGTAAATTGAAACGTACCTGTGGCAAAAAAATGTAGGGCTGCCATCACCTTCACATATCCTCCTGGAGTCTGGCTCTTCTTCCTGTGTAGAGGTTGTTGACGTAGTTGAGCAGGCTGTTGTGGACCTGGGTGGCTATCTGTCTTGACTAGGAGTGGATCTATGTGAAGATCTGTTCCAGCATGTGGATGGACTTGCATCATGAGCGATGGTGTGGATTTGGTGAACTAGATGCAAACATTGTTGACCCAATGCAGGATGGTGGTGTGTTTGTCCTCTAGACAGGGGTAGCTCTAACACTGATCCTTTTTTTTCATGTTTAGCTGTGGGCCTGCATGCTGAAGTACTAGTCCAATGTCTGAAGAGCAATCTGGAAAGTTGTGTACAAGTCCAGTGGTTTAAGATTTTTACACAATTTATGTGGAAGCTTTTCAGCTCAATTACCATATGTTAATCCACTTTCCCTACTGACCCCGTGCCCCCTGCCCACAAACCACCACAACATCCTTGCAAAGATTTACTATCAACACTGAAACGTCATGTGGAACTCCTTCCTCAGATTGGTCGCAAACCCGGATGTGTAGAAACACACGTTCCTCCTGCACATCTTAAGTAAAGGTAACACAGATCCTGTTTAAGCTTCCAATCATACACCAAGATCTATCTATCAGTCCTGGAAGAGATTTATGTGAAATTATAATGGAAGAAACAGATTCACTTTGTTGAAGATAGTAGCCTCCTTCATGACTTACAATCTAGCTTCCATCCCACCCATACTAAACAGGTGGCCCTCATACAAATGGCAGACTGTATACGCTGGGAGGTGGATGGAGGTTCCAAGGCTGCGTTGGTGCTGTTCGACATGTCTACAGCATTTGACACCGTAGACCATCACAATCTTCAGGACCACCTGAAGACCATGGGCTTGTGGTCCTCAGTGCTGTACTGGATATTGTCCTAACTATCTGACTGCACACATCAGGTCCGCACCCACTACATCTACTCCTTAATCAAAACACAGAAGTGGGGAATGCCGCAGGGCTCTTCTCAGAGCACGCAGACTTTGGTAATATTTACCTTACCACGCTGGCTGATTCGATTGCCATGTCTGGAGTCTACATGATATCATATGCTGAGGATCTTCTGATTCCAATCAACTAAAATCCAGTTAGAGCTTGTAAATTTGAGCATCACCACAATTGCTCCTTGGGGTTGTATGTCACTCTGGGGGTGTACCTCACAAAGTTTTGACAATCATACTCCTGGAAAGTTGTTGTCGTCCTTGCGGGTGGTCTAGTATCCATCTGTGATGGCAATGTAGAAGTAGTGCGCTGGCCTTACGTACAACCAGGTCACAGTAATTGTGGTCATGTGTTGTGCTGTTGTGTTGATGAGGTAACAGAGTCCAATGTTGTGCTCCTGTAAGTAGCATGTGTGCAGAACAACGCACATGACCTGCTTGTACGGACATGCACTGGTATGTGTGGCAGTGCAGAGTTGGCAGTATGAGTTGCACACACAGCCTGCTGAACTGTCATGTGTGCTCTTAGGGGTTGCCTGATACCAGGTGCATGATTTTGTGGTGTTCACTGTGTGGAGTGTGGCAGGAGCATGAGTCTGTAGTGTAACCTGTGTCACTGAATGACCACAGGGCCTTGCACTGTGCACGTTGCAGGCGCTGACAGGCCTGCCTTTGTCATGGATGTGGTACAACTGTGACACGGACAATCTGCGGTCTGCCTTAAGAATGGACTGATGGATGTTGGAGCATATTGGAGGCGTGTGTGTCGCAGAATCTGGACACTGGGTGTTGCGGTGTCAGTGGGGATGCAGCATCTGTAATGTCTGAAAACATGATGGCAGAAGGTGTGAGACACCCTGGAAAAGTGGGACACAAAGTCATGGATATTTGCATAGCAGCATGAAAGGAAGGAAAGCTTTTGAAAGGAAGGAGTGTCTAATTACTCATGGGTCACTGCTAGGAAATGAGTAACCAATCACTAAGTATGACGGTCACAGGATCAGGCACCAACAGCACAAGCGGGGCAGAGGACAAACAGCATCAGCATGTGTTGCATGACCGTTGTGGGTATTAAGCTAAAACAATACATTCACAGGCATATTTGTCAATCACATAATGGACCTGGACGTATTACAAACACCATGCATGTTCCCCCACTACACATAACCACAATCATTGTAAAGTATGCCATAGATGAGGCATGCACACTTGAAAGACATCTGCGCTGACAGTAATGCAGCACAACGTACACTTAGGAATACTTACATGGTTCAAGTTTGTTCTGAGGCCATGCTGCATTAGACAATGTACATGGCCTGTGGCATTGCTCAGAAGGAAATAACTGTAATGCAATGAGGGTACCTGTAATGCTGCAGAAACTATCTCCACATGACAGCCAGGGACAGTTGGTACCTTTGATCCTCAAATTTGTGCAATGCTGAAAGGGGTCCATCTCCAGATAGCCCCTTGGTCTGAGTATGAATTACAAACTCTAAAGGGTGATCAGGCGAGGGAGGGAGAGGATGGGAACAGCATGGAGGGACATCTGAAACAAAGGTAAACAAGCTTCACAAATCAGACTTCTTGGCACTGAATAACATTATACTCATGATGTATACTGTAACAGTTACACCTGTGTACTTGAACCACAGCCACTGTATCCATTTTGTCAGCACAGGCTTTGAAATGATACAACTTCTGAGGTTTTAACATGGACACATAAAAGGATTGCAGAGTCTGTCTCATAAATGAAGGGTGTCTAACACCCACCAGGCTGCTTCAATGCAATTAGAACCATGCGCTCACAAACTTTCTCATAGTGTATGAATGTGGCTCATAAAATACAGTGAATTGAATGTGTAGCAGTGCTACTCACACAAATCAAATAACTGTAGTCAGCCCTGGGAATCAGTGAGGGTCATGAATGTAAGATACACATCACCAGCTATAGCCGCACTTAGCTAATGTAATGAGTAAGGGGATTATTTTAACACAAGGAAGCCTAGCAAGAGCCAATCATTGGCTCTACAAACTGTGCCTTACAATGCCAAACATGATAAGCAGGTGTGACCAAACTCTACTGAGAGCAATGAGGAACAAACCCAGTAAACCACCCCTACCGTGACCAGGATATGCAGCAAGGCACAAGAGTTAGCTGCGATTCACGTCAATCAACTGGTGTAACGGAAGTGTTAACATTAGCAACACCACTACGCTGCTACGTAATCAGTGCAATATTCCTGCAATCATGGGGATAGAAAGTTGACATAGAGTTACCAAGAAGGCTTGCAAAGCTGTGTTCTCCACCGGCACTGAGGTAGCAACCAGACAGTAACATTACATACTGGCACAGTGGGCAATGCATCCATACAAACAGACTCACTGGACAGTTGTCAGAACATGTGGGACATACAGTGGTCCACACCTTTACAACATGTCAATAGGTAAACCAAACTGTACTGGGCCAGAACATAAATGTGATGAGCCAAACACATCCTGCTGTACACAGTGAGGTTTCAAATCCATACAGAGCCTGTGGTAGTGAAGTCACACACACTGTAAACCGGTGACATCCGCAATGTGTCTGGACCATGGTTTACACACATTGATGTATTCACCAGAGTCATCAATCAACAACAGATGAGTGACAAGAAGGGTGACTGTCCAGTCATGGGACTGTTGCAACAGGCATCTTGATCCATGCTAATTACACATGTATGTATGCTTCAACTACAGGCACAGAAACAGCTCCCACACATTCACAAAGCATACCAACCCAAAAAACCATGTTTAGATATCTTACCCAAACTGACATTTCCACATGTCTGTGCATGGAATGCTGATTCGACACACGTTCCACTCATCAAGATCAATAGCAGGAGTACCAAGATGACACGAACAGACAACAGGCAGAGCGACCTGGGAAAGACAGGCACACAAGGGGACACATTAATAAGATTTGCATACAGACATGGACATGTGAAAATACATCACAATGTAGTACACATGTACATTACAAATTCACTCATTGCACATATGCGTGTGTCATGACATCATCATTTGTGTGAGACATCACAACAAACATCAAAGTGTTTTCACATACAGTCAGCTGGACACACAGTATGCAACACATGCCACTCCATGCCACCAGTTTGCTCACGACTACCGAGTCACTCACCGTTAAGTGAAGAAGTTGCGTATGAGTTGACTCCGGATATCATCCTCCTCCTCCTCATCACTTTCATCGTGCCCAAGCCCTTCATCCTCAACAGGTGGATGTTCCAGCTCATCAGGATCCAGGATGAGTGGCACGGCCTTCTCAACTGCCATGTTGTGCAGCATGCAGCACACAATGAAGATGTTACACACCTTGACTGGGGCGTATGGGAGGGATCCACCGGTCTTACCTAGGCACCGGAATCGGCTCTTCAGGAGTCCAAACGTTCGCTCAATCACGCGCCTGGTCTGCCTGTGTGCATTGTTGTACCGGTGGACTGCAGCTATCCTTGGGTTGCGGAGCGGTGTCATGAGCCACGGCATGTTGGGATATCCTGCGTCTCCTACAAATATATAGCGTGTTGAAATTGTGCTAAAGCAATTTCGTCACAGCAAACAACAAATTATACATGCAGGACAAACAGAGTATACCCACCAAGAAGACATGCCTGATTGTTGCGCAGCTGCAGCATCATCTGTGGTACCCTGCTACGCCTCATGATGAAGGCATCATGGCACAATCCTGAAAAAGTGCACAAACATGGGATATCAGCATGTTAGCAAGACACACCACAAGGGCATTTATTGAGTGGTAATGCTTTCTATTGCGGTAGGCCTGCTCCTGAGCCTGTGGTGGCACCAAAGCCACATGTGTACCATCAATGGACCCAATGACATGTGGAATCCCTCCCAGGGCATAGAATTCACCCTTGACATCTCTCAACTCTTCAGGATTTGGAAATGTTATGAATTCATCAATGTGCTCTTACATGGCAGCTAAGACATCACGTGGGACACGGCTGAACATGGTTTGAGACATACCCCCACATCTGCAATGGTAAATTGAAACGTACCTGTGGCAAAAAAATGTAGGGCTGCCATCACCTTCACATATCCTCCTGGAGTCTGGCTCTTCTTCCTGTGTAGAGGTTGTTGACGTAGTTGAGCAGGCTGTTGTGGACCTGGGTGGCTATCTGTCTTGACTAGGAGTGGATCTATGTGAAGATCTGTTCCAGCATGTGGATGGACTTGCATCATGAGCGATGGTGTGGATTTGGTGAACTAGATGCAAACATTGTTGACCCAATGCAGGATGGTGGTGTGTTTGTCCTCTAGACAGGGGTAGCTCTAACACTGATCCTTTTTTTTCATGTTTAGCTGTGGGCCTGCATGCTGAAGTACTAGTCCAATGTCTGAAGAGCAATCTGGAAAGTTGTGTACACGTCCAGTGGTTTAAGATTTTTACACAATTTATGTGGAAGCTTTTCAGCTCAATTACCATATGTTAATCCACTTCCCCTACTGACCCCGTGCCCCCTGCCCACAAACCACCACAACATCCTTGCAAAGATTTACTATCAACACTGAAACGTCATGTGGAACTCCTTCCTCAGATTGGTCGCAAACCCGGATGTGTAGAAACACACGTTCCTCCTGCACATCTTAAGTAAAGGTAACACAGATCCTGTTTAAGCTTCCAATCATACACCAAGATCTATCTATCAGTCCTGGAAGAGATTTATGTGAAATTATAATGGAAGAAACAGATTCACTTTGTTGAAGATAGTAGCCTCCTTCATGACTTACAATCCAGCTTCCATCCCACCCATACTAAACAGGTGGCCCTCATACAAATGGCAGACTGTATACGCTGGGAGGTGGATGGAGGTTCCAAGGCTGCGTTGGTGCTGTTCGACATGTCTACAGCATTTGACACCGTAGACCATCACAATCTTCAGGACCACCTGAAGACCACGGGCTTGTGGTCCTCAGTGCTGTACTGGATATTGTCCTAACTATCTGACTGCACACATCAGGTCCGCACCCACTACATCTACTCCTTAATCAAAACACAGAAGTGGGGAATGCCGCAGGGCTCTTCTCAGAGCACGCAGACTTTGGTAATATTTACCTTACCACGCTGGCTGATTCGATTGCCATGTCTGGAGTCTACATGATATCATATGCTGAGGATCTTCTGATTCCAATCAACTAAAATCCAGTCAGAGCTTGTAAATTTGAGCATCACCACAATTGCTCCTTGGGGTTGTATGTCACTCTGGGGGTGTACCTCACAAAGTTTTGACAATCATACTCCTGGAAAGTTGTTGTCGTCCTTGCGGGTGGTCTAGTATCCATCTGTGATGGCAATGTAGAAGTAGTGCGCTGGCCTTACGTACAACCAGGTCACAGTAATTGTGGTCATGTGTTGTGCTGTTGTGTTGATGAGGTAACAGAGTCCAATGTTGTGCTCCTGTAAGTAGCATGTGTGCAGAACAACGCACATGACCTGCTTGTACGGACATGCACTGGTATGTGTGGCAGTGCAGAGTTGGCAGTATGAGTTGCACACACAGCCTGCTGAACTGTCATGTGTGCTCTTAGGGGTTGCCTGATACCAGGTGCATGATTTTGTGGTGTTCACTGTGTGGAGTGTGGCAGGAGCATGAGTCTGTAGTGTAACCTGTGTCACTGAATGACCACAGGGCCTTGCACTGTGCACGTTGCAGGCGCTGACAGGCCTGCCTTTGTCATGGATGTGGTACAACTGTGACACGGACAATCTGCGGTCTGCCTTAAGAATGGACTGATGGATGTTGGAGCATATTGGAGGCGTGTGTGTCGCAGAATCTGGACACTGGGTGTTGCGGTGTCACTGGGGATGCAGCATCTGTAATGTCTGAAAACATGATGGCAGAAGGTGTGAGACACCCTGGAAAAGTGGGACACAAAGTCATGGATATTTGCATAGCAGCATGAAAGGAAGGAAAGCTTTTGAAAGGAAGGAGTGTCTAATTACTCATGGGTCACTGCTAGGAAATGAGTAACCAATCACTAAGTATGACGGTCACAGGATCAGGCACCAACAGCACAAGCGGGGCAGAGGACAAACAGCATCAGCATGTGTTGCATGACCGTTGTGGGTATTAAGCTAAAACAATACATTCACAGGCATATTTGTCAATCACATAATGGACCTGGACGTATTACAAACACCATGCATGTTCCCCCACTACACATAACCACAATCATTGTAAAGTATGCCATAGATGAGGCATGCATACTTGAAAGACATCTGCGCTGACAGTAATGCAGCACAACGTACACTTTGGAATACTTACATGGTTCAAGTTTGTTCTGAGGCCATGCTGCATTAGACAATGTACATGGCCTGTGGCATTGCTCAGAAGGAAATAACTGTAATGCAATGAGGGTACCTGTAATGCTGCAGAAACTATCTCCACATGACAGCCAGGGACAGTTGGTACCTTTGATCCTCAAATTTGTGCAATGCTGAAAGGGGTCCATCTCCATATAGCCCCTTGGTCTGAGTATGAATTACAAACTCTAAAGGGTGATCAGGCGAGGGAGGGAGAGGATGGGAACAGCATGGAGGGACATCTGAAACAAAGGTAAACAAGCTTCACAAATCAGACTTCTTGGCACTGAATAACATTATACTCATGATGTATACTGTAACAGTTACACCTGTGTACTTGAACCACAGCCACTGTATCCATTTTGTCAGCACAGGCTTTGAAATGATACAACTTCTGAGGTTTTAACATGGACACATAAAAGGATTGCAGAGTCTGTCTCATAAATGAAGGGTGTCTAACACCCACCAGGCTGCTTCAATGCAATTAGAACCATGCGCTCACAAACTTTCTCATAGTGTATGAATGTGGCTCATAAAATACAGTGAATTGAATGTGTAGCAGTGCTACTCACACAAATCAAATATCTGTAGTCAGCCCTGGGAATCAGTGAGGGTCATGAATGTAAGATACACATCACCAGCTATAGCCGCACTTAGCTAATGTAACGAGTAAGGGGATTATTTTAACACAAGGAAGCCTAGCAAGAGCCAATCATTGGCTCTACAAACTGTGCCTTACAATGCCAAACATGATAAGCAGGTGTGACCAAACTCTACTGAGAGCAATGAGGAACAAACCCAGTAAACCACCCCTACCGTGACCAGGATATGCAGCAAGGCACAAGAGTTAGCTGCGATTCACGTCAATCAACTGGTGTAACAGAAGTGTTAACATTAGCAACACCACTACGCTGCTACGTCATCAGTGCAATATTCCTGCAATCATGGGGATAGAAAGTTGACATAGAGTTACCAAGAAGGCTTGCAAAGCTGTGTTCTCCACCGGCACTGAGGTAGCAACCATACAGTAACATTACATACTGGCACAGTGGGCAATGCATCCATACAAACAGACTCACTGGACAGTTGTCAGAACATGTGGGACATACAGTGGTCCACACCTTCACAACATGTCAATAGGTAAACCAAACTGTACTGGGCCAGAACATAAATGTGATGAGCCAAACACATCCTGCTGTACACAGTGAGGTTTCAAATCCATACAGAGCCTGTGGTAGTGAAGTCACACACACTGTAAACCGGTGACATCCGCAATGTGTCTGGACCATGGTTTACACACATTGATGTATTCACCAGAGTCATCAATCAACAACAGATGAGTGACAAGAAGGGTGACTGTCCAGTCATGGGACTGTTGCCACAGGCATCTTGATCCATGCTAATTACACATGTATGTATGCTTCAACTACAGGCACAGAAACAGCTCCCACACATTCACAAAGCATACCAACCCAAAAAACCATGTTTAGATATCTTACCCAAACTGACATTTCCACATGTCTGTGCATGGAATGCTGATTCGACACACGTTCCAATCATCAAGATCAATAGCAGGAGTACCAAGATGACACGAACAGACAACAGGCAGAGCGACCTGGGAAAGACAGGCACACAAGGGGACACATTAATAAGATTTGCATACAGACATGGACATGTGAAAATACATCACAATGTAGTACACATGTACATTACAAATTCACTCATTGCACATATGCGTGTGTCATGACATCATCATTTGTGTGAGACATCACAAAAAACATCAAAGTGTTTAAACATACAGTCAGCTGGACACACAGTATGCAACACATGCCACTCCATGCCACCAGTTTGCTCACGACTACCGAGTCACTCACCGTTAAGTGAAGAAGTTGCGTATGAGTTGACTCCGGATATCATCCTCCTCCTCCTCATCACTTTCATCGTGCCCAAGCCCTTCATCCTCAACAGGTGGATGTTCCAGCTCATCAGGATCCAGGATGAGTGGCACGGCCTTCTCAACTGCCATGTTGTGCAGCATGCAGCACACAATGAAGATGTTACACACCTTGACTGGGGCGTATGGGAGGGATCCGCCGGTCTTATCTAGGCACCGGAATCGGCTCTTCAGGAGTCCAAACGTTCGCTCAATCACGCGCCTGGTCTGCCTGTGTGCATTGTTGTACCGGTGGACTGCAGCTATCCTTGGGTTGCGGAGCGGTGTCATGAGCCACGGCATGTTGGGATATCCTGCGTCTCCTACAAATATATAGCGTGTTGAAATTGGGCTAAAGCAATTTCGTCACAGCAAACAACAAATTATACATGCAGGACAAACAGAGTATAACCACCAAGAAGACATGCCCGATTGTTGCGCAGCTGCAGCATCATCTGTGGTACCCTGCTACGCCTCATGATGAAGGCATCATGGCACAATCCTGAAAAAGTGCACAAACATGGGATATCAGCATGTTAGCAAGACACACCACAAGGGCATTTATTGAGTGGTAATGCTTTCTATTGCGGTAGGCCTGCTCCTGAGCCTGTGGTGGCACCAAAGCCACATGTGTACCATCAATGGACCCAATGACATGTGGAATCCCTCCCAGGGCATAGAATTCACCCTTGACATCTCTCAACTCCTCAGGATTTGGAAATGTTATGAATTCATCAATGTGCTCTTACATGGCAGCTAAGACATCACGTGGGACACGGCTGAACATGGTTTGAGACATACCCCCACATCTGCAATGGTAAATTGAAACGTACCTGTGGCAAAAAAATGTAGGGCTGCCATCACCTTCACATATCCTCCTGGAGTCTGGCTCTTCTTCCTGTGTAAAGGTTGTTGACGTAGTTGAGCAGGCTGTTGTGGACCTGGGTGGCTATCTGTCTTGACTAGGAGTGGATCTATGTGAAGATCTGTTCCAGCATGTGGATGGACTTGCATCATGAGCGATGGTGTGGATTTGGTGAACTAGATGCAAACATTGTTGACCCAATGCAGGATGGTGGTGTGTTTGTCCTCTAGACAGGGGTAGCTCTAACACTGATCCTTTTTTTCATGTTTAGCTGTGGGCCTGCATGCTGAAGTACTAGTCCAATGTCTGAAGAGCAATCTGGAAAGTTGTGTACAAGTCCAGTGGTTTAAGATTTTTACACAATTTATGTGGAAGCTTTTCAGCTCAATTACCATATGTTAATCCACTTCCCCTACTGACCCCGTGCCCCCTGCCCACAAACCACCACAACATCCTTGCAAAGATTTACTATCAACACTGAAACGTCATGTGGAACTCCTTCCTCAGATTGGTCGCAAACCCGGATGTGTAGAAACACACGTTCCTCCTGCACATCTTAAGTAAAGGTAACACAGATCCTGTTTAAGCTTCCAATCATACACCAAGATCTATCTATCAGTCCTGGAAGAGATTTATGTGAAATTATAATGGAAGAAACAGATTCACTTTGTTGAAGATAGTAGCCTCCTTCATGACTTACAATCCAGCTTCCATCCCACCCATACTAAACAGGTGGCCCTCATACAAATGGCAGACTGTATACGCTGGGAGGTGGATGGAGGTTCCAAGGCTGCGTTGGTGCTGTTCGACATGTCTACAGCATTTGACACCGTAGACCATCACAATCTTCAGGACCACCTGAAGACCATGGGCTTGTGGTCCTTAGTGCTGTACTGGATATTGTCCTAACTATCTGACTGCACACATCAGGTCCGCACCCACTACATCTACTCCTTAATCAAAACACAGAAGTGGGGAATGCCGCAGGGCTCTTCTCAGAGCACGCAGACTTTGGTAATATTTACCTTACCACGCTGGCTGATTCGATTGCCATGTCTGGAGTCTACATGATATCATATGCTGAGGATCTTCTGATTCCAATCAACTAAAATCCAGTTAGAGCTTGTAAATTTGAGCATCACCACAATTGCTCCTTGGGGTTGTATGTCACTCTGGGGGTGTACCTCACAAAGTTTTGACAATCATACTCCTGGAAAGTTGTTGTCGTCCTTGCGGGTGGTCTAGTATCCATCTGTGATGGCAATGTAGAAGTAGTGCGCTGGCCTTACGTACAACCAGGTCACAGTAATTGTGGTCATGTGTTGTGCTGTTGTGTTGATGAGGTAACAGAGTCCAATGTTGTGCTCCTGTAAGTAGCATGTGTGCCGAACAACGCACATGACCTGCTTGTACGGACATGCACTGGTATGTGTGGCAGTGCAGAGTTGGCAGTATGAGTTGCACACACAGCCTGCTGAACTGTCATGTGTGCTCTTAGGGGTTGCCTGATACCAGGTGCATGATTTTGTGGTGTTCACTGTGTGGAGTGTGGCAGGAGCATGAGTCTGTAGTGTAACCTGTGTCACTGAATGACCACAGGGCCTTGCACTGTGCACGTTGCAGGCGCTGACAGGCCTGCCTTTGTCATGGATGTGGTACAACTGTGACACGGACAATCTGCGGTGTGCCTTAAGAATGGACTGATGGATGTTGGAGCATATTGGAGGCGTGTGTGTCGCAGAATCTGGACACTGGGTGTTGCGGTGTCAGTGGGGATGCAGCATCTGTAATGTCTGAAAACATGATGGCAGAAGGTGTGAGACACCCTGGAAAAGTGGGACACAAAGTCATGGATATTTGCATAGCAGCATGAAAGGAAGGAAAGCTTTTGAAAGGAAGGAGTGTCTAATTACTCATGGGTCACTGCTAGGAAATGAGTAACCAATCACTAAGTATGACGGTCACAGGATCAGGCACCAACAGCACAAGCGGGGCAGAGGACAAACAGCATCAGCATGTGTTGCATGACCGTTGTGGGTATTAAGCTAAAACAATACATTCACAGGCATATTTGTCAATCACATAATGGACCTGGACGTATTACAAACACCATGCATGTTCTCCCACTACACATAACCACAATCATTGTAAAGCATGCCATAGATGAGGCATGCACACTTGAAAGACATCTGCGCTGACAGTAATGCAGCACAACGTACACTTAGGAATACTTACATGGTTCAAGTTTGTTCTGAGGCCATGCTGCATTAGACAATGTACATGGCCTGTGGCATTGCTCAGAAGGAAATAACTGTAATGCAATGAGGGTACCTGTAATGCTACAGAAACTATCTCCACATGACAGCCAGGGACAGTTGGTACCTTTGATCCTCAAATTTGTGCAATGCTGAAAGGGGTCCATCTCCAGATAGCCCCTTGGTCTGAGTATGAATTACAAACTCTAAAGGATGATCAGGCGAGGGAGGGAGAGGATGGGAACAGCATGGAGGGACATCTGAAACAAAGGTAAACAAGCTTCACAAATCAGACTTCTTGGCACTGAATAACATTATACTCATGATGTATACTGTAACAGTTACACCTGTGTACTTGAACCACAGCGACTGTATCCATTTTGTCAGCACAGGCTTTGAAATGATACAACTTCTGAGGTTTTAACATGGACACATAAAAGGATTGCAGAGTCTGTCTCATAAATGAAGGGTGTCTAACACCCACCAGGCTGCTTCAATGCAATTAGAACCATGCGCTCACAAACTTTCTCATAGTGTATGAATGTGGCTCATAAAATACAGTGAATTGAATGTGTAGCAGTGCTACTCACACAAATCAAATAACTGTAGTCAGCCCTGGGAATCAGTGAGGGTCATGAATGTAAGATACACATCACCAGCTATAGCCGCACTTAGCTAATGTAACGAGTAAGGGGATTATTTTAACACAAGGAAGCCTAGCAAGAGCCAATCATTGGCTCTACAAACTGTGCCTTACAATGCCAAACATGATAAGCAGGTGTGACCAAACTCTACTGAGAGCAATGAGGAACAAACCCAGTAAACCACCCCTACCGTGACCAGGATATGCAGCAAGGCACAAGAGTTAGCTGCGATTCACGTCAATCAACTGGTGTAACGGAAGTGTTAACATTAGCAACACCACTACGCTGCTACGTCATCAGTGCAATATTCCTGCAATCATGGGGATAGAAAGTTGACATAGAGTTACCAAGAAGGCTTGCAAAGCTGTGTTCTCCACCGGCACTGAGGTAGCAACCAGACAGTAACATTACATACTGGCACAGTGGGCAATGCATCCATACAAACAGACTCACTGGACAGTTGTCAGAACATGTGGGACATACAGTGGTCCACACCTTCACAACATGTCAATAGGTAAACCAAACTGTACTGGGCCAGAACATAAATGTGATGAGCCAAACACATCCTGCTGTACACAGTGAGGTTTCAAATCCATACAGAGCCTGTGGTAGTGAAGTCACACACACTGTAAACCGGTGACATCCGCAATGTGTCTGGACCATGGTTTACACACATTGATGTATTCACCAGAGTCATCAATCAACAACAGATGAGTGACAAGAAGGGTGACTGTCCAGTCATGGGACTGTTGCAACAGGCATCTTGATCCATGCTAATTACACATGTATGTATGCTTCAACTACAGGCACAGAAACAGCTCCCACACATTCACAAAGCATACCAACCCAAAAAACCATGTTTAGATATCTTACCCAAACTGACATTTCCACATGTCTGTGCATTGAATGCTGATTCGACACACGTTCCAATAATCAAGATCAATAGCAGGAGTACCAAGATGACACAAACAGACAACAGGCAGAGCGACCTGGGAAAGACAGGCACACAAGGGGACACATTAATAAGATTTGCATACAGACATGGACATGTGAAAATACATCACAATGTAGTACACATGTACATTACAAATTCACTCATTGCACATATGCGTGTGTCATGACATCATCATTTGTGTGAGACATCACAACAAACATCAAAGTGTTTTCACATACAGTCAGCTGGACACACAGTATGCAACACATGCCACTCCATGCCACCAGTTTGCTCACGACTACCGAGTCACTCACCGTTAAGTGAAGAAGTTGCGTATGAGTTGACTCCGGATATCATCCTCCTCCTCCTCATCACTTTCATCGTGCCCAAGCCCTTCATCCTCAACAGGTGGATGTTCCAGCTCATCAGGATCCAGGATGAGTGGCACGGCCTTCTCAACTGCCATGTTGTGCAGCATGCAGCACACAATGAAGATGTTACACACCTTGACTGGGGCGTATGGGAGGGATCCGCCGGTCTTATCTAGGCACCGGAATCGGCTCTTCAGGAGTCCAAACGTTCGCTCAATCACGCGCCTGGTCTGCCTGTGTGCATTGTTGTACCGGTGGACTGCAGCTATCCTTGGGTTGCGGAGCGGTGTCATGAGCCACGGCATGTTGGGATATCCTGCGTCTCCTACAAATATATAGCGTGTTGAAATTGGGCTAAAGCAATTTCGTCACAGCAAACAACAAATTATACATGCAGGACAAACAGAGTATACCCACCAAGAAGACATGCCCGATTGTTGCGCAGCTGCAGCATCATCTGTGGTACCCTGCTACGCCTCATGATGAAGGCATCATGGCACAATCCTGAAAAAGTGCACAAACATGGGATATCAGCATGTTAGCAAGACACACCACAAGGGCATTTATTGAGTGGTAATGCTTTCTATTGCGGTAGGCCTGCTCCTGAGCCTGTGGTGGCACCAAAGCCACATGTGTACCATCAATGGACCCAATGACATGTGGAATCCCTCCCAGGGCATAGAATTTACCCTTGACATCTCTCAACTCCTCAGGATTTGGAAATGTTATGAATTCATCAATGTGCTCTTACATGGCAGCTAAGACATCACGTGGGACACGGCTGAACATGGTTTGAGACATACCCCCACATCTGCAATGGTAAATTGAAACGTACCTGTGGCAAAAAAATGTAGGGCTGCCATCACCTTCACATATCCTCCTGGAGTCTGGCTCTTCTTCCTGTGTAGAGGTTGTTGACGTAGTTGAGCAGGCTGTTGTGGACCTGGGTGGCTATCTGTCTTGACTAGGAGTGGATCTATGTGAAGATCTGTTCCAGCATGTGGATGGACTTGCATCATGAGCGATGGTGTGGATTTGGTGAACTAGATGCAAACATTGTTGACCCAATGCAGGATGGTGGTGTGTTTGTCCTCTAGACAGGGGTAGCTCTAACACTGATCCTTTTTTTTCATGTTTAGCTGTGGGCCTGCATGCTGAAGTACTAGTCCAACGTCTGAAGAGCAATCTGGAAAGTTGTGTACAAGTCCAGTGGTTTAAGATTTTTACACAATTTATGTGGAAGCTTTTCAGCTCAATTACCATATGTTAATCCACTTCCCCTACTGACCCCGTGCCCCCTGCCCACAAACCACCACAACATCCTTGCAAAGATTTACTATCAACACTGAAACGTCATGTGGAACTCCTTCCTCAGATTGGTCGCAAACCCGGATGTGTAGAAACACACGTTCCTCCTGCACATCTTAAGTAAAGGTAACACAGATCCTGTTTAAGCTTCCAATCATACACCAAGATCTATCTATCAGTCCTGGAAGAGATTTATGTGAAATTATAATGGAAGAAACAGATTCACTTTGTTGAAGATAGTAGCCTCCTTCATGACTTACAATCCAGCTTTCATCCCACCCATACTAAACAGGTGGCCCTCATACAAATGGCAGACTGTATACGCTGGGAGGTGGATGGAGGTTCCAAGGCTGCGTTGGTGCTGTTCGACATGTCTACAGCATTTGACACCGTAGACCATCACAATCTTCAGGACCACCTGAAGACCATGGGCTTGTGGTCCTCAGTGCTGTACTGGATATTGTCCTAACTATCTGACTGCACACATCAGGTCCGCACCCACTACATCTACTCCTTAATCAAAACACAGAAGTGGGGAATGCCGCAGGGCTCTTCTCAGAGCACGCAGACTTTGGTAATATTTACCTTACCACGCTGGCTGATTCGATTGCCATGTCTGGAGTCTACATGATATCATATGCTGAGGATCTTCTGATTCCAATCAACTAAAATCCAGTCAGAGCTTGTAAATTTGAGCATCACCACAATTGCTCCTTGGGGTTGTATGTCACTCTGGGGGTGTACCTCACAAAGTTTTGACAATCATACTCCTGGAAAGTTGTTGTCGTCCTTGCGGGTGGTCTAGTATCCATCTGTGATGGCAATGTAGAAGTAGTGCGCTGGCCTTACATACAACCAGGTCACAGTAATTGTGGTCATGTGTTGTGCTGTTGTGTTGATGAGGTAACAGAGTCCAATGTTGTGCTCCTGTAAGTAGCATGTGTGCTGAACAACGCACATGACCTGCTTGTACGGACATGCACTGGTATGTGTGGCAGTGCAGAGTTGGCAGTATGAGTTGCACACACAGCCTGCTGAACTGTCATGTGTGCTCTTAGGGGTTGCCTGATACCAGGTGCATGATTTTGTGGTGTTCACTGTGTGGAGTGTGGCAGGAGCATGAGTCTGTAGTGTAACCTGTGTCACTGAATGACCACAGGGCCTTGCACTGTGCACGTTGCAGGCGCTGACAGGCCTGCCTTTGTCATGGATGTGGTACAACTGTGACACGGACAATCTGCGGTCTGCCTTAAGAATGGACTGATGGATGTTGGAGCATATTGGAGGCGTGTGTGTCGCAGAATCTGGACACTGGGTGTTGCGGTGTCAGTGGGGATGCAGCATCTGTAATGTCTGAAAACATGATGGCAGAAGGTGTGAGACACCCTGGAAAAGTGGGACACAAAGTCATGGATATTTGCATAGCAGCATGAAAGGAAGGAAAGCTTTTGAAAGGAAGGAGTGTCTAATTACTCATGGGTCACTGCTAGGAAATGAGTAACCAATCACTAAGTATGACGGTCACAGGATCAGGCACCAACAGCACAAGCGGGGCAGAGGACAAACAGCATCAGCATGTGTTGCATGACCGTTGTGGGTATTAAGCTAAAACAATACATTCACAGGCATATTTGTCAATCACATAATGGACCTGGACGTATTACAAACACCATGCATGTTCCCCCACTACACATAACCACAATCATTGTAAAGTATGCCATAGATGAGGCATGCACACTTGAAAGACATCTGCGCTGACAGTAATGCAGCACAACGTACACTTAGGAATACTTACATGGTTCAAGTTTGTTCTGAGGCCATGCTGCATTAGACAATGTACATGGCCTGTGGCATTGCTCAGAAGGAAATAACTGTAATGCAATGAGGGTACCTGTAATGCTGCAGAAACTATCTCCACATGACAGCCAGGGACAGTTGGTACCTTTGATCCTCAAATTTGTGCAATGCTGAAAGGGGTCCATCTCCAGATAGCCCCTTGGTCTGAGTATGAATTACAAACTCTAAAGGGTGATCAGGCGAGGGAGGGAGAGGATGGGAACAGCATGGAGGGACATCTGAAACAAAGGTAAACAAGCTTCACAAATCAGACTTCTTGGCACTGAATAACATTATACTCATGATGTATACTGTAACAGTTACACCTGTGTACTTGAACCACAGCCACTGTATCCATTTTGTCAGCACAGGCTTTGAAATGATACAACTTCTGAGGTTTTAACATGGACACATAAAAGGATTGCAGAGTCTGTCTCATAAATGAAGGGTGTCTAACACCCACCAGGCTGCTTCAATGCAATTAGAACCATGCGTTCACAAACTTTCTCATAGTGTATGAATGTGGCTCATAAAATACAGTGAATTGAATGTGTAACAGTGCTACTCACACAAATCAAATAACTGTAGTCAGCCCTGGGAATCAGTGAGGGTCATGAATGTAAGATACACATCACCAGCTATAGCCGCACTTAGCTAATGTAACGAGTAAGGGGATTATTTTAACACAAGGAAGCCTAGCAAGAGCCAATCATTGGCTCTACAAACTGTGCCTTACAATGCCAAACATGATAAGCAGGTGTGACCAAACTCTACTGAGAGCAATGAGGAACAAACCCAGTAAACCACCCCTACCGTGACCAGGATATGCAGCAAGGCACAAGAGTTAGCTGCGATTCACGTCAATCAACTGGTGTAACGCAAGTGTTAACATTAGCAACACCACTACGCTGCTACGTCATCAGTGCAATATTCCTGCAATCATGGGGATAGAAAGTTGACATAGAGTTACCAAGAAGGCTTGCAAAGCTGTGTTCTCCACCGGCACTGAGGTAGCAACCAGACAGTAACATTACATACTGGCACAGTGGGCAATGCATCCATACAAACAAACTCACTGGACAGTTGTCAGAACATGTGGGACATACAGTGGTCCACACCTTCACAACATGTCAATAGGTAAACCAAACTGTACTGGGCCAGAACATAAATGTGATGAGCCAAACACATCCTGCTGTACACAGTGAGGTTTCAAATCCATACAGAGCCTGTGGTAGTGAAGTCACACACACTGTAAACCGGTGACATCCGCAATGTGTCTGGACCATGGTTTACACACATTGATGTATTCACCAGAGTCATCAATCAACAACAGATGAGTGACAAGAAGGGTGACTGTCCAGTCATGGGACTGTTGCAACAGGCATCTTGATCCATGCTAATTACACATGTATGTATGCTTCAACTACAGGCACAGAAACAGCTCCCACACATTCACAAAGCATACCAACCCAAAAAACCATGTTTAGATATCTTACCCAAACTGACATTTCCACATGTCTGTGCATGGAATGCTGATTCGACACACGTTCCAATCATCAAGATCAATAGCAGGAGTACCAAGATGACACGAACAGACAACAGGCAGAGCGACCTGGGAAAGACAGGCACACAAGGGGACACATTAATAAGATTTGCATACAGACATGGACATGTGAAAATACATCACAATGTAGTACACATGTACATTACAAATTCACTCATTGCACATATGCGTGTGTCATGACATCATCATTTGTGTGAGACATCACAACAAACATCAAAGTGTTTTCACATACAGTCAGCTGGACACACAGTATGCAACACATGCCACTCCATGCCACCAGTTTGCTCACGACTACCGAGTCACTCACCGTTAAGTGAAGAAGTTGCGTATGAGTTGACTCCGGATATCATCCTCCTCCTCCTCATCACTTTCATCGTGCCCAAGCCCTTCATCCTCAACAGGTGGATGTTCCAGCTCATCAGGATCCAGGATGAGTGGCACGGCCTTCTCAACTGCCATGTTGTGCAGCATGCAGCAGACAATGAAGATGTTACACACCTTGACTGGGGCGTATGGGAGGGATCCGCCGGTCTTATCTAGGCACCGGAATCGGCTCTTCAGGAGTCTAAACGTTCGCTCAATCACGCGCCTGGTCTGCCTGTGTGCATTGTTGTACCGGTGGACTGCAGCTATCCTTGGGTTGCGGAGCGGTGTCATGAGCCACGGCATGTTGGGATATCCTGCGTCTCCTACAAATATATAGCGTGTTGAAATTGGGCTAAAGCAATTTCGTCACAGCAAACAACAAATTATACATGCAGGACAAACAGAGTATACCCACCAAGAAGACATGCCCGATTGTTGCGCAGCTGCAGCATCATCTGTGGTACCCTGCTACGCCTCATGATGAAGGCATCATGGCACAATCCTGAAAAAGTGCACAAACATGGGATATCAGCATGTTAGCAAGACACACCACAAGGGCATTTGTTGAGTGGTAATGCTTTCTATTGCGGTAGGCCTGTTCCTGAGCCTGTGGTGGCACCAAAGCCACATGTGTACCATCAATGGACCCAATGACATGTGGAATCCCTCCCAGGGCATAGAATTCACCCTTGACATCTCTCAACTCCTCAGGATTTGGAAATGTTATGAATTCATCAATGTGCTCTTACATGGCAGCTAAGACATCACGTGGGACACGGCTGAACATGGTTTGAGACATACCCCCACATCTGCAGTGGTAAATTGAAACGTACCTGTGGCAAAAAAATGTAGGGCTGCCATCACCTTCACATATCCTCCTGGAGTCTGGCTCTTCTTCCTGTGTAGAGGTTGTTGACGTAGTTGAGCAGGCTGTTGTGGACCTGGGTGGCTATCTGTCTTGACTAGGAGTGGATCTATGTGAAGATCTGTTCCAGCATGTGGATGGACTTGCATCATGAGCGATGGTGTGGATTTGGTGAACTAGATGCAAACATTGTTGACCCAATGCAGGATGGTGGTGTGTTTGTCCTCTAGACAGGGGTAGCTCTAACACTGATCCTTTTTTTTCATGTTTAGCTGTGGGCCTGCATGCTGAAGTACTAGTCCAATGTCTGAAGAGCAATCTGGAAAGTTTTGTACAAGTCCAGTGGTTTAAGATTTTTACACAATTTATGTGGAAGCTTTTCAGCTCAATTACCATATGTTAATCCACTTCCCCTACTGACCCCGTGCCCCCTGCCCACAAACCACCACAACATCCTTGCAAAGATTTACTATCAACACTGAAACGTCATGTGGAACTCCTTCCTCAGATTGGTCGCAAACCCGGATGTGTAGAAACACACGTTCCTCCTGCACATCTTAAGTAAAGGTAACACAGATCCTGTTTAAGCTTCCAATCATACACCAAGATCTATCTATCAGTCCTGGAAGAGATTTATGTGAAATTATAATGGAAGAAACAGATTCACTTTGTTGAAGATAGTAGCCTCCTTCATGACTTACAATCCAGCTTCCATCCCACCCATACTAAACAGGTGGCCCTCATACAAATGGCAGACTGTATACGCTGGGAGGTGGATGGAGGTTCCAAGGCTGCGTTGGTGCTGTTCGACATGTCTACAGCATTTGACACCGTAGACCATCACAATCTTCAGGACCACCTGAAGACCATGGGCTTGTGGTCCTCAGTGCTGTACTGGATATTGTCCTAACTATCTGACTGCACACATCAGGTCCGCACCCACTACATCTACTCCTTAATCAAAACACAGAAGTGGGGAATGCCGCAGGGCTCTTCTCAGAGCACGCAGACTTTGGTAATATTGACCTTACCACGCTGGCTGATTCGATTGCCATGTCTGGAGTCTACATGATATCATATGCTGAGGATCTTCTGATTCCAATCAACTAAAATCCAGTCAGAGCTTGTAAATTTGAGCATCACCACAATTGCTCCTTGGGGTTGTATGTCACTCTGGGGGTGTACCTCACAAAGTTTTGACAATCATACTCCTGGAAAGTTGTTGTCGTCCTTGCGGGTGGTCTAGTATCCATCTGTGATGGCAATGTAGAAGTAGTGCGCTGGCCTTACGTACAACCAGGTCACAGTAATTGTGGTCATGTGTTGTGCTGTTGTGTTGATGAGGTAACAGAGTCCAATGTTGTGCTCCTGTAAGTAGCATGTGTGCAGAACAACGCACATGACCTGCTTGTACGGACATGCACTGGTATGTGTGGCAGTGCAGAGTTGGCAGTATGAGTTGCACACACAGCCTGCTGAACTGTCATGTGTGCTCTTAGGGGTTGCCTGATACCAGGTGCATGATTTTGTGGTGTTCACTGTGTGGAGTGTGGCAGGAGCATGAGTCTGTAGTGTAACCTGTGTCACTGAATGACCACAGGGCCTTGCACTGTGCACGTTGCAGGCGCTGACAGGCCTGCCTTTGTCATGGATGTGGTACAACTGTGACACGGACAATCTGCGGTCTGCCTTAAGAATGGACTGATGGATGTTGGAGCATATTGGAGGCGTGTGTGTCGCAGAATCTGGACACTGGGTGTTGCGGTGTCAGTGGGGATGCAGCATCTGTAATGTCTGAAAACATGATGGCAGAAGGTGTGAGACACCCTGGAAAAGTGGGACACAAAGTCATGGATATTTGCATAGCAGCATGAAAGGAAGGAAAGCTTTTGAAAGGAAGGAGTGTCTAATTACTCATGGGTCACTGCTAGGAAATGAGTAACCAATCACTAAGTATGACGGTCACAGGATCAGGCACCAACAGCACAAGCGGGGCAGAGGACAAACAGCATCAGCATGTGTTGCATGACCGTTGTGGGTATTAAGCTAAAACAATACATTCACAGGCATATTTGTCAATCACATAATGGACCTGGACGTATTACAAACACCATGCATGTTCCCCCACTACACATAACCACAATCATTGTAAAGTATGCCATAGATGAGGCATGCACACTTGAAAGACATCTGCGCTGACAGTAATGCAGCACAACGTACACTTAGGAATACTTACATGGTTCAAGTTTGTTCTGAGGCCATGCTGCATTAGACAATGTACATGGCCTGTGGCATTGCTCAGAAGGAAATAACTGTAATGCAATGAGGGTACCTGTAATGCTGCAGAAACTATCTCCACATGACAGCCAGGGACAGTTGGTACCTTTGATCCTCAAATTTGTGCAATGCTGAAAGGGGTCCATCTCCAGATAGCCCCTTGGTCTGAGTATGAATTACAAACTCTAAAGGGTGATCAGGCGAGGGAGGGAGAGGATGGGAACAGCATGGAGGGACATCTGAAACAAAGGTAAACAAGCTTCACAAATCAGACTTCTTGGCACTGAATAACATTATACTCATGATGTATACTGTAACAGTTACACCTGTGTACTTGAACCACAGCCACTGTATCCATTTTGTCAGCACAGGCTTTGAAATGATACAACTTCTGAGGTTTTAACATGGACACATAAAAGGATTGCAGAGTCTGTCTCATAAATGAAGGGTGTCTAACACCCACCAGGCTGCTTCAATGCAATTAGAACCATGCGCTCACAAACTTTCTCATAGTGTATGAATGTGGCTCATAAAATACAGTGAATTGAATGTGTAGCAGTGCTACTCACACAAATCAAATAACTGTAGTCAGCCCTGGGAATCAGTGAGGGTCATGAATGTAAGATACACATCACCAGCTATAGCCGCACTTAGCTAATGTAACGAGTAAGGGGATTATTTTAACACAAGGAAGCCTAGCAAGAGCCAATCATTGGCTCTACAAACTGTGCCTTACAATGCCAAACATGATAAGCAGGTGTGACCAAACTCTACTGAGAGCAATGAGGAACAAACCCAGTAAACCACCCCTACCGTGACCAGGATATGCAGCAAGGCACAAGAGTTAGCTGCGATTCACGTCAATCAACTGGTGTAACGGAAGTGTTAACATTAGCAACACCACTACGCTGCTACGTCATCAGTGCAATATTCCTGCAATCATGGGGATAGAAAGTTGACATAGAGTTACCAAGAAGGCTTGCAAAGCTGTGTTCTCCACCGGCACTGAGGTAGCAACCAGACAGTAACATTACATACTGGCACAGTGGGCAATGCATCCATACAAACAGACTCACTGGACAGTTGTCAGAACATGTGGGACATACAGTGGTCCACACCTTCACAACATGTCAATAGGTAAACCAAACTGTACTGGGCCAGAACATAAATGTGATGAGCCAAACACATCCTGCTGTACACAGTGAGGTTTCAAATCCATACAGAGCCTGTGGTAGTGAAGTCACACACACTGTAAACCGGTGACATCCGCAATGTGTCTGGACCATGGTTTACACACATTGATGTATTCACCAGAGTCATCAATCAACAACAGATGAGTGACAAGAAGGGTGACTGTCCAGTCATGGGACTGTTGCAACAGGCATCTTGATCCATGCTAATTACACATGTATGTATGCTTCAACTACAGGCACAGAAACAGCTCCCACACATTCACAAAGCATACCAACCCAAAAAACCATGTTTAGATATCTTACCCAAACTGACATTTCCACATGTCTGTGCATGGAATGCTGATTCGACACACGTTCCAATCATCAAGATCAATAGCAGGAGTACCAAGATGACACGAACAGACAACAGGCAGAGCGACCTGGGAAAGACAGGCACACAAGGGGACACATTAATAAGATTTGCATACAGACATGGACATGTGAAAATACATCACAATGTAGTACACATGTACATTACAAATTCACTCATTGCACATATGCGTGTGTCATGACATCATCATTTGTGTGAGACATCACAACAAACATCAAAGTGTTTTCACATACAGTCAGCTGGACACACAGTATGCAACACATGCCACTCCATGCCACCAGTTTGCTCACGACTACCGAGTCACTCACCGTTAAGTGAAGAAGTTGCGTATGAGTTGACTCCGGATATCATCCTCCTCCTCCTCATCACTTTCATCGTGCCCAAGCCCTTCATCCTCAACAGGTGGATGTTCCAGCTCATCAGGATCCAGGATGAGTGGCACGGCCTTCTCAACTGCCATGTTGTGCAGCATGCAGCAGACAATGAAGATGTTACACACCTTGAATGGGGCGTATGGGAGGGATCCGCCGGTCTTATCTAGGCACCGGAATCGGCTCTTCAGGAGTCCAAACGTTCGCTCAATCACGCGCCTGGTCTGCCTGTGTGCATTGTTGTACCGGTGGACTGCAGCTATCCTTGGGTTGCGGAGCGGTGTCATGAGCCACGGCATGTTGGGATATCCTGCGTCTCCTACAAATATATAGCGTGTTGAAATTGGGCTAAAGCAATTTCGTCACAGCAAACAACAAATTATACATGCAGGACAAACAGAGTATACCCACCAAGAAGACATGCCCGATTGTTGCGCAGCTGCAGCATCATCTGTGGTACCCTGCTACGCCTCATGATGAAGGCATCATGGCACAATCCTGAAAAAGTGCACAAACATGGGATATCAGCATGTTAGCAAGACACACCACAAGGGCATTTATTGAATGGTAATGCTTTCTATTGCGGTAGGCCTGCTCCTGAGCCTGTGGTGGCACCAAAGCCACATGTGTACCATCAATGGACCCAATGACATGTGGAATCCCTCCCAGGGCATAGAATTCACCCTTGACATCTCTCAACTCCTCAGGATTTGGAAATGTTATGAATTCATCAATGTGCTCTTACATGGCAGCTAAGACATCACGTGGGACACGGCTGAACATGGTTTGAGACATACCCCCACATCTGCAGTGGTAAATTGAAACGTACCTGTGGCAAAAAAATGTAGGGCTGCCATCACCTTCACATATCCTCCTGGAGTCTGGCTCTTCTTCCTGTGTAGAGGTTGTTGACGTAGTTGAGCAGGCTGTTGTGGACCTGGGTGGCTATCTGTCTTGACTAGGAGTGGATCTATGTGAAGATCTGTTCCAGCATGTGGATGGACTTGCATCATGAGCGATGGTGTGGATTTGGTGAACTAGATGCAAACATTGTTGACCCAATGCAGGATGGTGGTGTGTTTGTCCTCTAGACAGGGGTAGCTCTAACACTGATCCTTTTTTTTCATGTTTAGCTGTGGGCCTGCATGCTGAAGTACTAGTCCAATGTCTGAAGAGCAATCTGGAAAGTTGTGTACAAGTCCAGTGGTTTAAGATTTTTACACAATTTATGTGGAAGCTTTTCAGCTCAATTACCATATGTTAATCCACTTCCCCTACTGACCCCGTGCCCCCTGCCCACAAACCACCACAACATCCTTGCAAAGATTTACTATCAACACTGAAACGTCATGTGGAACTCCTTCCTCAGATTGGTCGCAAACCCGGATGTGTAGAAACACACGTTCCTCCTGCACATCTTAAGTAAAGGTAACACAGATCCTGTTTAAGCTTCCAATCATACACCAAGATCTATCTATCAGTCCTGGAAGAGATTTATGTGAAATTATAATGGAAGAAACAGATTCACTTTGTTGAAGATAGTAGCCTCCTTCATGACTTACAATCCAGCTTCCATCCCACCCATACTAAACAGGTGGCCCTCATACAAATGGCAGACTGTATACGCTGGGAGGTGGATGGAGGTTCCAAGGCTGCGTTGGTGCTGTTCGACATGTCTACAGCATTTGACACCGTAGACCATCACAATCTTCAGGACCACCTGAAGACCATGGGCTTGTGGTCCTCAGTGCTGTACTGGATATTGTCCTAACTATCTGACTGCACACAACAGGTCCGCACCCACTACATCTACTCCTTAATCAAAACACAGAAGTGGGGAATGCCGCAGGGCTCTTCTCAGAGCACGCAGACTTTGGTAATATTGACCTTACCACGCTGGCTGATTCGATTGCCATGTCTGGAGTCTACATGATATCATATGCTGAGGATCTTCTGATTCCAATCAACTAAAATCCAGTCAGAGCTTGTAAATTTGAGCATCACCACAATTGCTCCTTGGGGTTGTATGTCACTCTGGGGGTGTACCTCACAAAGTTTTGACAATCATACTCCTGGAAAGTTGTTGTCGTCCTTGCGGGTGGTCTAGTATCCATCTGTGATGGCAATGTAGAAGTAGTGCGCTGGCCTTACGTACAACCAGGTCACAGTAATTGTGGTCATGTGTTGTGCTGTTGTGTTGATGAGGTAACAGAGTCCAATGTTGTGCTCCTGTAAGTAGCATGTGTGCAGAACAACGCACATGACCTGCTTGTACGGACATGCACTGGTATGTGTGGCAGTGCAGAGTTGGCAGTATGAGTTGCACACACAGCCTGCTGAACTGTCATGTGTGCTCTTAGGGGTTGCCTGATACCAGGTGCATGATTTTGTGGTGTTCACTGTGTGGAGTGTGGCAGGAGCATGAGTCTGTAGTGTAACCTGTGTCACTGAATGACCACAGGGCCTTGCACTGTGCACGTTGCAGGCGCTGACAGGCCTGCCTTTGTCATGGATGTGGTACAACTGTGACACGGACAATCTGCGGTCTGCCTTAAGAATGGACTGATGGATGTTGGAGCATATTGGAGGCGTGTGTGTCGCAGAATCTGGACACTGGGTGTTGCGGTGTCAGTGGGGATGCAGCATCTGTAATGTCTGAAAACATGATGGCAGAAGGTGTGAGACACCCTGGAAAAGTGGGACACAAAGTCATGGATATTTGCATAGCAGCATGAAAGGAAGGAAAGCTTTTGAAAGGAAGGAGTGTCTAATTACTCATGGGTCACTGCTAGGAAATGAGTAACCAATCACTAAGTATGACGGTCACAGGATCAGGCACCAACAGCACAAGCGGGGCAGAGGACAAACAGCATCAGCATGTGTTGCATGACCGTTGTGGGTATTAAGCTAAAACAATACATTCACAGGCATATTTGTCAATCACATAATGGACCTGGACGTATTACAAACACCATGCATGTTCCCCCACTACACATAACCACAATCATTGTAAAGTATGCCATAGATGAGGCATGCACACTTGAAAGACATCTGCGCTGACAGTAATGCAGCACAACGTACACTTAGGAATACTTACATGGTTCAAGTTTGTTCTGAGGCCATGCTGCATTAGACAATGTACATGGCCTGTGGCATTGCTCAGAAGGAAATAACTGTAATGCAATGAGGGTACCTGTAATGCTGCAGAAACTATCTCCACATGACAGCCAGGGACAGTTGGTACCTTTGATCCTCAAATTTGTGCAATGCTGAAAGGGGTCCATCTCCAGATAGCCCCTTGGTCTGAGTATGAATTACAAACTCTAAAGGGTGATCAGGGGAGGGAGGGAGAGGATGGGAACAGCATGGAGGGACATCTGAAACAAAGGTAAACAAGCTTCACAAATCAGACTTCTTGGCACTGAATAACATTATACTCATGATGTATACTGTAACAGTTACACCTGTGTACTTGAACCACAGCCACTGTATCCATTTTGTCAGCACAGGCTTTGAAATGATACAACTTCTGAGGTTTTAACTAGGACACATAAAAGGATTGCAGAGTCTGTCTCATAAATGAAGGGTGTCTAACACCCACCAGGCTGCTTCAATGCAATTAGAACCATGCGCTCACAAACTTTCTCATAGTGTATGAATGTGGCTCATAAAATACAGTGAATTGAATGTGTAGCAGTGCTACTCACACAAATCAAATAACTGTAGTCAGCCCTGGGAATCAGTGAGGGTCATGAATGTAAGATACACATCACCAGCTATAGCCGCACTTAGCTAATGTAACGAGTAAGGGGATTATTTTAACACAAGGAAGCCTAGCAAGAGCCAATCATTGGCTCTACAAACTGTGCCTTACAATGCCAAACATGATAAGCAGGTGTGACCAAACTCTACTGAGAGCAATGAGGAACAAACCCAGTAAACCACCCCTACCGTGACCAGGATATGCAGCAAGGCACAAGAGTTAGCTGCGATTCACGTCAATCAACTGGTGTAACGGAAGTGTTAACATTAGCAACACCACTACGCTGCTACGTCATCAGTGCAATATTCCTGCAATCATGGGGATAGAAAGTTGACATAGAGTTACCAAGAAGGCTTGCAAAGCTGTGTTCTCCACCGGCACTGAGGTAGCAACCAGACAGTAACATTACATACTGGCACAGTGGGCAATGCATCCATACAAACAGACTCACTGGACAGTTGTCAGAACATGTGGGACATACAGTGGTCCACACCTTCACAACATGTCAATAGGTAAACCAAACTGTACTGGGCCAGAACATAAATGTGATGAGCCAAACACATCCTGCTGTACACAGTGAGGTTTCAAATCCATACAGAGCCTGTGGAAGTGAAGTCACACACACTGTAAACCGGTGACATCCGCAATGTGTCTGGACCATGGTTTACACACATTGATGTATTCACCAGAGTCATCAATCAACAACAGATGAGTGACAAGAAGGGTGACTGTCCAGTCATGGGACTGTTGCAACAGGCATCTTGATCCATGCTAATTACACATGTATGTATGCTTCAACTACAGGCACAGAAACAGCTCCCACACATTCACAAAGCATACCAACCCAAAAAACCATGTTTAGATATCTTACACAAACTGACATTTCCATATGTCTGTGCATGGAATGCTGATTCAACACACGTTCCAATCATCAAGATCAATAGCAGGAGTACCAAGATGACACGAACAGACAACAGGCAGAGCGACCTGGGAAAGACAGGCACACAAGGGGACACATTAATAAGATTTGCATACAGACATGGACATGTGAAAATACATCACAATGTAGTACACATGTACATTACAAATTCACTCATTGCACATATGCGTGTGTCATGACATCATCATTTGTGTGAGACATCACAACAAACATCAAAGTGTTTTCACATACAGTCAGCTGGACACACAGTATGCAACACATGCCACTCCATGCCGCCAGTTTGCTCACGACTACCGAGTCACTCACCGTTAAGTGAAGAAGTTGCGTATGAGTTGACTCCGGATATCATCCTCCTCCTCCTCATCACTTTCATCGTGCCCAAGCCCTTCATCCTCAACAGGTGGATGTTCCAGCTCATCAGGATCCAGGATGAGTGGCACGGCCTTCTCAACTGCCATGTTGTGCAGCATGCAGCACACAATGAAGATGTTACACACCTTGACTGGGGCGTATGGGAGGGATCCGCCGGTCTTATCTAGGCACCAGAATCGGCTCTTCAGGAGTCCAAACGTTCGCTCAATCACGCGCCTGGTCTGCCTGTGTGCATTGTTGTACCGGTGGACTGCAGCTATCCTTGGGTTGCGGAGCGGTGTCATGAGCCACGGCATGTTGGGATATCCTGCGTCTCCTACAAATATATAGCGTGTTGAAATTGGGCTAAAGCAATTTCGTCACAGCAAACAACAAATTATACATGCAGGACAAACAGAGTATACCCACCAAGAAGACATGCCTGATTGTTGCGCAGCTGCAGCATCATCTGTGGTACCCTGCTACGCCTCATGATGAAGGCATCATGGCACAATCCTGAAAAAGTGCACAAACATGGGATATCAGCATGTTAGCAAGACACACCACAAGGGCATTTATTGAGTGGTAATGCTTTCTATTGCGGTAGGCCTGCTCCTGAGCCTGTGGTGGCACCAAAGCCACATGTGTACCATCAATGGACCCAATGACATGTGGAATCCCTCCCAGGGCATAGAATTCACCCTTGACATCTCTCAACTCTTCAGGATTTGGAAATGTTATGAATTCATCAATGTTCTCTTACATGGCAGCTAAGACATCACGTGGGACACGGCTGAACATGGTTTGAGACATACCCCCACATCTGCAATGGTAAATTGAAACGTACCTGTGGCAAAAAAATGTAGGGCTGCCATCACCTTTAGCTCTGGTGTCAGCGCAGTTGGATACCTGTGTCGCGGTTGGAGATGTGGTTGCGGCCTGTCTGTCAAGTCCTAAATCAACTCTCGAGTGAATCTGTAACATCGGATGCAATCACATTCCCTCATGCTCTCCAAGTCAGGAAAAGGCCTTGGTGCCCTGCAGGACATATTTGGGAAGAATGCAGAACAATTGTCATCCAAATACTATTCCAATGTACATAGCACATGCAACACTGCTACTACACATCAAGGTACTATGGGGTCTGGTGTCAGCAATACATCCTGGACACATATGCCAGCTTCCTGGCACTTAAAAAATTAACCAAGATACATCTGTAGTCTTTTTAAAAACACATTACATGCACACAAAAACAACTGCTGGGCTGCTCTGAGTGAGCACAGCAAGATATCACTGGAGTGACACACATCACCTGACCTGCATTAGAAGGTTGTCATCCCATACAGACATCCGACTGCAAGGCACAGACCCAGGTCCCATGGACTGTCTAGTGTACATATCATCCAACTTGCTAATGAGGATGTGTATGTGACAACGCAACACCACAGGAATTCTCACCATGCACACATGTATGCATGGTTATCAATGATGTGTGATGCAATCAGACTCAAAAGCCATTGATAAGGCACATGTGCCATGGTGTGCGTACATGCAAAACCATTTCAGTCACAACACAAACACATTATAGATGCACCAAAAACACATTCATTTTACGGAACCCAAACAGTAAATTCAATCTGTAAAATTACACACATAACATTATTACTTAGGGACCTGATGAACGTCAAATTGACAAGTGAAAAAGTGCCACGGTCCCTGGCATCATGACACAGGTTCCGGAAGTGATGACTGTTCCAGCCCAGTGTTTATGTGCCTGACAACATGTGCATGATGATAAGAATGCTACAAGTGGAAATGTGATGTTTACCACATAGTGCCCCAGCACACATCACATGTGTCAAAAGGTCATCACACATGAATTGTGCAACATGAACTGATATCCTCTGCTATATCAGTGCCTGGCACACCTAGGGCATGCTCATGTAAGTATGCAATGAAACGAATATGATAGACATTCTAGCGTTAACCATACTGCTACATCCCTGCCATTTGTGCGCCTCGTATCACTATTGTAATAGTGCCATACGTGATTGAACCGTACACCTACCTTACGTGCGTATGTGCGGGACATCTACTATTGAAATCGGGCCATATTCTATTAAACCATACACCTACCTCACGTGCGTGTGTGTGGGACGTTCCACTATTGAAATCGGGCCATACGTGATTGAACCGTGCATCTACCTTACGTGCTTGTGTGCGGGACGTTCCACTATTGAAATCGGGCCATACACGATTGAACCGAACACCTACCTTACGTGCGTGTGTGCGGGACGTTCCACTATTGAAATCGGGCCATACGCGATTGAACCGTACACCTACCTTACGTGCGTGTGTGCTGGATGTTTCACTATTGGAATCGGGCCATACGCGATTGAACCATACACCTACATTACGTGCGTGTGTGCGGGACGTTCCACTATTGAAATCGGGCCATACGCGATTGAACCGTACACCTACATTACGTGCCTGTGTGCGCCTCGTTTCACTATTAAAAAAGTGGCATACGCAACGTGAAACGCACCGTACTTGTGTGTGGATCACAAAAAATACATAGGGGACACCTAGGCTATGAGTAGTAGTACCAGAATGCAGGCTGGTTGTCATGGATACTGAGATTTGAGTGTGTGCTACAGGTGTCCTGCAAAAGTCAGTTGGGCAAAACTATACAATGTTGCAATGTTGTTGTGGAGCTGAAGCTCACATTTTGAACAATGCAAATGTGTGTCAGGGCCTTATGTTGGAAGTCATTGGATGAAACGTAGGATGCTAAGTAATGTGGCCTATCACACTGTACTCCTGATACTGAAAGCCCCTCAGCAGCACTGATTTAAGGCTGCATGTGGCTGTGAGAGGGCACTTCCTGCACAACATTGAAGTGGAAAACACTGCTGCTGTCTCTGCATTCCCAGGACTCTGATTTTGCTGACCATGGAGAGGGCACCTGCATTCAGTGAGGAGGAGAATCAGGCCCTGCTGGATGCCCTCCTACCAAACTACAGCAAGCTATATGGGAGACCAGGGGAGCAGGTGAGTGATGACTGCACTAGCTTTGACTGTGCCCCTGTTGTGTGAGTCTCACTACAGCCATTGTGTATTTGTGGATCAGACATGCAATGTGGTTTCTTTCTCTGTGATTGCAGAGTGTGTACATTGTGGTGTCTCCCATGCAGAGCATGTTGTAGTAAAAGTGTGTTTACTCCTTACTTGCATTATGGTAACTGTAAAATTAAAGCATACTGATTTACGCATTCTGCTGTGCCACACCGCGCAAGGTTTTTTGACATGATTTAATGAGCTGTAATAGTGTTCACCCCAGAGTGACAGCTGAATGTACTCACTGATGTTTTGGGTTTTTTTGATCTGTGGAGATTTTCTACATATGCTATGTTTGGAGTCATGGACATTGAAGAGTGTGAATGTTCCTTGTTACCTGGCTGAATGTGTATGTGATGTTTTGCAACACAGCTGCATGGCGTATGCAGCAGATGTAGCCATCTGATGAGAAATGAGAGCCATCTGATGAGAAATGAGAGTGTTATGTGCATGACTTGCACGATTAGCCCAACACCTGGGTCACCTCTTTGTCAAGTGTGACATGTGCAAAGTGAGGATTGTATACAATGTTGAAAACAACAGGCAAGGGATCTGTGCCAGGGTGTGTATTTGTGGTCTGCTGAGGTTTCGTAGGTGTAGTGGGATATGTTTTTGTAAGGGAATGGGTTTGAGTTGAGAGAACAGGAAGCAGTGGTGCATTAAGCGGTGTGATCTTTTAGTTATAAAGTTCGTGCGGTGGGCACGAGGTGCAATTCAGGACAGGGGAACACAAACCCAAATGGAAAAACACCTCTGTGTAGGTTTAGGGAGGCCTTGACCAAAATAGAAGAGAAGCGGATCCTGTGCACACGCTTAGTGGGATATGTGGCAGCATGTCAGGTTCTGTCCAACACCCTGCAGTTGCATGTGTTGTACAGTGTGTGCCATGATCAGTGAGTGTGTTGAACCCCTTATGGAATCTGTTGCCTTTCAAAGGCATGTAGTGCATTAGTGGGTGCCCACTGGGCAAAATCAGATCGACAACGATGCAAGTCCTGTCAGCATCCTATGCCCTGTTCACATAATCAATGTAGTGCAAGTGTGGGTCTCAGGGACATGCAGCAGGTGTAGTGATGTTTAACTTTGTCTTCCTGACAGGTAACTGCCTATGAGAAGGGGGAGATCTGGTCGGTCATTGTCAGGGCTGTCAGGTCTGTGGGGGGCCCTCGCCGTCGGCTTATGAACAGCAGGAAGAGGTGGCAGGACATCTGGTGCTGGACCCGCCGTATTGCCCGGGTCCAGCTGAAGCTGGAAGGTCCACGCCGGCATGGAGGCAGCCATCACCTCACCCCCCCTACATGCTCCGGGTCCTGGAAGTGGTCTTTCCAGACCTCCAAAGGCAGTTGCAGGACGGACAGCAGCAAGGAGGGGGTAGGTACATGTCTGTTTGTGGTGTTGTGTGTCACATGGTACTTGAGGTGGTCTGAAGCCTGTGAACACTCCCACAGATGGGGAGTCTGGTCAGACGGGCTATTCGTGCATTGTTTTTTAAAATCACCATATTCATCTGCTGCTCTTTACCATCCCTTCCCCTACTCAACATGTTACCCCTGGTTTGTGTGTTTAAAATTTTGAACATGTACTTCTAGGGTGCAAGGTAATTAGACAGCACATTGATTAACGCATCATGTGGGAGGGAGGTCTGTGACATGTGTTGTGACCTTGCCTGTGCCACGACCTGTGCACTGTGTTTGGCATTCATATTTGTTTGCACTGATCACGAGTATCAACATAGGAGTGCAATTTATATGATTTACACCCTACCAGCATGCATGAGCCATGTTTCATACTCATACATGATGGACATCATTTTCAAAATATACATAGTGACAAGACGGTTATTCATGAGACAGTCTGCAATTTCTTGTCACACAGATCTGTGTGCCCACCACAGTACCCTGAAAATCCCCAGCATCCTAATCATGTGTGTCATCCAACACTGTGCCCATTCTATATGGGTTCAGCATGGGTGTGCCTCAGTGGCCTTGGTCCCTGCCATACTTTGTTTTTATTATGTGTTAGCTACACCTGCACACTGCTCATGGATACAAGATTTAGCTTGTGCATACTCACACTGGGCCTTGCCTGTGTGCCTATTCTCAAGAATCTGTTGCTGATTGTTTGTGACTAATATGGATTGCCAGCCACAGAAGGTGGTCTTGCTGTACATTTTAAAAAGATGCTGCTCAGTTTTTGCTACCCTGATTCTGATGGTTAACTTATTGAGCAGTTTCAAGCACATTAATGGAGTGATGGGGGTCTTGTGCAGGAGAGGTGTGATGGGCCTGCCTGTTTGCCCTTGTTAGTTGTGAACTGTGGATGTCATTTGTGAGTTATAGTTATCAGCATGCACTTCACCTCTGATGCTGGACAGTGCTGTCATTGGGCTCTTTCCAGGCTATGTTGTTTGCTTACAGAGATGATTGTGCCTCAAAGATTTTTGGATACATGTATGTAGTTGCGGTGCAACGCTGTTTTGTCCTAGTGTGGAAACTACAGTGCTCACATTTCCCATGTGGTTAAGGGTGTGTCTTTCTATACAGCAATGATTTTGATCTTCGCAGTTGCAGGCACATTAGCTTAAGCATTGTCCAGATTTAGGACATGTGGTCCACTTCACGTGACAGCCAGTGCTTGTGACTCCTTTGCACATTGTACAGACTGACGTGTGTCAATACAACAAGAACTCCGTTGGACCATGTATATGGTATATGGTCCACGCCATTTATTTCTTACAGTGTTTCATCTTGAAGTGTGTAAGCTGTCTCAATAACTTTGTGTATGTTGTTTGTGTGGATTTCCTTGTGAGAGCTCGTTCATGCTGGCACATACGTGTTAGGTACACAAGATGGATATTTTTCTGAGGCTATACAAGTTGATTATGTGAAGTATGCAGAGTCCGAAGATGCAAAGATTTTATGCCATTACTTTTCACCAAACACTACTTCATAGGCTCTGGGAGTGTTGTATACCTTGGGAAGTGAGGTGTGTTACTTTGCCCTGAGGGGAAACACAACTGTTTATTTTTTGAGAACTTCAGGTTGCATATCTTCATTGTATAGATCAGCTCTCATGTGAACAAACCGAACCTCCTCAGTGTGACTCTCACTTAAGTTGTGGCCTGGTCTATTATTTGGATCCTTGTGTGGAAGTAGCATTGTGTCCATACCAACTGTGCAGCACTAGTCTTAAATTTGTGCAGAGTTATGTTGCTGTTACTCATGATGCATGCCAGGATTTGCAATGTGCCCAATACATTTGAGTTCATGTGTCAGATCTGTACAGGTGACTGATACATTTTTATTTATTCTCCTTGCCAACAGCATCATCAACCGACACAGGAAGAGACATAAGCAAGGACCAGGAGGGGGGACCCAGCCGCAGTGCCACCAGCGCTGAGGAGTTGGAGGGAGCCAGTGGCACAGAGGGTGAGGGGAGTCAGGCGGCCGGACCTTTTGAAGGGGACACTTCGTATCATGTGGACAGCTCGGTTTCTGACTCCCAGGAGGAGGGGGAATATGCGGCGACAGTTTCTTCCACCACTGTGTCTGTCCCCACCTCCTGCAGACCCATCTTCACCCTCCCAGTTGCTAGGGTCCCTCCCGTCCGTGCTGCCCCCATGTCTCCTTCGTCCCCGGCAACGCAGCCCCTGCCCCTGTCTCCCCTGCTGCCCTCAGTGCTGAGTCTGTGGACCTACTCCGGCAAATTCATGTTGGTCCGACATCAATGCTGACTGTCCTCCATGGCCAAACTCAGATCTTGACACAGTTGTTGTCATTCATGGAGGGCATGTCAGCTAACATGTCTGACCAACGTCGGAGTCTATTGTCCATAGACTCCTCACTGATGGCAGCAGCCCGTCCCACAAACTCCTTCAGACCCATCCACAACCCCCTCACCAATACCTGTCCACAGAACACGCAGACACACAAGATCACACACCCCAACAGACCAACCCAGCACACCAAAAACGGAAGTCTATGTGCATATCACCAGGCAGCCAATCTCAGGGGGATGCAGGCACTCCCCCAGGGACTAGGGTCAGACGGCAAGCATGCAGACACATACACAGTCCGCAAGACTCAGAGCCCTCTACCTCCACTCCCATTGTGTCCCCGGGTGCAGGTGGTGGTCTGGCAGACGTGGCAGCAGTGTGCAGCGTGGAATATCTTTCCAGCTTTGGTGCTGCACAAGCCACTGAGGAGGATTCCTCCCCCCCTGCACCCACAACACCTACCCTTCCCTCTGATGTACCTGCAGTGCCGGACACTGACCCAGATGATACCCCCATGGGTCCACAAACCTTTAATATCATCATGTGCAGGCAAGTTCTGATCTGACAACCTCTACAAGATTACAGCTACAGAAAAACACTTTATTCTGGACTGGACATTGTCCTTCATTTGAGCCTGGACTCATTTATGAAATTATTTTCTTTTTGGTGCTGAATAAAGCATTTTAGTTTTCATTCCAAACTATTGCATTTCAGGTACTTGCTATAGGTGCTGTGTGCCTAGGAGTTGGTGTCATGGTAATGTTTTGGTATTGTGAAAGATATGTATTTTGTAATGTTAATGAGATGGATCGTGGTATCTCTGTGCCATCACAATGTAAAAAGTAATTATCTTGATTTGTGTGTGTTCAGTTTGCCTACAGACATTGTCCAAATGAGTGTAACTTCCTCAGTGACACACGAGATCTTATGTACAGACAGTTGAACAATATTTGTGGTTACTTTGGTGCACATTTCCTTTTTTTTTTTTAAAAACATTCCCTTCAGCAATGGCCATGCCAGGTGACAAATGAGTTCTGCTCATTAGTCTGTGTCATCCATGCTACTCACTGTACTTGTGTTTGTAGTATGTAGTAGTTCCTTCATGGACACCATCAGCCTTTTGCACAATATGCTGATGTATGATCACAGCCTTACCCTTATGTTTGGATTTCTTATACAGGGTATTTGTGCAGACAACTCACAATGTAGTGCTTTGAATCCAAGGGTTTTCAGCACTGTTCCTTCCATGGAAGAGTACACGTTTCACCACCTGGACATTCATATCAGGCCCGGAATATACATGACAGTGTGTTTTTCCTTTTTGGTGTATTTCTTTGTTGGGCGGTTACATGACTATACACCATAAAGTAAGGATGGGAGGGTGTGTAGGTTGCCTGCAAACTCCATGGGTGGATATGAATGTGGGATCTGACATCACACACACACACACACATGTGGTGTGTCAAGCAGTGTGTGAAAGAAATCCATCCTCCATGCAGTGGGACACTGCTGTAAGTGATGTGTTGCTATAGCACTATCATGACTGTCACAGGTTAGGGCTGTAAACATACACCCATGTAGTTGTTGTATGGTGATGATGATGCCCTACCCTATAACTGGGCAGTGCTGTGAGTCATATCCACACACCCCTCAAATATCTGGGCACTGCTGGGAGTCCTAGGCACCCACCCCTCCTATGCCTGGGCACTGCTGGGAGTCATATCCACCCACCCCTCCTATGCCTGGGCACTGCTGGGAGTCATATCCACACCCCCCTCCTATGTCTGGGCACTGCGGAGAGACATATCCACAACCAGCTCCTATGTCTGGGCACTGCTGGGAGTCCTGTGCACCAATCCCTCCTATGTCTGGGCACTGCTGGGAGTCATATCCACACACCCCTCCTATGTCTGGGCACTGCGGGGAGTCATATCCACAACCACCTCCTATGTCTGGGCACTGCTGGGAGTCATATCCACACACCCCTCCTTTGTCTGGGCACTGCTGGGAGTCATATCCACACCCCCCTCCTTTGTCTGGGCACCTCTGGGAGTCATATCCACACACCCCTCCTATGTCTGGGCACTGCTGGGAGTCATATTCACACACCCCTCCAATGTCTGGGCACTGCTGGGAGTCATATCCACACACCCCTCCTATGTCTGGGCACTGCGGGGAGTCATGTCCACAACCACCTCCTATGTCTGGGCACTGCTGGGAGTCATATCCAACCACCCCTCCTATGTCTGGGCACTGCTGGGAGTCATATCCACACACCCCTCCTATGTCTGGACACTGCTGGGAGTCCTGTGCACCCAGCCCTCCTATGTCTGGGCACTGCTGGGAGTCATATCCACACACCCCTCCTATGTCTGGACACTGCCAGGAGTCATATCCACACACCCCTTCTATGTCTGGGCACTGCAGGGAGTCGTATCCACAACCACCTCCTATGTCTGGGCACTGCTGGGAGTCTTGTGCGCCCACCCCTCCTATGTCTGGGCACTGCTGGGAGGCATATCCACCCACCCCTCCTAAGTCTGGGCACTGCTGGGAGTCATATCCAGTCACCCCTTTATGTCTGGGCACTGCTGGGAGTCATATCCAGCCATCCTTCTTGTGTTTGGGAACTGCTGGGAGTCATATCCAGCCATCCTTCTTGTGTCTGGGTACTGCTGGCAGTCATATCTACCCACCCCATTCATGTCTGGGCACTGCTGTGAGTCATATCCAGCCACCCCTCCTATGTCTGGGTACTGCTGGGAGTTATATCCAGCCACCCCTCCTATGTCTGGGCACTGCTAGGAGTCATATCCAGCCACCCTCCTATGTCTGGACACTGCTGGGAGTCCTGTGCACCCACCCCTCCTATGTCTGGCACTGCTGGGAGTCATATCCACACACCCCTCCTATGTCTGGGCACTGGGGGAGTCATATCCACAACCACCTCCTATGTCTGGGCACTGCTGGGAATCATATCCAGCCACCCCTCCTATGTCCGGGCATTGCGGCGAGTCCTGTGCACCCACCCCTCCTATGGCTGGGCACTGCTGGGAGTCATATCCACACACCCCTCCTATGTCTAAGCACTGCTGGGAGTCCTGTGCACCCACCCCTCCTATGTCTGGGCCCTGCAGGGAGTCATATCCACAACCACCTCCTATGTCTGGGCACTGCTGGGAGTCATATCCAGCCACCCCTCCTATGTTTGGGTACTGCTGGGAGTCATATCCAACCACCCCTCCAATGTCTGGGCACTGCTGGGAGTCATATCCACACACCCCTCCGATGTCTGGACACTGCTGGGAGTCCTGTGCGCCCACCCCTGCGATGTCTGGGCACTGCTAGGAGTCATATCCACACACCCCTCCTATGCTGGGCACTGCTGGGAGTCATATCCAGCCAACCCCTCCTATGTCTAGGCACTGCTGGGAGTCATATCCACACCCCCCTCCTATGTCTGGGCACTGCGGGGAGTCATATCCACAACCACCTCCTATGTCTGGGCACTGCTGGGAGTCCTGTGCACCCACCCCTCCTATGTCTAGGCACTGCTGGGAGTCATATCCACCCACCCCTCCTATGTCTGGGCACTGCTGGGAGTCATATCCATCCACCCCTCCTATGTCTGGGGCCTGCTGGGAGTCATATCCAGCGACCCCTCCTATGTCTGGACACTGCTGGGAGTCCTGTGCACCCACCCCTCCTATGTCTGGGCACTGCTGGGAGTCATATCCACACAACCCTCCTATGTCTAGACACTGCGTGGTGTCATGTCCACAACCACCTCCTATGTCTGAGCACTGCTGGGAGTCATATCCAGCCACCCCTCCTATGTATGGGCACTGCTGGGAGTCATATCCACACCCCCTCCTATGTCTGGGCACTGCGGGGAGTCATACCCAAAACCACCTCCTATGTCTGGGCACTGCTGGGTCATAACCACACCCCCTCCTATGTCTGGGCACTGCAGGGAGTTATATCCACAACCACCTCCTATGTCTGGGCACTGCTGGGAGTCATATCCACACACCCATCCTATGTCTGGGCACTGCTGGGAGTCCTGTGCACCCACCCCTCCTATGTCTGGGCACTGCTGGGTGTCATATCCACCCACCCCTCCTATGTCTGGGCACTGCTGGGAGTCATATCCACCCACCCCTCCTATGGCTGGGCACTGCTGGGAGTCATGTCCACACAACCCTCCTATGTCTGGGCACTGCTGGGAGTCATATCCAGCCACCCCTCCTATGTATGGGCACTGCTGGGAGTCATATCCACAACCACCTCCTATGTCTGGGCACTGCTGGGAGTCATATCCACACACCCATCCTATGTCTGGGCACTGCTGGGAGTCCTGTGCACCCACCCCTCCTATGTCTGGGCACTGCTGGGTGTCATATCCACCCACCCCTCCTATGTCTGGGCACTGCTGGGAGTCATATCCACCCACCCCTCCTATGGCTGGGCACTGCTGGGAGTCATGTCCACACAACCCTCCTATGTCTGGGCACTGCTGGGAGTCCTGTGCACCCACCCCTCCTATATCTGGGCACTGCTGGGAGTCATATCCACCCACCCCTCCTATGTCTGGGCACTGCTGGGAGTCATATCCAGCCACCCCTCTTATGTCTGGGCACTGCTGGGAGTCATATCCACCCACCCCTCCTATGGCTGGGCACTGCTGGGAGTCATGTCCACACAACCCTCCTATGTCTGGGCACTGCTGGGAGTCCTGTGCACCCACCCCTCCTATATCTGGGCACTGCTGGGAGTCATATCCACCCACCCCTCCTATGTCTGGGCACTGCTGGGAGTCATATCCAGCCACCCCTCTTATGTCTGGGCACTGCTGGGAGTCACATCCACCCACCCCTCCTATGCCTGGGCACTGATGGGAGTCATATCCAGCCACCCCTCTTATGTCTGGGCACTGCTGGAAGTCATATCCACCCACCCCTCCTATGTCTCGGCACTGCTGTGAGTCATATCCGCACACCTTTCCTATGTCTGGTCACTGCTGAGAGTCCTGTGCACCCAACCCTCCTATGTATGGGCGCTGCGGGGAATCATATCCACACACCCCTCCTATGTCTGGGCAATGCTGGGAGTCAAATCCAGCCACCCTCCAATGTCTGGGCACTGCTGGGAGTCACATCCAGCCACCCCTCTTATGTCTGGGCACTGCTGGGAGTCATATCCACTCACCCCTCCCATGTCTGGGCACTGCTGGGAGTCATATCCACACACCCCTCCTATGTCTGGACACTGCTGGGAGTCATATCCACACCCCCTCCTTTGTCTGAGCACTGCGGCGAGTCATATTCAGCCACCCCTCCTATGTCTGGGCACTGCTGGGAGTCCTGTGCACCCACCCCTCCTATGTCTGGGCACTACTGGGAGTCATAGTCACACACCCTTCCTATGTCTGGGCACTGCTGGGAGTCCTGTGCACCCACCCCTCCTATGTCTATGCACTGCGGGGAGTCATATCCACAACCACCTCCTATGTCTGGGCACTGCTGGGAGTCATATCCACCCACTCCTCCTATGCCTGGGCACTGCTGGGAGTCCTGTGCACCCACCCCTCCTATGTCTGGGCACTTCTGGGAGTCATATCCTCACACCCCTCCTATGTCAGGGCACTGCGGCGAGTCATATCCACAACCACCTCCTATGTCTGGGCACTGCTCGGAGTCATATCCAGCCACCCCTCCTATGTCTGGGCACTGCTGGGAGTCATATCCAGCCAACCCTCCTATGTCTGGGCAATGCTGGGAATCCTGTGCACCCACCCCTCCTATGTCTGGGCAATGCTGGGAATCCTGTGCACCCACCCCTCCTATGTCTGGGCATTGCTGGGAGTCATATCCACACACCCCTCCTATGTCTGGGCACTGCGGGGAGTCATATCCATAACCACCTCCTATGTCTGGGCACTGCTGGGAGTCCTGTGCACCCACCCCTCCTATGTCTGGGCACTGCTGGGTGTCATATCCACACACCCCTCCTATGTCTGGGCACTGCTGGGAGTCATATCCAGCCACTCCTCCTATGTCTGGGCACTGCTGGGAGTCATATCCAGCCAACCCTCCTATGTCTGGGAAATGCTGGGAATCCTGTGCACCCACCCCTCCTATGTATAGGCATTGCTGGGAGTCTTATCCGCACACCAATCCTATGTCTGGGCACTGCGGGAAGTCATATCCACAACCACCTCCTATGTCTGGGCACTGCGGGGAGTCCTGTGCACTCGCCCCTCCTATGTCTTGGCACTGCTGCGAGTCCTGTGTACCCACCCCTCCTATGCCCGGGCACTGCTGGGAGTCATATCCACTCACCCCTCCTATGTCTGGGCACTGCGGGGAGTCATATCCATAACCACCTCCTATGTCTGGGCACTGCTGGAAGTCCTGTGCACCCACCCCTCCTATGTCTCGGCACTCTTGGGAGTCATATCCACACACCCATCCTATGTCTGGGCACTGCTGGGAGTCCTGTGCACCCACCCCTCCTATGTCTGGGCACTGCTGGGTGTCCTATCCACCTACCCCTCCTATGTCTGGGCACTGCTGGGAGTCATATCCACCCACCCCTTCTACGTCTGGGCACTGCTGTGAGTCATGTCCACACAACCCTCCTATGTCCGGGCACTGCTGGGAGTCCTGTGCACCCACCCCTCCTATGTCTGGGCACTGCTGGGATTCATATCCACCCACCCCTCCTATGTCTGGGCACTGCTGGGAGTCATATCCAGCCACCCCTCTTATGTCTGGGCACTGCTGGGAGTCATATCCACCCACCCCTCCTATGTCTGGGCAGTGCTGGGAGTCATACACAGCCACCCCTCTTATGTCTGGGCACTGCTGGAAGTCATATCTACCCACCCCTCCTATGTCTCGGCACTGCTGTGAGTCATATCCACACACCCCTCCTATGTCTGGTCACTGCTGAGAGTCCTGTGCACCCAACCCTCCTATGTCTGGGCGCTGCGGGGAATCATATTCACACACCCCTCCTATGTCTGGGCACTGCTGGGAGTCATATCCAGCCACCCTCCTATGTCTGGGCACTGCTGGGAGTCACATCCAGCCACCCCTCTTATGTCTGGGCACTGATGGGAGTCATATCCACTCACCCCTCCCATGTCTGGGCACTGCTGGGAGTCATATCCACACACCCCTCCTATGTCTGGACACTGCGGCGAGTCATATTCAGCAACCCCTCCTATGTCTGGGCACTGCTGGGAGTCCTGTGCACCCACCCCTCCCATGTCTGGGCACTACTGGGAGTCATAGTCACACACCCCTCCTATGTCTGGGCACTGCTGGGAGTCCTGTGCACCCACCCCTCCTATGTCTATGCACTGCGGGGAGTCATATCCACAACCACCTCCTATGTCTGGGCACTGCTGGGAGTCATATCCACCCACCCCTCCTATGCCTGGGCACTGCTGAGAGTCCTGTGTACCCACCCCTCCTATGTCTGGGCACTTCTGGGAGTCATATCCTCACACCCCTCCTATGTCAGGGCACTGCGGCGAGTCATATCCACAACCACCTCCTATGTCTGAGCACTGCTGGGAGTCATATCCAGCCACCCCACCTATGTCTGGGCACTGCTGGGAGTCATATGCAGCCAACCCTCCTATGTCTGGGAAATGCTGGGAATCCTGTGCACCCACCCCTCCTATGTATAGGCATTGCTGGGAGTCATATCCGCACACCAATCCTATGTCTGGGCACTGCGGGAAGTCATATCCACAACCACCTCCTATGTCTGGGCACTGCGGGGAGTCCTGTGCACTCACCCCTCCTATGTCTTGGCATTGCTGCGAGTCCTGTGTACCCACCCCTCCTATACCCGGGCACTGCTGGGAGTCATATCCACTCACCCCTCCTATGTCTGGGCACTGCGGGGAGTCATATCCATAACCACCTCCTATGTCTGGGCACTGCGGGGAGTCCTGTGCACCCACCCCTCCTATGTCTGGGCACTGCAGGGAGTCATATCCACAACCACCTCCTATGTCTGGGCACTGCTGGTAGTCCTGTGCACCCACCCCTCCTATGTCTCGGCACTCCTGGGAGTCATATCCACACACCCATCCTATGTCTGGGCTTTGCTGGGAGTCCTGTGCACCCACCCCTCCTATGTCTGGGCACTGCTGGGTGTCCTATCCACCTACCCCTCCTATGTCTGGGCACTGCTGGGAGTCATATCCACCCACCCCTCCTACGTCTGGGCACTGCTGGGAGTCATGTCCACACAACCCTCCTATGTCTGGGCACTGCTGGGAGTCCTGTGCACCCACCCCTCCTATGTCTGGGCACTGCTGGGATTCATATCCACCCACCCCTCCTATGTCTGGGCACTGCTGGGAGTCATATCCAGCCACCCCTCTTATGTCTGGGCACTGCTGGGAGTCATATCCACCCACCCCTCCTATGTCTGGGCACTACTGGGAGTCATAGTCACACACCCTTCCTATGTCTGGGCACTGCTGGGAGTCCTGTGCACCCACCCCTCCTATGTCTATGCACTGCGGGGAGTCATATCCACAACCACCTCCTATGTCTGGGCACTGCTGGGAGTCATATCCACCCACTCCTCCTATGCCTGGGCACTGCTGGGAGTCCTGTGCACCCACCCCTCCTATGTCTGGGCACTTCTGGGAGTCATATCCTCACACCCCTCCTATGTCAGGGCACTGCTGCGAGTCATATCCACAACCACCTCCTATGTCTGGGCACTGCTCGGAGTCATATCCAGCCACCCCTCCTATGTCTGGGCACTGCTGGGAGTCATATCCAGCCAACCCTCCTATGTCTGGGCAATGCTGGGAATCCTTTGCACCCACCCCTCCTATGTCTGGGCAATGCTGGGAATCCTGTGCACCCACCCCTCCTATGTCTGGGCATTGCTGGGAGTCATATCCACACACCCCTCCTATGTCTGGGCACTGCGGGGAGTCATATCCATAACCACCTCCTATGTCTGGGCACTGCTGGGAGTCCTGTGCACCCACCCCTCCTATGTCTGGGCACTGCTGGGTGTCATATCCACACACCCCTCCTATGTCTGGGCACTGCTGGGAGTCATATCCAGCCACTCCTCCTATGTCTGGGCACTGCGGGGAGTCATATCCACAACCACCTCCTATGTCTGGGCACTGCTGGGAGTCATATCCACACACCCCTCCTTTGTCTGGGCACTGCTGGGAGTCATATCCACACCCCCCTCCTTTGTCTGGGCACCTCTGGGAGTCATATCCACACACCCCTCCTATGTCTGGGCACTGCTGGGAGTCATATTCACACACCCCTCCAATGTCTGGGCACTGCTGGGAGTCATATCCACACACCCCTCCTATGTCTGGGCACTGCGGGGAGTCATGTCCACAACCACCTCCTATGTCTGGGCACTGCTGGGAGTCATATCCAACCACCCCTCCTATGTCTGGGCACTGCTGGGAGTCATATCCACACACCCCTCCTATGTCTGGACACTGCTGGGAGTCCTGTGCACCCAGCCCTCCTATGTCTGGGCACTGCTGGGAGTCATATCCACACACCCCTCCTATGTCTGGACACTGCCAGGAGTCATATCCACACACCCCTTCTATGTCTGGGCACTGCAGGGAGTCATATCCACAACCACCTCCTATGTCTGGGCACTGCTGGGAGTCTTGTGCGCCCACCCCTCCTATGTCTGGGCACTGCTGGGAGGCATATCCACCCACCCCTCCTAAGTCTGGGCACTGCTGGGAGTCATATCCAGTCACCCCTTTATGTCTGGGCACTGCTGGGAGTCATATCCAGCCATCCTTCTTGTGTTTGGGAACTGCTGGGAGTCATATCCAGCCATCCTTCTTGTGTCTGGGTACTGCTGGCAGTCATATCTACCCACCCCATTCATGTCTGGGCACTGCTGTGAGTCATATCCAGCCACCCCTCCTATGTCTGGGTACTGCTGGGAGTTATATCCAGCCACCCCTCCTATGTCTGGGCACTGCTAGGAGTCATATCCAGCCACCCTCCTATGTCTGGACACTGCTGGGAGTCCTGTGCACCCACCCCTCCTATGTCTGGCACTGCTGGGAGTCATATCCACACACCCCTCCTATGTCTGGGCACTGGGGGAGTCATATCCACAACTACCTCCTATGTCTGGGCACTGCTGGGAATCATATCCAGCCACCCCTCCTATGTCCGGGCATTGCGGCGAGTCCTGTGCACCCACCCCTCCTATGGCTGGGCACTGCTGGGAGTCATATCCACACACCCCTCCTATGTCTAAGCACTGCTGGGAGTCCTGTGCACCCACCCCTCCTATGTCTGGGCCCTGCAGGGAGTCATATCCACAACCACCTCCTATGTCTGGGCACTGCTGGGAGTCATATCCAGCCACCCCTCCTATGTTTGGGTACTGCTGGGAGTCATATCCAACCACCCCTCCAATGTCTGGGCACTGCTGGGAGTCATATCCACACACCCCTCCGATGTCTGGACACTGCTGGGAGTCCTGTGCGCCCACCCCTGCGATGTCTGGGCACTGCTAGGAGTCATATCCACACACCCCTCCTATGCTGGGCACTGCTGGGAGTCATATCCAGCCAACCCCTCCTATGTCTAGGCACTGCTGGGAGTCATATCCACACCCCCCTCCTATGTCTGGGCACTGCGGGGAGTCATATCCACAACCACCTCCTATGTCTGGGCACTGCTGGGAGTCCTGTGCACCCACCCCTCCTATGTCTAGGCACTGCTGGGAGTCATATCCACCCACCCCTCCTATGTCTGGGCACTGCTGGGAGTCATATCCATCCACCCCTCCTATGTCTGGGGCCTGCTGGGAGTCATATCCAGCCACCCCTCCTATGTCTGGACACTGCTGGGAGTCCTGTGCACCCACCCCTCCTATGTCTGGGCACTGCTGGGAGTCATATCCACACAACCCTCCTATGTCTAGACACTGCGTGGTGTCATGTCCACAACCACCTCCTATGTCTGAGCACTGCTGGGAGTCATATCCAGCCACCCCTCCTATGTATGGGCACTGCTGGGAGTCATATCCACACCCCCTCCTATGTCTGGGCACTGCGGGGAGTCATACCCAAAACCACCTCCTATGTCTGGGCACTGCTGGGTCATAACCACACCCCCTCCTATGTCTGGGCACTGCACGGAGTTATATCCACAACCACCTCCTATGTCTGGGCACTGCTGGGAGTCATATCCACACACCCATCCTATGTCTGGGCACTGCTGGGAGTCCTGTGCACCCACCCCTCCTATGTCTGGGCACTGCTGGGTGTCATATCCACCCACCCCTCCTATGTCTGGGCACTGCTGGGAGTCATATCCACCCACCCCTCCTATGGCTGGGCACTGCTGGGAGTCATGTCCACACAACCCTCCTATGTCTGGGCACTGCTGGGAGTCATATCCAGCCACCCCTCCTATGTATGGGCACTGCTGGGAGTCATATCCACAACCACCTCCTATGTCTGGGCACTGCTGGGAGTCATATCCACACACCCATCCTATGTCTGGGCACTGCTGGGAGTCCTGTGCACCCACCCCTCCTATGTCTGGGCACTGCTGGGTGTCATATCCACCCACCCCTCCTATGTCTGGGCACTGCTGGGAGTCATATCCACCCACCCCTCCTATGGCTGGGCACTGCTGGGAGTCATGTCCACACAACCCTCCTATGTCTGGGCACTGCTGGGAGTCCTGTGCACCCACCCCTCCTATATCTGGGCACTGCTGGGAGTCATATCCACCCACCCCTCCTATGTCTGGGCACTGCTGGGAGTCATATCCAGCCACCCCTCTTATGTCTGGGCACTGCTGGGAGTCATATCCACCCACCCCTCCTATGGCTGGGCACTGCTGGGAGTCATGTCCACACAACCCTCCTATGTCTGGGCACTGCTGGGAGTCCTGTGCACCCACCCCTCCTATATCTGGGCACTGCTGGGAGTCATATCCACCCACCCCTCCTATGTCTGGGCACTGCTGGGAGTCATATCCAGCCACCCCTCTTATGTCTGGGCACTGCTGTGAGTCACATCCACCCACCCCTCCTATGCCTGGGCACTGATGGGAGTCATATCCAGCCACCCCTCTTATGTCTGGGCACTGCTGGAAGTCATATCCACCCACCCCTCCTATGTCTCGGCACTGCTGTGAGTCATATCCGCACACCTTTCCTATGTCTGGTCACTGCTGAGAGTCCTGTGCACCCAACCCTCCTATGTATGGGCACTGCAGGGAGTCATATCCACAACCACCTCCTATGTCTGGGCACTGCTGGTAGTCCTGTGCACCCACCCCTCCTATGTCTCGGCACTCCTGGGAGTCATATCCACACACCCATCCTATGTCTGGGCTTTGCTGGGAGTCCTGTGCACCCACCCCTCCTATGTCTGGGCACTGCTGGGTGTCCTATCCACCTACCCCTCCTATGTCTGGGCACTGCTGGGAGTCATATCCACCCACCCCTCCTACGTCTGGGCACTGCTGGGAGTCATGTCCACACAACCCTCCTATGTCTGGGCACTGCTGGGAGTCCTGTGCACCCACCCCTCCTATGTCTGGGCACTGCTGGGATTCATATCCACCCACCCCTCCTATGTCTGGGCACTGCTGGGAGTCATATCCAGCCACCCCTCTTATGTCTGGGCACTGCTGGGAGTCATATCCACCCACCCCTCCTATGTCTGGGCACTACTGGGAGTCATAGTCACACACCCTTCCTATGTCTGGGCACTGCTGGGAGTCCTGTGCACCCACCCCTCCTATGTCTATGCACTGCGGGGAGTCATATCCACAACCACCTCCTATGTCTGGGCACTGCTGGGAGTCATATCCACCCACTCCTCCTATGCCTGGGCACTGCTGGGAGTCCTGTGCACCCACCCCTCCTATGTCTGGGCACTTCTGGGAGTCATATCCTCACACCCCTCCTATGTCAGGGCACTGCTGCGAGTCATATCCACAACCACCTCCTATGTCTGGGCACTGCTCGGAGTCATATCCAGCCACCCCTCCTATGTCTGGGCACTGCTGGGAGTCATATCCAGCCAACCCTCCTATGTCTGGGCAATGCTGGGAATCCTTTGCACCCACCCCTCCTATGTCTGGGCAATGCTGGGAATCCTGTGCACCCACCCCTCCTATGTCTGGGCATTGCTGGGAGTCATATCCACACACCCCTCCTATGTCTGGGCACTGCGGGGAGTCATATCCATAACCACCTCCTATGTCTGGGCACTGCTGGGAGTCCTGTGCACCCACCCCTCCTATGTCTGGGCACTGCTGGGTGTCATATCCACACACCCCTCCTATGTCTGGGCACTGCTGGGAGTCATATCCAGCCACTCCTCCTATGTCTGGGCACTGCGGGGAGTCATATCCACAACCACCTCCTATGTCTGGGCACTGCTGGGAGTCATATCCACACACCCCTCCTTTGTCTGGGCACTGCTGGGAGTCATATCCACACCCCCCTCCTTTGTCTGGGCACCTCTGGGAGTCATATCCACACACCCCTCCTATGTCTGGGCACTGCTGGGAGTCATATTCACACACCCCTCCAATGTCTGGGCACTGCTGGGAGTCATATCCACACACCCCTCCTATGTCTGGGCACTGCGGGGAGTCATGTCCACAACCACCTCCTATGTCTGGGCACTGCTGGGAGTCATATCCAACCACCCCTCCTATGTCTGGGCACTGCTGGGAGTCATATCCACACACCCCTCCTATGTCTGGACACTGCTGGGAGTCCTGTGCACCCAGCCCTCCTATGTCTGGGCACTGCTGGGAGTCATATCCACACACCCCTCCTATGTCTGGACACTGCCAGGAGTCATATCCACACACCCCTTCTATGTCTGGGCACTGCAGGGAGTCATATCCACAACCACCTCCTATGTCTGGGCACTGCTGGGAGTCTTGTGCGCCCACCCCTCCTATGTCTGGGCACTGCTGGGAGGCATATCCACCCACCCCTCCTAAGTCTGGGCACTGCTGGGAGTCATATCCAGTCACCCCTTTATGTCTGGGCACTGCTGGGAGTCATATCCAGCCATCCTTCTTGTGTTTGGGAACTGCTGGGAGTCATATCCAGCCATCCTTCTTGTGTCTGGGTACTGCTGGCAGTCATATCTACCCACCCCATTCATGTCTGGGCACTGCTGTGAGTCATATCCAGCCACCCCTCCTATGTCTGGGTACTGCTGGGAGTTATATCCAGCGACCCCTCCTATGTCTGGGCACTGCTAGGAGTCATATCCAGCCACCCTCCTATGTCTGGGCACTGCTGGGAGTCATATCCACACACCCCTCCTTTGTCTGGGCACTGCTGGGAGTCATATCCACACCCCCCTCCTTTGTCTGGGCACCTCTGGGAGTCATATCCACACACCCCTCCTATGTCTGGGCACTGCTGGGAGTCATATTCACACACCCCTCCAATGTCTGGGCACTGCTGGGAGTCATATCCACACACCCCTCCTATGTCTGGGCACTGCGGGGAGTCATGTCCACAACCACCTCCTATGTCTGGGCACTGCTGGGAGTCATATCCAACCACCCCTCCTATGTCTGGGCACTGCTGGGAGTCATATCCACACACCCCTCCTATGTCTGGACACTGCTGGGAGTCCTGTGCACCCAGCCCTCCTATGTCTGGGCACTGCTGGGAGTCATATCCACACACCCCTCCTATGTCTGGACACTGCCAGGAGTCATATCCACACAGCCCTTCTATGTCTGGGCACTGCAGGGAGTCATATCCACAACCACCTCCTATGTCTGGGCACTGCTGGGAGTCTTGTGCGCCCACCCCTCCTATGTCTGGGCACTGCTGGGAGGCATATCCACCCAGCCCTCCTACGTCTGGGCACTGCTGGGAGTCATATCCAGTCACCCCTTTATGTCTGGGCACTGCTGGGAGTCATATCCAGCCATCCTTCTTGTGTTTGGGAACTGCTGGGAGTCATATCCAGCCATCCTTCTTGTGTCTGGGTACTGCTGGCAGTCATATCTACCCACCCCATTCATGTCTGGGCACTGCTGTGAGTCATATCCAGCCACCCCTCCTATGTCTGGGTACTGCTGGGAGTTATATCCAGCGACCCCTCCTATGTCTGGGCACTGCTAGGAGTCATATCCAGCCACCCTCCTATGTCTGGACACTGCTGGGAGTCCTGTGCACCCACCCCTCCTATGTCTGGCACTGCTGGGAGTCATATCCACACACCCCTCCTATGTCTGGGCACTGGGGGAGTCATATCCACAACCACCTCCTATGTCTGGGCACTGCTGGGAATCATATCCAGCCACCCCTCCTATGTCCGGGCATTGCGGCGAGTCCTGTGCACCCACCCCTCCTATGGCTGGGCACTGCTGGGAGTCATATCCACACACCCCTCCTATGTCTAAGCACTGCTGGGAGTCCTGTGCACCCACCCCTCCTATGTCTGGGCCCTGCAGGGAGTCATATCCACAACCACCTCCTATGTCTGGGCACTGCTGGGAGTCATATCCAGCCACCCCTCCTATGTTTGGGTACTGCTGGGAGTCATATCCAACCACCCCTCCAATGTCTGGGCACTGCTGGGAGTCATATCCACACACCCCTCCGATGTCTGGACACTGCTGGGAGTCCTGTGCGCCCACCCCTGCGATGTCTGGGCACTGCTAGGAGTCATATCCACACACCCCTCCTATGCTGGGCACTGCTGGGAGTCATATCCAGCCAACCCCTCCTATGTCTAGGCACTGCTGGGAGTCATATCCACACCCCCCTCCTATGTCTGGGCACTGCGGGGAGTCATATCCACAACCACCTCCTATGTCTGGGCACTGCTCGGAGTCCTGTGCACCCACCCCTCCTATGTCTAGGCACTGCTGGGAGTCATATCCACCCACCCCTCCTATGTCTGGGCACTGCTGGGAGTCATATCCATCCACCCCTCCTATGTCTGGGGCCTGCTGGGAGTCATATCCAGCCACCCCTCCTATGTCTGGACACTGCTGGGAGTCCTGTGCACCCACCCCTCCTATGTCTGGGCACTGCTGGGAGTCATATCCACACAACCCTCCTATGTCTAGACACTGCGTGGTGTCATGTCCACAACCACCTCCTATGTCTGAGCACTGCTGGGAGTCATATCCAGCCACCCCTCCTATGTATGGGCACTGCTGGGAGTCATATCCACACCCCCTCCTATGTCTGGGCACTGCGGGGAGTCATACCCAAAACCACCTCCTATGTCTGGGCACTGCTGGGTCATAACCACACCCCCTCCTATGTCTGGGCACTGCACGGAGTTATATCCACAACCACCTCCTATGTCTGGGCACTGCTGGGAGTCATATCCACACACCCATCCTATGTCTGGGCACTGCTGGGAGTCCTGTGCACCCACCCCTCCTATGTCTGGGCACTGCTGGGTGTCATATCCACCCACCCCTCCTATGTCTGGGCACTGCTGGGAGTCATATCCACCCACCCCTCCTATGGCTGGGCACTGCTGGGAGTCATGTCCACACAACCCTCCTATGTCTGGGCACTGCTGGGAGTCATATCCAGCCACCCCTCCTATGTATGGGCACTGCTGGGAGTCATATCCACAACCACCTCCTATGTCTGGGCACTGCTGGGAGTCATATCCACACACCCATCCTATGTCTGGGCACTGCTGGGAGTCCTGTGCACCCACCCCTCCTATGTCTGGGCACTGCTGGGTGTCATATCCACCCACCCTTCCTATGTCTGGGCACTGCTGGGAGTCATATCCACCCACCCCTCCTATGGCTGGGCACTGCTGGGAGTCATGTCCACACAACCCTCCTATGTCTGGGCACTGCTGGGAGTCCTGTGCACCCACCCCTCCTATATCTGGGCACTGCTGGGAGTCATATCCACCCACCCCTCCTATGTCTGGGCACTGCTGGTAGTCATATCCAGCCACCCCTCTTATGTCTGGGCACTGCTGGGAGTCATATCCACCCACCCCTCCTATGGCTGGGCACTGCTGGGAGTCATGTCCACACAACCCTCCTATGTCTGGGCACTGCTGGGAGTCCTGTGCACCCACCCCTCCTATATCTGGGCACTGCTGGGAGTCATATCCACCCACCCCTCCTATGTCTGGGCACTGCTGGGAGTCATATCCAGCCACCACTCTTATGTCTGGGCACTGCTGGGAGTCACATCCACCCACCCCTCCTATGCCTGGGCACTGATGGGAGTCATATCCAGCCACCCCTCTTATGTCTGGGCACTGCTGGAAGTCATATCCACCCACCCCTCCTATGTCTCGGCACTGCTGTGAGTCATATCCGCACACCTTTCCTATGTCTGGTCACTGCTGAGAGTCCTGTGCACCCAACCCTCCTATGTATGGGCGCTGCGGGGAATCATATCCACACACCCCTCCTATGTCTGGGCAATGCTGGGAGTCATATCCAGCCACCCTCCAATGTCTGGGCACTGCTGGGAGTCACATCCAGCCACCCCTCTTATGTCTGGGCACTGCTGGGAGTCATATCCACTCACCCCTCCCATGTCTGGGCACTGCTGGGAGTCATATCCACACACCCCTCCTATGTCTGGACACTGCTGGGAGTCATATCCACACCCCCTCCTGTGTCTGAGCACTGCGGCGAGTCATATTCAGCCACCCCTCCTATGTCTGGGCACTGCTGGGAGTCCTGTGCACCCACCCCTCCTATGTCTGGGCACTACTGGGAGTCATAGTCACACACCCTTCCTATGTCTGGGCACTGCTGGGAGTCCTGTGCACCCACCCCTCCTATGTCTATGCACTGCGGGGAGTCATATCCACAACCACCTCCTATGTCTGGGCACTGCTGGGAGTCATATCCACCCACTCCTCCTATGCCTGGGCACTGCTGGGAGTCCTGTGCACCCACCCCTCCTATGTCTGGGCACTTCTGGGAGTCATATCCTCACACCCCTCCTATGTCAGGGCACTGCGGCGAGTCATATCCACAACCACCTTCTATGTCTGGGCACTGCTCGGAGTCATATCCAGCCACCCCTCCTATGTCTGGGCACTGCTGGGAGTCATATCCAGCCAACCCTCCTATGTCTGGGCAATGCTGGGAATCCTTTGCACCCACCCCTCCTATGTCTGGGCAATGCTGGGAATCCTGTGCACCCACCCCTCCTATGTCTGGGCATTGCTGGGAGTCATATCCACACACCCCTCCTATGTCTGGGCACTGCGGGGAGTCATATCCATAACCACCTCCTATGTCTGGGCACTGCTGGGAGTCCTGTGCACCCACCCCTCCTATGTCTGGGCACTGCTGGGTGTCATATCCACACACCCCTCCTATGTCTGGGCACTGCTGGGAGTCATATCCAGCCACTCCTCCTATGTCTGGGCACTGCTGGGAGTCATATCCAGCCAACCCTCCTATGTCTGGGAAATGCTGGGAATCCTGTGCACCCACCCCTCCTATGTATAGGCATTGCTGGGAGTCTTATCCGCACACCAATCCTATGTCTGGGCACTGCGGGAAGTCATATCCACAACCACCTCCTATGTCTGGGCACTGCGGGGAGTCCTGTGCACTCGCCCCTCCTATGTCTTGGCACTGCTGCGAGTCCTGTGTACCCACCCCTCCTATGCCCGGGCACTGCTGGGAGTCATATCCACTCACCCCTCCTATGTCTGGGCACTGCGGGGAGTCATATCCATAACCACCTCCTATGTCTGGGCACTGCTGGAAGTCCTGTGCACCCACCCCTCCTATGTCTCGGCACTCCTGGGAGTCATATCCACACACCCATCCTATGTCTGGGCACTGCTGGGAGTCCTGTGCACCCACCCCTCCTATGTCTGGGCACTGCTGGGTGTCCTATCCACCTACCCCTCCTATGTCTGGGCACTGCTGGGAGTCATATCCACCCACCCCTCCTACGTCTGGGCACTGCTGGGAGTCATGTCCACACAACCCTCCTATGTCCGGGCACTGCTGGGAGTCCTGTGCACCCACCCCTCCTATGTCTGGGCACTGCTGGGATTCATATCCACCCACCCCTCCTATGTCTGGGCACTGCTGGGAGTCATATCCAGCCACCCCTCTTATGTCTGGGCACTGCTGGGAGTCATATCCACCCACCCCTCCTATGTCTGGGCAGTGCTGGGAGTCATACACAGCCACCCCTCTTATGTCTGGGCACTGCTGGAAGTCATATCCACCCACCCCTCCTATGTCTCGGCACTGCTGTGAGTCATATCAACACACCCCTCCTATGTCTGGTCACTGCTGAGAGTCCTGTGCACCCAACCCTCCTATGTCTGGGCGCTGCGGGGAATCATATTCACACACCCCTCCTATGTCTGGGCACTGCTGGGAGTCATATCCAGCCACCCTCCTATGTCTGGGCACTGCTGGGAGTCACATCCAGCCACCCCTCTTATGTCTGGGCACTGATGGGAGTCATATCCACTCACCCCTCCCATGTCTGGGCACTGCTGGGAGTCATATCCACACACCCCTCCTATGTCTGGACACTGCGGCGAGTCATATTCAGCAACCCCTCCTATGTCTGGGCACTGCTGGGAGTCCTGTGCACCCACCCCTCCCATGTCTGGGCACTACTGGGAGTCATAGTCACACACCCCTCCTATGTCTGGGCACTGCTGGGAGTCCTGTGCACCCACCCCTCCTATGTCTATGCACTGCGGGGAGTCATATCCACAACCACCTCCTATGTCTGGGCACTGCTGGGAGTCATATCCACCCACCCCTCCTATGCCTGGGCACTGCTGAGAGTCCTGTGTACCCACCCCTCCTATGTCTGGGCACTTCTGGGAGTCATATCCTCACACCCCTCCTATGTCAGGGCACTGCGGCGAGTCATATCCACAACCACCTCCTATGTCTGAGCACTGCTGGGAGTCATATCCAGCCACCCCTCCTATGTCTGGGCACTGCTGGGAGTCATATGCAGCCAACCCTCCTATGTCTGGGAAATGCTGGGAATCCTGTGCACCCACCCCTCCTATGTATAGGCATTGCTGGGAGTCATATCCGCACACCAATCCTATGTCTGGGCACTGCGGGAAGTCATATCCACAACCACCTCCTATGTCTGGGCACTGCGGGGAGTCCTGTGCACTCACCCCTCCTATGTCTTGGCATTGCTGCGAGTCCTGTGTACCCACCCCTCCTATACCCGGGCACTGCTGGGAGTCATATCCACTCACCCCTCCTATGTCTGGGCACTGCGGGGAGTCATATCCATAACCACCTCCTATGTCTGGGCACTGCGGGGAGTCCTGTGCACCCACCCCTCCTATGTCTGGGCACTGCAGGGAGTCATATCCACAACCACCTCCTATGTCTGGGCACTGCTGGTAGTCCTGTGCACCCACCCCTCCTATGTCTCGGCACTCCTGGGAGTCATATCCACACACCCATCCTATGTCTGGGCTTTGCTGGGAGTCCTGTGCACCCACCCCTCCTATGTCTGGGCACTGCTGGGTGTCCTATCCACCTACCCCTCCTATGTCTGGGCACTGCTGGGAGTCATATCCACCCACCCCTCCTACGTCTGGGCACTGCTGGGAGTCATGTCCACACAACCCTCCTATGTCTGGGCACTGCTGGGAGTCCTGTGCACCCACCCCTCCTATGTCTGGGCACTGCTGGGATTCATATCCACCCACCCCTCCTATGTCTGGGCACTGCTGGGAGTCATATCCAGCCACCCCTCTTATGTCTGGGCACTGCTGGGAGTCATATCCACCCACCCCTCCTATGTCTGGGCACTACTGGGAGTCATAGTCACACACCCTTCCTATGTCTGGGCACTGCTGGGAGTCCTGTGCACCCACCCCTCCTATGTCTATGCACTGCGGGGAGTCATATCCACAACCACCTCCTATGTCTGGGCACTGCTGGGAGTCATATCCACCCACTCCTCCTATGCCTGGGCACTGCTGGGAGTCCTGTGCACCCACCCCTCCTATGTCTGGGCACTTCTGGGAGTCATATCCTCACACCCCTCCTATGTCAGGGCACTGCGGCGAGTCATATCCACAACCACCTCCTATGTCTGGGCACTGCTCGGAGTCATATCCAGCCACCCCTCCTATGTCTGGGCACTGCTGGGAGTCATATCCAGCCAACCCTCCTATGTCTGGGCAATGCTGGGAATCCTTTGCACCCACCCCTCCTATGTCTGGGCAATGCTGGGAATCCTGTGCACCCACCCCTCCTATGTCTGGGCATTGCTGGGAGTCATATCCACACACCCCTCCTATGTCTGGGCACTGCGGGGAGTCATATCCATAACCACCTCCTATGTCTGGGCACTGCTGGGAGTCCTGTGCACCCACCCCTCCTATGTCTGGGCACTGCTGGGTGTCATATCCACACACCCCTCCTATGTCTGGGCACTGCTGGGAGTCATATCCAGCCACTCCTCCTATGTCTGGGCACTGCTGGGAGTCATATCCAGCCAACCCTCCTATGTCTGGGAAATGCTGGGAATCCTGTGCACCCACCCCTCCTATGTATAGGCATTGCTGGGAGTCTTATCCGCACACCAATCCTATGTCTGGGCACTGCGGGAAGTCATATCCACAACCACCTCCTATGTCTGGGCACTGCGGGGAGTCCTGTGCACTCGCCCCTCCTATGTCTTGGCACTGCTGCGAGTCCTGTGTACCCACCCCTCCTATGCCCGGGCACTGCTGGGAGTCATATCCACTCACCCCTCCTATGTCTGGGCACTGCGGGGAGTCATATCCATAACCACCTCCTATGTCTGGGCACTGCTGGGAGTCCTGTGCACCCACCCCTCCTATGTCTGGGCACTGCAGGGAGTCATATCCACAACCACCTCCTATGTCTGGGCACTGCTGGAAGTCCTGTGCACCCACCCCTCCTATGTCTCGGCACTCCTGCGAGTCATATCCACACACCCATCCTATGTCTGGGCACTGCTGGGAGTCCTGTGCACCCACCCCTCCTATGTCTGGGCACTGCTGGGTGTCCTATCCACCTACCCCTCCTATGTCTGGGCACTGCTGGGAGTCATATCCACCCACCCCTCCTACATCTGGGCACTGCTGGGAGTCATGTCCACACAACCCTCCTATGTCCGGGCACTGCTGGGAGTCCTGTGCACCCACCCCTCCTATGTCTGGGCACTGCTGGGATTCATATCCACCCACCCCTCCTATGTCTGGGCACTGCTGGGAGTCATATCCAGCCACCCCTCTTATGTCTGGGCACTGCTGGGAGTCATATCCACCCACCCCTCCTATGTCTGGGCAGTGCTGGGAGTCATACACAGCCACCCCTCTTATGTCTGGGCACTGCTGGAAGTCATATCCACCCACCCCTCCTATGTCTCGGCACTGCTGTGAGTCATATCCACACACCCCTCCTATGTCTGGTCACTGCTGAGAGTCCTGTGCACCCAACCCTCCTATGTCTGGGCGCTGCGGGGAATCTTATTCACACACCCCTCCTATGTCTGGGCACTGCTGGGAGTCATATCCAGCCACCCTTCTATGTCTGGGCACTGCTTGGAGTCACATCCAGCCACCCCTCTTATGTCTGGGCACTGATGGGAGTCATATCCACTCACCCCTCCCATGTCTGGGCACTGCTGGGAGTCATATCCACACACCCCTCCTATGTCTGGACACTGCGGCGAGTCATATTCAGCAACCCCTCCTATGTCTGGGCACTGCTGGGAGTCCTGTGCACCCACCCCTCCCATATCTGGGCACTACTGGGAGTCATAGTCACACACCCCTCCTATGTCTGGGCACTGCTGGGAGTCCTGTGCACCCACCCCTCCTATGTCTATGCACTGCGGGGAGTCATATCCACAACCACCTCCTATGTCTGGGCACTGCTGGGAGTCATATCCACCCACCCCTCCTATGCCTGGGCACTGCTGAGAGTCCTGTGCACCCACCCCTCCTATGTCTGGGCACTTCTGGGAGTCATATCCTCACACCCCTCCTATGTCAGGGCACTGCGGCGAGTCATATCCACAACCACCTCCTATGTCTGAGCACTGCTGGGAGTCATATCCAGCCACCCCTCCTATGTCTGGGCACTGCTGGGAGTCATATGCAGCCAACCCTCCTATGTCTGGGAAATGCTGGGAATCCTGTGCACCCACCCCTCCTATGTATAGGCATTGCTGGGAGTCATATCCGCACACCAATCCTATGTCTGGGCACTGCGGGAAGTCATATCCACAACCACCTCCTATGTCTGGGCACTGCGGGGAGTCCTGTGCAATCACCCCTCCTATGTCTTGGCATTGCTGCGAGTCCTGTGTACTCACCCCTCCTATACCCGGGCACTGCTGGGAGTCATATCCACTCACCCCTCCTATGTCTGGGCACTGCGGGGAGTCATATCCATAACCACCTCCTATGTCTGGGCACTGCGGGGAGTCCTGTGCACCCACCCCTCCTATGTCTGGGCACTGCAGGGAGTCATATCCACAACCACCTCCTATGTCTGGGCACTGCTGGTAGTCCTGTGCACCCACCCCTCCTATGTCTCGGCACTCCTGGGAGTCATATCCACACACCCATCCTATGTCTGGGCACTGCTGGGAGTCCTGTGCACCCACCCCTCCTATGTCTGGGCACTGCTGGGTGTCCTATCCACCTACCCCTCCTATGTCTGGGCACTGCTGGGAGTCATATCCACCCACCCCTCCTACGTCTGGGCACTGCTGGGAGTCATGTCCACACAACCCTCCTATGTCTGGGCACTGCTGGGAGTCCTGTGCACCCACCCCTCCTATGTCTGGGCACTGCTGGGATTCATATTCACCCACCCCTCCTATGTCTGGGCACTGCTGGGAGTCATATCCAGCCACCCCTCTTATGTCTGGGCACTGCTGGGAGTCATATCCACCCACCCCTCCTATGTCTGGGCAGTGCTGGGAGTCATATCCAGCCACCCCTCTTATGTCTGGGCACTGCTGGAAGTCATATCCACCCACCCCTCCTATGTCTCGGCACTGCTGTGAGTCATATCCACACACCCCTCCTATGTCTGGTCACTGCTGGGAGTCATATCCAGCCACCCTCCTATGTCTGGGCACTGCTGGGAGTCACATCCAGCCACCCCTCTTATGTCTGGGCACTGATGGGAGTCATATCCACTCACCCCTCCCATGTCTGGGCACTGCTGGGAGTCATATCCACACACCCCTCCTATGTCTGGACATTGCTGGGAGTCATATCCACACCCCCCCTCCTGTGTCTGAGCACTGCTGGGTGTCCTATCCACCTACCCCTCCTATGTCTGGGCACTGCTGGGAGTCATATCCACCCACCCCTCCTACGTCTGGGCACTGCTGGGAGTCATGTCCACACAACCCTCCTATATCTGGGCACTGCTGGGAGTCCTGTGCACCCACCCCTCATATGTCTGGGCACTGCTGGGATTCATATCCACCCACCCCTCCTATGTCTGGGCACTGCTGGGAGTCATATCCAGCCACCCCTCTTATGTCTGGGCACTGCTGGGAGTCATATCCACCCACCCCTCCTATGTCTGGGCAGTGCTGGAAGTCATATCCACCCACCCCTCTTATGTCTGGGCACTGCTGTGAGTCATATCCACACACCCCTCCTATGTCTGGTCACTGCTGAGAGTCCTGTGCACCCAACCCTCCTATGTCTGGGCGCTGCGGGGAATCATATCCACACACCCCTTCTATGTCTGGGCACTGCTGGGAGTCATATCCAGCCACCCTCCTATGTCTGGGCACTGCTGGGAGTCACATCCAGCCACCCCTCTTATGTCTGGGCACTGATGGGAGTCATATCCACTCACCCCTCCCATGTCTGGGCACTGCTGGGAGTCATATCCACACACCCCTCCTATGTCTGGACACTGCTGGGAGTCATATCCACACCCCCCCTCCTGTGTCTGAGCACTGCGGCGAGTCATATTCAGCAACCCCTCCTATGTCTGGGCACTGCTGGGAGTCCTGTGCACCCACCCCTCCCATGTCTGGGCACTACTGGGAGTCATAGTCACACACCCCTCCTATGTCTGGGCACTGCTGGGAGTCCTGTGCACCCACCCCTCCTATGTCTATGCACTGCGGGGAGTCATATCCACAACCACCTCCTATGTCTGGGCACTGCTGGGAGTCATATCCAGCCACCCCTCTTATGTCTGGGCACTGCTGGGAGTCATATCCACCCACCCCTCCTATGCCTGGGCACTGATGGGAGTCATATCCAGCCACCCCTCTTATGTCTGGGCACTGCTGGAAGTCATATCCACACACCCCTTCTATGTCTGGGCACTGCTGGGAGTCATATCCAGCCACCCTCCTATGTCTGGGCACTGCTGGGAGTCACATCCAGCCACCCCTCTTATGTCTGGGCACTGATGGGAGTCATATCCACTCACCTCTCCCATGTCTGGGCACTGCTGGGAGTCATATCCACACACCCCTCCTATGTCTGGACACTGCTGGGAGTCATATCCACACCCCCCCTCCTGTGTCTGAGCACTGCGGCGAGTCATATTCAGCAACCCCTCCTATGTCTGGGCACTGCTGGGAGTCCTGTGCACCCACCCCTCCCATGTCTGGGCACTACTGGGAGTCATATCTACAACCACCTCCTATGTCTGGGCACTGCTGGGAGTCATATCCAGCCACCCCTCTTATGTCTGGGCACTGCTGGGAGTCATATCCACCCACCCCTCCTATGCCTGGGCACTGATGGGAGTCATATCCAGCCACCCCTCTTATGTCTGGGCACTGCTGGAAGTCATATCCACCCACCCCTCCTATGTCTCGGCACTGCTGTGAGTCATATCCGCACACCTTTCCTATGTCTGGTCACCGCTGAGAGTCCTGTGCACCCAACCCTCCTATGTCTATGCACTGCGGGGAGTCATATCCACAACCACCTCCTATGTCTGGGCACTGCTGGGAGTCATATCCAGCCACCCCTCCTATGTCTGGGCACTGCTGGGAGTCATATCCAGCCAACCCTCCTATGTCTGGGCAATGCTGGGAATCCTTTGCACCCACCCCTCCTATGTCTGGGCAATGCTGGGAATCCTGTGCACCCACCCCTCCTATATCTGGGCATTGCTGGGAGTCATATCCACACACCCCTCCTATGTCTGGGCACTGCGGGGAGTCATATCCATAACCACCTCCTATGTCTGGGCACTGCTGGGAGTCCTGTGCACCCACCCCTCCTATGTCTGGGCACTGCTGGGTGTCATATCCACACACCCCTCCTATGTCTGGACACTGCTGGGAGTCCTGTGCACCCACCCCTTCTATGTGTGGGCACTGGTGGGACTCATAATCACACACCCAGGACTCCCAGCAGTGCCCAGACATAGGAGGGGTGGCTGGATATGACTCCCAGCAGTGTCCAGACATAGGAGGTGGTTGTGGATGTGACTCCCCGCAGTGCCCAGACATAGGAGGGGTGTGTGGATATGACTCCCAGCAGTGCCGAGACATAGGAGGGGTGGGTGCCCAGGACTCCCAACACTGCCCAGACATAGGAGGGGTGGCTGGATATGACTCCCCGCAGTGCCCGGACATAGGAGGGGTGGGTGGATTTGACTCCCAGAAGTGCCCAGACATAGGAGGTGGTTGTGGATATCCACACACCCCTTCTATTTCTGGGCACTGCTGGGACTCATAATCACACACCCCTCAGATGTGGTGCACCGTACCCCACCATTAATGGCGTGTGTGCGGCTCGTATCACTATTGTAATGGTGATATACGCGAGCGTGTGATGCACCGTACCCCTACATTCAGGGCATGTGTGCGGCTCGTATCACTATTGCAATGGTGATATAGGCGAGCGTGTGACGCACCGCACCCCTTCATTCAGGGCGTGTGTGCGGCTCGTATCACTATTGCAATGGTGATATAGGCGAGCGTGTGACGCACCATACCCCTACATTCACGGCATGTGTGCGTCTCGTATCACTATTGCAATGGTGATATACGCGAGTATGTGACGCACCGTATCACAACATTCACGGCGTGTGTGCGGCTCATATCACTATTGCAATGGTGATATACGCGAGCGTGTGACGCACCGTACATGCACACTTCCGTTGTTGCAGTACGTTGTACTCACTGTCTGCGCCGTCGTCTGTTTCTATGCATTAGGTTGTAGGCGTACAGGACTGAGATGACACGGTTGATGGGGTTCATGGCGTGTCTGTCGCGTACCGGGGTGCTGTTCGGGCCAGACTCTGCTTTTACGGTAGTATTCAGCTCCCGTAGCAATAGAGTCGTACGGAGTGTCGCCGAGACGAATCGTACTTGCTGTGCAGGAAACTGCTGGCTGTTTACATACAGATGGCGCATACAGCATGACCCGGATATGTATCGTATGTAGTTTTTCATTCGTATGATGTTTGGTACGAATCGTATGTAGATATGCTTTGAGTTAGGATCGTACTTCATTGTACGTACGGGGATGTTGTAGGTGTACGAATCGTATGGGAAAAGCGGTCCATACTGCAATTTGTGGGGGATATTACCGGATCGGAGTTGGCCCCTTAATGTCACTAGCTTATTAAAAAGCTGACATTGGAGAAAGGGTTTTGGGGACTGAGGAAAGAAGGGGCCATGGTAATGAGTGGTGTGAGAGTGTGTGTAGATAGTGATGTTGAGATGTAAGTGTGAGATGTGAGTGTGAGGTAGGTGGAGTAAAGGGGCTGAAAACAAGTGAGAGGCAATATTGAAGGGGGACACTCCATACCTAACCTTGGAACCGGCGTTGCTGCTATCCACAAGGCTCACCTACCCACGCCTCGCGGTACCCGCTCCGCGGTTCCCGCTTCGTCCTCGCACTTGTCTGACGTTTCCTGTTTTCCCGGAGTCAGCTGTTCCTGTGGGGTTGTGTGAGGCTGCAGGGCTGCAAGCGCGACCCGGGACTCGCCTTCCCAGGAGTCCCGGTGTCAGTGGCCGAGTCACCTGGCCCCGCTTTCCCTGACCGCCCCGCCCCACCTCCAGCAATTGAAAAGGGGCAAGGACCTTCTCTACGTGGGACACTCCATACCTAACCTTGGAACCGGCGTTGCTGCTATCCACAAGGGTCACCTACCCACGCCTCGCGGTACCCGCTCCGTGGGTCCCGCTTCGTCCTCGCACTTGTCTGACGTTTCCTGTTTTCCCGGAGTCAGCTGTTCCTGTGGGGTTGTGTGAGGCTGCAGGGCTGCGAGCGCGACCCGGGACTCGCCTTCCCAGGAGTCCCGGTGTCAGTGGCCGAGTCACCTGGCCCCGCTCTCCCTGACCGCCCCGCCCCACCTCCAACAACCCGGCCCATTGGTCCCAGGATTATAAATTTGGGAGCCCTACGCTGCGCGGGAGCGCGCGGGAGCGCCCGGGGCTAAGCCCGGGCAAAGGGCGGGCCCTCGTGGCCCTCCGTGGCCTGCAGTGCCTGGCCTGGGCACACCTCTATTTTCCTGTCCCTCTTTGCTGCAAACTTTTTATTGACTATTGACTCTATGCTTGAAGCCAACCGGTCACCTTCTTGTTTGGTTTTCCACTTCCCGTGTAGTTAAATTTACTTGTTTTTGTGCCAACTGTCAATTTGGGGTCTTTTGCTAGTATTATCTTGTTACCCCCAGTTGCTCTTTGTCTTGCCAGAGATGTCTACCCGTAAAACCAGGAGCCAGAGAGCTGGCAACGATAAAACTAAAAAAAAGTTATTGGCACCTTAGATAACTTGATCTCTCGTACGAATTCTCTGATAGACCAGGGTATTTCTTTAATGGAAAGGAGGGTTTCGTTGGATCTTGCTCATGCGAAAAGGTCATCACTCGGCAACATAGCATTAATACATTCCCCGCCTCAAGGCCAAAATAACCTTGCTCTTCCTGTTGGGAAGCCGACTGATGTTATTACCCCTGTCATTTGCTCAACATCATTACCTATTAATGCCCCCGCTATGAGTATACTACCTTCTAACATCCCCCATCTATCTGTGACAGTAATTCACGGCGATATTGATTCTTCTCAGGCGGGTGGGTCTGACACTAATATGTCAGCTTCAAATGTCCCGAATTTAGTAAACCCTCCAACTGATAACCCTGTCATAACTCCACAAGGGGCTATGGGTTCTAACTCTGGGGGGGATAATCTGGGTGTGGTGATGGTAGATGATGGGATTTCCCAGGCTCCCATTGATCAACCTGAGTCTGACTTATTAGACTCTACTCCTCATTTATTATCTCTAGGGGTTCCGGGTGATATAACACATGATAGCAGCTTGGCCAGTATTTTGGATATTAGCGGAAGTAATGATTCATCTATTAATTCAGGGGAAGGGCTTGATTCCTTAATGAACTCTATGTCTACCTTGATTAAATCATTACTCTTGCCTCTGGAGACTAGGCTTGCTAACATAGAACATCAACTTGACACCATCCTTGCGTTGCAAGACCCTAAGTCGATTATTCCTGGTCCTTGTACTTCGGCGATTTTACCGCCTGTTGCCAACATTGTGCCCGGCAATAAAAACCCATCCACAGGGAGTATTCTGGTACCCACAACCAGCTCGTCTAACACTTCACAGCCGGCAAATAACACACAGAATAACAACAAACCCTCCACTTCTACATGCTCAAGTGTTGTGAAGAGTAAGGTACCTAGTATCCCAGCTCCTATTATTCCCCAGACACAGCCCAGAAAAACCACCACACGGCGTAACATCAATCTACCACCTGATGCATGTCCGTTTGTGGTCGTTCTGACGGGCATTCCTGAGTTGCCCACGTCCACTTCTGAGCCTTTCTGGGCGATTAAAAATAAAATATGCCACTGGCTTGACAAAATTTACCCTCCACCTCCTGGTCTAAATAAGAACATACTTATGGTAGAACGGGCCCCTTGGGTAGGTGGGAAGAAGAAAAGTATAAAGGGTGATTGTGTCGTAATCACGTTTGAGGACCCACGATTAATAGAATTTATTTGTTCTTTTCCTCCATGTGATAACAAATCGGTGGTATCAGCCAAACCCCTGTCTTTTTTTATGCGCAAGAGGGTCACGAGGATGTCAGATGGAGTTGGTTGAGGCCGGCTAAAAAAGATCTGGGGAGAGGTAGAAATGGGAGTGCTATATCTACCTATCAGAACCCACAACAGTGGGGAATGGCAGCGGAGGAAGGTTGGAACTTAGTCCATAGGAGGAAGGGGCACCAGTGGAAGGGTGATCCCCAGTTTAATGGAGAAGGGTGGGGCCCACAGCTCAACTATCCCTTATTCCCTTGTTACAATCGTTTTAGTGGGCTGGAAGAGGTGGACTGACCATCACCTCAGTCCCCCGAAGTTGTCAATGGAAGTAGGGTACTTACTCCCCTAGATAGTGGTCCTATCCTTAATGTTAGGGAGGAATTACCCAACCAGGATAGTATTACTCTAGACCCACTGACAGGGGATATTGATATTTCGGCACCCGTGGAAAATCACTCACTGTCCCCTTCCCTTGTTAAAATTCTGTCTTGGAACATAGCGGGCTTAAAGAAAAATCTGTCTAATCCTGCATGGAATACTTTCTTAGAGGATTACCATATCTGCATGTTCCAGGAAACTTGGTGTGTTGAGCCAGAACACAAGCATGGTTATTCCACATTCTTTGTCCCTGCAACTCAGCAAGGGAAGGGGCGTCCATCGGGAGGCCTACTTATTTGGATTAGGATAGATTTGAACTGTGAGGTTATTGTTAATCATATCCCCACAAATGACATACTCCACATAACTGTTAAAAGGCAGTCTGCCAGAAATGTTTTGGAACTCTTCTGTATTTATGCCAGGGGGCTCCCAGGGGGCCAATCTTCACCAATATTAGAGCTGTTAGACAACAGGCTTTCATCCCTCCCCCCTAAATCCTCAGTACTGGTGGGAGGTGATTTTAATTGTACATTTGAGCCTCTTGATGAGGAGGACTCTTTGGGTTCTCATAACAAACTAGGGAACCAGTTTATTCCATCCCTATTACTGGCCCCAATCAAGAAGTGGTCTGCTCGAGCCATCCAGTTAAACGCCCTGGTGTCTGCCCATGACCTATGGGCTCTAAACGGCCGCACCACATCAGACCGTATGGGCGCTATGACTTTTAATCGAATAGGCTGCCCGTCTCGGATTGACTACATCCTTCTAGATGTTTGGTCATGGGCTAACCTTGTCGATATGGAGGTCAGTCAGAGGATTGACAGTGACCACAATCCTCTCTGTATGGGTATGTTCTGGGGTGATAATATTGGTAAAGATGTCTCAAATGAGCTGATCACCAAAGAATTAGTTCCTTCTAACTGTAATCGCAGGATTAAATGGAATGTGGTCAGGTGTAATGAAGGGACACTCGAGAATATTAGAGCTCTAGTTTTGGCTGCTTCGAGTGCCTTGGCATCAGTGCACCAAACTTCCCCCCAGCCCCGGGGGTCTACGCTAGCAGTTAAGTACAAAAACCTAATAGGGGAGGTTAGTATGTTTTTCTCAAAAAAAAACAAGGGATGCCCATCGATTAAACACACCCAAAGGAAGGGGAACCCTTGGTATACTGTCTCCTGTAGGGAAAAAAGAAAAGCCATCTCCCTGGCTATAAAAAACAAGGATGCACCAGCAGCCAGATCAGCAAGACAAGATTATCGCATTAGCATTGCGAAAGCCAAAAAAGATTGGGAAGAGGATCATTGGCAGGCACTAAAGGCAGTTTTCTGGAAAACAGTGTCAATAGCCAGAGGGAGTCTTTACCTGGCTTTTATAGACTTAAAAACTGCATTTGATGTAATACCCCATGTTAAGTTATGGAATGTCTTATTGAATATGGGCTTCCCATCCTATTTGTTAAATCTTATCATCAAACTCCATGAGGGTACCTATGCTAGGATACGTTGGGGGACGCAGGGGCAACTCACCAAGAGTATCCCTGTTAACAGAGGGGTGCGGCAGGGGTGCGTGATGGCCCCCACTCTGTTCTCCCTTTTTATTAATGGGGTGGTGAAACATCTGCAAGAGATACCGGCAGATGCCCCCATTATGGCCGGGGAGAAAACACCATCGCTCCTCTTTGCTGACGACACCCTTCTGTTGTCAAAAACTCCCTCAGGTCTCCAAACTCTCCTTGACCAGTTTAGTGTTTTCTGTCAGGAACGGGGACTCACAATAAACACAACTAAAACTAAATTAATGGTTATGACCGCCAAGAGGAAATACAGGAATATTCACCTGACCTTGAATGGATCTCCCCTCGAGGTGGTCGAAGAGTTTGATTACCTGGGTGTTAAGATTAATAATAATATGAAGTGGGAACCACATATAAGCAAAATGATTTTAAACCTCAAAAGAGTTTCCGGCACTATTTTAAAAAACCAGCGACTCTCTGTGAGCAGGCCAGTTGCTCCTGCTTTGTCAGTTTATGAGGGAAAAGCAATAGCCTCAGCTGTTTATGGCTCTGAATTATGGGGCATTGAGAACACCAATGAACATGTCCTAACTGAGAATAAGTTTATGAGGGACCTGGTATCACTTCCAACCTCCACCCCACTCAAACCTTTATTTGCAGATCTGGGTAGGAGGTCCATTCGGGACATTCTCCAGCTTCGTCCCCTCCTCTATTGGGTTCATTTGAGGAGGACCCCTGAATTAGCTAATTATGCTTTAGTCTTAGATGAAATGTTAAAACTAAACACTTCAGGTAAAATCAAGTGGCTAAATGTCTTAAAACAACTTGTAGCCAGTGTGGGTTTAAGTGGCGCATGGGCCTCCCAATCACCTCCACCAAAACAACTGGTGAAGAAACTATACTGGGACTGGATTGAGGCCAAGGCTTTACAGAACCCAAATTGGGGACATTTAACTGAGATCTTTTTGACCCATAAATGCAATACAAAGCTAGAATTGTTTTTGGATTTTATTCAGATTCCTCGAGACAGGACACTTTATCTGAAATTTAGATATGGAACATTGCCCCTTAAAACTTTCACGTCCAGATGGAACAGAAGGAGGGATGAGGACATAAAGTGTCCAGGTTGTACAAATCCTGAAGAATCATTAGGCCACTTCTTTTTTGCCTGTAAAGCATATATCCTACCTAGGAACAAATGGTTAAAACCTGTATTAAAGACCCTTGGAGTTAGGGATTACAAATCAGCTTTGCGTATCCTCATCTCCAACACCTCTTCCATGGTTACTATTTGTGGGGTTGCAAAGTTTTTATCATGTGCCTGGATTATTAGGTCAAAACTGTTGAAAAATGTCTCTTCAGTCAACATTTCCACATGACTCTTAAATGTATTTCTGTAAATGATGAAATGGTTTTATATTTATGTGTGTATTATATGTTTGTACTTTTTATGATACATGTGTCGAATAAAAGTATAATGACTGACTGAATATTGAAGGGGCTAGTAGAGTAAAGAAGAGTGAGGGGGAGTGATGAGGTGAAGGTTGAGGGACACAAGAATGAATGTGTGAGGAGAGTGGGAGAATGTAATGATGGCAGAGTTAGGAGGTGATGGAGTTTAGCAGCTGGGGCAGAATGGAGGTGTTGGAAGGTAGAGGGTGGAGGGGATAAAAGGGAGTGAGAGGAGAGAAAATGAAGAATGAGAAAGGAATGAGTTTATTAGGAGGAATAAGAGCAGAGTGAGGGGTTCAAGAGAGAGTATGGGACTGAAAAGGGTGGCTCACTGGGTTTATGGGCAGTGAGATGTGAAATGGATGTACATGGCAGCAGTGAGGTAAAATAGGAGGGATCGAGTGGTCAGGGATGTGAAGGAGGGTCAAGGGGACATGAGGGGTTTAGAGGTTGAGAAAATGGAAAGCCATAGACAGGATATCAGGAATGGAAGAAGTGATGGGAGATTGAAGAAGAGGCAGAATCATGTGAAGTGAAGGAGTCAGAATTGTAAGGAGGTAAGGGGAAAGAATCCCAATGAAGTGAGGGCATCAAGGGGAATTAGAGTGCAATCTGAGTGTAAGGAACAGAAAAGGGGTGTAATATGGGGAATGAAGACTTGGGATAAAGAAGATTGACTTGGAAACGAAAGTGATCAGGAGGTAGAGGGAACCAGTCTGAGAGGGCACAGAAAGAAAAAAATAAAGGGTTTAAAGCTGTGTGTTTTGGGGGATGATGGGTGAGTAAAGAAATTAATTGAGAAGAAAGAGAAGTGAGGATGAAATCCAGCTCTGGAACTCACAGAGTATCAAACTTAGATGAACCCATGTTACCCAGATCATGAACTTGGAATCTTCCTTTCAGCGATGACTCTTAAATCAGCATGTGGAGTATGGAGCAGCACTTGTGTATATATGCTTTCTAGTGAAACATTGTTACAGTAACTGATAACAGTGAGTCCCAAATTAATGGTGCTAAGCAAACTAACAATTGAAATAGTGTATGCTTCAGAAAGTTAGTACACTGATATTTGGTATTACTGCTGTTCATGTACTGCCCCTCCTATTTGAGTCTAGGTAACTTTGAAGCATGGGTACAGCCTCTAGTATGTGAAAGATATTGACATTGAACATGGCCCAATGAATTTCATATATACTGGCTTCATCTTGAATATTTTCTGGTATTTTATATTTCAGTTGTTAGGCCAAATGTCTGAGATTACGCCATTAGACCACATTGCATAATCGGGACTTTGTTCTGATAATAATCACATCGTAGGAGCAGAGGAAGAAAATAAATGAACTTAACACCAGAGGGTGTTATCCAGGTCACATGCGATTTTGTGTTATTTGTCTAATGGTAAAATGTATCTTTGCACAAAAAGTAGACACGAGTATGCAGTTTGGCATAATGAGTATGTAGAAATCACAAGCAGATATTTTGCACAATAGCGTATTTCTGTGGAATTCTTGGGGCATTTGATGTAAATTCGAGAAAGGAAATGACACCAGTTTCACCCAGGCCTACATTCCACTTACTTGATTTTTAATATAATTTCTGCACCTTGTTGTGCGTCTAAACCCTCTAGTAATGCAAAAACAACTTGGAAGTTGTCATCAAAAAGATCAATGGTCCCTAAAACATTTTACCTCCAGTTCCTTTATGGTAGATTATGACAGGTAGCGTGGAAGCAACTATGGCCAACCATACTATAAATGCTAAAATGTTGAGTAGCAGGAAGGAGTGGGAAGGCTGTAAATTGTCTCAGAACTATTTGAATGGACACTGACCACAGGTTTTAACACAGCTGATGCACATGAAATGAGGATCTGGTACACATAAGACTACCCAATGTCATTGCCTACATCTCTGTGCAGCAAATGCAGGCTCCTCCTGCCAGAACAGACTTGAGTTAAAGTGCAAGATAACTGATACCCAAACATATTACAACTATTATGTGTGCTGTCTGGTCTCAGGTATTAATGCCACAAGTGTTTCGTAATAAACATGGACTATTCCTGGACCCATTTCAGTAAAGCTCCGTGCAGGACTGCAGAAACGAAGTTGCCAATAGTATAAACCACAGTCCACATGATACATCACTTATGAACCACAGTTCCAGTGCCGATGAATTCCATCCAAAACAAAAAGCTGTCATTACCAGAGAACATTGGTTAGGCAAAACTGCAACTGGCAATGCCCCATGGTTGGAAATGGTCCTTCGTGCCCTTTCAAAGCTTCCCAGGGCTGCCATCCAAGGATCGAGACATGGGTCCATCTGGGTTTAGTTAAAGAACCCAGTGGGACATGGTACTTTCTTGAACAACCCAGAAACAATACAAACATATCTGAAACTCACGTTTCCTTGCTAACATTGGTCTTTAACTATCAGCTTAAACAAGGCAACAAGTTATACAGGGACCTGGGAAGCTGAAACAGTGTGAGTAGATGTAAGCCAGGGAAAGCTCTTCTGCCTAGCAAAGTCTAAAAACAAAAAGGCCATTGGTCTTTCACTAGCAACTGTCATCCCAAAGAAAGAGGTGTGTTGGGGAGGGAGTCACGTTTAAACTTTCAAAGACATGAGAAACTGAATTATGAAATTTCTGAGAGAAAGATAATAAACATGCACAAATTGCACATTCTAGAAAATATGACAAGATGAGAGAATATTAGTTACTGCATCACAAAAATGTGTGTGAATACTATAGACCGTGATTTAGTAATTGACAAAGAAGAACAAAAGGTACTTACCTGTAAACTGTGGTTCTCCAGTATTGGTGTCTTTCATAGATTCACATGCTTGAATATTCCCTGTCGTCGAAGTTGGACTCCCACGGTACATAAAATAGCAGTAACATATGCATGTATACATGAAAAATATCATAAATAAAAATATACATACATATAATGTCATAAAATGTAAATTTTAAAAGTACCATAGAACATAATAGGCCCATTGAAAAGCCTAAGGGAGAACTCACTTTAGTAGCATATTAATTTCATTATGTGTTGATTCACATTCCAGCCAATCAGGCTGTAGCCTCCTCTAGAACCTTCTCCTCAGAAGCCCAAGTCCTCAGATTTTCGTAGCACAAAGTAAGTAAAAGTGCCTGAGGAGAAGGGAGCCTCTGAGGGGAGGATGGGAGGGTTGCATGTGAATCTATGAAAGACACCAATACTGGAGAACCACAGTTTACAGGTAAGTAACTTTTGTTCTTCTCCAGTATTAGGGGTGTCTTTCATAGATTCACATGCTTGAATAAGTGTAGAAAACAGTAAATCATCACATAAGTCATAAAGGTGATATACCAAAGCAAGTAAGGTAAACATATCAGACAATATGCAATAAATACCAACATATTATTAGAAAAAACCTTTATGACTGGAGGCAGGTAGCAACAGAGGCTCACCTTTATTGGAAAAGATTCCGCAGCACCGCTTGACCTACTGCCGCATCGGCGGCGTCTGTTGATTGCAGGCAGTAGTGTTTCGTAAAAGTATGGCTGCTCGACCAAGTAGCAGCTCTGCAGAACTGCCTCAGGGGTACCCCCGCAAAAAGGGCAGCAGAAGCAGACACCGCTCTAGTTGAGTGAGCATGACTGGAGCAGGAAAGGGCTTCCCAGCCCGTTGGTGGCAAAAGGATATGGTAGAGGATATCCACCTGGTTATGGTCTGTTTGGTAACAGGTTGTCCTTTGCAAGTTGGGCCATACACCACAAACAATTGATCTGACTTTCTGACAGTTGCAGTTCGCTGAATGTAAAATTTGAGACAACATTTCACATCTAATGAATGCAATGACCGCTCAGCTGGAGTTTGCGGAGCAGGAAAGAAAGTCTTCAGGATTACAGGTTCGTTGAGATGAAAGTCAGTGGGAACCTTCGGAATGAACTTAGGATTAGTTCGCAATGTCACAGCCTCATTGGAGAATTGTAGAAAAGGAGGCTGTATGGTAAACACCTGGATGTCACTGACACGTCTCGAGGATGTCAAGGCGAGCAATAGAGCAACTTTCCATGTGAGAAATTTTGGACTTGCAGAGTGGATAGGCTCAAATGGAGGTAGAAGTAGTTGAGACAAGACCAAATTTAAGCGCCAAGCGGGTGGAGGGCGACGGATAGGTGGAAATATCCTAAAAAGGCCCTTGTAAAATTGCTTAATGATTCTCGAGGAACATAGAGATGTGGAACCATCATGGCGGAAGTGGGAAATCGCCGCCAGGAACACTTTAAGAGTTGAGTGTGACAGTCCTGATCTCGCCAGGGATAAAAAGAAAGGTAAAATCTGTTCAGGTTTTGCAGTCATGGGGTCCAAATCTTTAGTGCGGCACCAGACACAGAAACGCTTCCATTTTAATTGGTAGGTTTTTATGGTGGATGGAGCGCGAGCACGCACTAACACCTCCCTGTAGTCCTCGTCGATATTTAAACGTGCAAATTCATTGTACTCAGGTTCCAGGCATGGAGTTGGAGGTATGCTGGATCCGGGTGACAGATTTGTCCCTGCTTCATCGTGAGGAGGTGAGGTAGAGGATGAAGCGGTAACGGGTCGGACTGCAAAAAGAGGAGCAGGTCCGTGAACCATGGACGCCTCGACCATTTGGGTGCAATCAGGATGATGTGGCAAGGTTGGAACCTCATCCTGTGTAAAAGGCGAGGGATCAGAGGAAGTGGAGGGAAAGCATAGATGAAGTCGTTCGACCAATTGATCGAAAATGCATTTCCGCTCGACTCTCTGTGGGGATGCTGACTTGCAAAGCGTTGGCATTTCCTGTTGGCAGCAGTCGCAAAAAGATCCATCTGCGGCTGGCCCCACCGCCGGAAGATGAACTCGACGGTTGGTTGGTTGAGTTCTCACTCGTAATTGTCCGACGACGCCCGGCTGAGTGAGTCCGCTAGAACATTGGCCACACCCGGCACATGAATGGCTGTGAGATGAATTTGACATTGAATCACCCAATCCCATATTTCTTGTGCCAGTTGTGAAAGTAGGAGAGACCTCGTGCCGCCCTGCTTGTTGAGGTAGTGCATGCTAGTGGTGTTGTCTGTCCTCACCAGCAAAGTGTGTCCCTGAACTAACCTCTGGAAGGATTTTAGGGCTAAGAAAATCGCCAAGAGTTCCAGGCGATTGATGTGCCAAGTACGTTGGGTCGCTCTCCACTTTCCTTTCACAGACATGCCGTCGAGATGCGCTCCCCATCCCTCGAGAGACGCGTCTGTTGTAAGCGTCAGAGTTGGAGGTTCATCTTGGAATGAATGGCCTGCAGATATGTTTGGAGGGTGAGCCCACCACTCCAGTGCATTCTGGATGCGAGGTGTTAGAAGGACCTTGTCCTCGAATGACCCTGACACCTGTTTCCACTGCTTGTCTAATTCCTCCTGTAGAGCCCTCATGTGCAATCTGCAATTGGGGATAAGTTGGATGCACGAGGAAGCCATGCCAAGGAAAGATTTGAACTTTCGGACAGAAACATACAGTTTTGATTGTAGGAACTGCACCATCTTTACCATGCGGTCCTGTCTTTCCTGGGAAACAAACACCATTCCCTGCCGAGAATCTAGCGAGACTCCGAGAAAATCTCGCCTTTGCGACGGATGAAAGTGTAACTTCTGGCAATTGATTGAAAGCCCCAAGGTTTGGAAGATGGAGACGCAGACTTGAGTGTGCTGCTCCGTTAGGTGAAAAGTTTTGGCCTTGATGAGGCAGTCGTCCAGGTATGGGTAAAATTGGACACCTTGGAGACGCAGGAAGGCAGCTACCGGGGCTAAGATCTTGGTAAAGACCCTCGGTGCTGATCGAAGGCCGAATGGTAAGACTTTGAATTGGAAGTGTAGTTGTCCGACTGTGAAGCGTAGATACTTCCTGTGTCTGGGGTGAATTGGCACATGGAAATATGCGTCTTGGAGGTCGATCGTTGAAAAGAATTCCCCTGGATTGAGATAATTCAGAATTTGAAGCAGAGTTAACATCTGAAAAGTTTTCGAAATGATAAATTTGTTCAGGGCCCTTAAATCTAAAATTGGACGCCATTCCCCCGACTTTTTCCTGACTAAGAAAAATCGGGAATAAAACCCCTTGCCGCATTGACCTTGCGGCACAACCTCAATGGCTCCTTTTTTGATCATCAATTTCACCTGGGCCAAAAGTTCTTTGAGGTGGGGTGAGGGTGGCCCTGAAGGTGGACGGGTGTGAGGGAATTTTGTGAACTCCAGGGTATGTCCTTTGGAGATAATGTCTTAGACCCATTGGTCGGAGGTGATTTCGGACCATTTGCAAAAGTATTTTGAGATGCGACCTCCAAGATTCACAGGCGGCAGGAGAAAGGAACTGAGACTCACACTTGTTTTTATTGTTTGAGCCACCTCTATAAGTTGTTTTCCGTTGGTATGGTCTCGTGGTGGACTGACGATTTTGGGATTGGTAGGAACCCCTCGGTCGGTTATCGTTGTAGGTGTTGTAAGAACGATATTGACCTGATCCTCGAAAAGTAGAGGAACCTCCGCCTCTACCTCACGCCCCCTGAAAGGGCCGTTTCTTGTACTGGAGGGTAGCTAAAGACTTTGCCGTGTTGGTGTCTTTCTTTATCGACTCCAGGGCATCATCTACGTGTTTGCCAAACAAAGAATCCCCGTCGTACGGCAAGTCAAGGACCTTTGCTTGTACCTCTGGACGGAAGGTGGTAGACTTCAACCAGCCTTGACGCCTCAAGACTGCAGCCCCAGCCAATTGACGGAAACCCGTGGAGGAGATGTCGAGCGCGCAATCAATAATTTCAGATGAAATGATCTCTCCCTCCTGAATAATGGCCTGCGCTTCTGCACGGTCAGCTTCGGGTATTTAAAGAAGCAGTGCGGCAATCTCGGACCACATCTGGCGGTCGTAACGGCCCAAAATAGCAAAGGTATTAGCCGCTCTCACAGTGGTAGCCGCCATGGTCGTAAATTTTTTACCTATAGAGTCCAATTTGCGGCCTTCCTGATCAGGAGGAGACGTGAGTGGTGTAGCAGGATTGCGGGATCTTTTCTGTGCTGCTTGAGTTATAACAGAATCGGCCTTTGGTTGTGAAATCATACAGGCAGGGGAAGACGGAGGAGCCTTGTACTTCTTGTCCAATCTGGGCAAAACTGCAGGTACAGAATTTGGATGTTCCATTAATTCAAGGTCCTCCTGCCAAATATGGTCAATGATTGGTATTGTGTGGGTTTGTCTTCGTGATACGTCCTTAAAATCGTATAAGAAACATTCACTGTCATCTTGTTGTCTTTCGATTGTGAGATGAAAACGCTTCGCAGCACGGACCATCAAATTATGGACGTTTGCAATGTCCACTGGAGGCAATGCTAGTGGAGAGGTGGGCGGAGTGGAGGGTGTGTGAGCCCTGTAATCATCCCACTCATCCATATCGACGTCATTGTCGTTGTCCCCCGTGTTGTGAGGGTCAGGAAATAAATCGTTCCCATCTTCGACGTTATGCACTTTGTCACCCTCATCACTATACTCCTGACATTTAATGTTCAAATCAGATGGACTAGATGCCTGATTGAAAATTTGCTCCACCTCAGAATCATCTCCGGGTTCTTCCTCACCAGACTGAAACAATTGTTCTGGAAGATGAGTCCCACTTCTCACTGGACTCAGTTGAATGAGAGGAACTGTTCGTAAAGAAGAAGCAGTCACCACTGTAAAAGTGGTAGCTGTGGCTAAAGGTTGATGAGACGACAACGAGCCCGGTGACGTCAATGCGGCAGTCTTAGAAACAACCTGAGGCGTCTGTGTCGTCGTCACTGATGAAATCGGTGCTGAAATCGAAGGTTTTTTCTTCGTCGACGAAGATTTCTTTTCCGTCGACGGGGCCGTCGAAGAGATTGGAGCCTTACTCGTCGACGATGATGTTGGCGTCGATGATGGAGGGCCCGTCGACGAGTTGCCTTTGGACGACGATGTGATCGTCGTCGACGAGGTTCGCGTCGACGAGGTTCGCGTCGACGATGACTTCTTCGTAGACGGTTTGGCTTTGGCACTCGTCGATGAGATCTTCACAATAAACGCGATGGGTCTCACCTCCTGGGCCATCGTCGACGAGGTGATCGTCGTCGACGTCGCGCTGGTTGACACAGAGCATGTCGTCGTCGACGTAGAGGCTACAGTCACCGACTTCGTCGTCGCTGAAGACGTCGACGGACGCGAGCCAATTCCAGTTTTTAATGTGGAAATTGAGGCTTTGGGTGCAGACGTCAGAGAGCCAGGTCCCGTAGACGTGCCCTGAAGCGAATCCTGTCGGGAGACAAACCTGGAGGATTCCAACAGTCTACTTTTCTTCCCTCAGTCTCAGACCCACGCTTCTGAGAGGATTTTGAAAAGCCAGATGATAAACTGGCTACCTCAGAAACTGCAGATTCTGAAGTCTTCAACCTCTGTAGCCACAGAAAGAGACGGGCCTCTCTATCCCTCAGAGTCTTAGGTGAAAAAGTGCGACAGTACTTACAGTTTTTCACTTCGTGGTCTGGGTAGAGACAGTAAATGCATTTACTGTGTGGATCCTCATGGAAAAGGCGCAGTTTACCACAAGAAGGGCAGGCTTTAAATAAAGATTTCTTATTAGAAGACTTTTTCTTGAGAAAAACAGCTTGAGTTTGAAGAAAAATTTAGCAGAGCTCAGGGAGACTCCCTTCACACGACGTGCGGTAGAAAATCTGAGGACTTGGGCTTCTGAGGAGAAGGTTCTAGAGGAGGCTACAGCCTGATTGGCTGGAATGTGAACCAACACATAATGACACTAATATGCTACCAAAGTGAGTTCTCCCTTAGGCTTTTCAATGGGCCTATTATGTTGTATGGTACTTTTAAAATTTACATTTTATGACATTATATGTATGTATATTTTTATTTATGATATTTTTCATGTATACATGCATATGTTACTGCTATTTTATGCACCGTGGGACTCCCACTTCGACGACGGGGAATATTCAAGCATGTGAATCTATGAAAGACAGCCCTAATACTGGAGAACTATATTTCATTAATGGATGCTCGATATTTGCGCAAAGAACTATGGGCCTGATTTTGATGGCGGACGGACTTAAGTCTGTCCGCCATCGTCTCCGGGATTTGGGCCGGCACCTGGTGCAGGGATCTGTAGGGGGCACTATAGGTGCCCCAACAGTTCAAATTCCACATGCCCCAGCACAAGGGGGGCCCTCAACGGGCCCCCAAAGTACATCCCCACCATCTTTTCAATGAATGAATGAATGAATTAGAGGTTTTTGTATAGCGCAACGTTCACTCCAAGGAGTATCTTGGCACTTTAGGGGAGGAAGGAAAACTGGCGGAATACAGAGGGGAGGACACCTGGGTAATGGTGCTTTAGATATAGGATAACATCGTGTGATCTGGGGTGGCAAAAATCCATGTTTTTAAAAGTTTCCTAAAGGTAAGTTCTGTTTGTCTATGTCTCCACTGTGGAGGCAGGGCATTCCATGTCCCTAGAAATGCCATTGTCTGTCCACCTCTGGATTTCAATTTGAAATCGGGGACTGTTAACAGATTCTCTGAGGATTACCGCAGAGTATGTTTGGTGGTGTAGGGTATAATTCTGGATCTTAGATACCCTGGTCCAGTTTCGCTTATGGCTTTGTAGGTGATGGTCAGGATTTTAAAAAGAATCCTCTTATGGACTGGAATCCAGTGAAGGGGTTTTAGTGCTGCAGCGGAGGAGGAGTCTCTAGGCAGTTTAAGTACCAACCTTGCTGCAGAATTCTGGACCTCCTGCAATCTTTTTACTACTATCTTTTTTGTCCCTGCAAATAGACTATTGTAGTAGTGCAGGCGTGATAAGATTAGGGCTGCTGCAACTGTTTTCCAAGCAGGATTCGGAGCAGTTCTAGGAATTTTTGGAGAGTTTTTATTGTTTGGAAACACATGCTTGCCACTTGTGGAAAGATAGTGTTGGATCAAATTTTATTCCGAGATTTCTGACTGTGTCCACTGTTGAGGGAGGTGCATCCGAATTTGAAGGCCACCATAGATTGGGGCTAAACAGGTTGGATTTCCCAAACAGCATGATTTCAGTTTTAGAGCTGTTAATTTTAAGATGATTCAGTTTCATCCAGTCCATCACTGCAGTTAAACAGTGGTGAAACGTATCTTCCGCCACTGTGGAGTTTTTATCAAGAGTGAGAATCAGCTGGGTGTCGTCTGCAGATGCAATGGTTTCAACTTCAAACTTGGCCATCAGAGAGAGGAGTGGTGTCATATAAAGACTGAAAAGGGTTGGGCTCAAGGATGAGCCCTGGGGAAACCCTGAAGACAACCATTTTTCTCCTGATTAGTGACTTCCCAATGTTACAATCTGATGCCTGTTTTCTAAAAAAGATGTGATCCAGGCCAATGCCTTGTTTGTGACTCCGCTGAGTGCCAGCCTGTCTCTCAGGATGCCGTGAGACAATATCGAACGCTGCCGACAAGTCCATCAGAACCAGCACTACTTCCTTTCCCTCAGCCATGGCAAACTTTAGGGTTTCAGTGGTGTGGAGCAGCTCTGATTCTGGTGAGTGACCCGGTCTGAAACCCGATTTCCTAGCGTGTAGGGTGTTGGTTTCTTACAGGAAATTGTAAAGTTGAGTATTGACTAATTTCTCTGCAATTTTACTTAGGCCTGGCAGTAGTGAAATTGGTCTGAGGTTGGGGAGGGTGGTAGAGTCAGCCAGTTTCTTTTTCTGAAGAGGTTTCACAGCGGCAGTGTTCCAGATATCAGGGATTTTTGCTAGCCTGAAGGTAGAATTAATAATCGGATTGATTACGGGATTTATAGTGTCCGACATGCGTGTAGGATTTTTGGTGGGCATGGATCGAAAGGTCATCCTGACTTACAGGAGAGGATAGCTTGCTTCGATTGTTCTAAACTGAGCTCCTTAAAACATGTGAGTTCCCTTTTTGTTCCTATGGCTTGCACTTCATTTTGCTGAGATGATGTGTTCGTGAAATCTTTATTTAGGTCTTTTTATTATCAAAGTACTCAGCGATTCTGTCACATAGATCCTGTGAAGGGGGGATTTCTTGATCTAGGCTTGTTGGATTGGGAAATGATTTCACAATATTAAAAATAGTTTTCTGATTATCTGCCCTATTTATTAAATTAGAATAGTGTGTCTTTTTTCTATTCTAATTTGTTGATGGTATGATTATGAGTGCTAGTTTGAAAAGACTCAAGTCTTCTGCTTCATAATGTTTTCTCCATTGCTTTTCCGCTTGTCTACATTTTCCTTGCATAGCATTTTGTGGATGCGGGGTGGGTCCGACAGGCAATCGTAACAATTGTCTCTGTTGGACCAGTGGCGAACGGCTTTCCACCCACTAGCACACCACCCACCATCCTGATCAGGTGGGTGGAAAAAGGCCTTACAATGTCGGTGAACCCGCCATCGTACTCCGGCCCAATATTTCATTAATGGGTGCTAGAAATGTGTAAATGATAAACTCTTATGTTATGGAGTTTATCTGTAATCATACTTTATTATCATTTATGTGGGTGTATAACTAATGGAAATTAGGTAGCTAAGAAGATGTCCCCTGAATAGGATGATGAATTCAAAATAAATGCGTCTTTTATGTGTAAACATGTGAACCGAAATGACAAAAGAAAACAGGTGTTACATATCCCTAGTTAATGATGTATTTGTGAAACTTTCAGAGAATCTGTTTTACACATCTATTAATGTTAAACACATAAAATGAGTTTTCAATACTTTGATTTAAAATATTTTATACATTAGTAAATTTGAAAAGTAGTAATACATTACACTGACACATAATATTTGTAACCATCAGAGTTATACTAGAATCTATACAATTTTTATATTTCCTATGATTGTATGCTGAATCTATATACGTTGCATTATTTTGGCTCAATTTAATGTAGGTCTGACTGCTTTAGCAAAGACTCTTGACTTGCTGAGTCTACTCTTTGTGAGAGAATTCCTCAATGTGGCCAATATGGTGAAACAGTGTTTTCTTTCCTGAGTTGTCATGTACTGAACAAGACAATTTGCTACATTTTTCGTTAAAACCTTGAACAGCTGCCTGAGAAACTGTACTCTTGATCTTTCTTATATGCTCTTGCTAAAGGGGCATTGTTCCAACGTTTCCGGTATTGGATTGCTTGAGGACTGAGTAATTGTCCAAAATATTTCTCAACATTTTGTGTCTTCCTTATGTCGCCTGACACCCATCCTATATGAACTGACCAATGAACTGAGTGGTCTGACCAAATGAGGTGATTTCTGGAAGCGTCACCGCAGAACTTTATCAATATAATATTGTCTGATTGTATGAACACAAGGAACTACCCATCGGTGAGCGCTGAGCTGGTGATGAGCTGCTACTGTGCTGGGGCTGAATGGAGATGGATGGGCCGATGGAGATTTCCTTACTTTGTGGAACTTCCTTGGCAATCTTAACTTGCCTGATGCTGACATACCTGACTCCTTTCCTCAACTGACGCATACGCTGTGTGCACATAGTGGTTTCTTCCTTCCTGGGAGACTGCTTAAAATGGCATGTACCATGTCCCATTCGGATCTCTTGAGCTTTGCTATCTTATCTCAAATGTCTTTCTAAAATTTGACTAAATTGGCCTATAACATGATTAACTGATGCACTCGTTTACCTTAACCTCTGATTAAATATACTTGAATTTTATATATATTAGAGAGATATCAGATCATCAAATGTTAGTGCTATTATTCTGTATTATTTAACAAAGCTTTTAGTGTGTATCATTTTGGCTCACCTACATTTCTTCAGGAGATTTGGGCTTGCTGTAATAATCCTTTATTTTACAGTATTGTTTTAAGAACAATCTATATGAGTCTGATCACTAGTTTGTAGTTAAGTTCTCTAATTCCTGGTCCTCATTGGATGACTGTTGGAGCCCTTATTTTCCAACCCCTCTCGGCACTAAAAAAGATCCATAGGAGGACCAAGAGAGAGAGAGAGAGGTACAAATCATTGGCAGGGGAAAGATAAGAAAAACTAATGAAGGATCTAGTAATGCTACAACATGAGTAATTTTTTAAATGGAAAACGCGTTCTCTCAGAATTCTTCAAATGTAAATTAGAAAAAATTCACTATTTACTCAGTATAAGGATAGGGCAGTTTTGATTTGCCCTTTGCGTATTGGTGTTTGTGCCATAGTTTTGGATGTCTAAATTGTTATAATTGCTATTAAGGAACACATATATACGTTGTTCTTTGAGAGACATTTTCAAAAATTGCTAATGAACAAAATGTGCAGAAATACTTTCTTCATTATTCCTTGGATTGGAAGAATATAGGCCATAGAGACTTAAGATGCCAATCAAATTTAGTGAACCATCGTCTAAAGTTAAGATTGAAAAAATATATATACATGTATATTATATGTATATTTATTTTACCTTCTTGTGGTCGTTAGTATTTTTTGACTGGCCTATAACTTTGGCGTCATTTGACTAATCTTCATGAGATTTTCCAAAACAAAATGTCAAAGTACGTTCTGTGTGTCACAGAAAGTTTGGGGTGATCCATGCAGTGGGGACCCAGAAATAATGCTGCAAAAAAAGGGTGCATTCGTAATGTTAATTCCCATAGGAACATGTTGTTGAACCTACATTGCGGGGTGCGAGTTATAGTTAGCTCAACTAACCATAACTGCTGATATATATATATACACACACACATACACACACTTCTGCTCCCATAATTCCTTCGAGGTATTCATAGATTACGAACATCACAGAGACTGCGGACACAATTCTCTCATGTTGTGAACCTTCTAAAATGAAATAAAACTAGCATTCCCATAACCCCTTAGTGGTATGCATAGAGTGGTAAAAAACTATAGAGTCTGCAGATTCCACTTGCATGTGAAGAAAATTCTAAAATAGCCACTGCTATATAAGCATGAGTATGTCATAACTGCATGCTTCATTGCAATATGAAGAGCAAGTATACCACAGATGACAGTTGAGAGGTGAAGACAATTGTGAAGTGGCTAGCTATTAAATTAGGTAATATTAAAACGAAAATATATAAATTATTGCACTTATGGCAATTTTTAGTTCCTGAGATGTTCTGAGATGGATGGAGCGGGATAGTAAGCACACAAAGGAAACACCTGCGTGGAAGATGTGATGACTTGAGCAGGAATCAAGCTCGTCAGGTTCCATTTATGGGAACTAATGGGGCTTTTAAAGGTTGGTAATATTTGGGATGGAAAGAACATGAAGGCATTCAAAGACCAGAAAAAAAATCCCAATACATAAAACACAATTGTAGCGCTATCTGCAGGGTAGGCATGCCTTAGACACTCACAAACAAGACCTAGTTGTCTTGATTTGACCCCACTTAGAAATAAATCAGCAATGAAACCCGCAGAGGTGAAGGGAATTAAACCGTATATACATTTCATTAGTGATCATCACTCCAGGCCCCAGACGGGACCTGAGCAAGAAGTGGTAAAAAACACACACGGCAACTAGAGTTGAAGCAATTGGCTTCTATAGTATTGGCAATCTCCACCTATCGGTGTCCGGCACAGTTTTGATACCTACATCAAGTGTGCTACACCCAAGAGACACCAGGTATAATGTGGGATGTCTGGAAAGTGGACTGCCCAAAGTGCAGAGTGGTGATTGTCACGCTAATGCATGTGTTTTGGGCATGTCTGATTAGAAAGACCTACCGGTCCAGAGTCCAGGAGATATTGGGCAAAATTGTCCTGAGGCCAATTAAAATTGACTCCAAATTTGCCTTCCTAAGGCTGATAGATAACTTGGAGCATCCCCTGGCCTCTAGGACACTGTGGGGTTTGGGTGTATTCCTCACAAAAATTATATTGACCGTCATTTGAGATCGTATTCTGCGACCTCAATTATTGAGTGACTGAAGTGTATGGACATTTGCGGCTTGGCTAAAGCAGCGGTGAATGAGGGCATGAAGTGTCTACAGAAACAGGAAAAATCTCGGGGGTCACGGATGGAGTATTTTGAGGGACAGATGACTGATTGGGGAGGGTCGAGGCCTAGAGGATGACGCTGCAGACTCCATGCTGAAGAATGTGGCAAAGGAAAGCTGCACGTTACTCCAGTACTTGATTGTATAGGCTAAGAAGCAAAGATTGTTTTTTTTTTTTAAGTTGATATCCATAATAGAAGTAGAGTGGCTAAACGTAGCTTGTTATACTTACTTTTAGAATCTGACCAAGGACTTCGCACTTATCCCATTAAACTGAATACATTATTGTCTATAGTTGTGACTTACGATTGTAAGCTCGTTTGAAAGGTGTTGTGACTTGCACTTATACTCTGCTAGACCATAGTAGGCATTGCATGAGAGGAACTATTATTTGCCAAATTATTTGTATAGTAAAAGAGATTACTGAACTGTGTTTCTAAAAAGAACTGATTAAAACATTGAAAAATATCTCATGGGAATTATCTAAAATTGAAAAGTACATAATAAACAAACCCATTATGAAGGCAGGTTTACTTTTGAAAAAAATTGCACTTATAAATCGATTATAATAGGTACATCAAAATATTAAATCTGAGCTACGCGATCACTAAATAGATGACATTTTACAAAATGACTGTAGGACACTAAGCAGGAAAATATTGGATACAGTGATTGTTGTTTCGAATATTCTTGCGACTCTGCCCTCATTAATAAAGAAATCATGGAATGATGCATCAAATGTGAATTATATTGTTGTTATTAAAAGAATGATTTAACGTTTTCTGATATATATTTATTTCTTCGTCATCCTCTAATTCTGGCTTTCTATTTTAAACATTGCGTAAATACGTGAATGTTTTTAGATTGTTTTTTTTTTTTTTTGCTTAATTGGTTTTTAATATGTCTGTAGTAGTGTTTAAAGTAATTTGCCCAAATGAAACAACGAATTTCTTTTAGGGTGTCGCAAAACTCCTGCCGCCATAGCGCCACTTAGATGAAAGGTATTTTAAAATACCAGGCACATATTTGTAATAAATTGATATTTGAAATATTAAAGGAAAAAGATTAGGAATTTTGAGTCTCATTTGTTTGTCTAATTAACTATGTGATGAGAAGTGTGGGCATTGCAATTTCAGACGCTCATTCCTTTTTGTCAGTCAAATAAGATGTTTTTTTCCCCTTAAATTGGAATTGGCACTTAGGTGGATCTTAAGTGTCAAAAAAACTGATGGACATACCACATGTTCAAAGGGTTCTCAAGATACCAGCCACGTGACTACTCTGCCTAGAAAACGTCTCTATCCAAATATTTAGTCCTTGAACCTGTTCCGTATGAGGCATTTTCAGCCTCAAGCAAAAGATTTGTGCAGCCTCGAAAATTTCTCTCATTCCATTTCATTTATATAAGTAAAAATTGTAAAAAAAAACCCATATATATATATATATTACCTACTGGCGGTCGCCAGTAGGTATATATAGTTAGGATTTTTTCCCTATGGGATTTTTGAAAATTCTATGTCTAATAACTTTGGCGTTTGTGGACGGAATTGGCTGAAATTTTCTGGAAAATGGAACATTTTGTTTCTGAGCAGCCCTTGGAAATTTGGGGGGGTTTCGTCAAGGGGGGGCCGAGAAAAAAGGGGGGTCCCAAAACGTGTTTTTAACATTGAGTTTTCCATAGGGCGGTTGGCCTCACTTTTAGCCCGAACGGCTGAATGGATTTGCATGAAACTTGGCAAAATTGTAGGGACTGGTAGCCCGATGTGCCTTTTCTAGGTCTCAATATATGTGCTCCAGTGGATTTTGAGAAATTAACGTTTAAAAAAAGATATATATCTGTAAGCGCGCTCTGGGCAGCGCTCCGGTCCGCGGACCTTAAGCGTACCGGAACTTCGCGTAGCTAAGCTGATTGGCTCTCCGGTGTCTGTCAACATTCTAAACAGTCCGGAGCGGCCGCCATCTTGTCTCTCGGTAGGATTGAGAGACAAGAGGAGGCCAAAACAAAGGCGAAAATGACCATAAGGGGGCATAGTAGATCCTCCCTGACCCCCTAGGTTTAATGTGGAGGTTTTAAAAGGGCCCCGCGGGGCAAAAAAAACAAAAAAAAATTTTTGCTTTTTTTTGCGTGGGGAGCGCCCGGTCCGCGAATCGGGAAGCGTTCTGGGCAGCGTACTGCAATGAAAAATGAATGATAGACTTTTCAAATGCTGTATGTTAATTGATTGTTGTTTTTGTTGATTATTTTTTATTTTCTTTATTTTTTAAGCATTTTTTTTATTGTGATTGTGTTTCATAATTTATTAAACTTTCTAACATTTCATTGTCAGAAATGTCATAATTATCATTGAATATACATTGTAGTCTCTGAGGGTGTAAAATGTCCTCATTTTCAAGGAGGTTATCTACTGCTTGTACACATTGCAGTAGTTCTTTGTCTAAAGTTTCATCGAAAAATTCAATATCATTTTCATCATTGATTTCTTGGCTGCTCTCTTGCAGGACAATTTGAAATTCAACTTTCTGTTCGCCTTCCATTTTGCCTGAAATTAGATTAATAAAATATATATTAGTAGAGATAGGGCACTGTTGGGATTAATTTTGGGCAGTGTATAGTATCAGAGTGGAAGTAGGAATATAAAAAAGTGTATGTGATTTAACGTAAGTAAATTCATAATTATACAAGAGAAGCCTAACTCCATCCATAACTATAACAGAGAAGTCTATCTAAATCTATAACTACTACAGAGGGATAGTATATAACTATCAGAAAAAGTTTACCATATTAACTTATAGTGCACAATATACTTCAGTTTTAAAAATAAAAACTTACCTTTAGATAGAAGTTGAAGGAATTAGTGAAAATCCTATTGAAATGTACACCAAGAAGTAGTAGTCAAAATGGCTGTGTTTTCTTCTCTTCCTTTATATATATTCAGGTATATAACCAATCAAATGTCAGGTAAAAAAAGTAGAAAATGAAAGTAACATTTTAATTGGTTGTCAATTCCAACACTTCAGATGTGTTTTGTGAAGTAATTTACCTCACGGTATTTAGAGAGGTCTACAGGCTAAATGGCTAAATGGAATTCCAATCAAATTTGTGAAAATGGTAGGGATTGGTATGTAGTATGAGCTAGTCTATATTTGGTGAAATTGTCTCCAGTGGCTTTTCTGTGAACTACTTTCCCACCTTTTTTGATGGTGCGCTTCCCAGGGAGCGACCCGGTACGCGAACCGTTGAGCGCCCCGGTTCGCGAACCTTAAGCGTAACGGGAGTCCACCATTTTGTGTTTCGGTCGAATTAAGATACAAGATGGAGGGCAAATAATGTTCAGAATGGGTAGAAGGGGGCACGGTAGACTTATCTTGACCCCCTAGGTTTTGTGAGGTTGAAAATTAGTGAAAAATGTTAGAGTAAAATAATAATTGTGAGTGATCAGATGTAGGGTAGCTCTGAGAAGAGCTTTTGGGTTTATGGTACATTTAGGTACTTATAAGTAGGTACCAATGCACATTCTTAAATTCAGAGTGAAAATTCTGTTGCCCTCATCTGAGAAGTGAACTCCATCTCCTCTGTAGATATCTTGCATGTAGTAACGCAAGTTATTGTTGTACAGGGAGCCCATTCCATGGTCTCTCATGTAAGCTGAAACAGATTTGTTTACATGCTTCCTCGACTTCTCAATTTGTGGACAAAATTGGTTTGACCACCTCCATTTCTGTCTTTGGCATATATTTGAATATACCAAGGCAGTCTGAGGAAAAAGTGCCATTAATTGCTCAAAGGTGTCCTTTAAAAGCATTTCCAGACCTACACCAGTCAAAGTGCCCAAGTCATTACCTCCACAGTGCACAATTAACAGGTCAGGTTTGGGCAAATGCATAAAGGTTTTCACCAATGGTATCAATTGGTGACATTTTAATCCTCTGTGGCCAAACCACTTAATTTCCACATCTTGTAAATTGAGGTTAGGTAAATTCCTGTTTTCAGTGTACCTTTGAGCCCAGTGAATATAACTATGTCCAACAATCCAGACAGAAAACATGGTGAGAGAAGGTTCTCCTGCAGTCAGATGAAGTGTGGCAATGAAATGGCAGTTGAAAAAATGAGAGTTTAAAATGAAAAAAACTGTGGAGTTTCTGTGTTCATGAAGCAGTAACAGTGATTGGTGGATTTTGATTGCTGAAAACAGAAAGTTAGGGTGCACGGATGAGTTATTTGAAAGATGTATTTTGAATGGTCAATAAAAAATCATTAAATGAAAGAATGCACTGGATATGCAGGTGCACTGAGAGTTCAGAGTTCAATTGCAACATTGTTGTGTGAACTTGCAAACACCAGAAGTCTTCCAAGAGGTGGTTGCTATGCAGAAAAGGCATGAAATGGCAGAGGGGGGAAGGGTTTTCATTTGAAAAAAAGTGAGGGAAGAGTTTTGATTGGGTGACATGAGAGATATGTGTGAAGAATTACAGCATTTCTGTGCTTTTGATAGCTGCAGACTCTGGAGTGCATACCTTTTGCTCTGCTGAAGACAAATTGGTGTGTTTCTGAGACTGTTTTCAAACTCAAAGTATTTGCTAAGGTGAGAAAATATTTCTTTAATTTAGATAGAGAATAGTGTGCTTTAAGGAGAAAATTATGAATTATGTGGCGCAAATTGCTTGTAAATATGCTCCCACCTGTGCAAGGAAAATTTAGATTTTTAATGTTTGTGTTACATAGCCATGTTAAAAGTGATACAAACATGCTGCAAAGGCAATTAAAAAACGCTTTTATGTGTCTTAAGGACATTTTAAGTAATTTTCCCATGTGCAGTGTTTTGAAATTATGATTTGAAAATCGTTTTTGGGGAAAAGGAATTGTTTTTAAATTTATGACAAGGACATAATGGTGTATGCTTCTTTATAAGGCAATTGACTGTCCCTGATGTTATTTTTCCCATTTTAATGTAAGACCTTTCTCTGTGGCGCAAATTGCTTGTAAATATGCTCCCACCTGTGCATGGCAAATTTAGATTTTAAATGTTTGTGTTACATAGCCATGTTAAAAGTGACCCAACCATGCTGGAAAGGCAATACAAAAACACTTTCATGTGTCTTAAGGACATTTTAAGTAATTTCCCTGCGGGCAGTGTTTTCAAATTATGAATTGAAAATCGTTTTTGAGGTAAAGGAATGTTGTTAAAATTTATGTGCGCCATATGCCCCCAAATTTCTTTTTCAGGGGTGCGGCAGGGTGTTATTGAGACACCCCTACACCTTTGGAAAAATTCCTAATTTGCGATGAGCTAATTGCTAATTGCAAATTGCACCTTCTTTCATATGGGCATCCTGGCGCATGGAAATGAATGGGTAATTTGCAATTAGCAATTTGCTCATCGCAAATTTGGAATGGTAAAGAATCGCTATTTATTCCTTAAAATTCGCTATTTTGGAAATGCAAAATAGTTATATGATACATATGGCGGTTGATGTCTAACAAGATAAGAAGCTTAGGGATAGATTTATGATGACTGGCGCAATGAAGTGGACATCACTTACTTCATTGGTAGAGCTTTACATGTATTATGTCCTCTGTATTCTTCATCAAGCGTAACTTTAATCTGCAATCCTGAGTAGGCCTCACCTTAAACAAACCTCTGGATAGGCCACATCTTATCGTCATCCTGAATTAATCATTTAAAATGCTAGGGACATATTTATGATAGGTGTATGCCTCTTTTGCGCCACTTACAAAACACTGTCCATGGGGAAATGACTTAAAATGTCCTTAAGACACATGAATATGTTTTTTTAAAGCGTTTGCAATTTTTTGGGTCACTTTTAACATGGCTATGTGACTCAAACAGTCAAAATCTAAATTCACCATGCACAGGTGGGAGCATATTTACAAGGAAGGTGCTCCATGGGGAAAGGTCTTATAATGTAATATGGGAAAAATGACATCAGAGACACTGAAATGCCTTATAGAGAAGCATACACCATTATGTCCTTGTCATAAATTTGCAAACCATTACTTTTCCCCAAAAACGATTTTCAAATCATAATTTGAAAACACTGCACATGTGGAAATGACTTAAAATGTCCTTAATTCAAAATTTGCTATTCCTTATTTTGCGATTGCACTGAAGGATTTGCAAATTTTGCGATTCCTTAAATGCAATGTATCAAACAAAAAATATGTAAAAAATGACATTAAGGATTTGGAAACTACCACCAACTTCTAGTTGGTGGTAATTTGCGAATTCTTTTCAAAAAGCATTTTTTTCCAAAAAACAAAAGGTGCCATATGACGCCCATACATGCCCTTAGGGCATGTATGTGCGCCATATGCCCCCAAATTTCTTTTTCAGGGGGTGCAGCAGGGTGTTCTTGAGACACCCCTGCACCCTTGAAAAAATTCCTATTTTGTGATGAGCTAATTGCTAATCGCAAATTGCACCTTCATTCCTATGAGCCTCCTAGCCCATGGAAATGAATGGGTAATTTGCAATTAGCAAATTGCTCATTGCAAATTAGGAATGGTAAAGAATTGCTATTTATTCCTTAAAATTCGCTATTTAGGAAATGCAAAATAGTTTGATGGTACATATGGTGGTTCATCTGTAACAAGATAAGAAGCTTAGGGATACATTTATGATGACTGGCGAAATAAAGTGCAAATCACTTACTTCATTGGTAGGCCTTTACATGTATTATCTCTTCTGTATTCTTCATCAAGCGTAACTTTAATCTGCAATCCTGAGTAGGGCTCACCTTAAACAAACCTCTGGATAGGCCACACCTTATCGTCATCCTGGATTAATCATTTAAAATGCTAGGGACAGATTTATGATAGGTGTATGCCTCTTTTGCGCCACTGTGCGTCACTTTTATGATGCAGCGGCGGTGCAAAAGATTTGCTATGAGGCGACAAAATTACAAATTGATGCTTTTAGGCAGATATGTCATGGTGTAAAAAAAACGTACCACATGAAACCGATGCAGCAGTGATGCAAAAGATGCACCATGTTGCAAGACAGGCCTCACTTGGGGCCATATGTATCAAGCTAATTAGCATTCGCAAAGAACAAAATTCTGCGAATTTCGGCCTTTGCGAATGCTAATTAGACAAATGGTATGTATCAAACAAGTTTGATGCAAAATAAGGAATAGCAAAATTTGCTATTCCTTATTTTGCGATTGCACTGAAGGATTTGCAAATTTTGCGATTACTTAAATGCAATGTATCAAACAAAAAATATGTAAAAAAATGACATTAAGGATTTGGAAACTACCACCAACTTCTAGTTGGTGGTAATTTGTGAATTCTTTTCAAAAAGCTTTTTTTCCAAAAAACAAAAGGTGCCATATGACGCCCATACATGCCCTTAGGGCATGTATGTGCGCCATATGCCCCCAAATTTCTTTTTCAGGGGGTGCAGCAGGGTGTTCTTGAGACACCCCTGCACCCTTGGAAAAATTCCTAATTTGTGATGAGCAAATTGCTAATCGCAAATTAAACCTTCATTCCTATGAGGCTCCTAGCCCATGGAAATGAATGGGTAACTTGCAATTAGCAATTTGCTCATTGCAAATTAGGAATGGTAAAGAATTGCTATTTATTCCTTAAAATTCGCTATTTAGGAAATGCAAAATAGTTTGATGGTACATATGGCGGTTCATCTGTAACAATATAAGAAGATTAGGGATAGATTTATGATGACTGGTGCATCACCAGGGATGTGTCAGTCATCCTGTGCCGTTGCTCCGCCACCCATGGTGTGCTGCATTTACAATGCGGGGCATCATGGGGCAAAAATGGCACAGATGCGTGATGTATCTGTGATGTAAAGGTAGTGATTGCTGGAGTTGTATCGCAAGTGCGATGCAGCTCAAGCAAGGCTCAGGGGTGCCCCATCTCCACAATGTTGCGTCAAGACCTATGCCTGCTTAAAGCAGGCACAGGGTTTTGACGCAGTTTTCTCCTATCTGATTGTAAATACGGCACACCATGGGTGGCAGAGCAGCGGTGCACGTTAACTGGTGCATGCCTGGGGATGTGCCATTTAACATAAATCTGCCCCTTTACATTTAAGTATGTGCAGGACACACAGAGTCGGTGAGGCTTATCCAAGGTTAAGAAGAGATGAGTCCTGTTCACTGAAAAATTAGACATAGTCTTCACCTGATCAGCATTGCTGGACATGGCTAAATAATAGCTGCAAAATATTACTCTTGTTAAACAATTTTACTATTATAATCTCTGAGATTTGTCTCTTACTCTGCAACATCTCATTGTTGTTATCTTTCTTTAAAGATAAAGACAACATCAACATGAGTGACAATCTGCAATCAGTTGATTTTGACCTCATCATTGAACTTGTAATTGAAACATCAGTGGATGTTGATCCATTGGATGATTTAAATCCTGAGGATGAAGAAGAGCGTGATGAGGATGCAGATTTGGCCGAATTATATGACATAGGGTGGGAAGCTGACCTGCTTGAGCCTATGGAAATATAAACATTTATTTTTAAAATGTATAATTAATAAAATGTAAAAATGTAAACCGTTTAATTTAAAAATAAAGACACCTTCAAAAACAGGTTATGTGTAGTGTCTTCAATAAAATATTAAAATATGCTCATAAAATTAGATCAGATTCACATATAAAATAGCACAGGTAACATAAATATAAATGTCATTTCTTTTCTGCTATTTCTGTATTGTAAATTTGCCAAGGACTAAAAAATCTTCTATTTAAAATGTCAAGTAGTGTGTTAAGTTTTTGATCATTGTTATTGATTTACTGTTTGGTAATAGTGGTTAATAACATTTTTTATTATATTTTACCACAGATTCAACTGCAGATCATTTCAAGATTTCACCATGCCAACAATAGAAAGACAGAGAAAGGCTGCAAAACGTCAAAGACAGCAGGTGAAACAAAATAAGCAGCAGTCCTCTAACAAAAAGATTTGTCAAGTCACGAAGAAAGCACCGGGTAAGAGCACAAAATATTTCATAAGAAATATGTGTAGTAAAAAAAATATTACTACAGAAAATGTTTCAGTCCATAAAAAGATAAGCAAATCAAATGGAAAGGAAAGGCCAATCAAAAATGTTACTGCTAGAGCAAGAGATAACTCTGTGCATGATAGTAGAAGGAAACAACAGTTTAGGGACATTCGTAAACGAATGTTCCGCAACAGGATAATTGGCAATTTGTTAAAAAATATTAAGAAAGGTCAACAGAAACTGGTTTTTTATAAGAGAAAAAAAAAAGTTGAGAAAGTTATTGATCAGGCATTTGAAATTAAACGTAAGTTATTTATTTTGATAATCAATAGAATTAGGAAGCTAAACAAGGCAATTTATGATTTCAAAAGAAATAGTAGATGGAAGAGAATAGTTAATCGTAGTAATTTTTGTGAAGTTTTTTCTGGAGAATGGATGCATAGTTCAAGCTGTGAGGCATTTTTTAATGAGGAGAGTTATTTCCAGGATAATGATTTGGTGCATGCAGTTGACACCAGTGGTCGTGCTTATGAAGTGAAAGATGGTTGTCCAGTTGAAAAAGAAAAACTTGTGACAACAGAGGCAGAAGAGGTGTTAGGTAATGAGGTTTTAGGAAGACGTGCTAAGGGTCCTGTGTACACCTGGAAGTGTAGTAGTATTTGCAGTGTGCGACAGGATTCCATCAATTTGCTTTGTGATTTTGTACGGTCATTTAATAAGAAAAGTTTGAAGCAGAAAATGAAGTTGTTGCAAGATTTAGATCCTTGCAGAGTGAGAGAAGTGACAGGTTTGCATGGTCATTCACTGGCTTGTCTTTCCAGGAGAGTATGCCAGAGTGTTTTTCATCTTTTTAGGATGCTAGCAGTGCATCATAATAAAGTGAGGAAATTAGTTAGAATGTTGTATTATGCTAAGAGTCCAGCAATTATGCTTAAACAATTATGCGCTGCTCTTTTGCATGGTTCTGAAATAGATGTGAAGAACATATGTGAAGAAATTGAGTTTTGTTACTTTGGAAGTAAAGAGGAGAATGTTGAAATTGACCCAGAAGAAGAGGGTAATGTGGAAGATAGTGTACAGGTTTCCAGTACAGATAATTTCCAGAGGGAAATTGCGACGTTTGAGGTGACATCAAGTGAGAGGCCTAATTTCACTTGTGTGTGTTGTCGACGCACTTATTATAAGAATCAGACTAAGTTAGTGGATTTATATGCAAAAAGTGAAAGGGAAAATAATAGTGAATGGAAGGATTTTGCAACATACTTGATGGTAGAAAATTGTTTTGATTTGGGATTTGATCAACGTGTGTGTACTTATTGTTGTTGCAAATTAAATCAAAACCAGATGCCTGCTAGAGCAGTTCATAATAATCTGGAATTGGTTGAGATTCCTTCTGAATTGAAGGATTTAAATACTTATGAATCTATTTTGATTCAAAGTATCCATCCCTTTCAGGCTATTGTAAGAATGGAGCCAAAGACAGGGAAATTGCCTCCATCAGATTTACAGAGAGGATTAAAGGGAAGAGATGTTTATTTGCCTCTAGATTTGAAGAAAAACATTAACACAATTGGAGTAGAAAAAGTGGAAGAGGAACCTCTGGTTATCTTAGTTAATGGGGTTCCGACAAAGAATAAGAAAATATGGCAAGATTTAGTAGATGTTAGGAAAGTTAAAAAGGCAACATTGTATTTGAAAAAAAATAATAAATACTATAAGAATGTATATGTTGCAGAAGAGGAAGTAAGTGAGGAAGAGGATAGCGATTTGTGTGCTGGTGAAATTGAGAAAGTAGAACCCTCTACTAGTGAAGAAATATATGAACATTATAGTGTTCATCCTTTGCATTCCAAGGAAGTCATGGGGAATGCTATTGAGTTGTTTCAAATTAAACAAGCCAAAGGGAGTCCCATTAGTGTTTGGGAGGAAAGTTTGGAAGCTCGGTGTTTCCCACAGCTTTTTCCAACAGGTCAGGGAGGAAGATATGATGAGCGACATCATCAAATTCCTGCTTCTGAATACCGGACTTTGCGATTGTATGCAGGAGATGCTAGGTTTCGACAATGCATTCCCTATTTGTTTCATCTCCTGTTTGAAAGCGATCTGTCTGGACTGTCATATGCAGTGAACCACATCTTGAAAAGTGGTATACACATGCAAAACATCTCGGCAAGTGACTTTATGGATAAAGTCAATGTCCAAGACAGTATTTTGGATTCTCACCTGATTAATCTCATGGCGTGTCAGCGTGGTACTAATGAGTACTGGTACCGTCGTCATGGTGATTTAAAATGTATGCTGAGGAACTTAGGTACTCCCACATGGTTCCTCACTCTGAGCTGTGCCGAGTATGGCTGGGAAGACTTACTTGAATTTCTACGAGAGGCAAATGCTAACGTAGATAACATCGAATTCAAGACACCCGGAGAACTGTGCTCTTTGGATCCAGTCAATGTATGTAGGTACTTCAATCATAGATTTGAAGCTATGATGTCTTTCATCATGAATAAGAAGAATCCACCTCTTGGAGAGGTGTTGGATTTCTTCTGGAGAAAGGAGTACCAAGCAAGAGGTGCTCCTCATATACATATGTTGCTGTGGATCAAGGATGCACCTAAATTTGGAACGGATCCAGAAGACTCAGTGATGAGTTTCATCCAACAGTATTCTACGTGTGCTGTTCCAAACGCAAAGGAGAAGAAAAGCCTAAGAGAAAAAGTTCTGCGTTTCCAAAGCCATCGATGTGGAAAGTACTGCCGTCGTAAATTCCGAAACAAGGACAAGTTCTACACCAAATGTCGTTTCGGTTTTCCACGACCGGTGATTTCTAAAGGAAGAGTAAACAGTTTGATCTCTTCGCTGCGACATAATGTCATGAAGAAATCACCTAAAAACACATACAATTTGAAGAGGAACGAAGAGTCCAAGTACATCAACGACTACAACCCGGTGATTTTGTCCATGTGGAATGCTAACATGGATATACAGTTTGTGGCTGATAACTGTATGGCTGTGGCTCGGTATGTGACGTCTTACATCACCAAAAAAGAGAAGACAGAATTGAAGGATATGTGGGAGGACATTTCCCATGAAAAGAGCCTCAGCAAGAAGTTGTACAGTTTCAGTCTGAAGATGTTGTCGCATCGAGAAATTGGAGCTTACGAATGCTCTGACCGGTTGTCTTCAGCAAGTCTCTATGCCAAGTCCAGGAGTATCGTTTGGGCGAGTCTTGGTCTTGCTGCAACGCGTAATCGAGTTCTGAAACCTGTGCGGGAAATTGAGTATTTGGCGGAAAAGGAGCCAAACAGTTCCGACATTTTGAAGACCAACATGTTGGATACATATTATCCAAATAGAAGCAGTCACCTCGACAATGTTTGTCTGTATGAGGTTCTTCAAAATTACACATTCAAGAGGAACATCAAAGAAGATACTGAGAAAGGAGTGTATGCTGTAATAGGAAGTGAGGGATGTCTGGTCAAGCAAAGAAAATGCCACTTGGTAAACCATCGAAAATTGAGTGGCGAATCTCCTGAAAAAAAGGAGTTTTTCTATTTAGCACTTTTGCAACTTTTCAAGCCTTGGCGTGCAGAAGAGGAACTGCTTGGAGATTTCCTCTGTTACGAAGACTCTTTCAATGCCGCCAAGGAGACCATAGAATGTCTTGCTTTTCCCAAATATGTAGAAATGTTGAATGCGGAAATTGAGCAGGAAGCAACGATTGCAGCCGAGATTGCCAGAGACAGTTCTCAGGACAGTCAGAGTTCTGCTTCATTGAGTCAGGATCCACTAGGAGGACCTGTTATCGAAAATGAAGCTGCCACTGCCATGAATGAAGTGGAAAGAGCCATGGCACATGCTCAGGAGGATGCGGTTAACTTAGAAGAGTTGGAAAGACAACTCAACGTTGAGCAGAGGAAAATATATGACGAAGTTACCATGCAAATTGATCATGGATTAAGTCATGACAAGAAAGAGTGCTCATGTACGTCGTTGAAGCCTGTCCGACTGTACGTGAGTGGAGAAGCGGGAACTGGAAAAAGTTTCCTCATTAAAGCAATTTCATGCTATTTGCAGGAAAGGACAGAGTCATCGCTGTCTTGTGTTGTCACCGCTCCAACTGGACTGGCAGCACATAACATTAAAGGGATTACTTTACATCGTTTACTGATGTTGCCAGTGGAGCATGACAACAAATTACAATATCACAAGCTATCTGGAGATGCTTGTTTTGAAGTTTCAAGAATCTTGAGGAAAATGAAACTTCTTATCATTGACGAAGTAAGCATGGTTTCCAATGTCATGCTTGCCTTTGTGCATTTGAGAATGCAAGAAGTTCTCAAAACAGAGTATGATGTGTTATTTGGTGGCAAACACATCATTGTTTTCGGAGATCTTCTGCAGCTGACACCAGTGAAAGGGCAACCTGTGTTCAAAATGCTCACGCATGAAGATACCAGGAAGTGCCTAGGCAGCATTGGCAACGTCAATATATGGTTAAACTTCAATTATGCTGAACTGCATGAAAATATGCGTCAGGCGAAGGATGAAGTTTACAAGACTATTCTACAAGATGTTAGAATTGGAAAAGTGACCGAGCATGGGAAAGAAGCTTTACATGCACGATTACTGTCAAATTTATATCCAGAACAAGATGTTGTGCCTGAGAATATTTTTCAGAAAATTACTGATAAGAAATCTGGAATATGTTTGATGCCAACTCTTGCAGAATGTGCCAAATTCAACAACAAAATGTTGCATTTAGAAAAGCAAGAGATTGTGAAACTGGAAGCTATTGACAGAGTAGAGCATATGGGATCAACAATTATTTTGTCTGAGAATCTGAAAACAAAATTGGATTCATTAGAGAAGAGTATATCTAAAACTGCAGGTTTTGAAAAGACTCTGAATGTGTGCTTGAACTGCCGTATAATTTTAAGAAGGAATTTACATGTTGAAAGAGGTCTGGTAAATGGATCAATGGGTAATGTTGTTGATTTTGTAAAATACAGAAATAGAGATGGAATTGAATTTTTAAAAATTAAATTTGATGGCATTGAGGAAGTACAGCTAATTGGTCGTTGCTCTGCTAGATTTTTGCTTGTAAAAGACTTATATGTTCGCCGTAAGCAGTTTCCTGTTTGCTTGGCATATGCGGTGACAATCCATAAATCGCAAGGTTTAAGTGTAGACTGTGCATTGGTGAATATTGGCAGTTCTGTGTTCAAGGAGGGTATGGCATACGTGGCATTGTCACGAGTTAGAACTTTATCGGGATTGTACTTGATTGAGTGTGATGTCACAAACATTTGTGCGGATCTAGATTGTGTTAAGGAATACAATAGGTTAAGAAGAGAGTATGCGTCACATTTGCCTCAGTATCCTTTGTTTGAGAAATGTGTGGTAGGCCGGAAACGAAGAAATGTGACCAATACTGGGGAGGTTGTAGCAAAAAGACGAAAAGTCGATGAACCTAAAATTACAAGCAGAAACAAAAAGGATTCTGTTGAAGATGTCGTTGGTTTTCAATTTGAAAACAGTTCTGGTGTCAACTGCTATGCTAATGTAGTGGTTAATGTTTTGTTTTCTCTAGAAAATGTAAAAGAAGAGATTGTGGTCAATTCTGATCAAAGATTTTGCAGTTTGTTAAATTCTGTGTTAGAGAAATGTAGCACTGATAGAAGAAACATAGAAAGTGTGTCTGAAATTCGAAATCTGTTAGACAGATGTTCAGGCCAAACACAATTCTCTCAAAATATTCAGCAAGATTGTCAGGAGTTTTTAATGTATATGCTTGATGTATTGCATGCTGAAGGTGTAGATGTAGATCAGCTGTTTGGGCTTTCTTATCAATGGCAGCATGACTGCGAGAACTGTATGGTATCAAGTACTACTAGTGTAGACTCAGAAAGATTTATATATTTAACTTTGCCAGACAGTAAATCAGTCTCCTTTAATAAGCTAGTAAAAGCAGCTGATCACAACATGGAGTGTAGCCAATGTAAATCTGAAATGATGTCCACATTATTTATACGAACATATGGCCAGTATGTCATTTTAATGTTCCAACGATGTAGGCCTGATGGAACAAAATTGACAACTTTAATTAAAAATGTTGTAGCTTCGCAGTTGTCAATATCAGGAAGGACTTTTGTAACTGCAGCAATTATATATCATGACGGCCCTTCAATAACATCAGGACATTACACAGCTTATTTAAAGTCTAGAAATGGCTGGTCATTCTGCAACGATTCTGTTTTAATTTTCAAAAAAAAATTGCCGTATGACCTTAAAAACTCTTACCTGGTGTTTTTAAAACCAAAATTTTAGGGAAATAATCTTGGGATGTGCTCTGTGGAATTTCAAGAAGTTCTAATGGCTCCTACACAATTTGGCCTTGAGGATAAGTGTAGTTCAGAGACATAACTTCTAACCATAAGACTGGACGTCATGGAGAAATAAGTGCACTTTGAATGAGTTCAGAAAAACTATTTCTTTTTATAAGCTAATTGAAGCAGCCAATCAAAACATAGAGTAGAGGGAATGTAAGTCTGCAACGCTGTCTACTGTTTTACATTGCTTTGTGATTGAAAGTGATGTAGAGAATTAAATAATTGTAGTAGTCATAGAGTTAGTGTAAGTCTGCTTCATAGTAAGCAGTATCAGTGTCATAGGAAATGTAGAACATGACTGAGCAAGAAGGGGAAGATATTACTATTCCAGGATTGTGAAAATGATCTTCAACATTTTAATTCTGAAAGTTGCGGAAATGCGAAATGACGGGATTGGCTTACAAGAAATCCAAGAGTTATAGATGGGTCTGACAAGATTTGGCCTTGTGGAAACTTGTGGTAGAGAGCAAGAAGTCATTTATTGCATGTAACATGTTTTTAAAAACGATGGAGATTTTCTTTCAGAAAGTGGCGGGCTGAAAGTAATAACAGCACAAAAGAGTGTAAGCTGTTCATAGGACATCCTTTGACGTCATGGAAAGTAAGTTAACTTTAAGGAGTTCTGAATTCTGATTTCTTATGTTGTATGGGTTTTTTAAACACAATCATTTTGATTGTGTTTTTTTTTCCCCGCTGTTATATGATGAATACCTTCAAGTCACTGTTTTTAGTGAATTTTGATACATTCTGAGAACAGCAAAAATAAACCATTTAACATGTATAATTAATTCTGTACTGTTTGCATTTATGATGTATATGTAGAACTGTGTAGGAGGCATGGAGAAGGTGAGGCTTCTGTAAGTGTCAAAGTTGTTGCATGCAGTGCTGCACTTCTGCGTATTCTTTCATATGCTAGACTACATCTGCACAATGAGATACCTAAGCAAAGGAAACACAAGTGATGTGATTGTGAAATGAGCAAAATAAATTGCACGTATTTCAATTACATCACCTGTGTATCCTATCATTACGAATCACATTGTGCAGATCAAGTTTAGGTCTGTCCAGGGAAACATAGGAGGTTTGGACTTTGTTCAAGAGTGCAGTGGACATGACTCACTTCATTGGTAGACCTTTACATGTATTATGTCCTCTATTCTCTTCAACAACTCGAAATTTCATCTGCAACCCTGAGTAGGCCTCACCTCAAACAAACCTCTGGATAGGACACATCTTATTGGCATCCTGAAGCAATTATTTAAAATTTTAGTGTCTTGCGACACTTTTCTGAGACAACAGCAATGCAAAAGATGCACCATGTTTTAAGATAGGCCTCACTTCATCTGCATCAAGATACTGTTAGTTTAAAATGTATATCTTTAGGACTGTGTAGGGGGCCTGGAGAAGCAGAAGCTTCTGTAAGTGTCAAAGTTGTTGAAAAACTGTTTGTCCTTCAATCTTTTCCCTTGTCTTTTGTAATTTTTAAATATATGTTTTAATATTTTTCAAATGTTTGTTCTCTCTTTCACAGATTGAAAGTATAAAAACAAAAAGTGAGTAATTTAACGACAATTATAAGGTAAATGCTTTGTACTCTTTTCGTTACATTTCTATCACATTCACCTACTATTAGTTCCACTGCTTCATTTCTTTAACCCTCAGTTTCCTGCCTTTGCTACTTCCCTCATTCCTTTCTCTATTACCTACTTACTCAACTCCTTCCACTCTTTTTCTCAGTCCCTCTCTTCTCATAGTTCCTCACTCTTGTTCACTCACTCCGTCTCTATTACTCTTAGTGTCTTTGACTGATCACTCTATCACTACTTGTTCATAATGCTTTCTCTGTGTAGTTGAAGCACACTAAGGGGAATATTATGAACACAGCCAATAAAATTATTGCTCTTTTTATTGGCAGAAAACTGGTTAAAAAGTGGTTTTAGCAGCAGTTTTCTGCCGCAAAAGCAGCTTTAGCGACACATTTCTGCCAATAAAAGCTGCAAAACTTTTATTGCCTATGTTGATGATATGGCTCTATGTTACTTACATTTCTTTGCTGTTTCAATTAATCTTTTTCTGTTATTTTTTGTTTTCTGTTTTCTATTTTTTCTCTCTGTTATTCCTCATGTTTTAATCTTATTTTGAACATTCACTCACATTCTCCAAGAAACTCTTCTTTGTTAATGTTATACTCTCTTTTTTTTTCTTTCACTTCGTTATATATTTTGTTTTTCACAATTATACCCTCTTCCGTCTTTTCTTCGGTAAATAGATCTATTAAACAGTATGTCTTCTTTACTCCCTATAGCTGTCTTTCTTTTAACATCACTCTCTGTTTACTTTCCTTATACTTACTCTTTTTTTTTTTTTTTTTTTTTTGGGTTAGCTCCCGGTCCGCGTACCGGGAAGCTAACCCGGGAGCGAACCAAAAGAAATAGAGCTTGCCAGAGTGCTAAACATTCTAGCAATTTTTTTTGAAAGGGAAGGTAGTTCTGAAAAGAACTTTTTTTTATATATTTTTGTTGTTTTATATTTTTTTTATTTTTTGAACATTTTTTGGTTTTTTTGTATTTTTTGAACGATTTTATATTTTTTTGGGTTATTTTTGGGGGGGGGGGAAACAACAAAAAACAGGCGTTGAAAAGGGCTCAACAGGAGCAAAAAAAAAATTACTGGGGGCGGTTAGGGCAATCATGGTGTTCATATGCTAGGTTTATAGCATTTATGCTCATGTTGCCACAAGCTAACAATGCACGACAGTGCATACAAGAGTGAATCATGTGCCCAAAATTTTCTTGAATATTTGGCACAGTTTCCCGTGCCTCTTCTGGTGTTAATGCAATTGGTAATGTTGGTCTGGCCACAGGAGTTGGTCTTGGATTGTCCTGCATATCCCTTATTTCCGCCCGGCTGTAATTTAGTGGATGCTTCCTTGTCATGTGCCTGTGCATTGTGTGATTTCCGTAGCTATATTTCTTGTCCGTCCCTCTTGATAATTGTTCTTTGCATATGCGGCAGGTGACATACCTCGCATTGACTTTTTTTTGGCCACGAGGGATCGAATAAAACTGGCAGATGAAACTGGCTTTCTTTCTGGAAACCCGGGGCACCTCTTCTAAGAACTGTGGTTCTTCTCCCTCCTCATCCATTTCTTCATCTTCCTCCTCAGTGTTGGTAATGACCTGGGGAGGTGGTCCTCTCTTCCCATGAGGAGGTGGAGGTGGTGGTGGGGGTCCACCAGCTGAAGCTACCAATGAAGCCATTTTCCAACAAGCAAAATAGGTCTTCCTCTCACAATGATGAAAGTCAGAGTGAGGAAAGAAGGAGGGGTTTTCATCATTTGGGAAAAACAATACTTCTCAACCAATGAAAAGTGTTCTTTTTAGGTCACCTGACCTAGCCTTACATCATTATGAAACCAAAAGTGAAATGAACCAATGAAAAGTTTTATTAACAAGTCACATGACCTCTCACGCTCATTTTACGCGCTGCGGAACGCGCCCCGGTTAGCTTCCGGGTCGCTAAGCTTCGCGCCCCGGTCCGCGCCCCGGGACACTTCCGGGTGCGCTAACGCGGTACGTCACAAGACGCATTACGCGGCAACGCGATACGTCGCGTTTTCGCGACGCGCCGCGGATCGCTTCCGGGGAGCTGCGTTTCGCGCCTCGGTCCGCGCCCCGGGGCACTTCCGGGTGCGCTAACGCAGTACGTCATAAGACGCATTACGCGGCAACGCGATACCGTCACTATGTTGATTTTTTACCGGTTCGCGGATCGGGTCGCGGCATCAAATTGAGCTAACGGGAAGCTTCCCGGTCCGCAGACCGGGAGCGAAACAAAAAAAATATTTTAAAAAAATTATTAATAAACATATAAAATATATTTTTGGATTTAAATAAGAATACATTTTACAGCTATAGATATTTGCTATTAAAAAACCATTGAAATTCACTGAAAAAACCATAGGTTATAAACCATATATAGTTAGGAATTAGCATTTACAAAACCTTGAAAATTCACTGAAAAAACCATAGGTTATACACCATATATAGTTAGGAATTAGCATTTTTAAAACCTTATTTTACTCACACAAAACCATTGAAATTCCATATATAGTTAGTTGCACTAACTATATATCGCGCACCCGCAATCCACTGCTGATGATGTCACATATTACATCATTCATGACATGGTCAGTGACATCACTGATGACATCACTGATGACATCTCAAATGACATCACTGATGACATCACTGATAACAACATCCAGTGATTTTATGTTTCTGTAAAGTTTAAATATGTCTTACATATTGAAGAATGAGTGGATGTATAAGTGTCTGGACGAAGGATTTAGTAGGTGCATGACTGACTGTATGAGTGAGTGATTAAATGTATCTCACTGAGTGCATGGGTTAGTGACTAAACTGTCTTAATTTGTGCATCATTATGTCTGTTGTTCTGTAAACTGCTGCATGTGTTGATCAGTAGCTATATGAGTAACTATATGGGTTATTGATTGATTGTCCAAGTATTTGTATGGGAGACTGAGTGTGTGTGTGGCTGGCTGGGAGGTGTGTGACTCTGTGCAGATCAATGTGTACTTATATCAATGATTGTATAACAAGGTAAGTATGTGTTAGTATATGTTTGAAAATGTAAGGTGCTCTATGTTTAACTGTATAGACAAGAAAATGGAAGTGTGATTGATTCTTTACAGGACTGACTAGGTGTGTGAGTAACTCCATGGATGAGTGGCAGAGTGTGAGTGTCTGTATAGGTGTATGAGTGCATATGATAGTGTTGTAAAGATGAGTGATTGTATGTATGAATGATTGTATGGGTGAATGAGTGAATGTGTGTCTAGACGTAGGAATCAGTGAGTACATATGTAGTAACTAGTATTGGTGTGTCAATGGTTTCAAAAATTATACTCTGTATTTAACACTGGGTGAAACAGAGGTTATATTAAAATGTGAGGAGATGCATTGTATTGTCACATGAATGATATCATCAGTGATGTGGTCATTGATGTCAAATGAGATGTCATCAGTGATGTCATCAGTGATGTCATTTGAGATGTCATCAGTGATGTCATCAGTGATGTCACTGACCATGTCATGAATGATGTAATATGTGACATCATCAGCAGTGGATTGCGGGTGCGCGATATATAGTTAGTGCAACTAACTATATATGGAATTTCAATGGTTTTGTGTGAGTAAAATAAGGTTTTAAAAATGCTAATTCCTAACTATATATGGTGTATAACCTATGGTTTTTTCAGTGAATTTTCAAGGTTTTGTAAATGCTAATTCCTAACTATATATGGTTTATAACCTATGGTTTTTTCAGTGAATATATATATATATTCACTGAAAAAACCATAGGTTATAGACCATATATAGTTAGGAATTAGCATTTACAAAACCTTGAAAATTCACTGAAAAAACCATAGGTTATAGACCTTATATAGTTAGGAATTAGCATTTAGAAAACCTTATTTTACTCACACAAAACCATTGAAATTCCATATATAGTTAGTTGCACTAACTATATATCGCGCACCCGCAATCCACTGCTGATGATGTCACATATTACATCATTCATGACATGGTCAGTGACATCACTGATGACATCACTGATGACAACATCCAGTGATTATGTGTTTCTGTAAAGTTTAAATATGTTTTACATATTGAAGAATGAGTGGATGTATAAGTGTCTGAATGAAGGTTTTAGTAGGTGCGTGATTGACTGTATGAGTGAGTGATTAAATGCGTCTTACTGAATGCACGGGTTAGTGACTAAACTGTCTGAAAGTGTGCATCAGTATGTCTGTTGTTGTGCAAGCTGCTGCATGTGTTGATCAGTAGCTATATAAGTAGCTATATGGGTTATTGATTGGTTGCACAAGTATTTGTATGGGAGACTGAGTGTGTGTATGGCTGGCTGGGAGGTGTGTGACTCTGTGCAGATCAATGTGTACTTGTATCAGTGATTCTATAAGAGAGTAAGTATGTGTTAGTATATGTTTCAAAAATGTAAGGTGTTCTGTGTTTAACTGTATAGATGAGAAAATGGAAGTGTGATTGATTCTTTTCAGGACTGACTAGGTGTGTGAGTAACTCCATGGATGAGTGGCAGAGTGTGAGTGTCTGTATAGGTGTATGAGTGCATATGATAGTGTTGTAAAGATGAGTGATTGTATGTATGAATGATTGTATGAGTGAATGTGTGTGTAGACATAGGAATCAGTGAGTGCGTATGTAGTAACTAGTATTGGTGTGTCAATGGTTTCAAAAATTATACTCTCTATTTAACACTGGGTGTAACGGAGGTTATATTAGAGTGTGAGGAGATGCATTGTATTATCACATGAATGATATCATCAGTGATGTGATCATTGATGTCAAGTGAGATGTCATCAGTGATGTCATTTGAGATGTCATCAGTGATGTCATCAGTGATGTCACTGACCATGTCATGAATGATGTAATATGTGACATCATCAGCAGTGGATTGCGGGTTCGCGATATATAGTTAGTGCAACTAACTATATATGGAATTTCAATGGTTTTGTGTGAGTAAAATAAGGTTTTCTAAATGCTAATTCCTAACTATATATGGTCTATAACCTATGGTTTTTTCAGTGAATTTTCAAGGTTTTGTAAATGCTAATTCCTAACTATATATGGTCTATAACCTATGGTTTTTTCAGTGAATTTCATTGGTTTTTTAACAGCTAATATCTGTAGCTGTAAAATGTATTCTTCTTTAAATCCAAAAATATATTTTATATGTTTATTAATAATTTTTTTTTTAAATATTTTTTTTTCTTCGTTCCCGCTTCGCGAATCGGGAAGCTTCCCGTTAGCTGACCTTGATGCCGCGAAATAGACCGCGAGCCGGTAAACGTTTCTTTACCGCAACTGCCGCGTTAGAAAACAACATCGTGACGCCTCCCGTCCGCATGACGTTTCGCGTTGTCGCGTGATACGTCATATGACGTGCTACGTTAGCGAACTGGTACGCTTACCGAGTCGCAAAGCACAGGTTTCTGGAAGCAAACCTGGAGGCCCTGCAAAGCGCTTAACGTAAACACAGCAGGTCATGTGACTTGGTAATAACACTTTTCATTGGTTCATTTCGCTTTTGGTTTCCTAATGATGTAAGACTAGGTCATATAATCTAAAATTAACACTTTTCATTGGTTGAGAACTATTGTTTTTCCCAAATGATGAAAACCCCTCCTTCTTTCCTCACTCTGACTTTCATCTTTGTGAGAGAAAGACCCTTTGTTACCAGTGAGCAATGGCTTCTTTAGTAGCTTCAGCTGGTGCTTCCCCACCACCTCCACCACATCCAAGGAAGAGTGGACCACCTGCTCAAGTTATAATTCAGCAAGAAGAGGAAGAAGAAGAACAGGACGACGAGCACGAAGAGAGGCACTTTTTGCCTGAGGAGCCCAGGACGTCTCACCGGAAAGAAAACTTCATTTGGCAATTTTTTTAAATTCCCAAAGGTCAGAAAAAAGTAAATGCAAGATACGTAACTTGCCTTATATGTCAAGATAGACTGTCCAGAGGGACCGGCAAAAAATACAGTTTCGGAAACTACACAATGCATCGCCATATGACTAGGTGGCATCCTAACAACTACAGTGCTGCACAGTTTCGTAACGACCTAGATAATCTCCCTATTATGGCCAGAAGATCTGTTGTACCGGAAGTAACGGGACCAGAGGGCAGGGAGATGGTGCCAAATATTCAAACGAGATTTCATGAAGTAAAACACGTCTGCGTACATTGCAATGGATTCATTTGCTACGGAGAAAGAAGCATCACTCTGATCAACAGAGCTATTGACTATCATATGCAAGTTTGTACGAAACGCCCCAAATAATAAATACTTTTTTTTTGTTTTGTTGCTCCTGTTGAGCCCTTTACAATGAATCGTTTTCATTGCCCCCTGCAAGAAAAACCCCAAAAAATATAAAACTGTTCAGAAAAATTCAAAAAAAGTAAAAAAAAATGTTCAGAAAAAATAATAAAAAAAATATAAAACAACAAAAACAATTTTAAAAAAAGTGCTTTTCAGAACTACCTCCCCGTTATTAAAAAATTGGTACAATATTTGGAACTGTGCCAACCTCTATTTCTCGTAGTTCGCTTCCCAGTTCGCTCGCCGGTACGCGAACCGGAAGTGAACCAAAAATTAAAAAAAACAGTAAGTATAAGGGAAGGAAACAGACACTTATGTTAAAAGAAAGACAGCTATAGGGGAGTAAACTAGAGATACTATTACCCGTAATCCACTGCTGATGATGTCACATATTACATCATTCATGACATGCTCAGTGACATCATCAGCAGAGGATTGCGGGTTTTTTGGCAACGTGCCTTATCCACGGTTTAATAACGCTGCCTTTTGCTTTATATAAGTTTTCAAATTGTATGAAATATATACCAATAGGTCGTTATGAACCTTTAGGTAGTGCTTTTCTTCATGAGGTCTGGTCGCTTCCATACACATACAGATGTTTCAAAGATGATCAAGAAGTTTATCTGAATGGAGAGGAATGCACTGAGACGCCAGATCATTCACTAATGTGTAGGCACATACAGTTACACGGTTCATGCAACAAACACCGACCAAATATTGCTTGCGTGTTGCAAGGCACGCCAGTTCCTGCTATCATCCCCACGTTCAAGTTGTTGGAAAATGGTAGTTATTTGATGCTCAATAATGAAGATTGTTCTGGGTTAATTAAAAGTATTCCTTTTATCGTAACAGTAAGTGAACGGGTTATTTGCTGCAGAAATGTTCTATTTCCTCCCACACATGAACATAGGGAGTTTTCAATCTGGCCACAAATACCAACCTTGGGAGCACATTTCAACGGCATGGCAAGAATAAGTGCTCTTTTGTCTCAGAGAGAGGTGGCCTTGAGTTCGGCCCGTGAAACTTTCGTGCTTCACATAGCGAACACCCGTACAGAGGTGCAGACCCTTTTAAATACTGATTCGCCTTTGCATTTCAGCGACATGGTTCGGACTATCTTTGACGCATCCTCCACAAAGGCCCTGGCGCACTTTTTTAAAGTTGTTACCAGTGGTCTCGTGACTTCATTTGAGAAAATCTTTGGAGTCATCCCTGCTTTCTTTCATTCTATTTTTTCCACTCTCCTTCGTGGATTCCCATTTTTACTTGCATTACCAGCGGACGCTCTTGTGCTTTTTTACATTTTTAAATATGGATGTCCCTCCTGTGCAAGCTCCCGCCCGGCAGCTGCTTACACTGTTCCGCAATCGCATGCTAGAATATTATGGCACAATGCCGTTGGCGATATTAAGCACGGCATATGGATTATCTTTTCGATTCTCCTACTTCACCTGTGTCCAGCCTGTATTTCACTGCCTGACCTGTGATTTCGATTGGGCCATTGATTTGTGTCTCTGCGGACCGGTTTCTCCTGACGTCGACTTTAATCAGCTGATGACTCCTATCATTACTCACGAGTTGGTTTGTCCTGGAGAAAGGATTATGGCTGTGGCATTGATGCATGGACTAATTGGTCCCTGGAATTTACTGGCGGCAACACAGTCTTTCTTGGAACAGAGCTTTCTTGAAAACCCACCGAGTTGTCCTCTGATGGTGATAGAGGATCCGGTGCTGGGAGAGCACGTATGTTCTTTTCCGCTTTTAAATTGGATGGCTGAACTCTTTTCGGATGAAGACGGTGACTTCCTATTGGAGGCTGTTGCAGCTTATTTTGCATACACAGTTATGTCATAGACCTTTTTCATGTTTGATATGCTGAGTACTAGCATTTCATTGACAATTCATTGACTTATTTGTCAAGTTTTTATTATTTAGCTTGCCTATTGGCTTAAGACTCGATAAAGTACTTGGCTGTTTTATTTTTCTTTAGCATTAAATTTTCCTAGTTTTTAATGTTTTACCTTGCGGACCGTCCACATATAAAGTTGCAATCTGCTCTCATGAGATGGCACTTCTATTATCTTATTCAGTTTGTTTCCGGATCATGGGGAGGTGTCATCTAGGTCCTGGATATCTTTACACCGTGTTAAGTTAGCATGGGCTCATTACCGGTTTAAATGCCATTTTTCCTTTTTTGCAACTTCTGCACACGACACTTAGTTGTTGCTTTAGCTTTCAACCTAGTAGTTCATCGTGGTTTACATGAGAATAATATGTTATTGCTCTACTATCTGCTTTGCTTGTTAAACTATATCTGTACAGCGAGTGCTGAAGTTTCAAGAACAACACGATACAGAATTGTTATGAGGTCTGATCTCCACGACTTCATACTCATAACATAAGTGCAGCTTCTGCCAATTCTGGGCATGAGGCGGGTTTTATATTGCTTTGCCGAACACACATACACAACAGTTGATGCGGTTCACATGAAGAGAGAGCTGGTGTATGCTGATGTGATTCCTTCAAATCTAAGACACTAAAGTATGGGCACGCCCTAAACCAACACAAAGAGACCTTCTTAGCAAATAATATAATATGTGTATTAGGGAGGGTGAGATATAAGCAGCCGCGGGCCGTGGAGGGAGTTACGGTGGGGCAGGGAGGCGGGGAGGGGGAGGGGCAGGGTGGAGCCCTCTCCACCCTGCCCCTCCCCCTCCCTGCCTCCCTGCCCCACTGTAACTCCCTCCACGGCCCGTGGCTGCTTATACGTGTTGCTAACTCTTATTCATTTACAGCATGTTAACATACTGTCACCATTCGCTTTTTATGTACTAGTAACTATGCTGGTAATTTTGCTACTGATAATATGTGTACTTGTATTATCTAAGATACTACGCCTGAGAAGACGGCATTAGTAAATAAACATTTCAAATACACATGTGTTCTTCTTAACTCCATGTTCTGGTTTCTAAGAAATATATAACGACCGACTGTTCATGAGTTCCACGTATCCTGAGGTACTATAAGTTCATATTCTGGATTGTCTAAACATTGAGAGTTTGTTATATCCAATGTGACACTGTACCTAGCTTGCTAAGGGGTTTTTGATTACTAAGGTGAGTTTTGGGACACCCTAATTCGCCGAGGTTCCAATCCTCTGTCCACAGTTCTGTGTGAGAACAGAAACCCTGCGACAGGGGCACCCCCGACCCTTGCTGGAGCTTCATCACACTTGCGATACAACTCCAGCAATGCGCCACCTTTACGGCACAGATACATCACGCATCTGTGCTGTTTTTGCCCCATGATGCGCCGCATTGTAAATGCAGCACACCATAGGTGACGGAACAGCGGCACAGAATGACTAACACATCCCTGGTGATGCGCCAGTCATCATAAATCTATCCCTATGCTTCTTATCTTGTTAGAGATGAACCGCCATATGTATCATCAAAGTTTTTTGCATTTCCTAAATAGCGAACTTTAAGGAATAAATAGCGATTCTTTACCATTCCTAGTTTGCGATGAGCTATTTGCTAATTACAAATTACCCATTCATTTCCTTCATTTCCATAGGGCGGTTGGACTCACTTTTAGCTCGAACGGCTGAATGGATTTCCACGAAACTTGGCAAAATTGTAGGGACTGGTAGCCCGATGTGCCTTTGCTATGTCTCAAGATATATGCTCCAGTGGTTTTTACGAAAATTAACTTTGAAAAATATATATTGGGCTACATTGGCCTATATATATGTTGGAGCCCAAATGTAGCCCAATGTAGCCCAATGAAGCCCAATGAAGCCCAATGTAGCCCAATGTAGCCCAAAGATGGCCGCCAGAGACAAAAAAAACAAATGTAGCCCAAATATCAGCCAGATGTAGCCCAACTATAGCCCAGTGACAGAATGACCAATCAGCTTCGCAAACCTCCGTTACGCGAAGCGGAGCGCTGTTACAGATATATATCTTTTTTTGAACGTTAATTTCTCAAAATCCACTGGAGCACATATATTGAGACCTAGCAAAGGCACATCGGGCTACCAGTCCCTAATATTTTACCAAGTTTCGTGCAAATCCATTCAGCCGTTCGATTATTATTATTATTATTTTTTTTTGCCCCGCGGGGCCCTTTTAAAACCTCCACATCAAACCTAGGGGGTCAGCGAGGATCTACTATGCCCCCTTATGGTCATTTGCCCCTTCGCTTTGGCCTCCTCTTGTCTCTCGATCCTACCGAGAGACAAGATGGCGGCCGCTACGGACTGTTTGGAATGTTTACAGACGCCGGAGAACCAATCAGCTTCGCTTCACAAAGCTCCGTTGCGCGAAAAGTACGCGTACTGGAGCGCTGCCCGGTCCGCTGTTACAGATATATATCTTTTTTTAAACGTTAATTTCTCAAAATCCACTGTAGCACATATATTGAGACCTACAAAAGGCACATCGGGCTACCAGTCCCTACAATTTTGCCAAGTTTCGTGCAAATCCATTCAGCCGTTCGGGCTAAAAGTGAGGCCAACCGCCCTATGGAAAACTCAATGTTAAAAACACGTTTTGGGACCCCCCTTTTTTCTCGACCCCCCCTGGACGAACCCCCCCCCAATTTTCAGGGGCTGCTCAGAAACAAAATGTGCCATTTTCCTATAAATTTCAGCCAATTCCGTCCACAAACGCCAAAGTTATTAGACATAGAATTTTCAAAAATCCCATAGAGAAAAAATCCTAACTATATATACCTACTGGCGACCGCCAGTAGGTAATATATATATCTATATATATCTATATATATATCTATATATATATCTATATATATATATATATATATATATATATTCACTGAAAAAACCATAGGTTATAGACCATATATAGTTAGGAATTAGCATTTACAAAACCTTGAAAATTCACTGAAAAAACCATAGGTTATACACCATATATAGTTAGGAATTAGCATTTAAAAAACCTTATTTTACTCACACAAAACCAATGAAATTCCATATATAGTTAGTTGTACTAACTATATATCGCGCACCCGCAATCCACTGCTGATCATGTCACATATTACATCATTCATGACATGGTCAGTGACATCACTGATGACATCACTGATGACATCTCAAATGACATCACTGATGACATCACTGATGACATCTCATTTGACATTACTGATCACATCACTGATGACATCATTCATGTGATAATACGATGAACCTCTTCAGACTCTAATATAACCTTAGATACACTTAGTGTAAACAGACACTCACAGACTGTCACTCATCCATGGAGTTACTTACACACCTAGTCAGTCATGCAAAGAATCAATCACACCTCCATTTCCTCAACTATACAGTTATACACACCTTACTTATTCAAACATATACTAACACATATTTACTCTCTTTTACAATCCCTGATACAAGTTCACAATCATCCATACAGCCACTCACACATTCACTGGCTCTTATGCAAAGTTATTTATATATGCCAACTCTCACATGTACTGTGTTTTACATATGTACTTACTTTGACATGTAGCACTGAGATATCCATTCACTCACCAATACACTGATGCACACAGTCAACCACCCATACAGCTGTTTCCACATGCACTTTTGAACCCATACATCTATGCAGAGAGTCATACACCTCCCAGCCACCCATACACACTCTCAGTCTCCCATTCAAATACTTGGGCAACCAATCAATAACCCATATAGTTAATCATATAGCTACTGATCAACACATGCAGCAGTTTACAGAACAACAGACATAATGATGCACAAATTAAGACAGTTTAGTCACTAACCCATGCACTCAGTGAGACACATTTAATCACTCACTCATACAGTCAGTCATGCACCTACTAAATCCTTTGTTCAGACACTTCTACATCCACTCATTCTTCAATATGTAAGACATATTTTAACTTTACAGAAACATACAGTCACTGGATGATGTCATCAGTGATGTGATCAGTAATGTCAAATGAGATGTCATCAGTGATGTCATCAGTGATGTCATTTGAGATGTCATCAGTGATGTCATCAGTGATGTCACTGACCATGTCATGAATGATGTAATATGTGACATGATCAGCAGTGGATTGCGGGTGCGCGATATATAGTTAGTACAACTAACTATATATGGAATTTCATTGGTTTTGTGTGAGTAAAATAAGGTTTTTTAAATGCTAATTCCTAACTATATATGGTGTATACCTATGGTTTTTTCAGTGAATTTTCAAGGTTTTGTAAATGCTAATTCCTAACTATATATGGTCTATAACCTATGGTTTTTTCAGTGAATTTCATTGGTTTTTTAAAAGCTAATATCTATAGCTGTAAAATGTATTCTTCTTTAAATCCAAAAATATATTTTATATATTTATTAATAATTTTTTTTAAATATTTTTTTTGTTTCGCTCCCGGTCCGCGAACCGGGAAGCTTTCCGTTAGCTCAAATTGATGCCGCGACCCGGTCCGCGAACCGGTAAGATATCAACATAGTGACGGTATCGCGTTGCCGCGTAATGCGTCTTATGACGTACTGCGTTAGCGCACCCGGAAGTGCCCCGGGGCGCGGACCGAGGCGCGAAACGCAGCTCCCCGGAAGAGATCCGCGGCGCGTCGCGAAAGCGCGACGTATCGCGTTGCCGCGTAATGCGTCTTGTGACGTACCGCGTTAGCGCACCCGGAAGTGTCCCGGGGCGCGGACCGAGGCGCGAAGCGCAGCGACCCGGAAGCTAACCGGGGCGCGTTCCGCAGCGCGTAACATGAGCGTGAGAGGTCATGTGACTTGTTAATAAAACTTTTCATTGGTTCATTTCACTTTTGGTTTCATAATGATGTAAGGCTAGGTCAGGTGACCTAAAAATAACACTTTTCATTGGTTGAGAAGTATTGTTTTTCCCAAATGATGAAAACCCCTCCTTCTTTCCTCACTCTGACTTTCATCATTGTGAGAGGAAGACCTTTACTACTATATGAGAAATGGCTTCATTGGTAGCTTCAGCTGGTGCACCCCCACCACCACCTCCACCTCCTCATGGGAAGAGAGGACCACCTCCCCAGGTCATGACCAACACTGAGGAGGAAGAGGAAGAAATGGATGAGGAGGGAGAAGAACCACAGTTCTTAGAAGAGGTGCCCCGGGTTTCCAGAAAGAAAGCCAGTTTCATCTGGCAGTTTTATTCGATCCCTCGTGGCCAAAAAAAAGTCAATGCGAGGTATGTCACCTGCCTCATATGCAAAGAACAATTATCCAGAGGGACGGACAAGAAATATAGTTACGGAAATCACACAATGCACAGGCACATGACAAGGAAGCATCCACTCAATTACAGCCGGGCGGAAATAAGGGATTTGCAGGACAATCCAAGATCAACTCCTGTGGCCAGACCAAGAATACCAATTTCATTAACACCAGAAGAGGCACGGGAAACTGTGCCAAATATACAAGAAAATTTTGGCCACATGATACACTCTTGTATGCACTGTCGTGCGTTGTTAGCATGTGGCAACATGAGCATAAATGCTATAAACCTGGCGTATGAACACCATAATTGCCCTAACCGCCCCCAGTAATTTTTTTTTTGCTCCTGTTGAGCCCTTTTCAACGCCTGTTTTTTGTTGTTTCCCCCCCCCCAAAAAAATACCCCAAAAAAATATAAAATCGTTCAAAAAATACAAAAAAACAAAAAATGTTCAAAAAATAAAAAAAAAATATAAAACAACAAAAATATAAAAAAAAAAGTTCTTTTCAGAACTACCTTCCCTTTCAAAAAAAATTGCTAGAATGTTTAGCACTCTGGCAAGCTCTATTTCTTTTGGTTCGCTCCCCGGTTAGCTTCCCGGTACGCGGACCGGGAGCTAACCAAAAAAAAAAAAAAAAAAAAAAAAGAGTAAGTATAAGGAAAGTAAACAGAGAGTGATGTTAAAAGAAAGACAGCTATAGGGAGTAAAGAAGACATACTGTTTAATAGATCTATTTACCGAAGAAAAGACGGAAGAGGGTATAATTGTGAAAAACAAAATAGATAACGAAGTGAAAGAAAAAAAAAGAGAGTATAACATTAACAAAGAAGAGTTTCTTGGAGAATGTGAGTGAATGTTCAAAATAAGATTAAAACATGAGGAATAACAGAGAGAAAAAATAGAAAACAGAAAACAAAAAATAACAGAAAAAGATTAATTGAAACAGCAAAGAAATGTAAGTAACATAGAGCCATATCATCAACATAGGCAATAAAAGTTTTGCAGCTTTTATTGGCAGAAATGTGTCGCTAAAGCTGCTTTTGCGGCAGAAAACTGCCGCTAAAACCACTTTTGCACCAGTTTTCTGCCAATAAAAAGAGCAATAATTTTATTGGCTGTGTTCATAATATGCCCCTTAGTGTGCTTCAACTACACAGAGAAAGCATTATGAACAAGTAGTGATAGAGTGATCAGTCAAAGACACTAAGAGTAATAGAGACGGAGTGAGTGAACAAGAGTGAGGAACTATGAGAAGAGAGGGACTGAGAAAAAGAGTGGAAGGAGTTGAGTAAGTAGGTAATAGAGAAAGGAATGAGGGAAGTAGCAAAGGCAGGAAACTGAGGGTTAAAGAAATGAAGCAGTGGAACTAATAGTAGGTGAATGTGATAGAAATGTAACGAAAAGAGTACAAAGCATTTACCTTATAATTGTCGTTAAATTACTCACTTTTTGTTTTTATACTTTCAATCTGTGAAAGAGAGAACAAACATTTGAAAAATATTAAAACATGTATTTAAAAATTACAAAAGACAAGGGAAAAGATTGAAGGACAAACAGTTTTTCAACAACTTTGACACTTACAGAAGCTTCTGCTTCTCCAGGCCCCCTACACAGTCCTAAAGATATACATTTTAAACTAACAGTATCTTGATGCAGATGAAGTGAGGCCTATCTTAAAACATGGTGCATCTTTTGCATTGCTGTTGTCTCAGAAAAGTGTCGCAAGACACTAAAATTTTAAATAATTGCTTCAGGATGCCAATAAGATGTGTCCTATCCAGAGGTTTGTTTGAGGTGAGGCCTACTCAGGGTTGCAGATGAAATTTCGAGTTGTTGAAGAGAACAGAGGACATAATACATGTGAAGGTCTACCAATGAAGTGAGTCATGTCCACTGCACTCTTGAACAAAGTCCAAACCTCCTATGTTTCCCTGGACAGACCTAAACTTGATCTGCACAATGTGATTCGTAATGATAGGAAACACAGGTGATGTAATTGAAATACGTGCAATTTATTTTGCTCATTTCACAATCACATCACTTGTGTTTCCTTTGCTTAGGTATCTCATTGTGCAGATGTAGTCCAGCATATGAAAGAATACGCAGAAGTGCAGCACTGCATGCAACAACTTTGACACTTACAGAAGCCTCACCTTCTCCATGCCTCCTACACAGTTCTACATATACATCATAAATGCAAACAGTACAGAATTAATTATACATGTTAAATGGTTTATTTTTGCTGTTCTCAGAATGTATCAAAATTCACTAAAAACAGTGACTTGAAGGTATTCATCATATAACAGCGGGGAAAAAAAAACACAATCAAAATGATTGTGTTTAAAAAACCCATACAACATAACAAATCAGAATTCAGAACTCCTTAAAGTTAACTTACTTTCCATGACGTCAAAGGATGTCCTATGAACAGCTTACACTCTGTTGTGCTGTTATTACTTTCAGCCCGCCACTTTCTGAAAGAAAATCTCCATCGTTTTTAAAAACATGTTACATGCAATAAATGACTTCTTGCTCTCTACCACAAGTTTCCACAAGGCCAAATCTTGTCAGACCCATTTATAACTCTTGGATTTCTTGTAAGCCAATCCCGTCATTTGGCATTTCCGCAACTTTCAGAATTAAAATGTTGAAGATCATTTTCACAATCCTGGAATAGTAATATCTTCCCCTTCTTGCTCAGTCATGTTCTACATTTCCTATGACACTGATACTGCTTACTATGAAGCAGACTTACACTACCTCTATTACTACTACAATTATTTAATTCTCTACATCACTTTTAATCACAAAGCAATGTAAAACAGTAGACAGCGTTGCAGACTTACATTCCCTCTACTTTATGTTTTGATTGGCTGCTTCAATTAGCTTATAAAAAGAAATAGTTTTTCTGAACTCATTCAAAGTGCACTTATTTCTCCATGACGTCCAGTCTTATGGTTAGAAGTTATGTCTCTGAACTACACTTATCCTCAAGGCCAAATTGTGTAGGAGCCATTAGAACTTCTTGAAATTCCACAGAGCACATCCCGAGATTATTTCCCTAAAATTTTGGTTTTAAAAACACCAGGTAAGAGTTTTTAAGGTCATACGGCAATTTTTTTGTGAAAATTAAAACAGAATCGTTGCAGAATGACCAGCCATTTCTAGACTTTAAATAAGCTGTGTAATGTCCTGATGTTATTGAAGGGCTGTCATGATATATAATTGCTGCAGTTACAAAAGTCCTTCCTGATATTGACAACTGCGAAGCTAAACATTTTTTAATTAAAGTTGTCAATTTTGTTCCATCAGGCCTACATCGTTGGAACATTAAAATGACATACTGGCCATATGTTCGTATAAATAATGTGGACATCATTTCAGATTTACATTGGCTACACTCCATGTTGTGATCAGCTGCTTTTACTAGCTTATTAAAGGAGACTGATTTACTGTCTGGCAAAGTTAAATATATAAATCTTTCTGAGTCTACACTAGTAGTACTTGATACCATACAGTTCTCGCAGTCATGCTGCCATTGACAAGAAAGCCCAAACAGCTGATCTACATCTACACCTTCAGCATGCAATACATCAAGCATATACATTAAAAACTCCTGACAATATTGCTGAATATTTTGAGAGAATTGTGTTTGGCCTGAACATCTGTCTAACAGATTTCGAATTTCAGACACACTTTCTATGTTTCTTCTATCAGTGCTACATTTCTCTAACACAGAATTTAACAAACTGCAAAATGTTTGATCAGAATTGACCACAATCTCTTCTTTTACATTTTCTAGAGAAAACAAAACATTAACCACTACATTAGCATAGCAGTTGACACCAGAACTGTTTTCAAACTGAAAACCAACAACATCTTCAACAGAATCCTTTTTGTTTCTGCTTGTAATTTTAGGTTCATCGACTTTTCGTCTTTTTGCTACAACCTCCCCAGTATTGGTCACATTTCTTCGTTTCCGGCCTACCACACGTTTCTCAAACAAAGGATACTGAAGCAAATGTGGCGCATACTCTCTTCTTAACCTATTGTATTCCTTAACACAATCTAGATCCGCACAAATGTTTGTGACATCACACTCAATCAAGTACAATCCCGATAAAGTTCTAACTCGTGACAATGCCACATATGCCATACCCTCCTTGAACACAGAACTGCCAATATTCACCAATGCACAGTCTACACTTAAACCTTGCGATTTATGGATTGTCACCGCATATGCCAAGCAAACAGGAAACTGCTTACGGCGAACATATAAGTCTTTTACAAGCAAAAATCTAGCAGAGCAACGACCAATTAGCTGTACTTCCTCAATGCCATCAAATTTAATTTTTAAAAATTCAATTCCATCTCTATTTCTGTATTTCACAAAATCAACAACATTACCCATTGATCCATTTACCAGACCTCTTTCAACATGTAAATTCCTTCTTAAAATTATACGGCAGTTCAAGCACACATTCAGAGTCTTTTCAAAACCTGCAGTTTTAGATATACTCTTCTCTAATGAATCCAATTTTGTTTTCAGATTCTCAGACAAAATAATTGTTGATCCCATATGCTCTACTCTGTCAATAGCTTCCAGTTTCACAATCTCTTGCTTTTCTAAATGCAACATTTTGTTGTTGAATTTGGCACATTCTGCAAGAGTTGGCATCAAACATATTCCAGATTTCTTCTCAGTAATTTTCTGAAAAATATTCTCAGGCACAACATCTTGTTCTGGATATAAATTTGACAGTAATCGTGCATGTAAAGCTTCTTTCCCATGCTCGGTCACTTTTCCAATTCTAACATCTTGTAGAATAGTCTTGTAAACTTCATCCTTCGCCTGACGCATATTTTCATGCAGTTCAGCATAATTGAAGTTTAACCATATATTGATGTTGCCAATGCTGCCTAGGCACTTCCTGGTATCTTCATGCGTGAGCATTTTGAACACAGGTTGCCCTTTCACTGGTGTCAGCTGCAGAAGATCTCCGAAAACAATGATGTGTTTGCCACCAAATAACACATCATACTCTGTTTTGAGAACTTCTTGCATTCTCAAATGCACAAAGGCAAGCATGACATTGGAAACCATGCTTACTTCGTCAATGATAAGAAGTTTCATTTTCCTCAAGATTCTTGAAACTTCAAAACAAGCATCTCCAGATAGCTTGTGATATTGTAATTTGTTGTCATGCTCCACTGGCAGCATCAGTAAACGATGTAAAGTAATCCCTTTAATATTATGTGCTGCCAGTCCAGTTGGAGCAGTGACAACACAAGACAGCGATGACTCTGTCCTTTCCTGCAAATAGCATGAAATTGCTTTAATGAGGAAACTTTTTCCAGTTCCCGCTTCTCCACTCACGTACAGTCGGACAGGCTTCAACGACGTACATGAGCACTCTTTCTTATCATGACTTAATCCATGATCAATTTGCATGGTAACTTCGCCATATATTTTCCTCTGCTCAACGTTGAGTTGTCTTTCCAACTCTTCTAAGTTAACCGCATCCTCCTGAGCATGTGCCATGGCTCTTTCCACTTCATTCATAGCAGTGGCAGCTTCATTTTCAATAACAGGTCCTCCTAGTGGATCCTGACTCAATGAAGCAGAACTCTGACTGTCCTGAGAACTGTCTCTGGCAATCTCGGCTGCAATCGTTGCTTCCTGCTCAATTTCCGCATTCAACATTTCTACATATTTGGGAAAAGCAGGACATTCTATGGTCTCCTTGGCGGCATTGAAAGAGTCTTCGTAACAGAGAAAATCTCCAAGCAGTTCCTCTTCTGCACGCCAAGGCTTGAAAAGTTGCAAAAGTGCTAAATAGAAAAACTCCTTTTTTTCAGGAGATTCGCCACTCAATTTTCGATGGTTTACCAAGTGGCATTTTCTTTGCTTGACCAGACATCCCTCACTTCCTATTACAGCATACACTCCTTTCTCAGTATCTTCTTTGATGTTCCTCTTGAATATGTAATTTTGAAGAACCTCATACAGACAAACATTGTCAAGGTGACTGCTTCTATTTGGATAATATGTATCCAACATGTTGGTCTTCCAAATGTCGGTACTGTTTGGCTCCTTTTCCGCCAAATACTCAATTTCCCGGACAGGTTTGAGAACTCGATTACGCGTTGCAGCAAGACCAAGACTCGCCCAAACGATACTCCTGGACTTGGCATAGAGACTTGCTGAAGACAACCGGTCAGAACATTCGTACGCTCCGATTTCTCGATGCGACAACATCTTCAGACTGAAACTGTACAACTTCTTGCTGAGGCTCTTTTCATGGGAAATGTCCTCCCACATATCCTTCAATTCTGTCTTCTCTTTTTTGGTGATGTAAGACGTCACATACCGAGCCACAGCCATACAGTTATCAGCCACAAACGGTATATCCATGTTAGCATTCCACATGGACAAAATCACCGGGTTGTAGTCGTTGATGTACTTGGACTCTTCGTTCCTCTTCAAATTGTATGTGTTTTTAGGTGATTTCTTCATGACATTGTGTCGCAGCGAAGACATCAAACTGTTTACTCTTCCTTTAGAAATCACCGGTCGTGGAAAGCCGAAACGACATTTGGTGTAGAACTTGTCCTTGTTTCGGAATTTACGACGGCAGTACTTTCCACATCGATGGCTTTGGAAACGCAGAACTTTTTCTCTTAAGGTTTTCTTCTCCTTTGCGTTTGGAACAGCACACGTAGAATACTGTTGGATGAAACTCATCACTGAGTCTTCTGGATCCGTTCCAAATTTAGGTGCATCCTTGATCCACAGCAACATATGTATATGAGGAGCACCTCTTGCTTGGTACTCCTTTCTCCAGAAGAAATCCAACACCTCTCCAAGAGGTGGATTCTTCTTATTCATGATGAAAGACATCATAGCTTCAAATCTATGATTGAAGTACCTACATGCATTGACTGGATCCAAAGAGCACAGTTCTCCGGGTGTCTTGAATTCGATGTTATCTACGTTAGCATTTGCCTCTCGTAGAAATTCAAGTAAGTCTTCCCAGCCATACTCGGCACAGCTCAGAGTGAGGAACCATGTGGGAGTACCTAAGTTCCTCAGCATACATTTTAAATCACCATGACGACGGTACCAGTACTCATTAGTACCACGCTGACACGCCATGAGATTAATCAGGTGAGAATCCAAAATACTGTCTTGGACATTGACTTTATCCATAAAGTCACTTGCCGAGATGTTTTGCATGTGTATACCACTTTTCAAGATGTGGTTCACTGCATATGACAGTCCAGACAGATCGCTTTCAAACAGGAGATGAAACAAATAAGGAATGCATTGTCGAAACCTAGCATCTCCTGCATACAATCGCAAAGTCCGGTATTCAGAAGCAGGAATTTGATGAGGTCGCTCATCATATCTTCCTCCCTGACCTGTTGGAAAAAGCTGTGGGAAACACCGAGCTTCCAAACTTTCCTCCCAAACACTAATGGGACTCCCTTTGGCTTGTTTCATTTGAAACAACTCAATAGCATTCCCCATGACTTCCTTGGAATGCAAAGGATGAACACTATAATGTTCATATATTTCTTCACTAGTAGAGGGTTCTACTTTCTCAATTTGACCAGCACACAAATCGCTATCCTCTTCCTCACTTACTTCCTCTTCTGCAACATATACATTCTTATAGTATTTTTTTTTTTTTCAAATACAATGTTGCCTTTTTAACTTTCCTAACATCTACTAAATCTTGCCATATTTTCTTATTCTTTGTCGGAACCCCATTAACTAAGATAACCAGAGGTTCCTCTTCCACTTTTTCTACTCCAATTGTGTTAATGTTTTTCTTCAAATCTAGAGGCAAATAAACAACTCTTCCCTTTAATCCTCTCTGTAAATCTGATGGAGGCAATTTCCCTGTCTTTGGCTCCATTCTTACAATAGCCTGAAAGGGATGGATACTTTGAATCAAAATAGATTCATAAGTATTTAAATCCTTCAATTCAGAAGGAATCTCAACCAATTCCAGATTATTATGAACTGCTCTAGCAGGCATCTGGTTTTGATTTAATTTGCAACAACAATAAGTACACACACGTTGATCGAATCCCAAATCAAAACAATTTTCTACCATCAAGTATGTTGCAAAATCCTTCCATTCACTTTTATTTTCCCTTTCACTTTTTGCATATAAATCCACTAACTTAGTCTGATTCTTATAATAAGTGCGTCGACAACACACACAAGTGAAATTAGGCCTCTCACTTGATTTCACCTGAAACGTCGCAATTTCCCTCTGGAAATTATCTGTACTGGAAACCTGTACACTATCTTCCACATTACCCTCTTCTTCTGGGTCAATTTCAACATTCTCCTCTTTACTTCCAAAGTAACAAAACTCAATTTCTTCACATATATTCTTCACATCTATTTCAGAACCATGCAAAAGAGCAGCGCATAATTGTTTAAGCATAATTGCTGGACTCTTAGCATAATACAACATTCTAACTAATTTCCTCACTTTATTATGATGCACTGCTAGCATCCTGAAATGATGAAAAACACTCTGGCATACTCTCCTGGAAAGACAAGCCAGTGAATGACCATGCAAACCTGTCACTTCTCTCACTCTGCAAGGATCTAATTCTTGCAACAACCTTATTTTCTGCTTCAAACTTTTCTTATAAAATGACCGTACAAAATCACAAAGCAAATTGATGGAATCCTGTCGCACACTACAAATACTACTACACTTCCAGGTGTAGACAGGACCCTTAGCACGTCTTCCTAAAACCTCATTACCTAACACCTCTTCTGTCTCTGTTGTCACAAGTTTTTCTTTTTCAACTGGACAACCATCTTTCACTTCATAAGCACGACCACTGGTGTCAACTGCATGCACCAAATCATTATCCTGGAAATAACTCTCCTCATTAAAAAATGCCTCACAGCTTGAACTATGCATCCATTCTCCAGAAAAAACTTCACAAAAATTACTACGATTAACTATTCTCTTCCATCTACTATTTCTTTTGAAATCATAAATTGCCTTGTTTAGCTTCCTAATTCTATTGATTATCAAAATAAATAACTTACGTTTAATTTCAAATGCCTGATCAATAACTTTCTCAACTTTTTTTTTTCTCTTATAAAAAACCACTTTCTGTTGACCTTTCTTAATATTTTTTAACAAATTGCCAATTATCCTGTTGCGGAACATTCGTTTACGAATGTCCCTAAACTGTTGTTTCCTTCTACTATCATGCACAGAGTTATCTCTTGCTCTAGCAGTAACATTTTTGATTGGCCTTTCCTTTCCATTTGAATTGGTTCTCTTTTTCTGGACTGAAACATTTTCTGTAGTAATATTTCTTTTACTACACATATTTCTTATGAAATATTTTGTGCTCTTACCCGGTGCTTTCTTCGTGACTTGACAAATCTTTTTGTTAGAGGACTGCTGCTTATTTTGTTTCACCTGCTGTCTTTGACGTTTTGTAGCCTTTCTCTGTCTTTCTATTGTTGGCATGGTGAAATCTTGAAATGATCTGCAGTTGAATCTGTGGTAAAATATAATAAAAAATGTTATTAACCACTATTACCAAACAGTAAATCAATAACAGTGATCAAAAACTTAATACACTACTTGACATTTTAAATAGAAGATTTTTTAGTCCTTGGCAAATTTACAATACAGAAATAGCAGAAAAGAAATGACATTTATATTTATGTTACCTGTGCTATTTTATATGTGAATCTGATCTAATTTTATGAGCATATTTTAATATTTTATTGAAGACACTACACATAACCTGTTTTTGAAGGTGTCTTTATTTTTAAATTAAACGGTTTACATTTTTACTTTTTATTAATTATAAATTTTAAAAATAAATGTTTATAGTTCCATAGGCTCAAGCAGGTCAGCTTCCCACCCTATGTCATATAATTCGGACAAATCTGCATCCTCATCACGCTCTTCTTCATCCTCAGGATTTAAATCATCCAAGGGATCAACATCCACTGATGTTTCAATTACGAGTTTAATGATGAGGTCAAAATCAACTGATTGCAGATTGTCGCTCATGTTGATGTTGTCTTTATCTTTAAAGAAAGATAACAACAATGAGATGTTGCAGAGTAAGAGACAATTCTCAGAGATTATAATAGTAAAATTGTTTAACAAGAGTAATATTTTGCAGCTATTATTTAGCCATGTCCAGCAATGCTGAGCAGGTGAAGACTATGTCTAATTTTTCAGTGAACAGGACTCATCTCTTCTTAACCTTGGATAAGCCTCACCGACTCTGTGTGTCCTGCACATACTTAAATGTAAAGGGGCAGATTTATGTTAAATGGCACATCCCCAGGCATGCACCAGTTAACGTGCACCGCTGCTCTGCCACCCATGGTGTGCCGTATTTACAATCAGATAGGAGAAAGCTGCGTCAAAACCCTGCGCCTGCTTTAAGCAGGCATAGGTCTTGACGCAACATTGTGGAGATGGGGCACCCCTGAGCCTTGCTTGAGCTGCATCGCACTTGCGATACAACTCCAGCAATCACTACCTTTACAGCACAGATACGTCACGCATCTGTGCCATTTTTGCCCCATGATGCCCCGCATTGTAAATTCAGCACACCATGGGTGGCGGAACAGCGGCGCAGGATGACTGACACATCCCTGGTGATGCACCAGTCATCATAAATCTATCCCTAAGCTTCTTATCTTGTTACAGATGAATCGCCATATGTACCATCAAACTATTTTGCATTTCCTAAATAGCGAATTTTAAGGGATAAATAGCAATTCTTTACGATTCCTAATTTGCAATGAGCAAATTGCTAATTGCAAGTTACCCATTCATTTCCATGGGCTAGGAGGCTCATAGGAATGAAGGTTTAATTTGCGATTAGCAATTTGCTCATCACAAATTAGGAATTTTTCCAAGGGTGCAGGGGTGTCTCAAAAACACCCTGCTGCACCCCTGAAAAAGAAATTTGGGGGCATATGGCACACATACATGCCCTAAGGGCATGTGTTGACGTCATATGGGACCTTTTGTTTTTGGGAAAAAAAGCTTTTTGAAAAGAATTCACAAATTACCACCAACTAGAAGTTGGTGGTAGTTTCCAAATCCTTAATGTCATTTTTTACATATTTTTTGTTTGATACATTGCATTTAAGTAATCGCAAAATTTGCAAATCCTTCAGTGCATTCGCAAAATAAGGAATAGCAAATTTTGAATTAAGGACATTTTAAGTAATTTCCACATGTGCAGTGTTTGTAAATTATGATTTGAAAATCGTTTTTGGGGAAAAGTAATGGTTTGCAAATTTATGACAAGGACATAATGGTGTATGCTTCTCTATAAGGCATTTCAGTGTCTCTGATGTCATTTTTCCCATATTACATTATAAGACCTTTCCCCATGGAGCACATTCCTTGTAAATATGCTCCCACCTGTGCATGGTGAATTTAGATTTTGACTGTTTGAGTCACATAGCCATGTTAAAAGTGACCCAAAAAAATTGCAAACGCTTTAAAAAAACACATTCATGTGTCTTAAGGACATTTTAAGTCATTTCCCCGTGGACAGTGTTTTGTAAGTGGCGCAAAAGAGGCATACACCTATCATAAATCTGTCCCTAGCATTTTAAATGATTAATTCATGATGACGATAAGGTGTGGCCTATCCAGAGGTTTGTTTAAGGTGAGGCCTACTCAGGATTGCAGATTAAAGTTACGCTTGATGAAGAATACAGAGGACATAATACATGTAAAGCTCTACCAATGAAGTAAGTGATGTCCACTTCATTGCGCCAGTCATCATAAATGTATCCCTAAGCTTCTTATCTTGTTAGACATCAACCGCCATATGTATCATATAACTATTTTGCATTTCCAAAATAGCGAATTTTAAGGAATAAATAGCGATTCTTTACCATTCCAAATTTGCGATGAGCAAATTGCTAATTGCAAATTACCCATTCATTTCCATGGGCCAGGATGCCCATATGAATGAAGGTGCAATTTGCGATTAGCAATTAGCTCATCGCAAATTAGGAATTTTTCCAAAGGTGCAGGGGTGTCTCAAGAACACCCTGCTGCACCCCTGAAAAATAAATTTGGGGGCATATGGCGCACATAAATTTTAACAACATTCCATTACCTCAAAAACGATTTTCAATTCATAATTTGAAAACACTGCCCACAGGGAAATTACTTAAAATGTCCTTAAGACACATGAAAGTTTTTTTTAAAAGCCTTTGCAAGTTTTTGGGTCACTTTTAACATGGCTATGTAACTCAAACAGTCAAAATCTAAATTTACCAAGCACAGGTGGGAGCATATTTACAAGGAATGTGCTCCACAGGGAAAGGTCTTTTAATGTAATATGTGAAAAATGACTTCAGAGACACTGAAATGCCTTATAAAGAATCATACACCATTATGTCCTTGTCATAAATTTACAAACCATTCCTTTTCCCCAAAAACGATTTTCAAATCATAATTTGAAAACACTGCACATGAGGAAATGACTTAAAATGTCCTTAAGACACATGAAAGTGTTTTTTGATTGCCTTTCCAGCATGGTTGGGTCACTTTTAACATGGCTATGTAACACAAACATTTAAAATCTAAATTTGCCATGCACAGGTGGGACCATATTTACAAGCAATTTGCGCCACAGAGAAAGGTCTTACATTAAAATGGGAAAAATAACATCAGGGACAGTCAATTGCCTTATAAAGAAGCATACACCATTATGTCCTTGTCATAAATTTAAAAACAATTCCTTTTCCCCAAAAACGATTTTCAAATCATAATTTCAAAACACTGCACATGGGAAAATTACTTAAAATGTCCTTAAGACACATAAAAGCGTTTTTTGATTGCCTTTGCAGCATGTTTGTATCACTTTTAACATGGCTATGTAACACAAAGATTCAAAATCTAAATTTTCCATGCACAGGTGAGAGCATATTTACAAGCATTTTGCGCCACATAATTCATAATTTTCTCCTTAAAGCACACTATTCTCTATCTAAATTAAAGAAATATTTTCTCACCTTAGCAAATACTTTGAGTTTGAAAACAGTCTCAGAAACACACCAATTTGTCTTCAGCAGAGCAAAAGGTATGCACTCCAGAGTCTGCAGCTATCAAAAGCACAGAAATTCTGTAATTCTTCACACATATCTCTCATGTCACCCAATCAAAACTCTTCCCTCACTTTTTTTCAAATGAAAACCCTTCCCCCCTCTGCCATTTCATGCCTTTTCTGCATGGCAACCACCTCTTGGAAGACTTCTGGTGTTTGCAAGTTCACACAACAATGTTGCAATTGAACTCTGAACTCTCAGTGCACCTGCATATCCACTGCAATCTTTCATTTAATGATTATTTATTGACCACTCAAAATACATCTTTCAAAGAACTCACCCATGCACCCTAACTTTCTGTTTTCAGCAATCAAAATCCACCAATCACTGTTACTGCTTCATGAACACAGAAACTCCACAGTTTTTTTCATTTTAAACTCTCATTTTTTCAACTGCCATTTCATTGCCACACTTCATCTGACTGCAGGAGAACCTCCTCTCACCATGTTTTCTGTCTGGATTGTTGGACATAGTTATATTCACTGGGCTCACAGGTATGCTGAGAACAGAAAATTACCTAACCTCAATTTACAAGATGTGGAAATTAAGTGGTTTGGCCACAGAGGATTAAAATGTCACCAATTGATACCATTGGTGAAAACCTTTATGCATTTGCCCAAACCTGACCTGTTAATTGTGCACTGTGGAGGTAATGATTTGGGCACTTTGACTGGGGTAGGTCTGGAAAGGCTTTTAAAGGACACCTTCGAGCAATTGATGGCACTTTTTCCTCAGACTGCCTTGGTATATTCAAATATATGCCAAAGACAGAAATGGAGGTGGTCAAACCAATTTTGTCCACAAATTGAGAAGTCGAGGAAGCATGTAAACAAATCTGTTTCAGCTTACATGAGAGACCATTGAATGGGCTCCCTGTACAACAATAACTTGCGTTACTACATGCAAGATATCTACAGAGGAGATGGAGTTCACTTCTCAGATGAGGGCAACAGAATTTTCACTCTGAATTTAAGAATGTGCATTGGTACCTACTTATAAGTACCTAAATGTACCATAAACCCAAAAGCTCTTCTCAGAGCTACCCTACATCTGATCACTCACAATTGTTATTTTTCCTCTAACTTTTTTCACTAATTTTCAACAAAGTACGCTCCCTGGGACGCTACCCGGTACGCGAACCGGGAGCTAACCTCGCGAAATTTTTTAAAAAAATGTTTTTTTTTCGCACATATAAGCCTCCTCAGCCACCCTCACAAAACCTAGGGGGTCAAGATAAGTCTACCGTGCCCCCTTCTACCCATTCTGAACATTATTTGCCCTCCATTTTGTATCTTAATTCGACCGAAACACAAAATGGTGGACTCCCGTAACGCTTAAGGTTCGCGAACCGGGGCGCTCAACGGTTCGCGTACCGGGTCGCTCCCTGGGAAGCGCACCATCAAAAAAGGTGGGAAAGTAGTTCACAGAAAAGCCACTGGAGACAATTTCACCAAATATAGATTAGCTCATACTACATACCAATCCCTACCATTTTCACAAATTTGATTGGAATTCCATTTAGCCATTTAGCCTGTAGACCTCTCTAAATACCCTGAGGTAAATTACTTCACAAAACACATCTGAAGTGTTGGAATTGACAACCAATTAATATGTTACTTTCATTTTCTACTTTTTTTACCTGACATTTCATTGGTTATATACCTGAATATATATAAAGGAAGAGAAGAAAACACAGCCATTTTGACTACTACTTCTTGGTGTACATTTCAATAGTATTTTCACTAATTCCTTCAACTTCTTTCTAAAGGTAAGTTTTTATTTTTAAAACTGAAGTATATTGTGCACTATAAGTTAATATGGTAAACTTTTTCTGATAGTTATATACTATCCCTCTGTAGTAGTTATAGATTTAGATAGACTTCTCTGTTATAGTTATGGATGGAGTTAGGCTTCTCTTGTATAATTATGAATTTACTTACGTTAAATCACATACACTTTTTTATATTCCTACTTCCACTCTGATACTATACACTGCCCAAAGATAAATTCACTGATAAAAACTGCCTATCTAAAATTAATCCCAACAGTGCCCTATCTCTACTAATATATATTTTTTTAATCTAAATTTCAGGCAAAATGGAAGGCGAACAGAAAGTTGAATTTCAAATTGTCCTGCAAGAGAGCAGCCAAGAAATCATTGATGAAAATGATATTGAATTTTTCAATGAAACTTGGGACAAAGAACTACTGCAATGTGTACAAGCAGTAGATAACCTCCTTGAAAATGAGGACATTTTACACCCTCAGAGACTACAATGTATATTCAATGATAATTATGAAATTTCTGACAATGAAATGTTAGAAAGTTTAATAAATTATGAAACACAATCACAATAAAAAAAAATGCTTAAAAAATTAAAGAAAATAAAAAATAATCAACAAAACCAACAATCAATTAACATACAGCATTTGAAAAGTCTATCATTCATTTTTCATTGTAGTACGCTGCCTAGAACGCTTCCCGGTTCGCGGACCGGGCGCTACCCACGCAAAAAAACAAAACAAAAAAATATTTTTTTTGCCCCGCGGGGCCCTTTTAAAGCCTCCACATTAAACCTAGGGGGTCAGGGAGGATCTACTATGCCCCCTTATGGTTATTTCCCCCTTTGTTTTGGCCTCCTCTTGTCTCTCAATCCTACCGAGAGACAAGATGGCGGCCGCTCCGGACTGTTTAGAATGTTGACAGACACCGGAGAGCCAATCAGCTTCGCTACGCGAAGTTCCGGTACGCGCCCCGGTCCGCGAACCGGGGCGCTGCCCGGTCCGCTGTTACAGATATATATCTTTTTTTAAACGTTAATTTCTCAAAATCCACTGGAGCACATATATTGAGACCTACAAAAGGCACATCGGGCTACCAGTCCCTACAATTTTGCCAAGTTTCGTGCAAATCCATTCAGCCGTTCGGCCTAAAAGTGAGGCCAACCGCCCTATGGAAAACTCAATGTTAAAAACACGTTTTGGGACCCCCTTTTTTCTGGGCCCCCCCTTGACGAAACCCCCCCCAAATTCTCAAGGGCTGCTCAGAAACAAAATGTTCCATTTTCCAGAAAATTTCAGCCAATTCCGTCCACAAACGCAAAAGTTATTAGACATAGAATTTTCAAAAATCCCATAGGGAAAAAATCCTAACTATATATACCTACTGGCGACCGCCAGTAGGTAATATATATATATATAGATATAGATATATCCAAACAAAAGTTCGCCTGCAGTAAGGGAGCCCACACAGGTGAGTGGATCTTGCCTCAATTTATTCAGGGAAAACAACGTGAACAGCTAGGTGCTTCCCCAAATCATATTAAAGTCCTGCCCGACGCGTTTCATGTCGAGGACATTTCTTCAGGGGCTCAGGGCTTTGGCTTGGTTCCATCACTCGGCAGGTTTTGGCAGTTCATTTAAAAGCGGTATTTCCCGCCCAGGTGGGCGTGGCCACTCGAGTGGCCTGATGGTTAATGTAGTGCCGTTTAATACTTCAGTGAGTTGCCGTGTGGTCCCTGTTCACCAAATAACTCCCAAGTGGGTTGCTGACACTGTCGCTGCACAGGTTGCCATCTTCCTTCCTCGAATGGCATCACCTTGTCCCTTTAATTTTTTCGTTTATTGGTGAGGTCCTGAGCACGCTAACTCACTGGAGTAAGACTCATGCACTACAGCTACCAGCGGGCCACGGGAGTGACCGCGCCCACAAGGGCGGTGCTAAATACAGATATGAAGTGCTTCAAACAGCGTGACACGACTTCCAGCCCATGCCTCTGAAGAAGTGATCTCTCACGAAACGCGTCAGGCGCAGGCTGAATATTTGCCGTGAAGTTTGTTTTTAATCTTTTGCAACAGCCTTCAATAAAAGAAATTTGGCATATTACTTTCCTGAGATGTGGCTGACTCCTCAACAGGCAAACTTAGTTTTGGGATGTTTAGCGGTCTCGCCTGAGCCGCGTAGGAAGCCCGGATGCCCCAAAGCATCTCTGTACCGACGCCTAAAACGCCGGAATCAGATATCAGGAGCCGTTTTTTGAAGGACATTGACTGATGCAGATGGCAAAAACGAGCAACACAGCCCACTGGGGTTTTGAAATTTTTTCGTTTATTGGTGAGGTCCTGAGCACGCTAACTCACTGGAGTAAGACTCATGCACTACAGCTACCAGCGGGCCACGGGAGTGACCGCGCCCACAAGGGCGGTGCTAAATACAGATATGAAGTGCTTCAAACAGCGTGACACGACTTCCAGCCCATGCCTCTGAAGAAGTGATCTCTCACGAAACGCGTCAGGCGCAGGCTGAATATTTGCCGTGAAGTTTGTTTTTAATCTTTTGCAACAGCCTTCAATAAAAGAAATTTGGCATATTACTTTCCTGAGATGTGGCTGACTCCTCAACAGGCAAACTTAGTTTTGGGATGTTTAGCGGTCTCGCCTGAGCCGCGGAGGAAGCCCGGATGCCCCAAAGCATCTCTGTACCGACGCCTAAAACGCCGGAATCAGATATCAGGAGCCGTTTTTTGAAGGACATTGACTGATGCAGATGGCAAAAACGAGCAACACAGCCCACTGGGGTTTTGAAATTTTTTCGTTTATTGGTGAGGTCCTGAGCACGCTAACTCACTGGAGTAAGACTCATGCACTACAGCTACCAGCGGGCCACGGGAGTGACCGCGCCCACAAGGGCGGTGCTAAATACAGATATGAAGTGCTTCAAACAGCGTGACACGACTTCCAGCCCATGCCTCTGAAGAAGTGATCTCTCACGAAACGCGTCAGGCGCAGGCTGAATATTTGCCGTGAAGTTTGTTTTTAATCTTTTGCAACAGCCTTCAATAAAAGAAATTTGGCATATTACTTTCCTGAGATGTGGCTGACTCCTCAACAGGCAAACTTAGTTTTGGGATATATAGATATATATAGATAGATATATAGATATATATATATATATATATATATATATATATATATATATATATATATATATATATATATATATATATATATATATAAATTACACACGTCTAAAGAAAAAAAGTACACAGGCCTAGAAATAAACGCTAAAACAAAATAAGCAGGGCTTCTCACCCTGAGCACCTCAGCTTCAATCGCACTGTAACATGTTGAGAAAGAATCTCACCTGACTGTTTCTTCATGTACACAGTATACTGAGAGAAGCAAGATGGCGCCTCAGGCTTGCAATCTATTGCAGATGTAAGAAGGGCTGTCACAACAGTGCTCCCCTCACACTGGCGCACTACATTGATGAGCTGCTCTTTTTTCGTCAGGAAGTTCAGCATGCTATCTAAATCACCTTCTATCCGGTTTGTCCATTCTGTGACCCATACTCTATCAGACGCCCAGTTTAACAGAAGTGTGACCAAGCCTTCAGATCTAGCTCTGTTGTGGTGGCTGATTATTTAGATTCATAGTCTGGGAAAGGTTCACTCTCATGTATCTGCGGAACAGACTAACCAGCAATGTTGTGGGTCTTAGTGCAAGGAAGGAAATGGGTACCTTGCAATGCTTAATTTGACCCGGTGGTTTCCGGTATTCAGCCAGTGCTTAATTTGAGCCAGTAGTTACCGGTGTTGAGCCAGTAGTTACCGATGCTCAGCACCAGCACTTAATCATTGACACTAGCGCTTTCATGAGCACCAGTTAAGGACACATTAATTAAGAGGGAGATTAAGTGATTTGCATAGAATCACAGGATAATGAGCTAAAGCAGAGATAAGAACCTGGTTGCCGAGCTTTGAAATCTGCAGCTCTGGCCATTACACCACATACTCTCACCACTTTCATGGTTAGCAGTTGGTTCTGTTTTTGGTGACGCTAACAGGAGAAGTGGCCTGATGTAAGCCGCCTCCTGACGAGAGCCCCAGCACTCATTTTTTTACAAATTAACCACTGGTCCCTTGGCCGTTATTTGAATGATAAAATACATCAATAATGAGGGTACAGTGGGCCTCCCAGTTATCTGGTCCCAGATGCCACTGCACCGTTGCACCAATGGACACTATGCCACTGGATCTGCATGGCACAAGTGGAAGTTTTTAATCGTGACAGCATCTTTCGATTCTTATTTCTGTGTTGATGTTTGCTTCCTTCCAGGCCCTCAGACAAGCTGACCTGAACCATAACTACCTAAAACGCCATTGCATCTAGGTCAGTCAAGAGGGGTAGGGGGTGAAGTGCCTCTGTCAGTGGGTATGTCTACTTGTTAAGTATAAACAAATCAAGCTATACATGTATATGGTTGCCTGTCTATGCACCATAGCCTAATGGTACTCTCCTTTGACATAACGAGCATTCAAAGCAACATCATGGCTTTGGCTCACATAATAGGGGACTAGTTATGAAATACTGTGATGATGTATGGCAAGATTCCGACCCTCCCAGGGCATCTTCTTTCACAGAATGTTGACATTCAGATTCACTCTTGTAAACGAGGCCCTTCCTTAACATTTAGGGTAACATTCTGGCTTTCCCTCACAGATCAGTGCCCCATTTGTAACATAATGTAGGCATTCATGGAGACATTCTGCCCACTGAAGGAATGATAGAGGCCAGTGCATGACACACCATCGACATTCAAGGTGCCATTTTGGCTTCCACATGCAAAACAGAGGCCAATCCATGATATTCTTTGGGTAGTCAAGAGGAAACGCTGGCTATCCATTTGGTAATAGTGGGCCATTCTTTAGCCATTTACAACATCCTTGCTGACATTCTGGTATTATCTGGCATCATATTGGTCCATCCTTGACAAGCGGTGGTCGCTTAGGATGAAATACTGGCTATCGCAGTCATAATACTTGTCCATCTTTGATATAATGTGAGTTTTATCAAGGCATTCTGTCAGTCCCTTGTATAACAGTGTCAGATCATTGACCTATTTTGAACATTCTTGTCGACCTTCTGGCTAATTTTCGGATAATGGCTGCTCATCTTTTACATAACGTGGATATTAAAGGTTACAGTCAAGGCAAAATAAAGGCCTATCATGGTCATACTTTAAGCATTCTTGGCAACATTCAGGGTATCCCCTGCATAAGAGTTGCAATCTTTGACAGTCTGTGATAATTTCTGAAGGAACTCTGTATAATGATGGGCCTGAATGACTTACTGTCATGATTTGCAACACATCTTTGGCTGTTTCGAGTAGTAGGGCAGTGAAAATCCCTGCTAATACATGGTGATGATAAATGGACTTGAAAGGCCGCCAGCCATTTAAACTAGCGACACCAACCACTTAGCTGAAAATTGAGTGTCATCCAACTGCCTTTTAATCAATTTTTAGATCCTCCCTGTAACTTTTTGTTTTGCTAAATTAACTTTAACCAAAATGGAGCAGCAGAGTTGACTTTAAGGGGCAGTTTGACGCAAAAATGGCTCAAGGGGCTTGTAAATCAGTCCCTAAGTTCTATTTTGAACCACTGCTTTAGGACTTGAGAGCACAGTTTAGATTTGACATTTGGCCTAGCTGTAAGCAGACGAACTGATAACCCAACATAAATCTCATAACTACAAGCAACATTGGCCCACCTGCATCAACAATACCATTTGCGATTCCTTATTAGCGAAAAATAAGGATTCGCTAATAAGGAATAGCAAAAGGCTATGCATGAAGAAATCGCTATAAAAATTGCGATTTCTAAATATTCCTTAATTGCGACTCGCAAATTGCGAGTCGCAATTATGGAATACCTCCCCATTCATTTCTATGGGCCTAGAGGCCCATAGGAATGAATGGGAAGACATTCTCAGTTTGCGATTCGCAATTAGCGAATCGCAAATTGAGAATGCAATTTCAAGGGTGCAGGGGTGTCCAAAGGACACCCTGTTGCACCCCTGAAAGTGATCTGTACACGTATGTTGCGCACACACATGCCCTTAGGGCATGTGTGTGCACAACATGAAACTTTGAAAAATGCACAAAAGAGCATTTTTCAAAGTTTTTGCAAATTACCATGAAGTTGAACTTCATGGTAATTTGCTCCCCCTATTTGCGAAATCGCAGATTTTTTAACTTTCATGCATTGCATTTAAGGAATCGCTAAATGCGATTCCTTAAATGCAATCGCAATTTGAGAACTCGCAATTAATTCCGAATTCTCAAATTGCGAGGGCCTTGACCCTTGATGCATCGAAAAAGCAAATTTTGCCATCGCAAACGGACGATTTTTGAGAATCGCACCGTTTGCGATTGCAAAAGGCTTTGATGCATGTGCCTGATTATTTTCAAAAATGTGCCAGAAAGCCTGCTGAAACGATTCTCTAAGGGGATAAAAAAGGCATCCTCTAAAACCTATTTTTTTGTGTTTAATCGGCATTATTAAGGATAAAGTCCCATATAAGTGAGTTATAAATACAACATATGTATACAAGAAATCAACAAGCTTATTGAACAATGTTAAAATGATCTAAAGCTGTTCATGATTTTACATATTACTTTGGGAAATAAGGGAAGAAAAAAGAGAGAAAAAAAACGGGACATAAAACAATATTTGAAGACTGAATAATAGTAATACATATGTAATGAGGAATATGAACTTTTGAAATAAATAGTTGATAAGATAAAATAGATTTGAGAATATACACAGGAAGTAACAAAATATGGTAGTTTGAAATTTTCTGAGTGTGTAAAATAAGTATGTTGCTTAAAAGTTTATCAAACAAATTAGTTAGGGCAACCAATACAAATCTCTATAAACTTTTAGGAACCAAAAAGAGGCAAAGTCTATGTGCAATCTGTTATAATGACAAACATCGTACCACCAAGTTTTAAATGAAATATTAGAGAATAATTTCAAAATAATTGTAACTTGCTAAAAGGCTAAGCCCAACATGAGATCGAACAATCTATTATTATGTAAGCCTAAAATGGTAACAATGGAAAGACTTCAGAGAAAAAGTAATAAAGGAGGCATAGAGCATTGCATATTAAATATTATTGTAAGTTAGGAACAGAAGGATTCAGTGGGTGGATATAGAAAAAGAAGGTCCATTGAGTTTCAATTGGGCTGCTCACATGACCAGCTGGTGCCATAATTTTTCTTTGGAGAATTTGGCTATAGATGTAGTTGTATGATAGAGTCTTTGAAATAAAAATAATGAAGATTGAGTAGTGGTGGCTGTTCTGGAGACCTTGCATCTGAAACAAATTTTTGAAAAGGTGTGTCAAGAGGCAACCAGGGTCGGACTGGCTACTGGGAGTTTTGGAATACTGCTGAGCTGGGGGCTGATTTCGTTGATGGGGACCTGCGTGTGCTGAACGAAATTCGTTTTGCTTTGTTTATTTCAAAGCAGGCGCAGGTCTCCATCAACAAAATCAGCCCCCACAGCAGTGAAATCAGCCCCCAGCCTAAAAAATGACATTTTCGTGTATGGATTGTACTGCTTTCTAAATAGAATATTGACTTTGACTCAGTATAGCCGTATTGCCTGCTGCTGCGGCAATACCACTTGTTAAAGCCTATAGCGAGGGAGAGGGCCTTTAATACCCAGTATAGCATGAGGCAGAAAGGCTATAACCCTATTAGAACATTCCACCCACTGAGGGAAGAAATGATCTAAAATAAGAAGCAAGAGACAGAAAGACAGACATTACAATGTTTGGGCAGAAAGTTGATACCAGCTATTATAAACCTTGGGCTACTCCATTATCTTTAAATGAGCTCCCAACAATACAATGAACTACTGTGTCCTAAAACATAATCTGCTAAAATGTTCTCTTTCCATTACTATGTAGAAACCCTTCAGTGTCATATAGCCACATGTTTAATGGCTGTGATAAGATTTTCCAAACCTGGTTTGATGGCACTGGGTCACTCATTTCTAGATATCATTCTTTTCTCATTACTAAAAAGAGTACCACTGACTTGAGTGTCATTACAGTTAAAAACTGCATGCGTTCTACAGCAAGCAATATATGATTTTTTTTAATACACAGTTCTTCTACTTATTATTAATATTAGTATTAGTAGTAGCAGTAGTAGTAATAGTAGGCTTAGAATTAGAGTAAACATCACACAGACACACATACACACACAAACACACACAAACGCGCCATTATGCTAAAAATGCTGCCTCATTTAAGATTTCGCATAGTCCACTTCTGAAGAAGTAATTGTCTTTGAACTCTTTGGTACATATGATAAATAGGTGTGCTCTCTGTTCCTGCGTGGTTTACTCCCTCTTACATTGTCATATATTTTCAGAAGCACTAGCATGGATTTGTAGTCAGTGTAGGCATAGACATTTAGAACTAATTGGAACGCGGCATTTGTTTTTTTCTAACAATGTCACTAACAATACACAACATGAGATCTCTGTCTGAGCCACTAATTAAATTTGCCTTTCGAGCAAGCAAACCTCATTAAAGGTTTTTAAACTCTTTTGCCAGGGCATAATGTTATAGACCTAAAAATACTGTATGCACAATTCTTTAACTGTAACACACATAACAAGTCAGAATACCAAACTAGGAGCTGAAATTAAGATGTGCAATTTCGGGAATGCAATTTACTCTTCCTCAAGTAGAGTAAAAACAGAATTACAATCATTTCCAGCAAATCTGTAGAACAATGACTGCTGTGAGAGCAGGTTTTTCATTTGCTACAAACCATCTCCATGGCAATCCAACTGTCAAATGTTCTGCCCTTTTTTTAATTCATGAGTCTCTTTTTTTTACAGTGAAAAATACAATTGTGAGAGAGGCTTTTTTAAAGAGCAAGCGATTCATATTTCCTTTTTTTTTATAAATGTATAAAATATTTTACATTCAGAAGAATATGGAACTAAATATCAAACAGTAGACATGGAGCCACTACAAATAATTACCATTGTGTTGATTTTTTTAAAACATTTTTATTGCCATTCTCAGATTGCTGTAGGAATCAAAACAACAAGATATCAGGCAATCGTCTTTAAGTGAAAAAATATCCTGGAAACACTGATGAGATTTAGTATTCTAACAATCTATTCTATTTCATCATTGTTTCTATATTCCATAAATATTAAGTCCTAAAGTTATGTATGGCTGTGAGCGGCCAAAGCTTACCAGCCTTGGACTCCAGAATGTGTCATGCTTATGGTGACTACAGCCCTTAGCCCAATAAATAGGTTTCTGCAACACCTTGCCCTAAGTCATACCCCTAAGCTAAACCTCCAAGGCAAGCCACCCCACCTGAGCAATGTCTAGTTTAGTCACCTTCAGCGATAAGATCAAGATGCATTTAGTATAACTAATTGCATTTTAGCATAAGAATGATAGCCAGCTTAGGCGACTTGGGGCATATTCCATCCCACCACCATCAGCAATGGTCTCATCACACCTCCCCAAAAATAACTGAATAACAGAAACAGTGCATACTGTATGAAAGTGGGCTGGGAAGAGTCTATGTAATGTGTAATTGCTGTTTCCTGGCACAATAGACCCTAAATAGATATTTAAATTGGATTAACCTGAATCCAGATGAGTTTCCAACCTCACTGGATAACATCCATTCTTCATTACATATCTCACCCACATCTACCTCCAGTGTGGCAAGTAGGGTCGAAAAAGTGTCAGGCATGGTATCAATGATGTACATATTTAGGAGTTAATTTTGGACACCAAGGACTGTCTCACAGCCTTTACTTTGAGAGGGTGTAATCCAGGGATTGCATAGAGATTTTGCATCTAGTGAAAGATGGCATGCTTCAATGGTAGATATCTGAAGAATTGAGCCCTAAGGAGCTTGGAATCTTGCTGGAGGTCTGCAAATGTGTATTTAAGACTGGTGTATGACATCCTTGAGTCTCATCAAAGTACACCATCAAGGATATCTATGGGAATAGCTTGCCAACCCACAGAGGGGTCTCCCTGGTCATCAGAAAATGCTAGTGAATCACCCCAAGTTATTCCATCCACACCTCAATTACCAATTGAATTGAGGCAGGTTTGTGTTCAGAAGATTTCCCCTGTGAAAATAATGTAGTGGACACATGTCACCTAACGTCTATCCCTCGGTCCTATCTTGTTTATTAGCCTGGGCGCCGAAGAACTAGCCAGCTCCAAAAGAAGCTCAGCACAGTTGTACCGAGGCATGCCAATCCTATAAATCTAAAAATGCAAAAAAGAACAAATGATGGACAGAATGCTGAACAATGTCAAGCATTCAACATTAGTAAAGAGATCTGGGCCTAAATCATTAGTTTTTTTTTGCTCACCACATCATTCCATCTGAGATCCAGCAATATGCAAATCAGTCTTATGGGAAAGGTCCCACCCGAATTGCCAGGGGGAGGATGGATGGATGGATGGTGGAAAAACTTATAAAAATATTTAAACAAATATATATTTAAAAAATAATAATAATAACAATTCATTGTTGGTTTATTAGAGTACTGTTAGAAACCCATTGGGAGGCAAGAATGTGCATGATATACATATAATACAATGATCATCAAACAATATTAAACTGATGTTCAGAGAAAAGTTTTAAAAAATGGACAAAAATAAAAAGGCATAGCCCTCTCTTATCAATCTCCATAGAAAATGGCTTTGAATGAAAACTGGAATAAAGCGTGGCTGTACAAAATGAACGCCACTCCCGTGGTCAACCGTCATCAGCAAGCAAGGAGCCATGGCCAGTGGCCACAACAAAGAACATGTGCAGGCCTATGGAAAAAGCCCACTACCTGACTAGTCACTGGCCACATGGTCAAACAACAAGCAAGGAGCTATGGACACAACAAAGAACACAAGCAGCAGGCCTATGGCCAAAGCACACGGTCTGGCTACAAAAAAATGGCCACTGACCTCATGGTCAAACACCAACAACCAGTACAGAGACATGGCCACAACTGGCCTAAAGCAAAAGGACACTGGCTGGATACACACAATGGCCACCATCCAAAATGTCAAACAACAACACCAAGTAAGGAGGCTTAGACAACAAAGAGCAAATGCAGACCACATGCATGACTGGCCACACCCTATGTCATCGGCCATATGGTCAAAAAGCAAGGTGGCCTGGAAACACATGTAGGCCTATGGACACCGACTACACAAAATTGACCCTATCCACAAGGCATGGAGAACAAAGACAAATGGTGGCCCTTGGTAACCACACTCACTGGCCAGACAATGCGGCATGGTAACACTAAAGAAAACACTACCATTTACTTAACAATGGCAACAATGAAAATTAACTGAGCTATAAAAAATGCACAAAACACATCCTCCCAGGGCATCAAATAATACCCACCTATACACTTTTCACAGAAAATAACCGAGAAATACCAGACAAAAAAAACACATTTTTAATTAGTCCAATGTTATTTCCTGCCTTAAATGATGTATTAAAGCAAAATATACCACTGAAACTGTTGTTTCATACACCCATGACTAGTACTGGGCCTATTGACTGGATTGCCATTTGACAGACTAGCCCACATAGCAAAATAAATTAGTATATTGCACATTTATTAACTAACATAAAGAAAATGTATTGAACTGTGCAACATATTTCCTTTACAAAAGATTAAAAATGAACTGCATAAAATAACTAGGCTCCTATTGAAACTGCAGGCCATCCGCCACAACAGATGTTAAAAATCAAATAAAAGTACAATTAAATACTTGTGCATGCCATCTATCAAACAAACAACACCCTTAAGCAACCGTTTTTTAATTTACCTGTGATATCACAAAAACAAAGTCCTTAAATCCAATGGTATATGTACAGCAGACAAAGAGAGTAATCTTTCCAGCTCTAAATCCAAATGGAAATTGACCAGGAGATGGACAAAGCACTGGGAGGACCCTGCTGGACAGGAACAGGAAGTTGCAGTCTCTAGGGCACTTCCTTCCTTTTGAAAAATTTTAAAGATCAAAAAAGACTTCTCGCACCAAAGAAAACAACTTGAATGATCCATTGGAGTAAAACATTAACACCAAAACAACTTTTTGAGTTGATTTAGATGCTTCTTGAGTAGAGAATCTGCTCGAGGTGTAGCTGCGGGCAATCAAGCTCGCCAGCATCATGAAAATGACTCAGTCGCTGCCAAGAGCCTAGCTAGTGGCCGACAAACCTTGTGCATGCTCACTAGCGCTGGGCAGCTCTTGTGATGCCTGCCAGTGTGCACCAAAACAAGTCTTCCACGTGCCAATGGAAAAAAAGTCTGCCACGCACCACAAGTCAGATTTTTGGTGGAAACTCCACGTTACACTCTTAGCGTGGAGTTCTTTAACTCTCCAAACTCCACCAGTGGAGTGAATTTACCACCAAGGCATAATCAGCATATGCGGCAGACCTTGATAGAAGAATTGGGACTCATTACAGAAGAGTACAGGATAAAGTTTGGAGACACATAAAGGTCAAAACCAGACATAGGTGAACTTTGTGCATTTTCAGTGAAAGCCCTAGATGGCTGGATACAATTCAATGAGCTAGATGCTTATTATGGCCTATATAATTTAATTATGAAGGAGCACATTTTAACTCATTGTGCCACAGGGAAATTGCATTAGTATTGGATGAATTCTATGTTGGCTTCTCCCAGAGTGCTGGGTCAGAGAGCTGACAAATGTGCCAGAACCAGGTTGTCCAGAAAGACTTATTGTGGGCATGACCAGGAAAGGGTTCATAGACTACCCAGGTAGGGAAGGAGGTGAGTAACATACCAGAAAAAAATAAGGAGTTCTTTAACGTCCCCATAAAACAACTCGGAGGATGGGCCTGACACTTCTCCAGTCCAAAGGAAAGGATACTAGGGTAGAAACTGGGTAATGTCATGACTGTCATCAGGCAGGTCATAAGAAAGGAGATGCAGCACGCTCTAAAAAGTTCCCAATGGTCGACAGCCCAAGGGATTTGCTAACATAGGAGTAGGGGTAGAAGTGAGACACCAGAGGTTACACAGAGGCTACTTTCGTTTTCCTGGGAAGGATGAATATTGAAACTCTGGTTGTCTTGCCGTCAAGCTTGGAGACGTATAGACAAAGGGAAAAGATCATTGGGACTGAGGTAGAGGCTCTGCCAGATACTGGTACAAGTGTTCCTATGGTGGCAGCTAGACTGGTTTCCCCAAACCAAATGTAGCTTGGTGTCAGTCACAATGTTATCAAATGCTGTTAATGAGACTAATCTCCATCCAATGGCCTTGGTAAATTTAGAATAGGGAGGGGTTAATAACCCAAAGAAAGTTGTTGTTTCACCTGCCATCCCAGTGGATTGTCTGTTTGGACATGATCTAGAGATTTCTGCATGGGCAGAGATGGAGACGAAGGATTGTGAAGAAATGCTGGGTTTCCGTTAGTAGGTGTGTTTTACCACTAGAGCACAGACAGCCCGTCAAGGAAGTCATAGGGGCTTTGATCCTGAAACGGTAGACCAATTGAACCCAAACAAGAGCAAGGGCAAGAAATCTGGTAAGGCCACTTCTAAGTGGTACATAACAACAAAAGAGTACCAGAGGGTCTAGAAGGAAAACAATGGGTTTGTGGTTTGTGAAGCCAAACAACAGTAACCCTTTCAACTGACCTATAGAGAAAGGTATTCAATGACACCCTGATAGATGGTCAGAGATACCCATCAGTCACCATTCGGAAGCGCCCTTCATCATTTGGGATTCTTCCAAAACCATCTACTCAGATGTATTGTTCTCAAAAAGAAGGAGATCAAGTTGTTAATAGATCCCTTCAGTTGAGAAAACAGGTAGTATGGTGTACCACTTCTCAAGGTTAGTTAGTGGTGGAGTGTGGGATGACTGGTGGAGTGCAGTGCAATAAACTGGGTGAAAATAATAATATAAAGAGTGTGTTTAAAATTGGATGAGGGAGTACAGAACAAAATGTATTCGGGTGATACTCACTCCGCCAGGTTCTATTTCTAGACAGTTTATTTCTTCAACTGTCTTAACAAATTTTTTAACGTTGGCGGAGTATCACCCGAATAAATTTTGTTCTGTATTATTATTTTCACCCAGTTTATTGCACTGCACTCCAACTGAAGGGATCTATTAACAACTTGATCTCCTTCTTTTTGAGAACTGTTGTTTGGCTTCATACACCACAAACCCATTGTTTTCCTTCTAGACCCTCTGGTACTCTTTTGTTGTTATGTATCTGTTGGGGACGTTCCCAGAGGTTGGTCTTTAAATATTCCCCTGGGTCCCATTTCACCATTGTGTTGTTATTGTCACTTCTAAGTGGTTACAGGGCCAGGAGGAGAGCTCTGAGGGAGATGCCCTAGTGCCTGAGGAGGGAACTGCAGCTGATGGAGTCTAGCCTGACTTGGCAGAACTTACGTGCATGAGGACCCTCCAGAGAGTACTTATGCTAAGGGCAAAAGCAGTGCCCTCCTCTGAGGCTCTGGGCAGCAAGCTGCAAGGCGAGAAGAGTGAGATGCAGCTGTACCCACAGGGTCTACTGGGAGGATGGGCTTCCGTACACTAAGGCTTCAGACCCCAAACCAGAACAGCCAGGAGAATGGCGGCCCCACAAATGTACAGAGAGTTCCTCCTTACTTTGGCCCATGACATCCCCCTCGCTGGACATTTGGGACAAACCAAAACCGGGGACAGGTTGGTAACCCATTTTTATTGGCCCCAGATGACTGAAAAAGTGAAGTTGTTTTGTCACTCCAGCGTGACCTGTCAAGTCAGTGGCAAAACAGACTCACACCCAAAGATTCCTCTAATTCCACTACCAGTGGTTAGGACTCCCTTTGAGAGAGTAGGGATTGACATTGTTGGTGTCCTTGACCCTCAGACTACATCTGGGAATAGAATCATCCTAGTGGTATTGGACCACCACTAGATACCCAGAGGCAATCCCCTTCAGGACTCTTCACTAGGGTTGGATTTCCTAACAAGATGGTCTCTGATGAATGGCCAATTTCAATCTGCATACCTAAAAGCTATGTGGAATGAATGTGGTGTGAGCTAAAAGTTCACTACACCCATCACCCCAAGACAAATGGTTTAGTTGTTAGTCAACAAAACCATTAGAGGCATGAATGGTAATGGGCCTCCCTGAATAACTCAGAAGGAGATGGGATGTGATGTTAACTTGACTTCTGTTTGCATACCGAGAGGTACCACAAGAGGGGATTGGATTTAATCCATTTGAACTTTTGGTTTGGTCATCCAGTAAGGGGTCCCATGAGTCTTGTAAGGGAAAGATGGAAGAGAGCTCTCAAAGAGCCAAAGCAGGACATGGTGGACTATGTGCTAGGTTACCCTTACGCATGGCAGAGTACATGACAAGGGCAAACAAAAATGTAGAGGCCAGCCAGGATCTTATCAAGCACTGGCATGAGCAGAAGTCTGCAGTTGTGGAGTACCATCTATGTCAGCTGGCGTATGTATTGGAGACTGTGACTCACAGGGCCCTTCAGGACAAGTGGACTGGGCCTTATCCAATCTAGGAGAAGAAGGAAAATGTCACCTACTTGGTTGACTTAGGCACCCCAAAGAATTCTCATAGAGTCCTCAATGTAAATTATCTAAATTCTCACCAGGACAGAGCTGACATGATCATGCTCAGGCTCACTGATGGAGGTCGGGAGGAAGACAGTGAACCCCTCCCTGAACTACTGCCAAACAATCCCCAGGATTGGTCAGTTGAAGTTGCAAAACAGCAATCTGGCTGCAGGCAAGTCCTGGGCCACTTTGGTGAGCTCTTATTCTTAACCATGGACAGACAACATGGTATATCCATAATGTGGACACTGGTGACAGCCTCTCTGTCAAAAATAAAATTTACTGGTTATCAGACCACGTTAAGGCCCGCATTAAGACTGAGGTCGGCAAGATGTTAGAACTTGGGGTTATTCAACCTTCTGAAACTAGCCCAGTGGTACTTGTTCCTAAACCTCACTCCAAAAATGTGAAACCTGAGATAAAGGTCTGTGTGGATTACAGTGGTCTCAATACAGTTACAAAAACTAATGCGCACCCGATTTCAAAAGAATATACATTGATTGATAAGCTGGGTGAAGGAAATTTTTTGACTACCTCTGATTTTAACATTGGGGTACAGGCAGATTAGATTCACCCAGGGAGCAAAAGAGAGGTCAGCATTTTCAACCCGTGAAGACCACTACCAGTTCAAAGTTTTGCCTTTTAGACTAGAACATACATCTGCCACCTTCCGGAGATTGGTGAATAGATTTCTTTCAGGATTGGTTGACTTCAAAGAAGCATATCTAGATGATATAGCTGTCTTTAGATTCACCTGGGAGGATCACGTAGCCCACCTCAAGGACATTTTATAGGCACTGCATTGGGCAGGCCTAACTATCAAGACCAGCAAGTACCAGACAGGACAGAGTTCAGTTGTATACCTTAGCAGGCTTAGAGGTGGAGGACAATTACAACCTCTGTAACCCAAGATACAGTCTATTCTGGGCTCGGAAGCTCCAAAACTCAGACTCAAGTCAGGGCCTTCCTTGACTGGACAGCTTTCTAGAGGAGGTTTGTGGCCCCACTGAATGAACTTACCTACAAGAAACAGCCTATGAATGTCATATGTACCACAGGATGCCAGAAGGCCTTTGATACCCTGGAAGAAGAAACATACTCTGCATTATTACTGAAAGCACCTGACTATGGAAAGAAGTTTGTTGCGTACAAAAACAAAGATAAGAAGCATTTGGCACATCAGGAACAGTTGGTTTAATTAAACACTGAAGCTGTGAGTACAGCATAGAGAAACGGGTCTGAGGACTGACTCAAAGTACAATCGTTTTGAGGATCTTTACATATATTGCTGGGATCATCAAATAACAAATCATAGATCTTGTTTAGAGAGAGGAATATGGGCCTAGTCATGGAGCCATAAATTGCTCCCACCTGATGACAAATGCAGGTCTGTCTTGACCTTGGGTGGACATAATGAAGGCCAGTGGGTAACGTGTCCAGCTGTCCAGCATGGGGAGGGTGTGATCACTGCATGCACTGTCTGTGCTGTGTCCTGATTGTTCCAAACTTCATGTGGCATCTAACTTTGTAATGTTTTGGGAACTCACGCCCCTCCATCCATGTGTATTCCATTGGTTCCAATCTCCCTGGATCATTGTAGTGTCACTGCCAATCTAAATTGGATTTTTCCTGTTCGCGCATTTGTTCTGCTGGTTTCTTGCCTCCCAACCTATGATTTGTCAATTAGTTGCCTCAGACGTAGTTCACAGGGCCTGGCTGACCACATATTTCTGACTCTGGTTTGATGTAGAGGTCACCTTGGGTGAGTTTGACAACAGTGATTCAATTTCCTTTTTATGCACACGTCTCATTGTGTACATCGGCATCAACATTACCAAGTTTATTGTCCAAAAATACACTTCTGAACATGGGATTGGGGCAGTGTAAGCAAACACCAATGATGAGGGCCAGGATCAACCTGTTGCCTATAGCAGCATGCAACTCCTCCCTAGAGAACAGCATTGGATTGCCATTGAGAGGGAAGCATTTGCTGTGACTTAGTATCTGAAGAAGCTGAGTCCCTACTTGTTTGGGACTTACTTCAAGGTTTAATCTGACCACAGGCCTCTCATATGGCTGATGCAGATGAGAGGCAAAAACAGAAAACTGGTGAGGTGGTCCATTTCCCTACAGGGTATGGACTTTACAGTGGAACACAGACAAGGGACTGACTATGCAAATGTAGATGGCCCTTCCATGTTTTTATACTAAGATGACAACTACCAGTGGATAGGTTAGTTGCTCATCACCTTATGTCTAGTTGGGGGGTCAAGTAGGAAAGGGCCTCTTTTTGTATAGTCACTCCCACTTTTTGCTCCAAATGCTGATGTTTATGACTAACCCTAGGTGGAGTTGGCGGAGTGCCACTCCAGGGAGTTCCACAGAGTTGAAAAAAAACTCTGTGGAACTCCGCTGAGCCAAAATTAAAAAAAGGGAAATAATGTACCTGCTCTGGTGTTCCCAGGCTGCCCTTCTCCTCGCCATGGTCTCCTCCTTGCCGGTTGCAAACCCCTACGTTGTACGTCTTGTGAGGATTGAGCATGTGTGCTTGTGCATGCACATTCCTTCCAAGAAGTACTAAGTATGGGTTTGTGATGCCGAGGACGTGAGGACAGTGAGGAGGAGAGACCATCAGAGGGAGGAGGGCAGCCTTGATATGACAAAGTAGGTAAGTGATTAATATTTCCTGTTTTTGGGCATGCGCTCAGGGGCTAACTCCGTTACACCACAGAGTCAGAGTGTTTGCCTGAACTCTGCTTTCCCAACGGAGCACAGATTTGGCAAAACTCTGTAAACTCTGCTGGTGAAGCGGAGTGCGCCACTCGGCCTTTGTGATGACTCTGATAGTATACTGGGGCCTGCTGCTCAGACCCCAGTGACTCTGCTCACTCCTAATTCTGTTATGTTTGATTTGGTTATCCCAAATAGGCCAAAACGTCACCCCTTTATAAGTCTCTGGTGTCTAGTACCCGGGGCTGCATTACGGTTTCTTGCCCCCTGGATGACCCATGCAAACTACGGACAACAGGTCTGCCATGGGAGACTGTAGCCGCAGTGCAAGCTGCTTGAACTCAACTGTGCCATATGTGGCAAAGTCACCTACATTGCCTCTAATGTATGTAATACACACCTAAGGTAGGCCTCCTCACCCCAGGAGTCAGGGTGCATTATATTTAAAGTATGGACATATAAGTGCAAGCCAATATATGCCGCTGTAGTGGCATTCTCCTTTGGAAACTGCTATATCTGTTAGCAATTCGTAGGAAAACATGGGCTGCCAACCGGGCATTTTTGAGTTTGGCAGTTCCATTATGGTACTACTAAAATAAGTAATGTTTGGTATCAAACAATGTTACTCATCATCCCTAACGTACCTTAGAGGTTGCCCCCTGGTTGCCCCAGATTTACTGTGCTCTGGCTGACCAGCCCATGCTTTTATCGAGCCTGCTGCTGCCAAGGCAGGATTCTGACTTTCTTCCAGGCTGTGAAATCACTTCCAGGAGTCAAAAACTAAGGCTGGGCAGGAAGGAGGTCACACTTGTCTCATCCCCAGCTGCAAGTGAAGTGGCACATCAGAAAAGTGAGCTTCAAAGGCTGCACTGTCTCTGATATGCATCTGGGCTGGTCCCCTGTACAGGAAACAGCCTTTCCCTTGCCCCAGGCATACTTTCACCCAGGCAAGGTGCAAAATTAGGTATGTAGTAGGTGTACACCCCCAGGAAGGCTGGTGACACCCCTATGGTGGGTTGCCTTGGCTGTACTCCTTGCATTTAATTCTTCCATCTTTATGAGGGCCAACATAGTGGGTTCTGGGTAGAAAAGGTGCCTACACCGCTGGGTAAGGTCACCTCAGAGGAAGACTAGCTGCAGGGACTAACTGCCAATTGGCTACTAGGTCTCAAAATCCATAACTCCAATAAATATAGGATTTAAGTGACCCCTGACACCAGAACCTCAGATTTGACCAACATACTTCAAAGAAGGACCAAGAGGAGCCCTGCGTCACGAACAACAGAACTTTGCTCATCAGCACAAAGTAAATGAGGGATACTTTGTCCCTGAGGCAAGAGACTTGGAACTCAGTGAACAACCCTTAACCTTGGCCAAAACTCAACAATCTTGAAGAGAGGGACCCTTGTGGAAGCCAGAAGCACCCTCATTCTCCTCTGGACAAGTGGCACTAGTTCCCCTGCAAACTGCAGGTAAAAACATTCACCGGATCCCTAAGACCGCGGACTGTTAGGCCCTCCAAGGGATCGCCCAAATCCAGGTGGTCCTGTGCACTGTGGGAGTTGTGGTCTCACCCAGCCCGAAGTTTCAGGCCACTACGCTACTATCCCAGTGAAGTTCCAGGCCCATTTCATTGTATTTACTGCTTCCAATGCTTGCTGGTCACTAATCCGTTAACCAGCCCCTAACTCCATGCTACATCTACAGAGAACACCGTGCAACCATCATCTGACATCAGCAGCTATATACCTGGTATAGTTTTACATTTTGTTTCTTGCAACACCGTTTAAGCAGCAAAAACAACAGCTCCAGTTCAGCAAACTCCACCGGAGAAGCAGAATTCTTCACCCACCCCTAATACCATGGAGTTATGGGGAAAGTTGATGGCTTCAACAGTAGAAATGTGGCTCAAGGAAATTGCATATGTTACGAAAGATGAAACACATAAATTTGCCAAAATGTAAGACCATGTTCTGATATATTTAAATGAGGAGAACAAAGGTTTAATGTGTCCAAACAGACTATGTGCACTGGGACTCTTGGACATATCATCAGGTTACAAGCCATGTGGAACCAGTTGGGGGAGAAATTATGGTCCAGAACCTATTTCTTTATGATCCAATTCAATCAGTACATATTTATACAATTATATGTTCATGAGCGTTCCTACTGAATACGCTCCAACGCATAAATGAACTAAGTCACTTTAAAGAGTAAAGAATATCAAAACAACAACAGTACATCAGGTAAGAGTACAATATTTAATAAATTGTTTCTAATCAAATAGTTAATGATCTACAAAATTTCTCATTGATTCAGAGGCAAAAGGTTGCCCAAACGGAGCGTGCACAAAAGAAGTGATCGAAAGTGTGTACAGTGAATAAAGAAAGAAAGGAAATTCAAGACAATAAATAGACAAATTGTTCACATTAGTATTCTGTAATTACGGTCTCACAATTTTCCGTATCACAAAAACCTGGCCCACAAAATAATAGTTGATAACAACTGATATCAGAATAAACTAGATACAGACAAACATGTCTATTGTGTGCACTTTTTTAGTTGCAAATGTGGGTCCACGGTGGGAATAGTATAGTCGACGTTTCGACTCGACTTATGGTCGTCCGGTAAATTAGACCTGGACCGTGCGAGTCTTCATCAGGATAAACATTAGTAGGGCAATCAAGGGTTAAAGATGACCCTATAAAGGATAAAAAGGGGATTACCCTGTTGTAGTGATGTACTGCAAAACCAATTAAAATCCCAAGGGCAGTATCCTTACCCAAAGGTTATTGGCCAAGCAAGGAGCCCTCCTTGGTCAGCCGAGTGGGATTCAATTCTAAAAAAATAATAATGCAGAATATGGACATTTAGTTCCATTGAACCATGCGTACATAGCTATCACATGGGTCTGTCCAAAATATTACCTTTCGAAGATGAATAAATCATCCATCGGATTTTCTTCAAGGGTCCAATGCTGAGGATACTTCCTCTCAGCCGTTTCTTGGACTCGCCTTTACTCCCTGTGCCACCCGATCAGGAAGCTCTATATAAGACAAGGTTTCCATAAGGGAATAGCCAACACAAGCTTATAGTCACTCGAGGAGTTCAATACTTAAAAGGTCTCTATATTACGAGAATCTACCTTAAATCGGTGGCTTGATTCCAAAAAACGCTCCTGTCTCACACAGATCAGGAAGCTATATCAAAGGGGAAAAAACGTCATTAAAAACGGGTTCTCGTAGTCTCATGCCTCCAGACTAACGCGGTAGACTAAACCTACGAAGACACATTTAGGAAGATCTTACCGAGCTACCGTTGTTGCAAACTTCTAGAAACAAACGTCGACGATACTATTCCCACCGTGGACCCACATTTGCAACTAAAAAAGTGCACACAATAGACATGTTTGTCTGTATCTAGTTTATTCTGATATCAGTTGTTATCAACTATTATTTTGTGGGCCAGGTTGTTGTGATACGGAAAATTGTGAGACCGTAATTACAGAATACTAATGTGAACAATTTGTCTATTTATTGTCTTGAATTTCCTTTCTTTCTTTATTCACTGTACACACTTTTGATCACTTCTTTTGTGCACGCTCCGTTTGGGCAAACTTTTACCTCTGAATCAATGAGAAATTTTGTAGATCATTAACTATTTGATTAGAGACAATGAATTAAATATTGTACTCTTCCCTGATGTACTGTTGTTGTGGTGATATTCTTTACTTTTTGAAGTGACTTAGTTCATATATGCGTTGGAGCGTATTCAGTAGGAACGCTCATGAACATATAATTGTATAAATATGTACTGATTGAATTGGATCATAAAGAAATAGGTTCTGGACCACTGTTTATCTTTACCGTATAATACCCAGGTCCGTATCCTTCTGGGTTGCCCCATTTCATTAATGGGGGAGAAATTATAGCAATGACATTAGCATCTTCTGAGGCGTGATGCCATAAGGTGGGAAAAAATGATAGGGTGCTACTCTGGAGGGTATCCCGTTATAAAACTGCAAATCGGGCCTGCAAAAATAACAATTTTGATAGGCCTAAATATTCCTTTTTGATATTTGTAAGTCATCCCTAAGGTAGGCCTAAGTGCCCATAGGGTTGGGTGCCTAGGATTAAAATGAAGGACATGTGGATTGTATGTTTTACAAGCCCTGGTAATGAAAAACACCCAAAGTTGTTTTTCACTACTGAAGGGCTTGTATTACCATAAGATTAAACTATTAGATTTCAGAAGTGCTAACTGCAGTTTGAAAATAGATAGAAGAGCGGATCGGCCTATCACATTCATAATTATATTAAATCTAAAACATTGCCAAAGTTAGATTTAGGATAACTATTAAGGTCTGCTTTTACTTGAAAGCCTCTAGGCAGCTTTTCTTTGTATGCCAACAATTGTCACCTTACAGTCTGCTTGCTTCCCCCTTAATTAGCTGTCGACATCAATTAGGAACAGAAAATAAAAGGGCCATCTCCTGGGAGGAGATATGACCTCCACTGAAAGTTGGGCCTGAGGGCTGTGTAACTGACACCAGGCCAGCCTTCTTACCAATGTTTGTTAGTCAGCCTGTCCCTGCCCTAATTCCAGTAGGAGTATCATGAAGGGGAGTATTGCCCCAGGGTGGAACACAGGATTCTGACCAGGGGAGGAAAGGTCATGCCATGGTAAATTTATGGAGAGGGATGCATTCTGGAATAGTTTAAGGCCAAACCCTCAGGCACCAGAGGAGGTGATGTTAAAGTGAGTATGGTTACCCCAGGGAACTTTTTCCCTATTGGACAGGAAGTCTCCCCATATACAAGCTTGTGTAAAGCATAAAGATGGCACCCTTGCAGAACTTCCTCAAAACATCACTGGACCTGTGGAGAACAGGAGAATGACTGGACCTTCTCCTGCTTAAATAAATGAAAAAAGAGTGGATCCCAAGAGTTCTGTTAAGCTCTGGATACAAAAGCTGCAAGAAGCCTTCCCCAAAGAAGAGCTCAGCTGACCAATTCCAACTGGATTTGCCCTGGATCCTGCTGTGGCTTCTGTGAGATTGAGTCTGAACCCACCAAGAGGTACCCAAAAGGTCCAGGATCATTGGCTGGTGTTAGAATACACACTTCTTCCCTTACAATTGCAAATATGGAAGTTTTTCATAAATGAACCAGATGTTACTGCAGGACTGTTGGGGAACCAAAGCTGCTCACATCATATATGGTTGTATTTAATGTACTTGTTTGCCCCAATGAAAGCAGCTCAACTTCAAAAGTTGCTAAGTCTCACCTGGAGGAGTTCACAGGGATCAATGCAGAGCAGCACCCTGCCGACGTCAATCCCTTTGTTGCATCCAGATGGCAGTTCACTCTGCCGACTACAAAATTCCTACTGAATAAAGACTCAGTCAGAAGGTAAAATTTTCACCAGGACAAACCTGGTCCCTGTGTCCAACCCACACTCCACTGTGGTCTGCCTTAATATTTGACTGTGGCCCAGTCTTGCCTGCCAGATACCCATGGCCTGCATTTTGCATTTTTTGGTGTTAGAAAACTTTAAAATTTCTAAAAATCATATCTCTAGTTCCCCTAATTGGATTTTTGTCGTTTTGGTGTCTGTTTATTAAAATTCATAGTGTGTTTATGAATTAGAGTGTGGTTTTTATTTTCTTGTGTTTTTCCTTATTAATAAAGGCGGGCAGTGATAAATGCTTTACACTTGTTTCCTTTGAGTTAAGCCTGACTGCTATGTGCCACTGCTATCCAGGACCAAGCTAAGATTTAATGTAAAGTGACCTAACTGGACCTGATAAAGAATAGTAACATTATTACTTGGTAAGGTTTCACAACAACTCCAACTAATAATCCACTTTCTCACAAAATCTAAAACTGAATAGTGAAAAAATGAAATATTACTTTTTGGGAAAGTCTTCTGGGGTTGGTTACATTTATGGTGACCCTCAGAGCAAATTAAACCTCTTGCACCTTCTTCCTTGGCTTGAAACCTTGGCATTTGGTTCGATCCCAACTTATCATTTGAAGATCAAATCCCCTGTGTTCTAGCCACCTGTTTCTCTAATCTTATGACCCTAAGGCAAGTCCTCCCCCTGCTTTCGAGGATAACTGCACTTGGGAAACTGTAGCTCATTCACGTATTACTTCCAAGCTAGACTAGAGGAATGTACTTTACTGAGGCTTGCCTACATCTTGGGCATATACACAACACATGGTTTAAAACTCTACAGTATGACTGGTTCTCGACTTACTACCTCGTCAGTCAGTCTCTGAACATCTGACAAATCTGCACTATCTCTATAATAAAAAGGACGTTTATTGAACGCATGAGGATTTGTCTTTGGAGCACGAAACAACTACTAATCATTGTTTTCCTTCATAAAATGCTAACGGTTGCAATTAATACGTGCTTTTACGGAATGGTCTTCAATATATAGTTTATGTGCCCCTCTAAAAAAATCATTTTATGTGATTAAAAATAAAAATTCGCCATGCCATTGTATTCCCAGTTCTTTTTATGCATTTTTGCCTTAGTGTGCATAAAACAAAGGTTTCAACCATGCCTTAGGGTTTTGATGTGTTGTTAGTATTGATCTCTGAGCATTTGCTCACTTTATATTTTTCAATCTACTTTTTCATATTCTCACATCTGCTTATCGTCATGGTAAATCATTGTGATGATTTTATGAATCTAGTTTGAATAAAATATTGCTCATTACCCTTCTCTATAAAGGTTATTAACAAGATTGGAAATCATAAATTTTGTCCAAATTAACCCTCAGCCTTAAATTTACATCCTCTAACAAACATCATATTCACCTGCCTTTGCGTGAACTAGCGGCTATGAATAACACCAATCAATCCTTCTGGCTGGGTTTTCATCCTTCATTTAAGCAACTAACACTTAACCTTTTACCACAGCATGTTAATCGAGACTGAACGTGCGTTTACACCAGTGGATTAAAAAACATAAAGTTAATATTGAATAGTAACTATTGTATACTGCAAACAGAAAGTTGGCTTCATGCAGAGTTACACAGTATGATAAATTCAGCTGAAAAGTCGGGCCTGAGTACTAAAAATACAATCTTGATTCCATATCTGACATTTAGTCTCATCTACTGCATTTGCTAAAACAACAGCAATGCTGCATTTTCTTGAAAACATTTTTTTGTGTTCTCACCGAAGTCATATATCTCATGTCACTTTCTTGCTAACTTAGGCCTGATTTACATGTGGGCCGGACGACGTTGGAGTGCTTACTGCACCCAGTAGATATTGGTAGACTGTGGTGCAGTGTTTGCCAGTTTCAGTATGTGAGAAAGTCATCCTTTTTGCCCTGTTCACTGCCATTGTTTGATTTATACAGGTGGTAAATGACTCTGACTGTGTCCTGTGCTCTATTAACCAGGTCAGTGCTAGCGTGCGGATGAGAAAAGAATATGGTAATTAAGTATAATTGCAGTTGGCATTGACAGACCCCTGTAAGTCCCTAGTATATAATAAGGCAAGGGGGATTCAAACTACGTATAAGTCCCTAGTATATAATAGGGCAGGGGGTTTAGAGGTCCATTACATTTTTAAAGGCAGCCCTGCTTTGCAGACTGTCTTTATATGCAAATTTGACATTGGAATGAAAGGCACTTGCAAAGTTGTAATCTACCTTATATTTACATTGAGTCACTCTGTAGTGATGAAGGTCCGCACAGGAGGTAGTAATTCAAGATGATTTATTTCATGTAGTTAACAAGTAGTAAGGTACAGGACGTCAAGTAGATATGTGGTAGATCGGAGCCCCACCAGGAGCTGCCTGTCAGCTGCTCAGCCCATGACCAACTGCCACTCTGCCTCTCTCAGTCCCAACATTCTGAGACGGAATCAGACTCCAACATTCCAATGAGTCAGCGCACAGGCACTGGCTGAGCAGGGGAGGTAAAATTGTGCTTTGCACGCGTGGGTTCCTATCCCATCCTCGTCGCCAAAAATATGTAGTGATGAAGGTCCGCACAGGAGGTAGTAATTCAAGATGATTTATTTAATGTAGTTAACAAGTAGTAAGGTACAGTGCGTCAAGTAGATATGTGGTAGATCAGAGCTCCACCAGGAGCTGCCTGTCAGCTGCTCAGCCCATGACCAACTGCCACTCTGCCTCTCTCAGTCCCAACATTCCGAAGGCATAATCAGACTCCGACATTCCAATGAGTCAGAGCACAGACTGGCTGAGCAGGGGAGGTAAAACACCCTACAACACATATGCAGGATAGTACACACACCTAATGTCTCCCCTAGATACCCCAGGGGTGGGGTGCCATGTGGGCAGTCCCAGGGAATTGCCAGCATAGGTATGGGGTGGAGATTGTCCCAGAGATGGGAAAATTGGTTGACAGAGGCAACCTTGTGTCCTTGAGGGGTGGAAATGGCAACCCTGTCTATCTTGTCTCCCAGCATGGACAGGATGAGGCAGAGGCCTAGAATCATCAATGGAACTGGTGTTGAGGGTCTGCACAGTAGCCAGTGTGACTAGGCAACCTATGCAGACAGCAGAGCCAAACTCCATCCCATGGAAATGTTGAGTTTGGAATTGGGAAGTGTGACAGGCAATAAGCAGATAGTTGTGTCTCCTGCCCTCCCAGTAGACCGCCTACTGGGAAATTATCTTGAAGCGTCCGAGTGGTCTGAGGTGACAAAAATGGTCCATGCAAGGATGCTGGCACTCCCTGAGTGGGTATATGCTGTGACCAGTTCGCAGACTATCTGAATGGGGAATGCTGTACACTTGGGCCCTGGACCAATGGGCCGAGCATTGTGGACAAGGGCACTGATTCTGGTGAACCAGCCCAGAGAACTCCAGAGGTGCAGCAGGAATCTAACCCTCATTGGAAGGATCTGCCCTCTGGGTAAGGGACTCCATCCCTGCCAGAGCTGTCAGGCTTAGCAGAATTGACAGGAGATAAGGACCCTCCAGAGACGAGTTTGTCAGGCGCAGAGAGACTGTCCCACCATTGAGGGCTTGAGACAGATTGCCTGAAAGCAAGAGGAAGGGGATGACAGTGGGTTCCACAGAATCTACTGGGAAGATCTACTGCTCTATACTGAGGCCAGAAACCTCAAGGAGGGTCCACCAGGAGTTTGCTTGTGCCCTAGGAGTACAGAGAGTTCATCCTGACTTTAAGTCATGATCTCCCCTTGGCAGGAAATTTGCAGCAGAACAAGACTTGGAACCGATTGGTGAACCATATCTGTTGGCCCCATATGTCTGAACAGGTAAAGGAGTTCGGTAGCTCCTATTTTGCCTGTCAGGCCAATGACAAGGCAGGGGACTGGTCAGAGGCTCCCTTGATACAACTACCAGTGGTTGGGACTTGTGAGAGGGTGGGGTTGGACATTGTGGGTCTCCAAGAACCCCCCAATGCATCAAGGAATAAGTATATCTCAGTGGTATTGGACCATGCCACCAGATACCCAATTTCTACTCCCGTAGTGGCTAGGGTCCCACTTGGTATGTTCACTAGAGTGGGTTTCCTAAAGGAGATTGTTTCAGATAAAGGCACAAATTACATTTCCAGCTATCCAAAAGCGATATGGGATGAATGTGAATGTTTTTTTTACCTACAAGATTACCACCTCATATCACCCCCAGAAAAATGGTCTGGTAGAAAGGTTCAATAAGACCCAGAAGGTCATGAACAATGGATTGCCTGACAAACTCAGGAGGAGATGAAATGTTCATCTCCCATGCCTACTATTTGCCTACAGGAAAATCCCACAAACAGTGGTTGGTTTCAGTCTGTTTGAGCTGTTCTTTAAACACCCTGTGAGGGGACCATTGTGCCTGCTGGGAGAAACTTTGGAAAAACCCTTCAAAGAAGGAAAGGACACTGTGTTTGCTTATGTGCCAGGCCTGACATCTAACATGGCATAGTACATGTACAAGGCTGGCAGGGAACTGAAGGCCAGCCAGGAACTCATAAAGCACTGGTATGATGAAAAGGCTGCAATGACTGGGTTTACTCCAGGGCAGTCGGTGTAGGTGCTGGAGCCTGTGGCTCCTAGGGCTCTCTATGAAAAGTGGGCTGGGCCCTATTCAATCTCTGAGAAACGTGGCAAGGGAAAGTGCAATGGGTCAGCTCAAGGATCTCTAGAGGTGCAGCTGAAACCTGACCATGAGGGGAACAATCATCTGACCTTTGAAAAAGAGATTCCATCCTTGCAAGGTCTAACAGATTTGGCAGCATCGTCAGGAACTGGTGGACCTTCTAGAGAGGAGTTTTATCAGGGACAGAGAGAGTGCCCCACCCTTGAGAGCTTGAAGCAGAACTGCCTTCAGGCAAGACAAGGGTGGTGTTAGTGACTTCCACAAGGTCTATTGGGAGGATGGAGTTCTCTACACTGAGGCCAGAAAGCTCAAAGAAGTGGCTACCCGGAGGTTGGTGGTCTCCCAGAAGTACAGATAATTCTTCATAACTTTAAGCCATGACATCCCCTTGACAGGTCATTTGGGTCAGAATAAGACCTGTAACCGGTTGACTAACCATTTCTATTGGCCAATCATTTATGCCAAAGGATGGAGTTTTGCAGCTCCTGTGCAACCTGTTAGGTCAGCGGCAAGACAGGGGACATGCCAGAGACTCCCTTGATATCACTGCCCAGAGCCGGAACTCCCACTGAGAGGGTGGGGGTGGACAGACATGTTGGGTACCCTAGAACCACCATCTGCATCAGGGAACAAGTATATCTTGGTGGCAGTTGGCCATGCCACAAGATGCCCTGAAGCAATACCCCTCATAATAGTTACTGCTCCTTCAGGGCTAGGGTTTTACTTGGTATGTTCACCAAACTGGGTTTCCCAAAGAAGGTTATTTCAGATAGTGGCACAAATTTCATGTCCGGCTATCTGAAGGTGATGTGGGAAGAGTGTGGTATTACCTACAAGTTCTCAACCCCATATCATCACCAAACTAATGGTCCGGTGGAAAGGATCAATAAGACCCTGAAGGACAAGATCAATGGGTTTTCAGACAAACTCAGGGGAGATGGGATGTTCTCCTCCCATGCCTACTGTTTGCTTAGAGGGAGGTACCACAAAAAGGGGTTGGCTTTAGCCTCTTTACGTTGTTGTTTAGGTACCCTGCAATACGTCCATTGTGTCTGGTGAGAGTCTTGGGAAAAGCCTCTCAAGAAATCCAAGGACAATATGCTGGCTTATGTGCTAGGCCTGGGTCCTCGCATGGCAGAGAACAAGGCAAGCAGAAAACTGGAGGTCAGCCAGGAGTTTATGTAGCAATGGTATGAACAGAAGCCTACTATGCTTGAGTACACTCCAGGACAATTGATGTGAATGTTGCTGCCTGTGGCTCCTAGGGTAGTCCAGGATAGGTGAACTGGGCCTTAGCCAATCCTAGATAGAAAGGGTGAGGTTACACAACCAGGAACACTCCCCGGGTCCTGCATGTCATCAGGTTGAAACCCCACCACCACCGGGCAGGCATGACAATGTTGATGGTCACAGATGAGTGAGGAGATTGAGCCAGTGCCAGACCTCTCTATCAATGTGCAATATGGGTCAGTAGAGAGAGTGGTATTCTCACCCCATATTGACAGAGCAACAGCACAAAGACTGCAAGTAGGTGCAGGAGCAGTCTGCTAGTCTGTTTTCTCTGACCCTAGGTATCACCAGCTGCTGTAAAGATGACATTGATACTGGTGACAGCCTACCTGTCGAGAGCAAGCTGTGCAGGTTGTCTGACCAGGTTAGAGCCAGTATCAAGGTTGAGGTAGCTCAGAGGCTGATATTGGGGGGTAATTGAGCCCTCTGAAATTCCATGGACCAGTCCACTGGGGCTGGCACCGAAACCTAAACCCCAGGGGGGTAAGAAGGAGTTGAGGTTCTGTGTGGACTACAGAGGACTGAAACGCAGTCACTAAGACTGATGCTCACCCTATAGCTACAGCTGATGAGCTCATTGACAGATTAGGGACCGTAAAGTGCCTGAGTTCAATGCCTCTGCCACCTTCCAAAGTTTGGTGAAAATGGTCCTGTCTGGGCTTGAGCAGTTCAGTGCAGCTTATCTGGATGATATAAAAGCACACAGTTCTTCCTGGGAGGATCACTTAAGCCACTTGAAGGAAGTGCTTCAGGCCCTGCAGAGGCACCCCTGTGACTGGGATCATGTGCAACACCTCCAGGCCAAAACCCAAATCATTTTGATTTAACAACTCCTACAACCTGGACACAGGTCAGGGCAGTCCTTTGTCTGACTGGGTATTATAAAAGATTTGTTTAGAACTATGGAACTATTGCGGCTCCCCTGACAGATCTCACTTCCAAAAAGCAGCCAAAGAAAGTTATGTGGACCCCAGAGTATTTGAAGGCCTTTGACACTCTAAAAGTTGCTATGTGTTCAGCACCATAATTGTTGCCCCGTGACTACACAAAGAAATTAGTGGTTCAGACAGAGGATTCAAAACAAGGGATTGTGGCAGTGTTGGTATAGGTACATCAGGATGGCCTTGATTAGCCAGTTGCCTTCATTAGCAGGTGACTTCACCCTACAGAACATAGGTAGAGTGGCATTGAGAGGGAAGTATTTGCTGTGGTTTAATCCTTGAAAAAGCTGAGAACATACATGTTTGGTACTCACTTCTGTGTTGAAACTGATCACAAACCTTTTAGATTGCTCATGCAGACGAGGGGGGATAATCCAAAGCATTTGAGGTTATCCTTTTCTCTACAGGGAATGAACTTCACAGTGGAACACAGACCTGCGATTGCCCATTCCAATGCGGAGGGGATTTTCAGGTTTTTCCACTTAGCTGATAAGGAATACCAGGGTGTAGGTTAGTTAACTGTCACCTTTCGTTTGGGTGGGCATGTAATAAAGTCAATTGTTTTGGCCTGCTCACTCCCATTTTTTGACTGATACTGCCGGTAAATGACTCTGACTGTGCCTTGGGCTCCACTAACCAGGTCCATTGTAGGGGCGTGGCTAAGCCGTGGATCAGGATGGCCGCACAGAGTTGAAGCTCTCCCGGCCATAGTAACCAATCGGCCATTTCCCGGACCCCAATGCGGCTCTCAATACTCTGAAAGTTAGAGGAGCAGTGTGGGGACATCCTGGAATCAATGGTGGTGAGTGGACAAGCCCAGCAACGGAGATTCAGGGGTAAATAGCGCTGTTTCCAGCAGACGCACACCCCAAGATGGCGGCAATGCAGGAATGCCCTACTGTGAAACTAGCAGCGGATTGAGGAGACGAGCGGAGGTCTCAGCGGGGGCGGTATGGTAGGTGGCGGTGTCAGACTTAGGGTGTCCGGACCGCGCTTGGTTCCACAGCGAGCATCCTGCGATCGGGGTGTTCATTTGGCCTCCTGTGCGGAGTACGCACATTGCCCCGAGAGCCGTGAGTGCCAGGGACTGTGGGGGAGGGGCCTGCACATTGGCTCTAGTGCAGGCCCAGACCGCGGCCTCGTGTAGCTCATCTATCTGGCGCTCCTGGGGGCTCAAATGCTACTGTGGTCCGGCGCCTGGGTGCGTGTTGTGCCGCCCCCCCCTGCTCTTCCAGCCTGAAAACATTTGCACACTACCTATGAACCCTCCTTTCCGCCTGGCTAAATAAGACTAACTTTACGGGCGAAATCAACAATCGTGCATTGCACCCTGCAGGGAACCAGTACAGTTTAGACCAGAAATCAGCAAACGCAACACCTACCCCGATACCATAAGGAATTCCCACTACGCAGATGCTCTTGCCTCGAGCTATCCTGGCCACTGACCGCTTCAAGTTCAACACATCTCCTGTCTGCATCTATCAAAACTTGTGCATTGACCCGGTTACTGGAGAAAATTCGGTTATGTATTGACTGTTTGGCATTGGATTGACGGGATGAGGATGTGCATTCTGTTCAGACAGCCACTTGGGGGTGGAGTGTGTGTCCTGCCTTTCCAGTGGAGTAAGGGCTGGGCTGAATGGACCTGGGCTATATTCACAGTGATGGAGCAAGGATTCACACATAAAACGACTTGCTTGTATTCATGAACCTCGAATAGTGTTTAAAGCACTAATCAACATATTTGTCTAATTAAAATCGCATTTTACATAAACATTGGGTGTCCGAGAGAAGCTTGCTTATGTGTTTTACTAACTGTAATACGCTTGCATCTAAGATGGCTGCTGCTACGCGAGGGTTTCTACTGCGCATGCGTCTGTCATACTCACGTGACATGACGTATTCTTTACTTTGGAGGGAATCTGTCGCTTCTGCGCACGTATAATAATATGGCTGCTCTATGTCTTCACATGCAAGAAGCTTGCACTGCAACGTTGCCATCGCAACAACATTCACCTTGTGGGCATGTCCGAATTCACAGCTACTGGACGCATGGACACCATGGTGGAAATGATCCTGACCGATTTGTTTGGTAAAGAGGCGTTCACTCCTGGTTTCGTGTTAGAGCGTGCCCATAGGTCACTTGGCCCCAGACCTAACCCAGGATGTCCTCCTAGGCCCATCATTGCACGAATAATGAACTTCAGAGACAGGGATACGGTACTGTGACTGGCTCGTGAGCAGGGAGAACTCTCCTGGCAGGGCTCCAAGCTATCTCTCTACCCTGATTTCACCGCCATGGTCCAAGATGCAAGGAGGAAATACCTTGGAGTTAAGACAACACTCAGGAACCTTGGGTTAAAGTATGCTATGTTGTACCCTACCAGATTACGGGAGGAAGTCAACGAACGATCCCGAATCTTCGAGAACCCTACAGAGGTGCAGGAATTTTGCCACACTTACAAACACAACAACAAACGCACTCCAGGGACAGACTCCACTTCTCTCCCTCATAGTGTCTCAGTTGCCAATGTAGACCTGTTCTCGAGCTCTGGTCATGGCTGACTGCTTCATTTTCTTATAGTCGCCACACATTTGATTGTTTGTTGTAAATACTGGGATTTGGCTTGTTCAGTATCACATCTTATTCAGGTTACTAGGCCGTAGGATAGTGTACGCCCCCCTCTTTTGTGTACACCTAGAGATAGTCTTGGTGACGATAAAATGTACCCTAATTGGTTTTTTTCACCATGTTGAGAGATCCACTGGTGCCTTGCACCATTTTGGAAAATTTGGTATTGCCTCTCCGGTTGGGCAGGAAGGCTGGATGGGGGTGGTGGGAGGGGTTTGGTTATCATTGCCTAGCACTGAGTTTATGGTATGTTTGTTCATAGACGCATTGGATGGGTACAAATGTTGGTTATTCTTTGCTCTTCAAATCAAGACACTGTCATGGCGCAGTTAGATCACAACCCTGGCCCTTCGAGAGTTACTCTCGCCACATGGAATGTACGGGGTTTAAACAACACCCGCAAAAGGAGACAGGTGGTCCATTATCTGATCAGGCACAGGGTCGATATTGCCTTCTTACAGGAGACACCTCTCCCTGTCAGTAATCAGGCCCGGTTCGCATCTTCCTGGGATCCAAACAGATTTTTTGCAAACTATAGCAACTATGCCAGGGGCACAGCCATTCTTATAAACAAATGGCTCCCCTTCAAGCGCCATTCTGTAACATGTGACGAAGAAGGTAGATTTGTGATTTTGGTAGGCACACTGCTGAATCACACAATAGCGTTGGTATGCATCTACCGTCCCAACATTGACTCCCCTGATTTTTATTATGCACTACTCTCTTGATTGCTACAGCTTGGGTCAGTGCCCCTACTACTAGGGGGTGATCGTAACATTGCCCTCAATCCAACCACAGATACCACTTCAACTGCCCCAGACCCCAAGCCGAGGGTACGTACAGCGTTGCAGTCTTTGCGCGAACACTTTTCTCATCTGGAGTTGGGCCGCACTCATGACCCGGACCAAACTACATATACACACTACACCAGCTTCCATGACACGTGGTCTAGGCTAGATTATTGGCTGACATCCCCAGAAATATCTCGCTGGTTCCATGAGCTCCAAACACTGCCCAGAACATATTCTGATCACTCCCCTGTTTTATTATCACTGAATATCCATCGCCCTGAAGGTTTTGAGAGACAGTGGAGGGTCCCAAGCCACGCATTAGACGATGAGGTGTTCAGAAAAGAAATCCAGGTAGCTATTGAAGACTACTTTGAAATAAACACTGGGTCTGTAGACTCCGAGGCAATGTTATGGGAGGGCTTTAAGTCCTACATGAGGGGAGTATGCATATCTAAGAGCTCCGGAGTGCTTCGTGACCTGTGTGGCACACTTACCCATCTGCCAAGGGAGCTTGGATTATTGGACACTGGGCAGAGGGGGGCGGCAGACCTGAGTCACAATAAAAAGAGAGCAGCTCTGCTCTTGGAGGACAGAGAGACGGCTGAAAGAGAAATCCTTTATATGGGGAAATACCACAACGCTAAGGTTTATGGGGAGGGAGACCGCCCTGGACGAGCGTTAGCGCAAATGATCAGACATCCCTACACTAAAGCATACAGCACGGAGTTGCGTTCAATGACAGGGCACTCAATTACGGATCTTATTTGAAAACACTGTATACTACAAAATTGGGCCATGATTGAACTGACCTGGAGTCTAACATATCCCAGATCGCATTGGTATACCTAGAGAGATCTATGCAAAACTTCTTGGCAGTGCCCTTTACAGAGAATAGCATAGATGAAGCTATTACGACCCTAAACTCGTCCACCACCCCTGGACTTGATGGGTTCACAGGCAAATTATACAAAGCCTATAAAGCCCTATTAATCCCCTGACTCTTGGACGTCTATGCTGAAGCTCTAGAGAAACAGATACTCCCACCTACTCTCCGGCATTGTGCATTATCTACATGAAAATACTGATTGATCTTCGCTGGAGTAAGGTACGATCTATGCAATATGTAGAAATGAACTAATTGAAATCTAGCATTTCTAGTGCCCTTCCATGCCATCTTAACTATTTGCGTCCAGGCCGAGTCATGTATTTCTTTATCCATATCTGCCTCCCAGTGGGAGCGTAGTCTCTGCAGTGGTGACAACCCCTCCTCAAGCATTCGTCTATATAAGCAGGTGACAGCCTTATAGGTGCCCGACGACATAGTTACATATTGGCATGTAGCATTCGCCGGTGGCTCTAATAGGCCCGTTCCCCAGTATTTCTGGATGGCAGCAATTAAAGCTGTATGGATTAAGTAGTGACCCTGTGGAAGTCCAAATCTCATAAGGCAATTGGACGCCATCGCCGTACAAGTCTCCCACAACCTGCAGCCCAAGAGTCTCCTACTCCGCAAGGGCCGACCAATCTCTGCCATGCGAAAGTGCTGTACACATGCCCAATGGTATATCTGGGGCATAAGGGCGCTGCACTCCAACTCTGCTGTGGTACCGCTTCCAACAACGCCTCAGAGTGCGTTCCTCCACAGATAATGAGTCAGCACGCAACTTTTGCTGTAATACCACAAATGACAGGACCTGCCGTGGCACGTCTGGCTCGAATTCCCGTTTGGGTCCCCTAAACTCCTGCGCTACCTCCTGGGTGAGGCCCTGGAGCTGTGCAGCCAGGTAATAGAGTTTGAAATCAGGGACAGCGAGTCCCTCCTCCGCTCTCGGACGCATCAGTGTGTCCAGCGCCAGCCTTCACCTCCACTCCCCCAGATAAAGCCACTCACCATAGAACGAAGCTACCGGAAAAGGGCGACAGGTATCCACACAGGCAATGTACAGAAAAAATAAAGTAGTCGGGGTAGTGCCACCATCTTCAACAGTGCCACAGGGCCTGCCACAGACAATGGTAAAGTTCCCCAAAATTGCATGCTGCTCTTAAGACCTCTCATTGCCCTTCAAATGTTACCATCGAGTAAATCATCTTGGTTATGATAAATATGTGTCCCTAAATAAGGGAGACAACAAGGTTTCCACGTGATATCGTTCACAGACGTGGGCTGGTCGCATGCCTGAGCCACCGGAAAAACACAAGTTTTTGCCCAGTTTACTCTCAAACCAGAGATATCTCTGAACCTGCGAAGAAGAGCTTGCGCTCCCTACAATACCTCCCCGGCGTCCTTTAAGAACATCAAGAGGTCGTCAGCATATAGTGAGATAAAGTGCATCCGACCTCGGAGACGCAGGCCCTGAAATGCTCTTCCCAATCGGGCACAAGTTGCCAATGGCTGTATGGCAAGGGCAAATAATAATGGGGAGAGCAGGCAACCCTGCCGGGTGCCTTGCCCCATCGGGCACGAGGATAAGATGACCGTTAACACCTTTACCCCAGCGCTTACCGACGAGTACAAAATTTCAGTACAGCGGACATATCCCTCCCCAAGCCCGAAGGCTCTCATAACAGAAAATAAGTAGCGCCACTCCAAGCAATCAAATGCTTTTGCGATGTCCACCGAGAGGACCACTGCTTGGCAGTCCACACCGTGGCCTCCGCTCAGTATGCGTATCAACCTGCGTATACTACCGGCGGGGTTGCGAGTAGGTTTGAAGCCGGCCTGATCATAGTGAACCAGGCGTAACTGGTGTGGGAGTAGTCGAGTGGCCAGAATACTAATTTTATAGTCATTGATGAGCATGGATAGGGGTCGGTACGCAGAGGGGTCCGTTGGAGCCTTCCCTGGTTTAAGTATAGGGATGATAATGGCTTCTCTATTCGAGGACGGCAGCACCCCCAACCGCCTGGCTTCCTTAAACACAATAGCAATCTAGGGGCAAGGATGTCGACATAAGCCGAATAAAACTCGATGGGTAGACCATCAATTCCTGGAGTTTTGTTACGCGCCAGCTGTTTAATAGCGCATCGGACTTCAGCGAGCGTAATATCCCGGCCGAGAGAGTCCGCTTGCTCCGCATTGATGGTGGGCAGCTCTAAATCTTCCAAGAAAGCCTTCACGTCTGTGTCCCTGGCCTGTAACTGGCTATCATATAAGTAAGCACAGTAATTACGAAAAACGGCATTTATTTGAAGTTGGGTGTACTCTAATCGTCCCAACGAGGATGCCAACGCCAATATAGGAACACATTTAGGGAGGGGGTTGGCCAGCCATGCCAGTAAAGTACCCACCTTGTCCCTCTCAGCGTATTCGCGGGCCAAATAGGCTCTGTGGTCGAAGCATCTCAAGCGCTTCACGACCACCGCCACTGCTTCTCTCAAGTTCAGAACCACCTCCTGCGTCTCTGAGTTAGTGGAGTGGGTCCGTTCGGCCCTCCAAAGGTTCTCCTCTGCTGTGCCTATCTCCCGCAACTGCGTCTTCTGCACTCCCACCCAATTAGCTATGCAGAATCCACGGATCACCACTTTGAATGTTATGTTATATGTTTTAAGCTGTTTTGTAACACGCTCAATTACTACCAGAGTATCCTGGCGTGGTATACCGCTGGGGAACCCGTCCTGGCTTTCCCTGTGGGATGGTCCGTACTGGGAGTCCCCAAGGTGAAGCCAGGCATCCCCGGTGTTGATGGGGCCGTTCTGGAGATTAGGCAAGCTAATGCCCAGAGTTGCCAAGTGGGACCCCTGGTTAGAGTAGGCACCGAGGTGAGAATTATCGAGTACGCTGACCCTGGTCCACGACCCTGCCGTGTCGGGAATTGAACCCTGGTCCCGAGCCGACTCCTGCTTCTGGGTCTGCCGCCTCTAACCAGTGAGCCACACCACTCCATTTGAAGGCGGTTGTCGTAGCAGGGCCCTCATTATCCCTAAAGTACCGCTCTATCCCCGTCTCCAGTTCAGCTCGGAAGACAGGGTCTTCCAGCAGCTCTGCACGCAATTGCCAGGTTGGGATAGCTGGGTGCTACAGGGTCCAGCAGAAACTCACCAGCAACTGATTACAATCCGAGATGGTACGCGATAAGTATTCGCTATTAATTACCATAGGAGCAAGGCCAGCGCTACACAAAACCGCATCATGCCTCACGTGCAAATCATGCAGAGCCGAGAAGTAGGAGTAATCTCATTCACCGGGGTGCTGCGCACGCCATATAACAATAAGTCCCCAGCTATCCTGCCACTGGGCTCTAACCTTTGATAGTTTATGAATTGAGGCAGCGGGTAATGGGGGATGGGATCTATCCATGGTCACATCTGCAATGGAGTTGAAGTCCCCTCCCAACAATATCGGGTTCTTGAAATAAACAGCCAGGGTATCAGACATGTGAGCAAAGAAAGTCGTCTGTTCTACATTAGAGGCATAAACACTACAGAGGGTTATATCTCTCCCATGCAGGCGTCCCCTAACAGCTACATGGCGGCCCTTAGGGTCCATCAACTGGTCTGTCATCTGGAAGGGGACCCCGGCCCTGACCCAAATCAGTACCCCCCTCGCAAAAGCTGAATAGGTAGTATAATAGAGCTGTCTCCGCCATCTGCTCTGCAATGCTAACCCCTCAGGCTTAGTCAGGTGTGTTTCTTGCAAGAATACTATCTGCGCGCCCCTACGTACTAGATATGAGTGAACTTTATACCTTTGCTGCCTAGTATGTAACCCCCGCATATTCCAAGTCATGCATCTTACATCAGGTAATGGACTCATTTTTCAGTTGTATAAAGCATCAAAAATCACTATTCCTTCCTAGACACGCCAGTGAGTCCCATTGCCCAAATATTATACCCCCCTGCCCCAACAATCCCAAACCACCCTCCACATCGCCCTCCCTCTCTAGAGCAGGCACTAACATAGTGAATTCCATCCAAACTAACCCAACAATCGACCCTAAAGGTATTAAAGGCGTACTAACTGAGGACCATACAGTGGGGGCTGGATAGAGCCTAGCAATCAAACAACAATCAGATAATGCAACACCAAATTAGTGCCGCGAAGGCCCCATAAGAATGTAATATTTCCAATCCCCCCTACTTGTTACTAGAGCCCCTTAACATTTAGCCAGCATCCAAGTGCGTTGTTTTGGGACCCAGCCTGGAGTTCCTCCCATCTACAGCCCCAGGTAGCAACACATTAAGTTCGTAGCAACATCTGCTCGCTCATTCCCAGTTTCAACAGACCCTCCATATCAACATAAATTGTAAAAGTTTACTCATCCAGGAGTCCATCCGCCGTTCCAGGCGTGACCAGCGGCAAATGTACACTGTTGGATCCCGATGATTCAGCCTCCGAGTGCTCCTTGTCCTTCTCCAAGTCTGATTCCAGCAGCGGAGTCGCCATCAAGTGGAGAAGTGTGGCTCAATGGTTAGAGCGGCAGACCCTGATGCAGAGGTCTAGCCCGGGACCAGGGTTCAATTCCCCGCCTCGGCGGGTCTTGGGCTCAAAATTCCACGGACCTGATAATTCTCGCCTCGGTGCCTATTCCAATCATGGAGTCCCACTCTGCAACTCTGGGCAATAGCTTGCTTAATCTCCACAAGGGCCCCCACAACGCTAAGGATGCCTGGCCTCCACCTTGGGGGTGCCCAGGAGTGGACACCTCACAGGGAAAGCCAGGATGGGTTCCACAGCGGTATTCGTACAAGCGCCTTGAGACCCTTGCGGGTGAGTAGTGCGCTATACAAGTATCAATTTACAATTTACATTTTATCAAGTCACCAGATATGGCCGACACCGCCTCCAGTGCACCCCTGCGCTCCACTTCTGTCTGTGAATTTGATGGCTTCTGCAGTCCCTGCCACCGGCGCTGTATCCGCTGTGTCTTCCAGAGCTGAGGGTTCTCGGCGAGGTTCTGGGAGTGTCGTTCCGATCCATCTTTACCAGCTCTATAAGATTCCAGCCATGTCCAAGCATCTTCCGGTGTTTCATGGAATCAAGTTCTCCCATCTAGGATTATTGGAGTTTGGCAGGAAACAGCAGGAAGTACCGGAGCCCCTCCGCCTGCAGTTCCTTTTTGACTGCCTGGAAGGATGCGCGGCGCTGCTGAGTCTCAAAGGTGTAGTCTGGGAACAGAGTGACCCTACTATTACCCACGTGGAACGGGCCATCAGTACGGGCCTTCTGGAGCAGCAAGCCTCTCTCTCTAAAGTGTAACAGGCGTGCCACCACCGGTCAGGGATGACGTCCCTGCTCTGGTGGTTTTGCAGGGACTCGATGTGCACGTTCCAGGGTGTAAAAGGCTGACAGACCTTCAGAAGCCACCACCGCTCTCAGCCAGTCCTCCAAGTAGCGTATAATATCCGATCCCTCCGCTCTTTCAGGCAGGCCCACTACACAAATGTTGTTCCGTCTGTTTCTCCCTTCCGCATCTTCGGCGTGCCTCTCCAGTGCCTCAATCCGATCTAAAGCATTTGTCACTGTTGCATCCAAGGCAGTCTGTACAGGGTCCACCTCCTGGATCACCCCTTCTACATGCTTCACCCTGTCCGCCAACTTAGAGTGGTCTGCCCGCAAGTAGGCCAAGGCCTGTCGCCACCTGCGCAATGTCCTGTTGCAGGGCAGTACGAGAGTCCATGATGGCCGCTAGGATCTTATCCAGTCGCTGCTGCAGTCCAGAGTCTTGCGGTAGTTTGCGTGCTTCCTGCTCTGGTTGAGGCGGGGACTCAGTGTCTGACAATTGTTGCACCCCATACTTCTTCCCCCTAGATTTGCCCATGTCGAAGACCTCCAGGCCGTACCCATAGGGTTTGAAGTGCAAAATCTCCTTTGTCCGTTACCCAGCTGTAGCAGCAGTGTTTCCACAAGGGGACCTGTATCTTCTAATGCGCTAGTGGCCCAGTGCTCCGCTGCCGATATTTCCCAGTGCTATGCCGCCAGAGAACTCCGTGCGGCAACTCCGCCAGCAACTCCGCCGGCAACTCCGTCAGTGCGGAACAAGACCATCAGTGCCTCGCAATCCAGCGTGCGCTTATTTAGAGGCGCCGCGTCTCTCCCCGCTGTAATCACCTATACTCGCGGCCCACTGATACTTCATGGCCGTCGTGGTGGTCCCCATTCAAGTGCAAACAGTGTCATTTATTCCCGCCACTCCAACCTCCAGCAGCGTTCATTGTGCCCCAGAAACGCATCAGGTTCTCCAGTTCCCGCCGGTTCTTCACTCAATCCGGCTCGGGAGGCAACCCACTTTCTGCTGCTGTCAGGCCTCTCAGTGTAGCAATGCGCCCCCAGGGACTGCTCTCGAATCCTTCGGGGTTAGGCCTCTCTGCTTGGCCCCCTCGCCCCAGGTACCAACAGCCAAGTCCTCGGCCGTCACTCTTCAGTTGCCAGCCTAAGTCCCGGGGCGTGCCCCACTCACCAGTGCAGGGTCGACCGGCTCAGGCCTCTCAATCCCCAGAGCTGCCTTTGCTGCCGTCTGCTTGCCGTGCAATTCCCCAGGGGGGGGGGGTTCTTGGACCACTCTCGCCCTCAGGCCCGAGTTTGTGCCCTCCGCAGCGGCAGACAGAGTCCCGGCTATTCCTCCAGGTGTCGGCCGGAGCGGGCCGCCCTCCGCTCTGCAGTCGCGCTCTGCAGCCTCCGAGCAGGGCTGTACTCCACTCAGAAACAGTCCGTTGTCTCGCCAGCACCCGCAGCGGCAGTCCTTTTCTCCACCAGTGCGTTCCGGGAGCCACCGATTATTGCAGCGCCGCCATTTTGTGAGCTCTGCTGGCTACCAACGCAGCCCACAGAATCACCAAAACGACTCGAATCACGCCGTTTTGGGGGCCAAGTTGCTCTGTTGCAGCACCCCGCGCTCTCCGATCACCGGGGGTCGATTGGGGGGGGTCATGATGTTGTTTATTCTCGATGATTGCGGGGCCTTCGCAGCGGAGCTCGGTGCTCATGCTGCTGCTCGCATCGGCTTCCAAGCCATCAATGGACTTTAATGTGTTATGCCCACCCATCAAGGCTAAGATCTCTTGTTTTTCTGCATATGTTCCATTGAGGGGGAGATAAGGATGTATCGATGGGCCTATAATCAGAGGTAATTCTTAAGATGGGTCTTGTATGTAATATATGTATTATTTCTCACGTTTCTTCTACCTAAGGCGCTTTGAAGAAAATGTTATCAAAAACACACTTCGATTGTACCCTAGATGTCATTCAACTGAACTCAGTGCTTTGCTTTGTCTTTAACAAAATGCTTAATAAAGTTAAAAAAAACCAGGCCCAGGGTCAATGCTCTGATGAAAAATATATATGGTAATTACGTACAATTACAATTGTCAATGACAGACCACTTTAAGTCCCTAGTATATAATTAGGCCTGGGTGGTAAAATCCGTTCCGCTCGTGGAATTTGTGGAAATTGGGTAATTTTGTGTTCCGCTGAGAACGCGAAATTGCCCAAAATTCTGCGTTCCGCGACTTCGCAAATTTTTGTACTTGTTTGCGTTCTCAAAATGCCTGTTTATGAGATATTTCCCCCGAGCACGCAAACAGCAATTGCGAACAGCAAAAAAGCATCGCGAACAAGCAATTCCGCGTGTTCGTGGAATTTCTGCATGTTCGCGGAGATTTTTTAAAGTTTTTCTGAGATTTGTGTAAAGCGATTACGCAACTTCCGCCCACCCCTATATATATAAGGCAGGGAGGATTCTAACTACCTATAAGTCCCAAGTAGATAATAGGACAGGGAGGTTAGAGGCCGAGTGGATTTCCTGTGTGCACTACTGTGTTACCTGCTATCCTTTTTCAAAGCAGCCCTGCTTTTCAGACTGAATTTAAAAAGGAAATAGTATGTAAATTCAACTGTGAAATTAAAGCTACTTTCAAAGTGGTAATCTACCTTATTTTTACATATAAGTCGCCCCTGGGGTCTCCCCTAGGTGCCCTTGAAATTGGGTGCCATGTAACTATAAGCGGGGACATTATAAAACATATTTTTATATGCCCTGGTGAAGGAATAACTGATAAAAAAAATTCCCTATTATAGATTATCAGCTCTATAGGCTAGCATTGGAATATTTTATTTAAGTATAGATATTGGTAGGAAAGGGATGAATATTTCATTCAAGGATTTAAAATATTGGCAATGATACATCCAACAACTTGCCACTGTTGAATTTATCATAACTAGGACAGAAAATAAGTTATGGAATTTTCTTTTCTGTGAACCAAAATCCAGCCTTCTAGTAGCTTTTCCTGATTGGTCAGTCTTAACAGGCTTCGCCAAGCTGCGTTGATGAGGTGATAAGTGGCCACATACAGCAGAAGTCCCTGATGTGGAGAGCTCTGCAGCTGCAGAGAACAGGCCAGGTCAGGGGCTGGGTAAATCAAACTGGGCTTCAAAGTGAGCAGGACAGAAAGGAATACCAGCCAGGACTACCCCTTCTTTCTATACCCCCATCCAGATTGGGGACCCAGGATTGGAATTTGCAGAGGTTCTTGAGGGGGAGAGGTAATGGAAATGAGCCACACCAGTAGTTTGGTTTAGCCAGCTCTTACTCCAACGGAGAGAAAAACTGCAGTGCTTTATGGGACAAGAATATGTCACACTTTGGAGGAAGCTGTCATGCTTTTGGGTGGCCCCTGACTTGTCACTGCAGATCATTGAATAAATATTTACTGCCGGATACTACAAGAAGGAGGATTGACCTGCTGGTACCTGGTCTGCACCCCAGAGGATTGCAATCTGAAAGACTGCTCCTGCTGCACACTTGGTACTAAGCCTTGAGGTCTTTGCTTTGCTTCAAAAAGGATTTAAGAGTGGACTCCCTGAAAGTCCTAAGGTAAAATTTTGACCGGGTCCTACCACTCAGTGTATCCGACCAGGGCTCCATTTCCATCAGATTCAAACTCTGACTATGTACTGGTCAAGCACAGCCAGATGTCTAAAGTTGGCGACCTATGTTTTTAAGCACTATAAAGTGGTTAGTCGTTAAAAATTCATATCTCCTGATTCCTCTATTGGGTATTTGTTATTTTGGTGTTATCTTAAAGATAAACATAATTCTTATTTTTATGCATTTGTATGGGATTTCTTTTTTTTGATCTGTCTTACTTATTTATTGTAATGGGGTATTAAAATGCCACATACCTGTCTCCTAAATTAAGCCAGCCTTCCCACAGCCAGCTATCAAGGGTTGAGTTAGGGGCTAATGTATTGAGACCTTGTGTGGCCCTTATATTTCATGGCTGGCCTTATTGCTAGTGGTAGGTGCATAATTATCCAAATCAGTATCCCATCCTCTAACACAGTAAATACTTCCAGTTCCGGGTTTTCGTCGTGAAAATGAAGAATTACACAGTGACTTGGGGCCGGATGTACAAGTATTAGGAATACAGATTTCCTATCTGTGATAATATGTGAATCCCAATAGGAAACTGGTATTCCTGGTGTATGAAGTACCATACCCAAATAGCAGGTCGCAGCATGACCTACCTCATGAATATGAGTGAGATAGGTTACAATTTGCAAACAATTGTGAATCGCTTTCTTTGCAGGGATTGTGGCCGGCTGAGGTCATCAGATTACCATCTCTGTTATTGCATACCAGCCAACTTGATAAAAAATCTCAGTGTGAGAAGGGGTGGGGCATTGCAGGGGGCAATGCCCCATGCCGAGAAGAACCTCAGAGGTACTTTTGAACCCCATCCTACTCACAAGCCCCCCCCAAAAAAAAGCTTGCTGTGGCTGGTGTTAACGTCCTGGGGTGTTTTCACACCCCTTAATGGATGTCAGCCATTCAAAGCCTCAGAAAACAAGCTGGAAACCAATATTTAAAGAGGTTTTCAGCTCATTTTCCCTGCTACCGTGTGATATCAGCTTCTCACCAGGTGGCTGTGTGATGGAAGCCGATAGTGTGTGTCACACGGTGGCACTGTGCAAGTTGGCAGCTAAGGACTGCTTCTTAATAAACTAATTTTAATTTTTTGATGAAGACCGTTTTCCATAAAGGGAAACAAGCTATGTAGGAAAGTCGGATCTGCTTACTATGGTTACCCTCACTTTTTGCTGGTGTAGCACTTTGTTTCAACTTTAGTCTGACTGGGGCCCTGCTATCCAGGACCCCAGCCTAGCTGCTTCTTCTCTAAATTGATTGCATGTACTATAGGTACACTCCAGTTTGGTTACTGGGGTACCCTTGTGAGTCCCTAGTATATGGTACCTTAGGTACTAAGGGCATAGGTCCCCGGAGGCCTACCAGGGGCTGCAGCATGTATTATGCCATCCCTGGGAAGCCTTTCAAAATGACACCACAGGACTGCTACTGTAGCCTGGGTAAGGTGGTGCATGCACCCCTTACCAAGATATAGGTTACTTATATTTACCCTAAATCATTGAACATAGAAGCCTATCAGTCACCCCTATGGCAGGCCTTATCAATCCTGAAGGCAGGGTGCTTGGTTTCATGTGAGAGGCTATCCATGCATGAGCAGGACCCCTATGCAGATTTTGGAATCTATTCTCTGAGGCTGTTCTGTGATGCAGCCAAACCATATACTCTTAAGTGCATTATAACCTCGCTGTAAATGCTAACTTTGGAATGGCTCATGGTACATTATATGCTGCTGTAAATCGAACTCGGAATTATATTTTTAAAAAACGAACCTTTTAACTTGTTTATTGTGTGTTAGGGACTACTTTCACACTCCCCGGTCCACCGCGAGCACCGCTCGTTTGTTGTGGAGGGAGATTCTTCCTTTCACTGCTTCAGCTGAAATACTCACTTCCGGGCTAGGGTCAGCACTCTAGTGTTAGAACGCTTGGACCCCATAAAACAATGTGCTGGGCGACGCGCAGCGGACGGGCCGATGGCACGCCAAAGGCGCGCCTAAGGCAAGCCTGTGTGCTCCCGTCCATGCCTGGGCGCCGCCAGATGCCATACCCCTTATATTTTTGCCGATGGACAACATACAGGGCTGCAAACAAGATCACAAATATACCAGATCGGAGTTGCCGAACATCGGGAAGATCAAAGGGTATACTAAAGGTAACGGTCATTGTACTACATGTACTAATCGGCTCCCTCCCAATATCGAGGGTAGCTTCACATGCGTCAAATGCAGATTTGAGAGCCTACCCCCCCCTTTAGGGGTGGGATCCCATATCACACAATGTATTGACTCCAGGCCCCATAAATCCAACTGGCATTGTTTTTTAGCGAACGTTCGCTCGCTTCCTAAATATGCAATAAACATCTGGGATCCTTTCTCCACACTAGCCCCTGACATAGGCTTTCTAACGGAGACCTGGTTAAGACCTGCCTCGGCTCCTGATATTGCGGTCGCGGTACCAGTGGGCTATCATATTCTAAAACTGGATAGGTTCCACAAAGTAGGCGGTGGAGTTGCCATAATTTACAAAGACCCAATAAAAGCTACTGCTCTGGACAAATTTAGTTCAGATAATAATGAAATACTAGTTTTCAGACTGGATTTCCATCCACAATTGAGTTGGAAGGGAGCTCTTGTATATCATCCCCCAGGTCCTATTGCCAATTCCATCTCAAGTCAGTTGGATATATTAGCACCGTATGTTATATCCTCAGACAAGTTTATTCTCCTGGGATACTTTAATGTGCACATTAATAACCAGGAAGACCTAGAAGCGACCATCTTTTCTAGAGAAATGTTAGCTCTTAATCTTATAACTAGGAATGACGCCCCTACCCACAAAGCCTGCCATATACTAGATCAGGTTCTCTCTCATCAGATTTAGTTTATATCTCGACCGACCCATTAATATGGTCTGACCACTCCATGGTCTCCTTCGACCTTCTTAATATAAGGAAAGAGATAGTGAAGACACTTCCATCCAAAAAGACTTTCAGACACTGGCAGAAACTAGCTCCTGAAACATTTAAAGAACTGCTCACTAGGAACAAGCAGGCATCTGCTCTAGTTACAGTGGATGATCAATTTGAGTCTTTTCATCGCACCATCAAAACTACTTTGGATGTTTTAATTCCAGAGAAAACGTCAAACACGATGACTAATCGCACTCAGACTACATTGTATACAACAGAGCTAGAGGAAGAGAAGAGCAACTGCAAAAAACTTGAACGTAAATGGCGGCGTACTAAAGATACTGTAAGCAAAGAACGCTATAAAATAGCTTTGCTCACTTACCACAAAAATATAAAAAAGGCGCTTAAACACCAAATTATCATGGTGTTTAAGCTGAAACAATCGGGTAACTATTGCAAAATGTTTTTCCAGATGTTCAACACCTTTATAAACCCTAAAACTCTTGATACTGAAGAAGAACCCACCCAATCTCTCTACGATAATATTTCGGATTACTTCATTCAAAAAATAGAAGACATTTATAGAAAAATAGTCTCCTCTGTCATACAAAAAGACGATGTTGATATCAACCAATTACCCGAGTCCGAGGGATAGGGTGTTCTTAAAGAATTTCCGCTGCTAACAGTCCAAGACACTGAATTATTACTAAGATCCGCTAAGTCAGGTTCAGCTACTGACTTAATTCCTGCTAAGTTTGTTAAGAAGCTGGCAGAAGAATTAGCTGAACCTCTTTGCTCTGTTCTGAACCACTCTATCAAAGAGGGTAAACTGCCTAAAGCTTGGAAAGTTGTCCAAATCAAGTCAATCCGTAAAAATGCGAAATTGGCCTTCGATGTTATTACCAACTACTGTCCTATCTCCTTGCTACCCCTGTATAGTAAACTCTTGGAGAGACACGTTAACAGTCATCTGTCGGCCTTTTTGGAATCCTCCAATTGCCTCGACTATTCTCAATCAGGCTTTCGGCCAAAGTACAGTACTGAATTGGCCCTGGTGAAGGTAACCGATGATATAAGAATGCTGGCGGATGCAGGTCAGGCTGTAATTTTGGTGCTGCTTGACCTGTCCGCCGCGTTCGACACTATATCCCACCAAATCTTAGTAGACAGACTTCATCTCACAGGGGTTCAGGACTCGGCTTTGAACTGGATAAAAGACTTTTTAACTGACAGGACCCAAATAGTAAATCTAGGCCCTTTTCAATCAAAACTCAGCCATGTTACAAAAGGTGTGCCACAGGGTTCCTGTCTTAGCCCATCTCTATTTAACGTCTACGTCGCCCCATTGGCTGCTCTTATTAGGAAAGTTGGGTTTTTCCCAATTTCCTACGCAGATGATACACAGCTGATCTTCACTTACAACAAATACACCCCTGATGTTCAGAAAGTGTTCTCTGAAGGTATGAAAACTATAACCCTCTGGATGAAGAGAAAATGTCTGCAATTAAATACAGGGAAAACTGAGATTATGCTGTTTAAGGATGCTATTTCGAGTTGGTCTCCTGGGTGGTGGCCTGAAGAATTGGGTGTAGTTCCTACCCCAAAGACTATGGTCAAAAACCTAGGAGTACTAGTCAACAGAGATCTTAACTTGGAGGGTCACATTGCAGCAGTTAAGATATCCTGTTTTTATGCTCTGAGTCTGCTCCGGAAGATTTTTCACTTTCTGCCGATGAGCATACGCAAAACGTTAATTCATGCTCTGGTCCTTAGTCGTCTGGAATATAGGAACGCTTTGCTGATATCCGCTAAGGACTCTGACTTATAAAGCTTACAGGTGGTGCAGAACACTGCTGCCCGCCTGGTGACTAGTGCTCCCTATCGTGCCCCTTCCCTTCCTCTCCTGCAAAACCTACATTGGCTTCCAATTCGCAAGAGAATTCATTTCAAAATGTGTTGCTTGGTGTTTAAAGGCCTTAATTCTATGGGTCCAACATATTTGACAGAAAACTAGTTAAATATACCCCTATGCGCTCACTTCGATCTGAAGGAAAAAGCCTGCTCACTATTCCTCGCATTAAGCAGACCAGATTGGGAGGCAAATCCTTTTCTTACTTAGCTCCTAAATTATCGAATCAACTGTCAGTAGATCTTCATCAGGAAGTCAACTACATGTCTTTTAGGAAAAAACTTAAGACTCAGCTCTTCTAATCTCTCTCTCCCTTTGTGTTATATGTAATTTTGTCCTCAGTGCGGAGATACCCCATTTGGGGTGAGTCAGGCGCTTTATAAATGTAATAAATAAATAAAAAAATGGAAGCATGTCGTGTTTGGTGTTAAACACTTTGGAATCCTACCCCCCTGCCAGTTCTGCCAGTGGGAGTAGAATTCTACCCTTCTAGAGGGAGAGACATGTGCACACAGGCCTACCCAGTAATAGTTTTAAAGAGCCCTGGCATCACAAAATGGATGCTACAGACACAAGTCTGGCCTCCTGCTTCTGATCAAAACTCCGGCAGGGGAGGCTGGACAATAGGTTTCCAGTCACAGGGAGGTGTAACCACCTCCCAGACAGGCTTTAGTCTATTGGGGTTGGGTGGGTACACTCCATGAGTGCTTTGAAAGTCTGCACTGGGGACACATTTGGTGTCCCTGTGCATAGCCCAGTTCAAACCGGTTGCAGGGGCTAAAAACCCCTGCTCTGGAGCGAAACTGGACAAAGAAAATGGGTGTAGCCTCCCCTCTTTCCAGACCCTCCCTTAGGTGGGTCCCCAGAGTATGTCCAACCCCTTTCATAGTAAGTAAGGTAACCCTGGCAACAGGACTTTAGATTACACCTGGACGAAACTCCGAAATTGAATCCTGGACCTTCGACGCTCTACTAAAGAATAGAGGATGGAAGAATCTCCCTTGGGGTCAAGGAGTGACTCCCCTGCTTTGCAGGCACCAACAAAGCATCTTACCGGTCTGCATCTCTGAAGCTCCCGCTGGACTCAGAAGAATTTGCAACACAGGAAGAGGATTTCCAGACTTGTCAGAGGCCGACCTGAGTCCCCAGCAAACTTGAGACACGCAGTCCTCACGAGCGATGTGGAACCGGAACTCCTGGACACTGTGCACATTTGCTTGTGCATTACCTTTTCAAAGTTCCTCGAAATTGTGCTTTGGGTTACATGTAGCCTAAGCCCCAAGTACCATCTGCTCCGAATATTGTGGGCCTACACCCCACGAGTGTTCCATGAGCCCGCTCCTTGCATTTCCACTTGAGGCTCCTTGGCAATCCCTGGTCCTTAAACTGGTGGGTCCCTGTGAAGGCAACTCTGATTTTCCTTGAGCTTCCCTGGTTGCTCCAGACGTGCTCTGACGCCCCACTGTGTGGTGAGTCCATCAGACCTAGCTGGTCTGTACCAAAGAATTTATTTGAATCCTGCATGGTTTGCTGTTGCCAAGGCTTGTTCGGTCCAAACCAGGCACCAACACTACAGCACTAGACATCCTTTGTGGGACAGCTCCATTCATGATCCTGATTGTTGGCAACACCTCCTGGTCCTCGTGGCTGAAGAGTCAAGCTTCATCTTCTTCACCTGAAATCACCCAACATCTTTAGGCATTCGACTATCGTGCCCCTGGTCACTGGCAAGTGACCCAGACTCTGTCCCCTCTGCTTTCAGGTTCTTCTAATCTTTGATACAGGCTCGGATCACACCGGACCCTTTCCACTTCGACGGCAGCACCACTTTACAGCAGATCGCCCTGGAAATCGACGACGATTGCCGACACCAAAAGACACCTATGAACCCGGCTTTCCTGGGTGAGGTAACTCGAGTACTCTGGAGCTCCTGTGGGTGTTGACCTTAGAACCCCTTATGTCTTAAGGGGTTTGTTCAACGTCCTCTTCTAAGTGTCCTTTATCTTTAAATTTCCAACTGCGACTTTCCCCATAGAAGCTAACGGTGATTCGCGGCTGTGTTCTCACACTGCACGCGTCCCCGTGGGTCCCCTGTGTCACTAACTTGGGTGGTTCCTTTTGGTCCCAGGGTTTCTACAGGCTCTAGGCCTTGTGTCTAGTCAAGTCTTGGTTCTTATACCACTTTCTTAACATATGGTTTGGTACGCCCCTAGGGTTCAACGTATATTGTGCTAATTTACTGTGTGTTATTAAGTTTACCATATGTACTTTTGCCTCTAGCCTTACAAAGAGACTAGTGATGTGTTTAGAATAAATACATATATTTTATATATATACCTGGTGTGGTTCTCCTTTCATCTGGTCATTCACGAGATTATAGAGTGGTAAAGCAAGCTGCTTTACATTCCTCCAAGACTTAGCCTGAAGATTGCTCTCCACAGCTACCACTAGGATAGCTTTCTATAAAGGTTGTCTTTAACCTACCATCAATAAGGGTTGTTTAGACTGGTGCAAGGTGCCCACTAGAATAGTGGACAGCATATGCCAGGCCAACTTCTCACATTGGTGTGCAGCATGTAGGATTCCAGCTTGCCATTGTTTTACCAGATAATCTCAAGTGATTGACTAACTGAAAACCACTAAAGGTACCAGAGGTACATATAATACAAGCTTAAATACAGTAAGTTCTACTGAACTTAGAGTTGTGTGTCAAAGGCTTAGCACACTCGTTCTACAACTCAAGAGAGTTTAGTAGGCCACACTAGAGCAGGTAGGTGCATACACCACACCGCACTAGTAATGTCTTCAAGGCCAGGAACCAGTGGGTCCCTCCCAGATGTCAGTCTTATACAGGCATCCAAATATGACACATTCCCATTCTTAGAATTGAGGGCAGTGTGTACTATGAGGTAATTGAAGACAGGCAAAAGTGCCAACACCCAATGCCTCATAGAGGTACTACTGTTAGAAGATATTAAAAAGGCTTCAGGGTCTGAGGGGTTAGGCAGCGGGGGTGGAGCAGCAGTGGGGGAAGGGCCCAGTGGTGAAAACCACCAGGACCAAGACTCTGATGCTGACCAGGAAGGTGACCATGATCTTGACCTAGACGGTGCAGCCCCTCCTGGAAATGAGGATGAGGGCCAGGAAGGCCTTATATTTGTTCCCCCAGGAAGGGTTGGAGGTACACTTAGAATGCCCAGATCTCCTTCTGTGGAGTCTGAACATTCTGGTATATCTATAGGGACCTCTGTCTCTTCTCATAGGAGGGAATCCTTCCAGGAGAACAGAGAAAGGCAGCTCAAGTTTGAGGAAGCCCAGCTGAGGATTAAAAGACAGCAGGAAGCCTTAGAAAGGGAGTCCCTAGAGCTTTAAAGAGCTAGAAAAAAGATAGGACTTGAGTCCCATTGTGGCAGCAACTCCCCTAGTGGTAGAGAAAGATCTCATGACCATAGGAATTTATACAAGATTGTCCCTCCCTACCAGAGTGGGGATGACATCCACAAATGGATAACTGCACTGGAAAGGGCCTGTAAAGTTGAGGGTCCCCCAGGAGCAGTGGGCAGCTATCGTGTGGCTCTCCTTTGCAGACAACGGTAGAGACAAGTCCCTCACTGTTAGAGAAGAGGATGCTGATGATTATACAGTCCTGAAGAGTGCTCTGATTGAAGGGTTCGGCCTAACCACTGAACATTACAGGAAAAAGTTCAGAGATACCCAAAAGGCTCAGACTCAGGACTGGGTTGCCTTTGTTGATTGGGTTACTAAGGCTTGGAGGGCTTGTTACTTGGCAGTAAGGTGTGTGATTATACAGGATTTTACAACTTAGTTATGAGGGAGCAGATCCTACATAATTGTCAAAATCAGCTGTTGCATCAGCACCTGGTAAACTTTGATCTAGCCCCTCCCCAAGAATTGGGAAAGAAGGTAGACAAATGGGTCATCAACCAGGGTGAAGCAGAAGGTTCAGAAAGACCAGAAGTCTTCTCAAGGACCCCAAAAATCTTCAACTGGTGGGGAATCCCAATCTTCCAATAAGAAAAGCCAAAAGGAACCATGGTGTAAAATCACAGAACAGCCATTGGACTAGTGATTGTAATAGGCCCAAAGACTCAACTACAACCACCATTGCCCCTAAGGCAATTGTTCCCCCTAGTTCAGCTCAAAATGGTAGTACACAGAATAAGGGTGTAGTAGGGTTAACCCTGAGTTCTGAGATGGACTATGGCCTGGTCGGAGTTCCAACTTAGGCTGTACTGATCTGTGATGGAGGCCCAGATATGTCCTCCTTTGTGAGTCCCAGTAATCTGGGCAAATATAGACAGCAGCCTTTAATTAATGGAAAACAGGCTTTGGCATACAGGGACACAGGAGCAAGTGTCACAATGGTGACACAAGACCTTGTGGCCCCTGGGCAGATCATACTTGGTGAACTGTACCAAGTGACCAATGCTAGCAATGTCAGGACCAACCATGCCCTGGCAGTTGTTAATTTCTCCTGGGGTGGGTTAACTGGTCTCAAGAAGGTTGTGGTAAGTGCAGACCTCCCTGTTGAATGCTTGCTTGGCAACAATTTGGAGACTTCAGCTTGGGCTGACGTGGAGCTCAGGACCCATGCAGAAATGTTAGGTATCTCTGCACATGTGTTTGCTGTGACTAGGTTACTGGCCAAAATGTCTAACACTGAACATGCCCTGGATTATGGAAGAATGGACCAGGTGCCTTCCAAGAAAAGGAGCAGTGGGGTTAAAGCAGTGCCTTCCCCCCGACTCAGAATACAGATCAGTTTCTTGTGGGAGATGATTGTAGTCCTGAAGAAGGAACTGTCCCAGGTGAGCTTGAGCCTGATCAGGTTGAGTTTTTTGGGACAGGGGGCTCTTCCAGGGCAGATCTGAGTCAGGAGCAGCTGAGCTTCCCTTCTCTTGAACCCCTCAAACAGCAGGCTGCTGCTTAGGTTGCTGGGAATGCTAGTAGAAACCATATTGGGATGATGGACTCCTGTACTCAGAGAGTAGAGAACCCAAGCCGGGTGCAGCCAGGAGGTTGGTTATACCTTTGAAGTTCAGGGGATTCCTATTCACACTAGCCCATGATATTCCCCTAGCTGATCATCTGGGCCAAAACAAGACTTGGGACAGGCTTGTCCCTCACTTTCATTTGCCCCACATGTCTGAAGATACCAAGGAGTTGTGTCGCTCCTATGTCACCTGTCAAGCCAGTGGCAAAGCAGGTGGTACTACAAAGGCCCCCCTGATATCACTGCCTGTGGTGGGGGTTCCCTTTGAGATGGTTGGGATTGATATAGGTGGTCCCATGGATCCTCAGACAGCATCTGGGCACAGATGTATCCTGGTGGTGGTGGATCATGCCACTAGGTACCCTGAAGCCATTCCCCTTACGACCACTACAGCACCTGTGGTGGCAAGGGCCCTCTTGGGAATGTTCTCAAGAGTGGGTTTCCCTAAGGAGGTATTTTCAGACAGAAGTGCAAACTTTATGTCTAGTTACTTGACTGCAATGTGGAAGGAGTGTGGAGTGAATTATAAATTCACCACACCTTATCACCCACAATGCAATGGTTTAGTTGAAAGGTTCAACAAAACCTTAAAGGGTATGATTAAGGGTCTCCCAGTAAAGCTTAGGTGGAGATGGGACATCCTACTGCCCTGTGTTTTGTTTGCATTCAGGGAGGTTCCTCAGAAGGGGGTTGGTTACAGCCCTTTTGAACTTCTGTTTGGGCATCCTGTAAGAGGCCCATTGTGTCTGGTGAAGGAGGGATGGGAGTTACCTCTCAAACCCCCGAAAGAGGACATAGTGGATTATGTACTTGGTCTCCGCTTCAGGATGGCCGAGTATATGAAAAAGGCAACCAAAAACCTTGAGCCTAGCCAGGAATTGCAAAATGCCTGACATGACCAAAAGGCTGTGCTGACTGAATACCAGCCAGGACAGAAAGAGTGGGTGTTGGAGCCTGTGACCCCAGCAGCTCTCCAAGACAAGCGGAGTGGCCCCCATACAATTGTTGAACAGGAGGGAGAGGTTATCTAGTTGGTGGACCTTGGAACTCCCAGGAGCCCCCATAGGGTGCTTCCTGTCAACAGACTGAAACCTTATGTTGACAGGGCAGACCAGACATGGGCTTGCTCATGGCTACTGATGAGGAACTGGAGGAACAGAGTGATCTACTCCCTGACCTGCTCTCACAGAACCCTGATGATGGGTCAGTTGATGGTGTAGCCGTGGCAGGCAGCCTCACTGCTCAGCAACAAGCTGATTGTAGACAGGTGCTCAATCAGTATAGGAACGTGTTCTCACTACTCCAAGTCAGACTACCTGGTGCACTCATGAAGTGGACACTGGGAACAGTCTGCCTGTTAAAAATAAGATTTACAGGCAACCTGACCATGTCAGGGAATGTATCAGGACTGAAGTCCAGAAGATGTTGGATTTGGGAGTTATTGAACCCTCAGATAGCCCTTGGGCTAGTCCAGTGGTCTTGGTACCTAAACCTCACACCCAGGGTGGTAGGAGAGAGATAAGGTTTTGTGTAGACCACAGGGGTCTCAATGCAGTCACTAGGACTGATGCCCATCCAATCCCAATAGCAGATGAGCTTTGGCCTCAGCCAAGTTTCTGAGCACATTTGATCTTACAGCTGGCTACTGGCAGATCAAATTAGCTGATGATGCAAAGCCCAAGACAGCATTTTCTACTCCTAGTGGGCACTACCAATTTGTGGTGATGCCCTTTGGTTTGAAGAATGCACCTGCCACTATTCAGAGGTTGGTGAACAAAGTCCTAACAGGCCTGGAAGTCTATAGTAAAGCATATCTAGATGATATTGCGGTCTTTAGCTCCACCTGGGAGGATCACCTGGTCCACATGAAAAATGTTTTGGAGGTCCTGCAGAAGGCAGGCCTAACTATCAAGGCTACTAAGTGCCAGATAGGGCAGAGTCAGGTTGTGTACCTGGGCCACCTTGTAGGTGGATGCCAGGTTCCACCATTACAGAGCAAAATCCAGACCATCATGGACTGGGTTCCTCCAACTACCCGGACTCAGGTCAGAGCTTTCTTGGGCCTGACTTGGTACTACAGAAGATTTGTCAAGGGGTCTGGTTCCATTGTGACACCCCTGAATGACTTAACTTGAGAAAGAATGCCTAGGAAATTTCAGTGGACAGTCTGCTGTTAAAAGGCATATGATGACCTGAAGCATGCCATGTGTACCGCACCAGTTCTGCAAAGCCCTAACTACTCCAAAGATTTAATTGTCCAAAGATTTGCATCTGAGTTGGGGGTAGGGGCTGTGCTGTCATAATTGAATGATGAAGGTCAGGACCAGCCAGTAGCTTTTATTAGCAGAAGGCTGACCCCTAGAGAGAAACGTTGGTCAGCTATTGAGAGGGAGGCCTTTGCTGTGGTTTGAGCTCTGAAGAATCTGGGGCCATACTTGTTTGGCACTCTCTTCAATGTTCAGTCTGACCATAAGCTCCTCTTATGGCTAAAACAGATGAAAGGTGAAAACCCCAAACTTTTCAGGTGGTCCATTTCTCTACAGGGGATGGACTATACAGTGGAGCATAGACCTGGGAGTAACCATGCCAATGCAGATGGACTCTCCAGATATTTCCACTTAGAACATGAAGACTCCACTGGTCAAGATTAGTTTAATGTCCCTGTGTTTGTTTACCCCCACTTTTTGCTGGTGTTTCACTGTTTTTTTTACTTTAGTCTGGCTGGGGCCCGGCTATCCAGGACTCCAGCCTAGCTGCTTCCTCTCTAAATTGATTGCATGTACTATAGGTACACTCCAGTTTGGTTACTGGGGTACCCTTGTGAGTCCCTAGTATATGGTACACTAGGTAGCAAGGGTGTAGGTTCCCCAGAGGCCGACCAGGGGCTGTAGCATGTATTATTCCACCCCTGGGAAGCCTTCCAAAATGTCACCACAGAACTACTACTGTAGCCTGGGTAAGGTGATGCATGCACCCCTTACCAAGATATAGGTTACTTATATTTAACTTAAATCACTGAACATAGAAGCCTATCAATCATCCCTATGGTAGGCCTTATCAATCCTGAAGGCAGGGTGTTTGGTTTCATGTAAGAGGGTGCCCATGCATGAGTTTCGGAATCTATTCTCTGAGGTTGTTCTGTGATGCAGCCAGACCATATACTCTTAAGTGCATTATAACCTCGCGGACCCCCCTGGGTCCCCTGTGTCACTACCTTGGGTGGTTACTTGTGGTCCCAGTGATTCTACAGGCTCTAGGCCTTGTGTCCAGTCAAGCTGTGGTTCTTATACCACTTTCTTAATATATGGTTTGGTACGCCCCTAGGGCTCAACGTACATTGTGCTAATTTACTTTGTGCTATTAAGTTTACTATATGTACTTTTGCTTCTAGCCTCATAAAGAGACTAGTGGGATGTGTTTAGAATAAATACATATAGTTTATATATATACCTGGTGTGCTTCTCTTTTCATTTGGTCATTCACGAGATTATAGACTGGTAAAACAAGCTGCTTTACATTCATCCAAGACTTAGCCTGAAGGCTGCTCTCCACAGCTACCAATAGGATAGCTCTCTTTAAAGGTTGTCTTTAACCTACCATCAACAAGGGTCATTTAGACTGGTGCAAGGTGCCCACTAGAATAGTGAACACCATATTCCAGGCCACATTCTCACATGCTCCGTTTAAAAGAATAAATGAAACTTTGAAGTTTTACTTTTTTAAGAGTAGACAGTTGTCCTTGGGACCATTGTTTGCTCTTAAAAATATTTTTTCATCATTCTCTAAACGTAAAGTGTCCCAAAGGGAACCCTTCCCATTTGGGAATGGGTTACTACCACTGTTAAAATGGTAATGAAGTATTACTGTTTTGCGACCGGAATTCTGTTGCAAAACAGTAATGCATACCATACCCATTCTGTATTTGAAAGGAAGCCCAAAACATGCCCCTTCCAAAAACCAAACCACAAATGCAAATTGCGAGTCTGTAACATGTCATCAAATTGCATTTTAAAATTTGTACATTTGGAACAGCATTGTTACAGTCGCAAACGGGCCAATTCAACAAAGTCAGTCCAACAATAGGTGTGCACTTTGCACCAGCGAGAAAGGTTCCATTGCTATGTCTACCACATGCGAAAATTCCTCTCTCTACCAGAGAGTTGGACAGCAGAGAAGTGAAAAGGCACCAGAGAGCAGGAGGACAGAGCGTAGTGACCTGCGGCAGTATTGCAAGACTAGAAAAATAACCAAAGTCCAGAGTGATACTAAACCTTCACCTCAAAACAGAGAGAGACAGTGCTTAATTGGGGACACAGGCGCTCATCTTTGTGGACCAATACTTATCTTTCCACATCAGAGAGCATGAGAGGCAGACACAAAACGGAAAGATGAAGGAAGAAAAAGATGGAAAACCCTCACATTGGTAGAAAGCAGACATCTGCAAGAGTGAAATAAACAGGCAGGGAGTGTCTAGTAGTGGATTAAAAAATACATGAGATGGATTTAGGACTATGCAGCCTTAGTGTTCGGTGCCCTGGCATTCAATTATGCCAACTGCAGGCTTCTGAGCAGAGTCTTGAGCCCTGGCACTTATCCTCTTAAAAGTTAAGCACTGGAGAGAGCAAATTCCAAAAGAGCACTCGATACTGGAGAGGTACTGCAGTATGGCTTTTCTGAAGAGAAAATAGAGACCAGTGGACCAGTCAAAATAAGAACAAAAGCAGAACCATCAGCAGCAGAAAATAATTCAGAGCATTACACATTGACCAGCAGAGAGGGCAAAAATGAAGGCATCTCTTAGAAAAGAAAAGTTATAGAGTCCATATACAACATGATCTTAAACAGCTCTGACAGCTAGCTACTAATATAATGTTAACTTTTATTCCATAACGTGTCAATCAATCAATTAAAAGATAATACATAAAACCATCCTTGTATGATTAAATACACATATTGCTTTTATTTCCACTCATTTGCTCAAAATGGATACATTGAAATGTATATATCATTGATGCACTGATGTCTTATAAAACTATGCAACCATTATGCATTGTGAGTGTCATCATAGGGCCAAACAAAACATTTTGTAGAAGGTTATGTCACACTGGCACCACTTGAGGGCGTTCCACCTGCCTTACCATTTCTCATCCCTGGCCTAATGAAATATGATCACATCACTTCCATCCTGATGACGAATTCATTAACTTCCCTTGCTGGACCACACCAGCCTTAAAACCAGCTGCGTTCACTAGTAATCCATAAAAGCCAGCAGACAAGCTTACCATCATCAGTGGCTCTCTGCACTCCCACAGCCAGAACATCATCAGGCTGTAGTTCTGCCTGTGGCTCGGGACCAGTCCTGGAATATTTTCAATAGAATTTATGGCCAAATATGTCATATGCTGCCACAGGCTCAAGCAGAATCAGAGTTGATTGTAGGTCTTCACTTAATGGCATAATAATTTGTTCTCCAAGGTTTGCAAATGTGTTTTTGTTCCTCATGAAGTTTGGAGCCCAGGCTTGTGATAACCTATTATTTGAGGATCAAGCAGTAGGATACGCATTGAAATGAGAATTTCTTAAAAGAGTCTTTATTGCTTTCTAAAGCATCCTGACACCAGCACAATATGCCTTGTGCCAAATCCTGGTATTCTAGCTTATCAAATATTAGTTTCCCATAAGATTTCTATGTTAAATCCTCTTCCATATGGATGACCTTCTCTTCCCCCTGCACTCACACAGTAATTCAGTAAATGTCCAAGTTGGGCTCCTGCATATCTGGATTAGGACAGCAATACTAGTTCCTGTCTCTCCTTTCAGCTAACATAGCTAGTTGTAGAATTTGCGTTTCAATAGGAGGGCATATGGTGGCTTACCTTCTCCTCCCCCTTATCTGATAGGAGTCATTGGTAAACCACGAGCTGCTGTGAGAGGCTTGATCTGATAGGAATTCTCTCTTTTCTCCATTTTGTTCCTTCAACAATTTGATTTTGTCCCTCTTGCCATTATATTCGAGGGCTTAGCATTTGACGCAGAGGAAGTGTTGGCCATATTCACCACACCCTCTCAGTTGGGCGATGCAACACTAATCCAAACCATTACTCAGCTAGGAGACTGGTAAACCCTGTTAGAGATCAAAAGATGCCAATTAAAAACAGTACTCCTGGAGCTGTCATGAGTACCTGAGTGGCAATGTAGCACCGGGTTGGACCAATGAGGCCAGGAACTTCCTCGACAGCAAGGAATTTAGAAAGGACTGGACTCTCATTGCATGGAAATGCGCAAGAGATTGGCTGGTCCTCATCATAAAAATGGCCAAGAGACTGTCGGATGGTTTAGTGATAAAAATAAAGGCAAACTAAAAAAACCTATAGGCAAGACTAACAGTCACCACCTTTAGGAAAAAACTCAAGGAATCAAACTTAATCATCTCAGATTTCAAGGAATACCTCACCTGACAAAAGATGACCACATTTCAGAAAGATCTTAAGAAATGTGTGCATGAGACTGTGCAACCCTATTCTTGGGAAGATTATGTCCCTAAGACTCCTTCCGATTCTGACACCTCCTCAAGGTGCAGACATCCTAAGACTCAAACAGAGATTATTGGGGAGAGGGACATCAAAGAAGAGGAATAAGGTGAAACCAACATGTATTTTTTTATCCCCAAACCCCTTTCGGTCCACTAGTACCCCAGACTGAGAACACTTGGGGTTGGGTGCCTAATTGTGGGGCACCTCCTATGTATGGGGGACCACCATTCATACCACCCCAAAATTTGCCATGGTCCTTCCCCAATAACCCTCCTACTTTTTCAGCCAAAGCTCAAGGGAGAGGGTAAAGAAAAAGGAAAGGGGATTTGTGGCAGAACAAGGACACCCAACAGGAATCCAACATGTCGGAAGATGCAATCACGAGCAGGGGCAGAACCTAGACCACGCCTGAACATAACTATAGCAGTCGTGCACTGAATGATATTGAGACGAAGGTTCTCAACAAAGGTCTGGGCTATGTCCATACCTCTAGGGATGACATATTCAAACTAAAACTTGAAACAGCAGAGTTCCTACAGAAAATACTTTTACGGGTGTTCTTTTAGGAAAAACCCTACACTGATCAAGAAATATACACCGTATTCTGTCCTAAGCCTAGCTTCACGCCTACCTTCTTTTAAATGCCACCTAGGTGTTGGCATTTGAAAATGTTGTGAATAGGGAAATAGACAACATGGAGAACTATCACACAAACCATTTCCATAATTTTAGCAACAAAGAGATGAGGGCATTGAGTACATTGTCCTCTGACAATCCATTGTAATTAAACCAGCTGACAAGGGGGGGAACTATAGTGATTCTCCCTAAAGCAATGTACAGATAGGAGTGTTTAGACTTCTGAATGACACTCACAACTACAATCGTCTGACAAAATTCCCAACCCCTGAAGTCCAAGAGGAAGTGGCATTTCTAGTGTCAAAAGGCTTGGATAATGAGTGGCATACTAAACATGAGGCTGACTTCTAGATTCTAAAACAGCTTAGGGTGCCTTTTTTGTATGCACATCCTAAGGTCCATAAAAATAGACACCCTCCTCCCGACAGATCGATTATTTCGAGAATAGGGTCCACGCTTGAAACCTTATCCCAATTTTGTGGCTTTTTCCTTCCTCCTTTATAAAAACAATTCCCATCTTTTTACAAGACACAAAGGACGTTCTCAATCTTCTAAAGGATTTACCCTTTGATGAAAGGAACGAATGTCAGATCAGTCTGGATGTAGAGTCTTTGTATACCAACATTCCACAGTAAGCAACCGTGGAAGTGGTAGACAATATCTTCAGTGATACAGAATGGGAACACATGACTCCATGTGACTATGTAATAGATCTGGTCCACTTAGCCCTGACACTATTTTTTATTTTATTTCGACAGGGAGTACTTTCTCCAAGTACATGTGATGTCCATGGTAAGCACATTTGCTCCAAATTTTGCATGCCTCTATGACCATTCTTTTGAGTCAGAGCATGTCTTACATCACCTGAATGCTTTCAAAGAGAAAATTTGAATCTCGAAACATTACATAGATAAAGTTCTACTCATTTGGACCAGCACGAGGGAAGAAGCAGGCAAGCTCTTACAGTGGTTAAGCACATTGGATCCATTTCTGCACTTCACAGCTACAGTTGTAGGGAATGATTTACCCTTCTTTGACCTCTTGGTTAAGGCAAAAGAGGGGCATCTCAAGACAGAGGTCATTTACAAACCCACATATCATAACAACCTGCTGTGTAACTACCTTCAGCCCCATGACAAATATATTTCAGAAAATCATCATCAAACGTTGGAAGATTTTGCAATTAAGGGGTCTGACAATCAACAAAATTATGCACTCATTTAAAAGTGCCAAGAACATCAAGGACATGCTATTACATACATTCCTGAAAAGAGGTGAGACCCAAGGAGGTAGGACAACCTTTACAAAATACAATTCCCAGTTAGGCACTGCACATGTGGCAATTGTAGCATGTGCCCCCTCACAGAAAGGCTGAAAGTATTGGACCTAGGTCTAAGGACACCATGGAAACTAAACAGCTTGACCAACTCCAGCTCCAAATATGTCACCTACATGATTAGATGCCCATGCAACTTAATGTACATTGTCATGACTATAAGGAGTATATGCACCCACATTAGAAAACACAAAAGCACAATCAAGTGTAGACTTGAGGCAACAAAACTCACAAAGCACTACATAGAGAGTTGCCACGGGGAGGATGAAATGGAGCGGTGTGTGCTTGGAAAACTGAACAAGTCACATGCTGACATGAATTGACTTGTGTTACTTTTTGAACAGAGATGGATTTTCAGATTTCGGTCTAACCGCAGGCTGAAGGATGAGTGTTTGTGGGGTAGTCTGAGGAGATAATTGCTCCCCTATACTTGCCTGTACCTGCAATTCTGACATATATGTTTCATTGCCCTGGGCTCCATACTAGTAATGAGCAGTTTTGCAGTTCGACATAGTTGGCAGTCACCAATAGATGCTTTTTAATTGCTCCCACTGAGTCCTGTGTAGCCTCTTCCTGTGCTATTAACAGTGATTTGCTCCTGACACTCACCGTTTTCTACATAGTGCCTGGCCCTGCACAGATGTCAAGACTTTTTTCTCCCCTTTAATGCTGCTAAAGTTATTAGTCCTGATAATATCTGCTTCCACCAGCTTTGACTTGTCTCTGTGCAGCTGATTGTTGGCAGCCCTATGTATCACTATGCAGACCCCCCCCCCCCAAGTACCTCTCCTGTCACAAGCATGACAGCAGCAAAAAATGCCTGTGCTCCCTAAGACTCGAGCGATGTCTGGGACTTCAATTCCCAGAATCCTTGGCCACTTAGTGACGTGGCACCACACCTCCCGCCACCGCCAGAAACCCGGTTACATAACGGAAGGAAATATTCAGGTGCTACTTACCCTTAAAAAGATAGCCCACTGTCTGCTCAAGTGATTCAGCGATGGAGAGTGGCCTGTTTGTAGGTGCATATACACAATGTTCCTCTTGATAAAGTAAGTGGTGGTCTGTAACACTGTTTTGGGGCACTTATGTGTTTGAGTGTTTTGGACATATGGACCGCCTACATTACCAGTGACTTCATTGTGTGGTATTAATTTGTACTACACTGACCTTCCTTTGACGGGCTCTAATAACATCAATGGTCTGACGTTATATAAACAACAGAATCAGTCTGGGGCAGCGTGCGGAAGTTGAGTATCGTGTATGCGTCGCAGGGCCATTAACATATCATTCAACAACGGGAGGCCAACCTGGGGACATATTCTCCTTGTCCCAAGAGAGCGAAGGGTGCAATCTTAATACTGAGATATAACTAGTTCACCTCATGGCACGAACACACTAATTTAACCCGTCATCCCATGAACCAGAGAAGTGCCAGATTGGGTACTTTTTCTGCTTTATTTCCTCCTTGGTATGTGGATTAATCATGTGAATTATGTGCATTTATCACTGATTCTTCCGGTCTCATCACAGATCTTTATGATTCTAGGGCACCTTACAGCAGGATCCTAGAGTGGCCTGAGTGTTTTTTCTAACCATTACACTGAAAGAATGGGTTTTGATTGTCTCCACCATCATTACCTATACTAAACCTATCTCCCGTCATACAATCAAAATGCTATAGTGCAATGTGCACTCACAAGCTAACACCTGAGCGACCCATCCCAAGGATCTTTGGGAACGTCTGTGCTGTTCTGATACTAACCTATATCCTCACTATGCATTTTTATTTGTTCTCTTGTAATCTACCAGTGTGTGACTACTTCATCCAGGAATCTGTTATCCCCTAAAGTGTAGGGTAAGAGAGACTCGTGCTACCATTATCCAAAGAGTAGAAGCCACTTTCGTATATTAGCTTCATGAGCTATATTTTGATTTTACTATTTAACATAATGCAGAAATCCTACTCACTGGTGACTTTAACATGTGGTTAATGTCAGTCCTTCAAAAAAATGAGGTCACCAAATCACATGATAGCATCTGGGTGATACCACCGCAAGACCAGCCTGGATGGCACGAGGACGACCCACATGGAAGTTCTCTACAAGGCAACCTTGAAAATCTGGGCCTAGGAGCCTTAAATGGGCGTTATCCGGCTGACAAGCCACCTCGATTTTCCTACCTATCGAAAAAAGGCACTTCATTATTAGACTATACCTTCGTCAGCATTTCGTTGCTCCACCAAGTAGCAGGATACTGTCTTGGAAACAGAACAGAAAGTGATCACTGTCCGCAAGAAATTATGCTGAGGACTTGCCTTATACAACAGAAAAAGGTAAGGGATTTGCCATCTGAGAGCCTTACAATCAACCTCAAATGCATCAAATGCTCCTTTAAGAACCTTCAACACATATCAGCAGAGGCTAAACAAATAATTGAGCGCCAAACGTGCCCGGATAACATAACTGCCAACTGGTCAACATTTGCAACCAAACTTATTGACAGATTTGCGAAACCAACAAGACACACAAGTCAAACTGATATAAAGTATACGCTGCGCATGAATCCTGAGATACTATCAGCAACAAGATCGATGAATCGCTTATGGCAGGCTTTAAAAACTCATCCAATGGATCCCATTAAAATAATAAAACTGAGAGAGGCCCGCAATCACCTCAAGAAAGCAAAACGTGAACTTCGCACAAGCCAATGGAACTCGTTTTGGGTCAAACTGCAGCATGACATTAAAACAAACAACTCTGCCAGGTTTTGGCGCACAATCAGTAGTGCATCTGGGCCGCATCCAAAGTTGCCTCTTCGAGTATACTTGAAATAGAGTGGGTCGTATTTCTCTATTCCCACTTTAATGACCAGGAACTGCTCATTAACCATCCAAATCCCCCTCCCATGGACAAAGTAACACAAACAGAGATTGCCCGGGAACCTGTTCTGAACACTTCAAACTCCCTAAAGAAGCTAGGTTACAAAATGATACCAACAAAAGAACGCCTCTTGACCCAAAGCTGCGTCAATGTTGCGACAGTCCAGAAGGTCGAAATAGAAAAAATAATAAAAAGGGGACGCAAGGATGGCGCGCCTGGCCCAGGTGGAATTCCTCAAGCTCTGTTCAAGGAAGATGCAACTTTCTGGGCTGCGAAACTAAGCCCCCTTTTTAACTCATGTCTGCAAAACAACAACATACCGCCCTCCTGGCGCGGATCCATCCTTGCACCAATCTTCAAAGGAGGGGACAAAAAATCCCCAGGGAATTATCGTCTCATCGCACTCATTGACAACGAAGCAAAGTATTTTGCGGGAGTGCTGCTCAACTCACTTAGGGCATGGGCTGATGAACACTCTATAATTCCTCCGAATCAAACAGGTTTCACAATAAACACCGGTACCTCAGTCAATCTCTTGACCCTTTCATGCTTGATTGACCAAGCGAAATTCTGCTCTTGTTCACTTTATATGGGGTTTATTGACTACCATGCGGATTTTGACAAGGTTAACAGAAGTAAACTCTGGCAGAAGTCCAGACTCAACATTCCAGAGGTCCTCCTAAGAGCCATACAACTCCTACACCAGGACACATGGGTTAGAATTAAGATCGGGGACGGCTCAAGACTCTCGCCCGATTCCGACAGAAAAAGGCCTCAAACAGGGTTGTGTCTTGGCCCAGACACTCTTCAACCTATATTTAGCCGACCTCCCTGAAGCTCTCAACAAGGCCAACTTCCACGCTCCCAAACTATCTGGCTTGTCGCTGACAAATCTATTATATGCTGATGACGTGGTACTGTTAAGTAAAACAAAGATCGGAATGCAAAGACTTCTGGACGCTACTTCCGACTATTCAAACGACAATGAGCTTCGCATTAACAACAGGAAGACGAAAATTTTAACAGTGGACTCAAGGAAAGTTAAGAAACTGTCTTGGGCTTTGAACAATGAAAGCATCGTCGAATCAAATTGCCAAAGGTACCTTGGAGTCACTTACAACAACAATGGAAAATACAAATCCCACCTAGAAGAGCAAAAAAGGAAGGGTACGGCACTTGCTTTTGCAATCGGACTAATTCAAAAGAAGCTACAAGGCCCTACTCTTGCACCCACACTACAGGTGGCTCAGGCAAAAAGTCATTCCTACCTTAACTTACGGCAGCGAAGCTTTAAAAGGGTTGGACAGTGACCATCTGGATAAAGTAATTACTAAGATCTACAGGTCAGTGTTCAAATTACCAAACCATACATCACCGGCACAAATTAGATTGGAACTAGGCATCTGTAAACAACGACTGGCCAGAGCCATGTCTTTCCTTGTGTGCTGTCACAAATTGAGGTCATCAAAGTAGGGAAGTGTAGGATACCATTTGTGGGCCAGCATTGATAACAACTCATGGCGAGCAGGATATGAATACTGGTCAAAAGGCTTAAAAACCCTGTGCATAAACGATCTCTGGAACTTGCACGCTAGTCAGATGGAATTTAAAAGGCTAGCGAAAATCAGCACCAAACAATTATCAATAGTGGAAGATAAAGCCAGCCTTGCAACAAGAAGTCATGGGTGGATGACCCTTCAATCCTATGCCTTGTTAAATCCACAGCCGTGCCTTACTACATCGTTCAGTGCTGGGATGAAACTAAGTTTTTTAAAACTGAGACTGGGAGCTATTAACCTGTTGACTCATTGGCCAAAATGGAAAAGAGAACATAGGAAAGTTCAATGCCGACTTTGTGGGACCCACAAAGAAGATATCATACACATCATATGCCTGTGCCCACAACTATTGACAGAGAGACTGGCCCTACTCAAGCATCATTGGAATAGAAACATGATTAGAAGCTGTAGAGCAGCAATTTTGGCCTGTTTCGACCCTAGGAACACTAAATTAAATTGTGCCCTAGTAAGATTTATGGAGTGCGCTGCAAAAAAACTTATTGAGGTGCCCAGAGTTTGCGACCCCCCCATTGGAATAACATTGTCAAGTTTTACTTGTTGTTGCTATCCCTACTGGCTTTTTAGGAATATGACTTTTTAAATGGAAGTTTCACTTGTTATCACCTATACATACTGTCTTTTAATGAATTTAATATTCTAAATGCAATTTTGAAACCTTTTAAATGTTTTGTATTTGCAATGGTTTATTTTTAAATCACGCAATAAAGTTATTACTGAGACTATTTAACATAATGCATGCTGCCTGTTTGTATGTGCATGCCTTGTTATATATCACAAGTGCTATGGTTGCAGTAGTGTGTTACAGTGTCACCTGCTTGCCCACGTCACAAATTGTAATTTAAGTTTGTGATTAGAGACGTTGTTTTATCAATTTTTTTAAATCTTTTTTTTTGTTATTCATTAGGCAAATAACCTAATTTCCCCTCAGATAGGACTCACCTAAGTATAGTGTTTTTATTTAAGTTTCAGTTTTTACCTCACCACACAATAATTATTGGCATAGTAGCCCATTGGCAGTAGTTAGGGATCCCTGACCCTGCAAAAAGCCCCCGACCCATTTGGCCTTCTAATGTGGGCAGAAACATGTTGGCCAATGTAATAATAATGGTGTGAGCCATTGTCTTCATTATTGGTCTCATTTGTTTTTAATCTTACCTACAGTTCCAACTTATTAAAGGCAATTTGCCCGGGAACCGTAAGGTATTTTAACTCACATATCTAGTTCATTCCCTTAGTCAGTAGCTTTTTATCTTAGAACTCCTACCTGTGCCAAGTCCAACAGTAGGTCGACTCCGGAGCGCAGGGCTCACAGTTCGATCGCCAGCAGCAGCTCAGCTCAGCTCACCTTAGAACCATGTGACTCTGGGCAATAGCTCATTTAATCTCCACGATGGCCCCCAGTGTCTTGAGACCCTTAGGGGTTAATAGTTTGCACTTTACAAATACTTGATGTGGATTTAGATTTAGATCCATTATGGTCCCACTGAAATATGCCATGTTTGGTATCAAATAACTTGTCTCATTACTCCGGTCTTATTCTAGAGTTGTATTTAATGCGAAAAACACCCAGGGGGCTTCGTTAGAGGTTTCCCACCTGGTTGCCCAAGCCTTTCTAGTGCCCCTGCTGACAGCCAACAGCTGCTGCAGCCAAGACAGGAATCAGACCCCTTGCCAGTGAATGTAAATACTCCCAGGATTCAGAAGCTATAACCTGGACAGGAAGCAGGTGACCCCTCCCTCCCTGACATGGTGGCTAGTGAAGTGGCACATCAAGGCGGCTAGCTTCAAATCTTTCACTTCTCTGTTATGCACCCAGGCTGCCTCCCGTAGGAGGACACAGACTACTCCCTGCCCCAGGCACATTTGCTCCCAAGCAGGTGGGACAATTAAGTAGTCGGTAGGTGTACATCCCCAAAAGGCCAGACAAGCCCCTAGGATGGGCTACCTGGTCTATACAATCAAGGAAGGTTTCTGCCATTTTTTAAAGTAGCAGAATAGAGGGCTCCAGGTAGAAAAGGTGTCACACATCCTGGACGTGGTCACCTCAGTGGTGGATTGGAAGCTGGGGTTAGGAGATCATTGGCTACTTGCACCCAAACTCCTCATACCCCAAACTCTAGTATTTAAATGGCAAACCTGGCACCAGCTTCTCAGATCTGAATAAACTTGCAAAGAAGGTCAAAGAAAAGTCGTGGAGCGCAGGCGTTTATAGGGTTGGTAGAGTTGTAATGAGTTGTCGAGGTACTCTGGTCCTGTATTGAGGAGAGCTTTATAGGCATGAGTGAGCTGCTTGAATTTGCAGCATTTCTGAATGGGTAGGCAGTGCTCTGTGAGGTGAGGCATGCCCTTCTGGTGATGTTTAGGATGAGTATAGTTTGGTGTTTTGAATGTTTTAGAGTATTTGAGTGAGGTAGCTAGAGATGCTGACACATAGAGTGTTGCCATAGCTGAGTTTGCTGGTGATGACGGCTTGGGTGACTGTGTGTCTGGTGTGTGTGGGGAGCCATTTGAAGATTTTGCAAAGCATTCTGAGAATGTGGCAACACGATAATAACACTGTTTTGACATTTGGGCCTTACCTGTAGGGTTGAACAGGAACTACAAAGTGTGGATTGAGCCTGTCTGTATCCAAGGAGATTATGACTTCAGGAGCGCCTCCATGCCCCGCTGTGCACCAGTTTGTACTTTAGTGATTGGCCCTCTCGCTTCCAGGCAACACAGACAATTTCCTCACACCTTCACAGGCCCTTATGTTTGTAGAGGGACCCTCAAGACAGGCACCTCCATTTTGTTGACCCAGCTTCTTTGTGCCCTAAAAAGCGCAATGAGAATAAACAAAGGAAGGCAGTAAAAACTCAAACTTTGTGCTGTGGAGTTTAAAACTGAAAGAAATGTAAAACTGCTCTATTCCTCTCCCTGAAACAATTTACATTCATCTCTTTGTTTCTGTGCAATTTGTATTCTTAAAACTGCTGTTTTCTTCTATTTGTGACTGTTTAAGTTTCTCTCCTAGTTTAACCGTAAGCTGAGATGGCCTTTAGAAGGCAACCCCCCCCCCCCACAACCCATTTCTTAACAAGCTAAAAAGACAAAATACACCCCTAAGCCCAGAGTGTCTTTAAGAGACTGCTTAATCTGCTTTGTGGTTTAAATTGTGTTTGGAAAATGTATGTAGCACTTGTTTCTGGCTTGAAAGAAATATTTGTAGAAGTGCGCGAAAAGCAGTATTTTAGTGGCTTTAGATTTGGCCTTACCTGCATGGTTGAACAAGAGCTACAAAGTTTGAATTGTGCCTGTTTGTATCCATGGAGATTCTGTCTTCAGGAGCACCTCATTGTCTCCCCTGCACACCAGTTTGTGCTTTAGTGATTGGCCCTCAAGCTTCTAAGCAGCCCTGAGAACTCCCATCACACCTTCACAGGCCCTTACATAGGTGGAGGGATCCCCTAGATATGCACCTCCATTTTGATGCAACAGCGTCTCTGATGCTTAAACAGTACAGTGAGTAAGAACAAAGGAATTAGGGTAAGATAACAGACTTTGTGCTGTAAAGTTCAAAACATTAAAACTGCTCTTTTCAAATACCGTTTAACTTTACCTCTTGGTTTCTGTGCAATTTGTACTCTTAAAATTGCCATCTTCTTCTACCCAAGACTGTTTACATTTCTCTCCTAGTTTTCCTCTTAACTGTGTTAAGGCCGTTAAAAGGCAGCCATTCCCCCTCCTTGTTTTTTTTTACAAATGAAAAAGGCAAAATGCACTCGTAAATCTAACCAGAATGTGTTTAAGAGACTGCTCATAATGCTTTGTGGTTTAAACTGTGTTTGGAAAGTGTATAAAACACTTGTTTTTAGGTAGACAAAGTGATTTGTTTAAGTGCATGAAAAGGAGTATTTTAGTGGCTTTAGATTTGGGCCTTAACTGCAGGGTTGAACAGAAACTATAAAGTGTGAATTGAGCCTCTCTTTAAGGAGTTTCTGACTTTAGGAGCATCTCTTTGCCCCCCCTGCACACCAGATTGTGCTTTAGTGCTTGGCACTCAATCTTCTTAGGAGCCCTGAACCCCTCCACCTGCACAGGCCATAAGTTTGTGAAGGGAACTCCAAGACTGGCACCTCCATTTTGTTGCCCCATCTTCTCTGGGCCTTAAACAGCACAGTGAGTAAGAAACAAGGTAGGCGGTAAGAATACAGACATTGTGCTATTTAAATTCATCTCTTGTTTCCTGTGTAATTTATACTTTTAAAACTGCTATTTTCCTCTACCCGTGATAGGCAATGAGCCTGGTCCCCAAATTTAGGCCTTTGGTACAACTTGGAGGGATGGGTTCTAACATGATTTGTTTGCAAGGTATGCATGCCGAGAGATGGAAAATATGTGATAGCAACTCAGCGCTGTTTGCCTTTTGTCTGATATTATTGGATTTGCAACCATAGCGGGAAAAAAATAATGGTTTTCATATTTTTGATAAAAAGTATATAAATTCAACATAGTATGTGGAAAAATGAATCTAATTCCACCAGATTGCTTTAATTCAATATTATTTAAAAATCATTATGATTATTACTTGTAAAAATAATAATAATAAGACAGACCTTAAAATAATAGTAATAAAATGTCAGGGTATTCCTCATATATCGCTATAGATTATATGCATAATTTTCACTAACAATTACAAATAACGATAGTTGTTACATCTTACATAGGCAATGTATGTTATGAGTGAAAATAAACACAATTTTATCATTCAAATTCCTCGTCATCATCTTCTTCTTCTGAATAGGAGTCATCATTCTCGGCTTCTGTTTCATTTTCAAAAGTCGGAAGCCTGCACAAGTCAGTGCACTTGAGGTCATTGAGACAGGAGACACATGTTGGCAGTTTGCAGTTCCTAATGCAGTTGCAAGTTAGTATATCTAGCACAGTCTGAGGTGCTGGCTGCCCCTCCATCCGGTGCACTACTTCTTGCTCTGGTCCCTCGCGTTTTTCCAAATTTCACCCTCTCCAAATTGGACTGGATGTCTGTGGATCATTCAGAAGACATCTATTGCTTATAGCAGAATGATAATTAGCAAGTTGCAATTGGGCAACATATTATGGCATGACATTGGTACTTGTCATCATTGACTGATGGGCCCAACTCGTTCACTAGAAACATACATGAGCAATTCTTCAGTATTTGTGGTTATCAATGTTATTTGCTTTTGTTTCTCAATGCTTGGGAGAAAAGCTTTGTGGTTCAAACATCTTGGGATGCACAGCTATACAGTTGACTAGATGCGTTGTCCCCTTACCAGTAAGAGTCTCTTCCAGGCTATCAATGTTACCCCATGCTAAGTCAGTGAAGACATAGGGCAGAATGTCGACCAGAAGAACAATTGGCTCATTTAAGGCAGCAGCATATTTCTGAAGACACAGAGCCATATCATTTTCTTCCAGTTGTGAGTATGAAATTACATGACCTGTTTAGAGTGCAAATGATTTCAACATTGCCTGTCAGCGATTTAATGGAGTATAGAAGCAACAATTACTGGGGGGGGGGGGGGGGGAATTTGTCAATGCACATATAATGTCTTGACTGAATGATTACAGAAGTAAGGTGACCCATTGGGACGGCTTTGTGTTTTCTGGATCTTGAGTCAGAAGTCCTAATAGGACCGTTTAAGGGAATCAGAAACTGTAAATTCATCTCTTATCAATGTCTGATGGATGATATGGCCATGGTGTTGATGTCAAGTTTGTTTTAATCATTATTTTTATACGCAATGATGTTTGATCAATGATCTTGTTCACATCTGTTGTCTTAACCTTTAAAACTGGTAATTCTCTTTTCAAACTCTGGTTTTCTCGTACAACGTCCTGTAGCATCATACTAGAATCGGATCGCTCCTGACCGCTGTGGTTCTTCTTTGTGTGGGCTTGCATCCAGGTTATCGTGGATCTGGATGTTGAGGCGGATGGTATGTCTCGGGCCGCTGGCTCACAGGAGCTCCGTTAGAATACAGCCATCTTTGTCTGCTTCTGGCCACTCCCCTTCGTTTCTTGACATTTTTAAAGACCTGACCCAGGAAGGGGGTAAGTAGCTTGGTGCAGTGGAGCATAGCGAGCTACCAAGTGATTGGCTGCTAGGGAGCACATCACGTTAGTGAGCAAGAATAATTTTGCCCCATATCCCATCGGAGGAAGTCCAATGATCCATGGGGGTGTCTTTATACCATTTATGCAGGTCGCATTTTATATTTAGTTACTTGCCACCTATAGTTTTATTATTATATAGCCATGTTATGATGGGGGAGGGATACCTTTGCTGCTTTAACATAATAAGGCTTAAGCCCTTTGTAAATTAGCTATTGCTATGATTGTTCTGATGTTCCCTAGCCTGTGTTCTTTTATTCTGTTTATGCCTTTGTAATTCAGTAACTTATTGATCGAACATTGTTATGGGCCGCCTAACAGTTACAAGAAGATCAGGGACAGGAGGAGGATAGGTTGCACTTAGCATTTTATCATTTTATCATGTACTGCACACTTTATAGTATGATACCTATGCGGCCATGTTTCAGTTTTCCAAATATGCTGCTATTCTGGGTGGGGGGGTAACCATATGAGATTCATCAAAACCTAAGTGCTGTGTGTAAGTCACCGTACTATGCCCTGAACCTGGTGATGCCTAAGTGCTGTGTTTCCCATTTTTTGCTAAGCCTTTTTGGGGGGGGATTTGTGTTAGTTAGCGCTTAGGCCCCTATAACGTTTTGATCAAATAAGGTATCAATACCAAATTTGGATCCATTTTTTACAACAGCTGAGGATTCTACTCAGGGTTTGTGGATTCCCTTAGAGGGGACCAAGAAATTTGCCGAAATACAGCTACATTTTCTTGTTTTTTTAGAACATTGTGAAAAAGGTGCTGCAAAAGAAATAATCTGTTTTTTACTCAGCAAATGGTGCTAACAAATGATTTGCAGTGTTACAATCACCATCATCACAGCTTTCAATAACAGGCAGACTTTTGTCAGAAAACCACATTTTTTAACACAGTTTTGGCATTTTACTGGGAAATAGCCAATTTTCCTCATGTTTTGTGTGCTTTCAACCGCCTTCCTATTAGATGTAGAAATGGGTGTGAAGCTAATGGTGGATTCCAAAAATCTATACTTATCTGAAAGTTGGACAATATTCTGAACTTAACAAGGGGTCACTTGTGCAGATGCTTCAAGTTTACTAAAGTAGCAGTTGAAATAAAACAATATTGAAATTGAGTAGAAAAAAATAGCCATTTGTGCCTACATTTTCACTGTAACTTCTTCTACCTATGGCAGAATTTTTAAAGCAATATACCGTTGCAGCCGCTGGAGCCTTCTCATTGTGGGTTTTATATAGGGTCTGTAGGTTCACCAAATACACGAAGTACCCAGAGCTAATAACTGAGCTGCCCATTCAATGGGTTTGCATGGTGTAACGGGTTGCCAGTTATTTATATGGTAAAATATAAAGAGTGAAAATTACGTATCAAGAAAACCAAGGTATTTAAAAATGGATACAAGATATGGAGTTTGGAAGCAGTTGTTATTTGCACATTTCTGAATTTGTGGGTATCCATACACACATGTCAATTAGATGGTATTTTTAAAAATGACTTCTTTTCCACACAGTCTTATATTTGGAAGGCACAAATGCAGAGAAATACTTTTTCTACTAATATGTGTTCTCCCAAGTCTCCCGATAAAAAAGATACCTCAACGATGACTTATGTGACTCTGAACAGGGTCTGTTACCCAGAATCACTTGCAAACCTAAATATTTGTCTAAAAAAACTAATTTTCCTCACACTACTGTGATGAAAAGTTCTGGAATTTGAGGGAAATCAAATACTTCTTTCCACCCAGCATTACCCCAAGTCTCCCGATATGAATGGTGCCTCACTTTTGTGAGTAGGCCATGTGCCCGCAAAAGGAAACTGCCCAGGACGCAAAATGGACACATCACATTTGTCTACTGAAAATTGACCCTTTTTTGTAATGTGTCTAGCTGTGGATTTTGGGCCTTAGCTTAGGGAAACCTAAGTTACCTGAGCTAACTATAACTTATGCACCCGGAATTTACTGCTTATGAGCTTACGAATTTCATCACTCGTGGCATGGTCATGAAAACACTTCCAAATCATGATGATGTCATCAGTGATGTCATTTGAGATGTTATCAGTGATGTCATCAGTGATGTCACTTGCCAAGTCATGAGTGATGCAATATGTAGGGTCATAGGCAGTGCATTGCGGGGAGAAAGGTATAATTAGCTCAGCTGACTATAACTACTGGAATTCACTGATTTTGTACAAGTGAAATCTGAGCCTAACTATAATGTCCATGTAACCTTTGTTTTTCTTCCGTAAATATTATATATGTGTGTGTGCATATGTGTGTGTTTGTGTGTATATATATACATATATATATAAATTGTTCCTGATGCTCTGTACTTCCATCCACTTGGCGAACAGAGACACAAACCCAGCGATATGAGGGCAGATGGTATTTATTTGCAAGAACCTCGAACTTGACACGTTTCGGGTACCTAGTACCCTTGCTCACAAGTCAAGTAAGAAACATATTTTGCCATTTTAAAAACAATGCTGTGTGAAAGTGCTGTCACCACATGATTAGTAAACATGGAAAAATACTGGCAGCTTAATGTGAATGCATCAGTGAGTCTGTTTTCCAAACATTTCGAAATTTGACCATTAATGGGACCCTTTTACAGACATAAGACCAAATATTCCAGCGTACATGCGCAAATTGAAATACTAAGATATTGCATAAAATGTTAAGGTAATAATTCTATGTTTAAATAAATAATTAGAATTCATAAAAAAACCCTAGCCATAAAAAAGTTACAAAATCACACTCTATACGTGAGACACTACATATTAAATTCATGAGACATATGATTAATATGTTAATAAAACCATGAAAATTGGTGTGATGGTAAAAACTATGGCTGTGCAAAATGCAATGATTCTGTGTAAGCAAGCTACTTTAGTGGCTCATGTCTGTATCTTTTTAGAGTACTAATCTGTTTTCAACTTCCTGCTTAAATGCTAAAGGGTACCCATTCTGAATCTTAGGCTGAGATGTGCACTTCCAAAGAACCTTGATCACATGAGCAAGCTTCTTTGGAAGTGAAATGCGTTGTGAATAAACACGGAGGTGAAGTTTAACGAGTATAGAGTCTGACATTCCTGAGAGCACGCTTAATTTTGCTTTTGAAAGTGATATATTTTATATATATATATATTGAAAAACAAAGGTTGCCCAAAGGAAAGGACACACGAAAGGTCCCGCCGCTGGACAGGCGGATCAAGGGTGCTCGCTATAAAAATTGCACCCTTTGGAGTGGAAGGGACCTGACCTCCGGGGAATATTGGCGAGCCGAGCATTTTTGCCTCTACACTCCCACCCACATGTGTTTACATTTTGTTGGCATTTTTCCACTGTGGAGTAATTGAACTGAGAAAGCGGGACCCACTGGGGTTTTTTAATGGAACTACAAGTCTGGGCATAATATTTGGAATATGGAGACCATAATGCTTTGAGTGACACGCCCACTGGGGCGGGACTTGTCAATTTCAAATAAAATGGAGTTTCCAATGCAACACCGCTGCCTCTTTGTTCTGTGAGTAGCCAGTGATCAAGAGCGTGATACGCTCGAAACGCGTTTGGCAGTTGGATAATGGGAGGGTGAGTGCAAGCTGGTTCGCTGCTGTCGGAGGTTGTGTGCAGTAACCTCTCCTCATGTGACCTTTCCTTTGGGCAACCTTTGTTTTTCAATAGTAAGCGGCTAGTCCGGCCATGGAAAGGTCCCGCCGCTGGACAGGCGGATCCCGGATGCTCGCTACAACGTGCACCCTTAGGAGTGGAGGGGGCCTGACATCCGGGGAATATAGGCGAGCGGAGCATTTTTGCCTCGACACTTCCACCCACATGGGTTTACATTTTGTTGGCATATTTCCACTGTGGAGTAATTGAACTGAGAAAGCGGGACCCACTGAGGTTTTTTTATGGAATTACAAGTCTGAGCATAATATTTGGAATATGGAGACCATAATGCTTTGAGTGACACGCCCACTGGGGTGGGACTTGTAAATTTCAAATAAAATGGAGTTTCCAATGCAACTCCGCTGCTTCTTCATTCTGTGAGTAGCCAGTGATCAAGAGCGTGATATACCCGAAACGCGTTTGGCAGTTCGATAATGGGAGCGTGAGTGCAAACTGGTTCGCTGCTGCTGGAGGTTGTGGGCAGTAACCTCTCCTCGTGTGACCTTTCCTTTGGGCAACCTTTGTTTCTCAATATATATTTCTAAGATTTTTTTTATTGTATTTCTGTATTTCTTAACTGTAACCTGTAACCTTTTAGAGAGAGTGTATGACTGAGTACATGAGTATCTCACTGATTGTGTGAGTGAATATGTGAGTGTCTCAATTTGTTTTCGTGGGTATGTGAATGTCTGAGTAGGCCTGGGAGTGACTGCATAGGTGTCTCACAGGGTGTGTGAGTTTCTGTGTGGGTCTATGAGTAGATGCATGAGTATCTGAGTGGGTGTGTGAGTGTCTGAGTGGGTCTGTGAATACCTCCATGTATGTGAGTCAGCCTGAGTGAGTGCATTAGAGTCTAAATAGGTCTTGAGTGGGTTTGAGAGTGTCTGAGTGGGTTTGTGAGTGCCTCCATGAGTGTGTCAGTCAGTCTGTGAGTGACTACATGAGTGTCTGAGTGGGTCTGTGAGTAGGTGCATGAGTCTGTGAGCGGGTATGAGAGTCTATGAGTAGGTCTGTGAGCCAGGAGTGAGTCTCAGAGTAGATATGTGAGTATATGAGAGCATGAGTGATTCTATAAGTAGATGCATGGGTGACTGACGGGGTCTGTGAGTAGGTGTCTGAGTTGTTCTGCGAGGGGCTGCATACGTGCATGAGTGTGCTCTGCTCTTTCTCTGCTAATTTTCTGCATTTTCTGCTCACTACTGATATTTAATTTGGCATCTTCTGTTCATTTCTTAACATTATTTTGCCTCTTTCTGCTCATTTCTGACCTGTATTTTGCCTCATTCTGCTAATTTCTGATCTCTTTTATGCCTCTTTCTGCTTGTTGCTGTCCTTTATTTTGCCTCTCTCTGTTCTTGGCTGACCATCATTTTGCTTCTTTCTGCTCATTTCTGACCTCCATTTTGCCTCTTTCTGATCCTTGTTGGCCTTTACTTTGCCTCTTTCTTCTCATTCTGACCCTTATTTTTCATCTTTCTGCCCGTTCTTGACCTTTACTTTGCCTTTTTCTGCTAATTTCTGATCTCTATTTTGCCTCTTGCTGCTAATTTCTGACCTTTATTTTGCCCCTTCTGGTTGTTGCTGACCTTTATTCTGCCTCTTTCTCCTCATTTCAGACCTTTAGTATGCCTCTTGCTGCTCGTTTCTGACCGCTATTTTACCTCTTGCTTAATATTTCTGACATTTATTCTGCCTCTTTTGCTTAGTTTCTCACCTTTGTTTTGACTCTTTCTTCTCATTGCTGACCTTTATTTTACCTCTTTCTGCTTGTTGCTGACCTTTATTCATCCTCTTTCTGCTCATTTCTGACCTTTATCTTTCCTCTTTCTACTTATTTTTTAACTTTATTCTGTCTCATTCTGCTAATTTCTGACCCTTATTTTGCCTCTTACTTCTCGTTGCTCACCTTTATTTGACCTCTTTCTGCTAGTTGCTGACCTTTATTCTTCCTCTTTGTTCTAAATTCTTACCTTTATTTTGCCTCTTTCTGCTAGTTTCTGACCTTTATTTTGCCTCTTTCTTCTCTTTCCCTGGGCCTGCAAGGGGAGCCCCAAGGCCTCCATGGTCTTAGCCGGCTCCATTCTCCTACGGAGGATGGCACTGATTCTGCAGCACGGATCTGCTTTAAATAGCAGTTCACTGCTTGTGGTAACAATATTTTCATCACTTTCCCTGCAAATAGATTTGTGTACAAGGAAACGGATAAAAAAATCTGAGTTCTGCTCCCAGAAAGCTAAGTTATGTTTGCTTTTTCTTTGTGGGAGCTGTCAGCTCCCACCAACCAAAATCAAACAGCTACCTACCCAGGGTGGGCACCTCAGGAGGTAGAAGGAGCTGGCCCGGGGAGGGGAAATTGGGGTTACCAGAGCCATTTAAGGGTCCTTGTCTGGAGGAGTGCGGACCCACTCCAATGTTTATTTTAGCCCTGGGCAGGTGCCGTTCCCCAGGGCATGGAGGGCTGTGTATCATGCCCACATAATCTAATGGTTGCCTCGGAAGGTAGTGGTCCTCAGGGCTGCAGAGGGGTACGGGACCCCCCACTTTGATTTATTAGGTTTTGCCCCTGTAAGGTGATGGTTTCCAGGGAATGGGGGCCACATTTATTTATATCTTATTACTGGGGAGGTGGTTTTCCCAAGGGCTACCATAAGCCTTAGGAGGGGGGTCTAATGTGTCTCCCCCTCCTGTTTTCAGACCCCAATGCTCCCAGGACCTGGCCCACCCAGAGGCAAAGTAAAGGAACTCTGCAGGACACAACTTTTTAAAAACAAATCTTGGAAAAATCCTTGAATCCATGTGCAGATTTTTCTGAGATTTTTTTAATGCTTTTTAGCCTTGGCGGGGTGTCTGGGGGACCCCCACAGCATGGCAAAGGGCTCAGAGCATTGCTATCCTGGCCCCTTTTCTTTTTTTTATCTTTTTTGTGGGTCTCAGCTCAAGTTGAGTCCCAAGATGGCTGCCAACACTTCCTGGTTGAAATGTTGGCTACCAATCAGATTTCAGCAAGGGGATTGGTGAATCCTCAGAGCATCCCTATAGATACACATTTGGATCTCCCTTAATATTTCAAAAACTACTGAATGGATTTTCGCCAATTTACAAAAAGATTGATTTCTGGACAAACCGCCCCCTTTCTGCCAAATTTGGTGTAATCCCATTCAGCGGTTTGGGCTTTAGTCGTAGGTACAGTTCCTATTGGAATTAACATGAAAAGCACATGTTTTTTACACCCTTTTTTTCCAAAGCTGTAATACAGTGCCAGGTGGAGTAGAAGGCTTTTGTCATTTTACAGTTCTGTTTTGATGGCACTGTGCTAATCCTATTTTTAAAGACTTTGCTGTTGAAATGGCAAGAGATTTTGTTCCTTTCTTTCTCGGAATGAGTGGCATATTGCAAATCCTCTGCTTGAAAACTTTGATAGAATAGAAGACATTTGAGGTGAGAAAATTCAGTGTGTCGCTGGTGATGCAGGGTTGCTACATTAAAGAGCTGCTCTCCACCTAAACTTGGGAACTACCCAGAGTTCTCTGCTTCCTGCTTCTTTAGAGTATATATATCTTTAGCACAACTTTCTCATCTTATAAGCCTGCCAGAACACAAAACAACCTACTTAAGGTAATGGAAAAAGCATGAAAATAACAAAAGATAAACGGAGCTTACTTAAAGTGAAAATATATGCGCATTATAGACTTCAAGTCCCACAATGCTCCAGATGGACTGTGCACTTAGCTAACGCCCACTGAGGGGCTTGAAAATGAATAAAAGGAACTGTAAACAGAATAATGCGTCCTTCTGTTTTCTTTTGTGCAGCCCAAGAAGAAGGGGCGTGAAAGCCCTGAAACGCGCTCGGCAATTTTAAAGAAATGTGAAGTGTGAAGGCATGCTATAAATCCAAGCCGGACGGCAGAATGTTTGTCGAGTGATCTCGGAATGCTTCAGGGCAATTTGGTGGACTATACTTACTCACGGCAGCCTGGCCGTGCCGAGAAGCACCATCGCATGTAGGAAGCGAAGCGTGACTTCCAGCGGGGCGAGGCTTGAGTCCGCAACCATGTGGGGCTCTTTAGCACAACTTTCTCATCTTATAAGCCTGCCAGAACACAAAACAACCTACTTAAGGTAATGGAAAAAGCATAAAAATAACAAAAGATAAACGGAGCTTACTTAAAGTGAAAATATATGCGCATTATAGACTTCAAGTCCCACAATGCTCCAGATGGACTGTGCACTTAGCTAACGCCCACTGAGGGGCTTGAAAATGAATAAAAGGAACTGTAAACTGAATAATGCGTGCATCCGTTTTCTTTTGTGCAGCCCAAGAAGAAGGGGCGTGAAAGCCCTGAAACGCGTTGGCAATTTTAAAGAAATGTGAAGTGTGAAGGCATGCTATAAATCCAAGCCGGACGGCAGAATGTTTGTCGAGTGATCTCGGAATGCTTCAGGGCAATTTGGTGGACTATATATATATATACGACGAAGGCTGAACTATGCCGAAATGCATTCGCCCTATTGCTGGTGTTCGTGGCATTAAAACCCCTCCAAAGAATCCTCTGTGTGGTTTCCACTTCTTGCTGCTGTTGGGGAAGATTTTCGTTTATATTTCAGCGCGATTGCCAGTTACGCGCTTTGGAAACCCGTGCACCCTCGAGGGTCCCGGTCAAAGCTGGCTTCTGCTTCGCAGTTTGTGACTTTTCCCAGGGTACTGGGTTGACCGAATCCCACCCTTGGACACTTCAAGACACCCGGCAGTGTTGGAGACATTGTGCCCCACATTGGGTGAACCGGAGCCCCGGTTCGACCCCTGCTAAATGGACTGCTGTGTTTGGAGGTTGGTGCAGTATGGGGAGCTGAGGAGGGAGTCGCCACGCAGAAGTTAGGTTGAAGTGGCCCGCGCTATGTCATCACCCCCGTGGCTGTGCTGGACCAACGCACAGCATTCTGGTACCTGTAGTACAGACGCACTGGGCGTCCTACAGACAACACAGACAGCGAATCATATTCCATGCTGTCTAACCGAGGGGCGGAGCTAACTCTCACCTGACTGGAAAGGAGAAGGTATTTCAACCACATTGTTTGCCTCCTCCATGCAAACACCTCATGGCGCTGACGAAGGCTGAACTATGCCGAAATGCATTCGCCCTATTGCTGGTGTTCGTGGCATTAAAACCCCTCCAAAGAATCCTCTGTGTGGTTTCCACTTCTTGCTGCTGTTGGGGAAGATTTTCGTTTATATTTCAGCGCGATTGCCAGTTACGCGCTTTGGAAACCCCTGCACCCTCGAGGGTCCCGGTCAAAGCTGGCTTCTGCTTCGCAGTTTGTGACTTTTCCCAGGGTACTGGGTTGACCGAATCCCACCCTTGGACACTTCAAGACACCCGGCAGTGTTGGAGACATTGTGCACCACATTGGGTGAACCGGAGCCCCGGTTCGACCCCTGCTAAATGGACTGCTGTGTTTGGGGGTTGGTGCAGTATGGGGAGCTGAGGAGGGAGTCGCCACGCAGAAGTTAGGTTGAAGTGGCCCGCGCTATGTCATCACCCCCGTGGCTGTGCTGGACCAACGCACAGCATTCTGGTACCTGTAGTACAGACGCACTGGGCGTCCTACAGACAACACAGACAGCGAATCATATTCCATGCTGTCTAACCGAGGGGCGGAGCTAACTCTCACCTGACTGGAAAGGAGAAGGTATTTCAACCACATTGTTTGCCTCCTCCATGCAAACACCTCATGGCGCTGACGAAGGCTGAACTATGCCAAAATGCATTCGCCCTATTGCTGGTGTTCGTGGCATTAAAACCCCTCCAAAGAATCCTCTGTGTGGTTTCCACTTCTTGCTGCTGTTGGGGAAGATTTTCGTTTATATTTCAGCGCGATTGCCAGTTATGCGCTTTGGAAACCCCTGCACCCTCGAGGGTCCCGGTCAAAGCTGGCTTCTGCTTCGCAGTTTGTGACTTTTCCCAGGGTACTGGGTTGACCGAATCCCACCCTTGGACACTTCAAGACACCCGGCAGTGTTGGAGACATTGTGCCCCACATTGGGTGAACCGGAGCCCCGGTTCGACCCCTGCTAAATGGACTGCTGTGTTTGGGGGTTGGTGCAGTATGGGGAGCTGAGGAGGGAGTCGCCACGCAGAAGTTAGGTTGAAGTGGCCCGCGCTATGTCATCACCCCCGTGGCTGTGCTGGACCAACGCACAGCATTCTGGTACCTGTAGTACAGACGCACTGGGCGTCCTACAGACAACACAGACAGCGAATCATATTCCATGCTGTCTAACCGAGGGGCGGAGCTAACTCTCACCTGACTGGAAAGGAGAAGGTATTTCAACCACATTGTTTGCCTCCTCCATGCAAACACCTCATGGCGCTGACGAAGGCTGAACTATGCCGAAATGCATTCGCCCTATTGCTGGTGTTCGTGGCATTAAAACCCCTCCAAAGAATCCTCTGTGTGGTTTCCACTTCTTGCTGCTGTTGGGGAAGATTTTCGTTTATATTTCAGCGCGATTGCCAGTTACGCGCTTTGGAAACCCCTGCACCCTCGAGGGTCCCGGTCAAAGCTGGCTTCTGCTTCGCAGTTTGTGACTTTTCCCAGGGTACTGGGTTGACCGAATCCCACCCTTGGACACTTCAAGACACCCGGCAGTGTTGGAGACATTGTGCCCCACATTGGGTGAACCGGAGCCCCGGTTCGACCCCTGCTAAATGGACTGCTGTGTTTGGGGGTTGGTGCAGTATGGGGAGCTGAGGAGGGAGTCGCCACGCAGAAGTTAGGTTGAAGTGGCCCGCGCTATGTCATCACCCCCGTGGCTGTGCTGGACCAACGCACAGCATTCTGGTACCTGTAGTACAGACGCACTGGGCGTCCTACAGACAACACAGACAGCGAATCATATTCCATGCTGTCTAACCGAGGGGCGGAGCTAACTCTCACCTGACTGGAAAGGAGAAGGTATTTCAACCACATTGTTTGCCTCCTCCATGCAAACACCTCATGGCGCTGACGAAGGCTGAACTATGCCGAAATGCATTCGCCCTATTGCTGGTGTTCGTGGCATTAAAACCCCTCCAAAGAATCCTCTGTGTGGTTTCCACTTCTTGCTGCTGTTGGGGAAGATTTTCGTTTATATTTCAGCGCGATTGCCAGTTATGCGCTTTGGAAACCCCTGCACCCTCGAGGGTCCCGGTCAAAGCTGGCTTCTGCTTCGCAGTTTGTGACTTTTCCCAGGGTACTGGGTTGACCGAATCCCACCCTTGGACACTTCAAGACACCCGGCAGTGTTGGAGACATTGTGCCCCACATTGGGTGAACCGGAGCCCCGGTTTGACCCCTGCTAAATGGACTGCTGTGTTTGGGGGTTGGTGCAGTATGGGGAGCTGAGGAGGGAGTCGCCACGCAGAAGTTAGGTTGAAGTGGCCCGCGCTATGTCATCACCCCCGTGGCTGTGCTGGACCAACGCACAGCATTCTGGTACCTGTAGTACAGACGCACTGGGCGTCCTACAGACAACACAGACAGCGAATCATATTCCATGCTGTCTAACCGAGGGGCGGAGCTAACTCTCACCTGACTGGAAAGGAGAAGGTATTTCAACCACATTGTTTGCCTCCTCCATGCAAACACCTCATGGCGCTGACGAAGGCTGAACTGTGCCGAAATGCATTCGCCCTATTGCTGGTGTTCGTGGCATTAAAACCCCTCCAAAGAATCCTCTGTGTGGTTTCCACTTCTTGCTGCTGTTGGGGAAGATTTTCGTTTATATTTCAGCGCGATTGCCAGTTACGCGCTTTGGAAACCCCTGCACCCTCGAGGGTCCCGGTCAAAGCTGGCTTCTGCTTCGCAGTTTGTGACTTTTCCCAGGGTACTGGGTTGACCGAATCCCACCCTTGGACACTTCAAGACACCCGGCAGTGTTGGAGACATTGTGCCCCACATTGGGTGAGCCGGAGCCCCGGTTCGACCCCTGCTAAATGGACTGCTGTGTTTGGGGGTTGGTGCAGTATGGGGAGCTGAGGAGGGAGTCGCCACGCAGAAGTTAGGTTGAAGTGGCCCGCGCTATGTCATCACCCCCGTGGCTGTGCTGGACCAACGCACAGCATTCTGGTACCTGTAGTACAGACGCACTGGGCGTCCTACAGACAACACAGACAGCGAATCATATTCCATGCTGTCTAACCGAGGGGCGGAGCTAACTCTCACCTGACTGGAAAGGAGAAGGTATTTCAACCACATTGTTTGCCTCCTCCATGCAAACACCTCATGGCGCTGACGAAGGCTGAACTATGCCGAAATGCATTCGCCCTATTGCTGGTGTTCGTGGCATTAAAACCCCTCCAAAGAATCCTCTGTGTGGTTTCCACTTCTTGCTGCTGTTGGGGAAGATTTTCGTTTATATTTTAGCGCGATTGCCAGTTACGCGCTTTGGAAACCCCTGCACCCTCGAGGGTCCCGGTCAAAGCTGGCTTCTGCTTCGCAGTTTGTGACTTTTCCCAGGGTACTGGGTTGACCGAATCCCACCCTTGGACACTTCAAGACACCCGGCAGTGTTGGAGACATTGTGCCCCACATTGGGTGAACCGGAGCCCCGGTTCGACCCCTGCTAAATGGACTGCTGTGTTTGGGGGTTGGTGCAGTATGGGGAGCTGAGGAGGGAGTCGCCACGCAGAAGTTAGGTTGAAGTGGCCCGCGCTATGTCATCACCCCCGTGGCTGTGCTGGACCAACGCACAGCATTCTGGTACCTGTAGTACAGACGCACTGGGCGTCCTACAGACAACACAGACAGCGAATCATATTCCATGCTGTCTAACCGAGGGGCGGAGCTAACTCTCACCTGACTGGAAAGGAGAAGGTATTTCAACCACATTGTTTGCCTCCTCCATGCAAACACCTCATGGCGCTGACGAAGGCTGAACTATGCCGAAATGCATTCGCCCTATTGCTGGTGTTCGTGGCATTAAAACCCCTCCAAAGAATCCTCTGTGTGGTTTCCACTTCTTGCTGCTGTTGGGGAAGATTTTCGTTTATATTTCAGCGCGATTGCCAGTTACGCGCTTTGGAAACCCCTGCACCCTCGAGGGTCCCGGTCAAAGCTGGCTTCTGCTTCGCAGTTTGTGACTTTTCCCAGGGTACTGGGTTGACCGAATCCCACCCTTGGACACTTCAAGACACCCGGCAGTGTTGGAGACATTGTGCCCCACATTGGGTGAACCGGAGCCCCGGTTCGACCCCTGCTAAATGGACTGCTGTGTTTGGGGGTTGGTGCAGTATGGGGAGCTGAGGAGGGAGTCGCCACGCAGAAGTTAGGTTGAAGTGGCCCGCGCTATGTCATCACCCCCGTGGCTGTGCTGGACCAACGTACAGCATTCTGGTACCTGTAGTACAGACGCACTGGGCGTCCTACAGACAACACAGACAGCGAATCATATTCCATGCTGTCTAACCGAGGGGCGGAGCTAACTCTCACCTGACTGGAAAGGAGAAGGTATTTCAACCACATTGTTTGCCTCCTCCATGCAAACACCTCATGGCGCTGACGAAGGCTGAACTATGGCGAAATGCATTCGCCCTATTGCTGGTGTTCATGGCATTAAAACCCCTCCAAAGAATCCTCTGTGTGGTTTCCACTTCTTGCTGCTGTTGGGGAAGATTTTCGTTTATATTTCAGCGCGATTGCCAGTTACGCGCTTTGGAAACCCCTGCACCCTCGAGGGTCCCGGTCAAAGCTGGCTTCTGCTTCGCAGTTTGTGACTTTTCCCAGGGTACTGGGTTGACCGAATCCCACCCTTGGACACTTCAAGACACCCGGCAGTGTTGGAGACATTGTGCCCCACATTGGGTGAACCGGAGCCCCGGTTTGACCCCTGCTAAATGGACTGCTGTGTTTGGGGGTTGGTGCAGTATGGGGAGCTGAGGAGGGAGTCGCCACGCAGAAGTTAGGTTGAAGTGGCCCGCGCTATGTCATCACCCCCGTGGCTGTGCTGGACCAACGCACAGCATTCTGGTACCTGTAGTACAGACGCACTGGGCGTCCTAAAGACAACACAGACAGCGAATCATATTCCATGCTGTCTAACCGAGGGGCGGAGCTAACTCTCACCTGACTGGAAAGGAGAAGGTATTTCAACCACATTGTTTGCCTCCTCCATGCAAACACCTCATGGCGCTGACGAAGGCTGAACTATGCCGAAATGCATTCGCCCTATTGCTGGTGTTCGTGGCATTAAAACCCCTCCAAAGAATCCTCTGTGTGGTTTCCACTTCTTGCTGCTGTTGGGGAAGATTTTCGTTTATATTTCAGCGCGATTGCCAGTTACGCGCTTTGGAAACCCCTGCACCCTCGAGGGTCCCGGTCAAAGCTGGCTTCTGCTTCGCAGTTTGTGACTTTTCCCAGGGTACTGGGTTGACCGAATCCCACCCTTGGACACTTCAAGACACCCGGCAGTGTTGGAGACATTGTGCCCCACATTGGGTGAACCGGAGCCCCGGTTCGACCCCTGCTAAATGGACTGCTGTGTTTGGGGGTTGGTGCAGTATGGGGAGCTGAGGAGGGAGTCGCCACGCAGAAGTTAGGTTGAAGTGGCCCGCGCTATGTCATCACCCCCGTGGCTGTGCTGGACCAACGCACAGCATTCTGGTACTTGTAGTACAGGCGCACTGGGCGTCCTACAGACAACACAGACAGCAAATCATATTCCATGCTGTCTAACCGAGGGGCGGAGCTAACTCTCACCTGACTGGAAAGGAGAAGGTATTTCAACCACATTGTTTGCCTCCTCCATGCAAACACCTCATGGCGCTGACGAAGGCTGAACTATGCCGAAATGCATTCGCCCTATTGCTGGTGTTCGTGGCATTAAAACCCCTCCAAAGAATCCTCTGTGTGGTTTCCACTTCTTGCTGCTGTTGGGGAAGATTTTCGTTTATATTTCAGCGCGATTGCCAGTTATGCGCTTTGGAAACCCCTGCACCCTCGAGGGTCCCGGTCAAAGCTGGCTTCTGCTTCGCAGTTTGTGACTTTTCCCAGGGTACTGGGTTGACCGAATCCCACCCTTGGACACTTCAAGACACCCGGCAGTGTTGGAGACATTGTGCCCCACATTGGGTGAACCGGAGCCCCGGTTCGACCCCTGCTAAATGGACTGCTGTGTTTGGGGGTTGGTGCAGTATGGGGAGCTGAGGAGGGAGTCGCCACGCAGAAGTTAGGTTGAAGTGGCCCGCGCTATGTCATCACCCCCGTGGCTGTGCTGGACCAACGCAAAGCATTCTGGTACCTGTAGTACAGACGCACTGGGCGTCCTACAGACAACACAGACAGCGAATCATATTCCATGCTGTCTAACCGAGGGGCGGAGCTAACTCTCACCTGACTGGAAAGGAGAAGGTATTTCAACCACATTGTTTGCCTCCTCCATGCAAACACCTCATGGCGCTGACGAAGGCTGAACTATGCCGAAATGCATTCGCCCTATTGCTGGTGTTCGTGGCATTAAAACCCCTCCAAAGAATCCTCTGTGTGGTTTCCACTTCTTGCTGCTGTTGGGGAAGATTTTCGTTTATATTTCAGCACGATTGCCAGTTACGCGCTTTGGAAACCCCTGCACCCTCGAGGGTCCCGGTCAAAGCTGGCTTCTGCTTCGCAGTTTGTGACTTTTTCCAGGGTACTGGGTTGACCGAATCCCACCCTTGGACACTTCAAGACACCCGGCAGTGTTGGAGACATTGTGCCCCACATTGGGTGAACCGGAGCCCCGGTTCGACCCCTGCTAAATGGACTGCTGTGTTTGGGGGTTGGTGCAGTATGGGGAGCTGAGGAGGGAGTCGCCACGCAGAAGTTAGGTTGAAGTGGCCCGCGCTATGTCATCACCCCCGTGGCTGTGCTGGACCAACGCACAGCATTCTGGTACCTGTAGTACAGACGCACTGGGCGTCCTACAGACAACACAGACAGCGAATCATATTCCATGCTGTCTAACCGAGGGGCGGAGCTAACTCTCACCTGACTGGAAAGGAGAAGGTATTTCAACCACATTGTTTGCCTCCTCCATGCAAACACCTCATGGCGCTGACGAAGGCTGAACTATGCCGAAATGCATTCGCCCTATTGCTGGTGTTCGTGGCATTAAAACCCCTCCAAAGAATCCTCTGTGTGGTTTCCACTTCTTGCTGCTGTTGGGGAAGATTTTCGTTTATATTTCAGCGCGATTGCCAGTTACGCGCTTTGGAAACCCCTGCACCCTCGAGGGTCCCGGTCAAAGCTGGCTTCTGCTTCGCAGTTTGTGACTTTTCCCAGGGTACTGGGTTGACCGAATCCCACCCTTGGACACTTCAAGACACCCGGCAGTGTTGGAGACATTGTGCCCCACATTGGGTGAACCGGAGCCCCGGTTCGACCCCTGCTAAATGGACTGCTGTGTTTGGGGGTTGGTGCAGTATGGGGAGCTGAGGAGGGAGTCGCCACGCAGAAGTTAGGTTGAAGTGGCCCGCGCTATGTCATCACCCCCGTGGCTGTGCTGGACCAACGCACAGCATTCTGGTACCTGTAGTACAGAAGCACTGGGCGTCCTACAGACAACACAGACAGCGAATCATATTCCATGCTGTCTAACCGAGGGGCGGAGCTAACTCTCACCTGACTGGAAAGGAGAAGGTATTTCAACCACATTGTTTGCCTCCTCCATGCAAACACCTCATGGCGCTGACGAAGGCTGAACTATGCCGAAATGCATTCGCCCTATTGCTGGTGTTCGTGGCATTAAAACCCCTCCAAAGAATCCTCTGTGTGGTTTCCACTTCTTGCTGCTGTTGGGGAAGATTTTCGTATATATATATATATATATATATATATATTCACTGAAAAAAACATAGGTTTCAGGGACATTATAATTAGTTGGAGATTTCACTCATACAAAATTATAGAAATTCGGCCGTTATAGTTAGTAGACCTAACTGTAACACGTGCCCCCGTAATGCACTGCTGATGACATCACATATTACATCCCTCCGGACATGTTCAGTGACATCACTGATGACATCTCAAATGGCATCACTGACTGGGTCATTGCATGTGTACATGGGTACTGAGTGGATAATTAGAGTACTGCAAGGAGAGTGCATGGTAAATTTATATGTGCTTGGGTATTGGAAGAGTGTTTGGATTTTTACATGGTAGTGGCTGGGTGACAGGAGGAGTGCACAGGGAGTGACATTGTGATTCCTGGACTACATGGGTACTACCTGGGGAACTGAAGGAGCAAATGAAAAGTGTGTAAGTGGGTACAGGACTGTTTGGGTAGGGCATATTGGATTGTAACAGTGATCAGTTAGTGCCTGGATCATTGCATGGGTACATAGCTACTGACTGAAAGTTTAGAATACTGCAAGGAGAGTGCCTGAGTGAATTTATAAGTGTTTGGGTATTGGCGGAGTGATGGATTCGTACATGGTAGTGGCTGGGTGACTAGAGGACTGCACGGGGAGTGACAGGGTGACTGCTGGACTGCATGGATACTACCAGGGGAATTGAAGGAGCGAATGAGAATTGTGTAGGTGGTTAGATGATTGCATGGGTAGTACACAGGGATTGTAGCAGTGCACGTGTTGGTGCTGGATAATTGCATGACTAAATTGGGTAGTGACTGGATGATTAGAGTACTGTAAGGAGAGTGCATGGTGAATTCATAAGTGCTTAGGTTTTGGCGTGGTGATTGGATAAGGACATAGGACTAGCTGGGTGATTGGAGGACTGCATAGGTAGTACCAGGGAGATTACTGGACTGCATAGGTAGTCCTCAATGGATTGTAGCAGTGCATGTGTTAGTGACTGGGTCATTGCATGAGTACATGGGTAGTGACTGGATGATTAGAGTGCTGCAAGGACAATGCGTGGTGATTTCATTACTGCTTGGATTTTGGCAGAGTGATCGGATAAGTACATAGTTGCTGGCTGGGTGATTGGAGGAGTGCATGGGTAGTGACAGAGAGATTTCTGGAGTACATGGGTACTTCCTGGGTAATTGGAGGATTGAATCAGTAGTGTGTAGGTGGTTAGAGGTCTGCGTGGGAAGTGCTTAGGGAATTGTAGCAATGCATGTGTTAGTGCCTGGGCCATTCCAAGAGTACATGGGTACTGACTGGAAGATTAGAGTACTGCAAGGAGAGTACATGCCGAATTTATAAATGCTTGGGTTTTGGTAGAGTGATTGGATAAGTACATGGTGCTGGCTGGGTGATTGAAGGAGTACATGGGTACTGACAGGGCAATGGCTGGACTGCATGGGTAGTGCTCAGGATATTATAGCAGTGCATAAGTTAGTGCATGGGTCATTGCATGAGTGCATGGGTACTGACTGGATGATTAGAGTACTGCAAGGAGAGTGCATGGTTAATTTATAAGTGCTTGGATTTTTGTGGAGTGAATGGATAAGTGCACACACGTCACATCAGTCCCGCCTCCTCCATTCACCACTGTGCAAACACTCCCTCTTCCCTCTGGCAGATTTTAAGTTGGGGGATTAATTCCCCTTGAATCCTGAGGGTCCATGGGGGCCAACTAGCCCACCAGGTACCTCCAGTAAGTGCCAGAGTGCTGCCTTGTGGAGAGGTGGTCCAAGCCCATGCCTCTTTTTATACCTCTCTGCAAGCCCGGTGAGGTGGTGGTCCCTGGGACTCAGGGGTTTGTAACGGACCCCCGCATTTGCAATATTAGTGCCCCTGGGAGGTGGCGGTGCCTGAGGCGTGTGGGGGGCTTGAGCCCCCCCCCCACACAGGTTTTTTTTTTTTTTAAAGCCCGTGGGTTGGTGGTCCCTGAAGGTGGTGGTTATCGGGGCAGCGGGGGGCCGTGTGCCCCGCAAATAATTAGAAATTGACTCGGGTGGCAGTCCACGGGGCTTGGAGGGCCTCGGAGGGCCCCCACACATTAAAAACATAGCCCCAGGGGTGGTGGTCCCCGGGGCAGCGGGTAGAGCCGAGTGCCTTCCTGCAAATAATTTTAAGCAAGCCCAGGGGTAGCAGTCCCCAGGGCTTCGGGAGGGCTAAGTGCCATTCCGCACATCATTTTAAGCAAGCCCCGGGGGTGGCGGTCCCTGGGGCTGCAGGGGTGACAGTGGGTCACCGCATATATTTGTTGGCAATCCCCCCGGGACCTGGCCCACCCGGGGACCTCAATTAAATGAAGCTCAGAGCCCGTGCTTCATTATTTTTGGGGGGTGGGATTCTCGACCCCAGCGCAAATTTGGCCAAAAGTATTTTTAAAAGTACTTTTTGGGTCCTTGTGGGACCCCCTGAGCAGGCCGAGGAGGTCAGGGTGTTTCTACCCTGCCCCCTTTTCTTTTTTATCACCTTTGTTTTATTGTTTTCTTGTGACTCGGGGTCTTGGAGGACATCCTATTTGCTGAGGACTGGCCATATCTAACTACTAGAGCCTTTATTCTGCACTGCCAGAAATAGCCTGGACACATTTTATTTTTCAAATTTGAGGGCACATTGTATTTGCAGACCCATGGTACCTCCATAGGGAGTGTCTTTGCACCGAGTCTGGCTGGGCTCTATGTGGGGGCTTTTGAATATGGTGTTATCACTGACATCTCCTGCCCCTGGACGTCCAATATAAAACTTTGGCGTCGCTATATTGATGACATCTTGGTAATTTCGAAGGGGATGAACCATCGGTTCACTCATTCCTTGAATGGTTAAACCAGAGGAACCCCTTATTGCATTTCACCTCCACCATTACCAAGACCAGCGTACAATTCTTGGATCTGGTAATAGAACCCAGAGAAGGTGTCCTGCAGGCGAAAGTCTTCTATAAACCTACGGACAAAAATGCTTTACTTGCCTTTGACAGCTTTCACCCTAAGTCCCTGCGGGAAAATCTACTTGTGGGACAATTTTTCCGGATATGCCAGAACTGTTCTGAGAAGGGGGATTTTAAGGAAGAGGCTGGGCTCCTGTTGAAAAACTGCTCGAGAGAAGGTATCCTGGAAGAGTGATCAAAAGGGCGAGGAAGAGAAGATAGGGCACCCATGAGTTTGTTTTAAGCACTTCCGACACTGCCCTTTTTCTATCACAGCACCCAGTCACTAGGGGATATATACCCTGACATTATTGTTTGTTGTCTTTTTATGTTGTTTTGTCTTCCCCCTCCCTATGCTCCATCCTGTGCGTGGCTACGCCAGGATGTTTTTTAAGCAGACCTGATGATGAAGCATGTCACACACATTTGTGTGTGAGTGAGAGCAGTTTTCTAATAAACAAATGTGTGCCGTTATATGTCTGTCAGTCTATTTCTCTCTACCCCTCTTGGTGTTTGCATGGTGTACTAGGGGGTTCGGGGTGGATGAGCTTCAATGACCCTCTCCCCTTCTTTGTGAGTATTACTAGTATCCATCCTCCCATGGACACTGACCCCTCCATACATGAGCACTTGCTCAAACAAATTCCCATGATGAATTTGGACACTCTAAAAAAGAGATTTTGCATTGGTAAAGACGGGCTCTCCCCCTGACCCATCAGCCCCTCACTTTCTGAGTCAGGCTGCAAAAGTAGTCTTTCCATTTATTCTTGAGTTGACCAATTCTTCTCTTTCCACTGGCTTAGTGCTAGGGGTGTGCGGAATTTGTGTAATCACGTTACGCAAATCTCCGCGAAACGGTAAAAAATCTCCGCGATCACACAGAAATTCTGCGAACACGCGGAATTACTTGTTTAGGATGCTTTTTTCCTGTTCGCAATTGCTGTTTGCGTGCTCGTGGGGAAATATCTCGCAAACACGTGTTTTGAGAACGCGAACATTCCAAAAATTGCACGAAGTCGCGGAACGCAGAAATTTGGCTAATTTTGCGTTCTCGGGGGAACGCAAAATTACCCACATTCCGCAATCGGAATGGAATTTACCGGCCAGGCCTACTTAGTGCCACCTCTTTGGAAACACGCTATGGTGAAGGCACTGCTGAAGAAGCCCAATTTAAATCCTAATTTTTGGGGAAATTAACGTCCTATTTCCCTTCTTCCTGGCATAAGCAAGATCCTAGAAAAATATATTAACATGGTTCCCTCTATGTTCTTAGAATCCCACTACCTTTTGCATTCCTCCCAAACTGGGCTCCAACAGCGGCTATTATCCTTCTGGACCTCATCTCCGTATTCAACACTGTCAACAATGACATCCTTATTAACAAATTGAGGAATGTCAGAGTCTCAAGGAATGTTATCACCTGGTTTCAGTCCTTTCTGGGAGGTAGGACTTTTCAAGTCTTTGATGAAGATAATACCTCTAAGAGTATGTTACTCAGATATGGAGTCCCTAAGGGCTCGTCTCTGAGTACTAAATTGTTTAATGAATATATGAGAACCCTTGCAGATATTGTTCTTCCGCATGGTATTAATAAAGTTACGTATGCTGATTACGTGCTATTAGGTTGTGGCCCTAAATCACTCTGAGAACTTATCATCTGGTTTAGGATCCTGCTTAGAAAAAGTGGCTTAGTGGATGGAACTCTCCGGCCTTAAACTCAATGTAGAGAAGACAGAGCTCATGCTCCTGCGTAACCCTCCCATTGCTAACCTTGGAGCAGCATGGCCTAATTGCCTTGCCCCTGCCCCTAAAACCCAGATTAAAAGTCTAGGCATGGGGCTGGACAGGTCCCGCAAATGTGACTATCATGCTATGAAACTGGCTGCCACTTGCTATGGCCTGGAATATGGAAATGTCCTTTATTTAGTTGCCCCTTGGTTAACCAAAAAGAAGTTGCAAATCATTCAAAATTGCGCAGCACGCATGTTATTTAAAACCCCTATAAGCCAATCTGCCACACCTGCTCTAAATGCCTTACATTAGCTACAAATCATGGAGAGAATTAAATTCAAATCTCTACGCATAGCCCACAAGTCCTTCTGAGGGCAAGGGCCTCCAATCAGCCAAACCATAATTTCTCCATATCGTCCTAATAGATCCCTATGATCAACTAACATCTGCTTTGCCTTAGTACCTAGGAATTAAAAGGGTGAGAGGTGGCAGTCGCTCCTTTTCTTATAATGTTGCTAAACTGTGGAATGCTCTTCCGACTCATCTCTGTTCAGAGTACAATCTTCTCCCTTCTCAGAAGTGCCTCAAAACCTGGCTTTTCCAAAACCCCACCCATTAACCATTAGCTTGCCAGTCTTTTGCCACTGCTAGCGCTGGGATGCCTCCAAGTAGCTATGCGCTCCATAAATATTTTTAATTATGATAATAATAATATGGAAGTGCAGGAAGAAGGGTGCAGGGGCACACCAAAAAGTGGACAAGGCAGAAGGGAGGAGATAGGGGTCTGCATATGGAAAAAGGAGGTCAGGGACAATGGGGCAGGAGCAGTAAGCTGGTCATGAGGGATGAGCAGTGGAAGCACAACACACCATAGAGGGCAATACTGAAGCTATTATGGCATTGGAGGAAAGGTGGGAGGGGGTCAGGGGAAGCAAACTGACTACACAGGGCCTGTCGGAGGGGATGTGACAGTGCAGAAGACCATACATTGCAAAGCAGGAGGATTAGTGGCAGCACAACAGCCATGGTGGGCAAGAGGGAAGAGATAGGGGCAGATACAAATGACCACGGAGTACAGAAGGGAGAGGTAGGGGCTGGGCACACACACAAGAGGGCAGAAGAAGGGGCTACACAACATACCACACAGGGCAGGCAGAAGGAGCCGTTGCAGAAAAACAGAGCATAGAAGGCAGAAGGTAGTGGCAGCAAAATGGACCACGGAGGACAGGAGAAGGTGGATGGGCATGGAACTTGAACAGGCGGGGTGGAGGTGGCAGGGACACACACCAGCCATCTAACCATGCTAGTCAGATAAAAGGGGCAGTGGCAGCTCAACAGAACACTCAGATTAGACAGGAGTGTGGCAGGTCCATGGAGTATGGTGGACAGAAAGGAGGGAGCGGAGACATGCACGCATACATCAGCGGGCAACTGGAAGTAGAGTAGGGGAAGCAAACTAATCACAGAGGCTAAGCAGGAGGGTAATGATGAGGCACTAAATTGGGCAACGGGGGCAGGAGGAGTGGGCAGGGACAACAAGCTTATTGGAGGGCAGTGGCAGCACATCAGACCATGCAGGGCAGGAGGGAGGGGCCTCGTGCATGGACTCGGACAGCAGAGGGTAGGGAGAAGGTAGATGGGGCAGCAACCAAATTGTTTGGGCAGGCAGGAAGGGCAGTGGCAAAACAAGGGCCACAAATGGCTGTAATGAAGGAGCAGGGTCATGGGGGCACCTCTCCTGAGGCTTGAGCCAGGAGATAGTTAGACTTTAGCAGTGAATTGCATATTTTGCAACAAATTAAATTGTTTTTTTTATAATACTTGTAATTTTAGTGATTTTAGAATTCGTGCCACTTACTGTGAATCTCTCTATCTGCTCTAGTGTTCGGATCTCCTCACATCCCGCAACTGTTGGGCGGGGCCGCCATCTTGGGGCTATTCTCGTTGAGCAGACACGACTTTTTACTCAGCAGCCTATAAATTACGAGGCTGGAGCAAACACGCAGTGGGTGTGCGCAGCGGGAGCACTGCCGGCGCCAAAGGCGAGCCAGTCTGCGCCCGTCCGTGCTCAGCCAGCGCTCAGTGCCAGGACCCGTGCCAGTTTGTTATCAGGTAAAACACACCAATTAAATATTCCAGAACAGATCTGATAGGTCTCAAAAGAGCGGACAAGGCTTCAGAATGTCTATGCCTTGCTTTTAATTCTAAACCCATATCTCTTCCTTTGACCTGTTCAAATTGCAAAGTGACTCTTCAGAAGATTAAATACCACAGCACTAAACAAATAAGGGAATCAAGTGATCCGTCAGTGGGGCACAAAACACTAGTGTTTAACTGCATCCTGTTGAATGCAAGATCGTTGGTCAAGCACAGTACTGAGTGTGCAAGGCTAATTGAGGATAGGGATATAAAAACGGCTTTCATTACGGAAGCTTGGACTGATGATGCATCGGGGCGGGACCTGGTGAAAGCCACTCCTCCAGGGTTCTCAGTTTACACGTTGAACAGGCCTCATGGAAAGGGGGAGGACTGGCGGTCATCTATCCTAGCCCAATAAAGGCGGTTTTGTCTTTCAACTTTACCCTCTCCCATTATCATACCTTTAAAGGTATTTTACTATGCAGACCACCAGGAGCGGGAAATGTGTTTAATACGTCTATTGGTAATCTGCAGGAAGAAAGCATCTGTAAAGATGCGTACACTATCTTGGGGGACTTCAATTTTGACTTGGAGGCCCCCTCCGATCCAGACACAGTGATCCTCATCAATTTGATGAGGAGCGCAGCTCTCTAGCAGCATGTCATTAGTCCAACTCATATTAACATACTTTAGATTGTATATTTTCAAATCACCCAGGTGTCCGGTTTACTGGGGTACTTCCTCTCGTCTGGACAGACCATAGTGGTGTTCAGTTTGAGATAGCCCTTAAGGACCAATGGGCGGGTGGAGCATATATTAAGAGGCCAATAGAACTTAGAGCCAGGAAGAAAGTGGATGGAAATGATCTTCAGAAACTCCTTACATCAACTGTGGACCAAATGGCGCTGGGGTAGAGGAAGGAACCATTGCATACTCTAAATGGTTGGAGAGAGTGTGCGATAAACTAGCTCCAGTTGAAACCATCTTTCCCAAGAGAACACTCCTCTCAGCTCCTTGATTCACGGAAGAATTGAGATATGAAAAAATGAAGTGTAAGAGTCTTGAACGGATATGGAGGAAAGAATATAATGAAACAGAGGAGAAGGTCTATAAAAATAGCCTTATAAGTTATAAATAACTCCTGTTTATGGCCAAGTAAAAGTTCTACAAAGGGCAAATTGATATGGCTAAAAATTCGGCTAAAGAACTTTTTAGAACAGTCTCTAGCTTGGCGCAACCACAATCATCCAAAGTTCAGTTGAGTCAGGAACTCTGTGAAAATATCACTAACTTCTTCCTTAACAAAGTAGAGGTAATTTTCTCGGCGTTCAATGGTCCAAGATCAATGGGGAGGGCTATAGTTGAGGAGGAACATGAGCTCTTCAATGTGCCCACCCATATTGTGGATAAGTTTGAGCCCCTATCCATGAACAATACTCATAGCATGCTCATGACAGCAAGGTCAGGTTCACCTTTTGACCCTTGCCTGGTCACAGTGGCTAACCTAGCCGTAGAACCTGTGACCCTTGCACCGATGCCTATTTTTAATGCCATGATAGAAACAGGACATTTTCCTAAACCTTGGAATGTGGCCTTGATTCTACCTCTTTTAAAAAAAAAAAAAACCTTGACCCGAAGGACCCAAATAGCTTCCGTCCAATCTCACAGCTCCCTCTGCCTACTAAAATTATAGAAAGAGTGATAAATGGACAACTTAGTGCCTTCCTTCGAGACCCAAGCCCTGGATCCTACCCACTATGGCTTTTTTGGGATGGCCATAGTATGGAATCAGCTCTCATCAAGGCTACTGATGAGATTAGGAGAGTTGTGGATCAAGGTGGTAAGGTCGCCTTGATCCTTCTGGATTTTTCTGCGACCTTTGATATGGTCCATCATGATCTTCTAATAGACCATTTAAGGGCATGTGGGGTCGAGGAGAAAGCATGGAAACTCCTACAATCACTCCTAACCGATTGGGTTCAAATTGTCTCTCTGGATGACGACCATTCAAAACCGTTTGAGTTGCCCTGTGGTGTCCTGCAGGGGTCATCGTTGAGCCGTACATTGTTTACTGTATATGTTTTATCATTGGCTCCGATCATCAGTGAATTTGGCTTTGGCCTTACCTCCTACGCAGATGACACACAAATTGTGGTGTCTCTGCTTCCAGGTAAGGAAAGAGGCCTAGATAAACGTTTCCAGGAGTGTATGTTATCTGTTGGCAGCTTGATGGCGGAAAACTGCCTAAAGCTTAACTCAGGCAAGACGGAGGTTATACTATTCGGAAATGACGCCAATTTCTGGAACCTAAACTGGTGGCCGTTTTCCTTGGGCTCTCTCCCTACAAATATGAAAAAAGTGAAAAACCTAGGAGTAATTGTAGATAATAGACTTACCTTTGGTGATCAAGTCAATGAAGTCTCATCTTCAACAGCGTATGTTCTTAAAACAGTGAAAAAAATATTACAGTTTTTACCACCTGACAGTCGGCAAACAGTGGTCACCGCGCTAGTCTTATCGAGGCTGGATTGTAATCGTTCATATTTGAATCTTCAGGAACGTTTTATGAACAAACTCCAAAGGCTGCAACACGCGGCTGCCAGGCTGCTTACGGGCACGCCCAAGTTTGATTAAATTTCCAAAGGAATCAAAAAATTACCCTGGCTCCCAGTGAGGAATCGGGTGCACTTTATATCTTTGTGTACTGTATTTAAGGCACTCCAAGGAATAGGAACCGACTACCTATGAAAACTATTTAAATGGTACACAGCAAAAAGAAATCTTCACTCGCTAGGAGCCAAGCTGGTTCCAGTTCCAGTTACAATAAAGGCAACGTGGGGAAGCCAACGCTTTGTCATCGGGGCAGCCAAAGCCTGGAATGACATCCCGTTTCATCTGAGAAATGCCACAGATCTTCTCGCCTTTAGGAGGGATTTAAAGACTTAGCTTTTGATAAGTAACTTTGCATCTGCTGCTTTTGCTGAAAGGATAGGTAACTAGCACCATGACACCTCTGGGGAACCGCTGCGCTTAAAGAAATTCTGTAACATAACATAACAATGCCAAGCCAGGCCCTGTGTTTCACCTCCCCACTGTGCATTGCGATCAACATCTTACTTCATGTTAAACAAATTTAGAAATTCACAGAATAAAAAGGTTACAGGTTGGTTATACTTAGAAAATTGAATTTAAAAAATGTCAGAAATTCACTGGAATAAGCAAAGGTTACAGGAACGTAATAGTTAGGCTCACACCTCACACAATTCACTGCTTATGTCCACACATATTAGATCCCTCATGACATCACTGATGACATCTCAAATGACATCACTGATGACACCATCCAGTGATTGTTAGTGTTTTCTAAAAGTTTAAGAGTTTTAAACACAGTTACTAAGATACTACAAAAGTTCCACATACACCCACATATACAAATTTAATTGTGTATAATATCTCAAAAACGTCTGAACGGATTTACACCAAATAAGAAAAAGTGTTATCTCTGTATCATAAACACCCACATTTTGTATAATTCTGTCCAGTGATTCGGGCTGCAGGAGTGTCTAACAGCTCTAGGTGATGAAGAAATAGTTATAAAGCGCTACTAATACCATGAGGTGTCTAGACGCTGCATTCAGAATAACAAATTTAGATGGAACAATTAAGACTCACACTTTGAAAAGCCAGGTTGTTAGACCCTTTCTAAATTTCAGCAAATTGTTTTTGTTAGTGAGATTAGCAAGGAATTCCAGAGTTTGGCTATAGTGATGGTAAAACTCCTGCCACCCCAGTTGGCCCTGTGCATTCTAGGGACAACAAGGTTTCCATGCTCGGCTGATGTGAGGAATCCTGCCGGAGTGTAGGGCTTAAGAAAGATTGCCATCTGCTCTGGCCCTAGTTTACTCAAAGATTTAAAAGCTATGCAGAGGGATTTGAACTGGATCTGCTTTGCCTCCGGCAGCCAGTGCAGTTGGACAGGGCCTTAGAAGCGGAATCAAATCTGATGTCCTCAGGAGCACTCTAGCTGCCGCATTTTGTACAATTTGTAGCTTTCAGATACTGTATTTTAGTGCGCTGGTGAAGAGGGCATTGCAGTAATCCAATCTGATAATATGATTGCAGATACCACTGTTTTCCTAACATCAAAAGGGATCAAGGGGAGTATTTTCCTCAAGAGTTTAAGGATAAAGAAACAGGTGGAAGCGATATGATTAGTTTGAAGTTCAAATTACAGTTTCATATAAAAAAATCACTCCTATGTTTTTAGCTTTACACACTGGTGTTGACAAAGGGCCAAGTTGGGCAGGCCACCAGCTATCTTTACAGATAGAGGAGCTGTGACCAAATAGGAGAACCTCAGTCTTCAAGTAGTTGAGCTTTCGACAATTTTCTACCATCCAGTTTCCTATGTGACTAATACAGTCATGGAATCTGGTGGCTGTAGCACTAGATAACTGTTCACAGAACCAATTATCTCTGTGCGTCTGCGTAGGATACTAACGCAAAGCCATAGCTTTTGATCTATTTAACCAGAGGGAAGACATATACCTTGAATAGTGTTGGGCTCAGGGATGATTCCTGAGGAACGCCAAAGGGTAGTGAGATGGAGAGTAAAACTTAGTCTCCCAGGGTCACCATCTGCGGCCGTTCCAACGGAGGAGTCCAGCAGGGAGAGTGCTTTATCCTTACTCCAAAGAGAAGCTAGACGATTTATCAGCAGCACATGGTTGACTGTATCAAATGCTGCTGATAAGTCTAGAAGGATCAGAGCAGCACTCTCCCCTCCATCCAGGGTCCGTCTGAACTCCTCAGTGGCAGCAATGAGAGCCCGCTCCATGCTGCAGTGAGCACAAAACCCAAAATGAGATGAGTCTGAAATGGCGTTCTCATTGACAGAGGAGTATAGTTCAATGATATTGTTTTTTTCTATTACCTTTGAAGGAAAGGGAGTCTAGATATTGGTCTGTAGTTGAGGGTGTCCTTAGAGTCCAGGTTCGATTTTGTAATAGTGGCAATATGGAAGCCTTCTTCCACTCCATTGGGAAGCACCCTAGAGTAATCATTGAGTTGATAATGGCAGTGAGAAGGATAGCTATGGTTTCTGGGGACAAGTATAGAATTTTTGGAGGAGATCCTGATTTGATTTAAACAACTATTTTTGACGTCTGCTCTATGGGCAAGGTCATAAACGATGAAGGGATTGGATTTACAGATCCTGCTGGGAGTTGGGCTTTGTTCTGTTGAGTTGGAGTCTGTGCCAGGTACTTATTCTGACGCATAAAGGTGTCATAAACAGACTTGACCTTATGCTAAAATAATTTGGCTAGGGAGTTGCAGAACTGCTGACTGGTATTGAGATCTTGTGATACTGGAAGTTTAGACAGGCTTTTGACCGTGGTAAATAAGTCTGTAGGACACCCAATGGCCACTTTGATTTTTCTCTGTAAAATAAGAGTCCATTACCTCAAGGATAAGGTTCTTATATACTTGGAGGGACATTCTATATTCTGTTTTCGTGTATAGGTCGTCATCTAGTCTCCATTGTCTCTCTAACTTGCAGCATAGCTCTTTCTGGGCTCTGAGGTTATTCTTGAACCAGGGTTCTGACGTAGAGCACCTGGTTCGCCAACGTTTTCCCGGAAGGAGCTAATTGCAGCATTGAAGAGTCAATTCAGGAATTGTAGTTTGCCGCTGCTTGATCAGGATTAGTAGAAGTAACTGGTAGAGTGTGCAAAATAAGAGAGTTCAGCTGTTTAGCTTCCAATATGTTGCAGGGGTGGCTGGTAAAGGACTTCCCGGGGGGTTTGTGAGGTACCTTTTATGGCAATGAGATTTAAAAAAGGACAGCATCATGGCCAGACCAGGTGAGAGGGAGAGATCTGGTCCATCTTAGATGTGGATGATCAGAGAAAATCCCATCCAGACAGTGCCAAGCAGTGTGTATTGGACCTTTTACTAGTTGACATATTCCTGTCCTGGCCATTTGATCGAGAAGCAATTCAGTATCATGATCATTGACATACTCCATATGAAATTGAAATATCCTAAAATGGAGAATTTAAAGAGATCAGCCTTGTGTGCTAGAAGATGACCTAGAGTGTCAAAAAATTAAGACTTAGGGCTAGGTGAATGATAAAGTAATATGCCATTAAAGGAATATTGACTATCCAGATCAATCTTAAAGTGCAAGGCCTCACAACCCAAATTGTCGGGTAGTGCTTTGAAACACAATTTGAAGCCGGTTTTAAGACTTAAGGCTATTCCTCCGCCTTTTCTTCTAACTCTGTTCACTCTGTGAGATTTGAAACCTCTCGGTATAGGCAGAAATAGGTCAGGGTCAAATGAAACATCAGCCCGTGTTTCAATAACAAAGGCAAGTTCAATTTGATGTGATTCTAAGAATCAACAAAATCCAATTGCATTCTTTACCAAGAACCTAGCATTGATTAGCACACAAAGGATTAAGGCTTTCAACTCCCCTTTGGGAGGAGGGATGGAGGTGGGAGGTCTAGGAGTGGGCAGAGAAATATTCTGATAAGTGAGGTTACAATTAGAACAGTGAGATATACCGTGAGCTGGGTAGGGATCGTAGCATGTGCCAGACCAAGTCTTACTTGGTGGTTTTTGTCTCAGCAGGGCTTCCCTGGAGTAATGAAGTTTAGGCATTAAGGAAGAGATAAATGCCTCCAAACTGGCAGCGTGGTTGGCACTGAGTACGTTCCGAATGCCGACAGGCGCAAACGGGCTTGCCTTTGGACAAGCTTTTAGTCGAGTTTTAAAGGACAGCATCAGAGGGTGGATTGGGGCATGAGAGGGTGTGCCCACAGGCATTGCTGCACATGTGGGCTCAAGAAAGAAGCAACATTGAGAGCAAATTAAAAGTAAACTGGGGTCCAGCTACCCCACCTGCACCAACTAGCTGCCTTGTGAGACGAAGCTACCGTTAAAAAGAAAACCAACCTAAATAAACGTGAGCAAGATTAAAATCATAAAATATTGAGAAGGCCACCTCTCCAAGATGACAGCTGCTATCAGGAGACAGGCAACTCCCCTGCACTCTAGTGCCTACAAGGAAATGAAAAGGAAATTGGAGATCAGGTACATGGATTCAACAATGTAATTGAGGGCTGCACGAATGCGCTTTTATCCAGCTTTTTAGGGCTGGCATCAGAGGGTGGATAGGAGGCATGAGGGGGTGTGATCACAGGTGCTGCTGCAAGCTAGGGCTCCATAAAGAAGAAACAGAGATGGAAAATTAAAAGTAAACTGGGGTCCAGCTACCCCGGCTGCGCACAAAAGCTCTTTTGTGAGATGCAGCTACTGTGAAAAGTAAACAACCTAAAATAAACATGAGCAAGATTAAAATCATAGAATAATTAGAAGGCCACTCTCCATGATGGCAGCTGCTATCAGGAGCCAGGCAACTCCCCGGCACTCTAGTGCCTACAAGGAAATGAAAATGAAAATGGAGATCAGGTATGTGGAGTCCACGATGTCATTGAGGGATGCGCGGATGCGCTTTTAGTCTGGTTTAAACACTAATCACGCAACAATTTTCCATGCACAGACAGAATCACTGGCAACATTTTTGGGGGGAACATTTTGTGAAGATTTGTCAACCGGTGCAAAAGATATAGGCAAGTCAAGAAACACAAAATATTCCCTTGAAATCCAATAACTAATACCCTTCCTAACCCTTAAAAATTCCCTTGGCAATAAAAAACCCATACCCACCCTAAACCCTAACAATTCCCTTGTCACCCTAAACCCTAGCAAATCCCTTACCACCCAAAAACCAATACCCACCCTAACCTTAAAAAAAAATCCCTTGCCATCCAAAAACCCATACACACCCTAAACCCTAAAAAGTGCCTTACAAACTAAAAACCCATAAACACCAAAAACCCAAAAAATTCCCTTATAATCCAAAAGCCCATACCTAACCTAAACCTGAAAAAATACATTACCATCCGAAAACACACAGCCACCCTAAAACCGAAAAACTCCCTTATTAACCAAAAACACATACCACCCAAAACATAAAATTTCCTTTGCCACCTAAAAATCCACACCCACCCTAAACCTTAAAAATATCATTGCAGCCCAAAAACCCATACCCCCATAAAACCTAAAAAATACATTGCCACCAAAAAACCCACAGTCACCCTAAATTCCCTTACCACCCAAAAATCTATACCCAACCTAAACCCATAAAAAACATTTCCACCCAAATACCCACAACCACCCAAAACCCTAAATATTCGCTTTCTATACAAAAACCCATGCCTACCATAAACCCTAAGAAATCCTTTACGACCGGAAAACCCATACCCAACCTAAACCCTAAGAAAATAATTACCATGCAAAAACCCATACCCGCCTTAAACACTAAAAAATCTCTAACTACTCAAAATCCTATACCCACCCTAAACCCCCAAATTTTCCTTGCCACCGAGAAACACATAAACACTCTAAATCCTAAAAATAACGTACCACCCAAGAACCCATACCCACGCTAAGCCCTCAAAAATCATTTACCACCCAAAAACCCATACAAACCGTGAACCCTAAAAATTCCTTTATCACCCTAAAACCCATACCCACCATAAAATGTCCTTGTCATCCAAAAATCCACGCTTACACTAAACCTTAAAAAAATCCATTGCAGTCCAAAAACCCACACCCACCATAAACCCTAAAAAATACTTTACCACCCAAAAAGCCCTCAAAATCATTTGTCACCCAAAACCCATACAAAGCTAAACCCTAAAAACACATACCCACCCTGAACCGTGAAGGTTCCCTTGCCATCCAAAATCCATACCCACCCTAAACCCTAAAAATCAATTTGCCACCCACAAGCCCATACCCACCCTAAAACAAAAAAAATCCCTTGCTCTTCAAAAACCTACACCCACCCTAAACTCTAAAACATACATTACCACCCAAAACCCAAACCCACCCAGAACCTAAAAAATTATCTTGCCACCCAAAAATGTATACCCACCCTAAACTCTAAAAAAACTATCCCTTAACACCCAAAAGCCCATACCCACCTGAAAACATAAAAATTACCTTGCCACCCAAAAACCAATACAAAAGCTTAACCCTAAAAAAATTAATTACCACCCAAAAACCCATACCCACCCTAAGGTTCCCTTGACACCCCAAACCTTACCCACTCTAAAACCCAAAATATCCCCATACACCCAAAATACCATACCCACCTAAAACCCTAAAAACTCACTTGCCACACAAAAAATCAAACCCACCCTCAACCCTAAAAATTCCCCGCCACCCAAAAATTCATACCGACCCTAAACCCTATAAATGTCATTACCACTCAATAACCCATGCCTGCCCTAAACCCTAAAAAATGCTTTGCCACCCAAAAACCCATTTCCACCTCAAACCCTAATATCAGTATCTATCTATCTATCTATCTATCTATCTATCTATCTATCTATCTATCTATCTATCTATCTATCTATCTATCTATCTATCTATCTATCTATCTATCTATCTATCTATCTATCTATCTATCTATCTATCTATCTATCTATCTATCTATCTATCTATCTATCTATCTATCTATCTATTACCTACTGGTGGTCGCCAGTAGATAGTTATAGTTAGGACCGAGTTTCCATAGGAAAAGTGTTTTTTGATTTGCCAATATCTTTGGTGCCGTTTGACGAATCTTCACGAAATCTACAAAACTAATGGGCAGATCAGTCAGCTCCTATCTTGATAGTTTCAGGGTGATTTGTCAAGCGGAGGCCAAGAAAAAAGGGGGCTCCCAAAACGTGTTTTCCCCATGTTAATTTCCATCGGAATTTTGAAACAGGTTATAGCCCGAACTGCTGAATGGAAAACACAAAATTTGGCAAAAAGGTAGGTCTTGGTCTAGAAAGCGTGCTTTTTTTGAATGGTGTAAATACGTTCAGAAGGTTCGAAGAAATAAAAAAATTAAAAAATATCGATATCTGGGTGGAGCCTTACCACACATCTCATCGTGAGATCTGATTGGCTGACAGAAATTCAAACCAGGAAGTGTTGGCAGCCATCTTGTGACTCAGTAACCGAGTAACAAGAAAACAGTGGAAAAAAGATAAAAAAAACAAGAAAAAGGGGCAGGGTAAAAAAAAATGACTCCCTGGGCCTGCTCCGGGGGTTCCACAGGGACACCCAGGCCCAAAAAAAGCATTTTTGTTTTTAAAGAAATTCGACAGAATTCACTCTTGGTGCACAAATCCTGCCTACAAAATTTTAAAGAATGAGGCGTGGGGTTCTGCGCTTTGTTATCTGTAAACTACCCGGTGGGCCAGGTCCTGGGGGCTATGTGTAGTACAGTACCACCACCTCCCAAGGGCTTTCTTTAATTATATGCGGGGGCACATGACCCTCCCACAGCCATGGGGGCAGCCACCTCCCTGGTGCTTTTTTTTATAAATGTGAGAGGTGGGCTCCTGCCCCCCACATTGCCCCGGGGACAACCTCCTTCCCAGGGCACTATTTAATTATATGCGGAGAGCACGCAGCTCCCCTTGCAGCCACGGAGGCCGCCACCTCCCCATGGCTTTGTTTTATAAATGTATAGAGGGGGCTCCTTCTCCCCCATACTGCCCCGGGGACCACCACCTCCCAAGGGCACTAATTATTTGAATGCGGGGTCCATTCAAGCCCGCCAGCCCCGCTGACCACCACCTCGCCAGGGCTTTGAAAACATAGGGAGAGTGCCGTGCGGCTCCCCTCCTGGAGCCCTCGATGGCCGTGGGGACTGCCACCCCCAGGGCCGGCTCCTGCAATGTCCCAGGTTGCCAACCCCTGGGACATTGCTGTTTGCTATGGCAGGGTGGGAGCACGCCTCCATCCCTGCCATAGCAAACCCTGCTTTGCTTAGTTGAAGTGAGGGCAGGAAAATCTGCTCTCGCTTCAACGAAGCAAAGCAGGATTGCTTTTGAGCAAGGGGACTACATGTCAGCTGCTCCCCTTGCTCAAAAGCAATGCTGGCTCCAGCAGGAGGCGGGGAGCCGGCTGGGACAATGGGGGCATTGGGGCTCCCCCCACGGTCCCCAGCGCAAAGGACTGGCCCTGGGGGATACACTCCCCGGGGCCAGGAGTAGCCAGGCCACGTGGCCCACCTCCTTTTCGTTAAAAAAAGTTATGGCGGGCCCCAGGGGGAAGGGGTCCCCGGGGCCAAAATCAGCCTAGGGAGGGGCCCCATGCAGCCTCCCTCCTCAAAAAGGTATAATTTTAATAATGGCCAAGCCCCAGGGGATGGGGTCCCCGGAGCTAATAATGGCTTAGGAAAGGGTGGCCACATGGCCCCCCTTCCCTCTAAATATTTAAAAAAAGAAGAGGCCATGCCCCGGGGGATGGGGTCCCAGAGGCCAAAAGTGGCCACAGGAAGGGGGCCACGCATCCCCCGTTCCCTCTAAATATGTATAAATAAAGGAGGCCATGCCCCGGTGGATTGGGTCCCCGGGGCTGAATGTAGAGTATTTATATAGCGCACTTCTACCCGGAGGCCTCGTAGCGCTGTATTCATACCACTGTGGAACCCATCCTGGCTTTCCTGTGAAATGTCCACTCCTGGGCGCCCCCAAGGTGAAGCCAGGCATCCACAGCACTGCTGGGGCCGTTGTGGAGATTAAGCAAGCTATTGCCCAGAGTCACAGAGTGGGACACATGATTAGACTAGGCACCGAGGCGAGAATTATCATGACCGGGGAAATTGAGTCCAAGAGCCGCCAAGGCAGGAATTGAATCCTGGTCCTGGGCCAGACCTCTGCATCAGGGTTTGCCGCTCTAACCATTGAGCCACGCTTCTCCTGAAATCGGCCTTGGGAGGGTGCCCACATGGCCCCTACCCATTTTTTGTTCATTTTTTTAAATAAAGAGGGCAGGCCCGTGGGATGGGGTCCCCAGGGCCCTCAAAATATTAAAAGAAAGGGCCCACAGCCCCCTCCTATAAAACAAAAAATCAGGCAACTCACTGGAGGCTCATTTTTTTAAATAAAGAGGGCAGGCCCTGGGGGATGGGGTCCCCAGGGCCCCAAAAATATTAATAGAAAGGGCCCAGAGCCCCCTCCTATAAAACAAAAAAGCAGGCAACTCACTGGAGGCTATGCCCCTCCCTGTACCACTCTGCAAATGCGCCTCCTGGGTTGGGGAATTAAGTCCCCTTGAATATTGAGGGTCCCTGGGGGGCAACTAGCCCACCAGGTACCTCCAAAAAGTGCCACACAGCGAGGTGGTCCGAGGCCATGCCCCTTTTTACACCACTCTGCAAACACGCCTCTTGTTGCACTGCTGGTGGGGCGATGAGGTCCTCTTGTGTCCTGAGGACCTCAGAACACAAGTAGACTTCATCCCGCGAGCAGCAGTGCTCCAGGAGGCACATTTGCAGAGTGGTGTGAAAAGAAGGCATGGCCTCGGACCAGCTCTCTGCAACCCAGCTATGTGGCGCTTATTGGAGGTACATGGTGGGCCACTTGGCCCCCAGGGATCCTCAGGAAGCAAGGGGACTTTATTCGCCAACCAAGAGCACACCATGAGGTGTGTTTGATGAGTGGTGGAGAAAGGGGGCGTGGCCTTTGTCCACTCTCAGCAATCCACTATCTGGGGCTTACTGGAGGTATCAGGTAGGCTAGTCAGCCCCTAATGCCCCCAGCAGTGAAGGGAACTTCAATCACCATCTAAGCGCACACCTATTACCTCCAGTAAGTCCCACACAGTGGTATTGCTAAGAGGTCTTCCAAAGCCACACCCCCTTTCCCCAGCACTCTGCAAATGCTCCTCCTGGCACACTATGGGTTGGGGTATGAAGTCCACTTTACTCCTGAGGGACTTTAGGGGCAAGAAGCCCTTCTGGTACCTCCTGTAAGTCCTTCGCAGTGGAATTCCTGAGCGCTGGTCAGATGCCCAGCCCCCTTTCTCCAACACTCTGCAAACACGACTAGTAGTTACCCAATCATTTGCAATGTAATAGGTTTCTCATTTGCGAGAGTTAGAGCTATTGGCATTGTAAATGTAAAAGATTTTTACTAATGTTTTTTAGAGTGGAGTGGAGTAAATGTACGTTGTGTGTAGTGGAATTATGTGGTATGTTGTGCAGTGAAATTATGTGGATTGAAAGTATGTGGTATTTAGTGTATAGGTATTATGTAGAGTGGGATTAAGTGTTAAAGTGAGTAATCATGTGGTATGGTAGTCTGTGTTGTGGAGTGGTAACCTCAGGTTTAGTCTTCCTCGTCTCTATAGAAGTTAAACTATAAACTCAATGAAACAATAAAAAGAAGGAACAACTGAGGAGCACTTCCGAACTGTTTGGCTGCACTGATTTTCACATAATTATCAATTTTTTCGGCATTTGCGGCATAATTCATCCTCTGCTGTATAATCTGCAGACTTGAACAAAACAAATCTTGTTTCTGGCTGAAAGAGCTCAAATGTTCACAGAAATGCAACTCAAGTGTTACACCATGGTAGAAGTTCCTTTGCAAAGCTGGAATGGTCAACTGTTACGTATGGCTAAATGTGGGTGTTAAATTGGTACTAATGGTGCGCAAATCACTCCTGCTTCTTTCTGCGATTCTCTTGCCTCTTTCTGCATATCTCTTGCTTCTGTCTGCACCTCACTGCCCTCTGTCTGTACCTCTCATGCCTCTTTCTGCACCTCATGTGTCTCTTTCTACACTTCTCTTGCCTCCTTGTGCATCTATTTTGCCTCTTTCTGCATCTCACTTGCCTTTTTTTACGTCTCTTTCCTCTTTTTGCACATTGCTTGCCTCTTTCTGTACCTCTCTTACCTCTTTCTGCACCTCACTTGCTTCTTTCAGCACTTCTCCTGCCTCTTTCTGTAATTATCTTGCCTCTTTCTGCCCTTCTCTTCCCTCTTTCTGCACTTCAATTACTTATTTCTGCACTTCTCATGCTTCTTTCTGAGCTTCTCTTGCCTCTATCTGTACTTCTCTTGTGTCTTTCTGCACTTGTGTTGCGTCTTTCTGGACTTCTCTTCGCTCGTTCCACACTTCTATTTCTTCTGTCTGCACTTCTTTTCCTTCTTTTGGCACTTCTCTTACTTTTTTGTGAGCATCTCTTGCCTGTTTCTGCACTATTTTTGCCTCTTTCTGTACTTCTCATGCCTCTTTCTGCACGTTTCTTACTGCTTCTGCACTTCTCTTTTTTTCTGCACTACTCTTGCCTCTTTCTGTACTCTTCTTGCCTTTTTCTGTACCTCACTTGCCTCTTTCTGCAGATCTCTGGCCTCTATCTATACCTCACGCTCTTCTTTCTGGTCCTCTCTTGACTCTTTCTGCATTTCTTTCTCTTTTCTGCACTTGTCATGCTTCTTTCTGCACCTCTCTTGCCTTATTCTGCACCTTACTTGCCTGTTTCTGCATTCCACTTGCCTCTTTTTGTACTTCTCTTGCTTCTTTCTACTCCTCTGTTGCTTCTTTCTGAACTTCTCTTGCCTCTTTCTGTACTTCTCTTACCTCTGACTGTAACTCTTTTGCCTCTTTATGTACCTCACTTTCTTTCTGCAGTTATCTTGCCTCTATCTGAACCTCACTTTCTTCTTTCTGCAGCTATCTTGCCTCTTTGCCTCTGCACTGCTCTTTCTCTTTTCTGCACCTCACTCTCTTCTTTCTGCACCTCTCTTGCCTCTTTCTTCATTTCTCCTACCTCTTTTTGCACCTCACTTCCTTCTTTCTGCTCATCTCTTGCATCTTTTTGCACTTCTCTTGCTTCTTTCTGTACCTCTCTTACCTATTTCTGCACCTTACTTGCCTCTTTCTGCACTTCTCTTGTCTCTTTCTGTACCACCTGTGCTTCTTTCTGTAACTCACTTCTCTGTTTCTGTACTTCTCTTGCCCCTGTTTGCATTTCTCATGCCTCTTTCTGCACTTCACTTGCCTCTTTCTGCACCCTATTGCCTCTGTCTTGCCTTTTGGTGCGCATCTCTTGAATGTTTCTGCACTTCTCTTGCCTCTTACAGTATATTTCTTACTCTTTCTGTACCTCTGTTGCTTCTTTCTGTACTTCGCTTGCCTCTGTGTGCACCTCTGTTGCTTCATGCTGCACTTTCCATGCTTCTTTCTACATGTCTAGCTTCTTTCAGCACCCCTGTTGTCTCTTTCTGCATTCGTCTTCCTTCATTCTCTACCTTTCTTGCCTGTTTCTGCATTCCACTTGCCTCTTTTTGTACTTCTCTTGCTTCTTTCTACTCCTCTGTTGCTTCTTTCAGCAATTCTCTTGCCTCTTTCTGCAGTTCTCTTCCCTGGTTCTGCACTCCTCTTACCTCTTTCTGTAACCGTCTTCCCTCTTCATGTAACTCTCTAGCCACTTTCTACACCTCTCTTCCCTCTTTCTGCACCTCTCTTGCCTCTTTCTGTACCTTGGTTGCTTCTTTCTGCACTTCTCTTGACTCTTTCTGCACCCTTCGTGCCTCTTTCAGCACCTCTGTTGCTTCTTTCTCCACTTCTCATCCTTTTTCTGCACCCTCCTGCCTCTTGCTGCACCCCTCTTGCCTACTTCTGCACCTCTCATACCTATTTCTGCACCCCGCTTGCCTCTTTTGCACCTCTGTTCCTTCTTTCTGCACTTTTTTTGCTTCCTTCTGCACTGCTCTTGCTTCTTTCTACATCTCTTGTGCAAACTTCTGTATCCCTCTTATCTCTTTCTGCACCCCCTGTTCCTTCTTACTGTACCTTTCTTGCCTGTTTGTGCACCTCTGTTGCTTCTTTCTGCTCTTCTCTTGCCTCTTTATGTACCCCTCTTGCCTCTTTAAGCACCTCTGTTGCTTCTTTCTGCACTTCTCTTGCTTTTTTCTACACCCCTCTTGCCTCTTTCTGTACCCCTTTTGCCTCTTTGTGCACCTCACTTAAATCTTTCTGCATCTCTCTTGCCTTTTTCTGCATTTCTCTTGCTTCTTTCTGCACCATTGTTGGTTCTTTCTATCCTGCTATTGCGCATTTCTGCACCTCTCTTGCCTCTGTCTGCACATCTGTCCCCTCTTTCTTCACCCTTTTTACTTGCTTCTGCAACTCTCTTGCCTCCTCTGCAGTTTTCTTGCCCCCTTCTGCACCTACTTGCCTCTTTCTGCACATCTCTTGTTTCTTTCTGCATGTATCTTGACTTATTCTGCACATCTCTTGTTTTTTCTGCACAGCTCTTGCCTCTTTCTGTACCCCTCTTGCCTCTTTGTGCACCTCTTTTGCTTCTTTCTGGGCTTCACAGTCCTCTTTCTGCATCCATCTTGACTCTTTCTGTACCTCTCTTGCTTCTTTCTGCACTTGTATAGCCTCTTTCTGCGTCCCTGTTGTCTCTTTCTGCAATTGTCTTCCCTTTTTCTGCAACTCTCTTGCTTCTTTCTGCACTACTCTTGCCTCTTTCTACCTCTCTCTTGCTTCTTTCTGCATCCTCCTTCCTTTTTCTGCACATCTCTTGCCTTATTCTGCACATCTCTGGCTTTTTCTGCCTCTCTCTTGCTTCCTTCTGCACCCTCCTTCCTTTTTCTGCAACTCTCTTGCATATTTCTGCACCTCTGTTGCCTCTTTCTGCACTTCACTTGCATCTTTCTGCACGTCTCTTGCCTCTTTCAGCACCTCTGTTGCTTTTTTCTGTACTTCTCTTGTCTCTTTCTGTACCCTTCGTGCCTCTTTCAGCACCTCTGTTACTTCTTTCTGCACTTTTCTTCCTTCTTTCTGCACACCGCCTGCCTCTTTATGTACCTCTCTTGTCTGCTTGAGTACCCCTCCTACCTTTTTCTGCACACCTCTTGCCTCCTTTTGCACCTTTTGCAAAAGTTAGTTTTAATCCCCCTGCCCTATTATGTACTAGGGCCTTAAGGGGAGTTCATGCCAATCACAGGAACACCGCAACCCATAGTGTACCCTAGTGTATGCAGGTGTTTTCACTCTATTCTAAGTGTCTTGTAGTATAGCACTCAATCCGGGCCTGGTTAGTCAGAGTCAGTTACCACCAGTGCCAGTCAGCAAAAAGTTGGGGGCACAGGATGACTTTGCAACAAGACCTCTTTATGCACTCTGTTGGCTCTTCCTGCATATCTCTTGCTTCTTTCTGCAGCTTTCTTTGACTTTCTGGACTTCTGTTGCCTCTTTCTGCATTTCTCTTACTTTCTGTGCTTTTCTTCCTCTTTCTGCACATGTCCTACCTCTGTAGGAATAGTTAGAAATTAGCATTTAAAAAAACTTTTGACATTCACCGAAAAAACCTTAGGCTTCAGGGCATTATAGTTAGAAATTAGCATTTAAAAAAACCTTAGAAATTCACTGAAAAACCACAGGTTTTCAGGGATGTTATAGCTAGTTGGACATTTCACTTGTACAAAACCAGAGAACTTCAGCCGTTATAGTTAGTTTAGCTAACTATAACTAGTGCCCCCGCAATGCAGTGCTGATGACGTCACATATTACATAATTCACAACATGGTCAGTGACATCACTGATGACATCTCAAGTGATATCACTGATGATATCACTGATGACATCATCCATGTAACAATCTGATGGACCTGCTCACACTCTAATATAACCTTTGATAGACCCTCTGTAAAATACAGACTACCATTTTCAAAGCCATCGACACACCAATACCAGTTACTACATATGCACTCACTGATTCGCAGGTATACACACACATCCACTCATTCACCCATACAGTTCACTCATACACCTATACAGCCCTCACACACTGCCACTCATCCATGGAGTTACTCACACACCTGCTCAGTCATGCAAATAATTATTTACACTCCCATTCCTCACCAATACAGTTATTACTACTTCACTTATTCAAACATATACTTACACATACTTACTCTCTTATACAATCACTGATACAAGTACTCACTCATCCATACATCCACTCTCACAATCACTGACTCTCACGTATATTCATATATATACATTCCAACTCTCATATACACTGCCTTTTACATATGTGGTTACTTGGACATGTACCACTGAGACATCCAATCTCTCACCAACACACCCATACACATACTCACCCGCCCATATAGCTGTTTCCACATGCACTCTTAAACCCATACACCCAGTGAATCGACCACTCACACATCTATGCACTGACACATACCTCCCACCTACCCACACACACTCAGTCTCCCATACAAATACTCAGGCAACCAATCAATAACCCATATAGACACTTATGTAGCTACTGACCAACACTTGTAGCATCTTACACAACAACAGACATACTGATACACATATTCAGACAGTTTAGTCACTAACCCATGGATTCAGTAAGACACATTTAATCACTCACTTATACAGTCAGTCATGCACCTACTAAATCCTTCATCCACACACTTATACACCCACTCATTCGTCAATACATCTTGGAATATTTACAAAACATATTTCAACTTTACAGAAACACACAATCACTGGATGATGTCATCAGTGATGTCATCAGTAATGTTATTTGAGATGTCATCAGTGATGTCATCAGTGATGTCACTGACCATGTCACGAATTATTTAATAATCAGCATTGCATTGAGGGGGTGCGAGTTATAGTTAGCTGAACTTACTATAACGGGGACATTTCATTGGTTTTGCATAACTCTGGGAGTAGTTTGCGAAGTAGCGCTACACGTAGCTATGCAAAGTAGACTTCGTGCTATGTGTAGCGCTACGCGAACTGCGTAGTGCTCTGTTCGCGATGATTGCACAGTGCCGGATGCTTGGTCGCACTGTGTAATCATTGAAAACAACAACTTGCACAGTGCGAGCTGATGTTTTTTGCCACTTGAGTTGATTTTTACTCGAGCGGCATCTTTCTCAACGCAGACTGGTAGTTTCTCATCGCAAGCATACGCGACCACTCGCAATGAGAAACCTGACCCCCCGCGTTGAGAATCTCGCCGGGAGGTTTATCTTCCATGGTCGCGATCTCCAACTTCACCTTGAGGACCGCGAGAGAGCAAAAAATGCCAACTACGCTACGCCACGCATGTTTGCACCTTGCTAAGTGCAATTTGCGTATCACGAAGTAGCACAAACTACGCAAACTACGCGAGCGTAGCGTAGTTGGCTGCCCAGGGTTAGTTTTGTATGAGTGAAATGTCCAACTAACTATAGCTTCCCTGAAACCTATGGTTTTTCAGTGAATTTCTAAGGTTTTTAAATGCTCATTTCTAACTATAACGTGCCTAAAACCTATGTTTTTTCAGTGAATATATATATATGTATATATATATATATATTTGATATATATATATATATACATATATATAATTTAGCTATAGATTTAGATATGTATATATAGTATTACTAGCAGAAAATGCTTTTTCCCCAAGATAATTCCCATAGAGAATTTAGACCAGACTACAGCCCGAACTGGTGAACAGAATTACACCAAATTTGGCAGAAAGGTAGCTGTTTGTCCAGAAAGCTTCCTTTTTGTAAACTGGAGTAAATCTGTTCAGTAGTTTTGGAAATATTAAGGAAAATCCAAATTTGCATATATAAGGACGCAGATCCTCCGAGGTTCCAACAGTCCTCGAGCTCAAATCTCATTGGCTACCAACACTTAAACCTGGCAAGTATTTGCAGACATCTTGGATTTGCCTTCAGCTGAGTCTAAAATAAAAAGTGAAAAAGTAGAGAAGGGGTGGGGTAGGAATACCCTGACCCCCAGACCTCTTGGTGGGGTCCCAGAGGAACCCTGCCAAGTCAAACAAAATCTTTACAAGTAAAATGGTTGGTGGGAGCCACACTAGAGCCAGGGGTGTAAGTTATAGTTGGCTCAGGTAACTATAACTGCTGAATTTTGCTGGTTTTGCATGACTGAAATCTGAGCCTAACTATAACGTCTCTGTAACATTTGTTTTTATACTGAATTACTAAGTTTTTTTTTCTCCATTTCCTAACTATAATGTTACTGTAACCTTTGATTTTTTTATTACATTTGTAAGATTTTTAAAATGTTATTTCCTAAATGTAATACTAACTTTTGACACTGAGTTTGTGAGTGAGTGCAAGAGCATCTCAGTGGTTGTATGAGTTTCTGAGTAGGTTTATAAGCGGGTTTGAGAGAGTATGAGTAGGGCTATAAGTGATATATGAGGGTCTGAGTGTGTCTCTGAGTCTCTGATTAAATCTGTGATTGGGTAAGATAGAGTATGCGTGATTCTGTAAGTGGGTGCTTGAGTGTCTGACTGTGTCTGTGAGTGGATGTACATATCTGAGTTCATCTTTGAGTGCGTGCATGAGTGAATGGGTCTATGATTGACCTGTATTTTGCCTCTTTCTGATAATTTCTGACATTTATTTTGGCTCGTTCTTTCTGATCTCTTTTGTGCCTCTTTCTGCTTGTTTCTGACCTTTATTTAACCTCTTCTGCTCATTTCTGACCTTTATTTTGCCTCCTCCCTCTCATTCCTGAACTTTAAATATCCTCTTTCTGCTTGATTCTTACCTTTATTTTGTCTCCTACTCATTTCAGATCTCTATGTTGCCTCTTTCTGCTCTTTCCTGCTCTCTATTTTCCCTCTTTTTGCTTGTTTCTTATTTCTATTTTTCCTTTTTCTGCTTATTTCTTACTTTTATTTACCCACTTTCTGTACAGTGCTAATCTCCATTTTACCTCTTTCTACTTGTTTCTGACCTTTTTTGCCTCTTTCTCGTTATTTCTGATCTCTGTTTTGCCTCTCTCTGCTCTTTTCTGGCCTTTATTATTTATTTTCTGCTCGTTTCCCCCAGGGACCGTGGGGGGGATCTTCAAGGCCCTTGTGGTCCCAGCTGTCTGCCTGCCTCCTGCAGGATGCAGGATTGCTCTCGCAAGGAGGAAGAAGCTGGAAAGGCAGCTCCCTCCATGCAAGAGTAAACTGTTTCATCTCTTTTCCTGCCTGCATGTCTGTGGACAGGGAAAGAGCTGAAACCTCCACTTCCAGCAGGCAGGTGCACTTTGACCGCTCCTGCCAACCAAAAGAGATCAGCTATGTCCTGGGGTTGCCCCAGTAAATAGCTGGAGGAAGCCCTAAGGGGTGGTGTCCCCAAGGCAATATATGGCTCCAGGAGGGGAGTCATGTGGCCCCCTTCCTTCTGTTTGCACGGGCTGACCCTGGGAAGGTGGTTGTCCCAGAGGCCCGGGGGGTCTGCACCGCCCCCCATTTCTTTTATATTTAGCCCCAAGCAGGGGGTGGTCCCCAGGGATTTCCATAAGTCTAGAAGTCCTGGGGAGGTGGTAGCTACAAGGAAGCCCAGGAGGGGGGTTCAAGCAGCCCCCTTCCATTATGTGGGCGACTTATTTGTGGGTGTTTGTTTAGGCCTGGGGAGGTGGTGGTCCCCGGGACTTGGAGGGGTCCACGCACCCCGGAGACCGCCACCTCCTGGGGCAAATGCTTAAAATGAGGGGCCGTGCCATCATCCTGGAGACAATAATGGCCCTGGGGACCGCCAGATCCCAAGGCCAGCTCCAGCAAAATTAGTATACTAGGTGCATTACTACTGAGTGATACTACTTCTAATGTATATTATAGAATCTTATTTTATGGAATTTAGATCATGACTTCCTATGGTTCATTGGCCTCATCTATAAGTGGGAGCCAGGGACTATAGGCTACGCTGCCTAATAGCGAGAGTGTTTTTTTTACAATAAAAGCAGGACCTAAAAACAACATTAACGGAGTGCTTGGAGGGGCAGCACAGTTCGGTGACCAACTCATAGAACTGATAACCCAACCGGCACTGCGATACAAAAAAATTCTCGTTTTGGGTGACCTAAACCTTCACTTTGAAAATACTGAATGTCGCGAAGAAAAAATTCAAGCAGGAGACATTTAAACTTGCCCTACTTGAGAAACCCCCCCCCCCCTCCAGCAATACGCTGCAGGAAGCATGGAATAGTTATGAAAGTTGGGTGTCCAATGCGTTGGATATGGTAGCTCCCTGGACACTCAAACCTCCCGCAAGACAGACCAAAACTGCCCCCTGGTTCTCCCAAGAACTCAAAGTAGCCAAAGCTAAATGCAAAAACTTGGAAAGACAATGGAGGAAAAGTTACAATCTTGATTGTAAGTCACATTACAGAACAGAACTAAAAAAAATCATAAACTTGTAAGAGCAGCGAAAGGGGCCCACTTCAAGGGCAGAAAAGAATATGCTGATAACCCCACTAGAGAACTCTTTGCCATCTATAAAGAGTTAACGGTCCCCACCAGACTCGAAGCGCAAGACACCTACTCCAGCGAGCTATGCGACTCCATAGCTGACCATTTTGTTGGCAAAGTGGACAAAATCTATGCCACTTTCACAGACGACGTTGATTCTTCGAGCAAACATGTGGAAGTTAGAGAGATCTCCACTGTTAAACCTCGTCTGACGTGTATTACAGTACCTGAGAGACAGGAACTACTGAATATTGCTAACAGCATACTGTCTGGTTCCCCCTGTGACGTGTGTCCCCCTAATCGCTGTAAGGGAGTCTTGGAGAGTATGATCGATCAGATTACTCATATCATCACTCTTTCTTTCCAAGAATGCCATGTGCTTGATGCATGGAAAACAGCCCAGGTCATCCCTTTGAAGAAAAAACCCAATGTCCACATCACCCAACTTCAAAATCTTCGTCCCATCTCCCTTCTTCCCTTCTGTACAAAAATAGTGGAAAAAGTGGTAAACGGGCAACTCATGAATTATCTGGAGGAGGAATCCCTCCTCCAACCCACTCAATAGGGGTTCAGAGCCGGCTACTCGATGGAGTCAGCCGTCCTCTATTCCACCGAGTGCCTCAGACAGATGGTGGATGAAGGACAGACAGCAGCGTTGGTTTTATTAGACCTCAGTGCAGCGTTTGACACCGTGCTGCACACAACGCTGCTGTCTCGCCTCTCCGATATGGGAGTGGAGGGATCCGCCCATGCCTGGATAAAATCTTTCCTGACTAATAGGAGTTTCCAGATGCACTGCCCCCTTTCAAATCCTCCCCCCGGAAGCTGAGCCATGGGGTACCACAGGGCTCCAGCTTGAGCCCTACCTTGTTCAACCTCTATATGGAGCCCCTAGCTCATATAGTTGAAGCTTTCGAGGTGGATATTGTCACCTATGCTGACGATACCCAACTGATGATCAAGCTCATGCTCGACCACACGGAAGATGCCATTAACTTTTCCAAATGCCTGTCATCAGTGGCAACGTGGATGAATAACAACTGTTTGCACCTGAACGGTGAAAAAACTGAACTTCTAGTTGTTGGTAAATCCCCTTCTGCCTGGTCGCACATGTGGTGGCCTGCGGAACTGGGCAACTCTCCATCCCCCGCGGACTCTGTCAGAAATCTTGGAGTGATGCTTGACTCGGATCTCTCTTTCAGGTCCCAGGTTAGTAAAGTTACGGGTAGATGTTTCAGCATACTAAAAACTCTCCGTAAAGTCCTTGAACTTCTACCCATCAACGCCAGAAAGACACTTGTCCACGCCTTAGTCACACCCCACCTTGACTACGGCAATGTCCTGCTCCTAGGTTTAAGTAAAAAAGGCCTGCACCAACTGCAATGCGTGCAAAACGCTGCTCCCCGCCTGGTACTCAATGTGCCTCGTACAGCATCTGGGAAGAATGCTCTAGCGAAGCTTCACTGGCTTCCGGTCAAGGAACGCATTAAATTTAAAGCTTTATGCTTTAGGCATCGCATCGCCAGGGCAAAGGCCCAGGCTATTTGCAAAAGCTTCTTAAAATTCACCATCCCCACCCGGAATCTGAGGTCGACTGGAGCAATGCTGTTTAAACCCCCCCCGTACCCGCAGAGCTAGGATGGGTGGTCGCTCTTTCAGGCATCTGGCTCCCAAACATTGGAACGAACTACCGCTTGACCTCCGAATGGAACCTTCAGAAATAAGATTCCGCGCTAAACTTAAAACTCACCTGTTTCCAGTCATCTAATTCACTCTCTTCTCTCTGACCTTGGCTCCGTTTCTCTCTTACTTCTGCCTCTTGAGATATTGTAGCATTCTAGCGGGGGGAAACACTATATTTAGTGTAGCCGGGCGCTTTAGAAATGGCTTTATTATTATTATTATTATTATTATAGCTAACAGTATTTTAACATTATGCTCCCTTCCTTCCTTCCCTTCCAAATGCCCATACGGGGCCAAACTATGCGGAAAATAAAGGTATGATATCTTGTATGTTTTGAACAGCCTCATGCATTATGGCTAAGTAAGTGAAAACACATATATTAAAATGTGATTTTCTCCCTCTAAAAATGCCCTTTGTGGGCTCAACTATGTGAGAATTGGTGCACTATATCATTTGATCAGTTGTACATGTCAAGGGGTATAAAGGAACAATAGCACAATTGACTATATGAATGAAGTACATATGATACAATAAATCAATACATTTTAAATCCGATGTATTTGCAATTCTGTTTACATGTAATTTAGCACTACAGCCCACCATAGCGGGCTCTACCAGCTGTTAAAGGTCCGCTCAAGCCCTTTAATGGTAGGTACAACCCGCTATGGATGGCTCTAAGGCTATCAGAACATTCTGCCCCTAGAGGGCAGAATGTTCTAATTTGTAAAACAAAAGCCTGAGGTGACCGAAATCCCTTTGGGTTCCGAGAGGCCTTTTGTTCACAGCAACAGCTGTGAACAAACATTAGATTGTTGGAGCTCCAGGCTTCTACCGACCATTTAAAGCCTGGAGCACTCCCAACATTTCAGTTTTGTAACGTTGCTAATAATAATGTGAGAATTGAGCTGTGTTGATAAAGGGAGGACATTTTTTTGCATATGATTTTGATGAACTTTGGTCAACTAAGTATCATTTGTGTTCACTACAAGATGGCTGCCACTATAATAAAAATATTGATAGTTTGCGTGTATTGTTTGTCTTTTTTCCACTTTGTTGAAATATAACATGATGAGATGTTTATCCAAGAAGATATGATTTTTAAATGGAAGGAATGGTGCACACTAGCTAAACATTGACAAAGGCGTCAGATGAAATATTTTTTGTTTCACTTGTGCCAAATAAACACCTGTTTGTTTCCTCTCCCGTGTGTGCTGACCCTTCTTTAAAGTTTTGGAGCAATATGTAAACAGTGAGTCCACCCTTAAGTGGTACGAGCACCCGCCCACAAGTGCAGTGGACGTATATATTTATATATTCTCACAAAAAAGGATGAATGGACATTATAGTTTGGTGAAATTGTCAGTTAAAACATACGATTTTAGACAAACAAAACCGCTGAGATTCACTAGTTATAACTATAACTCATGCCTTAAAGTACATATACGTAGTGCCCTTGCCATACACAGTGTTGTCATCAATTATGTTGTTTCATATGTCGCAGTGATGTTACCAATGATGGCATAAAGCATGTTATGAGTGATGTAATATATGAAGTAATTAGCAGAGGATGGTGATGGCCCATTTACAGTTATGTATACTGTAAGGCCCCTTTAGATCTTAGTTAGTTCATTGAATTTTGAAGTTTTTTTTATTGCAAAGTAAGATCATATTACAAAACCTAATCACAACATCACTTTAACCTTTGTTTTTTTGTGAATTTCTATGTATTTATTTTAATCTTAAACTAACAATATAGAGAGTTTTATGTTTAAGTGAAGCAGTACTACTGGCTTTATCAAAGGATCAGAACATTAAATATAAAAGACTGGCCTTTTGGCTTTAGCAAGAATACAGAACATCAACCTTTATAAACCATACCTACTCGAACTGCCAAAAAGTCACCACAAAAAGACATCAATAATCACATTCTAAAGTTATGCTTTTAAATACACACATTATAATATATAATAATTAGGGTCACAAAAGATTTATCGTAAAACATTTATATTCCACACAAGCATGAATGTATGTATGAGTATACTCTTCAGGTCCCAAATGCAGCCATAGATCCAACCATAAGAGATCTCAGCACTCCTCCTGAAGGGCACCAGCTTGGAGTACTTTAAATAAAATGGCAAGCTCTCTTTGGGTCATGGATTTAGTGAGCCAGGAGACTTACACTTTTTTTTAGGTTTCCTAGGTAATGCTGTTCAACATCCAGCCCCCAGAACACTTTTCTAAATTGTTGGTGGTGCCCCTGCCTCTCCTTGGGGGTCTACAAGAATTTAAATATTTTTTTAAAAGCCCACGCAGGGCCTTATGTGGTGCTCCATTAAGAGAGCTGGCAGCTCTTTAATTTTCTTTTATTTTCTTAAATAATGGCAGCATGGGTGGCTCACTCATCAGCAGCTTTGCCATATTCCATTTTCCTTTCCCTGGTGTCCCGGTCCCACCCGAGTCACCCACACCTTTTCTTTTATTTAAACTCGTGGAAGGATGGGGAGCCCAATCACGCACTGCGTTTCACTTAAAAAAAATTGTTCTTGGGTGCCCCTGCAACTGCGCCACCCAAAGCCTTTTTTTTAAAAAGAAGTGGCAGTGTGGGGAGCCCATTCTGTGCTGCTAAGCCAGCTACCCACTTGGTTAACACAGGCCGTGCTAACATAGGGACTGGCACCTTTCTTTCACAAGTGCACTGTGCCCCCCTGGTGACAGGTAACAGTAGGACACACTGTAAAGGAGGATTGTGTGATTGTGCCATCCACCACTATTCATCAGGGTCCTAGGGATGGGGTACCGGGGCCAGCTACATAGCGGAGCCACCAGGAAGCAGGGGGCCACAGGGGCTACATAAAGTTTGAGAAGAGGCCTCACACATGCCTCCTTCCCTATGCGCTTCAGGGTCCCAGGAATGGGAAATTTGCATAAACATTTTGAAAATAATTATGCTTTTGGAAGAGGTGGGTGCCCCCTATATGTTTTTCTACTTTTTTAGGACAGGAGACTGAGTTCTGAAGTTTTAAAATGAGATCAGATCTTATGATTTGATCTATCGGTTGTACGATGTTGCAGTAGTAATTGTAGGCCATTTGTGGTGCTTGACTTACTACTGTTTTTTTAAGAAGTTTAATTAAACTCAGATGTTGTGAATAAACAAAAAGTAGTAAACATACTTAAAAGTGTAACTTACTCAAAAGCATAAATTGCGTTTGTGAATCAGACCCATTGGGAATTACCAAAAGTTGCAAGTGTACTCAAAAGAGTAAGCTAGCTTCATGAATCAGGCCCATAGTTCATTAGAAACTGGCTCACTCTTTTGAGGGTGAGTGTTTGTATTTGCAAATCCCTCCCTAACCCTGCCCTTGCAACTCCCTAAACCCCCCCATTTTATAGTAAATATTTCTCATTTTCCAGCCATTCCTCCCTGCCCTTCCCACATTTCCTATAGTAATGTAGACTAAGTTATTGGAAGATCTCCACACGTGGCAGAGACTTCCGCATAAAAATTATAGGAGTGGCAGAGTCGGAGGTCTCTACATATGGGGAAGTGTACAGAATTGTGTTGTAACTGAGTAGTACTACTGCAGTAGTACTTCAAGTACAATAAAATGCAGTTTGTGACTAGGCCCCTGTGTGTAGAAGGTAAATGAATCACCCTAAATGTTTCAATTTGTGTGTTTATGTTGTAAACAGTTCGACCCAGAAACGCCTGTAAAGTTTACCATATGACTAAATATACAAACACAGAATATAAAACACACTTGCAGAATTTGTGCGTTTGTTAATGTATGTTATTCATGTGACGCATTATTGGTAATTTGTGAGTTAAAAGTGTAGCTGCTTTGAATAAAATTCAATAAAGGTCCTTAAAATGTTTTATAAATTGAATGCGGCATTAGCTTAAAAAACGTTTTCACTTTTGATTCTTGTAATTGCTACCTGTGATGAAATACATCTTAAGGCTGTGTCCTCATGTAACGTAACTGGTGCTATATATAGTGATCTGATACCCAATTTGGGTCAAGTTCGCGCTATATAAAACTCTAAAAAAAAGTCTCTAATCAGGGCCGTTTCTACCATTAGGCAAGACTAGGCGGCTGCTTAGGGTGGCAAAAGGGGGGAAAAGTTTGTAGCGCCTTCTACAATTCAACATCACGTGACCTCATGTTCGGTGCTTTGGGCGGGGCCATGGGCACTGCTATCTGTGCGGCCTCCTTTCTCACCACTGGCTTAGCAAAGTTGTCATGAGCTCTAATGCAAGCAAAGGTAATCATCCTCATTCTGTGGTTTGGTAGTTTAAAAACACACAGCTCTGTTTGGAGTCTATTGGGCTCCTCTTGACCCTGACCCTGCACCTGCCATGCTACAGATTGCTACGTCCCTGGATCTCACAGGCGTAGGCAGTCTAGACCATTTACGAACCTTGCTTTTAATACTGCTGTTGGGTCCTGTATCCTATTTCGCCTCCCAGAGCACTGAAACTTCTCCTCCTCTGTGTACATCACACAAGGGACGGGAGGGGCAGCTGACACAGACCCCTAGCTCTCTGCCAAGTATGTTTACCCAACTCTTCATCCACCCTGCCCACCCTCTGCCCCCATGGAGCAGAGTCCAGCATTGGCAGATAATGCGCACCTTGCAGATTGTTCACTTATGGACTTTCTTGGGCAGTTTCACTTCTCTGTCATTTGTTTTTCAAAGCTATTGTGCTTCGGGTGGTGGGTGCCTGGGATGCTGTTGTTGGAGGAGACCTTTCATAAAACTTCAGAAATCGCCCCCTCCTCAAGAAAAGGGCTGGGTTTATTTATTTATTTATTTATTTATTTATTTATTTATTTAATTTATATGGCGCGTTATAACCACAGGGGTCTCTAAGCGCTGTTTGTCCAGATTTACGTGATAGGATGTTACATTCACTTGAGACCAGTTGCATGCCTAAGATCTGGCCCACGCTTGTCTAAAAAGTACAGTTTTTAATCTTTTCCTGAAGGAGAGTAGTTTACTTTCCTTCCTGAGTTCTGGGTCCAGTTTATTCCAAAGAGCTGGGAGCGTGTTGGAAAACGCACGACCCCCCACCGTGGTCAATTTGAAGCGGGATTGGGACAAGAGAGTGGCGTCCGATGAGCGCAAGGTCCTGCCCGGTATGTAGGGGGATAGTCGGGATTTCAAATATGGTTTGTGTAACATGTGAATGGAATGTGTGTCCATCGTGTACATGCACTCTCGAGTTAAGTCACAGCCCCTAGTGTTACTATATTTACATGCATACCTCGTGTCGACTCTGAGCGGGGAAAGGCTAAGAGGTTCCTTCAGGGATGCACAGCAGTGATTCGCAAGCCAAGCCAGGCCTCTCAGCATCTATCTGGGGCTGAACACGGTACCCTGTCTTGCAGGGTAACCAAGATCTTGCTGTAGGCGGGGAGATGTGACCTGCAGGTTACACCTCAGGAATTTAAAATACCCTTTAAAATATTTTTCTTGAAGTTGAATATGTCACCAAGTCTCTGCAGCACGTGCATGCGCCCTTGTACTAATCACACTGGGACAGATCTCTGCCGCAGGTACATTCACCTGACATGCTATACTACAACTCCAGATTATACGTGTCTGCAGCTGGTGCATTAGCCAGACAAGCAATATAACTGATCTTGAAACATATGAAGGGCTGATTAAGATTTCCCCAGCTTACTTATAACCTACATTGTATTGCCTTTTAACTACGTTTTAACCATCATTTCTTAAACTTACAGGCAAAATGAGTTAAGACTCAATGTGTGGGGCCCATTGAAAGCAGATTACATTGGTGCAGTTATTAGCATTTTGTTTAGCCTAATACTCTGTTAAGAAATGTTTATTTTGTCGATCGGAAGAATACAGAAACCTAGTTGGGGCCTCGGAGATTGCAAACTGAGTGTCCAGGTTAAGCTCTCGGACGTGTTAACTGGACCAACTGTGTGACCATAAAGAGGGACTCCCCTGCACAATCTGTTATACCAAATACATTTACGTGCACGGTGAACCTATCAAAACAGACACCTGTGTTGTAAGATCTTCAGTACGGAAGGGTATTACGCAAATCGGGTTTCAGTTGCTCTGTGGATGGCTCAGTTGCGTTGTAGAGATGCAAACTTTAGCCGGAGTTGGCATGCTTTCCAAGAGCGCCGGGTGTTTTGGTTATTAGAGAGTTGCATGCAATAATTAGCATCGGTGGTGGATCCTGCCTCAGGCACATGTGACTCACCCAGTCTCTGTGGTCAATGGTAACTTGATGACTATATCATTTTAATATATTAGCTTTGTACCTATAGGACAGTACTAAAGAACTAGTGCATGCACACAGATAAGAAAATACCTGAAATACAATACATATGAAACTGTATAAAAATACTAATTAGCTATATGTTACATAATTGTATATCATCACCTACGGAACTGTATGAGTAACTAGATGTGGCTACGGTAACTAAGGATCTTTACTGTGTAACTATACTATGTACATTATAATTAACTGTATATTGATACAAACTATGCCACTATACTCCAACTCATTATACTCTATGTAACTGTATGACAACACAAACAATGTAACTTTATTAGCTATGTAACAATATCAGCATTGCTAGGGTAACTGTAAGGTAAATCACAAAGGCCAAGCTGGCTTCAGTTATGGCAGTTGATGACCACTATAATGACTGAAGTGTGCTGGAATATTGTTTGCAACTGCTGGTGTGGCTTTTTGGATTTTTCTTTTATTCTCTGCTATAGAATGAGCCTGGTTAGGTCTGACCAAGATCAAATGATGTTAGTGAGGGAGAGACAAACAATTGTTTTTGCATTAGTCTGCTGAGGCACCTTGTTTGTCTCATTTCCTTCTCATTTTAGTGCTCTGCAGGCCACAAGTCTTCTAGCCTGGATGACAGGGGGAGAGAGTGAAGGAAGTAAAAGGGAGGGGGCGCCATTTTTCAATTCTCGCCTAGGGTGGCAAAACACCGAGAAACGGCCCTGTCTCTATTCCTATGTGAAATGTGTGCATATTAGTTACATTTAAGGTACCAGTGATTTATTTTGTCGTAGCAAGCAAATGCTCCCCTTAGTTTTAATATTTCTGAGTGTAATGCCTTCCTCATGTGGTAAACTGATCTGAATATTGTTATTGGGTGTCTTAGTTCATCAGTCACCTTTTTCCGGGCAGAACCCTTACATGTTTTACGGTTGCCGATGAGTAAGCACTGTCCCGATGTGGTGGGAGCCAGAGCTCATTGTATTATGATTTTACCCTCACTCCCTCTATTTCCAGGCATTTGAGCAGATATTTTGAGCTTCCGTGGAACATAATGCAAAATGAACTTATGTTTCAAGAAATACAAAATGAATAATTCGTTTTAGGTTCCACCTTTTATAAATGTAATCCCCACTGTGTATGAGGCATTTCTATTGTATTGTCTCATTTTATAATATGCCATTCAATAGCAGTTCCCAAGGTGCGTTAAGATTGCACAGACTGTGGCATTTACAAATGAACACCCCAATGGCTCTGGGTTGATTGAAGCTATCTGTCTAAAGACGCATATTTAAAATTCTGCAAATAAACGAGCAGCTGTGGTTATATTACGAAGCCTGCAGTTAGGTGTGGATGAGGGGAACCATTACACATACAATGGGCACTGAGCTAGCCCCCTGATCTGCAATGATGTGTCTGTACAATGACCATGAGAATAATAAACTCACAAATGCCTAGCCATTAATTACCAGAAGGCATTGCTTAATGAAGTCCCAAACTAGCTACAGCTTCAGCTGTGTTTCAGTAAAGGAGCTTACTGCTGAATCCCAGTGTGACAGAGCATATCCTGTAGCTAAAGCAAAGCTTACAGAGTGTTCTTAATCAAAGAACAGAACACAATATCTGCCTGAAAGAACTTCTTGAAGGAGCTAAAGCAAATGACAAGCATTTCACAAATTTGTCAAGTACTCCTCACAGCATTTACTGATCCTCGTGTCCTTTCAATTGCACTTGGCTGTTTTTGTTAACGAGGTGGGTTTCTTTTCTTGCATTTCTGCCGGAATACAATGTGACGCTGTAGAAAAAAAATGCGTTTTGATTTTTGTTCAGATTTCGCAAATTAATTTCTTTTTTTGTGATCTGTAAAGAAACTATGTCAATAAAACACAACCCGAGTACAATTTAGTTTGTTTCTTCCTATGAAAACCTCCTGTGATCAAAATACTGGTTTGGTTTTATCCTTCAACAACCCTTACGTTTGGTCAAACTTTTGAAAGCCAATTTTCTCTCTCAGACCTATCCATTTTTATCTCAGCAATTTTTACGTGTCCAAAATATAATGGCCAATGAGCACTTTTGAGTTTGACCTAATTCAACCACATTCAAGTTTTGACAAAAATACATCTGGTCATTAAAATAAAGACGCTTTGAAACCATTGTAGCAAAACACACGGGGGCATATTATCAAGGGGGTTTATCTCCGCTTTTTTGGCTTTAAAAGCCAAGAAAGCGGAGATAAAATTATCTCCCTATTACCTAGCTGTCGCTAACACCAGTTAGCGACAGCTAGTAGGAGATAGCGACCATCTTGGGCCCCACTTTGCATGTCAGTGATATTTATCACTAATGACATGCAAAGTGGGCGTGCCAAGATGTTAGCGACTGGAAACAGTCGCTAACATCGCTATCTCCTATTACCAACTTTTGGAGATATTCGCGCTAAGCGCGAATATTTCCAAAAGCTAACACCTGCCCTGAGCAGTTCTTAGCCATGTTATCCAATGGGAGGTGGATAACATGGCTAAGAGCATTAGCTCGGAAATGCATGAATATCGCTGACTTTTCAGCGATATTCATGCATTGCGGCAGTTTTTTATCGCATTTGCGATAAACCTTGGTAATACCAAGGTTTATCTGCGGTAAAAATCGCCGCAGCGCAGCGGTAAAAGTTTCTCTCTAACCAGGCAATAGCGATAATTAGCTATTGCTTGGTAATATGCCCCACTGTCCCTCTGTCTTCGTAAATAATAAACTCGCAAAGCAAGTTCTTTCTATCATCATTGATTAAATTATTCTTCCGCAGAACCTAATCTCAAAAGAATCCTAACTCTTTTCCAGTTTTAAAGGTATTTGTTCCTCAATAAGATAAACTTACTGAAAGAAGCCAAGGACATAAGAACATTAATTATTCTGTTGGACAAATATGGTCTTGATGATTTAATTATTCAACTCAATGTGAGCCCTGCTGTTCATTCTTTAAAGCTGTTTCTTCATAACTTGTACATTTAAATCTAGTTAAGTCATTATCTTTATCTATCTGCTGAATATCTGACTCCTCCTAAGAATATAGAAAACTATATGGAATAATTGACCGATGATGATATTTGGGTGCATATGTTAATGCCTGCTCTTTTAACCAGGGGCGGATGGCAAGGAACCTGGACAAGGGGGCGGGAGGGGCACAATATATAAAAAATAAAAACATTTACCTCCTCTCAGACACCTCTTTCTCTCCTCTACCACAGGTGTTTCCATCTCTCCTACTTCACTGATGAGTCCGGAAGCACACAAGCTCTCCTGATCCTATCACAAGGCTGCAGTGCAGGATTGTGAGAGTACCGTGGTTCAGCACTCAGATGGGGACATGCAGCCTGTGCATGTTATCCACATAGACCGTGTATTACAGCCTGTGGAGAACTTGCAAAGTGTGCATGACTGTGGGCCGTGCAAACCATCATGCACACTTAGTGGCTCATTACGATGTTGGGTGGAAAGCCTCCTCCTGACAGTCGTCAAAGCCCTTCGGACCGACTCAGTTGGTTTACATTCAGACCACCCGATTACAATGTTAGTAGTCAGATTGTAAATCACGTGGTCATTCCAAATCAGTTCAGAGCGTCTTGCGGAATATTCCTGTTGGTCGGAACCGCATTGTACACCCCTAAGGACAGCGTTTCCACCCTTGAGATTGCGATGTCGATTTCCAAAAGCCTTTCAGCATCAGGCATCCAAAAGTGACTTTGGAGGACCCTGGCAGGGCCCTCTAGGCATCATTGCCTATGGTACCTAAGGGCCCCCCCATATGTTTTGAAGACAGCATGTGTGCACGACTGTATGGATGGATGAGTGTGTGTATGGGTGTGTTTGTGAGTGAATAACTGTCTGAATCATTTCTTTATGAGTGACTACATATGTTTTAAACTACTATAACTAAGAATTGATGCATATAGGTAAGTATGTGTAAGAGAGGGAAATTGTAAGAGTTTCTGTATAAATACTTTTTTGTTCCTATAAGAGATAGTTTTAGTAAAAAATATGTTTACGTTTCTGTAGAAGTAAGAGTAGTGGTGTATGTATAACTGTATAAGTAAGTGTATGGTTGTTTTATAATTTATTTGCTTGTGTATGTGTGTGAGTAACTCTAAGGATGAGTATCATTGTGTAACAAAATGTATAGATGAATGAGTATTTATGATGATTGAGTATGAATGAGAAACTATATAGATATGTTGGTGAATGAGTGAATGTGTATGTAGATTTTACAAATTCTGAATAGATTGTTGTAAGTGGAATTAGTTTGTCCATTGTTTTGTAATTATTTGATTCTATTTTTCAATGTGTGTATCAAAACTTATATTACACTGAGAGAGAGTCTGACATTTTTTCACAAGGATGATATCATCAGTGATGTCATTTGAGATGTCATCAGTGATGTCATGAGTGATGTCACTGACTATGTCATGAGTGATGTAATATGTGACGTCATTAGCAGTGCTTTGCGGGCGCGCCAGTTATAGTGAGTACAACTAACTATAACGTGGGAATTTCAATGGTTTTGTATGAGTAAATTGTCCAGCTAACTATAACTGATATAAAACCTATGGTTTTTTCAATGAATTTGCTAGGTTTTTTAAATGTTAATTCCTAACTATAACGTTTGTAAAACCTATGGTTTTTTCAGTGAATTTGCAAGGTTTTTTAAATGCTAATTCCTAACTATAACGTGTGTAAAATCTATGTTTTTTTTAGTGAATTTCAAAGGTTTTTTAAATGCTAATTCCTAACTATAACGTGTGTAAAAGCTATGGTTTTTTTTGTTAATTTTGCAAAGTTTTTTAAATGCTAACCCCTAAATAAAATATGTGTAAAATTCTTTGTTTTTCATTATGAATTTAAATACAACATCAAAACACTGAAAGTAGTTTTTTACTCCTTTCTTTATTGCCTTCCCTTAGTTCTTTAGATCCTTTAACTCACTCCCCTTTTTTCAGTTACTCTTCAACTCCTCTTTTGTCACTCACCATACTTCCCTTTTCTCACTCTTTCACTCAGTTCCTTCCTTTCCTCAGTCATTTCAATCACTCATTTATGCACTACACTTTCATTCAAAAAATTTATGACACAGTGTTTAAGAATATAACTCTTTTTAGAAAATTGAATGAGTTCTGAAAAGAACTGTTCTTTTTTCTTTTGTTGTTTTCTTTTTTTTCTTTTTTTTTTCTTTTGAGATTTTTTCTTTTTTTTTAAAGAAAATTCAAGAACTGTAACAAGGAAACTGTTCAACTGGAACTAAATAAATGAAAAATAGAAAAAAATTATCTCCTTTCAGAGCATTTATGACTCTGAATCATGCGTTCAATTATATTCAGGCTCTGTTCTCCATGAACAATAATATCAAAACATTTGATGCACCGCATTTTCACATGTCCCAAATATGGCCTAACGTCCATTTCTGCTGTTGCTGGCGATGGAGGTGGAGCTGTAGATGTGGTGGCCACAGCTGGTGGAATCTGCTGGGCCACAGCTCTTGTGGCTGCTTGGGCATATTGCACAGGGTGCACATTTTTCACATGTCTTAACATCGTATGTATAGAAAAAGAGTATTTTTTAAGAGGGTTTCCCCTTGAAAGAACAGTACCACAAAGGGTACACGTTACTTTAGGAGCATTTACCTGTTTTTTGATGCTCAGGAAAAGTAAAAAAACTTCCAAATAAATGAAGATTTCCCTTTCTTAGCTGGCTGACGATATTCCATGTGGGAGTCAGAAGAAGAAGATGATGTTTCTTGTCTTTCTGCCATCCTGTTCTTTTTTCTGTCTCAAGCTTCACAAAGGGTGCTTCTTCCAAGAGAATAAAGCAAATAGTGAGGGGAATGGGTGGGGTTTTGAAGATTCTAGATCTGTAACTAATATTAACCAATGAAAAATGTTGTTTTTGAGTCACATGACTTGACTTTTTTTTTTAATTCAATTGTGAGGTGCGCGACCGGGTGCGCGCACCCCACCCGACGTGCGCGACCGGGTGTGCGCACCTTGCAACTTTTTTGAAAAAAAAAAAAGATTTTTGGGGCCTTGGGGGTCCTTAATGGACCCCCTGAGAATACCTAGGGGGTCAGGGAGTGTTTACCATGCCTCCTGTTTATGTTTTGAAACTTTTATGTAAATCGAGTTGAACGCCATTTTGAGACGGGGTGCGCGACCGGGTGCGCGCAACCCGCTATTTTTCAACAAAAAAAAAACGGTTTTTTGACCCGTCGAGATTCTTCTCGGAACCCTTGAGAAGGTCTAGGAGGTCAGGGTGTCTCTACCTTGCCTCCTTTTTACGTTTTGAAACTTTTATGAAAATCGGGCAAAACGCCATTTTAAAGCGACATGCGCGACCGGGTGCGTGCACCACGTGCGCACACCCGGTCGCGCACGTCAAGTCATGTGACTCAAAAACAACACTTTTCATTGGTTCATAGTAGTTTTAGTTCTAGAATCTTCAAAAACCCCACCCATTTCCCTCTTTATCTGTTTCATTCTCGTGGAAGAAGGACCCTCTCCAGCTTCTCAGAGAAATTATTGAAATGGCAGCCAGACAGGAATCATCGTCATCTGATTCTGATGGACAGTAACGACCTCCTCAACGGCGAGTAAAAGAATCTTTTATCTGGCAATTTTTTAAATATCCTGAAGGACTAAAGAAGGTGAATGCACCTAAAGTCACGTGCACAATTTGTGACACTGTCCTTTCTAGGGGAAACCCTTTCAAAAAAATATTCATTTTCAATTCACACAATGATGAGACATGTGAGGCAAGTGCACCTGCGCAGTTTGCGAAGGCATCCACTAGAGCCCTGGCCACACAACTGCCACCAGCTGTGGCCAGCACTTCATCGGCACCACCTCCATCTCCTTCAACTGCTGAACTGGACCTGAGGCCTTTTTTTAAGAAGGTGCACATGAGGTGCAACAAGTGCAACGAAATTCTTGTATATTCTGAACAAAGTCTTGTGCTTGTGGAAAAGCGCATCAATGAGCATGTGAGCACAAATAAGAGATCATTTTTTTTAAATTCAGTTTTTTGTTGTTCCTGTTGAACATTTTTGAAGTTCAGGATTTCAGTTTGCGTTACAAAAATAACCCAAAAAATATAAAACTTTGTTAAAAAAAAATACAAAATAAGAAAAACAAAAAAAAAGTTATTTTCAGAACTAACTCATTTTTCAAAAAAGAGCTCTTTTTCTTATGCACGGTGTCATCTTTCTTTTGATTGAATGTGTAGTGTATAAATGGCTAGCTGAAATGAATAACAAAAATGGAGTAAGGGACTGAGCAAATGAGTGAGGTAAAGGAAGTATAGTGACTGAAGAAAGTGAAGTAAAAGAGTGACTGAAACAATGAGGCAGATGTACGTTACATGGTGCATCTCTGCAAATCAGCAGCGATGCGCCAAGTAACCTACGACAAGCAAAACTACCCAAGCGCCACCACTGATGTTCCACATTTATAATGTGGCACACCATGGGACAAAAACGGCACAGATGCGTGACGCATCTGTGCCGTAAAGGTGTCGCATTGCTAGAGTTGCGTCGCATGCGAGATGCAGCTCCAGCAATGCTCCTGGGGGGCCCATTCAACTAATGCTGCGTCAAGCCTTACCCATGCTTCAATCAGGCGCAGGGTTTTGACATAGCATTGGCCTAAAAGTGATTGAGTGAAATCTTGTAGATTTTCACTTAGCCATTTTTAGCAGGCGTTCCTGCGCAGGAACATCCCCCCCTGCACCATAACGCCTCCTTAAGGCACAGGGCTTTACAACGTGACGCATCTCCCAGATGCGTCACGTTGTAAATAACATGCACCATGGTGCATCTTTTGCACCGCCGCTGTGTCACAAAAGTGACCAACGCAGCCCCCTGGCACATTTGCAGAGGAGGAACTAATTCCCCTTGCATACTGGGGGTCCCTGGGGGTCAACTAGCCCACCAGGAACCTCCAGTATTTCCCAGGGGGCTGCATTGCAGAGAGGTGTAATGAGGCCTCACCCTTTTTTCACCTCTCTGCAGCACAGCCCACGGGCGCGTTTGCAGAGGGGGAACTAATTCCCTGGGAGGCAACTAGCCCACCAGGAGCCTCCAGTATGCGCCAGGGGGCTGCGTTGCTTTGCCCCGGAGGGCGGCAGTCCCCGGAGCAGTGTGGGGGGGATTGGGCACCCCCACACTCCTTTATCACTATACCCCCAAAATGTGGTCCCCCTGGGGGGTAATTTTTAAATAAACATACCGGGGTCTTTTTAAAAACATTTTTGGCCTTGGGGGTCCTTGTGGGACCCCATGAGCAGGCCTAGGGGGTCAGGGTGCTTCTACCCTGCGCCCTTTTTGTGTTCTACACGTTTGTTTTTCTGCTTTCCTCGGTCTACCGAGCACAAGATGGCTGCCAACACTTCCTGGTTTGAAGTGTTGAAAGCCAATGAGCATGCAGCTTGTGCTCGAGAAGTTTTAGAACTCAAAAAGGGGGCAGGGTAGAAGCACCCTGACCCCCTAGGCCTGCTCAGGGGTTCCCACAAGGACCCCCAAGGCAAAAAAATTGGGGTTTTTTGGGGGGGGGAAATCATGGGGTGCGCGCACCATGCGCGCACCCCGCGATTTTTTGATTTTTTTTTCCCACCTTGGGGGTCCCTGTGGGACCCCCTGAGCAGGCCTAGGGGGTCAGGGTGCTTCTACCCTGCCCCCTTTCTGAGTTCTACACTTTTTTTCTGCTTTCTTGTGCCTCAGTCTACTGAGGCACAAGATGGCTGCCATCCATTTCTGTTTTGGAGTGTTGACAGACAGTGGCAGCCAATCAGCATGAAGCTCGTGCACGGCAAGGTGCGCGCACGGTGCGCGCTTATAGATATATAATTGATTTCAATTTTAATTTTCTCAGGAACTACTGGAGGGATTTACACTATTTAACGAAAAGCGTGATCTGTGTACCAGACTCTACCATTTTGCCAAGTTTGGTGTAATTCCGTTCAGCGGTTCAGGCTGTTCAGGCTGTAGCCGTGTCTAAAGGTCCTATGGAAATTAACATGGGGAAAACACGTTTTGGGACCCCCCTTTTTCTCGGCCCCCGCTTGACGAATCTACCCGAGACTTTCAGGGAAGCAGCGCAGCGGAGCTGGCCAAAATTTTTAATATTACAAGCAAATTCCTCAACCAGCGCCAAAGTTATTCTCAATAGAATGTTTGCGGATTTCCTATGTAACAAGGTCCTAACTATAACTACCTACTGGCGACCGCCAGTAGGTAATATATATATATATATATATATATATATATATATTACCTACTGGCGGTCGCCAGTAGGTAGTTATAGTTAGGACCTAGTTTCCATAGGAAATCCTCAACATTCTATTTGGATTAACTTTGGCCCTGGTGTATGAATCTTTGCAAATTTCTCAAAGAAGATGGCTCGGTCCGCTGCGCTCCTTCCCTGAAAGTTTGGGGGGGATTGGTGAAGTGGGGGCTGAGATAAAAGGGGGGTCCCAAAACGTGTTTTCTCCATGTTATTTTCCATAGGACGTTTAGACACGGCTACAGGTCGAACGGCTGAATGGATTTATAAGAAATTTGGCAAAACTGTAGAGTCCGGCTCGCAGATTACGCTTTTTTTGGAATGGTGTAAATCTGTTCAGTAGTTGCTGAGAAAATTAAAGTTAAAGTCAATTATATATCTATAAGCGCGCACGGGTGCACGCACTCAAGCGGCTGCGCGCGAGCGGAATTTTTTTTTGCTGCGTGACGTCTGTTAACGTTCGATTCGAAGGAAATCAGGAAGTGTTGACCGCCATTTTGTCACTGCGAGTAAATATATTGTCATTTCAAAGCGTTGGAACATGGAAAGGGGAGAAGGTAGAGATTGTTTTGCTGCGTAGGTTCTCTCAGGGTGTGCAGTAAGGCCCTTAAACGCGAAAATATATATATATATTTTTTTTTAAGTTGCGGGGCGCGCACACCTTTTTACAAGAGTGTGAAAATGGAGATAAATCAGAAGTTTGAGTGCTTTGATATAAGGTGGCTCTGAAAAGAGCCCTTGTGTTAATTGAGTTTTTTCTGCATTTATAAGTAAGTACCGATGCAGAGTCTGATGTTGCAGAGGAAGATTCTGTTTCCCTCATCCGTGAAATGAACACCATCTGTCCTATAGATGTCTTGCATGTGGTAACGCAAGTTGTTGTGGTAAATAGAACCCATGCTATAATCTCTGAGGAAAGCAGAAACAGATTTATTTACATGTCTCCTTGCTTTCTCAATTTGTGCACAATGTTGATTGGACCAATTCCATTTCTGTCTTTGGCATATATTGGAATATACCAAGGCAGTTCGAGGAAAAAGTGTCATCAATTGTCGAAAGGTGTCTTTTAGAAGCATTTCCAGACCTACCCCAGTCAATGTGCCTAGATCGTTCCCACCACAGTGCACAATTATAAGGTCTGGTTCTGGGAGATGCATAAAAGTTTTCACCAATGGTATTAATTGGTGACATCTTAATCCTCTTTGCCCAATCCACGTTATCTGCACATTTGGTAAATCAAGGTTGGAAATTCGTCTGCTTGCTGCATATTTTCCACTCCAGTGAATATAGCTGTGTCCTAAAAGCCAAACCTTCATTTTCAAGGCAGATGCACTCGTACTCCGATGGGTTCTGGAAGTGGAATGGCAGTTAGAAGCTGAAAGTCAGGATAAAAAAATGGATGAAGCTTGGTGTGGTTGAAAAACGAAAAATGATTGGTTGATTCTAATATGTGAAGATTGAAGACTACGTTGCATGTTAATGTTATGTAAAAGAAAAAGTAGTATTGGGTGTGAAAAAAATGACATGTAACAGAGCTGTGGATAGGCAGGTGTTTCTGGAGGGAAAACAGTGTTGTTAGTTTGCTGTAGAAGGTTGAGATATGAACTTTTGACCTGTGCCTTCAGCCAGGTGCAGAATGAGGTGTTACCATGGAAACAGCCAGAGATGGCAGTGGGTGATGGGTGACTTTTATGTGACATTGAAAATATTGTGAGGGACAACCAACTGAAATGTAAATTTGAATACAAAATTTTGCGGGAGGAAATATGATTGGCTGAAGAGACATATATGAGTCTGTATTGACTGGATATCTGTGCCATTGAATTTTGGTTGCAGTGATAGCAGCATAATTGAGACTTCCGTCAAACGAATATCTATTTTGTGACTGTCACTGTTGTACATTGTACAAAGCATTGGTAAAGGTAAGTCTGTAACTGTTTGTTTTGTCATGTACCGTAAAATATGGTTTACTCACAAACAATGATTGATTTTCCTCATAGTTTGAAACTAAACTCATTTTTGGCTGTCATAATGTGTTGTATTTCTAAAACTATTTTTAATTTAAATGTGAAATATGAAGTATAAAATATGTTTAATATAAAGAGTAATTATTTGTGTGATTTGAAGCCTTTATATATAATGAGAGAAGTTGTTTATGAAGTGAAAAAATGATATTAGCAGAGAGACAGATAATGCAGATAGAGAGAAATGGTAAATTACATGTGATACCGTCGTGAAAAAATGTTAATGGTTAATGAATTCGTAAACTTTCTGTCACACGACAAAATTAGAGTGCGGTTTCTGGACGCGGCCTGCATTGGTGGGTGTAGGGTGAGAGGGGCAGGTGGTTGAGTGAAATAAAATGAAAAGTTGGTATATTACATGTGATACCGTGTTGAAAAAGTGGTAATGCTTAATGAATTCTTAAACTTTCTGACAGACGACAAAATTACATTGTAGTTTGTGGCCGCGGCTTGCACTGGTGGGGTGAGAGGGGGAGGTGGTCGAGTAAAATAAAATGAAAAGTAAAATGCTAATGGTTAATGAATTCGTAAAGTTTCTGTCACACGACAAAATTAGAGTGCGGTTTCTGGACGCGGCCTGCATTGGTGGGTGTAGGGTGAGAGGGGCAGGTGGTTGAGTGAAATAAAATGAAAAGTTGGTATATTACATGTGATACCGTCTTGAAAAAGTGGTAATGTTTAATGAATTCTTAAAGTTTCTGTCAGACGACAAAATTATAGTGCGGTTTGTGGCCGCGGCCTGCATTGGTGGGCGTAGGGTGAGAAGGGCAGGCGGTCGAGTAAAATAAAATGAAAAGTTGGTACATTACATGTGATACCGTCTTGAAAAAGTGGTAATCCTTAATGAATTCTTAAACTTTCTGACAGACGACAAAATTACATTGTAGTTTGTGGCAGCGGCTTGTACTGGTGGGGTGAGAGGGGGAGGTGGTCGAGTAAAATAAAATGAAAAGTTCTGACCATGAGGTTGTACAGAGATTTGTGCAGTAAATGTGTTCGTAAATTGAGGTACCAAACGGAGTATAAAAATATCTCTCTCACTCCTGCTGTTTGACTGCATCTTCATCTGCCTTCTGTTTTCCGTCTCCGTTGCCCTGTGTTATCTTATTGTGTGTGTGTCTGTCTGTGTCTGCCTTCAGTCCGGGCTGAGGAACTTTGCTGTGGAGGCACACACAGATAGTCGCATCAAAGTAGTTGGAACGTTTTCAAAAAACTATTTATATAATTGAAATGCTTTTTTGAAGCGCTAGTGAATGTTTTCTTTCAGAATTACCGCTCGGTTGCTTCCATAGAGCAGAGGGTATGTTGTATTTCACTACTTAGTGCCTCTGCATCTGCACTCTGTTCTCTGGTGGCTGGCGGAGAAGTGTTTGTTATTGTGGAGATTAAAGCGTGATAAGGAGTGAAATACGACATAGCGTCTGGTCTGTAGAAGCGTGGGAGCAGTGATTAACACTGAGAGAAGCGGAACTGCGGTAGTGCTTGAGAAGAGTAATAAATTATTTTTTTACAGAGGTACAACTGTCTGCATGGTGCGCGACCTACTAAGAAAGGGTTCACGGGCTGTTATAGGCCTGTGTGTTCTAGTATGAGTAAATCAGGTCGACAAAAGAAAATATTAAGTTAGTACAGCTGAAGTTACGTGGAACACATGAATACTGTTTCAGTATACAATCATTTTAGTTGAGATTATGGATTAAAAGAGAGAACGTGTATATTTGAAATGTTTATTCAGAAATGCACTGTTTTCAAGGCAAGTTTCTAATCTAATACGAGTAGAGACATTGCAAAAAACAAAGTAATCGGTATAGTCAGTAGTACATAGAATACAAACAGTATAGTTGATGAAAAATGAATATGGTTTTGCAAAATTAATTATACACTCTTATGAGGAAGTATATTATATTTTAATAAATGGAAGAAGGTCTCTGGCCTTTCAGTTTAGGAACGATACATGAAAATGCTAGTGGTTAGACATTATGTCTTTATCAATCAGCTCTCTGCATGCAAAGCACTATCACGTTTCTGTTATGCTATTGTGTAAGGGAAAAAAAACGCGCCAAAACGGACAAAATGGCGAGAGGTGCATGTATGTAATCAAAATATTTCAGTTTATGGAAAATTAAATGATCAGAGGTGTCTGAGGCGGAATTAAGCAGTTCAAATGCGAAATTGCGTTTATAGTTATAAAAAACTCATTCTATATTTACACATTAATTAGGGCACATGTAGCATATATTAGCGAGTTTTGGTTTGAGTACGTTTGAAATAACATAAGATAAGATATACAATAGAATTGTTGAGATTAGACTTTAATAAAAAATAAAGTTCAAAATCCAGTAGGTGAAGAATAATGTAGTCCACATAAAAGATCAAAATTTAACCAGTAGGAAATCATAATGTCCACTGTTAGTAAAGCCAATAGGTCTGTTCATGTTAAGAAAGTATCCAAGAAAACGTGAAAAATATAGGGAGGCAAAACGAAATGTGGACGTCAATGGCTTGCATAACAGTCAACCCAGGATTGTATAGGCAAAGTAGGCAGCAACTGCTTCTAACAAGAAGTCACTGTTATGATCCGAAAACATGTCAGCCATCCAATTGAAAAGAGGAAAGCAGCATTCATGATCTGTTATTACCGGAGCCTCTAGTACCATCAGAGGACAGCTCGGAGGGTTTTCAATGTAGCTGTCTGTCAGGAAATCTTGCGCCGCTGCGAATATATCCCAATGACCCAGAACTCCTTGTATCGCTGCAAAGGCCATAATCCCTCCGTTGCAACAAAGCTGTTCATGATCAATTAACGGATTCATGAGATGATTGTAATTCACTTCAGGAGGTACCAAGTTGCAGAGACATAAGTCCAGGGCCCACATGAAATCACAGCTCAGGCAATGAAATACAGGCTGCACACAGGTGAAATAGGAATATCGAAATGATAATCGATATGAAGTATTCAGAGTCGAGAGTGCTAAGATGCTGTAGTAGTCAAGCATCTTCTGGCGAAATAGTTCTAAGTGTTCCGGCTTGTTTGCGAAGACAGGAGGGACATCCATTTTGAAATAAACGAGATGGGAACACAAACGTCGCAGCACTGGCAGTTCAACAGGAAGTCCACAGAAATAGGTCGCAGAGCATGGAGTGAATAGTAGCAGAATGACTTGATATAATTTTTGGCAGTCCGGTCACTAAACCATTGCTTAGTAGTTATAAAAAAAATAGCCTGTCTTGAAGTGGAGGATGCGTTTAAAATTAAGGGAGTCACCTTAGTACATTGTAAAGGAAGGCCACTCTTTTATAAGGAATGGTGTTGTCTGTGAATATTAGCTAAGTGAAAGATATGTTCGTGAACAGATGCTACGCTAACTTGTTTTTGTGACAATAAGGCTTTTGTTCATGTCTTGTGATTCAAGGTCGGAATTTGCTGCCAGATGGAAATATCAAGGTTCACATGCGTGGGGTAGATAAACTACATTCTTAAAGGGAAGCAAATGCAGAGTGATTTTTACCGCGTAAGCTTTGTCGTTTAAAAAGTCATAGTGATTTTCATTATATGTAAAAAATAATATCACTGATGAAGAATGAAAAAAAATCGTTATAATAATAGGCACTGGTGTATTTTTGGAAAGATATGCAACATTACAGGGATTCCACTTAAATAAGTCATGTAATTGAAAGTGCCTGCATGTGGACGACTAAATATATGTTTAGGCGTTTAATATGCAGCTTTGAAAAAAAACGTGCGTTTGTTTTAAAAATGAAATGTAAAGGTTTAGAGCAGGAGTTTTCAAAGCGGTCGTGGAGGGCTAGATGCATGGCAGATTAAAAAAATTACTACATGTTTTTCAATAGGGTTATCTTAAACATATGGGGGCATATTACCAAGCAATAGCGATAATTATCGCTATTGCTTGGTTAGAGACAAAAATGTACCGCTGCGCTGCGGTAATTTTTATCGCAGATAAACCTTGGTATTACCAAGGTTTATCGCAAATGCGATAAAAAACGGCCGCAATGCATGAATATCGCTGAAAAGTCCGCGATATTTATGCATTACCGAGCTAATGCTCTTAGCCATGTTATCCACCTCCCATTGGATAACATGGCTAAGAACTGCTCAGGGCAGGTGTTAGCTTTTGGAGATATTCGCGCCTAGCACGAATATCTTCAAAAGTTGGTAATAGGAGATAGCGATGTTAGCGACTGTTTCCAGTCGCTAACATCTTGGCACGCCCACTTTGCATGTCATTAGTGATAAATATCACTGACATGCAAAGTGGGGCCCAAGATGGTCGCTATCTCCTACTAGCTGTCGCTAACTGATGTTAGCGACAGCTAGGTAATAGGGAGATAATTTTATCTCCGCTTTCTTGGCTTTTAAAGCCAAACAAGCGGAGATAAACCCCTTTGATAATATGCCCCTCGTTTCTTTATCTACTGTGTAGTTTTTCTGCATGTTGCCTATTCTTTGATTTTTACTGTTGCTGTGTCTTACACATTTTCCAGGGGCGGGTATAGGGTCATGGCAGCCCTGGGCAGGGAGCGTAGGTAGGGGGCTCTGTAACAGGGGGTTTGGGCGGGGCGGAGCGTGCAGCCCACTGAAGAGGGGGGGTGGATCAAGGTGTTTGGAAGTGGAACAGAGGCAGAGCACGCCAAATTCCTGCCATGGTCTGCTACGCAAATATGTATGCATCCTTAGAGGATTATTATATTAAGGATATATATTAATATGGTGGCTCCTGGGGTTTGGTGGTCGTGTGCAGGTGTACTGCTTGCATATGCCCATGGTTGGCCCTGTATTTTCTGTCTATGCACTTGTTCTTCGTCACATGGGCTTTTAGTTATGAAGGCCTTGTGTCGCTGGTGCATGAGTTTTAACATGGAAAAAAGTGATATATCTGTGGCGCAATGGTTTCATAAATGAGACATTTTGTATCTTATTGTAATGATAGAGAATCTTGGGGAATTTATCTGTTATGCTTGTTCTTTGCTATAATGGCTCTATGTTGTGTAAGAAATAAGTCTGTAATAAGTTAATTAAATGTTATTATTTTCTTTTTTACAGTGTTTGGTGCTGAAAAGCAACAACCTGCCTTCTGAATTACAGAATTTGAGGAATTATATTCTTTTTTTCAGGTGAGTTGGTATTTTTGCATAGGCAATTCTTTTGGGTGCACATGAAAATAATGAAGAAGATTTTTTTAAATTTTTGTAAAATTTCATTTTGGAATATGATTTTATCTTGAATTATTCACATGGGTTGTATCTGCTTATACTAGATATGTATTTTGAGATATTCTCCACTGACAGTTGAAATTATCTTTTAATGGGCTCGGTGCATGTGTTCTTTTTGATGGAGTTCAGATTTACGGATCATTGGAGTATAATTCTTTCATGTTTCCATTACTTAAATCTTGTGAAGTGCTCATGATTTTTGAAATCTTGTTGCATTATGTTTGGCAGTTTTTCTCCTTTATTTACAAAGAGGTATTATGATATGGTTCTAGGTTTGATGGGTATCTTTCCTGCATATCTGTGATTATACTATGTATAGGCATTGTTTTACATATTCATGCAGAGGTTTATTATGAGGTTGTTCTTCATGCTTAGTATGACATTTTGTATATGCTATGACTTGTACATGGTGAGTATGCTGTTGAAACATAAAAGGAACTGTCTCTGTGGGAAGTAGTAATCTGTTAAGTGAATGCTATGGTTTGTATAGTGTGAGCCTTCTCTTCAGAGTGCATATAGTTTACATAGCTCTTTGTACTGGTGAACTGAAAAAATGGGTCTCTAAAAATTAATTCTACAGATTATCAATATTTGTAATATCTAGAAAATCTAAAAAGACATTTTACAGTAAAATGTCTTTTAACAACAGTAATTATTTAATGGAAAGAAAAGATCAGTGTTAATGTTTAGGGTTATATTGCCAATTTCTTTTCAAAACAAGAGGAACGTGGTATCTTAAAATATATAGAGTTAATAAGTTAGAAATTATAAAAATATATGTAGTTTAAAAATTAGTAAAGGTACTTTTAAGTTATACATTTATGAAAAAAGATATAATTTAGTCTCTATATTTTTTTAAAAGGATACAGAAGAATAAACTGAGTCTAGTTATGGAGAATTCCTCAGAAGAGAAACAAATTCATTTTGAAATCATTAACGAAGTGATGGAGGAAATTTTAGACGCAGTCTTTCAAGAGGAAATAGATGAAAGAAATTATTTTATGGACATGTCTTTAGACTCCGCTTACTTAGAGATGGTAGAAGGAGATGAGGACTTTGGACTTGAAGAAGTCCCTGATGATATAATGGTGGAAGTTCTACAAAATTATGAAGATTTCAATAAATAAAAAATGTTTTGATAGTAAAGCATTCTTGAAGACAGTTTTCTTGTCCTATTCGTCGTTGATGTGCTTTAGGAGAGTGATAAGACATGTTCTCATGAAGTGTAAAAGAGATTGTAGTAAAAAAGATTAAAACATCTACGATGACCCATAGTTCTTGAAAAAAGTGTACTGTTTGTATGCTTTAAAAATTAGAATTAAAAACTGTCTATAATGTTAAAACAGATATGGAGTGTGATAAAATTAAGAACCAACATTCACTACAGGATTTCCTACTCTGTTCAGAGACTTTCTGTTATTTTCTTTATTCTACTTAGAAAATGAATCTGTGGTTTAAATTTGTACGTTATATGCTAGTAGTCAACTATAATATTTGTTATGTTTGTGTTTTACAGATTGAGAATTTCATCAAAATCTTAAATTAAGATGCCGACCAGAACTGAAAAAAGAAAGCTCTATAAACGGACTTACAATTTGAAGAAGAAAGGAATTGAAGAAGTATCAAAAGAACATAGGACGGATAAAAAGAAGAGTGCTCCTGGTAAGCAAACCAAAACGTTTTTGAGAGCAATATGTGGAAGGAAAAATGTTAGTATTGAAGTGGACAAGGAAAAAAGTATACCAGTATCGAGAAGGAGACATGGAACCAAAGATAAAAATGTTTCTGGAATCAGGAGACAGGAAAATCTGTACAGTAAAACTCGGATGAATCAATTTAGCCAAATCAGGAAGCGTATGTTTTACAACAGAGTAGTTTCGAATTTATTACAAAAGGAGAAAGTTTCTAAAAGAAGATCTGCTTTTCTTAAGAAGAAACAATATATAGAGGGTATTGTTGAGCGCGCGTTTGAGACAAAAAGAAAATTATTTATTTTAGTACTTAATAGAATAAATACGCTAAATAAGGCAATACGAGTTTTAAAAGCTAAAAGTAAATGGAAGAGACACATAAATAGGAGTAATTTTTGTAAAGTGTTTTCTGGGAAGTGGATGCATACGGCGCCGGGAAACTAAAGAGGGGGATTTTCTTCACTAAGACGAAATACTCCGTGAACAGAGGCACACCCGCCCTGTCACGAAGACCTGTCTCCTCCCGGTTTTCACTCCATCTGTGAAAAATCGAGATCATTCCTAAAAACGTTAAATATCGGCCCTCTACCGGAAGTCCGAAAACTTGAGAATCCAGAGCTTGCCTAGACCAGGCCACAGCTCAGTAGATTAACGACGATCCACAACCTCTTTTTCCCGACAAGAACCAGAGTCTACACACTGACCGGCTCTTTTTCGCCTCTATAACTCAAGTGTTTTCGACTTAAAACACTTATCATACAAGCCATCTTTTCCAGCCCTGAAGATTCGCAGTTGTTCCCTGCGATGAAACACGTGTTGGCTTATGATTTTGGAACATTAAACAGGAAATGAACACTATAAGAACGGACTATAGATCTCATTACAGCCTCCACTTGTGCTCTTGATCACTGAATTTTGAATATTCACTATGTGTTTGGATTTAGCTTGACTATTGCATGTTACTACATAGTATTATCATATCATACAATTTGTGTATAGTGCAGGGGCACTGCAGTTAGAATTGACACAGACCAGTTTTCTGGTCGAAATTGAGTGGTTGGGAGGTGTTACCACTCGCCCCATTGCCTACAATGTTCACTTTGCCATCTATACCCATCAGCGGCTACCCAGGTGTGCGCCACATTACTCTGTAGCACGAAAAGACCTCTACAGTTGGTTTTGATGCATACTTCAACGTCTGAACCATTTTTTAATGAAGAGAGTTACTTTCAAAGTAACGATTTGTTGCATGCAGTTGACACCAGTGGTCGAGGATACGAGGTGAAGGAGGGATGTGTAATTGAGAAAGAGAAAATTGTGGTTAGAAATGCAGAAGAGGTGATGGCTGGAGAAGCTTCAGGGGGACGTGCTAATGTTCCTGTTTACAGTTGGAATTGTAGTAGCATTTGTAGTGTACGACAGGATTCAATTGATTTCTTTCGCAATTTCTTACGTAAGTACACTAAAGAAAGTCTTAGAAAAAAAATTGTTATGTTGCAAGAATTAGATCATTGCAGAGTGCGAGAAAGAATAGGTCTGCAAGGTCATTCTCTGGCTTGTCTTTCTAAAAAAATATGCCAGAGTGTGTTTCATCACTTCAGGATGTTAGCAGTGCATCATACTAAAATGAGAAAATTGGTGAGAAAGTTGTATTATGCAAAAAGTCCAGCACTTAAACTTAAACAGTTAAATAGTGCTCTTTTGTATGGATGTGAATTAGATGTTAAGAAGATTTGTGCGGAAATTGAGGTAAGTTATTTTGGTCCAGAGGAAGGTAATGCAGAAACTGATATAATTATAGAAGGAAATGTGTTAGAAAATGTTGGACATGTTAATATTGAAAATTTTGAACAGGAAATAATAAAGTTTAAGGTAATTGCAGGTGAGAAACCACATTTTTCTTGTGTCTGTTGTCGACGCATTCATTACAAAAGTCAAACTAGGTTAGTTGATTTATATTTAAAAAGTGAAGATGAAAGTAATGGTCAATGGAAAGATTTTGCAACTTATTTGTTGGTGGAAAACTATTTTGATTTGGGTTTTGAGCAACGTATTTGTAAATATTGTTATAATAAATTAAATGAAAATAAAATGCCTGGTAGAGCTGTTCATAATAATCTAGAGTTGATAAATATTCCATCAGAATTGATGGATTTAAATACTTATGAGACTATTCTGATCCAATGTGTACATCCTTTTCAGGCTATTGTTCGTATGGAGCCTAAGACTGGTAAATTAAATCCTTCAGATTTACAAAGAGGATTAAAGGGTAGAGTTGTATATTTGCCACTTGATTTAAAAAAAAATATGGAAACAATTGGTGTTGAAAATGTAGAAGAGGAACCTCTATTTATTCTAGTTAATGGTGTACCTACAAAGAGTAAGAAAATCTGGCAAGATTTAGTGGATGTTAGAAAAGTCAAAAAGGCAACGTTGTATTTAGTTCAAAACAATAAGTACTATAAAGATGTATACGTAGAAGAAGAAGATGTAAGTGAAGAAGAGGAGAGTGATTTGTCTATTGGACAAATTGAAAAAGTTGACCTATCCAGAAGTGAAGAAATTTATGAACATTACAGTGTTCATCCACTGCATTCCAAAGAAGCAATAGGGAATGCTATTGAATTATTTCAGATGAAAAAGGCAAAAGGAAATCCTATTAGTGTGTGGGAAGAAAGTTTGGAAGGTCGTTGTTTCCCACAGTTATTCCCTACAGGTGAAGGTACACGATATGATGATCGACCTATGCAGATTCCTGCATCTGAATACCGGACAACAAGATTATATGCAGAAGATCCGAGGTTTCGCCAATGCATTCCATATTTGTTTCATCTTCTGTTTGAGAGTGACTTATCTGGTCTCTCTTATGCAGTAAATCATATCTTAAAAAGTGGAGTTCATCTGCATAATATTTCAGCAAAGGAATTTATGGATAAAGTGCAACAGAAAGATAGTGTTTTGGATTCACACCTAATTAATTTAATGGCTTGTCAGCGTGGTACTAATGAGTATTGGTACCGTCGTCATGGAGATTTGAAGTGCATGCTTAGAAACTTAGGAGCACCAACATGGTTTTTAACTCTAAGCTGTGCAGAGTATGCTTGGGAAGATTTACTTGAATTTCTTCAGGAGGCGAATGCAAACATAGAAAATATAAACTACAAGACACCCGGAGAACTGTGGGGCATATTACCAACCAATAGAGATAATTTTTGTCTCTAACTTGTTTAGAGACAAAAATTATCGCCGCAAATCGGCGATTTTTATCGCAGATAAACCTTGCTATTAGCAAGGTTTATCGCAAATGTGATAAAAAACGGCCGCAATGCATGAATATCGCTGAAAAGTCAGCGATATTCATGCATTATCGAGCAAATGCTCTTAGCCATGTTATCCACCTCCCATTGGTTAACATGGCTAAGAACTGCTCAGGGCAAGTGTTAGCTTTTGGAGATATTCGCGCTTAGCGCGAATATCTCCAAAAGTTGGTAATAGGAGATAGCGATGTTAGCGACTGTTTTCAGTCGCTAACATCTTGGCACGCCCACTTTGCATGTCATTAGTGATAAATATCACTGACATGCAAAGCGGGGCCCAAGATGGTCACTATCTCCTATTAGCTGTCGCTAACTGGTGTTAGCGACAGCTTGGTAATAGGGAGATAATTTTATCTCCGCGTTCTTGGCTTTTAAAGCCAAAAAAGCGGAGATAAAGCCCCTTGATAATATGGCCCTCTGTTCGTTAGATCCGGTTAATGTTTGCAGATATTTTAATCATAGATTTGAAGCTATGATGTCTTTTCTTACAAACAAGAAAAATCCGCCTCTTGGTGAAGTACTGGATTTCTTTTGGAGAAAAGAATACCAAGCAAGAGGTGCTCCTCATATTCATATGCTGTTATGGATCAAGGATGCTCCTAAATGTGGAAGAGACTCGGATGAGACTGTACTCTCTTTTATTGAACAGTATGCAACTTGTGACATACCTAATAGTACAACTGATAAGGACTTAAGAGGAAAAGTGTTACGCTTTCAAAGTCATCGTTGTGGAAAATATTGTCGGCGAAAATTCAAATCAAAGAGTAAATTCTACACCAAATGTCGTTTTGGATTTGCACGACCGGTACTTTCAAAAGGAAGAGTCAACAATTTGATGTCATCTTTGCGACATAACATCAGAAGAAGGTCACCTAAAAATACGTACAATTTAAGAAGAGGTGAAGAATCCAAATATATAAATGACTATAACCCAGTCATTTTGTCCATGTGGAATGCTAACATGGACATACAATATGTTGCAGACAACTCTATTGCTGTGGCTCGATATGTAACGTCTTACATCACAAAATCTGAAAAGACGGAACTGAAGGAGATGTGGGAAGACATTTCTCATGAAAAGAGCCTAAGCAAGAAATTGTATACGTACAGTTTGAAGATGTTGTCTCATTGAGAAATTGGAGCATATGAATGTTGTGACCGATTATCATCAGCAAGTCTTTATGCTAAATCAAGGACTATTCTCTGGGTGAGTTTGGGTGTTGCAGAAACACGAAACCGTGTTCTAAAACCTGTGCAAGAAATTGAATATTTAGCCCAGAAAGAACCAAACAGTACAGACATTCTGAAAACAAATATGTTGGATACATACTATCCAAATAGAAGTACTCTTTTAGAAAACATTTGTCTGTATGAAATACTTCAAAACTACACTTTTAAAAGGAATGTTACAGAGAACATTGATAAAGGTGTATATGCTGTAATTGGACAAGAAGGATGTCTGGTGAAGCAAAGAAAAGGACACTTGATTAATCATCGGAAACTGAGTTGCGAAACACCTGACAAAAGAGAATTTTACTATTTTGCTCTTTTGCAACTCTTTAAACCATGGCGTAGAGAAGAGGAACTACTTGGGGACTTTGATAGTTATGAAGATACATTCAACGCATCTAAAAGTAGTATTGAATGTACTGTTTTTAGTAATTATCTGCAAATGTTGAATGATGAAATAGAGCAAGAAGTGACAATTGCAGCGGAGTTTGCTAGAGATAGTTCACAAGATAGTCAAAGTTCGGCTTCATTAAGTCAAGATCCACTGGGACAACCAATTATCCAAAATGAAGCAGCCACTGCCATGGATGAGGTGGAAAGAGCAATGCAGCAAGGTCAAGAGGAAGAAATCAACTTAGAAGAATTAAAGAAGCAATTTAATATTGAGCAAAGACAGATATATGATGAAGTGACAGAGCACATTGAGCATGGCTTTCGTCATGAGAGAAAAGATTGCTCATGTATGTCATTTGAACCTATTCGATTATATGTAAGTGGAGAAGCTGGAACTGGTAAAAGTTTCCTAATTAAAGGAATTACTACATATTTACAGCAAAGAACTCAGTCAACACTGTCATGTGTTGTTACTGCTCCAACTGGATTGGCAGCACATAATATTAAAGGTATTACTTTACATCGTTTACTGATGCTGCCAGTTGAACATGAAAATAAATTACAATATCACAAGCTATCTGGAGAAGCTTGTTTTGAAGTTTCTAGAGTGCTTAAAAAAATGAAACTTCTTAATATTGATGAAGTAAGCATGGTATCTAATTTAATGCTTGCTTTTGTGCATTTAAGAATGCAACAGATACTTAAGACAGAGCATGATGTGTTATTTGGAGGTAAACATGTCATAGTTTTTGGAGATCTACTCCAACTAACTCCAGTGAAAGGACAACCTGTATTTGAAACTCTTACGCATGAGGAGACTAGAAAGTGCCTGGGCAGTATTGGAAATGTTAATATATGGTCACATTTCAAGTATACTGAACTGATTCAAAATATGCGACAGGCAAAGGATACTAAATATGGAAATATTCTTCAAGATATCAGGATTGGAAAACTAACTGAAGATGCGAAACACACTCTACGAACACGATTACTTTCCAAGCTGTTTCCTAATGAAGATAATGTACCTGAGAAAATATATAGTAAAGAGGTGGCAGATAAATCAGTGATATGCTTGAGGCCAACTGTGAAAGAATGTTCAGTTTTTAATGAGAAAATGTTGAATTTAGAAAATCAACAAATTAGGAAACTGGAAGCTAAAGATAGAATAGAGCATGAAGGTAGTACTATTGTTTTGTCTGAAAAGTTGAAGTTAAAATTGGATTCTCTTCAAAAAAGTATATCTAAAACTGCTGGTTTAGAGAAAAATCTGTATGTATGTTTAAATTGTCGGATAATTTTAAGGAGAAATTTACATGTAGAAAGAGGATTGGTAAATGGAGCAATGGGTAATGTTGTTGGTTTTGTTAATTATACAAATAGAGATGAGATTGAATTTTTAAGAATAAAAGTTGATGGAATTGAGGAAGTTCAGCAAATTAGTCGCTGTTCAAATCGTTTTTTGCTTGTGAAAGACTTATATGTCCGTCGGAAGCAATTTCCAATTTGTTTGGCATATGCAGTGACTATTCACAAATCTCAAGGTTTAAGTGTAGATTGTGCTTTGGTAAATATTGGAAGCACTGTATTCAAAGAGGGTATGGCATATGTTGCTTTATCGCGAGTTAGAACTTTATGTGGACTTTATTTAATTGATTATGATGAGACAAAGATTAGTGCAGATTTAAATTGTGTGAAGGAGTATAATAGGTTAAGAAGAGAATATGCTCCAAGTTTACCTCAATATCCTTTAATTGAGAGGCGTATGGTTGGTCAGAAAAGGAAAAATGAGGAGAAATGTGCTGAAGTAGTTGAGAAACGACGAAAAAAAGATGTAGCTGTTGTTGGTAGGCATAAGAAAACGGTTAGTATTGAAGAGATTGTTGGATTTAAGTTTGAAAACAGGTCTGGTGTCAACTGTTATGCAAATGTAGTAGTTAATGTTGTTTTTTTTCTAAAAAATGTTAGGGAACAGATTGTAGAAAATCAGGAGTAAACATTTTGCTATTCCTTAAATTCTATATTTGAAAAATGTAGTAGTGGTGAAAGTGAAGTAGGAAGTGTTTCAGAACTGAGGAATGTTTTAGACATATGTGCAGGAGTAAATCAATTTTCACAGAATATTCAGCAAGATTGTCAGGAATTTATTATGTATATGTTTACAGTTTTGGAAGATGAAGGTGTAGATATTGATAATCTTTTTGGCCTTTCTTATAAATGGGAACATAACTGTGATAATTGCTCATTTTCAAGTAGTACTGATATACACAGTGAAAGATTTATATATTTAACATTACCAGACTGTAAAGAAGTGTCTTTTAATAAACTAGTTAAAGATGCGCATCAGAACATGGTCTGTTCTCAATGTAAGTCTGAAATGTTATCAACTTTATTTATCCATAGATATGGACAATATGTAATATTAATGTTTCAAAGATGCAGAGCTGATGGGAGTAAATTGTCAACTTTAATTAAAAATGTTGTGGCTACTCAAGTATCTATTTCTAGAAGAACATTTGTAACTGTAGCCATTATTTTTCATGAAGGGCCATCCACATCATCAGGACATTATACAGCTTATTTGAAGTGTGGAAGTGGCTGGACGCTTTGCAATGATACCCAATTGACTTTTAAGAAACGTTTGCCTTTTGCCTTAAGTAACTCCTATCTGCTATTTTTGGAACCCAAATTTCAGTAGAATGACTTGCTGTAGGAAGATTAATACTGTAAAGATATGAAACTTTCTTGTTTACAAATATCATGTGAGTGAGGGTCTACAAATCTATAAATGAAATTTGTGTTTGGTATAATGATAACATCAGGTAGAAATTTAGTTAATGTTTGGTGGTATAAAGCATGTTACACATTTTTACTGTAAAGGTTCACAAAAGAATAGATAAGATTAAGATTAAGAAATTTCAGAAAAAAACTACTTAACTCATAGTATTTGGCCATGTGGAAAAATATGAGAGAAGAAAATGAGTACTTTAGATAATTATTTTAGAACATATATGGACGCAAGTTTTTGGGAGAGGTATTTAAAAGCTAATGAGTTAACTTAGACAATTTGGCCATGCGGAAAGGTATGAGAGAAGAAAATGTATACTTAAGATAGATTTTTATAGGAGATACTTGCACGGTGTTTTTTTTAGATATATTTAAAAATAGGTCGTATAGTTTAATTAGTTTGTAACTGTGGAAGATGTAGTGTGCTTACTCAAGAAATTGCGAATTTGAGAAAAACATTTAAGATATGTTTTTTTCAGGTATTTATAATATGTATGGAGATTTTGGATGGGTTTTTTAAACACAATCATTTTGATTGTGTTTTTTTTCCCCCGCTGTTATATGATGATTAATATTGAAATCACTGTTTATAGTGAAAATCAATGTATTCTGAGGACAGCAAAAATAAACCATTTAATATGTTGTTTGAGTTATTTTGTTACATTGAATTTAGAAATATGTATTAAAACATATTTTTTTACTGTCTTCCACAGATATTATATTTATAAGGTAAGTACAACTAATAACATCCGAGAGTTTTCTCTGCCTCTCTCTTATTGACTCCTACTTTTTTTTATTTTATGAAATGTACATTATAATCTTATTTTTACTTTTCTTCCACAGGTACTACGTTTTTAAAAGAAATTTACTTTACTTTTTTACAATTTTTTAGGTAAGTATAAAAAATAAAGAAACTTTTACATCACTGTGTCATTTCTTTGTCTATCCTGCTTAAAGCAATGTCATGTTTAATATAAGCACTTCCACATAGGATTGGGTGCATTGTTATAAGGGATGCTTTAAAAGTGATTTAATGAAATGAGCGACATTTTACTGAGTGAGTTCAGCAACACTGATATATGAAAACATTGGTGGGAAATGATATTAAATGTTACATTTTGTTCTTTCCAGGAGTTTAAGTCCTTTGCTGCAGTGGCAATTCTGCCTCAGCATTAGGGTGCCGGGGGGCTGAGTGGTACTTCTATGCTCATGATAGAGGTACTCCTTCATGAGCCACGGTTGAGATCTGTTCATGATACAGTGGTTCTGTCATGGCTCTGCTTAGTCAATAGAACGTGTCATGGAAGTACAATATTAGTGCTGTGCAAGCACAGCGGCAAGCCCATGACAAAACTGGTCTATTCTGAGGACAGCTGAGGCAATGCTCGTGATGGAGCGGCTCTGTCATGAGCATGGAAGGACTTAACAGGTGTTAAAAAAACATGAGGGGTCTCTTCAAAGAGAGTGTTGGTTGTAATTTAAAGGGCACTTTAAAACACATTGTAGCAGCTTTATGTTGACGTTGCGTCTCTTTGCGCCACAATTTCGTCAGTTTATTTAATACAATGACAGTGGAAATAATGTACCATATTTCCAACGTTATGGATCTAGGAGATATGTCACATTCTAAAGCCCTGCACCATAAGGAAGTGTTCCTCTGAAGGAATGCGTCTTGAAAGTGGCTGACTGTAATGCATGATATTTCACTCAGTGACTTTCAGACCTATGTTGTTTCAAAACTGTGCATGTGCTTGAAGCAGGCGTAGGTATTGACGCAGTATTGTGAATATAGTGCATTGGTGAGCCTTGCTGGAGCTGCATCACACTTGTGATGCAACTCTAGCAATGTATTACTTTTTGAGCACAGATGTGTTACGCATGTATGGTGTTTTTGTACCATGGTGCGCCACATTTCAAATGTGGCACACCATGGGTAACGGAGCACTAGCATACTGTGGTGCACATTAACCGGTGCATATCTGGGTATGAAGTAGTTAACATAAATCTGCCCCATAGGTTACAAATCCGCGTTTAGTAGAGTGTTCGGCCTTTGTAGTGTTATGTTTTTTCTGTTATTCTATGTAGGTATGTAATATTGCAAGATTTTTGTCACAAAAAAGAAGCCATGAGTATTGGGTTTGTGAAAGATTGCAAGATTTTTAAAATTAAAAAGCAAGAACCATGGCATTGTTTAATATAGCATTGTAAATACTTATCTTTAATAATGATGAGAGAGTAAAAAAAGGTTAACCTGATGTTTTAAAGTTATTCACAGGCTTCTTTAGAGGAAGTGTTCTATATGATTGTAGCGTGGGTGTTTGACTTTTTTATAGGTAATAGAATGCATTTTGTATGCTGTAGCAGGAGGAGTACTACATGCTTGAATATTCTTCAGTGCTTATTTTCATTTCGTAAGTGGTATTGAGACCGACACAGAACTTCAATGGATCGGAGGGGCTGTTCCTGTGCATCTGGATGACTGCCAAGCCGTTGCAGCAGTGGGAGTGAGGCCTCTCACGACAGAGAACTTCAATGGATCGGAGGGGCTGTTCCTGTGCATCTGGAGGACTGCCAAGCCGTTGCAGCAGTGGGAATGAGGCCTCTCACAGGGGCGTAGCGGAGCTCCTTTTGATGCTCACAATTGCAGATAACAGGGTAGAGATGTCTGTGGAATTTATAGATGGTTAGTCACACTAGAGTGTGGGCGGCGCCCCTAGCACTTCATTACGGCACACAGTTTGAGAATCAGAGACTTAGGAGATAAACCTTCATAATAGGAAGGCTTCTAAGTGATAAAAATCGCCAGTGCTCGGCCTTAAAAATATCACTGCTATCGGTGGAATTTTCCACGGTGTTAGAGCTTCAACAAAAATGGGAACACATATCTGATAGAAAATCCTGTAACAATCTCAGTATTTCACATTATCGCGTGAAAAGAAAGTCTTTCGAAAGATGTTGAACGTTGTTCTCTTTTGAGAGTAGAAAAGATAGTTAGAGAAGTGGGTGGAGTTCTCCGTGTAAATTGCAGAATAGAAACTACTACGAACCAATTGGAAGTGTTGTTTTCAAGTCACATGACTTCACATGCGCGTCTCGGGACGTGTAGGCGGTGACAGTATCTGGTCACGTACGTCATTTGGAAGTAGCGGTCTAATTCAGCGAAGTTTCAAAACGTGAAAAGGAGTAAATCCAAACACATCCGGATTTAATATATCTTCTGAGCTCGATTCAAGCATACAATTGTTAAAGTCTAAAACCTTTTATATATTTTTTTAAAAATACCAAGGTGTGTACATTTGGTCACGCACAAAAGTTTAAAAAGACATTCGGCTCCATTTTATGAAAATTTTCATAATAATAAAAAAGAAGCCTAGGTTTACTGTCTTTGACGTAGTATAAGTTCTTTGATGGGTCTATGAAGAAATTTAAGAAGTTGCAATTGCAAAGTTTTCACGAAATATATAGGCGGGTGCGCGCACACGGTCGCGCACGAACGAAAGCCAAAAAAGCGGAGATAAACCCCCTTTATAATATGCTCCTGGAGCTCTTTTTGGTAGAATGAGTTAGTTCTGAAAATAATTTTTTTTTTTTTTTTTTTTAAACAAGTGTTATGTTGTTTTTGATTTTTTAAACTTGCAACAACATTTTCATGTGTGACACAGGATCAAAATGAAATGAAGAAATGTATCTTTTCTCGGGGCATTTATGACTCTCAATTTTTAGTTTAGTAAGAATGAGGCTCTGCTCTCCGTACAGAAGAATTTCTCCACACTCGTTGCATTTCATGTGCACCTTTGCAAGATATGGTCTCAAGTCCATCACAGCACTCGATGGTGATACAGGTCGTCCACCAGAAGATGTGCTGGCCACCTCTGATGGTAATAGCGTGGCCAGGGCTCTTGTCGATGCCTTTGCAAATTCCACAGGGTGCACTTGTTTGACATGCCTCACCATGGTATGTATGGAAAAGGAATATTTTTTTCTTGGATTTCCTCTTGAGAGAACCAAATTGCATATCGTGCAGGTAACTTTTGGCGCATTCACTTTCTTTTGTTCTTCAGGATAAGTGAAAAATTGCCAAATAAAAGATTCCTTTTTTCTTTTTAAAGGTAGTCGCTCATTTCCTTCAGATTCGGAAGATGAATGCGGGGCGGCAGCCATTTCAGCAAAGTCTTCTGAAGGGTGTTGAACGTCGTTCTCTTTTGAGAGTAAAAAAGATAGTGAGAGGAGTGGGTGGAGTGCTCCGTATAAATTGCAGAATAGAAACTACTAAGAACCAATTGGAAGTGTTGTTTTCAAGTCACATGACTTCACATGCGCGTCTCAGGACGTGTACGCGGTGATAGTATCTGGTCACGTACGCCATTTGGAAGTAGCGGTCTAATTCAGCAAAGTTTCAAAACCTGAAAAGGAGTAAATCCAAACATATCCGGATTTAATATATCTTCTGAGCTCGATTCAAGCATACAATTGTTAAAGTATAAAACCTTTTATATTTATTTTTAAAATACCAAGGTGTGTACATTCGGTCACACACGAAAGTTTAAAAAGACATTCGGCTTCATTTAATGAAAATTTTCATAATATTAAAAAAGAAGCCTAGGTTTAGTCTCTTTGACGTAGTATAAGTTCTTTGATGGGTCTATGAAGAAATTCAATAAGTTCAGATTGCAAAGTTTTCACGAAATATATAGGCGGGTGCGCGCAGTCGGTCGCGCACGAAAGCCTGGAAATGCGCTATCCATTTTATTGAGAACTGTTGCCGAGATTGCGTACACCGGGTCGTGCACGAAAGTTTAGAAAGGCTATTTTTATTTACAGGCAAATTTTAATGCGTTGAAAAAAAGGTAAGGTACAGACTTTCTAATTCTGTATCGCTTTACAAGGAGTCTGTATGTAACTTGAACAGTGAAGAAAACGGCTTGTTTCTGAAAAAAATATTGCCAGAACTTTATTGACAAAAGTATAGGTTGTATACACGAGATATTTCTGAATTAGCATTTTAAAAACCAATGAAATTCACTGAAAAAACCATAGGTTTTACACACGTTATAGTTAGGAAGTAGCATTTACAAAACCTATGAAATTCACTGAAAAAACCATAGGTTTGACACCAGTTATAGTTAGCTGGAAATTTTACTGATATAAAACCAATGAAATTCCACGTTATAGTTAGTTGGACTCACTATAACTTGCGCGTGTAATGCACTGCTGATGACGTCACATATTACATCACTCATGACATCACTGATGACACCATCCAGTGAATGTGTGTCTTTCTGAAAAATAAATATGTGTTATATATGTATATATTATTGAATATCTTAGTGAATACATATATTAGTGAGTAATGCTTAAATATTTAAATATATGTATTAGTGTTTCACTTTGTGTATAAGTGGCTGCATGGGTTGATGAGTAGGTACATGTGTATGTATATAGGTGATTAGATGTTTTTCTTAGTATCAGTATGAGTGTTTGCATGCTTTGGTGGGAGTATTACTTAGTACATAGATGCAAGAATGACTGAGTCTCTGTTTGTATGTGTTTTGAAGACAGCATATGTGCAGGACTGTATGGGTGGATGAGTGTGTATATGTCTGTGTTAGTGAGTGAATGACTGTCTTATTAGTGTCTTTATCAGTAACTACATATGTTTTAATCTAGTATATGTGAATATTGATGTATATAAGTGAGTATATGTGAGAGTGAGGGATTGTAAGAGTTCCTGTTTAAATTAGTATGTGTTTCTATAAGTGATTTTTTAAGATAGTAAGTATGTGTAAGTTTCCTTAGAAGTAAAGTGGTAGTGTGTGTATAGCTGTTTATGCAAATAAATGGATGTTCAATAGTTTATTTGCATGTGTGAGTATGTGTGTGAATAACTTTTGGATGACTGCCGGTGTGTAACAGGATGTGTAGGTGTATCACTACATATGATTAGTGAATATATGTATGAGTGACTATATAGAACTGTTGGTGAATTAGTGCATGTGTATATAGATGGTGGAATTATTGAATTGGTTGTTGTAACTGGTATGGGTATCTCCATTTTTTTGAAAATTTTAGTTTCTATTTTTGAATATGTGTTTCAAGGGTTAGATTACAGTGAAAGGAGGTCTGTCACTGTGTCACAAGGATGGTGTCATCAGTGATGTCATGAGTGATGTAATATGTGACGTCATCAGCAGTGCATTACACGCGCAAGTTATAGTGAGTCCAACTAACTATAACGTGGAATTTCATTGGTTTTATATCAGTAAAATTTCCAGCTAACTATAACTGGTGTCAAACCTATGGTTTTTTCAGTGAATATATATATATATATATATATGAAACAGCAGAATTCTAGTCAATTATTAAAAGAATCCAGACGAGCCTGTAATCCTTTCTTCAATTGTTTATTTCGGCACAGCAAACAGACGAGGATAACGCGTTTCGAACAACCCTGGTTGTTCTTGGTCACATGACCCGCGTTCCTCACACACCACCTTTTAAAGGTGTATTCACGTTTTTTTCTCAATTTGTGCTTTATTATTCCATGGCACAAACAAAAAAGATCTTCCCAAGGCGCAAATTAGTCCACCTCATTTCTCTGAAGAGTAAAGTGTGAAGGAAATAATACCATCAATTACAGTCATTGATTGTTAAAAAAATAATTCATGTGATAAAGTGCAAAAATAAACCAGCTCATATTTTTGGTTTTCATTCTCTTTCAATACAGTGGGCTAATTGTCACATCAAATTAAGGTTTAGTACCAAAGAGTTCATGTTTCCAATAAACCAAAACCTCTTGGAAAAGCAAATCATGCAAAGTATTGGTATAGTACCCTTCTATGCTGCCTCCCTCATATTACACGCCGGTATTATATATAGAGTTCATATTTTTCAAAATTAAAGGTCCATAACCAGTCTTCTGAGATCACTTCATACTCCTCCTGTGGAAACGGGAGAAGGAAAGGTTTTAGTATACTACAAAGTTTACATTTTATACAATACTATTTACATATGAGATATAACTCTTGATCTTATAATAGAAGTATGTAGTTAGTAGCCCTACACTGATTAGCTGGTGTATGTCGTGAAAGTGTGAGGGTATACGGGGTGGGAAATTAAAAACAAATATGTTTTAAAAAATATCTAATGGGTAGTCAGTTTAGTGTCCTCCAGTCATTTTGTCCTCAACGGGGTATAATTTAATTTCCCTATAAATGGGAATGTAGTTCTTCATCCATGTTCATACCACCCGGGAAGCGGGTTCCTGCCAATAAGATCAGTCTTGACTCCAGTTTGCGCAGTGCAGCTAACCTATCTCCACCCCTGATGGTGCTTTTAACTGTGGCAATTCCCACATACTTTGCTGTTGATGTTTGGCCCTGATGGAACTGATTAAAGTGCCTTGCGGTACTGTATGAGAGGTCCTTATTGGTAATCGCGCGCCAGTGTTCTAAGATTCGTTTTTTCACTGGTGCCGTTGTTGACCCTATATACCATAGGTCACATGGGCATCGTATAAGGTATACCACATAGTCGGTGTAACATGTTATACGGGGTTTGATTTCCCATTTTCTCTTGGTTTTAGGGAAAAAGATCTCATTGCAGTTTACACTATCCCTACAGGTCTTACAGTTGCCACATTTTCGGAAACCCTTGCCTTCTTTAAGCCAGTCTGTATCTTTTGGTGCTAAGTGGCTCTGTACCAGACAATCTTTCAAAGATTGTTCCCGTTTGTAGGAAATGCCTGGGGTAGTTCCAATTGAATTTCTCAAGATAGGATCCTGTCTTAAGATATCCCATCTATTTTTCAAAATGTGTCTTATTTGATGGGACTGGCCACAGTATTTCGTTATAAATCTGATCTCAGGTGTGTTTGTCTTAGAAATCCTGTTTTTAGTAGTTGTCAATGCCTCCTCTCTGGTTACTTTACTCACTCTTTCTTCAGCCTCTTTTAAAGATTTATTTGAGTATCCTCGGGCTAAAAATCTCTCTTTCATATTTTCCTTTGTTTGTTGGAACTGAACCTCATTGGAGCAGTTCCGTTTTGCCCTCAGGAACTCGCTGAATGGAATTCCTCATCTAAAACTGGGGGGATGTGCACTCGAAGAGTGAAGCAAAGAGTTTCCTGCCGTGTATTTCCTGAATAGGATCGTGGTTAAGTGGTTTTGTACCTTGGTAATTCTGACGCCTAGAAAATCTACTGTGTGTTGGCTGTAGTGCCTTGTAAATTTGAGATTAACTTCATTTATGTTTAAACAGTCAATGAAGAAATTCAAGTCTTTTTCCAACCCTCTCCACACAAAAAAGACGTTGTCAATGTATCGCGTCCACTTTCTCACATTCAGTGCCCACTTCTCTGTAAGGTCGTTCCAGAGCACCTGCTTCTCCCACCAGCCAACCAACAGGTTGGCATAGCTGGGGGCGAAGCAGGTGCCCATGGAAGTACCCTGTTGCTGTCTATAATAGACTTTGTCAAACAAAAAAATATTTTCATTCAGACACAGTTGAATCATTTCAAGTAACATACATGTATGTTCCCAGTATTCCATCCTGCGTTGCTTCAGGAAAAATTGGCATGCCTTGATGCCGTCCCTGTGTCTTATACTAGTGTATAAGGATTCGACATCAAGGCATACCAACCAGCATTAATCATCTACTTCCAACTTTGAAATTTTGTGTATGAAATTCGTGGTGTCTCTTGTGTAGGATGTTAGTTCTTGTACATAAGGAAAAAGAAAATAGTCAATGTAGATGCTAGTGTGTTCAAAGAGACTGTTTATGGACAAGACTATTGGTCTCCCTGGCGGTCTAGTCAAGCTTTTGTGCACTTTTGGTAGCAAATAGAATGTGGGGGTTACTGGGTTATCTTTGTGCAGGTATCTTTCCTCATCCCATGTTAACAATCCCCTCTCTTGCCAATGCTCCAATTTTTTGTAATAAGTCTCTTGTAAGTTGACCAGATATTTCTTATCCACCTTACAATAACATGTTGTATTCAATAATTGTCTTTTTGCCTCGTCCATATACATCTCCCTGGGCATAAGCACAATATTTCCCCCTTTGTCTGAGGGTTTTAATATTGTGTTTGTGTCCTGTTTCAGCTTTTGGATTACTTTCCATTGCTCTTTATTAAAATTCTTGCTCGAAGAGCATAGCATGATCAATTTGTCCAAATCTCCTTTGACTAAGTCACTGAATATATCTACATTGTCTCTTGGCGTAATAGGTACAAATTTACTTTTTCTCCGGGAGGTGGTACCGGCCGGGGCATCCGTGACTCTGTCTGTGATATTAGTCACCTGCCTTCCAATAGTTATGTCGAAAGGATCCGTTATGATTGAACCACTTGACTGACTGTTTTGATTCCATAGTGTAGTTAATGTTGTGAGTATTGGGATATCCCCTATCGTGGGGCTTCCTATGTCTAAATCTCTACCATCTTTGGTTTGCTGTGATTTGTTTTTACCCGCATGTATCTTACATCATTTTAGTTTTCTCTCAAATTTATAGAGATCAGGTCGCACATCAGCATAATCAAAGTTAGAGTCTGGGCAAAAAGATAGTCCTAATTGTAACACTTTCGTTTCATTCACAGTCAATATTTTATCAGTAAGATTAATTACCGTGAGTTCTGTGTGGTTCTCCATCATTGTTGTTTCCTATTTGCTTGGCCTCTCGTTCCCATGCCGACCTTCTCTGTTTGTTTTTCTCCGGATGTTCCTTTTTTGATTAAGTCTCCGTCTCCTTGTTTCATTGTTTTTAGACGACCTCTGCTTGTGTGTTCTCTCTCTTTCTGCAGAGTTAGCAGTTCCTTGGAAAAAACCTGTTGGGGGGTGGTGGTCATTGAGGCACCACTCTCCACTGAGTCATTGTCAGAAGTCAAGTCTGTTAATCCTGATTGAGATCCACTTAGTTGTGTATCAAAGGTACTCAATGTCTGTAGTTTTTGGATATCAATGCGGGGTTTGTCATATTTTCTAGCGAATGTTAGAATCCTACCAGCCGCATAATCTCTCTCATCCCTCACACATTTTCGTTGTTTTCTTTGGGTTATTTCTTTTTCATACCTTTTCAATCTTTCATCCATGTTTTTCAATGTGGATTCGATTATTGTCTGTTCCGATTCCTTTCCCAGGTCGGCCATGATATCTTCTATTAGTTTGGTCGTCTCTGTGTGTTCCTCCCATGCGCTTTCTATGAGGATTTCAATCATCCCTCTTGAGCAGTTGTTCGTATTATCGGTCCATTTCTGCAATATATGGGGTTTAGGTATTGACAATGGTTAATTTTGCTATTCCAGCCTTGTGCTGTGTCAGATTGTACTGCGGCTGATCCCGCGCTTCCCGGTGCCCCGCCGGGCTTTGTGGACTGGAAGATCGCCTGAACTGACTTCTCCCATTCCTTCATCAATTCGCTCGTCATTTTGGTAGTGCCGTCTACCAATGTCAAGGTGGGAGAAATCCCAGTGCCTTATTTTGAAAGGATTTGCGTGTTAACGTTAACTGGTTAACTCACGCGCTCTCTGACTATATATATATATTAGCTACTGGCGATAGCCAGTAGGTATATAAAGTTAGGACCTAGCTACCATAGGAAATCCGCAACATTCTATTGGGAATAACTTTGGCGCGGTTGAGGAATTTGCGTGTAATTTTCCAAAATTTAGACCAGCTCCGCTCCGCTTCTTCCCTGGAAGTTTCGGGGGATTCGTCATGCGGGGGCCGAGAAAAAAGGGGGGTCCCAAAACGTGTTTTCCCCGTGTTAATTTCCATAGGACGAATAGACAAGGCTACAGCCCGAACCGCTGAATGGAATTACACCAAACTTTGCAAAATTGTAAGGACTGGTACGCAGAAGTGCCTTTTCTATATTTGGTGAAAATTGCTCCAGTGGTTTTTATGCAAATTAATTAAAAAAACACATATATATCTATATAAACTTACTGTAAGCTTACTGTAAGCTTTCTGTACTCTGTACCTTCCCGAGTACGAGCTGTATTCTGATTGTCTGCCAATGTCTGTCAACACTCCAAAACAGAAATTGTTGGCAGCCATCTTGTACCTTGGTAGACCGAGGCACAGGAAAGCAGAAAAACAATCATGTAGAACTCAAAAAGGGGGCAGGGTAGAAGCACCCTGACCCCCTAGGCCTGCTCAGGGGGTCCCACAAATTATTATTTTTTTTAAAATCGCGGGGTACGCGTGAGATCTGATTGGGTGTCAGCACTTCATCCAAGAAGTGTTGGCAGCCATCATGGGACCAATATACATGATAGCACCTCATTAAAACGAATTGTAGTTAATAGAGGGTTTTAGGACTTTAGTTACATTATAAATCATTTGTTGATGGTACCATACTCATTTTAGGAATGTGGTGTGTTCTAAGGTGATTTTACCATGTGAAAAAGCATTCTGCTGGGATATCATGAATCATGTTTGAAAGAAAACTATTATCTCATGCTTTTCCCACAGTGGTTTGGAAGGAGATCTATAAGCTTACCTGAAAGCATATTTTCTGTAAATTCACATTATCTTTCTCAGTCATGTGAGAATGAAGTCTGACATTCTCAGTAAAACATGTACATCCAACAAGGACAGAGACTGTCAATTGATTCCTTTGTGTTCTACTGCAGCCTCCTAGAGTGTTCTAAAGAACAACTAGAGCGCTAACAGTCCTACTTATTACAAAGGTATGGCACACCCGAAGCCATCATGATTGGAATAAAGTGGTAACTCTTAAAACATTTAATTTAAAAAGGAACAAAATGAGGGGGTATATTTTGCCATAGAAAGCATGATTAGTGCTGCAGAAAGAAAAATTAGGGCACATTTTGAGTGACTTCTCAAATCCTCTTCTATTTCATTAAAGAATTCTGACATGCAGTCTCCCAAGATGGCCACCAGAGACAAAAGAGCCCAAATGTAGACCAAATATCACCCAGATGTAGCCCAAGTATAGCCCAATGACAGAATGTCCCGGTGTGTTCTAAAGAACAACTAGAGCGCTAACAGTCTTACTTATGACAAAAGTATGGCACACCAGAAGCCATCTTGATTGGAATGAAGTGGTAAGTCTGAAAACATTTATTTTAAAAAGGAACACAAAGAGGGGGTTCATTTTGCCATAGAAAGTATGATTAGTGCTTCAGAAAGAAAAATTAGGGCACATTTTGAGTGACTTCTCAAATCCTCTTCTATTTCATTAAAAAATATTCTGACATGCAGTCTCCCAAGATGACCACCAGAGACAAAAGAGCCCAAATGTAGCCCAAATATCACCCAGATGTAGCCCAAGTATAGCCCAATGACAGAATGTCCCAGAGTGTTCTAAAGAACAACTAGAGCGCTAACAGTCTTATTTATGACAAAAGTATGGCACACCAGAATCCATCTTGATTGGAATGAAGTGGTAAGTCTGAAAACATTTAATTTAAAAAGGAACAAAATGAGGGGATTCATTTTGACATAGAAAGTATGATTAGTGCTTCAGAAAGAAAAATTAGGGCACATTTTGAGTGACTTCTCAAATCCTCTTCTATTTCATTAAAAAAATTCTGACATGCAGACTGAAACATGCACTTTGAATACCAGCAGCAGACTTCCCTGGTGAGCAGTAGCTTTACTACAGTGATCTAATGAGCAACTAGAGTGCTAACATTCAGAATTTATGGCAAATGTGTGACACATCTGAATGCCTTCTTGATGGAACCAAAGTAAACAAGCATTGAAAATGCAATCAATCTCGCCCTTGTTTAAGTTAAAGCCATTCTGTTTGTAATGAGGTGGCTTTTTAGCTTTGCTTTTATTAGTGTTTTTAAAACTTTCATGTAAATAACATGCATACCTATGCATATATGTATATGTATGCTTGCATTTATATTTGTATTAATATAGATATGCAGATTATATATGTTTATATATGTATGTGTATATATATATATATATATATATATACACATACATATATATAAATGCATATGCATATATATATGCATATATATATATGTGTATATGTGTGCGTGTAGAGAGAGGTAGAGAGGTAGAGGTGTTGAGGTAGAGAGGTAGCGACTAGTAGAGAGAGAAGTAGAGAGAGGTAGAGAGGTAGAGAGTAGAGAGTGAGTAATAGAGAGTAGAGAGTGAGTAGTAGAGAGTAGTAGAGAGCAGTAGAGAGAGTAGCAGAGAGTGAGTAGTAGAGAGTAGTAGAGTGAATAGTAGAGTGAGTAGTAGAGAGTAGTAGAGAGTGAGTAGTAAAGAGTGAGTAGTAGAGAGTAGTAGAGAGTAAGTAGTAGAGTGAGTAGTAGAGAGCAGTAGAGAGTGAGTAGTAGAGAGTAGTAAAGAGTGAGTAGTAGAGAGTAGTAGAGAGTGAGTAGTAGAGTGAGTAGTAGAGAGTAGTAGAGAGAGAGTAGTAGAGAGTGGTAGATTGTGAGTAGTAGAAAGAGTAGTAGAGAGTGAGTAGTTGAGAGTAGTAGAGAGAGAGTAGTAGAGAGTGAGTAGTAGAGAGTAGTAGAGAGTGAGAAGTAGAGAGTGAGTAGTAGAGAGTAGTCGAGAGTGAGTAGTAAAGAGTGAGTAGTAGAGAGAGAGTAGTAGAGAGTGAGTAGTAGAGAGTAGAGAGTAGTAGAGAGTGAGTAGTAGAGAGTAGTAGATAGTGAGTAGTAGGGAGTGAGTAGTAGAGAGAGAGTAGTAGAGAGTAGTAGAGTAGTAGAGAATGAGTAGTAGAGAGTGAGTATTAGAGAGTAGTGAAGTAGTAGAGAGTAAGTAGTAGAGAGTAGTGGAGAATATTCCAAAGTTTGGCACAGCACCACTTGCACAATAGGTCCAATCAAATCATATCACTTAGAGTCCTTATTGAAGCGCTGAATCTTGGTGTATATTCAAATGCTTTTATTTTCCTAAAGTTTATGTACCACAGCCAGCCGACGCGTTTCGTTCTGTACAACAGAACTTCTTCAGGGCGTTCTTATTTCCTTCAAGTTATGTCAGTATCCTGTTGTCATATAACTAGATATTTCTTCCAAATGTTAGACGAGACGTAAGTACATTCTTATTCAAAGTGACTAGGTATCAATTTTACCCACACAATTCGGGCAGACTTGAGTAATTTATAGCATCCTCAAAGTCAGTCTTTCAAAAATTCCAAAGTATAGGACATAATAATTCAAATCCAAATGTTTCTCAAGAAAAGTCATTTTCAATCGTTCGGAATATCGGCGTTTGGGCAGATATGACCCAGTGGCCTGCGTTGCAGAGAGGTGTAAAAAGTAAGTATGGGCGAAATTTGCGAATACGCTTTCCGCGAGTTCGTGCAAAATCGAATTTGCAATCCGCGAATTCGTGCAAATTTGCGGATTTTTGGGTTTTTGCGCGTTCGCGGGGGTTTTTGTGCATTCGCAGGGTTTTTTGCGTGTTTGCAGGGCTTTTTGCGTGTTCGCGGGCCGCTTGCACGGCAAAGTTACCCATGCGGTCGTGTATGGGCACAGCACCCTCTGGTTCACCACTGCCACCCTCTGGTTCATCACTTCCACCCTCTGGTTCACCCCTGCCACCCTCTGGTTCACCCCTGCCACCCTCTGGTTCACCACTGCCACCCTCTGTTTCAGCACTGCCACTCGCTGGTTCACCACTGCCACCCTCTGGTTCAGCACTGTCACCCTCTGGTTCACCACTGCCACCCTCTGGTTCACGACTGCCACCCTCTGGTTCATCACAGCACCTTTGGTTCACCACTGCCACCCTCTGGTTAACCACTGTCACCCTCTGGTTCAGCACTGCCACCCTCTGGTTCACCACTGCCACCCTCTGGTTCAGCCCTGCCACCCTCTGGTTCACCACTGCCACCCTCTGGTTCACGACTGCCACCCTCTGGTTCATCACAGCACCTCTGGTTCACCACTGCCACCCTCTGGTTAACCACTGTCACCCTCTGGTTCAGCACTGCCACCCTCTGGTTCACCACTGCCACTCTCTGGTTTACCACTGCCACCCTCTGGTTCACCCATGCCACCCTCTGGTTCACCACTGCCACCCTCTGGTTCACCCCTGCCACCATCTGGTTCATCACTGCCACCCTCTGGTTCACCCCTGCCACCCTCTGGTTTACCCCTGCCACCCTCTGGTTCAGCACTGCCACCCTCTGGTTCAGCACTGTCACCCTCTGGTTCACCCGACACCCTTTGGTTCAACACTGTCACCCTCTGGTTCATCACTGCCACCCTCTGGTTCACCACTGCCACCCTCTACCGAGACCTTTTGTGACGCAGCGGCAGCACAAAAGATGCGCCATGGTGCTGGGTATTAACAACGTGACGCATCTGAGAGATGCATCACGTTGTAAAGCCCTGCGCCATCAGGAGGCGTTCCGGTGCAGGGGAGGGCGTTCCTGCGCAGGAACGCCTCCTAAAAGTGGCTGAGTGAAATCTACAACATTTCACTCAGTTACTTTTAGGCCAATGCTGCGTCAAAACCCTGCACCTGCTTGAAGCAGGTGCAAGGCTTGATGCAGCATTGGGGAGATAGGGCCCCCCAGAGCATTGCTGGAGCTGCGTCGCAAGCGCGACGCAGCTCCAGCAATGCGCTGCTTTTACGGCACTGATGCCTGACGCATCTGTGCCATTTTTGCCACATGGTGCGCCGCATTGTAAATGCAGCGCACCATGGGTGGCAGGGCTGCGGCGCACATAACTGGCGCATCCCTGGGGATGCGCCAGTTATTGTAAATCTTCCCCTATGCATTTAGCCAACGAGGGCGCACTTACTGATTAGACAGTAGAAAGTACTCCAGTCTGACCTTCAGTGGGGGAGGCAAGATGGCGTCTGACGGTCAGACGCGAGTGTGAGGGCTCCGAAAACGGCTGGGAGATCGAGCTCGCTCTGGCTATGAGAAACTCCGTTTTTTTGTTCGAGCAGACAGTGAATGTGCTGGCGGCAGCAGCGGCGCTCTAGAAGAGATTCCAAAACGGATTGTAAACTCACCATTTTCACGCCGATACTGGGGCTAGACCTCAGGCTGACTTGGAGCCTGAGCCGAGGCATAGGTGGAGCCACACCGACCCAGGTGCGGATTCGGCTGAACCGGCGCTGTGGGTGGAGACGGAGACGGAGGCAGCAGAGACAGCAGGGGTTGTGGAGATGCGAAGGTTCAGACACACGGCATACGGCATACGGAGAGCACGGAGCAGCAGAGCAGGGCTGTAGAGCGGTGGAATACTGCGGGAATGTTGTAAAGGCTGCAAATGCAATAATGGAGTAAAGGCTCAAACAGCGGATCAAGCGATGTTTCAAGGGGCTCATTGAATACTACGTTGAATACTACTGAGCTGCTTGGTGGAGCTTATAGATATATTGCTCTTTCCCTGTGGACTTGTGACCTTACGCCTAAAAACAGGGGGACTGGTGTCGAACTCTGCTGAACTCTGCTGACGCACAGCTGCATAAACAGCTACCAGGTATTTTGGTGCTATTACCCATATTTTCAACGTTTTTACTCCTTTGTTCAAACTAATTAGATAGCTAGACTGACTTTAAGAAAGAAAAAATAAATAGACTCTGCATTATGGCACCTAAAACTGCATGTGGCGGGAAAACCAGAGCGACTGGGGAGACGCAGATTGGCACACGCGCAGCTCTAGCGGCTAAAAGTAAGCAGGACCTTAGTAGTGTTACTGAGACTGATGGGCTCCAGGCTGGAACTCCAAAGATTACACAAATGTTTCAATCTAAGGGCAAAACGGCGACATCAAAAATAATGAATGTAGTATCAGCCTCTGTAAATCCTGGTGGTGAGCTAGCACCCCCTCCTGGGAGTGAAATCCTTGCTAATTCAGAATCAAAAAAGGCCACGAGCAATATAGGAACTGAGGTTAACCCCCAAAAGGAGAACGTCGAGGGTATAGAGCCTAAAGGGGATATTGAAAATATGAAGAATATTGACAATGTGGTAGATACTACCCTGACGGAGGCACTATCAGATTTGGTAGTCTCCCCCAGGTCCATACAAGCTGCTTCTAACTATACCAATACTCTAATATCTACCCCCACACCGACCTCTATCATAGTGAATAAAGCTGATTCCGGAGAGGGGGACCTTATTGGCAGCAAGGATAGTGAATATTATTCACTATCCGAACATTCAGAGGACTCCTATGCCTCAGAAGAGATAGAGGAAGAGGTTGAGGAGGAGGAAGACGAATGTGACCTGGAGGAGGATGGAGAAAACACTGGGAGACTATCTCTCAACCTTACTGCTGTTGAGCAAGGGAATTTAAACTGGGCAGACCAGACTGCTAGCAATAAGGCTAATGATAATGCTGACCACCCTGGACCCACAGAAATCCCTGACTGGGCAATAATCGAGAATAATCCCAATTCCAATGCTGATCAATCAGGCGGAGCAGTATATAATATGGGCTCGACGGCCCGGGCGGCGCTGGACGTAGTATTGAAGGCAATTTCTGACCAACGTCTAGAGGCCAAAGCGGACCACCAAAAAACCCATAATGCCTGTAAAAAGCTACAGAATACTGTTCGCCGTTTAGCAAAAACCTGCAATGACTTTACGGACAGAATGACCGAAGCAGAAGGGCGCATCTCTGCACTTGAAGATCAAATGACCCAAAACGAAAGTGAGATTAAGGAAATCAAGGCGCAAAAGTTTGATGTAAACGCAAAGCTGACCGACCTAGAAAATAGGCTACGGCGTAATAATTTACGCATTTTGGGTGTGCCCGAGGGCCGCGAAGGCCAAGATGTGCGCCAGTTTGTGATAGACTTACTTAATGATACATTTCCTGAAGTCAAGGAATGGCAATGGGCACAAGAAATTCAACGGGCTCATCGTTTTCCATTTCGGCCACAACCAGTACGAGCAAATCAAGGCACGCGATATCCACGGGCTATTTTGATTTCCCTAAATAACTTTCTGGCTAGACAGCTACTTTATGATCTTGCACGACCAGACAAAAAGAGATCAGGTCTTGGGGTGGAATTTTTTGTCCGCCCCGACTATTGCCACGCTACAGTGGAGAACCGGTGGCTATTGCGCCAATTAATTCCTGCATTTCAAGCAAAAGAGGTGCAAGTGTTTCTTTTGCAACCTGCTACTTTGAAAACGATTTATAAAGGGAATAAGAGATTCTTTACAACGGAAGTCTCAGCCAAAGAATATTTGAACTCATTACCCTGAGATGACATAGACTTGTTACCATGTGGCTTTTTGTTTATTTTTTGAAATCTCAAGGTTCTTTGTTTCTAGTTTCGATAATGATCTCCACAGCCATTGGAGGTACTTTCACACACATCAAGGGGCAATTGGCCCTATTGCCTCATTGTTGGGGGAGGGTCACAGGGGTGGGGGAGGGGGTGCTCTGGGGGATGATGGGTGGGGGGTGGGCATCTGGTGGTGGGGGGTAAAAAAGGGGAAAAAAAATTCATTTCAAGACCGACAAGACCGACAAGACGTGAGAGATATTGAGATGAAATGCTCTGGATGTAAGAGATGGCTGTTATTTATTACTTTAAGTAAAAAAAAAAAAATGGCTAGTACTAATTTTCGAATATGTTCCTTTAACGTTTGTGGGCTGAATAATGTGTTAAAACGTAGGAAAGTGATGCATGAAATACGTTTGATACAACCAGACATTATCTGTCTCCAAGAGACACACATATCATGGGGAAACCGTAAAGTGCTAAACGAATTAGGGTATACTGTTCTAGTTGTATCACAACAGTCTACTATGAACCGGGGTGTTGCTATTTTGGGGCGCCAGTTAGGTATTGTATCTACAAGAGTTAAAGCTGATAATATGGGCCGCTGGGCAATTTGTGAATGTAGGATAGGGAATACCCCTATGACTATATGTAATGTATATGGCCCAAATAGTGACGACCCTTCTATACTTGAATTTCTGAATGTTGAATTAGCACTCTGGGGTACCCCCGTGTTGGTAATGGGAGATTTCAACATCCATGGGGATATAAATACATGGGACTCAACCTTTAAAGACTACAGGGGTCGAAAACCGAAGGTATTTAGGGGGTTGAGACAATTATTGATGCAACATGGTTTGGTAGACTGTTGGCCACTCTCAAATCCACTAGATCCTGGCTATACCTTTTTTTCTTCCCCTCATAAAAAATGTGTTCGCCTCGATTATATTTTTTCAACTCGAGACCTGTTAGTCGGTGCTCGGATGTCCTTAATGCCACGTATCACATCAGATCATGCACCCGTAGTGTTGGATATGACAGTTTGTAGCCCACCTCGCATGCAAAGACTCTTTACATTCAATAAGAAACTCTTGGTAGATACGCTGTATGTCTCTCAAATGTTAGAATGGTCCCAACAGTTCTTCGATATTAATAGAGGATCCTCAACAAGCGCAATGGTCTGGGATTGTTTCAAAGCGGGGTTGCGTGGGGAGACATGCAGCTATGGCTGGGCAATGCAACGTAAGGAAAAGGAAACAATGAAACAGCTATTGCAAGATCTGGCTAATGCAGAATGTGAGTTGATGGGTGACATAAGGAGAGGACAGGACTGTTGTAATACTCAAGATAAAGTGGCAAAATGTAAGGCGAATATTATTGGGGTCTGGAGTCAGAAAATTGCCTCTCAATATAAATTGTATAAGGCTGAAAGGTATGAATATGGTGAGACGGTAGGGAGGTGTCTTGCTCAAAGGATGCGACAAAGACAGGTGACGCAACATATATCTTCTATTGAAAATAGACAAGGTTTGAGGATAGAGACACCTGAAGGCATCATGAGAGTTTTCCAACAATTCTATACCGAGCTTTACACTCAAGATAATGCCTCCCCAGAGTTAATAGAGCAGTTTGTCAACAGGTGTTATTCGGGACATACGGTGGAGGATACACAAAGAGCGGAATTGGAAGCCCCAATTTCGATGCTAGAACTAGAGACAGCCATTACAAGTTTAGCTTTGGGTAAAGTCTCGGGCCCTGATAAACTGCCATTAGAGCTATATCTTAAACTGTTTCCAATCATTAAAAAAGACATGCTGGAGATGTTCATAGCTGCCCAGTCAGGGAATCCACCGCCATCATGGGACGACGCTACTATATCAGTTTTTAAGAAAAAAGATAAGCCTCCATATTTGCCTGGCTCATATCGGCCTATATCGCTTATTAATGTGGATGTCAAAGTCTACTCTAAAATTCTTGCGAACCGGCTGATCTGTGTGGTCCCGGGATTGGTTTCTAATCAACAGCATGGATTCCTACCTGGGCGGGATACAACAAACCATGTTTCCCGAGTCATTGCAGCCCTGGATTACGCCGAGATGACGCATAAGAATATAGGCTTAATATTTTTAGACGCAGAAAAGGCGTTCGATCGCGTCTCATGGCCGTATTTGTGGGCTGTTATGACTAAAGTTGGATTTGGACCGTGCTATCTGCAGGCCATCCAGGTTATGTATAGGCATCCAAGGGCACAGATTTCTTTGTCAGGACAATTGTCAGGGTTTGTAGATATTTCTCGTGGTACACGCCAGGGATGTCCATGTTCGCCACTCTTATTTGCTATCTACATCGACCCACTGCTGCAGGCGATAACCATATCATCACATATACCATCCATGATCTTTCCGGGGGGCAGCATGCGTGTGCTTGCATATGCAGATGATATTGCAGTTGTGACATCAGACCCGGACATCGCAGTTCCCGAGATCGAAGCTATAACTAGAGAGTTTGGTCGGGTAGCAGGATACAAACTTAACATTTCAAAAACACAAATTGTATGTACATCAGGATTATGCCCTAATGATAATCGAGTAACCCCAGAAGCCAAGTACCTTGGTATTAAAATTAGACTATCTCTTCACGATCTGGTCATGGTTAACTGGACTGATCTCATACGCTCTATTAAACAACAACTAGAAAAAATTGAATGCTTACATTTATCGATGGTGGGACGACGGAATGTGCTTAAAATGTCTATACTTCCTAAAGTGCTGTACTTTTTCAGGTCAGTCCCACTTGAGGTACCACCCTTGGAAATGCGGAAACTTCAAGCAACGGTTGAAAGGTTTATTTGGGGATGGAAATCCCCACGTCGGGCATCTAAATTCATGACACTTCCTATGCTGAGGGGAGGCTGGGCCGTCCCAAACTTTTTATTATATTATTTGTCTTGTTTGTTACAGAATATAAAGTTTGCTGTAAATGGAAATGACCCACCTCAATTTGAGGACCCTGACATTTTTTATTTATTACTTGGCCCACGAGCACGACAGATGCTTCTTCGTTTTTATGAGCCTAGCTATTACAAAAGAACGAAATTTAAGTTGGTTTATACTGCTTTTAAGGGTTGGCGTATGATTAGTAAAATCATGCAGCTGCATCGTATTAATTATCACACTCCTTGCAACTCCCCGGCACTATTACCATCTATATTTTGGGATTATAGAATGCAAATCTGGGGGGAAAAAGGTTTAAAAGTGGTTGGATCACTGTTTAAAGACGGGGTAGTGTTATCTTTTCAAGAGCTCAAAGACACCTATGTAATCCAACAGCATGATTTTTTTAAGTACTTACAGTTACGAGATTTTATTTTTAAGCACCTAAATACAATATCTATACTGCCTAACGGTCTATTGACAATACTTAATAGACCGACACGGATCGGTATTATATATAACTATTTACTCGAATTATATCAGGACGATCTTGCTTTGCAGGAGTCCAAATGGTTGACGAGGCTTGTTACTAGTTCTGTACCCTTACAAGAGTCTATTAACATCGCGGCCGATATTATGCTATCGGCGAATTTACGTGCTCAGCACTACAAAACTTTATTTAATCTTTACCATACTCCTGCAAAAATGGCAAAGTGGGGCAACAGTTATAATGGGAAATGTTTTAGATGCCAAACTGATATGGCTGACATTGTTCATATATTTGCTGATTGCAATGTGTTAAATTTATTCTTCACATCCATTGTACAATTTCTTTCAAGTATGCTAAAAGTTGATGTTATAATCTCCAAGGAAATGATTATCTTTGGTTTATCTAGTGACCTGGATGTGTTTGTATCGTATTGTAAGTATAGATACCTGTTATTTATGTTGACGGCAGTGGCTCGCCTCTGTATTGCCTCAATGTGGTTGAAACCGGAAGCTCCTGCTTATGAGATGTGGAGAGCGAAATTCTACAATGTGTTTTACCTGGAGTATAACCTATATTGTACTAAGTCAATTAAGAAAAAGCAAAGGGGGATTAAGGTTTGGCAGGCGATGATTGATCATATGGGGGTTGAAGAGTGAAGTTTGTATAAAGCCAGACCAAGGAAGGTATCTATTGTAGCGCAACATTAATACTGTTTTATAGGTTAAATGTTTTATTTTGGAAGTGTATAACATCATAACTGTATTATGAATATGAAAAGATATCGGTTTTGAACTGAATCAATAAAAAAAAAAAAAAAAAAAAAAAGAAAGTACTCCAGTTGAGTAGAGGTATTGCATAAAAAGGTGGCATCTTCGTGGACAAACAAGCAGGGCGGGATTCATTCTGCCCCCTGTTAGACTCGTTTTTTGTGCCCTTCTGCCCTTTGTTAGACTCGTTTTTCCCTTGTTTTTCTGCCCTTCTGCCCTCTGTTAGACTCGTTTTTCCCTTGTTTTTCTGCCCTTCTGCCCCCTGTTAGACTCGTTTTTTGTGCCCTTGTGCCCTCTGTTAGACTCATTTTTCCCTTGTTTTTCTGCCCTTCTGCCCTCTGTTAGACTCGTTTTTTATGCCCTTCTGCCCTCTGTTATTCCCTTGTTTTTGTGCCCTTCTGCCCTCTGTTAGACTCGTTTTTGTGCCCTTCTGCCCTCTGTTAGGATCGTTTTTATGCCTTTCTGCCCCATTAGACTCGTTTTTTGTGCCCTTCTGCCCTCTGTTAGACTCGTTTTTCCCTTGTTTTTCTGCCCTTCTGTCCTCTGTTAGACTGGTTTTTTGTGCCCTTCTGCCCTCTGTTAGACTCGTTTTTCCCTTGTTTTTCTGCCCTTCTGCCCTTTGTTAGACAGCTTTTTGTGCCTTTCTGCCCTCTGCATCACCACATCATCACTCAGCGCTACCCCAACATCACTCAGCACCACCACATTATCACTCAGCACCACCACATTATCACTCAGCACCACCACAGCACCACTCAGCACCACCACAGCGTCACTCAGCACCACCACAGCACCACTCAGCACCACCACAGCACCACTCAGTGCTACCACAGCATCACTCAGCATCACCACAGCAACACTCAGCACCACCACATTATTACTCAGCACCACCACAACAATACTCAGCACCACCACAGCATCACTCAGCGCCACCACAGCATCACTCAGCACCACCACAGCACCACTCAGCACCACCACAGCATCACTCAGCACCACCACAGGACCTCTCAACACCACCACAGCACCACTCAGCGCCACCACAGCATCACTCAGTGCCACCACAGCATCACTCAGCACCACCACATTATCACTCAGCACCACCACAGCACCACTCAGCACCAACACAGCATCACTCAGCACCACCACAGCATCACTCAGCACCACCACAGAACCACTCAGCACCACCCCAACATCACTCAGCACCATCCCAGTATCACTCAGCACCACCACAGCACCACTCAGTATCACCACAGCACCACTCAGCACCACCACAGCACCACTCAGCGCCACCCCAGCATCAATATGCACAACCATTCAACAACAACTGGTTCAAATATGATCTCTCAATGTTTCAAACTTTATTACAAATGTCACAAAAAGATGTTATTATTTCACTTCTGTGCTTGGATTTTCGTCACAATAAAATACACTGAACATAATCTTCACAAAAGTTATTTACAAAAGTTTAAGCTATTGCCATTATAAATTAAAATCACTTTTATTTAAGTATTAATTATTTAAAAAAATTAAAAGCCATTGTAATTTGTAATATCAATACAGCTAAGTCACGTAAATACAAAACATGTTGCATTACAAATGCTATAGGTGTCACATTTGCGAAAGTTATCACTATTGGCATTGTAATTGACAAAGCTATTAATTTACCTATTTTCAATACCAACACATAAATAAAAAAAATTGTCATTTACAAGACCAATAGCTCAAACTTTCCTAATGCGAGACCTATTGCATTGCAAATGCTTGTTTTTATATCTGTCAGTGCTTCCTGTTGAGGTTTAATTTTCGTGACAGGTGACTCATTGCCTACTTGTAACTATTCTCTGACCCTGCTTCAAGGGTCAGAGCAGGGTCAGAGAATAGTTGCAAGTAGGCAACGAGGCGCCAGGAAGCACTTACAGGCTTACAGCAGCAGGTGCCCAAGTTGAAGTTAATTTCTTTGTAACCCTTTTGTAAAAGGTTAAAAAAAATTAGCTTCAACTTTTGCACCTGCTGCTGTAACCCTGTAAGTGCTTGGCTGAAAATTCGTCCCCGCTGATTCGCGGATTTTACCGCGATTTCGCGAGATTCGCGGATCGTAAAATCGCGGAAAATCCGCAAATTCCGCGAGCGGAACGAATTTTCATCCCATGCTTATTAAAAAGGGGCATAGCCTCATTACACCTCTGTGCAATGCAGCCCCCTGGTGCATACTGGAGGTTCCAGGTGGGCTAGTTGGCTCCCAGGGACCCCCAGTATGCAAGGGGAATTAGTTCCCCCTCTTCAAACATGCACGGGGCTGCGTTGCAGAGAGGTGTAAAAAAGGGTGTGGCCTCATTACACCTCTCCGCAATGCAGCCCCCTGGCGCATGCTGGAGGCTCCTGGTGGGCTAGTTTGCCCCCAGGGACCCCCAATATGCAAGGGGAATTAGTTCCCCCTCTGCAAAGGTGCCAGGGGGCTGCGTTGCAGAGAGGTGTAACAAGGGGCATAGCCTCATTACACCTCTGCAATGCAGCCCCCTGGCGCATACTGGAGGTTCCAGGTGGGCTAGTTGGCCCCCAGGGACCCCCAGTATGCAAGGGGAATTAGTTCCCTCTCTTCAAACATGCACGGGGCTGCGTTGCAGAGAGGTGTAAACAAGGGTGGTGCCTCATTACACCTCTCTGCCATGCAGCCCCCTGGCGCATGCTGGAGGCTCCTGGTGGGCTAGTTGGCCCCCAGGGACCCCCAGTATGCAAGGGGAATTAGTTCCCGCTCTGCAAAGGTGCCAGGGGGCTGCGTTGCAGAGAGGTGTAACAAGGGGCATAGCCTCATTACACCTCTGCAATGCAGCCCCCTGGCGCATACTGGAGGTTCCAGGTGGGCTAGTTGGCCCCCAGGGGCCCCCAGTATGCAAGGGGAGTTAGTTCCCCCTCTTCAAACATGCACGGGGGCTGCGTTGCAGAGAGGTGTAAAAAGGGGCGTGGCTTCATTACACCTCTCTGCAATGCAGTCCCCTGGCGCATACTGGAGATTCCTGGTAGGCTTTCAGGTCTTATATAGTTAGGAATTCGCATTAAAAAAAACTTTGAAATTCACTGAAAAAACCATAGGTTTCAGGCCTTATATAGTTAGGAATTAGCATTTAAAAAACCTTTAAAATTCACTAAAAAAAATATAAGTTTTAGGGGTGTTATAGTTAGCTGGACATTTCACTCATACTAAACCATTGAAATTGCTCCTATATAGTTAGTTGTACTAACTATATTTCGCGCACCTGCAATCCACTGCTGATGATGTCACATATTACATCATTCATGACATGGTCAGTGACATCACTGATGACATCTCAAATGACATCACTGATGACATCATCCACGTGTCAATCACATACACCTTTTCATACACTAGTAAAATCTTTCATCACTCTTTGTAAAATACAGAGCATCATATTGAATCCACTGTTACAGCAATACAAGTATCTAAAAACCCACTCAGTGTTTCATAGATGTATACACACATCTAATCACTTACCTGTAGATTCACTCATACATTCTGTCAATGAACAATAGAACACTATCAAAAATACTTATACACCTAAATCGACATTACACACCAGCACACATCCTATTCACACATGAAGTCATCCTACTCACTTATGCAAACAATGGATCATACTTACATATTTACTTAGCTACACACTTATACAAACACAACTTCATCTATTCATTTAGATAGTAAGTCATACTCAGTGAATTATAAAATCATTAATACAAGTATAAAGTTATCCATACAGTCACTCACACAATCATTGAGTCTTATGTATACTTATTTATATACAACAACTGACACATACGCTGCCTTTTATTTTTCTAGTTTGTTGGACATGTACATTGAGAAATATATTTGCTCATTACCACACCCATAAAGATATTCACTCACCCAAACAACTGTTGGAACATGTAGTTTTAACTTCATATATCTAGTGAATCAACTGTTCACACATCTTTGGGCAGTCACACACCCACCACCGAACCACACACACATTCACTCTCCCATACAAATACTCAGTTAACTAATCAATAACTAATATAGACTTTCACATAGCTAGTAACCAACTGGAGAACCAGTTTACACAACAACTGACAAAGTGATACAGATATTCAAACAGTTTAGTCACTATCCACTATATTTAGTGAGAAACTATAAATTGGTCAAGTAAACAGTCAATTACACTGCTACTAAATCCTCCATCCAAATATTTATTTTTATATATCCACTCATTCTTCAATGCAAATTGCTATATATATAATGCATATTTAAATAACGAAGCAAACCACATTCACTGGATGACGTCATCAGTGATGTCATTTGAGATGTATTCAGTGATGTCACTGACCATGTCATGAATGATGTAATATGTGACATCATCAGCAGTGGATTGCGGGTGCGCAAAATATAGTTAGTACAACTAACTATATAGGAGCAATTTCAATGGTTTTGTATGAGTAAAATGTCCAGCTAACCATAACACCCCTAAAACTTATAGTTTTTGGAATGAATTGTAAAGGTTTTTTAAATGCTAATTCCTAACTATATAAGGCCTGAAACCTATTGTTTTTTCAGTGAATAAAAATATATATATATATATATATATATATATATATATATATATATATATATATATATATATATATATTCAAATTGCATCTCCATTTTACCGGGGGCCTCCGGTCCTGCAGGGCGAACTCAGGCCAGGAATGGAGATCCTGGAGGAAAGCGGTTATGCCACAGAAAGAAAAGAGTCCAACAGCGTCTTGTGAGGCAGCAGACTTTATTCGTCTTCCATCTTGTGCAACAAAGCTCAAATATCCTTACGCGTTTCGGCGTTCCCTGACGCCTTGATCACAGGTGAGCTTGCTATCCAATCCCAGTGGTCACGTACATGAGGCAGGAATACTACTTCACGTTCCATAATGCACCATTCAGTTAATTTTCAACGTGCACTGAAAGTTACATTTGTGCTTGATAGCGTCATTCATTATCATGCTGCACTGTTTTTTTCTGTTTGGTGCCAAGTATAATTGCAAAGTGCAAGGGTGTTGCTTCACGATGATACTATTAGCGCTGACCTCTGCGCTGGTTCCCGAGAGAAGAATGGTCTTCTCTCATCTCCCTTTCTCACCACGCTGTCAAATCGCTACGGAAGTCCAAAGAGCTGGCAGACAGTGGCGAGCGGTCCATGCCCCCTCAAGTCATATTCAAATTGCATCTCCATTTTACCGGGGGCCTCCGGTCCTGCAGGGCGAACTCAGGCCAGGAATGGAGATCCTGGAGGAAAGCGGTTATGCCACAGAAAGAAAAGAGTCCAACAGCGTCTTGTGAGGCAGCAGACTTTATTCGTCTTCCATCGTGTGCAACAAAGCTCAAATATCCTTACGCGTTTCGGCGTTCCCTGACGCCTTGATCACAGGTGAGCTTGTTATCCAATCCCAGTGGTCACGTACATGAGGCAGGAATACTACTTCACGTTCCATAATGCACCATTCAGTTAATTTTCAACGTGCACTGAAAGTTACATTTGTGCTTGATAGCGTCATTCATTATCATGCTGCACTGTTTTTTTCTGTTTGGTGATATATATATATCCAGTTCTATTGTTTCTTACTCCTCTTGGGAAAAAGAAGATGCCACAGCCACAGAATCCTTCAAACAGTGTGTTTATTTCGAGGGCCAAAATCACCCGGCGCGTTTCGGAGCTGTGCTCCTTTGTCACGAGTACAAGTGCATGGAAATGGTGCGTGTTTATACAATTGGTGTGTTTTCACTTCCTGGTGATAGACAGTGCAAACAGACTATACCTCACGGCATATAGTGTTAACAGGAGCTAAACAGACTTAAAATGAATTTAAATCAAACCATACAAAATAAATCTTAATTCATCTAATTGTTATTTGCGGAGAATGCGTCATTGTAATTTAAAACAGTTAAATTAAATGTATTCGGTATGGTGAATGAGCAATTTCAACAAAACTTTATTGTTCAAACAATGAACATTTCTGCGTATGTCATTGCCATTCAAAGTTAACCTATTAAGACGTGAATACTTTCACACATGGTTTTGTACCACAGCAGTGCCCACGTGATAATGTGATAATGTGATCTTTGTGAGCTAAGGCTGTGGCATTGGTTGTACCTCGCCATGATGGGAAATAGGTGAGCAGAGCTGACCCCTTCATTAGTTATTGTGGACTCGGTGTTTCGTCCCAGTGGGCTATGGCAGTCCGTATTCTCTCCATGCATAGTCCTGCCACCTAATGCTCAAATATCTATATATATACATATATATTTATATATATACCTGGGCATTTTAAACACCCTGCAAGCATTCGCTAGTCACCTGATCTCTCATATCATGACATTTATCCTACTTCTTCAAATGCACTTCACACTTTAAACTCTGTGACCCAGACGAAGGCATCTGGCCGAAACGTGTAGGTGGCTTTTCTTTGATGCACTGATCAAACTTTGCACATTATACTGAAGAAAACAATGCAAAAATAAGAACATTTAAAAAGATTTCCAAGAGCTACAAACTGATGAGGTGTTGCTTTGCGGAGTGATGCCTTTCTGTGCACCTTGGTCATGGCAGTGTAATGAAGACGAGGGAAATACAGGATACTAGCTTCCAGTAAGACGTGGTATCAGACCAAGAAGGACGAGCACCTGATCGTGGAGTGGCTTGCTCTCTCTCCGGCGCATCCATGGTGAATTCCTGAATGGCCGCTGCTTCCGGGACCGAGACCGAGACCGCACAGAGTAAGAAGACTGATTTTTGGCATCCGGCAAGGTAGGAGATGCCGGATGTGAGAGGACTGTTGACTGCCTGTGGGTGGTTTCTCCTGGGGGGGGCACCTAAGGCTAAGTCGCAGTAACCTCCCCTGCTGCAACCTGCACCGTTGCCTTGACCGCATCTTAACAACAGTGATTGAGCGGCACTCAGATCCCGTAGTTCGGTTTTCTGAAAATGCAGAAAAGGAACCGCTGTGAAGTGAGCGGATTTTGGAGGTATTATTGTCAGCCTTTCAAGGGTGTTACAAACCAAAGTCCCATGAACCACGAAAGCTTTCAACCGGAGACTATTTTCAGTGCATCGGAGTCTTGTGTTAAGGAAGTGCAGTTAGACAATCTAATTGTCACAATTTCTCGGACGAAGGAATTCCAACTAATTTCAATAAGATTGCAACAATATATCATAGGCAAAGCACACGAAAGCCAGAGAGTATCAATTAAAACAGCAACTGTAACAACTTAGAAGCACACAACATGGCCGACAGGTGGAACAAACGAGAACATCTATTAAAATATATGTTTGATGAAGAAGGAGAGTTAACTTTAACACAGAACAGGACAGGCTCCAGCTCTACAGGAACAACGAGTACACCGAAACAACTCATGAAAGAACTAGAGCAGGCCAGAACCATAGAAATAAATAAGTGGTGGGATTTTTGTTCCTGATTCATGCCCTTATATAGGTACAATTCACGTTGCCCTTATATAGGCATAGAAATCAAGCCCTTATTAAGGCATAGCCTAAGCAGCCCAAATACAGGCATGGCTACTTCCATCCGTTCATGAAACACCACAACGTTTACTTGGAAAACCAGCTTAAACCGTTAGGGACTTGAATATTGATTTCTCCAAGAACTCTGTTAGTTTTACAATGAACATCTATTCTTAGGGGTTCATTCACGACGTTCATATGTCCGACTTTACGGAAAACATGGCATTCCTATACACCTTCAAGGTATAAATATACTTTCCCTTGATATGGCAAAGCGCGGTGGTTTGGAGCAGTTTGATGACCTACTTGCCCAACGCAGCCCGCGACAGCAAGTGCCGAAGGAAGCCGACTCTCCAGCTGACGCACTGATCAGGAAGCTGCCCTCTCTTGACGAGAATCCAGCTCTGGTGTTTCTGACTCCCCTTGCGGGGTGTTGGGAAATCGAGTCCTGAAACAGAGATACCAGACCTCCTTCATTCTAAGGTATGGAGCTGATTAGAACCTAGAGAAACCTTTAATAGATTCTTGGCAAAACTAAATTTATGCTAAAAACCACACTTACGTCTTCCCACATACTAGCCTAGGTTAGGTACATTGGGGTAGGCATATATTAGAATCACCATTTTAGTATTTTAGCCTTTGTAATTGATGTATGTATTTTTATATGGCTTAGAAACCATACAATGCTATTACAGTATTATTTTAAAATACTATTCTCGCTGTACGCCTTATACTTGCATTCTGTCTAACAATTGTAGCAGTTCACCTCTCTGACGACATCCGAGCCCTGCTCGACAACGGGGAAACAGCGGCCCTGATCCTCCTGGACCTCTCCGCAGCATTCGATACTGTCTGCCACCGCACCCTAGTGCAGCGCCTCAGCAACATCGGAATCCAAGAGACGGTACTGGAGTGGATCATCTCGTTCCTCACCGGAAGAACCCAGAGAGTCCGCCTCCCCCCGTTCAGATCCGAGGCCACCGAAGTCATCTGCGGCGTACCACAAGGATCGTCACTCAGCCCCACCCTCGCGGCCATCGCACGCCAACACAACCTCAACATCATCTCCTACGCCAACGACACCCAACTGATCCTCTCCCTCACCAACGACCCCGCCACCGCCAGAACCAACTTACACGAAGGGATGAAAGACGCAGCTGTGTGGATGATGAATAGCCACCTGAAACTGAATTCAGACAAGACGGAAGTCCTCATCCTTGGATCATCACCCTCTGCCTGGGACGACTCCTGGTGGCCCCCTGCCCTGGGCAGCGCACCCAAACCAACGGACCACGCACGCAACTTGGGCTTCATCCTGGACTCCTCCCTCTTGATGACCAGACAAGTCAATGCCGTCTCATCGTCATGTTTCAACGTCCTACGCATGCTCCGAATGATCTTCCGATGGATCCCCACTGATGGAGCGAGATAGAAAACGAAATTTTGTTTAAACTCGCGAAGTCACATTTCCATAACATGAATAATAATATTAATGATTTATGGTATGTCGTGCTAATACAACTTAGATTAAACTTTACACATGGGGGGACTAACATGTGTGCTCATAAACGTGCATAAATGTTGCATCTTTTTGTTCGTGCAAAATAATAAAATAATTTATTGTTTTCGTTTTTGTCATTACTAACTGCTGCAGACTTAAAAGAAGCATGTGCTTGTTTTGCTTTTCCTTGTCTGTGTGATGTCATTTCTACTATTCTAGGTGCATATGGGTCTCATGGAAAAACGGAGACTGGTAGATATAAACGCTGCTTTATTTGTTTGCAATGGCTAGGTAACATTTTGATTAATCGGGTGGGTTAATTAATTAGTAAACCATGGGGTGGATACAGAATCTACATTATTTCTTACATTAATACTTTTCTTGTGTTTGTTTTATACTAGAAAACATAAGTTGCCTGCTTTTGGGCCTAGTCATTTGAACCGCAGAAAAAGAGCTGACATATAATTCTGCAGAAAGTCATGAGACGCCCATTCTGAATTAAAGCGTTTATTGAAGCTGCATTCACAAAGCAAAAACTGATGAGCTGACATCATTCTGTCGGACATGGCCAAGGTCGAAAGTGAACATTTTGTCAGTCCTTAACTTGGCATCCGCGGAAGTTGTACTGAAAGTCTATGGACGATGAGAGAATGACTTAATACATTTGTTGCAAACTCAGGAAGCTTCTGGCTTCACGTGGAAGAAACAATGGTCTTTATGAGACATGATTTAATGGAACTTTTTGAGAATTGGGTGACATGTCACTTGTCACTCTCAGCCAATGGGACGTCGAGGATTTCTGAAAACTTTCCTTTGCTAGTTTAGTTAGCGTAGAAAGGTATAAAAAGTCATGCCCTTAGGGTTGGGCTGGCTGCTGCTTTCTGACTTTCTGATGAGGGTGAAGTGCTGCTGGACTTTGCGTGGAGCACGTAAGAATCCTCAAAGAACTTTACTTTAATTTCTATCTATTTAGTTCAGTTAGGGAATTAGGTTTTAGAAATGCTAAACTTTATATATTTACTTTAAATTTTATTCACTTGCTTAATTGTATTTTTCTCATATTTCATTACAATCATGCTTGCTTTAATGCTAATAAAATTCATTTATAAAACTATCAACTTATATACCATAATTAGTAAATAAAATCTTACTTTTGACAAACAAGCTGGTCTTGATTATTCAGAAGTGTAGGTTACTATTAGCTAGATCACGTCGCCTATGGTGGTCGTTTAAATGGTTGGGTTTTATTCTAATGACAATATTCTTTCTGCAATTGTATAAATATGAATATAGTTTGTAGATAATGTGTATATAGATTTATTCTGACCACCTGATTCAGTAGGCCCAAAAATATATCAGGCTTATAAATGGGTCCAAATTTAGTATAGAATTTTGTTTATAGGTTATGAAGTTGGGTAGCGTTGTTTATGATATATTTTCTATAGCCCGCTGGATCAATTCTCTGGTAGCAGAAATTGATGGTTGCTAAGGGGTAACCAAGGTAATATGTTGGTTGCTAAGGGTTACGTTATGGTATGGAAATAGGATCGATGTTTTAACACATGTTGAGTTCGTTTTTCGTGCCTATCTGTAAGCTATACCGGTATAGATTGTGTGGCGAGAAATTAGTCACGCAAGCCATCTGTTCTGTTTGTAGTGATATCGCCGAGTATCACAAGAGGTATCGCCGTGTACCATAGTGTTGTCGCCGAGCAGCACAGTTTTAGGGCTAGGTCTGAATCTTGTATAGTGAGGGTTTTCTAAGAATTTAGAGCAGCATGAGAATAGGGACAAAGCGCCTTCCATAAAACTCACTGTGATGAGAGTATTAGTTATATCCGAGCTTGAGTGAAGGGTAAAATTTATGTCGGTGCATGATTATCTATAAACAGGTTAGAGTCCTGTACGGGTACATGTTTCATATCTATAAACAGGTGAGAGCCCTGTACGGATAACGTCGTTATTTTGCTAACGGTGCATGATTTCTATAAACAGGTGAGAGTCCTGTACGGATTTCATGTGTGTTTGAAATTAGGGAATTTTCCGTGTGAAAGTGCGAGTTTGAATTGTATTTTATGTTCAAGTGGAACTCTTAGAACTTTCACTTCGCGGTGGGTTCAGAGCAAAGCGAGTTCATAATTATACGTGTTAGAAGGGTGGGGTAAGGTTACTCTACTGACAATTGAATATTATCCTTAGTGTGAATAGCGCCGTCTATTCCGAAGTGTGGATACTTGAATGTATGTAAACTATCCTAAATAGTGAAACGAACAGATGTTGTCTTTATAGTCATTGTTAAGAATTAATTTACACTGAAAAGTGTTCTTAAAATGGCGCTGTGAAAAGATTTTGTGAAGGAGGGGTAAGCGCCAGGAGTGAGAAGCGAGAAACCGCAGCTGCTGTGTACGTCACAGAGCCGCGCTGGGATTGGGTGACCTACGTCACAAACTGTATTCTGATTGGCTCTTGAATCTCTGACGGCCTGTGAGCAAATTGGTCGTTCGGAAAAACTCCAAAATTATTGGTTGAGCAGAAAAGTGACGTAGTTCAACTGTCATTGGCTTGTTGGTGTGTTTCGCGCACGGATTGGTTGTTTTGTGGAATATCCCGGAAATATTTTACGAACGATTTTGTGAATTAGATTTAACTCTTAAAAATGAGTTATCATTTTAAACATGTTGAGAAAAAGACAACATTATTTCAGAAATTTAAGAATTTATTTTCACCTGACAAGAAGATCGAAACGCGAGGTGGTAAACTACTTCATAAGTATAAAACACCTGCAGCGTATATGGAAGGTGAATACGGATATCATACTGTCTTATGGTTCGACAGTTGGAAACGTTATACTAAAAATGACGGTGTTTTAACTTGGCCTGATGATGGTTCATTTAATGTAAGAGTCTTAAGAAATTTACGAGAGAAAATGAATGCTCTTGTTCCAAAACCAAGACCAACTCAATTTGAAGCTTTAGTTGAGTGGGAAGACGAGATGTATCAGTTACAAAGAGAAGCTAGTGGAATTAAAAGACCTTCTAAAAATCCATCTTGGAAAAGAGAAACTCATGAAGATAGATTGAGAATGTGGAGACAGGGAAACATGAGTGAAGGATTGTATTTAATTCATGAAATGGTAATGGGTACTCCTACAGGGAAATCTATGGAAAGTGAATCTGAGGATGCAGTTATGGAAGAAATATATACAACTGCTAGAAAGAATCAGCCTAATCAGCCTTTGAGACCTCCTAAATCATGGTCTACTCCGGTGGTTTCTACTGAAACTTCACCGAGTGCACCTCCAATTAGTGAAGCTCCTAAACTTTATCCAAATAATTGCGAAATCAATGAAACTCCTAGAAGACCAGAATTCGAGAATGCTCGAAATGAAGGTAGACATTTTACAATGACTCCAAGAGCAAGGGAACCTCCAAAAGATTATACAAGAGAGGCAAGAAATGTTGAAGATGTTGATTATAATGAATATATAAGATCAAAGGAAGAACTAATAAAAAGAATGACAAAAGGTATGGAAGCTGTGACAGTTCCAGTAACAATTGGTCCTGTTCAGCCTGTATTTGATCAAAGAGAAACAAACAAAACTGGATTAACTATTCCTTTAAATACAGAAATTCAAAAGGCTGCTGAAAATTTTTATACAGTTTATCTGAAATAAACACTTCTAAATCGAGAATGCCTGATTTAACCTTTAATGAGGATTTATCTCCAAAAACACCAATGGGTGCTATATCAGATATAGGGAGTCCTGAAGTCAGAGTAACCACACCAAAACTTGATGTGGCCAAATTAAAAGCGAATATCGAAGAATTGATAATTGGAACAATTGGTCCAGATAGTTTAAATTACTATCGGGATGATGAACTATTGTTCATTTGCAAAAGCATTCAGTGGAAAACGAAAAATAAATATGATCAACTAGAGGATCTAGCAGCAGAACTTGAAATCGATGTGAGTAAACAAAAGAATTTTGCAAAACATTACAGATTAGACTTTTCAGAAAATGACATTGAGAGTTTGAACTCAATGGGAAGAATAGTTCATATTAAAGATTTGATTGTCTATATCAAAAAGCTAGGAGAACTGAATAAATGGAGAGTAAAATGGACGAAAAAGAAGGAAGATGAAAGATTGGATAAATTGTCAAAACAATTTCCAATGAGAGAAGTTGCAGGTGGAGGATATGTTCATATCCCTTGGTCGAGACAGGACATTCTGTTATTCACAAATGACTTTCCAAAATTGAGGGAAAAACCAGTTGAGTGGTACAGGCAAGTTGATAGGTTTATCAAAGTGTCAAAAGTTCTGTGGATTGATTTAGATGGATTTTTTGACATTGTCGTTCCATCTGATCTTTGGACAGAATGCAAAATATCGATTAGTTGGCCAAAAGCAGAACCTGAGCGAATTAAAGAAACAGGTGCCCCAAATCCACTTGTAATGGATTTCTATGAAAAAGTAATTGTTTGGATGAAAAACAAAATTCCACCTAAAGAAGTCGATTGGGTTAAAATAGAAAGAACAGAACAGGAAACAAAAGAATCAGTTCATTCTTTTTATGAAAGACTACTGTTAATCTTTAAACAATACAGTGGTTATGAAAAATTAGATGAAAAAGACATGAGTCATTTTGTCTATAGATTTGTTTATGGACTAAAACCTGAAATTGGAGAAATGATCAGAACTAGTATTGTCGGATGGCAATCACTATCTGTAGATGATATTCTAAGAAAAGCAAAGTATTGCAGTGATGAAATAGAAGTAAAACAGAAGAAGCTGAAGGAGAAAGCCATGTGGGCTCAGGTAAAAGTGGCTGAGCAACAGATTGCCAGCATGGGTAATAAGAACACTAATTTTGTTCAAACTGGAAATACAAACCAGATACAAGGAAAGTTTAAAGGTAATAATTTCCCAAAGAAATTTAGCCCAAAGATTGAGGAACTGAAGCAAAGATTACCTTGTTTTAATTGTGGCGAAATTGGACATTGGAGGGACGAGTGTCCTCATCCTCCTAAAAACTTAAAGAATCCCTTATTGAATCCACAGATGCAGAATGGTATTGACCTGCAGCGACAGCTACAGATGCAACAGGGGTTAAACGAATTTAATATTCAGCGACAGTTACAGCAACAGCAACAACAACAGGTGAATAATCGTCAAGATCAATTGCCACAACCACCTTTTCCGAATTGTGGGGGAGTTCAAAAATATAATCCAAACGTGGGATTTCAGGGAAGTGAACAGGTAATAAAACCACAAAAACAGCAAAAGCAGCAAAGGGTTCAAATGCAAAATGCTTCACAACAATTTCTATTAACAGAAAGTCAAGACAGTGATTCAGATGATTATTGCTGACGGTGCCCGAGAGAGGAGGAAGAGTGTGTTGTTGGAGCCACTCTTGAGGTTGACCAGTCTGGTCCTTATGTAAACGGGAAAGTTAATGATGTAGACATCACTTTTCTAGTGGACACTGGTGCTACCCGTTCTACTGTTAGATCAGTGGAAATTGAAAACCTACCTCTCTCAGGGGATACCATCCAAGTTGTCGGAGTAAGTAATCAGCAAATTAAAACTGACTTAACTGATCCAGTACCAGTTGAAATTGGAAATTACAGAGATAAACACAGATTTGTGGTTTGTAATAGTAGTCCAGTAAATCTATTAGGCAGAGACATCCTATGTAAAATGAATTGTAGAATATATTGTTCTCCTGATGGAGTTGAATTACAAACAATGGAGGAAGATGGTTTATACAGGATGACAATGATGATGATAGAAGCAGAAGAAACAAAATTGTTTCCTGCATTTGAAGAAAAGGATTTACCTGAAGAGCTAAAGGAAACAGTGAAATCTGAAATATGGGATTTTACTGGAAATGAAATGGGTCTGATGAAAAACGTAGATCCTGTAAAGATTGCATTGAAACAGGGAATAGAATTTCCAAACACTCCACAGTATAAAATGAAAACAGAAACAATTGAAGGTATTACACCTATAATTGAAAAATTAATCAAGCAAGGTGTATTAAAAGAAATGAAGAGTAGCTCTTGTAATTCACCAATTATGGGAGTTAAAAAGTCTAACGGAACATTTAGAATCGTACAAGATTTGAGAAAGGTTAATCAAATTGTTGTTCCATGTTGTCCTGTGGTTCCAAATCCAGCAGTAATTCTATTTCAGATTCCACATGATGCTGAATGGTATACAGTCATAGACCTTTGCAATGCATTCTTTACTGTTCCCTTACATCCAGACAGTTATGAAATATTTGCTTTCAGATTCCAAGGTAAGACCCTTGGATGGACAAGAATCCATCAGGGCTATACAGAAAGTCCTTCAATCTTTAATGAATTGTTAAAAAGATCATTAGAAGACCTAGACTTACCAGGTAGGTCTACGCTGGTGCAGTATATTGATGATTTGTTAATAGCTGCAAAGACAAGAGAAAATTGTGTAACAGACACAATAATTCTGTTAAATCGCCTTGCAGAAGAAGGACATAAAGTGTCCCCAGCAAAACTACAGTTTTGCAAACAAGAAGTAAAATATCTTGGTCACAGAATTGCAAAAGGAAAAAGACAAGTAACAATAGAGAGAATAAAAATGATTCAAGCAATGTTACCACCAAGAACACAAAGACAGGTCAGAATGTTCTTGGGAATGGTAGGTTACTGTCGACAATGGATACGTGGATTTTCAGTAATTGCAAAACCACTACAAAGACTGACAAAGTCAGATGTAAAAGATCCAATTATTCTAAATGATGCTGAGATGGAATCTTTTGAGAACCTGAAAAAGAGCTTATGCCAAGCTCCTGCTTTAGGAATGCCAAATTATGAGAAAGATTTTGAACTGTATTGCAGTGAGAGAGAAGGATGTGCATTATCTGTGTTAATTCAGAGACATGGAAATTTAAAGAAACCTATTGCATACTTCTCTGCAGTTCTTGATCCAATTGCAAAAGCATTACCAGGTTGTTTGAAAGCAGTTGCAGCTACAAGTATCAGCCTTGAACAAAGTGAAGGAATCATTATGGGATTTCCTGTAAAGGTTTTTGTGCCTCATTCAGTTGAAATATTACTGACAAGAGGTAAGACTCAACATCTAACAAGTAGCAGATTGACAAAGTATGAGAAAATCATACTGGGAGCAGATAATGTTTCGATTTCAAGATGTTTAAATCTGAATCCTTCTACATTACTGCCTGATTCTGAAATTGTTGATGACATTGAAACAGAACATGAATGTTTAGATGTCATGGAATTCTGCACTAAACCAAGAAAAGACATCAAAGACAGACCTTTGTCTGAATCGGATTTTGTCTACTTTGTAGATGGCTCATGTTTAAGATCCGAAGGAGGTGTCTTGAAAGCTTCATACTCAGTTTGTACAGTCGTAGATGTTGAAGAAGCATCATGTCTTGAAGGAGTTCGTTCAGCACAAGTGGCTGAATTGATCGCTTTAATTCGTGCATGTGAAATATCAAAGGATATAAGAGTTACCATCATTACTGATAGTCAGTATGGGTACGGAGTTGTGCATGATTATGGACAACTCTGGTCACAGAGAGGATACATGACATCAACAGGATCACCAATTAAAAATGCAGTTTTCATTAGAAGATTAATTGAAGCAATACAATTACCAAAAGAAATCGCCATTGTTAAATGTGCAGCGCACACTAGAGGAACTGATTATATTTCCAAGGGAAATGCCTTCGCAGATGAAACAGCAAAATACTGCGCAAGGAAAAATTATTCATACAATCGGGAGAGGAGTAAAGAAACTGATTCAAATTCATTAATGCTAACAACTGTTGTAGAAACATGGCATGAGATTAGAGATCTACAAAATGAAGCAGAAGATGATGAAAAAGACTTATGGTTAAGATCAGATTGTAGACCACGTGAAGAAGATGGAGTGTGGGTTTACAAAGATGGCAGAGTAGTTTTACCAAATTGTTTGATTGCTGACATGGCCAGATTATATCATGGTCCTGCACATCTAGGAAGAGATTCTATGGTCAGACTTTTCAGAGAAACATGGTTCAATACCAAGTTTAGAACTATTGCTGAATCTTTTTGTCAAAGGTGTTTGTCATGCCAACAAATGAATCCAAACAGAAAATCAGTGGTGGGGACAGGAACAATTGGTCGAGAAGGTGGTCCCTTTACCAGGTTACAAATGGATTTCATTGAAATGCCCTTACACAATTGTTTGAAATATGTGCTTGTAATTGTATGTTTATTCTCAAGATGGGTAGAGGCTTTCCCTACACGACATTGTGATTCAATTACAGTAGCAAAACTAATGCTAAGAGAAATCATCCCAAGGTACGGTTTTCCAGTCACTATTGAGAGTGATGGAGGAAGCCATTTTGATAACAAACTAATGAAATTAATTTGTGAAGCTTTGAGCATTGAGCAGAAAATACACTGTGCATACAGACCAGAGGCATCAGGTGTAGTTGAACAAATAAATGGGACAATTAAAAACAGAATTGGAAAAATGTGTCTTGAAACAGGCATAAAGTGGACTGATGCACTTCCACTTGTTTTGATGTCAATAAGAAGTACACCAGATAAAAAGACAGGTTTGAGTCCTCATGAAATTTTGATGGGAAGAGTTATGAGGCAAGCTTTTGTACCTGTAGGTAAACTGTTGAGCATAAATGACAGTGCAATTTTTGATTACTGTAAAAGGTTATCTGATATGGTAACTTCTGTGTCTAATCAGGTGGGAACTGAAGCTCAATCAAATGAAAAGGTTTTGACTCATGATCTAAGACCTGGCGATTGGGTCAGAACGAAAGTACATCGGAGAAGGAATTGTCTAGCTCCTAGATGGCAAAAACCTAGGCAGATAATCTTGATCACTACTAATGCTGTAAAGTGCAGAGGATTGAAACGTTGGATACATCCTAGTCATACTATTCCAGTACCAACTCCTGAGAGTTCTGATGTTGAAAGTGATACCACAGAAGATTCTGATTCTGAGGCAGAAGACAGAACAGAAGGTGAAATAATTCCAGATTCTGAAGATCGACAAGAAAGTCGACATCTGGAAACTGTGCCAGTGAATGGAAATCTGACAAGAAAAGACTTGGAAATAATTGAAATAGATTCTGAAGGTGAAGAGAATCTGTTAAAAGGAAAGATAACTGAGGATTCGGTTGTCTCCATTGAAGACAGAGAAGCTGAACAAAAAGAAGTTTCAGACCAGGAGAGTATCGAAAAGCAGAGAACAAGCTCTGAAGTAAGGAACAAATATCCGAAATCTGGGAAGTTAGAGGTAATTGAGGAAGAGGAGGAGAACGAATTACCGAGTACCAGTGATGGAAGACAAAGTGAAGTTCCTGAAGGAGTGAAATTGCCGAATAGAGAAGTTCCTGAGTCAATTGAAATTTCAGACTACGAAACTGAAGAAAGTGACGTGGAAGGTGAAAGTGAAAACAGAAAGAAAAGGACTTGGAAGTCAGAATCAAATAATTCTGAACCAAAGAAGAAGTATGTGAGAAAAGCAGACTATTGGCCAGGTGGAAGATTGAGAGTCAGATTGATCAAGAAACCAATAGAACAAGTTGAAGAAATCAGTAGTCAAAAGAGTCCTGGAAAAGAAGTTGGAGTTGGAAGGAAAATTGAAGTGATATCAAGAAAAGGGAAGAGAATAATAAGACCAAACCAAAAATACAAGTCTCCTGAGTGGACTTACTTAGTAATTCCACCTGTTATTGACATATATGATAGTAGTGAAGAAGAAAACGAAATCCAAGAAATTAGTGACAACGATTGAAGTACAGAAATATTAATTTGGCAAAAGGCTGAAGAAATATTGTTAGTTGACACAAGGTCGAAGAAAAACTGTTTAGTTGAAGAAAACTTATGTATGACATAAGGTCGAAGAAATCTTGTTTAGGGTTTTAAGAAAAAGAAAAATATATTTTAAAAGGGGGGTGTAAATAAATTTAGAAATTTTAAAATTTATTTTTATTTTTTAGGCTAAAATTAACCAAAAATGCCTTATGTTAAGGAGAACACTTCAAAATGTTCTGTTTTTAAAAGATGCTGTAAGATGACTCTGGTATGTCTGCTCATTCTAGTTCTGCTCTGGTTGGTTCTAGCTGTGATTATCCCTTTAGAGATGGATAGAGAATTACACAAAACTAACATAACAAGCAAAGCTCTGGTTAGCCAAATTAAACATAGTGCGTCTGCTAAAGTTATTGATCATCAGTCTAACATTCATCAAGATAAATCAATAGGTGATTTTTCAAGTAATACATTCACAAAGCTATTGAGTGAATATGTTAAGGTAATGGATGCAAAAGACTGCTATGTCTGCGTTAAGTTACCTGCTTCTGTTTCTGAGGGAGTAACATATAATATGCTTCCTCTCACTTATGCTGTAACATGTAGTGTATTAACTAGTTTATTTTATCAAACTGGACGTTTAGAATATTACTATTCAAATTATGATGAAATTTTTGCTAATATTAAGATTGATAACGCTTTAAATAAGCATAAGAAAGCAAAACAATTGAGAGAATATTTCCTTGTTACTAACGAACTCACATATGAGTATGCTTACAAGAATAATCTAACATGTAAATTAAGTGCTGAAGGAAAGAAATTTTTGAATATGGTTGAGGAGAGAAGAGCAATTTATAAGAGGAATGAATTAGTCAAGCAGACTAAAACTGCTTTCTGGCAGAAAGAAGATGAGAAGTTAAATGGTAAAATGCTTGAAAATATTGCAATTCACATAGACAAACCAGTTAGTGGAAAGCTTTGCGTTAGAAGAGATAATACACTTTTTGATAATTATTTTGTAGGTGCAAGTAACTGTGAAGATACTTATCAGATTATGGGAGGTTGGGGATTTAAAGGTGGAAAAGATCCTATCTTTCCTGGGATTTATTTTGTTTGTGGTGACAAAGCCTACTACAACCTTCCAGACCATTGGTATGGAACTTGTTATGTGGGAATTGTTTTTCCTAAAGTGTTTCATGTTGACAGAGATTCAGAAGGATTGTTTAAAATTCATAATTATGTAAATAGAGCTAAAAGAGAAACATTTACCGAAGTTCTGGGAGATATTTTTCAAGCTGTAATACCTTTTGTTGGTATAACCCTAAATGCAGGGAGAATTAGAAAATTGTCCACTATAGTTGATAGATTATCAACTGATACTGCTGATGGATTTCAATTAGTGAATGTTGAAGTTATTGCAATTAGATCTATGGTAATTCAAGACCGTCTTGCTTTAGACATACTCCTAGCAAAAGAGGGAGGAGTTTGTGGCATTTTACATGTTCAACATTGCTGTACATATATTCCTGATGAAAGTAAGAATATTGAAATGTATATAAAGAATATTACACAAATGCATTCAGAAATAATTCCTTTAGAAGAAGATGATTTTACAGGGAAACTTTCAAAAAGATTTCAAGCGATTAAAAACTGGTTTCATAATATTGGAAGTTCAATTCTTGGCAAGATTCTGGCACCTTTGATTGTAATAGTATTCATTTTTATTTTGACTAAAATAGGTTGTTTGTTACATAAAAGAAAGAAACAGTTGAAAGAAAAGAAAAGAATCTATAAACTAAGAAAAGAAGAAGAAAGGGAGATCGAATTACAAGAGTTACATAGAGAGCGTCATGTTAATTGCAAAGATTATGCAGAAACAGACTTTTAGGTTTACTGATACAAATGAATTTGAATCGATTTCTTAAAAATTTAATTTACCAAAATTTTGAGTGCTGGTGTGGTGATTTGTTAATCACCAGATGAGGGAGTTGATGGAGCGAGATAGAAAACGAAATTTTGTTTAAACTCGCGAAGTCACATTTCCATAACATGAATAATAATATTAATGATTTATGGTATGTCGTGCTAATACAACTTAGATTAAACTTTACACATGGGGGGACTAACATGTGTGCTCATAAACGTGCATAAATGTTGCATCTTTTTGTTCGTGCAAAATAATAAAATAATTTATTGTTTTCGTTTTTGTCATTACTAACTGCTGCAGACTTAAAAGAAGCATGTGCTTGTTTTGCTTTTCCTTGTCTGTGTGATGTCATTTCTACTATTCTAGGTGCATATGGGTCTCATGGAAAAACGGAGACTGGTAGATATAAACGCTGCTTTATTTGTTTGCAATGGCTAGGTAACATTTTGATTAATCGGGTGGGTTAATTAATTAGTAAACCATGGGGTGGATACAGAATCTACATTATTTCTTACATTAATACTTTTCTTGTGTTTGTTTTATACTAGAAAACATAAGTTGCCTGCTTTTGGGCCTAGTCATTTGAACCGCAGAAAAAGAGCTGACATATAATTCTGCAGAAAGTCATGAGACGCCCATTCTGAATTAAAGCGTTTATTGAAGCTGCATTCACAAAGCAAAAACTGATGAGCTGACATCATTCTGTCGGACATGGCCAAGGTCGAAAGTGAACATTTTGTCAGTCCTTAACTTGGCATCCGCGGAAGTTGTACTGAAAGTCTATGGACGATGAGAGAATGACTTAATACATTTGTTGCAAACTCAGGAAGCTTCTGGCTTCACGTGGAAGAAACAATGGTCTTTATGAGACATGATTTAATGGAACTTTTTGAGAATTGGGTGACATGTCACTTGTCACTCTCAGCCAATGGGACGTCGAGGATTTCTGAAAACTTTCCTTTGCTAGTTTAGTTAGCGTAGAAAGGTATAAAAAGTCATGCCCTTAGGGTTGGGCTGGCTGCTGCTTTCTGACTTTCTGATGAGGGTGAAGTGCTGCTGGACTTTGCGTGGAGCACGTAAGAATCCTCAAAGAACTTTACTTTAATTTCTATCTATTTAGTTCAGTTAGGGAATTAGGTTTTAGAAATGCTAAACTTTATATATTTACTTTAAATTTTATTCACTTGCTTAATTGTATTTTTCTCATATTTCATTACAATCATGCTTGCTTTAATGCTAATAAAATTCATTTATAAAACTATCAACTTATATACCATAATTAGTAAATAAAATCTTACTTTTGACAAACAAGCTGGTCTTGATTATTCAGAAGTGTAGGTTACTATTAGCTAGATCACGTCGCCTATGGTGGTCGTTTAAATGGTTGGGTTTTATTCTAATGACAATATTCTTTCTGCAATTGTATAAATATGAATATAGTTTGTAGATAATGTGTATATAGATTTATTCTGACCACCTGATTCAGTAGGCCCAAAAATATATCAGGCTTATAAATGGGTCCAAATTTAGTATAGAATTTTGTTTATAGGTTATGAAGTTGGGTAGCGTTGTTTATGATATATTTTCTATAGCCCGCTGGATCACCACCGAAACCAGGAAGACGAACTCGTCACCAGCCGACTGGACTACGGGAACACCCTCTACGCCGGAACCACAGCCAAACTACAGAAAAGACTCCAACACATCCAGAACTCCTCCGCACGATTCATCCTGGACATCCCCCAACACAGCCACATCTCCGGACACCTGAGAGACCTGCACTGGCTCCCCGTCAGCAAGAGAATCACGTTCCGACTCCTCACCCACGCACACAAGGCCCTCCATGACCTGGGCCCCAGGTACCTCAACAACCACCTGACCTTCTACATTCCCACCGGCCAGCTACGATCGACCAGCCATGCCCTCGCCGCCGTTCCACGCATCTGAAGAGCCACCACGGGAGGAAGATCCTTCTCCTACCTGGCAGCCAAAACTTGGAACTCCCTCCCTACCCACCTCCGTCTGACCCAAGACAACTTCTCCTTCAGGAAGCAACTCAAGACCTGGCTGTTCGAGCAGTAGCAGACCCCCCTCCCCCAAGCGCCTTGAGACCCTCCGGGTGAGTAGCGCGCTATACAAATATCTTGATTGATTGATTGCATGAGAAAGAAAACTGTTCAATAAACCTTTTATTGAAAATGCCCGTCTCTCTATTTCTCTGCAACTCTGTAGAAATGAAGCAAGCACGATTGACTGAGTAAAATACCTATCTATTGTTTCCACAACTCTGAAGACAGTTATTCCAGTCCTAGGGAAACAAAGTTGTCATGTTTATGCGGTTGTCAGAAACTAATCCCTTCTTGTGAATTCGAGAAAGTTTCTAGTGACCTCTGAGCTAGCTGGCACTCAATATTAAATTTAGTATATTCGATAGAGACCTACTGACCTAAGTCCTACGTTATATCGATAAGATATATTATTCCAATGCGCAGAGCCTATTGGGAATATAGGAACTACACTACATGGCACCCAACATTTGGTAACACTAATTTAATGCTAGATACTAAAGTAACTGAGTCGTGCTTTTCTCAGAGACCCCTTTTCAGTAATACTCCAATAGACGTCTGGAGTGGGTAAAGGGATAATATCCGCCATTGCTGAGTAGGATGAAAAATCCTATCCTATCCTGTCGAATGCCTCTATGGATGAAATACGGGGTCAATATTACGTGGCCAGAATGCACACGGGCCATAGGCCCTGCATATAAGAGGTGGATCCACTTCCCCCAGCTGTATCTTACCCATTACTGCTAGTAGAAAATCCCAGAGCAACGAATCAAACGCTTTTTCGAAATCTATCACTACCACAACACCATCAGGGAAATTTCCTATGTCGGGGTGGATGACGTGAAAGCGCCGCTGATGGTTGCCAGACGTGGGACATGCGGGGATAAAGCCATTCTGCTCTTCATGAACCAGGCACCTCATGTGGGGCAAAAGCCTAGTCACCAACGTCTTACTCAGGATCTTGAAATCCATATTCAACATGGATAATGATCGATACCCAGACAGATGAGCATGTATGTTCTTGGTTTTTGGCAGCGGGATCACCAATGCCTCTCTAATTGTAGGCGGTAGTTGCGGTTCCTGAAATGCAATGGTGTACACCTGTCCTAATTTTAGGGCAAGAATATCCATGAAAGTAGCATAAAACTCGGCCAGGATGCTATCAGGTCCTGGTGTTTTTCCGTACCTCTGCCTTCTGGCTTAATCAGCCGGGCCAGCAATCGCCCAGCCTTACCACCCTCCATATGTTGGCGTGATCGATAGGCTTTGAGATCAAATGCTTACAGTCTGTCCCATGTAGCGTTATAGAGGCTTTTCACGTCTGCCAGCTTACCCTGCAATCGAGACCTTCCCGCAATCTCTCTATCCAGGGTCAAAATTTGTTTTTGTAAGTTCTCCAATTCCTGGGTCACCATCCGCCTGAGTCCTACCTTCTGTCCCAAACAGTGTCCCCGCACCACCACCTTGAACGCATCCCATTCCATCAATGGGGAGCTGGCCATCCCCTGATTCTCTGTAAAATAGTGCACCAGCTCTGCAGACAGTAGCTGTCGGTAACCATCGTCCTCTAATAGCCCTGGGTCTAATCTCCACACGGTGATGGGGGTCTTCTCAAGTGTGGGCGTAACTTGCATGGGCAGGGGGCTATGATCCGAAAAAGACCTACCCAAGCATTCAACATTACTGACAATGCAGCAGAGCAGAAAAAACATATCCAACCTGGTGTGTAAGTCTTACAAGTGTGAATAACAGGAATATTCTCTGCATTGACCTGACTTTCTCTACGACCCCTATAGAGATGCTTGCTCCTATTCAGGTGCTTTGGTCTGATCACAGGCTGGTCAATTTCTTTCTTCTGGAAGTCAGGAAGCCCTCCGGTGCCCCCCGGCAAGCCTCCCAGGGATTTAGGGGTTTTCACCGGGTCACTCCGGAACTACTGGCACAGTCGTGCGCGGACCATCCCTATGCCCCGATGGGGGATTTAGATGAGGATGTGGGGCGATTTCAGACCTGGCTCTCAGAAAGGTTACATGATCTTGCCCCTCTGAGGCCTTCGCGTCAACCTGATAAAGGTGCATCCGCCCCATGGTTTACGGAAGCGTTGGCGGCTTCACGTCGACAATGTAAGGTAGCGGAAAGAGCATGGCGCGCGAAATACGACCCGTCAGCGAAGCTTGCTTACAGGTCCTTGGCGAAAGCTTACCATCGAGACATCCTTTCTGCAAAGAAGGCTTACTTCGCGAGAAAAATCGAAGATGCCTCCAATTCCTGTAAGGAGCTTTTTGCTATTGTGCGGGAGTTTACGACTTCACGGAGTGCACCGACGCAGACCCCCCCTCCTGCCCCTTGGGTCAGAGCGATCGCGGATTTTTTCACCTCTAAGATCCAATCGATCCAAGACTCTTTCCCTGTGCAGAGACCCGAGGCGCCTTGTTGGGTGGAGAATGTTGCTGCCACCTCGCCTAGTGCAGGTGTGGCCCTGTCAACTTTTCCTCCTCTCTCTATGACCGCCTCATTCGATCTGATGGCTTGTCTCAAATCAGGTTCTCCCCGGGACGCTTGCCCTGCCAAGTTTTTGGCAAAAATGGCAGCTATCATTAATCCATATGTGAACCCTCTGTTGAATTGTTCTCTTGTACAGGGTGTGGTTCCCCAGTCCTGGAAGCAGACAATGATTATCCCCCTGCTCAAAAAACCCGGTTTGGATGCGGAGGTGTTGGCAAACTACAGGCCTATCTCACTCTTGCCTGCTTTCGCGAAGATCATTGAGAAACATGTGCACAAGGTGCTGGCCGATTATCTGGAGTCCCATGGTCTACTGCACCCCACTCAATCGGGTTTCCGCACCAATCTTAGCACCGAGACTGCTCTCCTGGAAGTCTCGGAGGCGATTAAGGAGGTGCTGGACTCGGGTGGCAGGGCGATGCTGGTGTTGTTAGATCTGTCGGCGGCCTTTGACACCGTCCCCCATGAGGGCCTCCTTGCAAGACTCTCAGAGATTGGTCTCAGGGGGACGGTGCTCCAGTGGTTTCGATCATTTCTGGCAGGCCGTCGACAAACGGTCTGGGCCTCCGCCTGCTCCGCCGAGATGTCGCCATTGGGTGTCGGAGTTCCCCAGGGCTCAGTATTGAGCCCAACTCTATTTAACATCTTCATGACCCCTCTGGCGGCTCTGGCGGAGTCTTTCGGGGCTCAGATCGTTTCCTACGCTGATGACACCCAGCTCCTCTTCACCTGTGAGGGGGGTGCGGATTTCGATGGAGGTAGGATCCAGGGTTGCCTTGAGGCTGTATTTCAGTGGTTTCAACATCACAGCCTCAAGTGCAACTCGGATAAATCTGAGGTCCTCTTTTTCGGGTGCAGTTCGGATCCGGACTGGAAAGTGTGGTGGCCTGAGAACATGTTTCCACCAGCAAGTTCGTCCCAGGTGGCGAAAAACCTTGGGATTAAGATTGACAACGGCCTCACACTGCGCTCACAGATAATTGGTCTCACGGGCACCTGTTTCGGCTTGCTCCGGATGTTGCGTAAGTTTCTCCCTTTGTTATCGCAGGAACACAGGAAGATCACCGTGCAGGCGATAATTGGCTCGAGAATTGACTATGCTAACGCTCTCTATCTCGGCCTGCCGGAATATCTGCTTCAACGGTTACAGGTGGTCCAGAACTCAGCAGCTCGGGCCATCTTTGGACTATCTCGCCGTGCTAGAGCCTCGGGTCTTCTGGAGGCACTGCACTGGCTTCCTGTCCGGAAGCGGATAATTTTTAAGATCCTGACTCTGGCGCACAAAGCCCTGCACGCCTCCGGTGCGAAATATCTCGGAAAAAGACTGACCTTCTACCATCCAGTCAGGTCGCTGAGGTCAGAATCCTTGTTTCTTGCTGCAGTGCCTCGTGTGAAGAGGGCACGCATCGGTGGCCGCTCTTTTAGACTACTGGCGCCCCAGTTCTGTAATAAGCTGCCAATGGCCCTGCGCAGTATTCCAAACTTGTTGGCCTTTAGGAAGGGGCACAAAACTTGGCTTTTCACTTCTTAGTTTTTTTCTGTGCTCCGTGGGTTTCCTTTCTGTTTTTTTTTTTTTTTTCTGTTTTTCCTCGTGTTGTGTTGTAGATAGCTTGCAAAACAAAGCGCCGGGACACTCTTTTGAGTAGCCGCGCGCTATATAAAACCCCAGTATAACATAACATACCATAACATAACATTGTGAACTCTGCAGACTCCCAAGTATCCAACAAATCCCACTCCGTCGCCCAGGTCCTAAGGCCCTTCACCGTATTGGCGGAGAAAATGTACCCTTCAGTGGAGGGATTAATCTATACCACCCTACATCATGCACACAATTGAAGTCTCCCCCTACCATCAAGCTTGTTTTGGAGATTCCAGCCAATTTACCAGATAAATGTTCAAGGAAGGGGCGTTGCTCCCGGGTATGTGCATACACACAACACATTGTGATCTCCTTCCCATTCAACGTACCTGAGATTATCACAAACCTCCCATCTGTGTCAATTATTTTCCTAGTAAGGGAAAATGTAACCCCTGAGCGAATCCATATTAACACGCCTCTCGCAAAGGCTGAATAAGTGGTCGCAAACAGCTGTCCCCTCCACCTACGTCTGAGTCTGGTGACCTCTACCTCGGTAAGGTGTGTCTCTTGAAGGAGGACCACGTGTGCACCCCTGTGTCTGATATAATTCTGTATCTGATATCGCTTCAAGGAGGAACCCATATCCCTGATATTCCATGTTAAGAATCTATATTCCACAAGCCGTTCAGCATTGATAGCCATTATTATATATGATAACCTCTCGCCACCTCCCCCCCGCCCACCAGCGAGTGAAAGCTAGATCCTCTGGTGTACAACAACAATCCCAACCATAAAATTCCCCAACCCACGAGCGGTCTGACAATTTTGAGCTGCCCAAACTCACAGTAGTACTGCATAACAATTAACCACAACAGGTAGTTAAGGCACCAGGTTAGAGGCACCAGCGCCTACAGGGGAGCGTGGTCTTCTTGTTCAAAGTGTTCAATAGTGCAAGAAGCAGGTAGATTTCACAGCCTGAAGGGCCGTTCCAACCCCGCCCCAGAAGCGCACAACCAGAGGCCCACCCAGCCCTCCCCTAACATCACCATACCATGCAGTTATGAAAGAGAGACACATAACCAATCACATAAGTTCATCTGCCATTTTGGGGTTCACTACCGGCATGGAGCCACTCTCGACTGGGGAGCGATCTGACTCAAAGTTCTCAGTTCCATATTTTGCCTCTAAGTCTCTGTCCAGGGAAGTGTCTCTGTTACTCATCATGATGGACACAGCGTTTAGCGCTTCTGCTCTCTCCCGTGCTGTCCTAGAAGGACTCGGCCTAGTTGTAGTCTTACGTTTCTGACGTCTGTGCAGTAGTTTCCTCTGATGTGGCTGTTTGGGTCATCGCCCCATACTCAATTTAGAATTCCCTTCAATTCTGTAGGCCTCAACCCAGTCCCAGGCCAACCTGGGGTCTTTGCAAAAATGAGTTTTGCCATATAGCATTATTTTAAGTCTAGCTGTGAACATCAAGGCATACTGGATCCCCTAATCGCGTAGTGCCACTTCACTTCCAGAAAGGAAGTATGGTGTCTCTGGACTTCCATGGTGTAATCTGTAAATAAGGAGACTTTGTTGTTATCAACCATTTAGGGACCCGCTGTACGCGCTCTCTGCAACAGCAGGCCCCTGCCCCGGAAGTGAGGTAATCTGGCCACCACTGCACGCGGTGGCTTTCCAGGAGCCGTTGGCCTCACTGGCACCCGGTGTGCCCGCTCCAAGGTGTAGAATTAGGAGAGACACTCCGGCGCTACCACCGGACCATGTCTGCCCCTTCCACTCCTTCTGGAAGCCCAAGGACCCTCACATTATTTCTTCTGTTGCATCCTTCCACATCTTCTGCCCGCCTCTCTAAGGTTGCTACTCTAGTGGTCAAGTCCCGACCTGAGCAGCGAGGGCCTGATGCGCAGAAGTAAGCGTTCCCAAGGATTGTTCGGTTTGTTTTACCCTCTCTGAGAGCTTAGCGTGTTCAGCTCCCCAGGCCCACCGCCACTGTACTGATGTCTTGGTGCAGGGTCTCCTTTGTATTGGCGATAGCTTCTAGGATCTTAGCAAATTGTTGGTGAATGGGAATGTCTAGTTGGTCTCCTTCGCCATCAACCTCAACAGCGTCAGTTGCATTCTCTTCCAATTCCGGGGAACGGCCAGTCTGCTTCCCCCTAGGTTTCCCCATTTGCAGCTCTACTTGGACTCTTGTGGAGGAACGCAAGCGCTGCTCTCCAGGAGGGTTTGCCACCGTCCTCTGGCTCCACCACTCAATTATCCGACCAGGGTCACTAGGGCTCCGTGCCCTCACAGCCAGTCACCTCCTAAGTGTGTTTGCGCAAATACTGAGGCAGGGTAGGGAACAATCCTGTTGCAGAGAATATGCCCAGCACCCACAGTCCACTCCCAGCGAGCCAGGGACCCCAAGCAAAGGGACAATCTATCAGGTAGCAAAGGAGCAATCCCAGGCCAATGCCTGGTTAGAGATGTTACTGGACCATGGGTGTCCCAGTCTCAGCCCTCTGCCGCAGCTGACTAACACTCACGTGATTACAGCAATGGAACCTCAGAACACCGTCTCAGCTACCAAGAGGTCATCCAAGAGGTCATCCAGCCCCAGGTTCCGCCTCAAGAGGAGGAAAAAGGAATAACTGGAGGGGAGGGGGTCCCTGTAAAGTTACTGCCCCAGAAGATGTGAATCAAACAGCAGTCCCACCAGGTGGCTATTGGTCGCCCAGGGGGTCCAGGCATTCTCTTGCCTGTCCCCACTCACTGCGGCAAGCACCTCACTACCGGCGCAGGGGCGTGCGTGTCCACCTAACGTTCAGGGAGGCAGCACTCGTATGCGTCCTGTAAGGGCCCTCAAGCACCCTCCTTCTCAATGCCAGGGGACAATTGCAGGCCAAATACACTCAGCCCCACTATCACAGGCCAGATCACACAGCCAGCACCCTACCCCCTTGCAAGTGTGATCTTTAGCGTTCGCCCAGGCAGCACTCTGATCAGCACAGGAGCAGCTCCCTGATCCGCTTCTCAGCCGCACAGGCTGCCGCCTCTCACCGAGTCAGGCACCAGGAGGAGCAGTCAGCGATCTCAGCCCACCGTTCTTTTCTCAGCACATGGTCCCCGGGTCGTCTGCCGCGTCCAAGCAGTCTCCCGCTCCTCCAAGCGCATCAGCGGGGGCCTGTAGGGAGACAGGATGGCAGTCTTGTCTCTGCAACGCAGGCCGTCTCTCCTCGTTAAGCCATCATTACCACTACAGCGCTTCCAGGCCCCACCAACATTGCCACGGTCTCAGGTTGTAGTCCAGGGTCAAAGCGCCACCATGACCAGGGCACAGGGTCCCGCTGATGTAGCCCCCAGAAGAGCGCCTCCAGGCACGGGCGGATGCACCGTTACACAGGATTAATGATTAGGCTGATGCAGAGTGGTCGGCTCACGCGTCCGCCATCTTCGGTTGAAACCACACCCCCGTTATATGGTTTACTATTGATCAGTAGCCTGAAATCTATGACCTATTATTACTGATTTACTTGCATTTAGCATTTGTTTTCCCCCCTTAATGTAACTGTAATTGTAATTTAGGTTTATAAAGCACATTATCACCCAGAGGTCTCTAAGCGCTATTAGAGGGCGCACCTGAGCCAGAAGGAAAGGGCAGATGGCTTCTTAAAAAATGCCCCAAGCCTCTAAGAAAAGCAGCATCTTCAACTTCTTCCTAAACGGAAGAAGGTTTGCTTCCTTACGAAGGTTTGCCGGGAGGCTCTTCCACACCTGGGGGATTGACGTTGAGAACGCTCTCCCACCCACAGAGGACAGGTTGAAGTGGGGGCAAACCAATAAGCTGGCTTCTGATGACCGAAGCGCCCTCCTAAGGACGTAGTTGGTTAGGCGGTCCTTGATGTATCTTGGGGCTTGGCCATACAGGTTTTATGTGTGATGCAGAGACCATTGAACTTGATTCTCTGCCTGACCGGGTGCCAATGTAAGTTACGTAGTAGAGGCGTGGCATGTGCCTGTCTCGGTTTTTTAAAAATTAGTCTGGCTGTGTCATTCATGACAACCTGTAGTCTGGCCAGTAGTTGTTGTGGGATTCCAGCGTACAAAGAGTTACCATAGTCCAGGCGCGACAGTATCATGGCTGAGACCGCTCGTCTAAGAGTGGCCAAGGTGAGAAGTGGGGACAGTTTTTGCAGCTGTCTCAGCAGCCCAACGCAGGTTCCTACGACTGCTGACACCTGTTGAGTCAGACTCCACGGTACGATCCTCAGAATAGTGTTGATGTAGTATAAGGGGCCCACCTCCGGATCGCCCCAAATCTGGCTTGGTATAAACAACACAGACTTAGAGGGGATCAAGCGAGGGGCAGGAAAGGGAGGGGACTGCGGGGAGGGAGATCTGACGGAGACAAAATATGAAACACAGAGTAAGTTTTGCAATACTATAAACACCTTGCATATAGAAATGACCCGTCCTACCCAACCTACATTTCCCCTCACCTGAAAAGCAAAAAAGGTGAGCCCAGGCCAGAGAAGAGAGAAGAGGGCAGGGGTAAGGTTGCTTCTCACTCTATTTCAAGTCAAAAGACAAATGAACACAATGTTATTCCTATACATAAATGAATGTCAGAAGCACATCACATTTCCAATGTTTTGATGATAGAGCATACCATTATAGAGCTGTGAAGCATTCATTCAAAGGTCTCCGTGGGTACTTGCCCTCTAAACTCTCCTGTAAAATAAGCAAGGAAAAAGGCTAAAGTACAGATCCACTGGAATAATGAAAGTAATGTAACAGACAACAAGTATAGTTCCTAGAAAAGGCGTCCTCTGCACGAGACCACCGAAATTGGGTCTCTTCCAACAGAGACACTGACAAGATTCACTGACCTCAGTTTCAGAGCGTAGCCCGCTCTTGTAAGGCACTGAGCAACTAGGAAACGGACACGGACTTAGAGCGATTACGCAAAATAGGCGGTCGGTAATGTGGTGCAGGTGCACCCTTACCGCCTTGATAGTTATCATAGAAGGAAATCTGCCATGAATAACCGCTACTCCCAGGAACAAGATCCAGAATTATCGGCGCTGCCTCATCCGTCCGCCGCCATTAAATCTGAGCTTCGGGGTTAAAGTAGCCCACGTGAAGCGTGGCCCGCAATGCCTCTGGGATATGTAGTTCTGAACCTGACGTTCTTCTTCCGCACTCTGTGCTGCTGCACGGCAGTCAGTGATAGCCGACGAGTGGCATTCGTAACAGTACATCCCCCTTCCAACAGTCACTGACTGCCTGGCTTACCAGGTTGTGCCCGGTGGAACTTGGCCACCAGTCTAGGTGCGTGCACGGCCGTGGCAGGCTCCCAGGAGTCTTCATCGGGGCCGTAACCCTTCCATGAGACCAAGTACCACACTTTGCCACGCACCAATTTAGAGCCAAGGATCCCCTTGACCTCGTATTCCCTTTCATGCTGAACCCACACAGGAACTGGTGATTAATTAACTGGGCGAACAGAGGGTTTAAGCAGAGACACATGGAACACTGGATGTATGCGGAAATGGGCAGGCAATCGCAGCTTTACAGTTATAGGGTTGACCCGTTTAACCACCCGGTAGGGACCAATAAACTTGGGGTTAAACACGCTGTGCTTTCTAAACCTGATGTTTCTTGTGGACAACCAAACCCAATCCCCCTGCTGATACACCGGCCCAGGCCTACGATGTTTATCTGCCTGTGCGTTGTAGCAGATCTTAGCTTTAACCAGATTCCTTTGGGCATCCAGCAGGGTCTTACGCATAAGCAGTAACCTAGAGCGCAATTCGGGAAGTCTGGTCACGGTAGAAGGCAAGAGCAAAGGAGTGAATCAGGGATGGAAACCATAGCTACAGAAAAAGGGCGTATATTTGGTTGATGTATGGATGGCGTTATTATAGGTGATTTCTGCAGCCCACAACCAATCAACCCAAGCATCAGTCGTGGTATCGACAAAGCACCTCAAGTACTTTTTGAGGGTTTGGTTCAAGCGCTCGGTTTGGCCATCAGTGTGGGGATGGAAACTCGTAGAAAGAGACGAGGTAACCTGTAGCTTAGCACATCATGCTTTCCAAATCCCTGCGGTGAACTGAGCCCCCCTATCAGACACGATAACCCTCGGAAGGCCATGGAGTCTGACTTTGTGTGTAAGCAATAAATGTGCCAAAGAAGTAGAGGTGCGGGCCTGTTTGCATGCGATAAAATGACCCATCTTAGTCAGGTAGTCTATTACCACTATGATTGCTGTCTGTCCTTGGTCCTTAAGGAGCCCCACCACAAAATCCACGGAGATTCTCTCCCAAGGCAACACAGGAGTGGGCATGGTCTGGAGTAGGCCTCGTGGCTGTTGGTGGTCTGTTTTCATTTGCGCACAGATAGAACAGTTCTTTACCCATGAGAGCACGTCAGGACGTATCGAAGGTCACCAGAACTGTCTCAACATTGATTCCAGGGTCTTTGCGCTCCCCATATGGCGTGCACATGGTAGATCATGACACCAAACAAATGCCTGTTTCCTGAGTATATTGGATGTAAGGAGTACTTGTTTGCCTCTCATTGGAATGCCCTGACGTATTTTCCACTCCGGATGGCTCTTTAGCCATCGTTTCCGTTCAAAGGTTTGGATCCCGGTTTGGATCCCACGAAGGAAATCATCCGTTTGGATCATCCTGAGCACTTGGCTGGGCTCGATTATGGCTCTTTTGGGATTTTCATCCAGCAACACCCCATGTTCTTGGCGTGAGAGCACGTCCGCCTTCTTGTTGCCGGTTCCAGGACGAAAGGTGATTAGGAAATGAAATTCTGCAAAGAACAACATCCACCTCAGCTGCCTTGGGGTTAGGTGTCGGGCTGCACACATAAACTGCAGGTTGCGGTGGTCAGTGTATACTGTAACTTGATGTGCAGCCCCCATAAGCCAGTGTCTCCATTACCCAAAGGCATCTCTGATAGCCAACAGCTCTTTTTTGGCTATGGTGTAGTGCTGTTCCGCGGTGTTCAGTTTCCGGGACATAAAGGCAATGGGATGGAGATACCCCGTGATGTCATGACGTTGAGAGAGCACTGCTCCGATCCCAATTCCAGATGCTTCAGCCTCTACGATAAAACGCTTCTTTTAGCAGATCAAATGCATTTTGTACCTCCTCCGTCGAAACAAAAGGAGTATTCTTTTTGGTTAGCCGAGTAAGCGGAGCCACCAGATCTGAAAAATGTCCAATAAACCGTCTGTAGAAGTTCGCGAACCCCAAGAGGCTCTGGATGTCATTAACGTTCTTTGGACGAGGCCAATACAAGATAGCCTGGACCTTTCTTTCCACCATGATCTGACCTGAAAGGGTGAGCATCACTCCCAAGAATTCCACGGTAAGTACGTGGAATTCACATTTCGTAAGTTTGCAAAACAAGTGATGTTCCTGTAAAGCGTGCAGTACTCTCTTCACATGTGATAGGTGTTCTTCATCAGAGTTGGAGTAGATGAGAATGTCGTCTATACATACGACCACAAACAAATCCAGGAATTCTCTCAGTGCTTCATTTAGGAAGAATTGAAACGCCGCAGGGGCGGTACATAGCCCAAAGGGCATCACCAGGTACTCAAACAGCCCATACCGCGTCTTAAAGGCTGTTTTCCACTCATCCCCCTTGCGCATGCGTACAAGGTGGTAAACACCCCTTAGGTCTAGTTTGGTGTAAATACATGCTTGTCGTACCTGTTCCAATAATACAGGGATCAAGGGTAGCAGGTATTGATTCTTTATCGTGATTGCATTCAATGCCCTGAAGTCTATACAACACCTCAGTTCCCCATTAGCCTTAGGGATGAAGAAGAGGGGTGACGCTGCTGGGGACCTTGATGGGCGTATGTACCCTAATGCCAGACGTTTGTCCAGATAGACTTTCAGATGTTGATTTTCGGGTTGGGTGAGGGCATATATCCGTCCGCAAGGTACCACAGCTCCAGGGACTAGATCTATTCGACAGTCGTATTCCCTATGAGGAGGGAGTACTTCTGTTTAACTTCACTGAAGACATCGGTATAATCCTGGTACTGTTCAGGAAGAACCACCTCTGTTTCCGCAGCAGTGGCGACGTGATGCAACATGGCTAACACCGTCAAAGGCTGGATCGAATTCGAATTGCAGTGGTTTTGGCAATAACTTGACTGTAGCTGTAGAGTATGATCAGTCCAGTTGATCATGGGTTCATGTTTCTTTAGCCATGGCAGTCCCAGTATTACACTGCAATGCGGGGCTTGGATGATATTGAAAGAGAGTATCTCCCGATGATATCCATCGTAGATTACTTCATATTCCTGGGTGTGGTGGCTGATAGGACCGGATTCCAATTCTTGACCATCCACTGCAAACACCCTTTCTGGTATTTTCTTGCAGATCATAAGGACTCCCAGTCTTATGGCTTCCTTGTTGTCCATGAAACAGCCCGTAGCCCCGGAGTCCACCATGGCTCGGATGCGTTTGGTTTCTTGATTTATGGATAGTTCCATTGTAATAAAGAAATGCTCGGTGTTATGGAATTCTTTTGCATCAACAGAAGGGATGGATTTAGTGCTTGAGCTGTTCCCTTCAACCAAACTCAAGCATTGCAGTGTTCCGCCCACTTATCCGCTGCTACGATAGCCAATTGGCCTGGACGAAACCGCCTTGTCTTTGGCTTAACCAGACATTCCGGTAGAAAATGGCCCTTTTTCCACAATATAAACATAGGCCTTGTTTTCTTCTATGATCCCTCTCGCATAATGTGAGAGAGGCCCGGACTGTTCCTGCTTCCATGGGTTCAGTTCTTATGTCTGTTTTTTCTGATGTAGACCCTCGATCGTTGAAAGAGAAGAACGGTCTTACCTTTCTTTTGTGATCTCCCTTCCTTTCTCTGATCCTGTGATCCAAGCGGAGGGTCAGGTCAATGAGGGCTAAGCATGTTTGAGGCTGAGGGTCAACCTGCGCCAGAACATCTTTCAATTCGTCGGTGCGGCCTTGATATAACATCACAGACTGCTTTGCTTCAGGCCAGTCAGTTTCTGCAACAAGCCGCCGGAAATGATTCAAATATGTAACCAGATCTGCAGACCCTTGCTTGAGTTCGAGCAAATCCTTGTCGGCTGAAAATGTTTCTGCCCGATGATCAAAGGTTTTCTCAAAAGCCATACGGAAGAAATCCCAATCATATAACAGGGCGTCACCTCCCCTGACTATAGGAACAGCCCACTGTGCTGCTTCACCACCCAGATAAGAAATCATGAAAGCCACTCGGGCCTGATTCGTTAAAAAAGAGTTTGGGCTTACACGTGAAGTGGAGCAAGACTTGTGTCATAAATACTTGAACTTTCTTCTTATCCCCATGGAATCTCTCAGACGGGGCTAAAGGTACTTGGACAGGCATCTCTACCACCACTGATGCTAGGGGGGATTACCTACAGTAAACGGGTTCCTTTGTAACAAATCGACCCGAGTCTGCAAAACAGCGGTTTCTTGGCGGGAGGACGCTAACTCAGGCTGTACCAATACCAAGGCCGCCAGTACATCATCCAGAGTGGCCATCCTTAAGATCAACACAATCGGGAAGAAATATATTTCGTGGGCCGATAATTCTGTCAGACTCCACGGTACGATCCTCAGAATAGTGTTGATGTAGTATAAGGGGCCCACCTCCGGATCGCCCCAAATCTGGCTTGGTATAAACAACACAGACTTAAAGGGGATCAAGCGAGGGGCAGGAAAGGGAGGGGACTGCGGGGAGGGAGATCTGACGGAGACAAAATATGAAACCCAGAGTAAGTTTTGCAATACTATAAACACCTGGCATATAGAAATGACCCATCCTACCCAACCTATACTTCCCCTCACCTGAAAAGCAAAAAAGGTGAGCCCAGGCCAGAGAAGAGAGAAGAGGGCAGAGGTAAGGTCACTTCTCACTCTATTTCAAGTCAAAAGACAAATGAACACAATGTTATTCCTATACATAAATGAATGTCAGAAGCACATCACATTTCCAATGTTTTGATGATAGAGCATACCATTATAGAGCTGTGAAGTATTCATTCAAAGGTCTCCGTGGGTACTTGCCCTCTATACTCTCCTGTAAAATAAGCAAGGAAAAAGACTAAAGTACAGATCCACTGGAATAATGAAAGTAATGTTCAAAACCCAACTGTAAGCCTCCTAGTTGAATTCACTAGGTAGTCAGTAAGGCAAATGAGTTAGTTGGTAATCAAGGCACTATGACCTCTTTGAATACAAACTGGTAATTCCCCACCTCGTATGCAAACAAAACAAAGGAGCCCCTCTGCAAGTGATCACGGGTAGCGATCACAGCCAACAGAGAAGCAATATCAAACAGACAACAAGTATAGTTCCTAGAAAAGGCGTCCTCTGCACGAGACCACCGAAATTGGGTCTCTTCCAACAGAGACACTGACAAGATTCACTGACCTCAGTTTCAGAGCGTAGCCCGCTCTTGTAAGGCACTGAGCAACTAGGAAACGTACACAGACTTAGAGCGATTACGAAAAATAGGCGGTCGGTAATGTGGTGCAGGTGCACCCTTACCGCCTTGATAGTTAGCATTGTTGTGAATCTATCTAGGACCCTAATTAGATATCCCCGATTCATGCCCTTCTGCGGTTATAACAAAACATACCCTTTTAAAGGCATAAGAATCATGTCCATATTCAGGCATAGCCCATGCAGTCCAAATACGGCAAGGCTACTTCCATAGACTCCAAGAAAGCACAACGTGTTCTTTAAACAAACCAAGCCTCCAGCAGGCCCGGAATTCCCCCTGCTTTTGTTTTGATTTGCACAAGAACTCCTGGAGTCCAGAAAGAACTGTTAGTTCTTGGTGACGTCTTATGTCCAACCTTACGTCAAACACGGCACCTTTCAGGTATAAATATACCAACGTTGCCTTAAGCAAACACACTGTGGTGGTTTGGAGCAGAGCGGCTATCTACTTACCCGACGCCCAGCTGATGCGAGAGCCGAAGGAAGCCGACCTTCCCTTGATGCACTGAGAGAGACGCTGTCTTTTCTCTTGCCGAGAAATCCAGCTCCGGTGTTTCCAGTCACCCTTGCGGGTTGCTGGGAGATCGAGTCCTGAGACACGAGATACAAGACCTCCTTCATTCTATAACCAAGGTACGGAGCTGACTAAACCCTTAAGAGAACTCTTGATTCAGATTCTTGGCAAAAAAACAACTTAACCACTTCCATGCTAATGACAAGGTCAGCTCGTCATGCATGAACAATGGGAAATGTCAAAGCCCAGCACCCAGCGGAAATTGCCTTAGCAGGCAAGGTGTTAACTTAAACTGCAACTTACTTACTCCTTCCCACGTATTAGGCTTAGGTCAGGTACACCGGGGTATGCGTATATTAGAAGCACCAGTTGAGTACGTTAGTCAATGTTTTTATGTATGTATATATTTTATCTGTTTTAAAGTATCATATGGCTAAGAAACCATATCAATGCTTTTACAGTATTATTTCATAATACTCCTTTTACTGTGCGCACTTTACTTCATGATAAGTATTGCAACTGTGGCAATTCATTTCTCTTGCATGAGAAAGAAGACTGCTCAATAAATAACACCTTTTATTGAAAACGCCCGTCTCTCTATTTCTTTGCACTCTGGTGAAACTAAGTATGCACGATTGACTGAGTAAAATAGTTGTCTATTGTTTTCACACAACTCTAGAGATACACTCTTTATTCTGAGGGAGCAAAGTTGCCATGTTTATGCGGTTGTCAGAAGCTAATCCCTTCTTGTCTATTCAGGGAAGTTAAACACCTCCTTGTTTACTCGAGAAAGTTTCTAGTGACCTCTGAGCTAGCTGGCAAACCTAATTAAGTCTAACATAGTCAGTAGAGACCTAGATGACCTCAGTCCTACGTCTAAACTGCTGTTTATGTTATTGCAATGCGCAGAGCATATTGGGAATATAGGAACAACACTACAGCATAGAAGGAGATCTGCCACGAATAACCGCTACTACCAGGAACAAGATCTAGAATTATCGGCGCTGCCTCCTCCGTCCGCCGCCATTAAATCTGGGCTTCGGGGTTGACGCAGCCCACGTGAAGCGTGGCCCGCAATGCCTCTGGGATATGTAGTTCTGAACCAGACGTTCTTCTTCCACACTCTGTGCTGCTGCACGGCAGTCAGTGATAACCGGCGAGTGGCGTTCGTAACATGTTGTGCCATGGATAGCTTGGCATTGATTTTGATGCCCAAGCTTTTCACGTCCACAGCTGGTTCTGGGAAAGGCCCAAGTTCGTTTGGCCCGAAGAGGTCATTCCATGGGTTGGAGGCTGTGGTGACTGCCAATACCTCTGTTTTATCGGGGTTTATCTATAGAGAGTTCTCCGCCAGCCAGTTGACAGTAAATATTGGAATGTTTTGCAATGTTTAGGTGAGCTGATGGTGAACAGTCAATCTGGACAATGATTTGGGTATCGTCAGCATAGTTAAAAATCTGACACTCCATCTGATTCAGTGCGGAGATCAGGGGCTGTAGATAAGCGTTGAAAAGAAGGGGCGAAAGTGCTGAGCCCTGAGGTACTCTGCATGAAAGGTTGGCCGGATCGGACACCAGGTCAGCTAGCTGGACTCTCTGCGAACCGTATTTAAGAAAAGAGGTGAGCCAGGCAAAAGCCGTGCCCTGGATTCCCAGATCCGTAATCTGCGACATTAGTTGGTCATAATTGACCGCGTCAAATGCCGCGGATAGATATAACAATACCAGGGCACATGGCCTTTTATTAACGGCCCTGAGTCTCAGATCATCCAGCACGGAAAGCATGACTGTGCTGTGGTGGGCCCTGAAGCCGGCCTGAATAGATCCTAGGAGGTGATTGTCTTCAAGATGGCGGGAGAGGGATTGTAGAACGTGCTGTTCAAGTATTTTGACCCGAAATAGCAGCTTTGAGATTGGCCTAAAATTTTTCAGATTCGTGGTGTCAGAGCCCGGTTTTTTTAAGAGCAGGATAACACGGGCCTCCTTGAAACTTACCGGGACAAGCCCTGATTCCAGGGACTGATTAAGGAGAGAGAGCCTTCATCATCAATTCCCAGAAAGGCCATTTTGAAAATCTTAGGTGGACAGGTATCTGCTGGTGAACCTGATTTCACCCGGCAAGTGAGCATGGTCAGGGACTCCTTAGTGAGTAGTGCTTGGGTGGTTAGGGGATTAGCGAAAGTCGGGGTGGGACGGTAGGGCCTGTAAGACAGGGAAGTGTCCGAATGCGAAGAATTTCCGTCAAAAGGTCCTTTATTTTCCCCGAGAAGAAGGACTGGAATTTATGACAGTCTTCTGGGCAACAGGAGGGTTTTTGCCCCTTGTCCTTTCTTAATTCATTCAGGACCCTGAAGGTTTCTTTCTGGGGATTGATGGCCGCAGCAATCTTAGTCTCGTAAAATTCAGCCTTTCGTAATATGATGGCCTTCTTGTTGAAGGCGAACATTGATACATAGGCTGTCTTGGCGCTGGGTTCGTAAGCTTTGCGCCAGGCTCTCTCGCACTGGTGAAGTGCTTGTTTCATTTCCCTAAGTGCCTAGTTGAACCAAGGTGCCCCTTTCCCCTTGTTCATGATTCTGACCCTGCGGGTTGGTGCCACAACATCTATGGCGTCCTTGAGCCGTCGTGAAAGGGTGACACTATCAGCTTCTAAATTTCCCTTCAATGTCAGTGATGGGTCAGAGTGGAGTAGGGTGGCTACTAAATCATCTGCATTAATCTTGTTCCAGCTCCGCAGTACTTTCCACTCTGGCTGAGCCTTTGCCGCTCCCTTGGAGGGAAGAGTGGACCCTGGATTAGATGATGGTCCGACCAGGAGCAAGGGGAGATGACAATGGGGCTGGACAGCGGGTGAGACGACCAAACCAGATCTAGTGTGTGGCCCTTCTCATGCGTCTGACCCACCACCATTTGGCATAGTTCTGGATAGATTAGGATCTCTTCCAGCTGCTTTGCCTGGCTGTCTCTTGAGGTGTTCTCCCAGTAGAAATTAAAATACCCCATCACCACCACTCCTTGATAGCGAGAGCGGAGATGGTGGACTAATTCCAGGAAGGGTTCCATGAACTCAGGCGGCGTGCGTGGTGGGCGGTAGACAATTAGTATTATTAAAACAGTCTGTTGGGGAACAAAACTTAACCCCCAGCACATTAGCACCCTCAATGCCTTCTGCGCAGAGTTTTTCTGTCTTAAGTGAGCAGTTGTAGAGGATGGCAACTCCTCCACCTTTTGAGCTACTAGATCTGTTGTGGTAGATGGCTGCGAAATTTGGAGGAAGCGCAGCTACCAGGTCTGGGGTTGAGGACTCTTCCAGCCATGTTTCCGTGATACCTAGAATGTCCAGGTTGTCGTCTTGGAGGAGCGTAAAGACTTAGAGGCTGTGCTTCTGTAATGAGCGGGTGTTGAGCAAGGCAAAGCTATACCCTTGCGAACTCGCCAGCCTTGCCGGCCGAGGGGGATGTGTGATGTAGTTTACACTCGTGTTGCTTGCTTGTGGTTTCAGCAGCCCTTCCCTCCTGAGCTTGGCTGTTAGTGTGCTATGCTGCGGTGGCCCGCCTTGGTTTAAGCACAGGAGATCCTGCATGGAGTATATACGGCGGGGACCAGGGGTCCTGGTCCCTGGACCTGGCCGGGCGGGACGGGCGCAGACGGGCTTGCCTTAAGTGCGCCTTCGGCACGCCTGCAGCGCGCCCGCTCAGGCATTGGTTATATGCTGGTGACTCCTCCCACCCATCACTCAGCCCTGCTGTGCAGCAGCTGCCTGTTCCGAGCACTAGACCGTGACACTGCCAGGAAGTGCAGAAAGCGGAAGCGAGGGGGTGCTGGGAGCGAGTTGCAGGGATTTCAGGTGCAAATTACACAGATTTACAGGTAACAATTTAAAAAAAACTTTCAAACGACAGCAATAAAAAATGAGCAGTGTTTCCTTGATTAAAATCTAAGCGGTGTTTTCAAGCAGCACACCGTGAGTCTAGGTAAGGCCCTCTAATCTGTAATTTTCTCTACAGCTAGCAACTCTCATTGTTTTTCGTAGGGGTCCCCTTTTTTAAAAAACAGAACCACAATCCTTGTCAGGGTGAAGCACAAGCCAACTCTATATTAACCTGTGTTCAACCCTATGGTAGCTTGGCACAGAGCAGTCAGGCTTAACATAGCGGAAATGTGTAAAGTATTTGTGCAATACTTCAACCAGTAACCAAGTGAAAACACCAAACAAAAAGAACCCCACACTACGTCAGAAATATAAAGTGATTTTTAATAAAGAAAACAAGACCAAATGACAGTAGACTCAGAGATATGAAGTTTTAAAGATTTCAGTGCAAATAGCCCCAAAAATCACAAGTCACCAACTGTGGGTATCTAGTCGCACCAGGCTGGAGAAAAAATCACAAGTTCAGGCAGACCATGACAGTGCACTGGCTGGCTACAGGGACCCAGTTAGACCAGCTTGAACACAGCATTTTAAATCCTGGTTTGCAGAGCATTGCAAAGATCCACATGGAATATGCATCACACAGCCAGGTGATGCGTAGGGTCCGACGTGACAGCAAGGCTGTGATGCAAGGTCCTGCGTCATCTTTGAGGATCCCGTCAATTAGGGCTTGTAATACAAAGTCCAACGTTGAGGAGACATTGTGCAATCGAGGCGATGTATCAGCTGCTATACTGAGTCCATCAAAGTCTTCAAGGCTGCCATCGATGAAGGATGTGTGGGACTGCGCTGAGAATGCATCGCTCAGTGGCGTTTATGAAGAATTTGTAGGCTGTGAATGCAATTCAGGTCTTTGCAACAGATCCAATCCACTAAGCAGCAGTGATGCAGTGGTTCTGCTCAGATTTGCACCGCGAAGCAGAGGATATTTGTTGGTACCGCTGGGTCCAAGAGGCTGGCAAAGCACCTTAAACCCACTTCCGAGGGTCCACTACAGGGGTGGCACCACTTGACCAGGTGGACTTCCAGATGGCAGAGTCCAGGTGCAGTGGGTGAAGAATGTTGGAGCATTCTGTCCCTGAGGCCCAAGTCAGGGGCCCAACCATCTAGCCAGTAGAGTCACTCTGGGGTCCTGGGTTTAAGAGCTATAGGTCCAGCCTTTCTCACCCAGGCAAGAGGGCAGCAGGTCACACAGCAAGGCAGCAGTCCTTCAGAATGGCACTCTTTTCAGAAGCACAGCATTCCTTCTTTCTGGCTTAGTATCCACAGGTCCAGAAGTGCACTGAAGATCCGGAGTCTGAGGTTCAATATTTATACTTAGTTGTGCCTCTGAAGTGGGGAGAAACTTCTAGAGGCTTGCTTTTGAAGTGCAGAGGCGCCTTGCCTAACTGGCCGTGGCCCCAGACTAACAACAGTGGGTATGAAGCCCTTTGTGTGGAGACAGGACAGTATCTATTCAAGTGTAAGTAGGGCTGTGCCAAGTTCCTCCCTCCCATCCTGCCAGTGATGGCCCATCCAGGTGCATCCAAGCTCCCCATTTTGTGTGGCTGTCTAGGAGAAATACACAAAGCCCAACTGTTAACCACACCCAGTTATTTGACCTAAAGACAGGATGCAGGCTCCAAATGGCTAAGGCAGGAAAATGCCAACCTTTTAGAAGTAGTATTTTCAAAATTGCAATTTAATATCCGACTTCACCATAAGTTAGGATTTTTCATTACAATTCCAAAAGCTCCAAACATGAACTGGGTTCCTGCTCACATTTGGAAATGACAGCTTAATAAATGTAATAAGGTAACTCCAACGTTATTTTTTGTGAGATGTAGGCCTAGAAGTTGTGAAAAATGAATTTAAGAGTTTTTCACTACCAGGACATGTAAAACTTAAAAACACATGTGCTACTTTTTAAGAACATTTCATCCTACCCTCTGGGCTGTCAATGGCCTACCCTAGGGGTAACATATGAATTAAAAAGGAAGGTGTGGCACTGGGAAAAGGTTTGTTTTGCCAGGTATAAATGGAAGTTAAAAACTGCACCCACAGGCTGCAATGGCAGGCCTGAAACATGTGTACAGTGCTACCTAAGTGGGTGTCGAAACAAGTGCTGCAGGCCCACTAGAAGCCCCAGGCACAGGTATTGCTATTTTACTATTTTACTAGGGATTTATAAATACATTAACTTGTGCTAATTGGGTATATGCAAATTCTAACATGTTTTAATGAGAGAGCACAGCACAGAAGTGCAGAGAATACTAAAGCCAGCAAAAACTAAGTCAGAAAACAGTAGGATTAATGGCAAATATTTAGGGGAAAACCACACCAAGGATGCCAGGTCTAACAAATGACTATTACATTTTTATAATATAAGATGTTTAACACTTTTTTCATTAAGGAGCAGAAAACACAGAGATGTACACAAGATACCTTTGTAATCTAGATTATTTGTACAAGTCCTGAAACAGGCCTCTAGTGATGGAATGTCACAGCGTCTTTGTGTCTTCACTCTTTCCCTACCTCATTCCCCCGTTGTTTCTGCGTAGAACCCTAGTACCCTCCCTTAGAGAGTATATATATTTTGCACTCCTGGGACATCTGTTTAGAAAGGTTTGTGGGACCATCCTCAGAATTCAACTTGTCTCATTGCTCAGCGGGGCTGTAGCATTCACGACACCATCAACACTATGCTGGGTTCACCGTGTCTCCAGCCGATATCCTCCATTACTTTCAAAACTTTAGGCTTGTTTGCTGAGTGGCGTTATCATGGTCCCAGCTTGACAACACAGGCCCCCTCCTTTACCACATTGCGGAGAGGCAGCACAAGCAGCACAGAAACTACAGTAGCTCATTACCATTGGTACACTCAGGCTGTACTTGAGTGCTCAGTCCTCTGGTATATACCAAGCATTGCACCAGTCCTCGTGCTTGCAAGGACGCATGTGACGTCAGGTCATTAAGGATGGGTGGCACACTACAGACAGGAAAAACAATGTCTATTGTCCTGCAGATGCCATAGCTGTTAAGCCACGTACGGATCACAAATTTGATAAAAATTCAGATAGCTATAAAAACTGTACTTAGTCCTACATATTAAAAATATGGGCCAGATGTAGGAACCCTAATACTGGTCAGTAACGGCCGAAATTACGGAATTAGGCGTTTTGGATGTAGGTGGCTACATTTCAGATTCGGTAATTTACCGAATCGGTATTTAAGAATTCGGTACATTACCGAATTCTTAAATACCGATGCGGTAAATTACCGAATCTGCAAATGTAGGAAGCACTCAAGTGAGTGCTTTTCACCTGTAAGGATTCGTTATTTACCACCAACTACCATTTGGTGGTAAATAACAAAAATAGTTAAAAAAGCAATTATGTGCTTTTTTAACAGTGCCATGTGGCAGACATACATGCCCTTAGGGCATGTATTATTATTATTATTATTATGTTATGTTATGTTATTATAAGCTTGTAGAGCGCTGTATCACCCTGGGGTATCTAAGCGCTATCAGCGGATACACAACATCAGTAGGTAAAAGAGCAGATCACAGGAGCCCCCACGCCTCCACAAAAAGCACTGTCTTCAGCTTTTTCCTGAACAAAAATAGGTTTGTTTCCTTCCTAAGTTCGGCCGGAAGAAGGTTCCATGCAGGAGGCACAGTGCTAGAAAAGGCTCGGCCACCCTTAGATGTGAGATTGTACCGAGGACAGAGAAGATTACATGCCTCCGCCGATCGGAGGGACCTAGTAGGTAGGTACCTAGGAAGCCGATCTTTAATGTATTTGGGGGCAGAGCCGTAAACCGCTTTGTGTGCGATACAAAGGCTTTTAAATTTAGTTCTTTGGGCGATGGGTAACCAATGTAAGCTGCAAAGGAGGGTCGTAGCATGAGTGTAATGATTCTGCCTACAAGAATAGTGTAGGGCCCCACTGTTTCAGCCCACATGTCTTTTAGCTGCATCATTGGCTTAAAATGACGAATGAAAGGCTTGTCGTCATCTTATCTCTCTCCCCTCTGATCGTTGCTAGTAGGGCTGAGTTACATCACTTGTCTGAGTTTGTCCATTCTGATTACCACGTGCCCCTACTTGGGACCTAGTCCCGATAAACATGACCATACCATATTGATCCCAGCTATATGTATGGATCACTGTGCCTAGGTAATCTCTTTGTGTCCAACAGCGTTAGGTATCAGGTATGCCTCGCTATATGTACCAGCGGCTAGCTTTAGCCGCAGTGACCCGCGTGTCAAGTTCCTTTCTGGACGCTGGAGCAGGCGATAGTCACTGAAAGCTAGCACTTTCACATTTTCTAATATATATGAGACTACCAGTATGGAATTCCGTAGTTCACTCTCCCCGTGGGATCCTGGTCGTGTTGTGTTTACATTTACCCTGGACCCGCGTTACCATGACCACCTAACGCTGGTTTGGCCAATAAACGCACACGACCTACATTGCAACAGCCTATGAGATTAAGGGCTCGTCCAACTCTGCACTATGCTCATAGGTCTGCTAGTCGCCCCATGTGACCTGGCGACCAATAGGAGCGCGGCTTATATACATCTGCCACTCCGCCTCTCGTTACCTCCCCAGTCGGCCAGGACGCCGGCACGGAGTACCGACGGAGAGGTAGGTGAAGCCTGTCGCTGTCTTACGCGCTCGGCTGCATTCTTTTAAACTCACGTTATTTAACTCTCAAACAGAGCTCAGGCCTCGCGCTTGCCGCTCTTATTTACGCCGAGTCGCGTTTTTCTACAAACGGCAGCAGGCTTTAGATAGAGTCCTGGCTCCGTAAATGATGCATATTCATTTTGTAAAGATACAGATACCACTTTTTGTCGGCCATTGTTTATAGGAAGTGCTCATTTCTTGTTGTGTGTGTTGTGTTTTTTTACGTGTTCTTTACATGTTTTATAGAGCGGTGCTTCATCTTCCCCTGAGCCGCTGCCAGGTGGGGTGAGGTCAGTCAACCTTACAGATCTAGGTAAGGACTGTGACATATTCGGCTTATGAAATTGTCTTTCCGAATAAATTATAAATCAGGCCATATTAGTATTAAGTGCCTATATGCCAACACTGTTAGTGTGATGCAACGTTTGATCCACATAAAATGGACCTTCTGGTCAGCCCATTTAATGATGTGAGCTATACCTAACCCATTTTTTCTCCTCAGTGATCAACACAGACTGTAAGGGCATCGGGAGTGCTCAGGTGACTTTTTTGCACTTGCACTGTTACCCTGGTGTCACCTTTCACTTAATTTTTTAACATTCACTTGGTGCAGTAGTTTTTATCTTTATTGGTCCTGATGAATGCAAGGGAACAACAGTCCCAGTATTGCAGAAACTAGTTGACCTATCCTGACCTAGAGCAGTCTACCTTATGAGAAGGCCTTAGGTTGTTTTGTTTTTATACTTTTGGTATGTTAGGCAAACACTGAATAAACTTCTTTTCAAGTGCCTATTCAAACCAATTTTAAATACACTCTTTATTGGTTTTCTTCACTTTATCACTTTTTCTAGCACTGCACACCCCAGTCCCATATCTGGGGCCACTTACCAACATCGAGTGGTCTACCACACTGTCACTGCCATTTTCCTTTGAGGAACCCCCTTACCACCGGGTTGACCTCTTAGTGTGGCACCGAGCTTCTCAGACGGGTGGTACGGATAAAATCCCAAATGATGAAGGGCGGATCCGTATGGTGACTGATGGGTATTTTCCTCATCTTGTTGAGAATTCTCTGTGTTGTATCACTTTGGTTTGCAGGGATAGGTTGGCTCTCTGTTCCTAGTGGGCACACCCCTTGAGACCCTCTGGTACCTTTTGTTGTTTACGTAGCATGAGTGTGCCTGGGTTTTTTAAAAATGAGCCTTGCCGCGTCATTCATCACGACCTGTAGGCGAGCCAGAAGGTAATTAGGGAGCCCATAGTAGAGGGAGTTGCCATAGTCCAGCCGAGCTAGAACTAAGGCGGAGACAGCCAGCCTCAAAGTGGAAGAGGATAGAAATGAGGAGAGTTTCCTCAGCTGGCGGATCAGACTCACACAGATGCCAACCACTGATGATACCTGCTGAGTCATAGATAGTCGGGCATCAATTTTGATGCCGAGACTTTTGACTGCTGGCACTGGGGCTGGAGGTGGCCCCAGTTCAGCCGGCCAGAACTGATCGCACCAAGGGTTGGCCGCTGTAGTGATTGCCAGGACTTCAGTTTTTTCTGGGTTTATTTTTAAGGAGTTGTTCGACATCCAGCTAGTTATGAATTTGAGAGTGTTCTGCATTCTCAAATGAGCCTGAGCATTGTTGTCAATCTGAAACAAGATTTGTGTGTCATCTGCGTAATTGTAGACTCTACAGTCCATCCTGTTCAGTGATGCGATCAGTGGTTGCAGATATATGTTAAAAAGTAAGGGTGACAGGGCCGAACCCTGGGGCATGCCGCAAGTCAGTTTTACTGATTTGGAAACAAACTCAGCGAGCTGTACTCGTTGCGACCTGTCTTCAAGGAAGGATGTCAGCCAGGCGAGGGCTGTGCCCTGAATCCCTAGGTCCTGTATCTGCGTTAAAAGTTGGCAATGATTGACAGTATCAAATGCCGCGGATATGTCCAAAAGGATCAGGGCACTAGGTTTCTTATTGTCCGCCTTACGTCTCAGGTCATCCAGCACGGATAGCATCACCAATTCCGTGCTGTGGTGAGCTCTGAAACCCGCCTGGTTAGGCTCCAAGAGGTGGTTACTTTCCAGGAAGTGGGTGAGAGTATGTAGAACATGCTGCTCCAGGATCTTTACAAGAAAGGGAAGCTGGGAGATAGGCCTGAAGTTCTTTAAGTTTTTTGGGTCCGCTCCAGCTTTCTTAAGTAGCGGAACCACCCTTGCCTCCTTAAAATTAGCGGGCACCAGTCCCTGCTTTATAGAGTGATTTAGCAGCGTAAGGACATTGTCTTCCAATCCCGGCCAGCCTAACTTGAAAATCTGAGGAGGACAGGGATCGGCAGGGGAACCTGATTTCACCCGGTTCAGTATAGTCACTAAGCCCTCCTTTGTTAAAGCTGGCAGAACTGATAGCTTTTGCGTGTTGAGACTGGTGAGGGGAGGGAGGGGGTCTATAGGACACATGGGGATTGGACTCTGATTGATTTCTAAGGCCAGGTTCTTAATTTTATTCAAGAAGAAGTCCTGAAAGTCCGGACAATCTTTGGAGTCAAAAAGAGGTTTTGGCTCTTTGATAGTGCGTAGATCATTCAGGACTTTGAAAACCTCTTTCTGGGGGTTAGTAGCCGTTGATATAGCTGTTTCATAGAATTCGGCTTTCCTTAAATGAATGGCTTTTTTATAGAGTGCAAGCTGCAATGTGTAGGCTTCATGTTCAGTGAGTGCGCGTGACTTCCGCCAGGCTCTTTCACGTTGACGCAAAACCTGCTTTTGCAACCTGAGGTCTTTGTTGAACCATCCTGCGGATTTGCCCTTGTCTCTCATTCTGATTTTACGAGCTGGAGCAACAGCCTCAATCGCTTCTTTGAGGGAGGCCTGCACGACGGTGCTCACAATATTCACATCGTCATTTAGTGACAAGGGAGGTATGGTATGTGAAAGGGCAGCAATTAGGTCATCAGCTTTGACCTGCTTCCAGCTCCGGAGGAATTTCCACTGAGATCTTACTTCTTGTTGTCCTCGCAAGAGGGGAAAATGGCCTTCGATCAGATAATGATCCGACCAGGGACAAGGGGAAATCATCGGGGGAGCTAGAAGAGGGCGGGAGGACCAAATCAGGTCCAACGTATGGCCCTTCTGATGGGTTGGTTCCTCTACTACCTGTGTGAGTCCTAAATACATAAGGACTTCATCAAGTTGATTCGCCTGATTATTCCTTGGAGTGGTTTCCCAGTGGAAATTGAAATCCCCTAGTATCACCAACCCCTCATAGCGAGTGCGGAGGTCCTGGACCGTCTACAAAAATGGTTCCAGGAACTTAACGGTTGTATTTGGAGGGCGGTAGACTAACAAGAAGGTTACACAGTCCGTGGGGGAGCAAAATTTCACTCCCAGGACGTCTACCCTTCAATGCACTCAGAATGTACAGTTTCCGTCTTTAAGATATCGTTGAAGAGGAAAGCTACCCCGCCCCCCACGGCATTATTTGGCCGATTAGCATAGATGGCAGAGAAGTTAGGAGGGAGGGCAGCCACTAAGTCTGGGGTAGAGAAATCATTAAGCCAGGTTTCGGTAATATATAGGATATCAATAGTGTCTTCCTGTAGGAGGGAGAAGACTTCAAGACAATGCTTCTGGAGGGATCGGGTGTTAAGCAGTGAGAACTTACAACCCTGCCTGCGGGTCTGTATCGGCACAGTATCTTGAAGAGATTATAATTAAACTTGTAAAGCGCAACAGCTACCCGTAGGTTTCCCGGAGCTAAATTGAAAAGAGTGAGGGGGGAGTCAGAAAAGGGCTATTAGATGTTAAATAGCCAGGTTTTCACCTGCCTGCGGAACCTAAGATAATTAGGTTCAGTACGTATCTGAAGGGGAAGAGAATTCCAGAGCGGGGGGCAAGCCAAGCAAATGAGCGGCCAACCATTCTGGCTTTTTTGATTCTGGGAACAGAATGTAAATATTGATTAGAGGAACGTAAATTACGAGGAGGATGATATAGCTGTGCCAGAGGATTTAGGTAAGAGGGGGCTAGACCAGAGTTAATTTTATGGATGATACAGAGGGCCTTGAATTTTGTACGGTTTTCAATTCGGAGCCAGTGCAAAGAGCGTATGGCATTAGAAGTAGGGGATGTGTAAGGTAATTTGCAGAGAAGTCGTGCTGCCATATTCTGGACTGTCTGCAACTTACCCGTCACCTCTTTACTGGCTCCCAGAAGAAGGATGTTCCCGTAGTCCATTCTAGAAGTAATAAGAGCCTGGACCAGAGTCTTCTGAGTGTCCAGGGGAAGCATCCAAATAATTTTTCGCAACCACTTGATGATGGTAATACAAGTGGATGATGTTTTAACCACATGATTCTTCATGGATAATTGGTTGTCAAAAGTGACACCAAGGTTGCGAGCTGTTTTGGATGGAATAGGCAAAGGGCCCATTTGGGAGGGCCATTGCCGGGGCCCCCATAAGGTGGTGTTATGACTGAACAAAAGAACCTCAGTTTTACTCCCATTTAGTTGAAGTTTGTTATCCAACATCCAGGCTGCGATGTTACTCAGTCCTGTACAGAGGGAGGAGGAATCGGAGGGGAAGTCAGAGGAAAGGGAATAGATGACCTGGGTATCATCAGCGTACGAGTAAATAGTGAGCCCAGCTTGCTCTGCAATAGTAGCCAAGGGTCTAATGTACAAATTGAAAAGCAAGGGGCTCAAGATGGAACCCTGCGGTACACCGTACTCTGATGTGCCACATGTGCACCCATGCACTATTCAGGGGTGCAACAGGGTGTCAATGTGCCACCCTGCCACCCTTGTAGGCCTTCCCCCCTTACCGATTCGGTATTTACCGAATCGGTATTCCCCATTCATTCCTATGAGCCTGGAGGCCCATAGGAATGAATGGGGAATACCGATTCAGTAAATACCGAATCGGTATTTACAGAATTTTACAGATTCTGTAAAAATGACCGAATTAATACCTACATACCATTTACCCATTCTAAAATACCGAATTGGTCAAATTCGGTATTTTAGAATCAGTAAATGGTATTTACCTACATCGGGCCCTATATGTTTTAAGTATATCTACCTGTGACCATGCTGAGGGTTGCGTAAATAGATATTCCCAACAAGAAAAAAGACTTGCACAGAAAGATGAATTAAGCATTTTATTTATAGAGACTAGGTTTAAATTGTGAGTAATGAAGGAGACTGAAGGCTGTCCCTGGCTAACGATTCATCAGTTGACTAATGAAAGGAATACTCCTTTTATGTATTTTCCTATTTTTTTGGTGGAGAGAAGGACTTCGACTAAGGTTCAGTACAGGCTTCTGCAATATAGCTTTGCACAATACCTCTTGGGTTCCTGATCGATTCATTGTTGTCTGAGAAGTTTGACGTTCTCTGTTTGAAGTGCAGGCAGTTCCGAAGTAAAAATGCCAATACCTAGGCAATGACGGTCTGGCGTTTAAGGTTTATTTTCAGTTACTACAAAAGGATCTATTTCAAAATGGTTATTAGATCTGTACAATTTGCAACATTTACAAAAGAGATAAAGTTTAAAATTACACCGGGAGAAATCTGTACGATTTATTCTCTGGATGCAATTCAAGAAAGGTGTTCGCTCAAAGTGTCTGCTTCTGAATTCCCAGAAAATTGCAGTTAGCACCCAATTTAAGTAATTCTTTGATTTCTAACAACAGATATGAAGAATCCTCAAACGTTTTACTGCACTATGCTTTTTGCTTTGAAGGGTTATATTCTGATCAATGTTCCTTTCCACTTCGCTGTCATTAATTTACATTTGAATGATGTTTTGTTCATAATATTGCTAAACTTCTTATTCAACTCGATGATGGTTAATCACCTTAGTAATTAAACAATGTATTCACTTAAATAACAGTGCTGTCCCAAACCAAGAACACCTTACATATGAGTATTTACGCTGATTCCAAAGGGGTTGATGGCTTTCAGATATGTTGCATAATATTCTACTTTGTTACATTTAGATATTTGACAAAAAAATAGAGTAACACATTAGAACTCCTTAGGGTACATTCGAATTGGAAAGCATTAATAATTATCAGCGCAGAGTATGTTACAAGGGAGTATTGTTTCTTGAGACTCAAGGTAAAAGGTTTTGGATATGCCATCAGGAAAAAAGATTTATTTTACGTCCCTGTTAATCAGTTGAATGCAGAGTATTGTCTTTTATTACTGTAGGTATTGTAGTCCATATTCTAGGGACAATCCCAAAGAATCATTGCTTTAGTAATTCTTTATTTTTTATATATGTATTGTGTTGTGAAGAATAGAAGGGCATATGTAGAAGGAGTCATGCTGCCTTAGCAGCTTTTTTCTGACGGTTTTGCGGTGATATTTACATCGCCTTATGTACAAGCTGTCACTAACCTCTGTTAGCTGCAGTTTTCCTGTGAAAACGTTGCATATAAAAGATTACTACTTCTGTTAGAGATAATGACATGCAAGGGAGGTGTTCCATGCAAAAACGGCAACTTACTCCACTTCACAATATGTGCAAGGGAATCCTTGAAGGTAGTAGGACCCACAAAACCGCCTCTAACTGCAGTTAGAGGTAGTTGTTTTAAGACCAGATAATAGCTGGCCTTAAAAATGGAAATAACACCTGGGGCCTCATTTCAGCAGGTTTTGGTGCTGGACAACGCTCCAAGCAATGTTGCTGCGCTACCCTGCGACAAAACTACAGGGAAGAATGCACACCATCAGTAAGAAAGTACACATTCCTGAGCCTCAGTCATGAAAGTGTTGCAGCGCTGCGACAAGACAGCGTTGCAACACTTTTCACTACGCCCTTCTTGTGACACTATGGATGCGCTGTATTCACTGGACAGATCTCCATGATGCAAGTAATGACAGACATGTCTGGAATCCTGACGTATCTGTCTGCGTTAAAGTCAGGCATTGCTGCAGTTGTGTCACAAGCATAACGCAACTCCAGAAATGCACGAGGCCAGCCTATCCATGTGGCACTGCGTCACCCTTATGCCTGACATCAGGCAGGCCTAAGGTACTGACACAGTGCTGTCCTACAATTGTTGCAGTAAAATCTGATTGATTTCACTGTGCCACTCCTATGAGGCCTTGACACGTGGGAACTCACACCCTGCATACTTCATACGGCACAGGGCTTCACAAGGTCATGTACATGCCTACATACGTCACTTTGCAAATACGGTGCAACATGGTGCTAGATTTTGCCTTGTCTTTTCCTTGATTGGTGCCAGGGTGTCTGCACAGTTGGAGATCCATCATTGTCAGTTGCTTGCTGCTGTGTTATCACCTGTAAGCAGTGGTGGAGCTGAGGGAGCTGACGAGAAGTTCTTTGGTGGCCTTGATCCAGCTGCGAGGAGGGGTGATGATGGTTGTGGTGTACGGTTGGCATAGTGAAGATGTGATGTATACAATGATGTTCGGTTCGGGAGAGTCTGGTGGTGTGGCTGTAGTTGAAGTTTCTGCTGGCGGAGTAGACGTGCTTGACAGTGTGTCCTGCGATGTGGCTTGCTGCAGTGACTAGCTGCTTGAGTCTGATGTTGACGAGCTTCCCAAGGAAGGCGTGGTGTTCTGGTCATTGGGGTTGTCCAGGTGGAAGTAGAGTTCACCGAGTAGGATGTCGTCGGTGGATGGGAGAGACTGGGGTGCAATGAGGTCTACAATGGTATCAGAGAATGGGGTCCATTGGCCCGGGAGGTCTGCAGATGAGGGTGCCGCAGAGGATGTGATTGGGGTTGGTACAGGTCTGGAAGTTGAGGTGTTCCATGGTCACCTTTGCTACGGAAGCACACCGTGGCCCGAGTGTGCTTCTGTAGGTGATGCCTCCTCCTGGATGGCCGGGGTGGTCCTTACGGGTTATTTACTGGCCGTCAGTGATGGGGATGGGGATGTCCGGTTTGGAACCGAGGTTGGTCCTGCCAGGAGATGTGGCATCCAGGTTGATGGCAAGGAGGGTGCTGGCGTCGTTGTGGTGGAGTGTCCGAGAGGAAGAGGCCCTTTTGCTGAGCGCGGTCCAGGGGCAGACGGACGCAGACGGGCTTGCCTATGGCTTACCTTTGGCATGGGAGATGTCCATTACAACATAGGCATTAAATCATAATGCCTTTACAACTCAACTACAACAATGCAGGTGCCTTTACATCGCATTTCATCCCATCGCATTATGAGGTTAGTAATGGTGTTTTTTAAGTTTTAGGGTGGGTATTGGTTTTGGGGGTCAGAGATGAAATTTAGGGTGAATTGTAGGGTAAAATATGAAATTTGCGGTGTATCATGGGGTAAAATATCAATTTTAGTGTGTGTTTTGGGGTCAAAGAGGGATCAGGGTGTGTTTTGGGGTACAAGGGTTAGTGTTAGGCTTGCACTCACTGAAATGGGAATAGTACTTTTTCACTATCCAGCACTTTCCCTACTGTTGCAATATGTGTAGTATTAAAATGCGTTGTAATGGGATGCGATGTAATGATAGGTGTTGTAACGTCATATACACCTTTGGCACACCACTGGTACTCCCGCTGCGCATGGGCGTACAGCGCCCGCCATAGAGAAGGGCTTGGGGGGGACTGGACAGCTGGGACGGAGGAAACGCTGAAAAGGACCCTGGATGTGGCGGGGACGCAGGAGTGTGTGAGTGAGGGGGCGTGGTAAATATTTAAATAAATGACATCTTACCTCGAGGCTGGGTCCCGTGTCTTCGTTGCTCCTGCAATTCTGTGTCTGCTTGTAAGCAGTGGGGTGATGCCCTTATGTCATTGCGGTTGAGCTGCCACTAGGGGTGGGTCACACCAGGTGCTAGGCTTGGGCGACTCGACCCCCGGTCCTCCTCTGCTATGCGTCCCCCCCTTCTCCTTACCTGGACACTTACACCGTGACCCAATCAGCTGCACTCTCTCCAAATCTGTGACTCCGCCAGCAGGAGCCTCAGCCAGGTGGAATTTCACAAGCCTGGGTACAGCAGTCGCTGCCAAGTCTGCTGGGGAACCTCCCGATGCAGGTGATACAGCAGGGCCCCCTTAGGCGTGAAGTTGCATCGCTCCCACCACACGACTTTGGCACAGCTAAGGGGTCTCACCCTCCACAGCATCTGGCCAGCACAAATGTATCTGGTCTGTGATGCAGAGAGGCACCACCCACCGTTGGTAATCCCCTTCATGCACACTGGTGTAGTGGTGGATCATAGTATGCGATGCAGACCTCCCTGCGTTGGTGCACAGGAGCGTCACTACCATTCACAGCTCCAAGGGGCTCAAGGCGGTCTTCTCTCACAGGTCAGCAATGTGTCTCCGTGCGCCCTGCCAGACTTCACCACCAGGTAAGGGCGATCACCATGCCTCAATGTCTACCACCACAGCTTTCCAACTCCACAGCACCTCCGCATCCCACTCCAGGCTCCAGACGCAGGTCCAGGGAGGCATCAATGCTTCAGATGCAGGACCAGCGAGGCATCCAGGCTCCAGACGCAGGACCAGCGATGCATCTAGGCTCCAGATGTAGGACCAGAAGGCATCCAGGCTCCAGACACAGGACCAGTGGGGCCTCCAGGCCCCAGGGACTGTCTGCGCTTTCAAGGTTTCGGATGCCATGGTGTTGCAAAGAGTGCATAATGAGAAGTGATGTATCACTGGTGATGCACCATGATGTGCCTCTTTTCATGGATGTAGCCCTGCATTTAGACTTCCCCTGGGACTCTGGGTGGTCATCCTGGATGTTGGGGGGCTTGAGGGGGTTATTGATCTGTGCTGCCCTTGGCCCTGGCTGCTCCATTCTGCATTCCATTGTTTGCCTTTTTTTCATTGGGGTCGACTGATAGGCTAATGTTGGCTATAGAGACAAAGAAAACCCCTTTGGGCTGACTAACGTGAGTTTTTTGCTGCAAATTGGCCTTTTGTTGTTTTTCGCCCGCTAACGCCGGAATTCCTATTGCCATCACGCTAATGTTAGCAGCAGTTTTCACCTTTGAAGCCACCTCCAGGTATTGACGTCTTGTACATACGTCGCTAACAAGGTCATAGTTTTCAGCTGTACACAGTGATAAGAAAACTGCCACTAATTAGCATTAGAGGTAGTTATTGCCAGCCCTTGTATATATTCCCAGAGTGTCTGAGCTTCTTGGTTGGTGCATTCCTTTTGAGAATCTCAGGTTCTGAGTGAGATGTCTCTGGGCAGCCTTGCAAAGTGTTGTATGAGTGATGTGTGATAGTTTGTGAATATTCTTTCCTTTAAAGGGAAGGCATTGTAGATAGACTTGATTAGGCAATACATTTTTGGTATGCTTTGACCAGACAGCAGATGGCTGGATGAAGAGTGAATTTTCAGAACGCCTACATGAAGGGAGTTGCCATAGTCTAATCTCAAAAGACTAGACAAACAATTTTTCAAAATCATGGTCTGAGAGGAACCGTTTGACCCTGTTAACATGTCCAGTTAGAATTGTGATCCCTTAGCATAGTTATAGATGTGCTGTTGTAAGTTCAAGTGCTCATTTAGGATGAATGCCAGGGACATAGTAAAGGCTACAATGACTGGGTACCACCTACTAAGCTTTGTTTGTTCCACCTTTGAACAGGTGTGGGGCAATTACAAAAATATATATATTTCAAATGGATTTAGTTATAGAAGGTTGTAAGTAATCCAGGATTGTATTTCAAAAAGGATTGAAGATACCAACTTATTTTTTGGGAGGAGACATTCTCATGTAACCTGTACACTATGCTCAGTTTGTTTAGGACACAACAAGATCCTACATTTACATGTTGAAAAGTGTGGCATAAAATTTTTTTTTGCAGGGAGCCCTTCAAACGGCATTGCTGTGTGAGACATATAAATGGCTATTTTGATACATCTACCATGCTTTTCTGCATTTTTAAGAAAAATAGCTCATGACTGTGCTCTTTTATTACAGTCTTTTCATGAAATCTCTGAGGAGCAAGGATTGATTCACTATGCCATGAACCACAGAAAAAGACTGGAGGAATACATACTAATATAATAAAGAGAGAGCCCAAACCTTTGAGGCGGGTAATCTCAGGAACCACAGCACCAATCACAACACACAATACAGCGTTGTAAAGGGCAGTTGCAGCAGAAGGACATATGCTATGCAGACGCCCACCATATACATTTAAAAGGTAAAAGAACTGTGCCAGCACAGTAGTCCCTTGTGGGCGTGTCTGCGTTGTGCTGTGGGCGTGGACAAATGCTGGGGGCGTGTGGTGCGTTCTGCCCTTCATGCCATGTCTCATATCGCGTGCTGTGGGCGTGTGCTGGGGGCGTGGGATTATGGGGAAAAAAGCGAGCGTTGTGCCCAATATTTCATCGTTCTTTCTTCCCAGGTTCTGTACATTCCAGCTCCGGGTGTCCACCCTGCTCCTTTTAAATACCCCTGCACCCCATAATCATAACCCACCCTTACTCCTTAAAATACCCCAACACCCTTAAACACTAACCCATCTTAATCCTATAAATATACTCTGTACCCCAAAACCCAAACCTATCCCTAAACCCTAAAAATACCCCTATAACCTAAAACCCAAACCTAGCCCTGAACCCTATAAATACCCCTGTACCTCAAAACCCAAACCTACCCCTGAACCCTAAAAATGCCCCTGTACCCCAAAACCCAAACCTACCCCTGAACCCTAAAATACCCCTGTGCCCCAAAACCAAACCTAGCCCTGAACCCTTAAAATACCCCTGTACCCCAAAACCCAAACCTACCCCTGAACCCTAAAAATACCCCTATACACCAAAACCCAAACCTAGCCCTGAACACTAATAATACCCCTGTACCCCAAAACCCATACCTACCCCTAAACCCTAAAACTACCCCTGTACCCCATAACCCAAAACTATATCTGATCCCTTAAAATACTCAAACACCCCAAAACATATACCTCAGTACCCCAAAACATATACCCCTATTCCCATACTTACCTTATCCAAACATTTTAAAAAAACATGCTTTTACCATTCATGCATTTACAACAAATTGCGTTGTAAATGAATGCGTGGTAAAAGCATATAAAATGTAATGCCATGCGTTATAATGGCATTGCGGAGTCATGGTACTTTCGTAATGAAAGTATGCGGAGTGATGGTATGCGGAAAGAAAGTTGCGGAATAATGGGTGTTTACCCTCCCCCGGTAAGTACATTGGTGGCACGGCGGCCCACATCTCCAGCAACATACTCATATTTTTTCACTACCGATTGGAAAAATGCACAGGTCTCTCTCATTGATGGCCAGCACCGACATACACTTTTAGACACACCTCCTTCCACAAGTTCTAGAATTGCGAACTTTAGAGCTGGGGAGCTATGTTCGAATCTCGGCATCAGCTCAACATCCTGTGATTCCAGGCAAATCGCTTTGTCTCCCCATGCCTACCACAAATGAATGTGTTCTTCTGTAATGTAAATTGTGCTCATGCCATGTTGTCGAGTTCGCGCTATATAATATTGCAAGGAAAAATAAAGTAGGGAAACTCGAGTTCACACACTACAGAATGCGCACTCTTAAGTGCATTAGCAGTGCACTGTGAATCGGAGCGTTTCACAGGCCTGTCACAGATAAGAAATGCTATTAAAACGAAATCCTACAAAACAATATACTACTGGCCGGCAGCAATTCATACCCGGACACCGTCGGGACGGGCTGCTAGTAGGATATAAACATCTAATTGTTCTTTGCAATTGCTTGTGTTCAGAGTTGCAGCTGGCCTTTTGTGCTGAAATGTGTGGACTACTCCAGAGGCTAGTGTGTATTTGTCCCTGCTATTTAGGTCTCTGACCCATTCTTTCATTATTGGCTAGAGTTTATTATTTTCAGAGGGAGTGATCTGACTAATCTACTGCTACAACAAAGTCAGTTTACAGAATCCAATCTTTTATAATCAGAAGATCCAATATGGAGCACTTGATCTGTGTAGGGGTTGTGTAAAGTTGAATGAGAATATTGTTGATGAAGTATGAGAATGATAGAGACAACGTCTGATCTTTCTGGTCATCCCAATAAACATAATTGTGCCTTCCATGAATAGTTTAATTAGTTGTTCTGAAAAGGTATTGTTATTCCAGGGTTGTCCTGAATGATAACAATATTCTTTCATTTATTTTTTTACTGGCACGCATTTGTATATCATCATTAGTCGTTTGATAGATTTCTGCAATTTATGGAATCTGTGCCAATCACTGCTTCTCCACTAACTATTTTACTGGTGCTTTCCAGTTCGCTAATATCATATGACACCACAGTGATCCTTATTTCTAAGGTTGGTTGAGAGGTTTCATTTAGCCATATCTTTGTGAAGAATATCAGGTACAGAATGTGATCATGAATTGCCTGTGCCTTTTCTGCATTTATGCAGGAGGTAATTTAGAAAAGAATGTTGGAATCACTCTTATGTGCGCCCCAACTCCACCACCATCCTGGACAACCTCACCAACCTCGGACTGAAACAACTCGTCGCGACCCCTAACCCACAAGGCAGTACACACCCTCGACCACATCTTCACAGGAGGTAACAACATCCACTTGAGTCACACTAATCAACCCCCATGGACATACCACCACTCCATACACTTTGACATCCACAAACCCATGACATCCAAACCTGCACCCTGCCCTGCACAAACTAACTGGTTCACTGCAGACCTCCAAGAATCCAGATGCATCTGCAGACATCTCGAGAATAACTGGAGAAACAGCAAATCCTCGGAAGGCTGCACCTCCTACAAGAGCGCCATGACAGACTACCACCAACGCATCGAATCCACCAAAAGGACCTTCATCCAGAACAAGATCCTCACCAATGCCAACAACTCCAAGGAACTCTTCAGCATCATCCAGGAATTCACCAAACCGCCTAGAGATAGCACAGATATCTCCCCCTCACAGGACCTCTGTAACAAGCTAGGATACTATCTCCATCTGAAGATCAAGGGTCTCTATGACAACTACTATAACCAGACACCTGACTCCTAACTAACCCATCCTCCAGAAATGCCAGCCAGACCACAATCTCCTCCTAAACCCCAGTCACCACCGAAGACACCGCATGGACCACTCAGGAGCCCCACGGGACCCCTGCACATCTTCCACAGATCTGCCGCTGCCATTGCTCTTGAACTACAACACACCATCAACGCCACCTTCGAAACCGGCATCATTCCTGATGAAATGAAACGTGCAGCAGTCAGACCCCTACTCAAGAAGCGTTCAGCAGATCCCAGAGACATCAAGAACGACCGACCCATCTCCCTCCTCCCTTTCGCAGCCAAAGTCACCGAGAAGACAGTCAACATCCAACTAATGATTCATCGAAGACAACTCCATCCTCGACCCCTTCCAGTCCGGATTCCACAGCAACCACAGCACTGAGACTGCCCTAATTGCCGCCACAGATGAGATCTGCACCCGCCTCAACCAAGAACACACCACAGCCCTGATCCTACTCAACCTCCCGGCAGCTTTCGACACCGTCTCCCACCGCACACTCACTGCTAGACTCCAGGAAGCCAGCATACAGGGAACCACTCTCGACTGGTTTCAATCCTTCCTTGCCGGTAGAACCCAAAGAATTAGACTTCCACCCTTCTTCTTCGAGTCCATGGAAATCTAATGCAGTGTACCCCAAGGATCGTTGCTTACCCCCAAGCTCTTCAACATCTACATGGCCCCCGCATCACCATCAGACAGTACGGATTCAGCATAGTATCCTACGCCTAGGACAGCCAGCTCATCTTCTCCTTCACCAAAGACCCCATCACCTCCAGACTCAACTTCCAGGAAGGAATGAAAGACATCACATCCTGGATGAGCAGCAGCTGTCTGAAGCTCAAGTCAGAGAAGACTAAGGTCCGCGTCCTCGGACCGTCCCCCTCTTCATGGGACAACTCCTGGGGACCCACTGTCCTCGGCAGCCCCCCCAGCCCCACAGACCACATCTGAAACCTCAGCATCGTACTCGACTCCTATCTCTTCTTGACCCAGCAGGTCAACACCGGCACCTCCAAATGCTTCAACACCCTCCACATCCTCTGAAAGACCTTAAAATTGAACCCCCGAATCTTGGAAGACTGGCTCTTACGCACTCATATTGAGCAGACTGGACTATGTAAACGCCCTTTACGCCGGCATCAACTAGTCTCTGGTTGGCAAACTCCAGACCATACAGAACACAGCAGCCAGACTCGTTCTCTGCACCCCTCGACATGCACACACGACCCAACACCTGCATAACCTCCACTGGCTCCCCGTCGTGAAAAGAGTATCCTTCAAGATAATCAACCATGTCTACAAATGCCCCCACAACACCAGACCCCAATACCTCAACAACAGAGTCTCCTGCCACATACCCGAGAGGAGCCTCCGATTCATTGACCTCGCAGAACCTTTTTGCATCTGCAGAGCAAGAACGGGTGGGAGAACCTTCTCCTACTTCGCGGCAAAGTTGTCGATCAACATCAGACACGCCCCCACCCTGCGCATCTTCAGGAAGACCCTCAAGACCTGGCTCTTCAACTGCCCGGAACTGCCCCATGCCTTGAGACCATCACGGGTGAGTAGAGTGCTTAAAAACTCCCTGATTGATTGATTGATTGATTGATTGATTGATTGATTGATTGAAGTTCTAATAGAGTAGTAAGATGCTTGCGATGTATTTATAGAAGCATATCACCTGGTTTCTTTACAAGGAGTTATCTGGCCTTCGGATTACCACCTGTCACTAACAAATTGCAGCTTTTGTGAATGATCAGCATAATAAAATAGACCAATGTAATAGTTGCTGTTATTATTGAATTGACTGCTAGGAGGACATTGTGATTTGGATATTGGTGGATATGGGTAGGCCTGGGCGGTGAACTTTGCACCGTTCGCTGAGTTTGCAGAGTTTTCTGCACTTCGCACTCCGTTGAATTCGCGAAGTGCAGAAAATTCGTCTTCGCGATGTGCAAAGGAGTTTTTTACCAGCTTGTGATCGCGAACGGTAAGTTTGCGAACGCGAGCTGCTGCTCGGGTAGAATTTCTACCTGAGCGGCAGGAATACCAGTACAAACTGCAGTTCGCACTGCACTCTGCCACTTGTGGAACTTCGCTGAGTTTTTTGTGACTTCGCAGAGTTTCTCGTAGAAAAACTGCACGAACTACGCCCAGGCCTGGATATGGGAGTTGCATTGCAGACTGCAGGTATATAGTTCACGAGGGCAGTCTTGATGTAATGTGTAGAAGATGGTTTACTGGGTTAAGAATCGTTTTAAAGCTGCTTAAGCAGTCAGATCCTTGAATGTGTATGGGCTGTTTAGTACTGAATTCTTTGTTTTAATTGGGTCAGTAGAGGATCCCTGTATGCAATGTACATTAGAAAAGAGAGCTTGGGGAAATAAAGATTGAGTGTGTGGTTTGCAGATTTTGTATACTCTCATGCATATGATCCAGCTTCAATTTGATATCAAGCAGTTAATTTTGTGGAGTGGATACCAGATGTGCGGTCTGGTCCGATGTAAGTGTCTGTAATGATGTGTGAGGTAAGAAATCAGACTTTTCATGTGAAACATGCCTGTGAGTGGGGGGGGGGCTTTTGGAATTGTCAGTTTGTATTTTGATGTATCTGGCCTGGACTGGGATACTGGTTGACAGATGGAGACTGTTTTGAAGGTCTTACCTTTGCTGCCTTTGTATGAAATTGCACAGGACTCCATATATCAGGACTATTTTTGCCATTGCATAATGTGACAAATTGTATGTTTAAAAGCAACCCATTTGGTGAACTACGCCACTCCATTTTGAAAGAAAAGTTGATTGTACAAAGGTACCTGGAAAGGCGTTTTGCTACACAGTAGCTATGGATTGCTTTCTCTTGAATCCATTCTTTAACCATCATCATGATTGGCATTTACATTAGTTCAAAATCCACTTGTGTAGGATATATATTTGCTGTGATTCAGCAGGAAATCAATTAGATTTCCTTGATTACAAGTTTTTTCAACAGCAGTCTAAGTTGCACCCACAGTGATCTACTGCAACTTCATCACAGATTTCTAATGAACAAGTAGAGTGCTAATATTCTATATTCATGACACAATGGGCACCATTTTGCTGAATACGAGAGGTTTAATTTAAACCCTTTCCTATGAAGTAGGCTTACACAAATTATCCTTAAGAGATTAATGCAGAAATGCAACCACCTGATTAAAATATGTGAGTGCAGGTACAGCACTTTAGTCATTTATGGCATACTATATTTTAAAGTGCTAAAAGTAGTTAATCAAAAAGATCACTGCTGAAGTCCAGCATTCCCTTTCCACATGTATTACTTCAAACTATCAACCCTCTCTCTTGCTACCTTAATTTTTTTAATAGTAATACTTTAGTAGATGTAAATGCTTTCTTAATCTTCCACTGAAATGTGTGCCGAAGATTTTTTAATACTTTTTATTGATGATAAGACATATTCATTAACCAACAGTACATGGTTACAAGCTTGCGCTGGGCAGATATGGATATTGTAGCGGTCGTGTGCCATAAATTCCCCATTCAGTAGAGTTCATCTCAATTGTCCAATGAACAAAATCATATTAAAGAGGAAGTAGTATGCCTACTCTGAGGACAATGCCCCTAAACGTTCATGTGCTTCTTGGCACAGGCTCTCCACGTATATATCTTCTTTTTGACATTACAACAGAAGTTCATACCTTTCTTCCAAGTAGCCAACAGAGGTGGATTTGGCGACCTCCAGTGCTGAGCAATGACTTGTTTAGCTACCAGATATCCAATACCGGCAAACAGCCCATGGTGCGTAGCATCTTGCAAACAATCCATTATTCCATTATCGCAAGAAGTGCCACTTTAGTGTCCAGCCCTCCCACTACCTGCAGTGTGTGTGTAATCTGTGTGTGGACTGGGGCTCAGTAGAGTTTTGTAACTGGGCAAGACCAAATAACAAGGTATAAAGATCCCCTTGGGTCACCAGATTGTGTCCAACTAGGTGGCCTTGCATGTTCCTCTTCCAGAGCCTAGCTGGGCTATAATATATAAAGAGAAAATAGGAAAATTGAATGAGCCAGAGATTAGAAGGTTTGGCCAGTATTCACAATGCCATTTTCGCACCCCACCAGTCCCACCAGTCCTTGTTATCCAGCTCTCCCAGATCAAATGTGTAACATTCTCTGAGATTTAGGGCAGGGTCTTGAAACACAGACTACAAGAAAGCAATTGAAGTGTCAACATATCAAGTAAGTGCCATGAAACAAGTGCCGACACAGCATATAACCATGTATGTCATTTAAAATACAATTCAATAAATAAAATAACAATGCAACGGCACTGAGTGTATTCCACAAGAGGGAGAAGGTTGAAAAAAAGGGGGGAATATGAGGACAGGCAAAGTGTGCGATGAATTGGAGGGATGCAGCGAGATTAGACAGCAATGCAAAAAAAATGAAAGCATTAATGCAAGTAGTGGGGAGAGGCAAGATCACTAAGTATCCATGCATTGCAGATGGATAAGAGAAGGGAGAGATGTAAGTGCAAGGGACCTGTATGAGTAAAGATGAATCAGGGGTGAGTAAAGATGAATTGGGGGGTGAGTAAAGATGAATCAATGGAGGGCGGTACTGAGTAACCCCTGTTGTTGGCGAACAATGCCTCCTAGGTTTTGGGGGAGAATCATCCTGGGATATAAGTTGTATGAACTGCATGAAAAGTGTGCAAGTGGCATGTATCTTCATATCAGTGGGCAGTCCTCTCCGCTGTACCGCATTTATGTACAGAACCTTGCCACATGGCTAGTGTCAGAGCAGTTGGGGCTCTCCATTGTAGTGTAAGTGTCCTTTTAGCCAGTAAGAGGGCCAACTCAGGGAAGAGTAAGAGTACTTCATATTTCATTTTGTGCTAAAAAATGAAGAGGGCACAAGCCTCCCAATATGCATGTCTGGAAGTTTGGTGACTTTCCAGATCGTACCATACACTCCTCTATAAGAGGGAATGATGGTGGGACAGGACTATAGCATGTGACAGAGATCATCTGACTTGCAACGGGGGCATCGGAGATCCACTGTGGGCAAACAGTGATTTAGCCGTGCAAGAGTTAAATACGGGAAAATGAAGGACATGCAACCGTATCATTTTTTAACTTGGTATTTCTGGGATGCTCTGAGGAAAGGTGAGAGCCAGCTCCCACTCAAAATCGTTTAGAGCCTTCCCCTAATGAGAGTGTTGGCATGTGAATAAGGATTACCTGAATGCAGGGTAGCAGGGGCCCTCAGGCTTACTCCGCAGCCCCAACAAAATATTGGTTGAAACGAATTACACCAACAGTGACAGAAAGCTAGATCTTGATCCAGAAAGTGTGCTTTTTAGGTCAAGCCTGGGCAGCACATGTGCTGCTCTGCACGGTATGCAATAGGTATGGACTTGAAGCTCAGCCCACTCTCTGCCTATCTTTTCAATTGGCTGCTGTGAGTAGCCTTTGTAAATGTTGGGTTTTTATTTGTTGATAGGCTTATTAGTCCCTCCTTAGTTCCTCCGTGTTTTCTTTTGTAACCATCCATCAGGACTGGACCTTTTACTGCATCCTTACTGTATAGCTTACATTAGCCCTTCAGAGGACTCTTTGCTTAATTAAATATCACTGATGGGACGCCAGCGATTTCACTGTCACAATGGGCCCACACACAGCACCGGATCATTATCTTTTAAATACTCTCCCTACCCGCTCCACAGCCGTGTACATGGTATTTCATTTTTTTTTTTAACAACAGCGCGGCGTGCTGTGTGATTTATTTTTAATATTGACAGCAATGCCCTTTCTTTTTCTCCTGCGTGGCTGCCCAAATACATATTTTCAATGTTAAATGCTTTTCTAACAGCGTGGCGTGCCGTGTGCTTCATCTTCAACAATGCAAGGCTGCCAAAACTGGCAGGCTCTTTAACAATGCCGGAACCCGAACCGGTTCAACAATGGCAGGTGCGCTCCTTTGTTATTTTTTAGGCACGGGAAGATTGAGTGAATTGCCCAGAATCACAGGATGTTTGAGCCTCCCGTCAGACTCGAACCTACATCCGCAGCCTCAAAGTCAGCCACCATAGCCGTTAAGCCACACCCTCTGTTATTGCTCGTTGCTACATAAAATTAGAGTATTTTAGTTTTCTTTTCGTCTTCTTACCTTTGAAACTTTCTGTTTACCCTGTATCAAAGAAAAGAAGAATGTATGCAACACAGTTGTCAATGGGCATTTATGAGCTTCTCTTCAACGAATGTTCTAAAACAGACTTTTTTAAACAGGTCACCGAATAACAGAGAAACTGTACCTCGTCACAGCTGGTAAGGCTGTGCAAATGCAATTAAAATACAGTACAGTGTGCCCGCAAAAGCCTAACTCCTTAATGTTTGGACTGCGGGTCAAACACATTTGAAAAGCATCCTTCATTTAAGAAATCATGCTCTCTTGTAGAGGCAGCACCCGGTACCCGGTGTTCTCCGTGGTGACTGGCACCATGCAGACTGCCTGTTGCAGTGTATGTCTTCATGTAAAATACATGTGAATGTATCATGTAATAATCACACGTAAATGCAGCCTGGGAAGTTTCCACTCAAACTGCATTCAGGGGTGAGTTGTCTCTGCTTCTCAGATTCTAGGGCGAGGTCTAGAAGGCCTCTAAGCCCCTTCACTCGCCTCCCATCTGTGCCACAATCCTTTATGGTTTCCGGGGGGTTCCATCTGGGGCACAGGGGTAGCAATCGCTATACAAATGCAAACCTTTTTACCTCTTCTACCCCTTCGCCATCCTTCTGAATCCAAATAACTGATTAACATATTCATCACTCAAATTACTTTCATATTTCACTATACTAATTCACCAGATGTATGACGTTATAGCGCATACTTTTAGCACGCATACCTTTACAACGCAATTTTTACAACGCAGGATCCATTACAACGAACTACCATTACAACGCATTTTTTTACATCGCAGATGCCATTACAAAGCATACCATTACAACGTAAGTATTGGTAAGTATATATTATTTTTAAAAATGTAAATAATTAAAATTAATATAATTTAATTTAATTTAATTTTAGTTTTATTTTATTTAAAACCCAAACCTACCCCTGAACCATAAAATACCCCTGTATCCCAAAACCCAAACCGAGCCCTTAACCCTAAAAATACCCATGTACCCCAAAACCCAAACCTAGCCCTGAACCCTAAAAATAACCCTGTACCCTAAAACCCAAACCTAGCCCTGAACCCTAAAAATACCCCTGTACCCCAAAACCCAAACCTAGCCCTGAACCCTAAAATACCCCTGTACCCCAAACCCCAAACCTAGCCCTGAACCCTAAAAATACCCCTGTACCCCAAAACCCAAACCTAGCCCTGAACCCTAAAAATACCCCTGTACCCCAAAACCCAAACCTAGCCCTGAACCCTAAAAATACCCCTGTACCCCAAACCTAGCCCTGAACCCTAAAAATACCCCTGTACCCCAAAACCCAAATCTAGCCCAGAACCCTAAAATACCCCTGTATCCCAAAACCCAAACCTAGGCCTGAACCCTAAAAATACCCCTCTACCCCAAAACCCAAATCTAGCCCTGAACCCTAAAATACCCCTGTACCCCAAAACCCAAACCTAGCCCTGAACCCTAAAAATACCCCTGTACCCCAAAACCCAAACCTAGCCCTGAACCCTAAAAATACCCCTGTACCCCAATACCCAAATCTAGCCCAGAACCCTAAAATACCCCTGTATCCCAAAACCCTAAATAAATTTTTATTTTAATAAATTACCAAATTAGCAAAAATAATTAATTAGAACAAATAATACTCTAGTATTATTTTTAAACCAAAAACAAAAGTTTAATTAATTCCTTTTTTAAAAATTAACACAGTATTTTCAAAAATTACAAAAGTATTTATAATAAATCTAAAATCAAATAATATTTTAAAGTTATTTTACATTTAACATACTTTTTAATATAATGCGTTGTAAAAGTACATGCCTTGTAAAGGTACTTGCGTGGTAAAAATATGCGTGGTAAAAGTATTTGTGGTAAAAGTCTTTACGTTGTAATAGATGCGTGGTAATGGTATTGCGTGGTAAAAAATGCGTGGTAAAGGTTGTATACCTAATTCACCACTAACACTGTATGGGTTCCAGAGTAGCGTGCTGCTCCTTAAAAAAGCACTTCAGCCCCCCATCAGGGGTAACAAGCACTATGTAAATGCAAACTTTTTTTCCTTCTATATCCCTCCACGATGCTTCTCAATCAAAATAACTGATTAACATATCTACCACTCAAATTACTTTAATATTTTCACTATACTAATTCACCACTAATCCTTTCTGTGTTCCAAAGTAGCATGCTACTCTCCGAAAAAGCGCTTCAACACACCATCAAGGGTAGCAAGTGCTATATAAATGCAAACCTCTGTCCCTCTTCTATCTCTCCACTATCCTTCTCATTCCAAATAACTGACTAACATATCCACCACTTAAATTACGTTCATAATTTCACTATACTAATTTACCACTAATCATTTATGGGTTCCGGAGTAGCGTGCTACTTGCTGAAAAAGCGCTTCAACGCCTCGTCAGAGGTAGTAAGCACTATATAAATGCAATTACAGTACAATACAATAAAATACAATGGTTACAGTGAGGGCACACTTAAAGGTGAGGAACATCTTTAGTGTTATTGTTGAATTTAGGGAGGCATACATGATTAGGGTTTTGGATACAAAACAGTTAGGAAAAGAGGATGAAAATATTTTTTCTGTGAAAGTTCTGGCAGGTACACCCAACAGCTTCAATGATCATAGTTATTTATAATTGTACATTACAAACTATCATAGAAGAACATGTCACACTTGCAGATGGGCACAGAAAATATTTAACTCTGCCTACCTGGGCAGATTGGTACTTTAGGAGTTTTTCTGATTTCAATTTTTTTTTAAACCTTCTATTGATGTTTCACTTTAATTGCTTCATTCCAATGGATTTCTGTGTAACATTTATGTTCATGGGTCTTTCTTTAATGGTTGACTTGGTAACAGTTTTCTTTGTATTTCTGTGGATGCTTTCATTAGAGCACTGTTTAACAGCTGGTATCACTGTTTGCTCTTAGGACAGCTATAAACTATGCAGACTCAGGTAATAAAAAGCCTTAGACCTCTAACATTTGACATTATATTCTTTCCAGACAACTACATTTTAAGAAATCTGGTTACTGATTGGGGAAGGGGGTAATAACCCAACACAAGCAACAACCACAATCCTTGTCAGAGTGAAGTCACAAGCAAACCCCAAATTAACCTGTGCTCAGCCCTCTAGTAGCTTAACCTAGAGGCAATGTGTAAAGTAAATATAGAGCACATAAACAGTAATACAAGATTTCAAACTAATGTAAAATTGTTTTGTAAATTGTAATGAATAAAATGATATCAGATTGGCAAAAATGCAATCATTATAACCTGGATGTTAAATCTTAAAGTTGTTGGTGAATAAAGCGCCTGAGAGGACCAAAATCCTGTCCTACTCCCACATCTTGTTCTGGAAAGTCCTTCCCCTCCCCTGTCAATGCTACAAGACGTCTGGGGTGACAAACGGATAGTGTCAGTTCCCTTTGATTGTGCTGGACACAAGTCTGTTGGAGTGCAAGGGGGCCAGGGCACAGCACCGTCCTTGGCCATCCTGCCCACATCTAGTCCACTTTATGTCAGTGTCTGGGACTAATACACAAACCCCAACAGCAGAGCCATTCACAGTCATGAAAGGACACTAGCAGAAGTCACAAACATATAGTACACTGGCAGAAGGCACAAATGGTTAAGACAAGAAAATGCTAAGGGCCAGATGCAGGTCGCCAATTACCGGTCGGTAACGGCCGATTTCGGCCGTTACCGACCGGTAATTGGTTTTCGAGATGTAGGGGCCAATATTTTACTGATTCGGTAAATTTACCGAAACGGTAAATTTAACGAATCTGTAAAATACCGAATCAGTAATTTTACCGATTAGATAAAACCCAGATGTAGGTAGCACTGTTTACAGTGCTACAGGCCTTCAGAATTCGGTATTTTACCACCCATTCCAATTGGGTGGTAAAAAAACGAATTCAGGTGTGCATGAACATCTGTGCATGCACACCTGTGCCATGTGACACACAGACATGCCCTTAGGGCATGTCTGTGTGCCACATGGCACACATGCCTGTATTTGGGGTGCTAGAGGGTGTCAAAGTGACACCCCCTGCACCCTTGCTGAAATCGGTATTTACCGAATCTGTAAATACCGAATCGGTAATGCCCATTGATTCCTATGGGCTTCAATGCCCATAGGAATCAATGGGCATTACCGAATCGGTATTTACAGAATCAGTAAATACCGAATCTTAACGATTTGGTATTTACCAAATCTGAAATACCTACATATCCCCCCCTCTATTTTACCACTTCTTAAATACCGAATCGGTATGATTCGGTACTTAAGAAGTGGTAAAATAAAATTACCTACATCTGGCCCTAAGTCTCTAAAATTAGCATTTTCGGAATTATGACTTAAAATCTGACTTTACCATTACAGAGGATTATACATTACAACTCATTTTAGTTAAAACACCATTTCTTTCATAAATACGTGTGGCAGAAATGGATGCACATAGACAACCTGCACAGTAATGTTCATCCGTGCTATTTGATAGCCAACGATTAGTAAGAAATACACTATACAGTCCACTCTGTCCCCAATTGGGCAAATTATAACCCAACACCAGTCAATCCATTGGATTAAAACATTACATTCTTTTAATCAGATATGTTTTAAACTGAAATTTTGTTTTAAATAGAGCACAGATACAGTCCAATCGATTTTTAACTCTTTTCATCAAATTATATCGATTTTGGCCCAGTCTATCATCATTCATGTATATATGTACATACGCTTAGTTTTATGGTCAAAATTGGTATTTTTCCCTTTTAACAAAATGTTTTATGTATTTATGCGAATGTTCTTTTATGATCTTGGTGATCGAAATAAAGATTATGAGTCTGAATTGAAACACCAGATATTTATCTGATGCTAATTCCAAAGTAAGCACTCATTAAATGTAATAAGGTAAACCAGTGTTAGTCAGTGGGGGAGAAAAGCCTTACAGTAGCGATGAATGACATTAGTGGCTTTTCACTACCAGGACATGTAAAACTAATGCCACATAGTCCTACTATTTAAATGCAATATGAGCCTTTAGGGCGTACCTTAAGGGTGACATATGTATTAAAAAGGAAGGTTTTGGCCTGCAAAAAGGTTTATTTTACCATGTGAAAATGGCAGAATTGCATATCCCCGACTATGTTTTTAATATGTGAGCTCAATAAAAACTACAAGCGATTATTATTAGCCTCTGCAATATTTTTGGTCACTGGCAAGATTTGAAACCACAGTTCTCATAGATCACCATTGTGAGATCTGCAACCTAAGACTTGGAATTCAACTTGACTTAAAGCTGACCTCACATATTACCAGCCACCTTTATTCCTCACATGTGTGATAACAGAGCTAGGGCTTCATGTATGGGGATTTGACGTGGAGCAGGTCAACAAGTCACCTTGCTGCACTGCCCTACGTCAAAGTGAATAGGCTGGAATGCACTGTATTTATCTAATACTGCGCAAACAGTGGTGACCGGTACAGGTAAGTGTGGTGGGTCAGTTGGGCGGGGCAGAACGCGGCAGGGGAATCTGACAGATTACGGAATAGGTGTCATTTATTTATTTCATTATACATATTCCATTGTCTGTCAAATTCCCCCTGCTCCCACCCTGCCCCACCCCTGCCCTACATCCTTTACCTGTGCCAGCCACCACTGAGTGCAATCCTGTCCTTTCCGCCAGCACTGGTGCCTTTTCAGCAGCCTAGCGCTAATGCACACAACCTTGCACCATGGTGCAAGGGTGCTTGTTTTGTTGGCAGGATAGTTTTTGTGCAGGAAGGGGCATCTTCCTGCGCAACAATTAATGTGTGAGGGTATTTCCTCTTTCTATGTGTGGTTCAGAATGCAGCACACATGGAAAGAGGAAAAAACAAGCAGAAATTAGGCAATTTCCCCTTGCTGTGCCTCCCCGGAGGAGGCATAATATTTTGAAGAATCCCCCGGTTGACATGGTTTTGTAAATATGGGGAAACATAAAAATTATTGGGTGTTGTGTGGGAACACCCACTGCAACGCCCTTGGAATGCCTCCCTAAAACAGAGTAAGGCAACACAGCGATTTGCGCTGCCTCGTCTTACTCAATATTTATGGGGCAATTTAAAGACACACAAAGTGGCTTTGGGTGACCTCATAAATATAACTTCATCATTTGCACCACCAGAGGTTCACAAAAAGTGTCACTACGAAAGCGCAATGGCCTCATGAATTGGCCCCTAATTTTAGAGTAAAGCAGGTCACTCTAAGGGATGGCAGGTTATATTGATGAACCCACTAATGGCTAATCTCTGCCTAAACTTTTCTCAAAATTGGAATATTATGTTAGTGCAGTATTCATATTTTGTTGATGTACTAGTTGTTTTCCTGGACTACTTGGTTGTATTGTGACTGGTGCAAGGTTCAGAAGGATACCTTATTAATGCAGGTGTTCTGTGCAAAGACTAGTACACTCTGCTCATCTACCCTGTTTTAGGCCAATCCAATAGAACAGTAATGACACCCACACTAATGTTACTACATATTGAGCAGAACACCAAACTGAAAAAACCTGCAGGGGAATCATCTCTTAACTCAACAGCTGAAATATTGATTTATCTTTCTTAGGATAATCTTACCCAAAGATGCCAACAAGCCAGCTCCCTGTTTGAAATGAAGACACTCCCAATACATGGAACAAGTTTGTCTTTTTGATTTGCTGGTTCAACTGCAAGAATGTGCTACTATAGACATGTACTATACTCCTGGTTCAAATTGCAAGCAGCACTAGCTATAAATGATAATTTGGTTTGCAAACCGAATCTTATGAACACTTAATGTACAGGTACACCAATTTAATTAAAGTTGCTTGAAAAATCATCAATTTCAGTACTTCAAAACCAGTAGCGTAACCACTTTCCTGAGACCCTGGCAACATAGCAGCTTTTGTGGGTATTGCAGGGTCCTCAGACCGATGCAAGTCTTGTGTTTTATTTTCTTCCTCGTCCATGAAATATCCACACAAGTGGATTGGAATGGAAACTGACATTAGGATGTGTAGGCTCCTTTCCTCAGCAAATTCCTGCACTGTCTGGTTCACGTTTAATGCAACAAACCATAGACAAAATAACTCTCCATAAATAGAGACCTGCTTTATAGACTTGAATTCTTCTCACCCTGCTCATCCATCAACACTACCACAAATACTCAGTAACGCAGCAAAATTTAAAGGGATGTGTTGGCTTTCCTGACCTGATACCTGATCAGTTCTGCTTAAAGTGGTACTTTGTCCATGGATTGTTTCATTTCTATCTAGCTCACAAACCTGAATTGTGTCCCTCTCTAGTTCCTGTAATGCCATTCCAAGAAGAAATAGTAAAAAATCAAAAATCTAATTTCTGGATCAAGCATAACTAGGGGGTCTGTGAACTCCAAGGTCCCTGATGAATTGCTTAAACAGTTCTTTCAAGTTTCATGAAAACTGATAATTGCTTACAATTGCAAGGCGTGACTTTGTGAATTTCTAGAAACTACCATAAAAATGACATTTGAATGTTAGGAGCCCCATTAAACACAATAGAGTGCTCCGGGCTTTTAATGGCTGGTAGAAGCCCGAACATTAACATTCCAATGTTTGTTCACATCTCTTGCTGTGAACTAAGGCCTCACAGAACCCAAGGTGATTTCAACCTCCTCGGGCTCCCTGAGGCCTTTTGTTTTACAGATTTGAACATACTTCCCTTTAGGAGCGGAATGTTCTAATATCTGTAGAACCCTACGTAGCTGCCTCTACCGGCCATTAAAGGCCCACTCCCTTGTTAAAGGCCCTCCTTGGAGTGGGTTTAGCCCGCTATGTTGGGCTCTAAGGCTAAATCTAGTCCATTGAAGAAAATGAAGTGCTCCAGGCTTCTAATGGGTGGTAAAAGCCCGGAGCATCAACATTCCAGTGTTTGTCATTCACAGCTTTTGCTGTGAACAAAGGCCTCATGGAGACTAAGGGGATGTAAATCCCCTTCGGCTTACTGAGGTCTTTGTTTTATTTTTTAAAGCATTCTGCCCTCTTGTGGTGGAATGTTCTAATAGTCTTATAGCCTGTCATAGCTGGGCTGTAATGGGCATTAAAGGCCCACTCACTTCGGCTCTGACCTTTAACGCTGGAGAGGGCCTTTTACAGCCGGTGTAACCCGCTAAGGCAGGCTTTAAGGCTATAATGGTGTCTAACAGTTTCATTAATGCTAGTTCATATCCATCAACATCAGCTTCTTGAAAGTGTCATTCCAAGGTGCAAATCGCCCAACAAAAATACCCAAATTGAGGACAACGTAAATTTCAATAAAGCAGTTGTCCAGTAACTGATAAGGAGGTTTGATCGCATGTGTACGTCTTTGTCCATGAATACCACCACTTGTAAAGCTGTTTAAAATGTCATGAATTCTAATTAAATTTTTTTTCTGCCAAAGTAAAATGTTGTTTTTGAAAAATAGTGCTATATATTCTTCAATGTATTCCTGTAAGAATATCTAAGTAATACTTTCATATAAAAGCCCTTAAATTAAAGCTCTCCTTTGGGTGGGAAAATTAAACCAAAGATTTAGATTATCTAATTTTTTTAGACCTATTTCAAAGGAGGGAATATGAGACTCTTTTCTTTGTTAATTTTCAATCTCTTTTGTGTTCAGGACCTCCTTTGTCACTTTCTGCTCTTTGATTAATTTAAACTAGATTGGTAGACATTGGAGTAAACTTCTTCAAATCGCTTTCTTTTATCTTTGTTGTTTGTTTAACTAAATGCATATAAGTAGTAAGAAAGTTAGGCTATCTGTAAACTTAATATATTTATTAATAGGACCATTATTTCCTGATAAACAGAAGTCTAGTTACAACTATGCAAATGTATCCATAAGAAATAACATGCATATACATAATAAACATTGGCATAAATGCATCTCTAAAAAGTTAATATTTGATTTCAAGAGAGATACAAATTGGCAAAAACTTGATCATGAGAACATTTAAAAGTTTAACAATGCCTAATATTGATGACTGTATTGTTCATTTATATTTATTGTTGAGCTATAACAAAGTCATGTTTTCACTCCCAAATGAACATATTGTCTACAATGACATTTGGGGCAAGCTTTAATAGCAGTTATTTATTTTCTTCTTCTGATTCTGATTCTATCATTTGTGTGTGCTACTTGAGTATTGCCATCACTGAAATTGTACTTATTTGAAGACTTTTACATTCATTTAACCCTTTTGGTCACTTTAAATGTTTTATTCAACATAGTAATTATTGCATTATATATGATGATTTGTTTTTATTTGTGAAATTACAATAAAAAGGTAGTTGATAAAAATTAATCTTGAAAATAGATGGTTGTTAAAATTAAGAAAAAATATATAGAAAATGTTTAGAAACCACATTCATAGCAACTCTTACATAACACTGCATAAAGCATACTTATTGGAACCTTCTATAAACGTTTCCTCCATTGAGAAATCTAGAGTTAAAACTATTTATTGGTTATATCAGAAGTTTATGTAGTATACGGTTGCATTGAGCAACCTACACCTGTAAATAAGGGCAGTTTGTAAAGTGCTACAAAATGTGTATAACACACTTCCATACCATACTTAAACGAATAATAAAATTACAGCAAAACTATGGACAGTACAATGAAACAGTTAAAATAAGCCTGAAAGCAGTACAGGCACATTACCTGAGCACAGTGCATAATGGAGGCTGCTACTGGAGAATAAGAGACAGTTTTTCAAAGGCACTTGTTTCACATTTTCACACTGTAAAGACGCCATAAGAGAAGGCAGTGTTGTGAAGTAACCCAAAGGAAACCTTTATTTAAATAAACACACACATAGATAATGTTGGAAATTGGGATTCTTGTTGGCAGAGGTAAGCAGTTTGTCCAAGCAGGAACCACAATCCTAGTCAGGGTGTCAAATACACACTTAAAGATAAGTTGTGCTCACCCTCTGGTAGCTTGGCACAAAGCAGTCAGGCTTATCTTAAGAGGCAATGTGTAAAGTATTTGTGCACCGCACACACACACACACACACACACACGCATACAAACACACCCACACACAGACACCGTAACACAATGAAAACACCACAAAAACACTCCTCACTTGAATAGAGTCCCTTAATCCTGGTCACAGGGTGGCAGTTGAGCGATGTCTCGATGTTGAACCTGTAGTACTGGTGTTGCATCAGTTCCAAAGTTGAAGCTCCGAAGTTGAGAGGCATTGGACCTAATGCAATGCACCAGGCTTCTCCACACAGTCGAGGGGTGCGTCAATTTCTCCAAACTTCTGTGGCAGCATTGTGCGGTTCTGATGCATCTCATTCTGGGGGAAATGCACTGTTACAAGTGTGAGGCCCCGATTCTACTCCCATAACAGGTTCGATGCACTGGTTCTGCTCCAAGAAGACTGGAGATGCATTGATTTCTCTGGTGCAAATATCCGGGTCCTCTTTCAGTTAACCAGGCGCAGGACCAGTTGTAGAGACTTTGATAGCCATGAGTCTCAAGCAACAGGACATCCAACATACCCTTGGAGATCAGTTCAGTTGCAAGGCAGAGTCCAGCTCTCCCTTAGCAGGGTCAGAGAGCAGCAAGGAGCGGGACAGCACAGCAGAGAAGAAGGTCTTCCAGAAAAGCAGTCCAGAAGAGTGACACTCCTTGTAGCAGCAAAGCAGTTCTTCTGATAGAGCTTCTTTACAGGCCCAGAAGTGTCTGATTTGGTGAGGTCAGAGACCCAGTAAGTACTTATATCCAGTTTTGTTTTTGATGTGGGGGTGATATCAAAGAAGGGTCTTTGAAGGGCAGTGGTATGCACCCCATTCAAGCAAGAACCACAATCCTTGTCAGAGTAAGTCAGATACATGGTAAGAGGTTACCTGAGCTCACCCTCTAGTAGCTTGGCACAGAGCAGTCAGGTTTATTTAAAGAGGCAATGTGTAAAGTATTTGTGCAGCACAAATACACACAGTAACACAAAGAAAACATCACAAAGAGGATGCACACTGGGTTAGAAGAATAGATAAGAAGTTTATAAATAAAACAAACAAGACCAAAATGACAAAATCCAATAAGTAAAAGTCAAGATATGAATTTTGAAAAAATAAAAGTGTTTCTAGCGCTTAGAAGCAATAAGCGTGCATGGGAGGTATCTGGTCACGCTCGACCGGGTCAAATTCAACAGTTCAGGTGAACTGCGATGGATCACTGGGCGAATGCAGGAGCCACCAGTCCTGGGGAACAGAGTACCTTGATCCTGGTTGCAACAGTGAGTTGCATAGCGCAGTAGAGCAATATGTCGATGTTGATCCCACAGAGGTGGTGATGCGCCAGTTATGAAAACTAAGCACCACAGCAGAGAAGCATTGGCTCTAATGCAAAGAGAGGGATTTCTCTCCACAGTAAAGGGGGAGGGTTGATTTCTCCACACTGCTGAGGCAGGGATGTGCAGTTCAGATGCTTCGGATTTTTGGAGGTGATGTGCTGGGTTCAAATGCAATGATCTGATTGTTTGCCCGCAACTGGATCAATGCGCTGATTTTGCTCCAAGCAGACTGTGTGGTAATTTCCATTTAACCAAGCTTGGTTAAGTGGACATTCCTTTTCCCTCATCATTGTTTTTCTTTGTTTCTATTGGTCTGTGAATCAGCACTCTATTCTCTGTGGGATATTCTATTCAGTTGATGTTGGCTGCCTTACTATGTGGATGCTCCTATTAAAGCTCTATGTTAATTTCTACATTTGTAGACCCTTACTTCATTTTGGCGATGAGCGGTGAAGCACTTACCTGGCAGGAGCATCCACCTTTCTCTGCGTCACTGGAGCAACTGTTTGTGAGTCGATATTGAAGTTTCATCTTCTCTGAAGTTCGTCTTGTTTTCCTCTGGAGCGAATGCTGTTTGCTGTCTCTTTCACCTTTCTTGTCTTTGGGGTCGCGGTAAGCCTTTCTTCTATTTTTCAGTAAAAGGGCACCCTGCGGTTGCGCTATTGCCAATTCCAGTAATTTGGCACCCCACAGTTTTGCTTGTGCCACTGCCCTCGAAACTGAACTCACAAGAGTGTTGCCCGGCAAAGATAAGCCACAAAGTGATTTCTTTCATTTCCGCTTGTGATGTTTAGATACGGCAGTCTTCTTTCTGATGCATGAGCATTCCTTGACTACTCGCTCATGATTTTGTCTGTCTCTGGATATTTTGTTGCCTAGCTACAGCATGCCTTGGAGTCACGCGGTCATTTCACGCAATTCATCGGGAAGGTGCAGAGTGTTTCCTGGATATTTGCTTTTGCTTCTGTCTGTTTCCACGTGGTATTTGCAAGCAATTTCATCAGAAAGGACTAATTGGGGGGCATGGCTAGCTACCAGCCAAGATGGCCGCAATCTGAGAGAGCTCTGTGACTGAGGGACCCTCCTCTAACGACCCGACCATTAATCCGTACCCATCGCAGCTGCTAAACTGCATTGCCAGAAGCGGTGGACCTTCCGGTGCACATCGATCTTACCCATGTCCCTATCCGTGGTCTGCTTGAGGAGCTACGCCGTGGAGAAGACTGCGGCCTATTTCGGCACCAGAAGCCGGGGACTCTAGTACACGGCAAGTCCAGTGGGACCTGCACTCTGCAGCAACCATCAACCCGTGCCCATCGCAGTTTCTAAACTGCATGATTAGAAGCGGCAGACCTTCCGGTGCACATCAATCCCACCCATATCCCTGCCGTGGTGTGCGTGGGGAGCTACGCCGTGGAGAAGACTGTAGCCTAATTTGGTGCCAGGAGCCGGGGTCTCTGGTACAAGGCAAGCCCAGCGGGACCGACACGCTGCAGCGGCCGCCATCTCCCGCGAGCGTGCTACACCTGGAAGGACAAGGACGGCGGCGCCTGCAGCATAACAGGGGGCAGTGAGAGCTATCCGGCCTAATCTCGGTTGTCCACCCAGGCTGAGAGGGACACGCAACGGACTCCACATAGGTGACGAGGTGGCCCCCGGGGGCCTAGGAGACCGCAAAGGTGAGGAGGGAAAGCGCGCTCCCAGAACTGAACGGTAGAGTCCGACCCATCATAGAGCCGCGGGATCCTCCCGGCGTTCCACCATCCTGCCCACCCATCGGCCACTGTTCTACTCAGACTCTGCACTAAGGGACCCTTACAACGCCACTGCTACCGCAGTCGCACTATCGGCCATAAACGCAACGACCTAGACAGCACTAGTCAGGGGGCACAAGCCGCATTTGGGCACAGACCACGACTTACTCGCACGACTCTCCGAGCGACTGGGGGGACTGACGCTATACAGGTGTGTTTTGGGGACACTGCGCTGGGCGCCCCAACCAGTACTCTACGCCCTGTAACCTACGACCTCCATAATGAGTGGCAGGGGGCCCAGGGGCCAGCAGACCTCAAAATTGGACAAGTTTGTCTATCTCAAAGACTCGCCGGATGATGTGGGAGGGGAAGCACCGCGGACGCCGCCCCAGCCCACGGGTGACACAAGTAACGCTGGTAAGATCACCCTACAGGACATCATGGCGACCCTAAAGACGATGCAATCCTCCATGGGTACCATATCTACTGACGTCTCCCTGATTAGGGCGGATTTTGCGAAAATGACAGATCGTCTCGTGGAAGTTGAGAAGACGACTACCGAGCTCGTGGGAGACACAATAGACCTACAGCGTAGAGTCCAAAGGCTAGAAGACGACAACGCCACGCTGAGGGCTAAGCTGGATGATCAAGAAGGCCGCTCTAGGCGTAATAATGTGTGCCTGATTGGTGTACCAGAATCCGAAGGCGGCCCGGCCCTGGACCTGTACGTTGAAGACCTCATACATAATCAACTCCAACCCAAAGGACTGTCGAAATATTTCTCGGTGGAACGTGCCCACCGAGTACCCGAAGGGAAGCCGAAACCAGGGGCTCCACCTCGGCCCATCTTAGCCCGAATTTTCAACTTCAGGGACCGGGACGCTATTTTACAAGCAGCGCGCACGCACCCATCGATCAAAATTGATAATTCTGAAGTCAACTTCTACCCAGATTACACGGCGGCTGTTGCTCAACAACAAAGAGGCTTCACGGAGGTAAAAAAGGAACTGCGAGCTCGGGAGCTCAAGTACTCTATGATTTTTCCAGCAAAACTACGCGTCGAATCTGAAGAGAAAACATGGTTCTTTGACTCACCGTGGGATGCCCAGGACTGGCTAGAGGGCTGGAGACCGGCGAGAGGGCCCCGGAATCGCGACCAGCAACGAAAAGACCGCAATAAAAGCCCTCAGGCAACCAACGGAACGCGCTAAACACGGGACGTCGCACGATGGACACTGACACTGGTACCCATCACCTTGGTGTTTGTATATTGAACTACGACACATGCCTACTCTCCTTCAAGAAGACGAGATTCGTCAGGCACCAAGGTAGACGGTGAGACTACTGACCGACAGTCGCAGATGGTTGAACATGGTAAGACTCTGGTCACGCAAGAAGAGATCCAAGCAGGTAGGACTCCTAGTTATAAACGGCACTGCGAGGTCACTCTCAGAAGGGAGGGTTCAACAGCGGACACAGAAGTCTCACCCCCTTGAACAATATTCATGAGTTGGGACTATAAGCTCAGTTGGGGAGGAGGACGGTTTCTTGTCCTCCGTGCAGGGAGGCAGGGTGGGGGGTAAGGGGTTTACAAGTATTAAGTTTGTTTTGTTTCTGTTTCTGTTACATGTTCCTAACTTTGCTGGCTTTTCACATGAGCACACGACACTCACTCTGGTTCCTATCCACACAATCAGGCACATTGGCCCGACTGAGGCGAGTCCTAGCGAGCTCCCTGTCACTTTCTATGTGGCACTGCACCCACCCTATGGGGCGATTGGTAGATGCCCTGGGGTACACTCCAGGCATGCGCATGTACTGGGCCTCGGTCCGAGTGCTGAACTTAGTGGTAATGATACAATGGCACACTGGATGCTATGGCTGATCACGATATCTCTGCTCTTAGCCACCAACCACAACCGTTGACCTCTCCTCCACTAACTATTATTTCATGGAATGTAAACGGGCTGGGTCATAAAATTAAATGGGGACTGGTCCTCCAATATTTAAAAAGGAAGGCGCCCACATTGGTTCTGCTACAAGAAACACACCTGGTGGGAGCGGCCTGCAAGGCTCTGAACAGTTGGGGTTTCAAAATGATCACACACGCGGAGTTCTCCTTCGGCTCCCGCGGGGTGGGTATCCTCATCCAAAAAAGTGCTCCACTACTGATCAAACAAACATGGACTGATGACCAAGGGTGCTTTGTTGCGATCAGTTGTCAATGGGAGGGACAACCCTACAATATAATCTCTGTATACATCCCCCCGGCGCTACATCAAGGGGCCTTCCAAGACCTAGGGAAACTACTACTCGAATTCCCGGAGGGGGGACTAATCATTCGGGGAGACTTCAATGCAGTACTGAATGCGATGCTGGATCGGCAGCCTCCTCGAGATGCTACCAGGTCTACCCAAATATTTAACGACTTCCTAGATGCTTTAGGGCTGGTGGATAGGTGGAGACTTAAACATCCAAATGACCGCCAATACACATTTCACTCGGGAGCCCATAACAGTCTCTCCTGGATAGACTATATGCTGACACTGGCGATTCCCCCTGAAAAAATAACAACCTTGGAACACCTACCGAGGGGGATATCAGACCACTCCCTAGTCCAACTCACCTACACAGTACAGCCCACTAGACGGCAATGAATATACCCAATCTATCCGGGATATTTAAAAAATCACACGATTGCGAAAGCATTGAAATCCTCCACCACGCACTACTTTGACGAAAACCTGGAATCGGTGGACTCACCATCAATCCTATGGGAGGCATACAAGACAGTGGTTAGAGGACAAGCTATCTCCACTATCACTAGACACAAAAAACAGCAGAGGGCAACCATAGAGTCGCTGGAAACAGCGGTCCAGACAGCAGAATTAGCCCATACCTCAGATCCCACGGAGGACACGGCGCAAACACTAACACTAGCGTCTGAAGAATACCGGGCCTATGCAGAGGACATGGCAAAACTAGACTAACTGACACACTACATCGGATCTATGAATTAGGGGATAAGACGGGGAAAGTGCTCGCATGGCTTGAAAGAAAGGACAGAGCGAATCGGTGGATTTCCACATTAGCGCTCCCAGATGGCACGCACACAACTTTTCCCCCAAGAATAGTAGAGGAACTGGCCACCTATTACGAAACCATATACACCACATGAGGCGGGGTGACAGAAGAGGATAGCATGCAATTCCTCCAAGACATACCCCTTACCACGCTATCGCAGGAGGATGCACAAGCTCTGGAGGGAGACCTAACAGGTGAGGAATTGGGGAAGGCCCTAGCAGCCCTGCGCACTGGCAAGGCAATGGGCTCGAACGGTTTACCCGTAGAACTATATAAAGCGATGGCAAGACAGATCATCCCATATATGCTCCCCATGTATAATAATTGCTTAGAACAGGGCATACTCGTGACTGACCAAAGATTAGCCACCATTTTCAAGGTGCACAAGCCTGGCAAGCCACCCGACCAAACGTCCTCATATCGACCGATCTCACTGATGAACTTCGATGCGAAAGTATTGGCGAAACTCCTAGCACTGCGACTGCAGCCCCATCTCACAACATTGGTACACCCGGACCAATCGGGCTTTATGCCTGGGCGAAACACATCTCTTAATCTGAGGCGCCTGAATGGAGTCCTGCACCGCATCCCCATGCTGCGGGAAGACGCGACCATTCTGTCCCTAGACGCCACAATGGCATTCGATCTTGTGGAGTGGCCATTCCTTTACGCAGTACTCAGAAAGATGGGCTTTGGCCCTAAATTTTGTGGCTGGATTAAACTCTTTTATATAACAACCCTGGCGCAAGTGGTTGCCAGCAGACATACATTGTGTACTATCACACTGGGCCGCGGAACGAGGCAGGGGTGCCCTTTATCCCCGCTACACTCATATTGGAGCCACTGGCGGTGAAAATTCACTTGGATCCTATGATCCGGGGGATCACGTGGGAGGCGGGATGGGAGGATCGTTTCTCCCTCTACGCCGATGACATATTACTATATCTCATGTCCCCTACCTCATCCCTGGCAGCCCTGATGGCCGTACTCAAGACCTACGGGGAAGTGTTGGATTATATAGTTAACTGGGCCAAATCGCTCCTTTATGTTTTACGCGGTCAAATGCCAACGCTACCCCCGGCCTGCACCCTACAAACTGTGACCAGAGGGTTTAACTACCTGGGGATATACGTTACTCCACAGGAATCGATTTTTGTGGATGAAAACTTACTGAAACCTCTACAGAGGCTAAAATCTGATGTAACACATTGGCGCTCCCTCCCACTAACACTGTTAGGAAGGGCTGCGCTATTCAAGATGCTTTCACTCCCAAGGTTCCTCTATGCGTTGCAAAACACCCCATTTCCGGTCCCTCTCACCTATTTCAAGTCAATAGACGCAGAAATCTCCACACTACTATGGGACGGAAAACCAGCCCGCATAGCACATTCCAAATTGATCCACAGCTGGTACGAGGGGGGGATCGCCCTGCCAAGTGTTAAACTGTACTACTGGGCTGCACAACTAATGGTGGCCAATCAGTGGCTACATGCTCCACAACAGGATCCAGCTTTTAGTCTTGATAGGACTGTCCTTCCCCCAGATCAGCTTATGAGGGCTCTTTATACAAACAAACAACGTCACACATTCACAGGCCCTACGGCCCACACAATTAAGATCTGACACACGGCACAGAGGGCCTTGGGTTAGGAGGGAGTGCTCACACTAGCCACACCACTCTGGGACACATGTCGTACCTTGGCGAATACTAAGGGATTTAGGCAATGGGACCTCATTGGGATCTCCAAAATAGGTGACTCGTGGATAAGGGGGGAGATCATCACCTTTCCATCCCTGCAAGAGAAGTACGGTATGGTGGATACTGAGCAGTATCGCTATGCACAAATCAAGCATGCGTTGCAAGGGGCCATTCCACCAGGTATGACACTGGCCGAATCCTCCCCCCTGGAGGATAGACTTCTCACCGACCACCTAGATAAGAAGGCGATCTCGCTCACATACCGCAAGCTCATTAACAATCTCCCTGACCCCACGGTAGTTCTCCGTAGCAAATGGGAGATAGAACTAGGAGACATAGATGATGAAGACTGGTTGTATGCACTAGCATCGGCAAGAGAAGCCTCCATACCGTCACAGCTTAAACTTGTACAGTTAAATATACTCCACAGAATATACTATTCCCGCACGCTCCTGCACAAGCTAGGTCGCATCCCAGACTCGAACTGCCTACGGGGTTGCGGATCCCCGGGTACATACTTTCACATACTATGGGATTGTCCCCGAATACAATCATACTGGGCCGAAGTTCTGTCCGAAATCTCTGAGGCGAATGGGGTGGAGCTACAGAGCGAACCTAAGTGTTGTTTATTAAATATTTGGTCACCCACGGATCTGAATCGAGGATTACAAACCTGGGCGACGCTGGGTCTGGCCCTTGCAAAGCGGAACATTGCTAGGAGGTGGGGTTCCGGACTGACACCCTCATGTACACAATGGGGGAATGATATGGATGCAGCTATGGTAGCGGAAAAGGCAGTTTATGCGCATAGGTGCTGTCCCAAAAAATGGTCCAGAGTCTGGGGAAAATGGAACGAATATCGGGGAAACTTATGTGAACCTCCACAAGATCTGTCTGAACCTGAGGCAAGCCCATGATGGGGTAAACTTGGAATATTAACGTCACAGTGGATATATGGTATTATGTGAAGTGAGAAGATAAAGGTCTATCATTGTTACTTATATCAGTGGTTATGGGAAGAATGGGTCTCAGATCATATGAAGCCTTGAGCACACCCATGGGGGATGGGACCTCCCAGTTTCAATTGCTCTCATATAACAACCGAATTGTACGAATAAATGGCAGGCACTGTTCGCTCTATGATATGCTGTAATGTGTAACAAGAAGGAATTGATGTATGTATATGGTGACTGAAAATGATTAATACCTGTATTGTGTAACAATGAAAAGCCAATAAAATTGTTTTACAAAAAAAAAAGAAAGGACTACTTATTAAATGTTGGATTTTGATATTATTCATTTATTTATTTATTTACTTTATTTTGGCTTAATATTTTTAACGTGGCAAGTTCGCGTTGTGGTAATCCTTCACCACCATTTTTTAAAGGTCCCAACCAACCCAGCATGAATTGGGATAAATGGCTTCGTCATTTTAAGAACAAATTATTGGCTATCAATGGTGCAACATTCTCTCCACAAAGGAAAATAGCTTTACTTCTTAATCTTATGAGTAATGTTGCTGAGGATATTTTTTGAGCACTTACCTGCTTCAGCACCCCCACATGGAGTGGAGGCTGGGGATTATGATTGTTTTACCGAAGCTCTTGGTAGATGAAAGAAAAGATTTAGGAGGAGCCACACATAGTTTTAGAGATATTTTCACTTCTACACTCGTCATCAATTGATTGATGAATTTGTTGATGCAGATGTTTCTTCATTGAGAGTTTTGGTTGCTGACTGTGTGTTTGGTGCTGAGGTTGATAACTATATCAGAAATCAACTTATTATTTGTTGTTCAAACAAAAAAATACAAGAGCAGCTCCTTCGTTAACGCAACCCTTCACTTCAAGAGACTATTGACATTGCTAAGAGTGTAGAACGTTCTATTAGCTCTTTTAAAACTATTATTGTTGACTTCACTGTTGAAGGTGTTATCTGTTAAAGATAGTAACAAAGTTACTTTTTCTAAAACTAAATTTTGTAAGCCCATTGCTCTTTATAATAATTCTGTTTCTAAAGTGGTGTGCATTTGTTGTGGGTCTAAAACTCATTCAGTTCAATTCAAGTTTTATCCAGACAAAAATAGAGAATGTTATTCTTGTGGTAAAATGGGTCATTTCGGCAATGTGTGCCTGAGCAAAAGTAAAAGAGTTTCTGTTATCTAAGAAAATGTCAATGAAGAACAGTGCACACAAAATGTTATGTTATGCATTAGAGACTGTCCTCTTTTCTACTGAGCAGAAGGATGTTTGCATGATTAATTCTCGAGATTCAGTTTCTATTGAACATGCTAATGATTTATCTTCTGATTTGTGTGCCACCACTTCCCTTTTGGATGTGGTAACAACTCCCTTGAGTCATTTGGAAGCAAATCAATTGATTTCTGGTGTTTCCTTGGAAGGCATTGATGGAGAGCCATATGTTCCACCTATGTGTGAAATTACCTTTGATGATATAACCTTAAAAGTCATGGCTGACTCGGGTTCTCCATACACTATCATTTCTGATTTTTTTTTAAAGAAGAACCCTCTGACATTAGAGTTTATGGGTTTGGTGGAAAAGAAATCGCCATAAGCGTTTTTTTGTGTCTGAGAATAAATTCAGACCAAAAGTTATTTTTGTAAAAGTATATGTGGCTGTTGATGGTTTGCAAGTCTTAGTTTGGAGACATCAAGGAAAGTTTAACATTACTCTTGGTCCAAATTCTAAACTACAAGTTTGTTTTGCTGAGGATCCTGATTTTGTCCAAATTGTTTTGGAGAAGGATAACAGGCTAGAATGTATCCTTGATAAACATATTTAGTAAAGAATTAGGTCAGGTTAAAGGTTTTTCACACCACATTCAACTTTTAAAAAAAATGCAGTTCCCGTGAAACAAAAATTGAGACATGTTCCTGTGTCTGTCCATGCGGAATTATCCCAAATGCTCAGAAACATGTGTACTGAAGGTATTATTGAACCTGTGGACTCATCAGAATGGGTTTCTCCCATTATTTTAGTGAAAAAAAGGAGAACTTCGTCTCTGCTCTGATTTGAGGTCTGTTCACAAACAAATCCTAGTTGATTGTCATCCTCTGTCTAGAATTCAGGATTTGCTATCTAAATTGGAAGGGGCAAAGTTCTTTTCCACTATAGACCTTAAATCGGCTTATCATCAGATCACATTATCTCCCCAGTCAAAACATTTAGTCACTTTTATTACACCTGATGGAGCATTTAAATATGTCATGATGCCGTTTGGGTTGGCAAGTGCCGCTTCAGTATTTCAAAAATTGATGTTCTTTTTTTTTTGAGTATCCAAGAGGTGGTCGCTTTCCAAGACGACATTCTTGTTTTTTCCAAAACCAATGATCAGCATGCTTCTTTAATGAGTAGAGTGTTGACCATTTTGGAGGACTAAGGCATGACTGTGCAATTTTTTTACAAATGAAGTTGAGTGCTTAGGACATACTATTTCTAGCACTGGTATTGCTCCTAAACACAATTTGCTTAACTCTATCCGTGATATGCATGTTCCTTAATGTAAAGACCAACTCAAATCGTTTTTACGTTTGTGTGAGTATTATGCAAGATTTGTGCAAAAGTTTGCTGACATTGTTTTACCTTTCAGGTAACTGTTAAAAAAAGGTGTAAAATTTGAGTGGCTGGAAGTTCATGATTCTGTTTTCAGTGCCCTTAAAAAAGCTATCATTGAGTCCAAACCATTATTTGCTTTTTCACAAGCTGGAACCAATGTGATCACTGTAGATGCCAGTTCAACTGGACTTGGTGCAGTGTTTACTCAAATCAAGGATGGTGTTGAACGTACAATTGCTTTCGCATCCAGACCCGTATCTAGTGCAGAATCAAGATACTCCACCATTGAGCGTGAAGCTTTGGGATGTGCATGGTATGTTGAACATTTGTAAATATATTTTGGGGAAAACATGTTCATCTCAAAACTGATCATAAACCTTTAATTTCATCACTCTCCAAACATGGCAGGGGAAAGACTTCCTCTAGATTGGTTAGAATTGTATTGAAACTTTATGAGTACAATTTCACTGTGTGTTACATTCCTCGGTCTCAAAATGTTAAAGCTGATTGTTTTTCTCATTTGACATGGGATGTTATTTCAAGTCCTAATTGTTCTTCTCTTGAAGAATGTGTTGTTGCATCCATTAATGATGTTATTCTCTCAGTTGGTGAAGTTCTTTCTAAGGATGAGTGGTTTTCAGCTATGACCCAAGATGATGTTTTGGTTTCTCTCAAAAATTTTATTTTGGATGGTTGGCCTTTAGAGAAACTTTCATTTAAGGAGTTAAATGTTTTCTGGAAAGTCAGAGATGACTTATTTTTCATAAATAATCTTATTATCAAAGGATGTTGCTTTGTCCCACCTTCTTGTATCAGAAACAAATTGATTTATATTGCTCATTTAGGTCATTATGGTCAATCCAGTACTAGTAAAAAAGTCAGGTGTTTTTTGGGTGGCCTTATATGGACAATGATATTGTCAAATGTGTTGAAAAATATCCATTGTGCATCAAATCTGACAAGATTTTGAAAACTCAAAATGTTGATCATATTCAAACTGCTTTTCCAGACTGACCTTGGGCCAAGTTGGCCATGGATTTGTTAGGACGTTATGAAGGTATTGATTCAAAGAAGATTTATATTTTAGTTATTTTAGTTCTCATTGATTGTTTTTCAAAATGGTTGGAGTTAAAAAGGATTTTTCATCCTCATACCTTCTCTGTTATTGAGTTTTTGCAAGAAGTATTTAAGAAGGAAGTTTTGCCTGACAGTGTTGTTGCTGACAATAGTTCTTTGTTTACTTTGTTTGCTATGAAAGATTTCTTCAAACAAGTTGGTATTCATCACTTTACTACAGCACTTTATTCACCAAACACGAATGGTTTAATGGAACGGTTTAACAGAACTTTAGTGGAAGGGATTCAGTTGGCTCGCAAGTTGAGAATTGATGTTAAACTACATATTGCTGATTTGTTGTGGTCTTACCACTGCACTCCTCACTGTACCACCACATTTTCTCCGTTCTTTTTGCTTAAAGGGAGGTCTCCAAGACATAAACTTAATCCAAGATGGTTATTTCCCAAAATGGATACTTGTAATCTTGAACATATGTATTATGTTGCCAAACATAGCGTAGATACCAAAACTTTAAAAAAAATTGTTAAAAACTCCAATGATTCCAAGAACAAGTTAGTTATTGATGATTATGTTAAGATCAAACTTCCTTTTCATGTACATAAGGGTTTTTCTAATGTTTTCAGGTCAGGTGAATTGTCAAAGTTGGTAAAACGTCAGCTTTACTTGACAATGGATCTTGGTGGAAGTTGTACAGATTAGCTAAAACATGCTCTTCTGCTGGTTCTTCCTTACCTGTGATTTCTCCACATAATTCTTCTAATGTTCCCGATTTTGGAAGTGAATCCTGTTTTAATAATATTTCTAACAAGAAGACTTTTTGTGATACTGTACCTGAAACTGTTGAAACAATTAAGAAAAATATTAAGTTACCTTCAAAGTACAATGATTTTGCAATGTATTAAGAATGTATTTTCTTACTTTGTTTTTTTGTTTTAGTTTTAAGGAAGGGAGGTGTGTGGTAATGTCGATTTTACCAAGCTTGTATACGTGGGCATTTCTATTCCCTCATCATTGTTTTTCTTTGTTTCTATTGGTCTGTGAATGAGCATTCTAATCTCTCTGGGATATTCTATTCAGTTGATGTTGGCTGCCTTACTATGTGGATACTCCTATTAAAGCTCTATGTTAATTTTTATGCTGGAAATGTGTTGATTTCTCTGATGCAAGTGCCTGGGTCCACTTTCAGTGAACCAGGTACAGGAGCAGGGGTAGAGACTTTGCCTGAGCCCTAAGTCTCAAGCAACAGGAGGCAAGCCAACAAACCCTTGGAGATCACTTAATTTGAAAGGCAGAGTCTAGCTCTCCACCAGTAGGGTCAGAGAGCAGTGGGCAGCAGGTCATCATTGCAGAAAAGCGGGTCTTCCTGATCAGCAGTCCAGCAGAGTGACAATCCTTGTAGCAGCACAGCAGTTCTTCTAATAGAGTTTTTTTTCAGGTCCAGAAGTGTCTGATTTGGTGGGGTCAGAGACCCAGTACTTATACCCAGTTGTGCCTTTGAAGTGGGGTGACTTCAAAAAAGGGGCATTTTTGTGTGTTGAATTTGATTATTAGCATTTAGGAAATATAATGGAGCAAAAGCGATACAATTCAGAAATGTGCAATATAATAACATAAATTAGGATGTATGACGTTACCACGCATACATTTACAACGCCTACCTTTACAACACAATTTTTACAACGCAGGAACCATTACAACGAACTACCATTACAACGCATTTTTTACAACGCAATACCTTTACAACGCATACCATTACAACGTAAGTATTGGTAAGTATATAATAATTTTTTTAATCTAATTAATTAAAAATAATTTAATTAATTTTAATGTAATATTATTTTTAATTTATTTTTACCCTGTACACCTTACCCAAAATGGTAAGTATATAATATTTAATTTATTTTAATTTAATATTATTTTTAATTTATTTTTACCCTGTACCCCAAAATGGTAAGTATATACTATTTTTTTAATGTAATTAATTAAAAATAATTTAATTTATTTTAATTTAATATTATTTTTAATTTATTTTTACCCTGTACCTCTGTACCCCAAAACCCAAACCTAGCCCTGAACCCTAAAAATACCCCTTTACCCAAAAACCCAAACCTAGCCCTGAACCCTAAAAATACCCCTTTACCCAAAAACCCAACCCTAGCCCTGAACCCTAAAAATACCCCTTTACCCAAAAACCCAAACATGGCCCTGAACCCTAAAAATACCCCTTTGCCCAAAAACCCAAACCTAGCCCTGAACCTTAAAAATACCCCTTTACCCAAAAACCCAAACCTGGCCCTGAACCCTAAAAATACCCCTTTACCCAAAAACCCAAACCTGGCCCTGAACCCTAAAAATACCCCTTTAACCAAAAACCCAAACCTGGCCCTGAACCCTAAAAATACCCCTTTACCCAAAAACCCAAACCTGGCCCTGAACCCTAAAAATACCCCTTTACCCAAAAACCCAAACCTGGCCCTGAACCCTAAAAATACCCCTTTACCCAAAAACCCAAACCTAGCCCTGAACCCTAAAAATACCCCTTTACCCAAAAACCCAAACCTGGCCCTGAACCCTAAAAATACCCCTTTACCCAAAACCCAAACCTGGCCATGAACCCTAAAAATACCCCTTTACCCAAAAAACCCAAACCTAGCCCTGAACCCTAAAAATACCCCTTTACCCAAAAACCCAAACCTAGCCCTGAACCCTAAAAATACCCCTTTACCCAAAAACCAAACCTAAAAATACCCCTTAATTAATTAAAAATAATGTCATTTATTTTAATTTAATATTATTTTTAATTTATATTTACCCTGTACCCCTGTACCCCAAAACCCAAACCTAAAACATTTTTACTATAATTATATACTTACCAATACTTACGTTGTAATGGTATGCGTTGTAAAGGTATTGCGTTGTAAAAAAATGCGTTGTAATGGTAGTTCGTTGTAATGGATCCTGCGTTGTAAAAGTTGCGTTGTAAAAGTAGTCCGTTGTAAAAGTTGCGTTGTAACGGTTGTTTACCCATAAATTACATTGGAAGTAATACAGAAAGTTAAATATATATATGAATTCATGAGGATTAAGACTGTATCGTATTTAAGTACAGATAATACAATAATAAAATGTAAGAATAATAAAATAATTCAGTTGTGAGTAAAACAATAAGCTATTTGATTGAAAAACTTCTAATGACTTATGGTGAAATAGAAAGTAAATTTAAAGCCAGAAAAAACAAAAACATGATACAAAGTGAAACATAAAATTGCAAACGAGTAAGTGAGAGAAAAGCAGGAAATGTGAATAGAAAGATAGTGAAGAATAATAAAGGAAAGGCGCCAATGCAGTAAAAACATATAAGGGAATAGAACGTACAGTACAGATAAGTATATAGGGAAATTGACCAAAGATAAAAAGGAAGAAATTGGAGGAAGCGAAATAAGAGCGGATTTAGGACAGGTTTTCTGTGTTGGTATGTAAATGCATGATAGTAAAAATAAGAAAAAGGGAAGAAGAGAAGAAAAGTAGAAGCAAGAGTAAAATAGAAAGAGAAAACAAGTTACGATACAGTGGAATCTACTATGGGGTGACCAAAATTGTCTATCACAGAAGGATTATTCAGTTGTAAAAAGGGGGCCCAAATTTGATTAAATGATTGTGTCTGCTCTTGCAAATTGTAGACAACTCTTTCGTAAGAGACAGTTTGAACCATAGCCACCAGCCAAGATTCCGGAGAGGGTGGAGTCGAAGATTTCCATTGCCGTAGTATACATATTTTAGCTGTGGTTAGAGCGATATATAAAAGATGGCATTGAGGTTTGGTAAGGTGTGATAAAGTTTGTAAATCATGCAGAAGAACGATGGCTGGTGTTAACGGTAAATCCAAAGGCAGAGTGTGTTGTAAAATCTGACCTATGTAAGACCAATAGGACTGGATGATAGGGCAAGAACAGAGGATGTGGACTATGTCACAACCAGAAGTAGCACATTTCCAACAATTGGTATGAGGAAGAAGTCCAGCTTTATGCAGTTTTGATGGAGACCAATGCCAGTCATGTAAAATCTTGAATAAGCAAAATTTCTGTCGCGCTTCTCGTCATATGTAAGTGAAAGGCGTGTTTGCCATTACAGATGAAGAGCACATGATAAGGGTTGGGAGAATAAATTAAATGTGAATATTTTATATAAACCAGAAATTACCCCTTTATGAGTCCCCCAAGTATATAGATAGGAAAGGATTGGTGAAGGTTTGCGCGACCATGGACATGCCCCCAAGGCTTTGGTAAGACAGAGTAGAAGTTGAGTATAATTCATAAATTGATGCGACGGAAGACCAAATTCTTCAGCTAATTGGGCAAAGGGTTTACGTTCACCAGCATGTAGAAGTTGATCTAGAGTAGAAATACCCGCATGTTTCCATTGGGGGCAGGAGATGGTTTTTCCCTTGACACTTATAGCAGTATTGTTCCATATTGGAGATATTGGAGCTTTACTATAAATGCCTGGGTTAGAAACCTAAAAGGCAATGAGTTCTCTGCCACGTTTTACGCATTGAAACCAATAGGGCCTTTGAAGTGCACAGAAGCCCTTTCTTCCCAGACTAGCTGTAGGGTGTAACCAGTACTTTGTGTAGGGGCAAGACACTACCTATGTAGGTGTAAGTGTCAGCTCCTCCCTACCTTCCTGCCCAGGAAGAGCTATTAGAATGCAGATGAGTACTGTAGGACGCCGGCATGGTATATGGTGCTCACTTATGTAAGTGTAGCAGCCTGTAGTGATCCAGACAACCCTTATGGTGATTTTAGTGGTCATAAACAACCTTAGAAAGCTCTCTAAGTGGTTGATGTGGAGAGTAGCCTTCCAGCTTAGTCCAGAAAGACTGTAAAGATACTTGTTTTACCAGTATTAATCAATACGTGTAGGTTAAGCAAAAAAGAACCACACAGTGTAGTTACAAAAATATTTATTTATTATAAAACTCACTAACACATTGCAATATCTCCTACCCAGAGACATAATCACAATACACCTGATACTTAGTAATAGAACATGTAAGTAGCACAAATACACAGTGGTCTCCAGGGGTTGAGCAAACCATATACTATGAAAATGGAATGCGAACCACGACCTAAGTCGAGACTGTACCCACAAGACATAGAAGAGCCACCAAGGAACCACCCAAGGTAAGCACCCTGGAGCCCAACGCAGACGTATGCAGAGTGGAAACATGACTGTGTGCTTAATACAAGTAAATGGGTAAGTCACAGATGCAGTTTTTAAGAAGAAAGCCCTTCCCAGAGTACCCTGAAGAAACCCAGTAGAAGATGGACGTTTGAAGCGTCACCCAACCCATAGGTGCAAAGTGATGTTGGAAAGCAACGTAGACCACATGCAAGACTTCAGTGAAGATGTCACAGGAGAAGATGGCGAAAGAGTCCTGTGGAACCCAAAGTTGGATTCAAGATGAGAGGTACCTACAAGCAGAGGGGGCAGAGTCTATGCCACTCAGGAGTGACCAGCAGGCATGGGAGACAAATGTCCACCGATGTCTGCGATGCAGGAGAACTGACGTGATATTGGAGCTGCAGCAGAGTGGACCAGAGGATGCAGTGTAAGATCAAGAGCCGTTCACAAGCTGTCCAACATCGGATGTCAAGAGCCAGAGGGTCAGTGTCCACTGAGAGCAACAACAAGCCTTGGCTGGAGCAACAAACATTCTATGCAAAAAAAGTGTGGTGTCTGGACCAGCAAGGTCCAAGTAACTCAGAGGTCTTCAAACGTTTTGATGCCGAGACCCCCTTGTAAAACATTTTTAGGCGTAAGGACCCCCTTCCGACAAAAGTTTCTAGAAACTGGTACTCCTCATCATCAACTTTTGACAACCATAAAAGCGCCTGTTAGACCTCATCACATCCCTCCATCATTCTTCCAGCCACCCTTTTATCCTCCCATCCATACATCCATCCTTCATCCATCCACGCTTTCATCCTCCCATCCATACATCCATCCTTCATCCATCCACCGTTTCATCCTTACATCCATCCACCCACCCTTTCATCCATCCACCCATCATTCATCCCCCCACCTTTTCACACATCCATCCCTGCATCATTCATCCATGCAACCTTTTATCCATCCATACATCCATCCAACCTTTCATCCACACATCCTTCATCCTCCCATCCTTACATCTATCCTTCACCAATCTATCCTTCATCCATCCACCCTTTCATCCTTCCATACATACACCCATCCTTCATCCATCCACCCTTTCATCCTCCCATCCATACATACATTCTTCACCCGTCCACCCTTTCATCCTTCCATCCATACATCTATCCTTCACCAATCTATCCTTCATCCATCCACCCTTTCATCCTTCCATCCACACATCCATCATTCATCCATCCACCCTTTCATTCATCCATCCACCCATCATTCATCCACCCACCTTTTCTGTGCCTCTCTCATGGGGGGGTGGGGGGGATCAGTATCTCTCTGCGTTGTCTTCCTTCTTCTTTCCCGCTCATGGGAGGGCATCTCTGTGCCTCCCTGCTGGGGGCGGGGGACGTGTCACGGGACCCACAGCTCCAGGCGTGCAACATCCATTGAACTCAAAGAGCTACACTACAGCCTGCTCCCCCAGCCCCCCCCAGCTCCCCCTAGCTCGTGTATGTGAGCCCGGCTGAAACAGCTTCAGGGACACACACACAGTCACACCTTAGTACTTGACAGGTCTTTAAAAGACCTTTTACTTGTTAATGAGGCTTTGATGTTTTTCACACCTCGGTGTGAATTAGGCCTCCGCCATGAGCACCCTCGATCAGCCCAATGCCAGGAACTGCACTCTGCAGAATCTGCTACCCCCTTCCCAGGACTCCACGACCCCCCTGGGGGTCGCGCCCCACAGATTGAAGACCGCTGAAGTAACTCATCATGAGCATGTTAGTCACAGCAGGCCCAGAACAAGCAGGGGAGTCCACTTAAGCCAAAGATGACCCTCAAGAGGACCCACAGGCTAAAGGCACACAGAAGTCACAAGAGTATCTCGAGAAGCTCACCAAATGATGAAGGCCCACGGTGCAAGAGATGCTTGAGACTAGAGCTTATTGGAGCCATTAGATCTCTGGTGAAGAGAGTCAACCAGCCTTGGCAACGGCAAGTAGGAGCAGTGCACAGGGGTACTCCTCCAGTGGTACTGACGAGGGATACTGGCTTCAAACTTGCTGTGAAGAAGGCGCAGGCCTCGAGGGAGTTGCAGAACCACTACCTGTGTTGCAGTACTTTCCAGAGTCCATTGGAGGTCAGGAACAGCAGACCTGTCAGCCTTATTGTAGTGCCTGCAGATGCAGGGAAGTGACTCTTTCACATCAAGAGAGATTCCTTCGGGTGTCTTGGATGTCCACAGACCTGTAGAAGAACCTGTATGGAGCAGGGGCACAAACAACACAGAGGACTGGCAGGACGAGAAGACCAGGAGCAGCAGGAGTCTTCCCTGTTGCAGTCTTGTTCCCAAAGCAAAATCCGGCGTAGCTCAAAAGTGACCAGATGGTTGAAGATGAAGTGGTTTCAAATCTGAATCTTTTCCTATGATGAATCTAAGGCACCACCCACAGGTAAGCCCTTAAGTACCCTAAGAAAAGGTTTGGGAAGATTCAGGGGTCCCTCCCACAGGAGGGTCTGACAGTGGGGTGGATACTCTAATGTCCTTTGTCCCGTTTTGCGCGGGAGCTAACGGCTGCCTGAACTGGTTCCAACTGGAGTACGTGAGGAGGGGACCACATGTGCCCTTCAAAGCAGTCTAGAGGCACTCGCAAGCGCCCCACCCTTTCCCAATGCACTAAGTCCTGTCTGGGAGGTGGTCACACCACCCTCTGACAGGAAACTCTATTGTCCTGCCTTTTACTGCGAGAGCTTGGCTCAGCAGCAGGAGGGAGAATTGTGTCTCTGGTTGGCAGCAGCCATAGTTTGCTGTCTGGGTCTAGAATACTGGTATAGGGTTCTCTGAGGGCCTCCCACAGGAGCTTTACAGTGCATGAAATCATATATCCAACACGGTTTACGGTGTTGGAGGTATGATTCCAACATGTTTGATACCGAAGACGACAGGGTTCATTACAGACAGGTTAGAGTTAGCCATTGCGTAATGATGCATGGCCACTCTATGTGTCGTAATGGCTGATGCACTTACAACCCAGGAGAATGGCCTCCTAGAGTTGTAGGGGTGTCCTGCTCATGCAGGGGCGCCCTCACATTTATAACTGAGCACCATGCCTTCAGAATTGTCAGGCCTGCCTTAAGGGTGACTTATAGATTTAAAGTGCAGTGATCTTGGATATAAGGAAATGTATATCTGTCGTAAGTGGTGCTTGCACCAGCTTACACAGTCTGCAATGGCAGGCCTGTAGTTACAATTGGAGGGGTCTCCCATGGGTGGCATAATACATGCTTCAGCCCATGGGGGACCCCTGGTGTACCTATGCCCTGGGCACCTTAGTATAATATACTAGGTACTTACAAGGATACATCAGCAGCTAATCTAAGTTGTACCTAAGTATTCACCATGTCCAATTTAAGGAAGAAGCACAGAGAATGGGATCCTGATTAGTACTACCCGAGTCAGAAAAACATAATTACACCAGCAAAAAGTGGGGATGACCATGAACGCAGATCCTACTTTCCTACAAGTACTCAGACACACCTAACCTTCCTGTGTTTGTGGCTGTATAGAGGGAATGCCCAAATGTAGCTGTCACCCATCTCACAGACCGGCTGCTGGCACACGGAGTTGTACAAGCAAATTAATGTCCACTTTCTAAAAGTGGTATTTTTAAAAAAATAATGTCAAATCTAACTTTAACAGTAACAAGGATTTGTCATTAACATTTCGAAGATATAAAACATGAGACTTCTAATCCTTTCTAATCAGGAATTACAGCTTAAAGGTGTATTAAGGAATTATCTATGTTAACCTATGAGCAGAGTAGTCTTTGCAGTAGTGAAAAACGAATTTAGGTGTTTTTCACTACCAGGGCAAAACTGAAAAGTACATGTCCTACCTTTTACTTACACCACACCCTGCTCTAAGGGATACCTAAACCTTACCTTAGGCATGACTTATGTGTAATAAAAAGGCAAGATTAGGTGCCTGACAAATGCTTTTAAATGCCAAGTCACCGTGGCAGTGAAGCAGCACTCACAGGCTCTGCAGTGGTAGACCTGAGACATGTTTAAATGGCTACTTGTGTGGGTGGCACAATCAGTGCTGCAATAGAGCTATATGCAATAGTACAACAATTGTGAGCGTGTGCGTCTGCTTATGCGAGCTAAATGTATTGTTGTGGTTGTATTTTTTCCCCCAAAATTACTCGTAACTATGCGAGCAGGAGTAACTGAGTTATCTGTAATTCTGTATCGCAGAGCAACACGTAATAACCACATTTACTCCGGCCTAATTGAAATACCAGAGAGTAATTTATGTGCTGAAAAATGTCACTTTTAGAAAGTGCCAATGTTCTGCTCAGTTTATTCAGACTCATAGCTCTAAGTACAGTGCATCTTTATCTGGGGTGAATTTCACGAGTTGTTTTTACTTACCCTGAGTCTGTTTAATTGAATGTATTTATGCACGATTTAAACGAGAAGGGCGTCGTGGCTCAACAGTTATGTGAGGCAGGGACATAGCATGTTACAGAAAAGTCCTGAAAAAAGAGAGTGATAGTACATCAATGTTTGACTGAACAAAATAGAGAGCATAAGAGAAGGCAGCTGCTTATTGTGAGATACCTATTCTAAATCAAACTATGTTGGAAAATATATAGAAAGGTGTGTGTTCTTTAGGTGGACGTCTTCATAGTCTTTCTTGACAGACATGGTAGATAGCTGTGTCAAAAGCATTTAAAGATTTATGGGAGTGTGCTTGACGAGGAAATGTAATTATTATGCATTTGATAGGTTTGCACATATCCCATCTAGAAGCAGGATGCCCTGAAGCAGCTCCATTACTTTACTTTTATTATTAATTACGTTTTAATCATTTAGCAGCAAAATAGAAGTCATGCTGCCCCTGTAAGCCAAAATAAAACTGTAGATGTAGCTGTCAGATGTTCTGTCTGCGATCTTGGGGATACGCTTCTATTTCAGAAGGATTTCGTTGTAGATCAATCAAGCATGCGTTTTTTTCCACTCCGTGAAAATGTGTTTGAAGATTCTACCACTGTTTAATTTGTCATGACATTGCTCATAAAAACGTAAATGTATTTTGCATTTACTTTATTAAGGATGTCATCAAGTAAAGCAACAGTCTTGTGTCAGTACATTGGTGGGCTGTTTTATTTTCAGTTTCAGATGCTGCCTGTTACTTCTATTTTCAAAACAGCATACGATGCAGACAGGAATAAAAGCAAACTCAGAGTAGTATTATTGAACATAGGTGGGATGAAAGTAGAGATTGCTTTAAAATGTTAATAGGTGCAGTTACTTTTCCATAACTAAAAAGTATTTCCTGAAAGAGTGCCTGGAAATGAAAAGGTCCTGTAGCCAGCTAACACACATGTTGATAGAACCAACTGAACGCAGAAGTGGGCTGTTTTCACACTTCTTTCTAATGATTCACCACACTATTCTCTTCATGTAGTTTTCAGTTTGTGTTCATATATACATGTTTACTCTTTATTGAAAACAATCACTACACACTATATGGCTCTCAATATGAATGGACTCAACTCCAATGGGGCAGTTAGCTGCAATGGCCGATCCAATCATAATGATATGATCCATGGGAACACCACAGATCTGGAGATTTTAACTTCTGAAAGCAGCCAAAATCACTGAAACTGTAAGTAAAATTCTAATATTACATTAGGAATTAGACCTGATGTTAATGTTTCCTCAGTATTTCATCATTTTTAATTGGACCTTCGGAGTCCCTCTCGTAATTTAGTACCCCCCCAGTTAACCCGCCTTTGCTATGCGTAATTCAGGACAGAGGTGGGTAGTCAGTGGGACAAATAGCTGACCAGTCACAGTGAGGGCCTAGGTTCTTTGATAATAGTACTAGTTTCCAAAGTCAGCCATAGCCTCCATTCACAACCAGTAAAGGACATAGGGGCATATTACCAAACAAATAGCGATATTTATCGCTAAGTAGGGTTAGCGGCAATATTTTTATCGCCGCGCATCACCAGTTTTTATCGCTGAGATAACTTGCTATTAGCAAGGTTTATCTCAAAAGCGATAGAAATCAGGCGAAATGCGTGAATATCGCTGAGAATACAACTATATTCATGACGAAAGGCTCTTAGCTATGTTATCCACCTCCCATTGGATAACATGTCTAAGAACTGGTCTGAGCGGGCATTGGTTTTTGGCGATAGCGGGAATATTTCCATCGCTACGCCTGCCTTGCTAATAGGCGATAGCGACGTTAGTGACTGCTTTCAGTCACTAACAGGTTGGGTACGCCCACTTTGCATGTCATTAGCAATAAATATCGCTGACATGCAAAGCGGGCCCCAAACTGCTCGCTATCGCCTAAAAGCTGTCGCTAACATCAGTTAGTGACAGCTTGCTAATAGAGCGATAGAATTATCGCCACTTAGCGGTCAAAAACGGCCGCTAAACTGGCGATAATTGCCCATCCCCACCCTTGGTAATATGCCCCATAGTGGGTGGGGATCCTACCATTGAAAAACTGCATACCTTCGCTTATCAATACTGAAGTCAATTAGTTACCTGCAGGAGTTATGTCCCTACATATTTCTTTCATAGAAGGCCACTTGCGCAAGACATTGTACACACATTTTCTGATTACAAATAACGGATATCAGTAATATCTTGTGGATTAGTAACTACAGCATGTGCATGCTGGTTTGTGTGAATCCTTGCACCAAACCGCAATCAATAGTTGGCAAGATTAATTATACATAGTAAAGAGTGCTAGAGATATATGCAGTAATTACTATCACATATACATATCATATGCAGAAAATAATGTGTAATGGTCACTGAAATTAAGGGGAATGTATCTATGTAAACCACTCTCCTGCAAAAGCAGGCGGTGCATTTTGAATGTGCATTTTTAACATGCAAAATATCACCGAAAAGCATAAGCCCACCTCAATTACCTAGTCAGGTGGCCGCATTACAAAGGTATGCAAGTTTTATTCAGAACTTCCTCAAAAACAGCAGCAAATAGACACCAAAAAGGACATCTGCACATAATCAATTTCTAGGTAATCCTTACACATACCATCAGGGCTACATCACGAATGAATGGGAAACAAAAGATGCTAGTACAAAAAATGGAACTGACAGGCCTGCACATGGAGCATGACAGAAGCATGGTCCTTATTGGGATTGGTACTCCGTGAGCCCTATGGAATTATGCTGAATGTGCCGGCAAAAGCTTGTGAGGAGGAGGAAATGGTTCATTATGCAGTTTAGAGAGTGGTACGGTCCATCGATGCAATGTGCTTCATGACAGACAATTTAATTTCCTGTCACTCCAGACACTTTCCCTGGCTGTCCAGTGCTGATCTACTGGATGGGTAAACTTTTACCACCTGGTCATTTAGGGTGAGTATTGATGCAGTGATGCAAATCAGAGAACCTACATTTTAGTAGCTTAAGCCTCTCTGTTCTACACAGTGTTGTGTGCTGACTGGGCAACCTGCCTCAGGTATACCAACTAGTCTATCAAGGAGTCTCTTATGTCATGGAATGCAATATTGAAATGTGCCTCTTCTCTATATGTCACTGTGAAATCAGCATGCCATTTTTCCAGGTCGGATATACACTGATTCAACTTCTGTAGAGTCAGCAATGTGTCTGAAGGTGTTTGTACTTATTCTAATTGCCAATCCTCCTCCATGGTCTCAATTGGAATAGGTATGATGTCCTTTGGCTGAATGTGGGCCTTGACCTTTGTAGAATTAATAGGCTCTATAAGGGTTGTAGGGTCCAAATCTTCAGCTGTTGTCAGTAATCATACCAGATTCAGAAAACAAGTCATGTGGTAAGATCACTAATTCCTGTGCCCAAGCATGTACCATATGTTCAACAATCCATTGCTTTATAAATCATGTAGTCGCTCCTCAATCTCACACACCTTAGGTTAAGTGTTTTTGCTTTTTTAAAACTTTTTTTATTGTCAAAAAGAGGAGATATTGTAATCATACATTTAAGTAAAATACATACAATCCAAATGAAAAAAAAACAGCAAAAATAAAAAGAGAGAGAGAACATCATATATTATGCCCATATATAGCATGGATAACAGAATTGGCACACGCATATATACAGTATTCCACAGTAGCATTTCTTACTAAGCTTCTTTTCAAGGCAATGAATTCATTAGTGTGATTTGTTTTGCTTAAAAGCAAGGTATCTTAAAGCTTTCCTACTCTAGGACCCCCCCTGACAGATCTATATTTCTGGAGAGCCTGAACTCTCTTAACTTTAGCCAGAGCCTTCTCTCTTTCCACAATTTCTTTAACAATTAACCACTATTCCATCTCCGTAGGTGGTTTTAGAGAGATCCATGCTCTAGCTATCGCTAGTCGTGCAGCTACAATCATTATTGACAATATAGGGCCATTCTGCCCAGCATCTTCTCTATATCCTAACATCCTCGCTGTTATTGACAACCTAAAATCCCCACCTAATCTATTCAAGAAAGTCTCTAGGATGTTATCCCAGAAACCCGTCAACATGTTGCCCACATTTAGGACAATTCTGATGAGCCCCTCCATGAGGCCCAGCCCATACATTCCCAGCTTGAGACCATCGAGCAATTTGTTCCGGTGTATAATAAAGACGACACAGTGTCCGAAATTGCTGCAGTTGTATATTAGTTGAGTGTACAAATTGGGAAATATTATCAAAAGCTATCTTCATCTCGTCAATAGTAATAGCCTCCCCAAATTCTCACTCCATTTAAGCACCAGTTTCTCAGACCCATCTGCCCTATTCTGACACAACATTTGATAAGCCTTGCTAATAGTAGCCTGCTGATTCTGGACATCGATACATTCCCACATACTAGCCCCGCTAACTGTCCGTATTTCTAAACTCCTAACCAGATAGTCTCTAACCTATAAATATTCAAAGAAAAGACATTGCGGACTATTAAATGTTACAGAGAGATTTTAGAATGTCTTCATATCATTGCAATCAAACAGTTGTCCCAAAAAATGTACCTCATATTTGGCCCATTGATGGGCTGTGTTATCATGATAAATGCCGGGCAGCATTGGAATGCCCCATATGGGGAGTTTACTATGCATTAAGAGAGAGTCTAGTCTCGATATTTTTCCATATATAAACAGAGTCCCATATGATCTTAAACCATACGCGTTTAAAGTAGTTGGGATCATTAATGCGATAGAGAAACTGCTTGCTCTCAGCACCCAAAATCAGCTAATGCCATGCCTCCGTTAACTCAGGATTCAAAAGGCTCCACAAACGGCCAACAAAAGCCGAAAAAAATATAAAGATTAAAATCGGGTAGGTCAAACCCTCCCTGATTATATGGAAGTTTCATTAATCCTACCTATTATCTTGCCTTCTGATACCCCCACATAAAACTACTATGAACACTATCTAATTTTCTAAAGAAAACGTTGGAATACGCAAAGGAATAGACCTAAAAAGATAAAGAAATTTGGGGAGTATCATCATTTTAATGACATTGCATCTGCCTAAAACACTCAATGGGAGTCCTTCCCTTTAATTTTTTTTCCACTTTATTCAATAAAAAAACATAGTTTAGAGAATGTTTTAGCTCGATTTTAGGAGAAATGTGTACCCCCAGATAAGTAGCCTTCTCACAAACACCTTCGCCTACACCCTCCGGCTCAAAATGTAACAAAACTTGAGTTCTATTCCGATTTAGCTTATACCCGGAGAAATGCCCAAACTGTTTTGCCTCTCTGTTTATATGTTCTATAGCCTCCTTTGGGTTCTCAGTATACATAGCTATATCATCGGCATATGCCATCAACTTAAGAGAGCGCTGCTCAATATTCAGCGGTGGGGTTGCATAATTAGCCAAAAGTGTCCGAATAAATGGCTCTATGTAAAGAGCAAATACAAGTGGTGAAAGGGGACAGCCCTGCCTCGTATGGCGCCTAATAGAAAAAGGGATGGTTTGAATATTAGCATAGAGTAATTTAGCTTTCGGGTCCCTATACATAGCAGCTATCAGCTTTCGAAATTTCTCTTTAATCCCAAATGTCATAAGTGTCGCCCAAAGATACTCCCAGGCCACCCGGTCGAATGTTTTTTCTGCATCCAATAATATCATGCCTAGTTGAATTTTTAATTTCCCCGCTGCATCAAAGGCTGCTATTGCTGTATGAACATGGGCAGTTGTATCTCTCCCGGTGATGAACCCATGCTGCTGGGGAGAAACCAAATTGGCCATCATCGGGGCTAACCGGGTGGCCAACATCTTGGCGAACACCTTTGCATCTGCGTTAATTAAAGAGATAGTACGGTATGAGGCTCGTTCTTCAGAGTATTTATCTTTCTTTAAGGAGAAAACCATATTAGCGATATTCCGTGAATCAGGTACTTGTCCTGTCCTACCAATTTGAGAAATAACATTGTGCATTACTGGAGCCGGAAGGTTTTTAAAGTGCTTATAAAACTTAGCAGGGAGAGAATCATCGCCTGCAGCTTTGCCTAATGAGAGCCCCCCTATTGCATCCAACACTTGCTCTACTGTAACCTCCTGTTCTAAAGAGGGGGATTCTTCCACAGTCATAGTCGGTAGATTGCTCCGCTGCAAATAATTAATCATATCAGTCATATCCAAGCCTTCCTTCACAGAGTATAATTGCTGATAAAAAGTAGAAAATTGGTTAGCTATCTCCCCGGGTTCCCTAAATAGGACACCACCCTCCCCTTTTATAGCTTTAATCTTAGTTTTGATGAGCCAAGACTTTCACAATCCTATCACCATATTAATATTGTAAGGTCTTGTGTTTAATGAAACAGGCTGCTACTTTTTCCATTAATAGACTGCTTATGACCACCTTCTGCTCCAAAAGTAGTCGATACATATGGTCTTGTTATGTCTTTTGATAATGGACTGCATCGGCATGCTCTAGTTAACAAATAATAAGCTTTTGAAAAGCATCCTTAACTTGGCCGTTCCGTTCCCTATTCTGTTGATATATAAACTACTGAATCGCTCCCCTAATGTATGGTTTCATAGAATCCCAAGCGGTCAAAAGTGAGGCTGAATCGATGTGTCTATGAGATAATCAGAGATTTGTTTACCAATAAAGTTCCCAAATTCCACATTTGTTACCAGATTCCTAGGGAACATAAATAATCGAGTAGTTTTAATAGCAGTTTGTGCTTGAAAAGAAAAGATTATGGGGTTATGATCAGACGTAATTTTGAGGCATATCTCCATATCTGCTAATGCCAATAAAGTATCTGAGGCCCAGGCCATATCAATTCTTGAGTATTGACGATGTGGTGCTGAGTAATATGTATAGCCTAGTTTATTTAAGTGTAAAGGTTGCCATGCATCCTGCAAAGAGTATAATCTGGCTAAGTGTTTTTGCTAAGTGTGTTATCACTATTGCTTATATCGTTTAGTTTATCTTCCTGTTTGCAATGTTCCATGTGCTTGATATTTATCCATGTGTCTACAGTCAGGGACTTTCCAGTTAGGTACTTCCCTGAGTGATTGACTTGTTGGTAATTATCCATGTGCTTGCAGTTAAGGACTTTCCAAAACCATTGAACAATAAAAAAACATGTGCCCTTCTAGAAAGAACTTCCCACCTATTAATTCTCAGCCAAACACCAGTTGGTGCTTGGCTTTATTTCCTGATAATAGAATGCTCCTGGATCATCACACCCTCTTCTCCCTGATCCAGTCTTTTTTCCTGGCCCTGTGACATCTGGTCTCCCGCAGACATCCCTGAGCATCTCAACAGACTTCTAGGATCCCTGCATTCAAGAAAAGACATACCATTGAGCAACAGCAGCTAATCTTCTCTGTGGCTGAAGCTGTTCTAGAGTCGACCCGTTTGTCATCCCAGCATTGTGATGGCATAACCTGTAATGAAAGGAAGGCCAAAGCAAAGGAAGAGAAAACAAGGTTAGTGCTCTATTCTTTGTTTCTTTTCAAAAACAATTCTAAAAAATAAAACACTTCAAGACTTCCGAATAATATCAACATAAGACACTATCTGCTGGAAGCTCAAGAGACAATTTGTGAACCTTTAAAAAGGGAAAAGGAGAATTCAGAAAAGAAGGAACAATCATGTAACAAAAGCATATGACATAATATGCTGATGGGGAAACCTGTGAACTGTTATTTGAAGCTCACAAAAGGAATGGGTAATTCTATCCCACAAGAACTAAAAGAATACGGGTTTTCTGTGCTGTTATAAGCATCTCTGAATGTAAGTACTTCAATTGCTCAAATGTTATTTGAACTAACCATGTCAATGTGTATAAATACTTCTATCGTGTGTGTGTGTTTCTTCTCCTTAGTTACTCTTCTCTACACCCCTAGAAGATGCACCCCGAAAGAAGAAGACACTTGGGGCATTCCCGAGCAGGAGACAAGCTAGACACCACTCAGAGGGCGTAAGTGTTTGTCTCTTTTATTATTTTGTCTCAACTCCCTTCCCTCCTAGGACAGTGCCTTGGTTGCGGTTATCATTCCTTGAACGGGCATTGTGCTTGCAGTAAGTAGGGTCCAACATCGTCTCTGCAGACAAGTTCTCCAGGTGAGTGGTCTGACATTATGTGCAGTCCTCGAAAAGCTTGGAAAGTGTTAAAGACTAGGTAGTAGAGACGGAGCTAACACAGACACTGGACTAGAGAACACAGTTTCAACAGATTTCCTCATGTCTGGTTGGGAAAAGCGCTTCTGAGGTAGAAGCTGCAGTTTCTTTACTTAAGCAGAGCAGACACCTGCTAATGTTTCTTTTAGTTGTGTTTTTCTGCTTCATACAAGTTCTCAGCCAACATTTCTTCTTTGCATAATTGCTGTTTCTTCACTTTAAAGCCTCTCCCTTGTTTCCCTCCTTTGTTGAAATGTTCATGTCTTAGGTCCATCTTAGTAGCCTCCTTACCCATTGGAATTCACAGCTCGTGTCCTGCTCGTTTTCTGTATCCTGGGGTCCCTGCTTGGTATCCTGATCTGATGGGATTTCATTGCTGTGCCATACGACAAATGGTTCTGAGTCCCTTGAAGTTCATTAAGTTCACCTGAATTTAACAGCATTTAATATAGTGGGAAAGATATATCCTTTGCAGCATATAGTACCGTGTTGCAGTCTTAGCTCTCCTACTTCACTAAAATGTTAAATTTTGGGGAAAATCATGCTATCTCTGATGCCATAGCCTGACAATATGTTAGCATTTTGCATTAGGTTGAATGGAAGAAATAATCACAATATTTCCCGGTCATATTACAAGGAGAAGCCCCAAGCATGGGCTTAATGTATACATTCAGGGCTGTCTAACTGTAGGTGTCCACGTTCGCTATTAGCATTTCAAAAAGTGAGTGTGTTCCTGAAGCTGGACTGGTAAGACCCATCTTCATTGTAACTTCTCCCCTCTCCTTAGTTACACAGTAAATACATTCTTGCAGCAGAAAGACAGCGCCCCCTGCAAATCGGCTTATGATTCCCCAAACAAGCAGGAAAACTGGACAGTTGGCCACCCTGTGTAAGGATGATGATGGTGAGTGTGCACAGTTTAGGAGCTCTAAAAAAAATGTGCAGATCATCAGGATTCTTATACATATTCTAAAAGGTGGTATCTCTATTCGCTGATGCCCACTGTATTATCCCAACAGTGGACTACTTTTTTACATGTTCATCTTTGCAACATTGTAGAGTGCATTTGTTCTGTCATGCTTACATACTTTTGTGTATTTCTCCAAGAATACTGGGACAGGAGTAACTTTACACCTTATACTCAATGGTCTTACCTTGCCTCCTTCTTGCAGAATCCATCTCCAACATTTAGCCAGACATATTTTGATGCACTTTCACTTTGGTCGCTCCCACACTATTTGTTGTCAAGCAAGGTGTCCAAGTGATGATAGTGTGTATGGCTTACTGGCAAGTTCATATGCTGGGTCTTGATCATTTATACACTACTTCTCACTGTTTAGTAGCGCTATTAATGGCAAGGGTATAGGTGTGCCTATTGGTAGCCTTCTACTCTTCAGTTACATTCAGATGATAGAAATGGTGCAATGATTATCACAATCTGTCGTGCAAAGGGCACCCACCCCGGGCAACCTCAGCATGGCAGCAGAGATTGTGCTCAATAACCCCCATCTCTGCATATTTAAATATCTATGTGAGTTAATACATGAATGTCATTCATGTACTTTGGGACATTATGTTAAGGCCAGATTACTGCAGATGGTATCTAGAACAATTGTGAAGCTCCTTTTATTGTCTTTGGGGGCTTCCAACCCTTCCTTCTCCACTGATTCCCTTAATTGTAGACATGTCAAAAGATGGACACAATTTCTCCTACCAGGCGGGAGGTACGACAACAGTTGGAGTCAGCCACCTGTGGCCTGGGCCTCCTTCTTGTGACATAAACCAATGTACCACACCCTTCTTTTAAGGTGTCTGTAAGGCTTCTTTACATTAGAGATATAACTCATCATTCACTTTCTCAGTGATCTCCTCCCACAGCCACATGCTGGTTCTGGGAGGGATTTTGAGCATCAGGCGGCCACCAAACAGCCATAGTTATGCACAATCTCCTTTGCCAATACTTCCAGCTCTGGATTAGGAAGTTTATGTTTCCTCTGCCTACTGATATTAATTGTGCTGTAGTTTACCTGATTGTGCACTGTTAGCATAGGATGCTATCAACAGATAGGAACAGGGCACAAGTCGTGGGTACATGCGAGTACGCGGTGTCCACCTACTATTTTCACAGGTTGGACGCCGTCCACCCTGCCAAGAAGTTAGGCCTCACAGAAATATGTTGATCTTGTCCCAGTGTAATGTTCATATAGCCGGACACATTCAGCAACGCCTCCACCTTGTCTGCTTTCATTCCGAGCAGCAATTAATAGGCAGGGGGCTTTCTTGATTTCACTCTCACCATGGCCAAGTATGAAGGCTGAAGTTGAGGGGCATCAGACCTCCTTTGATGGAATATCCTGACTGGACGTGGCTTGGAACCTCACACTTAAATGCAAGTGAAACGAATGGGAAACTAGTGCACACAGCTAGTTATCTCTCCACAGGTACTTAAGACTGCTTTTGACTTTGTTCAATATCTTTATATAAGTGTATGCACTCTAAGAATTTCAGATGTGTTGATCCGTCCCAATATTTACACAAATAACAATTTAAGTGACACTATTTTATTTCTTTTATAGCACTGCTCATCCCAATGCATGGAATCAGAGCGATTTATATAACATACACATTAAACATTGACAATAAATCATGTGAATGTGTAAATCAATGTAAAAGATGTTACATGAGACAGTGAGGGTTACATGGTGTAGGAGTCATATGCCCTTCATACCTCATTGTGGTATAGTAGAAAGATTACAATATATAAAATGCAAGTAAAGAAAGGATCTCTGTGTTCAAAGCAGTAACCCACTTACCTATCTATATAAAATAAAAAACTGTCATGTGCATGCAACATGATGTGCTTTGCATTAGACACATTAACTTTCTATACCACTTTGATTCAAAACTTGCTTGCACAAAACACAGATCTCACCATGAAAAGTGTTAACCTCCAGAGTTATCTCACCATTATTATTAGTCCCTGAGATTTACCTGGCACCTCTCTCCAGCAGCTGCCTGAGCCCCATACAAATATTTAAAAATGCAGAACTTGCAACCAATTAGGCAGAACAGATCTACTACCATGCTTCTCCTTCTTGCCAATTTCTTTGTGGCAGAGTTTAAAACAAATGTATTAGTTGAGGCCCAGAGTTTGCATTGGCGTTGCGCCACTTTTCTGGCACAACTTCACGCAAAATCTCATTTGTTAAATATCATAATGCGCACAAATGTACTCCAGATATAACTGATAAACATATGTGTGAGAGTCTAATATTTGATGTCATTTCTTGTGATGTCCCTTCCAGTGGTCATTTCCTGTGATGCAACGTGCGATGTTAAGCATTATGATGTCATGTGCATGGAACGTACCATATTGTTACTTGCAGACTGCCTAACTTGATTAGTCCCCCCATTTCTTTTTTTGGGACCTGCGCCCTGGATAGGAATGTATCCTGTGTGGGGTTTTCGTTGCTTGATTTTGAAAACAACATGGCTTCCTGTTTCTGTTCTGGTGGTCGATGGGCAGCTACTGTGAGTATTCTATGCTGCTATAGCGTATCTGTACATTGCACCGTCCCCTTGTTACAGTACACCCCGATTTCAGGTTGTTAAAAACCTGCACATTTTATGTCACATGCAATACATATCACGTGCTGTACATTCTGCAAAAACAACAACTGATGGACAGAATGCAGACAATGTCATACATTCACCCCAGTACAGAGATCGAGGTCTAAATTCATCGTTTTTTTAATCACCATTCCGTTCCAGTTTGGACCCAACCATATGAAAATCAGTCTTGACCCTGCGCCCAATGGGAACAGTCCAGCCTGAACTGCCAGGCCAGGACCTCCCTGGACTGGAAACACACATCCTAGGACCGGTTTTGGGCTTTCAGCCCTCATCAGCCAGGATATCTTGCCTCCAGTGGCATGGAGACCACGGGACCCACGTCTGGGCATACCTGTCCCACTAGGGGTGACAAATTCAAAAACAACAATTGATGGACAGAATGCAGAACAATGTCATACATTCACCCCAGTACAGAGATCTAGGCCTAAATCCATTGTATTTTTGCTCAACATACCATTCCAGTTTGGACCCAGCTATATGCAAATCACCCTTGACCCTGCTCCCAATGGGAACAGTCCAGCCCAAACCTCCAGGCCAGGTCCTCCTTGGACTGGAAACAAGCATCCTAGTACCGGTTTCAGGCTTTCAGCCCTCATCAGCCAGGATAGCTTGACTCCAGTGGTATCGAGAGCACACAGTAAATATCCCAAGTGCTAGTTTTAATGAATTACAAATTGATGACGTGAGATATTTACCACCACCCTCATAAACAGTGCTTTGATCAAAACTTCAAATCATGAATATTTCAACACACATTGTCAATATTTATCGAGTGCTGTAATTTGCCGCAATACTCGTCATCACAGTGACACCAATACAGATTACCTAGGAGAGCAACAATCACTATATACCTTGATCTGTTGCTTAGGTTGAGATTGGCGCCAGACCGGATTTATAAATGAAGATGATTTTATGTAAATAGATTTACGTCAATTGCTAAAATAACTAAATGAACATCTTTGTTAATGAAGTCATGTTCTGTTAATTATTGCAACAAGGTCATAAAACTTCCCTCAACCTGAGCGAAAAAGCAGAATCAGTGTAATAAACGTAAATAAATATAGTTGAAATACTTTACATCAATACAAAACCATGAAATAAATATCAGTTGTGATGTATCATAACAAAAAACTCAAACCACAGAATTAGCAGTTAAAGTGTATTATAAAAAAAAGAATCACACCACAATTGGTAAATGTATTTTTTCTAGTTTCACATTACAGAGAGCCTTATTTAAAGTTATAAAAACAATGAACTAGGCGTCTGACAAATGAGATGCATGATCTGCAAATGAACATATGGAGAAGTAAATACAAGACCTGCCAATATCATTTCACAGGTCCAAAAATTGCTTCTTCAGAAAGCACAAAGCCATCAGTGAATGTTCAACAACACCTCTGAGATGATTCCAAAAATAGGAGGGTTGGAATTAGTATGGAAAGAAGGAAGAAAACAACAATACACTCTTACAGATTGGATCGTGTGTGCGTTGGCAGTGAGCAGAATTATCTAGTGTGAAACTAGAAAAGAAAAAAGACACTTAACATATGAAGGTGCTTCACATCAACGGCCATAGGTGTACTGCTGATTTTAAAACAAAGACTTCCTGTCCGTTTTTTCGTGAAGGAATTAGCGAAACCAGCTGTGTATTTAAATTGTTTAATTTTGGCCAATTGGTGCATATTTTTTGTCATATTTAATATTAATGATTGCTGTTCTGTGTTTTAAAATATGATCTCAAGGCTGTCCTATGTATGAACTACTAACTGATATTCATAGTATATTAAATTGTCTGGACATTTTCCAAGGAAGGCAAATGCTCTCAGACTGTGCATGCTGCATATTAGACCTGGCCCCATTGGCATGGGTCTCCCTTCCATTTTTTGCTGTTGCACCCATGTTTTTGCTATGTTTTTGCTGGTCTAGATGCTTTGGACACTTTGCCACTGCTATTCAGTGCCAAAGTGCAAATGCTCCTTATTGTAAATTGATGTAATGGATTAGTGACTCCATGATTGGCTATTTGATTTACTTGTCAGACACTAGCATAGTGCACCATGTGTGCTAGGGTAGCACTGATTGTGCTACCCAAAGAAGCAGCTTGTAAAATATGGCTCTAACCTGCTATTACAGAGGCTGTGTGCAGTCTGGGACTGCCATGTTGAATTGGCAAGTGCTCCCACTTGCCAGTCCCTAAACCTTCCCTCTTCTACATGTTAGCCACCCCTAAGGTAGGCGCAAGGTAACCCCAAGGGCAGGGTGCATTGTATGTGAAAGGTAGGACATGCCCTGATGTGTGTGGCATGTCCTGATAGTGGATTACAGCCAATTTCGTTAATCACTATTGCAAGGCTACCTATTCCCAAAGGCCAGAATGGACATCTTATAATCTTAACTGACCCAGGGAACAAGGTAGAAAGTCTAGTTTAGTATGAGTGAACTCAGAATGTTAAAATACTTCTTTTAGTGAAGGTTATTTTTACATTCTGTGTTTGAAAATACCACTTTTAGAAAGTAAGTATTGGATAGTGTAGGGGTAAAAATTACTATTCTAACTCCAGCGGAGTGCAACAGTAGGATAAGTGTTGGATAGTGTAGGGATAACTCCAGGGGGGTGCAACAGTAGGGTAAGTGTTGGATAGTGTAGGGGTAAAAATTACTATTCTAACTCAAGGGAACAGTAGGGTAAGTGTTGGATAGTGTAAGGGTACTATGCGTTGTAATGTATGTTGCGTTGTAAAAGTTTTGTTGTAATGGTAGTGCGTTGTAAAAGTTGCGCTGTAAAGGTTGTTTCCTGCCTTATTTAGAGTTTAGTGAACAGGATACTTCATCAAAACATGCTGTATATCCAGCCTGCTGTATTACATGTGTCATAGGCTTTAATGCACTAGTAATACTGTGGACTATATATCTGCCAGATTTGTGATGGAGTATTAAATACTGGTCACTAAAAGAGGTTACAAATTGAGACTCTAGGGCAGATTTGCTACTTCTGGCGCATCTCTGCTAATCAGCAGGGATGTGCAGAAGAGTTGCGATGCATCTTCCCACCCGTGCGCTACCACTGATGCGCCGCATTTACAATGCGGTGCACCGTGGCGCATGGATGGGCAGATGCGTGTCGCATCCCGCGTTGGAAAGGAGGCGCATTGCTGGAGTTGCGTCTCAAGCGCGACGCAGCTCCATCAAGGCGCGGAGGTGCCCTATCCCTAACATGCTGCGTCAATTCTTACGCCTGCTTCAAGCAGGCGCAGGGTTTTGACGCAGCATGGCCATAAAAGTGACTGAGTGAAATCTTGTAGATTTCACTCAGCCACTTTTAGGGGCGTTCCTGTGCCAGAAAGCCCCCCCCCTGCGCCGGAACACCTACATGTGGCGCAGGGCTTTACAACGTGATGCATCTCCCAGATGCGTTACGTTGTAAATACCCCACAGCATGGCTCTGGCTTTGCGCCGCATCACAAAAGTGACGCAACGGTGGCATAAAAGAGGCGCAAGGAGCTTGTAAATCTGCCCGTCTGCTTTTTGTACCCACTATCTTTCTTGTGACTTGAATGATGAACTTTTAGGTCAATTTGCAAAATGTCAAATCTCATGGGCTAATAGAATAATCTACCTAATGAACATTCATTAAGTAGTGTAGTGTGCCACCCAGCACAACGTGAGCGGTATACACGTAGACGTGACTATGTGCACCCGCATCACAATCATATTAAAACACATCAATGTGAATGGTGTGCACACATCTGAAGCCAGTGCCGTGACCCTGGCTGATGCACTGACCCACCACATTTGCAACAAGACTGGAAAATCAAGGCCCTCACCACCTGTTCCATAACTCGCAACAGGTATAACCGACACATCTACACTCTTCAACAATAAGGGGACTGTTGAGAAGAAACAATAAATACCATCTATAAGAGGAACTTTCAAGGCGCGACTTTCTCAGACAACAATCGCACATACTGTCTCTCACACCGGGCATACAAGCACAACACGAAAGCACTCCTTGTGACACTACGGGGAACTGTGACGGTATGCAATCTAGTACTCATATGCAAGTGATAAAAAGGCAAATATCGCTCTCCAAGGAGCAGGCTGCACCAGCATTAAATGTACCGCCTTAGCTAGTAGCACAAACCCTGTCTACTCCAGGCACAATCTAGGAGCCCATCCACTTATAAAATGTGTAAAGTGACATACTCCCATTCAGTGAAGTCGCTGCACCAGCAGTTCAGCCACATGGATGGGCGGGCTAACCAACTTCTTCACAGTGACAAAGAGACTGACCCCATGATCAAATGGCCACTACCCCTGCATTATGCAATTGAGGAATTCTACCAACTGTCCCAAAATGTGCCTGATAAAAGGAATGTTAATGACTATGATGTAGAGATGGCAGCATTTGAGTCAAACTTCAATCTCCAACTGAGTCCTGATTACAAATGCGTTGGCCTAGGATAGACCAAGCAAAAGGAGGTAATTAACATCTTTTATGCAGGACTGAGAGAGTTAGCAAGCACATGCATTGATGATGACTCCAACAATGATAATCACACCCAAGAAATTCAAGGGTCAGCAGTCCTCTGGATCTGAATCCTTCGCAAACCATGTATAAGCCTCAATTAAATTCTTATGATAGCAGATCACATGAATTGGCAGTGGTGAATGCCACCACAATGGAGAAAGTCATGATGAAAATGGACTTTGGTGTCAGCGAAGACACCTCAAACTCCATTGAAATGGATGCTGCAATCAAAGCCGGGCAAGAGCTCCTCTCTGCTTACTGAGGGTACAATGCACAAGACTGCCCGGCGCAAAGCATGACTTTCTCCACATGTAGTTGTTTGAATCATTTCACACATGTATGGAGAGGACGATGTGGATGATGGGCTAGCCAAAGAGACCTTCACCCACAACCACAAGACACATGAACACAGGAAAGATGAGGCACCACAGAGGACAAAACCCAAAAAGCATTGCAAACTCACACAGGAGACAACCACAGCAGCTGAAGCTGAGGAAAACAAATGCATGTTCTTCATCTTAGCTGCGGGCCAACAACCAAAGAGCAAGCACCCCCCCCCCCCCCCAATCCTGAGATTGCCATCCACAGAGCAATAGTCATAGTGCTCAAAGACACTGGGACATCTGTAAATGTGCTGCACTAAAGACAATTTTATAAACTAAAACCCCAACCAACACTGCCAGTTTCTAGACCATGCATATAGGCATATGAGAATCAAGACCCACTACTGCTCACAGGTATCTTCAACACCTACGGCCGACATGGGGGTCTGAAGGAGTTGGTAAAATTCTTTTTAGTCAATGACTGCACAGACAATTTTGCCTGCTGCAGCATAGCAGAAGCACAAGGATATCCTTCAATTGACACAACAATGTCAAAGACGTTAATGCTATAACTTCCAGGAGCTCTTCAAGGGACTTGGGCGTCTGAAGCAAAAGCCAATTAAGCTCCATGCAGACCACACAATCATGCCAGTGACTCATACAGAGAAGGGTTTTCTTACTACTATGGACAAAAGTAGAGAAAGAACTAAAGTGCTTTGAGTAATTGAGCAGAACTGAGTAAGTCATAGTACCCACCCAGTTGGTCTCCCCATGGTAGTGATAATGAAACATAACCAGCCAGACACCATATGAATATGCACTGACATGAGGCTCTATAGCATTGCCATCCGCAGGGTACACCACATTACACTCAGACATTTTAGAATACTTCAATAGAGCAAAATGGTTCTCCAAACAAGGTCTGAATTTCCAAATACAACTGCTTCATGCTGAAAAAAGACTGTTGCTACATAATGACCTTCTCCAATTACATTGGTTTGAGATGATAAAAAACACTGGGTATCAGGTTATTCTCAGCCACTGAGGTTTTCCAGAACACAATACAAAAACACTCAATGGGTTGAAGGGTGTAATAAACTTGATACGACATCCTCATCTATGCCAGAAACCTCCTGGAGCACAATATTAGACTGCAGGGCACAGTACAGCTACTTCATGAGGCAAGATTAAACGTACACAAAGAAAAATGTGAAGCTCTAATGAAAACCATTACATGTTCTGGTTACATCTTCTTAGATTAAGGCTTAAGTGTAAACCTCAATAAAGTGTTAAAATACGCCAAGCTCAAGCACCCATGTCAGCCACTGAGGTCAGAAGCTTCTTCAGCATGGTGGTCTATTTCAGGATCTTCATTTCGAACCTGGCCGCAATGTCACAGCCCCTTGGAACCCTCACCAAGTCAGCGAACACCTGGATGTTGCAATGCGAGCACAATACCATCTTTAGGAACACCAAAAAAGCAGTTCTGAAGAACAAAACTATGCACTATTTTGACACCTGAGCAAACACTGAGGTCATTGTAGAGGCCACAAACACGATAGCTAGAAGCCAATAGTTTTTGCTGAAAGAGCACTTACAGACATGGATAAAGGCTACTTTCAAATTGAATGCAAGGCTCTGGCAATGTTCTAGACATGCAGTCACTTTCAGCTCTAACTCTTTGGGAAAGACTTTACTAATAATTTTATTTTATTTATTCATTAATAAGCACAATATTCATCCAAGTGGATATCATGGACCTAGGAGAGCAAAAACCTGAGTGAGGGTGAGGTGACGTTCAAGGTCTCTAAATGATTAGTTAAACCCTGTGGAACAAATTGGATTTCCACTTTTTTCTAAATGACATATAGTCATCAGTAAGGCGAAATTCCAACGGAAGTACATTACAGTGAGTTGCTGCCAGATGCGAGAAAGAGCAGCCCCCTGCTCAAGCCCTCTCAATGCATTTTTTTGGCCAGCGCCTGATTGCATGGCCTTAAACTCCGTGTTGGAACATAGAATTCAATGTTGTCTTGTAAGATTCTGGGGACATGATGGTGTAGGGCTTTGTGTGCATGACCCAGGAGCTTGAATATTGACCTTTGGTGCACATGCAACCAATGGAGCTCCCTCATGCATTCTGAAGCTGAGCTGTACCTGCTTTTGATGCACATCAACCTGGCAGCCACATTCTGGATCACCTGCAGACGTGAGAAAATATAATCTGCCAGGCCCACATAGAGTGCATTCCCGTAATCCAGTTTACTAATGAGCAAGGCCTGGATGATGGCTTTTCTACATTCCATGGCGATCCATAAGAAGAGTCTTTTTAGGAGTGTTAATGTAGCAAATCTTCTCCCACAAAATGCACGGACCTGGTCCTGCATGGTTAGTGCATTGTTCATGAAAATACCCATGTTTTTTGTGACCTGTTTGGCCGCAGGTGCAAGGCCAAGTGATTTGGGCCACCAGGTTGCTCCCAGATTAGATGGGCTCCTCCGAACGGTAGGATCTCTGACATATCGGCGTTTAGTTTCAGACCTTGATCTGACATCCATTTATTTATTTATTTATTTATTAAGTTTATTGAGCGCGACAGCTACCCAAAAAGGGTTTCCCGGCGCTAGCAAGATACTGAACCATGATGATAGAAGAAAATGTCAGGGGATAGACAGAAGCAAGTTATTGGTTGAAGAGCCAGGTCTTAATGGCTTTCCGAAACTGAATATAGCGAGTTTCCGCATGAAGAGATTGCGGGAGGGAGTTCCAGAGCTTGGAACCTAAAAGGGAGAAGGATCTTCTTGCGTAGAGGATTTCAGGCATCTAGTCGGCGTGTAGGTTTGCACGAGGGTTTGGAGGTATCTGTGGGCATTGCCCCATTTTATTATATGCATGAGGCTGAGAGTTTTAAATTTGACCCTATTGTCAATTCTTAACCAATGGAGCGCCTTTAGGCCACCATTCTTAGAGACAGTTAGTTTAATCCTGGTGTCCTCATGTCTTTCTTCAAGGGCTATCAGCAGATGTGTATCGTCTGCATAAGAGCAGATACTGAATCCCCATTTTTCGTTGATTTTAGCCAAAGACGATACATAGACATTAAAAAGGATGGGGCTGAGGGAGGCTCCCTGTGGGACACCATAGTTTATAGTTTTTGGGGTAGAAGTGAAAGGTTCCATTGTCCTATTTGTGTTCTGTTACTTAGGAAGGAACAGAATCACTCAAGGGCTTTAGAGGGTATGGCCTTTTCATGTAGGGTGCTCAGTAATAGGCCATGCAATACTGTGTCGAATGCCACTGACAGGTCCAATAGGATCAGTCAGCGGCCTTGCCCTGGTCAATTAGGGATCTGGTGTTGTGTAAAAGTGCTAACAGTGTTGCCTCCCTGCTGTTAGAGGCTCTGAAGCCAGTTTGGGATGGATCCTGGAGCTTGCTGGTTTCAAAGTAATTGGACAGCTGTTTGTTGACCAGCTTCTCCATCGCTTTGGATAGATATGCGAGCTGAGAGATAGGTCGGTAGTTTGCCGGATTATGGACGTCCGTGCCTGCTTTTTTTAGTAATGGGACTACAGTGGCTTTTTTCCAGATCTCCGGGAATACAGCAGTGTCCAGGGAATTGTTGAATATGCGAGTTACGTGAGGACATATTGTCGCTATAATCCAAGAGAAAATAAAGTGAGGGCATGGATCAAGCGAGGACCGTTATTTAACTTCAGCCATAGCTTTGGCGACCTATTCTTCTATAATGGGAGCAAAATTGCTGAGGTGGGAGTGAGCCTCGGGTTTGGATTCAATGTTTCCCAGTTGATAACACTACTTGAGGGGGATTGGTTTCTGAATGAGGAGTAAATCTCAGAGACTTTATCAGCAAAGAAATAGTTGATTTTCTCACAACAATCTACTGATGGAGGCAGGATTTGGGACATGCTAAATACCTCTTATACTATTTTGTAGAGCTCTTTCGGTGAGTTGTTGTTATCATTTATCCACTTTGCGAAGTAGCTCATAACGCTTTTAATGGCATTGTTGTAGGGTCTCAGCTCTGCTTGGTATGACAGACTATCCTCATCCCACTTGGACAGTCTCCACTTATGTTCAAGTACTTTACACTTTCTTTTTAGTATTCTGAGTTCAGGCGAATACCATTATTCAGATGTGTTCTCCTGGTAGATTTATTTTCTGATCTGGGGGCACATAGGTCCAGTGTGTTGGATATTTCAGCTTGGACGCTATTCGTTCCCATTTGCACAGGGAGTGTCCTTAGGGCTTTTAGATTCTTTAGGGAGAAGTGGTGCTGGAATGTGTCAGGAGTGACAAGCTTCCAGGCTCTCTTTGCCACCACTGATGATAATAAACGGACTGTTTAGTTTAGTCGGAAGGAGAAGGTTAAAGGAAATTAAGGAGTGGTCTGTCCATGAAAGGGGTCTAACCTCTGAGATATTAGTAGCTTCTTTATTGGAAAATAGAAGATCCAGAGTGGGTCCAGCAGTATGCATAGGTCCTGTAATCCACGGTTTTCAGCTGCGGAATCTGTATGTCATCTTCCAAGTCCTTGGCTATGAGGTTATTGGTATTTTCAAAATGGATATTGTAGTCCCCTAATACTACGAAGTGTTTGTGTTTCAAACATGGGGGGAATAGTTGAGAGAGCAGTTAAGTACTTAAATCAGGTTTGTATCCAGGGGGATTATAAATAATTGCTCCCCCAAGTGTTTTATGGTTGCCATTAGATACTTGAAAACCCAAGATATCATGCTCCCCTATCTGCACCACTGATTCAGGGAAATAGGTGAAGAAGTCTTTAAAAAGTATGGCTGTTCCTCCTCCCTTCCATTCCAGTCTATGCCGTTTTAGCAATTTATAGCCTGTGGGTATGGCAATGGACCACAAACTGTTAGTGCCTTTGTTCAAGGAAACCTCTCAGTTGACACCTACTTGCATTGAAACGTGGTCTCTCCAGCTGCCGCTATATAGTTTTGATATCAAATGTAGACCGGTAGCTGACAACCTGATGGACTATCACTCCAGGCACCTCACAAAAAAGATACAGATGGACATTCACACATTTCCCACCACAGAAACGTTAGTGTGCATGGTTTTCAGAGCGCTTGCCCTTGGGCCATCTTAGCAAAAAAATTAACACGCTGCAGCCACTGTCTTCTGCATACAAATGGTGGAGACAGCACTGATAGAAAACAGGTGGAACCAATACACTCATGTGAGGAAACAAGATCATCATTCCAGAGAACCTCCAGTCCCGCACCATCACACTTGCCTACCAAAGGCACCAAGGCATTGCAAAAATCAGGGGAGAAGGTGTGGTATTCATTCCAGAACAAACTTCTAAAATCCACAAGCACCAACTTGCGCAGCCTCCCATTTGGGCCAAAACTTCTAGTTCTAATGGATTGACGTTACAAATATCCTGCTATTGATATTGTGGAGTTAACCACACTCAAAAAGATTAAACCCAAGCTGGGGAAAATCTTTTCTGCATATGGGATCCCACAGCGACTAAAGATAGACAAACACCTACAGATCTGTGAGCAAGAATTCAAGGAGTATCCCCGAGAGCAGCAGATACAGCATCAAAAAATCACAACTCGGTGGTGCTGTACGAATGTTGTATTAGAGAGATTCATGCACACCCTGAACGAGACACTGTTCTTTGTGATGGAAATAGTGGATAATATTGAATGGGCTGTACAATAGTTTCATACAGAACACTCGCAACTTCACCATCTGATGTTGCCCCGGCAAGCACAATGTTTTGTAGGACTCCACGAGGCACCATTCCAGCTGCCTGGGGATGATGTCCACCACAGATTGACCACCAGACAAGGCAAATGTGGAGGAGAGAGACCAGTAAGTGGGCCAATAGAGAAGAGATAAAGCTTCAGACATTCATATCTGACAATGGGTACTATTCACAAAGTACCACCCGGGAAGAAAATTCAGACTACCCTGGACAGCATGAGATATATGCATGTGGGGGTGATGGTGTGTGCATACATCACAATCATAATAAAAGGGATCAGAACGAATGGGATGCACACATCCTAAGCCAATGTAGTGTCACTGGCTGATCTGTACCTGCTGAGCTACCCAGCAAGCCAGGCAGGTTGTGAATTGCAACTCCTTACGAATGGCCGCAAAGACAGGGATGGTGTCCAGCAAGGGTCAGCAGATTGCCATCATTGTCTTTGGATTTAAAAACTGCTAACTTTTGTTGTAGAACAGCTCAATTTCCTTAAAGGAAACAGGGCTCATTTTAAGGAAAAAATTCAGCTTTGAAAATCTTTGGTGAAAGTTGGCAGTGGTCCATGAACCACGGCTTACTGACCTTGAAGCTGTGTCATTTTGGTTCCATTGTTTATGTTTCATACTAATGTTTTCCTTACAGTAGCATTGAATTGCAGTTCCCATACTTATATATATATATATATATATAGATAGATATATCAAAACCATGAGTGTCCCCATAAAGACATCTCTCACAGAGGAGTTATCCGCTCACACACCTCAGGCAGTGGCAGTGGCAGCCACAACGGTATTTCTAGCTTCTTCCTGCAAAGCGCCACACAGCGGTATTTCTCGCTTCTTCCTGCAAATCACCAAACGTGTTTCAAGCCGTAGCCCTTGATCACTGGCTTGCAGTAAATAACAGAGGCAGCAATCTGTATCGGAACCAGCTTTATTTAATTACACAGTCCAGCCCATGTGGGCATCAGCAGGCATGCTGGTTATAGTAGTTCATATTCCTGCCAAGACCATGGTTCCATAAAAAACCCCAGTGGGTGTTGCTACCTCAGTTGTCAATGTCAATAAAGTTATTATTCATACATTTTCCTGAATTTTTTGGCTCCGTAAGTTGAAGTGTAGAGTAAATCGCTGCCTGCACACCAATAGCATCCAAAGGTGAGGCCCCCGCCATTCCATCAGTGCATGTGATTACAGGCACCGGGATCTGCTCGTTAAGCAGCGAGACATCTTTGCGGCTGGACTAGCCGCTAAACAACAAAAACATGAGTGTCCCCATGATGTCTTTATGGGGACACTCATGTTTTTTATATATATATATATACATATATATATATATATATATAAATATATATATATATATATATATATATATACATATATATATACATATTTATATATATATGAATACATATAATATATATATATGATCAAGGATACACCGTTATCCGAAACGCGTCTGACGAGGCTGTGAATAAATCAAGACCTGCCAAACACGTTAATTGGTGTCCGTTTCCATTTCTCCATAAACATTGCCGGCCGGCGTGTTAGGAATGATTTGGAAAAGCAACGCTTTGGAGATATATATATATATATATATATATATATATATATATATATATATATATATATATTCACTGAAAAAACCATAGGTTATAGACCATATATAGTTAGGAATTAGCATTTAGAAAACCTTATTTTACTCACACAAAACCATTGAAATTCCATATATAGTTAGTTGCACTAACTATATATCGCGCACCTGCAATCCACTGCTGATGATGTCACATATTACATCATTCATGACATGGTCAGTGACATCACTGATGACATCACTGATGACATCTCAAATGACATCACTGATGACATCACTGATGACATCTCATTTGACATTACTGATCACATCACTGATGACATCATTCATGTGATGATACAATGAACCTCTTCAGACTCTAATATAACCTTAGATACACTCAGTGTAAACAGACACTCACAGACTGTCACTCATCCATGGAGTTACTCACACACCTAGTCAGTCTTGCAAAGAATCAATCACACCTCGATTTCCTCAACTATATAGTTATACACACCTTACTTATTGGAACATATAATAACACATATTTACTCTGTTATACAATCCCTGATACAAGTTCACAATAATCCATACAGCCACTCACACATTCACTGGCTCTTATGCACAGTTATTTATATATGTCAACTATCACATGTACTGTGTTTTACATATGTACTTACTTTGACATGTAGCACTGAGATATCCATTCACTCACCAATACACTCATGCACACAGTCAACCGCCCATACAGATGTTTCCACATGCACTTTTGAACCCATACATCTAGTGAATCAACTGCTCACACATCTATGCACAGAGTCATACACCTCCCAGACACCCACACACACACTCAGTCTCCCATACAAATACTTGGGCAACTAATCAATAACCCATATAGTTAGTCATATAGCTAATGATCAACACATGCATCAGATTACAAAACAACAGACACAATGATGCACAATTTAAAACAGTTTAGTCACTAACCCATGCACTCAGTGAGACACATTTAATCACTCACTTATACAGTCAGTCATGCACCTACTAAATCCTTCATCCAGACACTTATACATCCACTCATTCTTCAATATGTAAGACATATTTTAACTTTACAGAAGCATACAGTCACTGGATGTTGTCATCAGTGATGTCATCAGTGATGTCATTTGAGATGTCATCAGTGATGTCATCAGTGATGTCACTGACCATGTCATGAATGATGTAATATGTGACATCATCAGCAGTGGATTGCAGGTGCGCGATATATAGTTAGTGCAACTAACTATATATGGAATTTCAATGGTTTTGTGTGAGTAAAATAAGGTTTTCTAAATGCTAATTCCTAACTATATATGGTCTATAACCTATGGTTTTTTCAGTGAATTTTCAAGGTTTTGTAAATGCTAATTCCTAACTATATATGGTCTATAACCTATGGTTTTTTCTGTGAATTTCATTGGTTTTTTAACAGCTAATATCTGTAGCTGTAAAATGTATTCTTCTTTAAATCCAAAAATATATTTTATATGTTTATGAATAATTTTTTTTTTAAATATTTTTTTTCTTCGTTCCCGCTTCGCGAATCGGGAAGCTTCCCGTTAGCTGACCTTGATGCCGCGAAATAGACCGCGAGCCGGTAAACGTTTCTTTACCGCAAGTGCCGCGTTAGAAAACAACATCGTGACGCCTCCCGTCCGCATGACGTTCCACGTTGTCGCGTGATACGTCATATGACGTGCTACGTTAGCGAACTGGTACGCGAAGCGAGTGCCAAAGCACAGGTTTCTGGAAGCAAACCGGGAGGCCCTGCAAAGCGCTTAACGTAAACACAGCAAGTCATGTGACTTGGTAATAACACTTTTCATTGGTTCATTTCACTTTTGGTTTCCTAATGATGTAAGACTAGGTCATATAATCTAAAATGAACACTTTTGATTGGTTGAGAACTCTTGTTTTTCCCAAATGATGAAAATCCCTCCTTCTTTCCTCACTCTGACTTTCATCATTGTGAGAGAAAGACCCTTTGTGATCACTGAGCAATGGCTTCTTTAGTAGCTTCAGCTGGTGCTTCCCCACCACCTCCACCACATCCAAGGAAGAGTGGACCACCTGCTCAAGTTGTAATTCAACAAGAAGAAGAAGAAGAGGAACAGGAGGACGAGCACGAAGAGAGGCAGTTTTTGCCTGAGCAGCCCAAGACGTCTCACCGGAAAGAAAACTTCATTTGGCAATTTTTTAAAATTCCCAAAGGTCAGAAAAAAGTAAATGCAAGATACGTAACTTGCCTTATATGTCAAGATAGACTGTCCAGAGGGACCGACAAAAAATACAGTTTCGGAAACTACACAATGCATCGCCATATGACTAGGTGGCATCCTAACAACTACAGTGCTGCACAGTTTCGGAACGACCTAGATAATCTCCCTATTATGGCCAGAAGATCTGTTGTACCGGAAGTAACGGGACCAGAGGGCAGGGAGATGGTGCCAAATATACAAATGAGATTTGGTGAAGTAAAACACACCTGCGTATTTTGCGATGGATTCATTTCCTACGGAGAAAGAAGCATCACTCTGATCAACAGAGCTATTGACTATCATATGCAAGTTTGTCCGAAACGCCCAAAATAATAAATACTTCTTTTTTTTGTTTTGTTGCTCCTGTTGAGCCCTTTACAATGAATCGTTTTCATTGCCCCCTCCAAGAAAAACCCCAAAAAATATAAAACTGTTCCGAAAAATTCAAAAACAGTAAAAAAATGTTCAGAAAAATAAAAAAAAAAGTTCTTTTCAGAACTACCTCCCCGTTATTAAAAAATTGGTACAATATTTGGAACTGTGCCAACCTCTATTTCTCTTAGTTCGCTTCCTAGTTCGCTCGCTGGTACGCGAACTGGAAGCGAACCAAAAACAGTAAGTATAAGGGAAGGAAACACACACTTATGTTAAAAGAAAGACAGCTATAGGGGAGTAAACTAGAGATACTATTACCCATAATCCACTACTGATGATGTCACATATTACATCATTCATGACATGCTCAGTGACATCATCAGCAGAGGATTGCGGGTTTTTTGGCAACATGCCTTATCCACGGTTTAATAACGCTGCCTTTTGCTTTATATAAGTTTTCAAATTGTATGAAATATATACCAATAGGTCTTTATGAACCTTTAGGTAGTGCTTTTGTTCATGAGGTCTGGTCGCTTCCATACACATACAGATGTTTCAAAGATGATCAAGAAGTTTATCTGAATGGAGAGGAATGCACTGAGACGCCAGATCATTCACTAATGTGTAGGCACATACAGTTACACGATTCATGCAACAAACACCGACCAAATATGGCTTGCGTGTTGCAAGGCACGCCAGTTCCTGCTATCATCCCCACGTTCAAGTTGTTGGAAAATGGTAGTTATTTGATGCTCAATAATGAAGATTGTTCTGAGTTAATTAAAAGTATTCCTTTTATCGTAACAGTAAGTGAACGGGTTATTTGCTGCAGAAATGTTCTATTTCCTCCCACACATGAACATAGGGAGTTTTCAATCTGGCCACAAATACCAACCTTGGGACACGTTTCAACGGCATGACAAGAATAAGAGCTCTTTTGTCTCAGAGAGAGGTGGCCTTGAGTTCGGCCCGTGAAACTTTCGTACTTCACATAGCGAACACCCGTACACAGGTTTGCCTTTCAATTTCAGCAACATGTTTCCGACTATCTTTAACGCATCCTCCACAAAATCCCTGGCACACTTTTTTAAAGTTGTTACCAGTGGTCTCGTGACTTCATTTGAGAAAATCTTTGGAGTCATCCCTGCTCCCTTTCATTCCATTTTCTCCACTCTGGTTCGTGGATTGCATTTTTACTTGCATTACCAGCGGACGCTCTTGTGCTTTTTTACATTTTTAAATATGGATGTCCCTCCTATGCAACCTCCGACCCTGCAGCTGCTGACACTGTTCCGCAATCGCATGCTAGAATATTATGGCACAATGCCGTTGGCGATATTAAGCACGGCATATGGATTATCTTTTCGGTTCTCCTACTTCACCTGTGTCCAGCCTGTATTTCACTGCCTGACCTGTGATTTCGATTGGGCCATTGATTTGTGTCTCTGCGGACCGGTTTCTCCTGACGTCGACTTTAATCAGCTGATGACTCCTATCATTACTCACGAGTTGATTTGTCCTGGCGAAAGGATTATGGCTGTGGCATTGATGCATGGACTACTTGGTCCCTGGAATTTACTGGCGGCAGCACAGTCTTTCTTGGAACACAGCTTTCTTGAAAACCCACCGAGCTGTCCTCTGATGGTGATAGAGGATCCGGTGCTGGGAGAGCACGTATGTTCTTTTCCGCTTTTAAATTGGATGGCTGAACTGTTTTCGGATGAAGACGGTGACTTCCTATTGGAGGCTGTTGCAGCTTATTTTGCATACACAGTTATGTCATAGACCTTTTTCATGTTTGATATGCTGAGTACTAGCATTTCATTGACAATTCATTGACTTATTTGTCAAGTTTTTATTATTTACCTTGCCTATTGGCTTAAGACTCGATAAAGTACTTGGCTGTTTTATTTTTCTTTAGCATTGAATTTTCCTAGTTTTTAATGCTTTACCTTGCGGACCGTCCACATATAAACTTGCAATCTGCTCTCATGAGATGGCACTTCTATTATCTTATTCAGTTCGTTTCCGGATCATGAGGAGGTGTCATCTAGGTCCTGGATATCTTTACACCGTGTTAAGTTAGCATGGGCTCATTACCGGTTTAAACGCCATTTTTCCTTTTTTGCAACTTCTGCACACGACACTTAGTTGTTGCTTTAGCTTTCCACCTAGTAGTTCATCGTGGTTTACATGAGAATAATATGTTATTGGTCTACTATCTGCTTTACTTGTTAAACTATATCTGTACAGCGAGTGCTAAAGTTTCAAGAACAACACGATACAGAATTGTTATGAGGTCTGATCTCCACGACTTCATACTCATAACATAAGTGCAACTTCTGCCAATTCTGGGCATGAGGCGGGTTTTATATTGCTTTGCCGAACACACATACACAACAGTTGATGCGGTTCACATGAAGAGAGAGCTGGTGTATGCTGATGTGATTCCTTCAAATCTAAGACACTAAAGTATGGACACGCCCTAAACCAACACAAAGAGACCTTCTTAGCAAATAATATAATATGTGTATTAGGGAGGGTGAGATATAAGCAGCCGCGGGCCGTGGAGGGAGTTACGATGGGGCAGGGAGGCGGGGAGGGGGAGAAGCAGGGTGGAGCCCTCTCTACCTTGCCCCTCCCCCTCCCCGCCTCCCTGCCCCACCGTAACTCCCTCCACGGCCCGCGGCTGCTTATAAGTGTTGCTAACTCTTATTCATTTACAGCATGTTAACATACTGTCACCATTCGCTTTTTATGTACTAGTAACTATGCTGGTAATTTTGCTACTGATAATATGTGTACTTGTATTCTCCACCCTGCTTCTCCCCCTCCCCGCCTCCCTGCCTCACCGTAACTCCCTCCACGGCCCGCGGCTGCTTATAAGTGTTGCTAACTCTTATTCATTTACAGCATGTTAACATACTATCACCATTCACTTTTTATGTACTAGTAACTATGCTGGTAATTTTGCTACTGATAATATGTGTACTTTTATTATCTAAGGTACTACGCCTGAGAAGACGGCATTAGTAAATAAACATTTCAAATACACATGTGTTCTTCTTAACTCCATGTTCTGGTTTCTAAGAAATATATAACGACCGACTGTTCATGAGTTCCACGTATCCTGAGGTACTATAAGTTCATATTCTGGATTGTCTAAACATTGAGAGTTTGTTATATCCAATGTGACACTGTACCTAGCTTGCTAAATAGTTTTTGATTACTAACGTGAGTTTTGGGACACCCTAATTCGCCGAGGTTCCAATCCTCTGTCCACAGTTCTGTGTGAGAACAGAAACCCTGCGACAGTGGCACCCCCGACCCTTGCTGGAGCTTCATCACACTTGCGATACAACTCCAGCAATGCGCCACCTTTACGGCACAGATACATCACGCATCTGTGCTGTTTTTGCCCCATGATGCGCCGCATTGTAAATGCAGCACACCATAGGTGACGGAACAGCGGCACAGAATGACTAACACATCCCTGGTGATGCGCCAGTCATCATAAATCTATCCCTATGCTTCTTATCTTGTTAGAGATGAACCGCCATATGTATCATCAAAGTTATTTGCATTTCCTAAATAGCGAACTTTAAGGAATAAATAGCGATTCTTTACCATTCCTAGTTTGCGATGAGCTATTTGCTAATTAGCCGAATGTAGCCCAATGAAGCCCAATGTAGCCCAATGTAGCCCAAAGATGGCCGCCAGACACACAAAAAAACAAATGTAGCCCAAATATCAGCCAGATGTAGCCCAACTATAGCCCAGTGACAGAATGACCAATCAGCTTCGCAAACCTCCGTTACTCGAAGCGGAGCGCTGTTACAGATATATATCTTTTTTTGAACGTTAATTTCTCAAAATCCACTGGAGCACATATATTGAGACCTAGCAAAGGCACATCGGGCTACCAGTCCCTAATATTTTGCCAAGTTTCGTGCAAATCCATTCAGCCGTTCAATTATTATTTTTATTATTTTTTTTTGCCCCGCGGGCCCTTTTAAAACCTCCACATCAAACCTAGGGGGTCAGCGAGGATCTACTATGCCCCCTTATAGTTATTTCCCCCTTTGTTTTGACCTCCTCTTGTCTCTCGATCCTACCGAGAGACAAGATGGCGGCCGCTACGGACTGTTTGGAATGTTGACAGACGCCGGAGAACCAATCAGCTTCGCTTCACAAAGCTCCGTTGCGCGAAAAGTCCGCGAACCAGAGCGCTAACCGGTCCGCTGTTACAGATATATATCTTTTTTTAAACGTTAATTTCTCAAAATCCACTGGAGCACATATATTGAGACCTACAAAAGGCACATCGGGCTACCAGTCCCTACAATTTTGCCAAGTTTCGTGCAAATCCATTCAGCCGTTCGGGCTAAAAGTGAGGCCAACCGCCCTATGGAAAACTCAATGTTAAAAACACGTTTTGGGACCCCCCTTTTTTCTCGGCCCCCACTGGCCGAACCCCCCCCAAATTTTCAAGGGCTGCTCAGAAACAAAATGTGCCATTTTCCTGAAAATTTCAGCCAATTCCGTCCACAAACGCCAAAGTTATTAGACATAGAATTTTCAAAAAACCCATAGAGAAAAAATCCTAACTATATATACCTACTGGCGACCGCCAGTAGGTAATATATATATATATATATATATATTCACTGAAAAAACCATAGGTTATAGACCATATATAGTTAGGAATTAGCATTTAAAAAACCTTATTTTACTCACACAAAACCATTGAAATTCCATATATAGTTAGTTGTACTAACTATATATCGCGCACCCGCAATCCACTGCTGATCATGTCACATATTACATCATTCATGACATGGTCAGTGACATCACTGATGACATCACTGATGACATCTCAAATGACATCACTGATGACATCACTGATGACATCTCAAATGACATCACTGATGACATCATCCAGTGACTGTATGTTTCTGTAAAGTTAAAATATGTCTTACATATTGAAGAATGAGTGGATGTATAAGTGTCTGGATGAAGGATTTAGTAGGTGCATGACTGACTGTATGAGTGAGTGAATAAATGTGTGTCACTGAGTGCATGGGTTAGTGACTAAACTGTCTTAATTTGTGCATCATTATGTCTGTTGTTCTGTAAACTGCTGCATGTGTTGATCAGTAGCTATATGAGTAACTATATGGGTTATTGATTGGTTGCCCAAGTATTTGTATGGGAGACTGAGTGTGTGTGTGTGGGTGGCTGGGAGGTGCATAGATGTGTGAGCAGTTGATTCACTAGATGTATGGGTTCAAAAGTGCATGTAGAAACACCTGTATGGGCGGTTGACTGAGTGCATTGGTGAGTGAATGGATATCTCAGTGCTACATGTCAAAGTAAGTACATATGTAAAACACAGTACATGTGACAGTTGACATATATAAATAACTGTGCATAAGAGCCAGTGAATGTATGAGTGGCTGTATGGATCATTGTGAACTTGTATCAGGCATTGTAAAAGAGAGTAAATATGTGTTAGTATATGTTTAAATAAGTAAGGTGTGTATAACTGTATAGTTGAGGAAATGGAGGTGTGATTGATTCTTTGCATGACTGACTAGGTGTGTGAGTAACTCCATGGATGAGTGACAGTCTGTAAGTGTCTGTTTACACTGAGTATATCTAAAGTTATATTAGAGTCTGAAGAGGTTCATCGTATTATCACATGAATGATGTAATCAGTGATGTGATCAGTAATGTCAAATGAGATGTCATCAGTGATGTCATCATTGATGTCATTTGAGATGTCATCAGTGATGTCATCAGTGATGTCATTTGAGATGTCATCAGTGATGTCATCAGTGATGTCACTGACCATGTCATGAATGATGTAATATGTGACATGATCAGCAGTGGATTGCGGGTGCGCGATATATAGTTAGTACAACTAACTATATATGGAATTTCAATGGTTTTGTGTGAGTAAAATAAGGTTTTTTAAATGCTAATTCCTAACTATATATGGTCTATAACCTATGTTTTTTTCAGTGAATTTTCAAGGTTTTGTAAATGCTAATTCCTAACTATATATGGTCTATAACCTATGGTTTTTTCAATGAATTTCATTGGTTTTTTAAAAGCTAATATCTGTAGCTGTAAAATGTATTCTTCTTTAAATCCCAAAATATATTTTATATGTTTATTAATAATTTTTTTTTAAATATTTTTTTTTGTTCGCTCACGGTTCGCGAACCGGGAAGCTTCCCGTTAGCTCAATTTGATGCCGCAACCCGGTCCGCGAACCGGTAAACGTTCCGTTTGCGCAACTGCCGCGTTCGAAATCAACATCGTGACGCGTCGCGGAAGCGTGACGTATCACGTTGTCGCGTAATGCGTCTTATGACGCGCCGCATTAGCGCACCCGGAAGTGCTCCGGTACGCGAACTGAGACGCGAAGCGCAGCTCCCCGGAAGCGATCCGGGGCGCGTCGCGAAAGCGCGACGTATCGCGTTGCCGCGTAATGCGTCTTATGACGCGCCGCGTTAGCGCACCCGGAAGTGCTCTGGAGCGCGAACCGAGGCGCGAAGCGCAGCGACCCGGAAGCGATCCGGGGCGCGTTCCGCAGCGCGTAACATAAGCGTAACAGGTCATGTGACTTGTTAATAAAACTTTTCATTGGTTCATTTCACTTTTGGTTTCATAATGATGTAAGGCTAGGTCAGGTGACCTAAAAATAACACTTTTCATTGGTTTAGAACTATTGTTTTTCCCAAATGATGAAAACCCCTCCTTCTTTCCTCACTCTGACTTTCATCTTTGTGAGAGGAAGACCTTTTTTGATATTTGAGCAATGGCTTCATTGGTAGCTTCAGCTGGTGGACCCCCACCACCACCACCACCTCCTCATGGGATGAGAGGACCACCTCCACAGTTCATCAGCAACACAGAGGAGGAAGAGGATGAACAAGAGGAAGAGGATACAGAAGGACCACAGTTTTTACAAGAGGAGCCCCGGGTTTCTCATCGTAAAACCAGTTTTATTTGGCAGTTTTTTCAATCCCTGAAGGGCAGAAGAAAGTCAATGCTAGATATGTCACGGGCCTCATATGTAAAGAGGCCTTATCTAGAGGCACCTTAAAAAAGTATAGCTTCGGCAACTACACCATGCATCGTCACATGAGCAGGTGGCATCCATTAAACTACAGCCGGGCAGAGATGCGTGACCTACAGGACAACCCACCAACTCCTGTCGCCACGACATCAACACAGGTATCTTTGACAGGACCAGAGGCACGGGAAACCGTGCCAAACATTCAGGACAACTTTGTCCATATGAAGATTACCTGTTTGTATTGCGGTACATTACTGTCATGTGCCAATATGAGCATTACCTTAATCAACCGAGCTTATGAAAATCACAAGTGCTCTAAACGCCCCAGAAAGTAATTTTTTTTTTGCTCCTGTTGAGCCCTTTCCAATGCCTGTTTTTTGTTGCTTCCCCTCCCAAAAAAACAAAAAAAACATAAAACTGTTCAAAAAATACAAAAAAAACAAAAAATGTTCAGAAAAAAAAAAAATATATATAAAACAACAAAAACATTAAAAAAAAGTTCTTTTCAGAACTACCTCCCCTTTAAAAAAAAATTGCTAGAATGTTTAGCACTCTGGCAAGCTGTATTTCTTTTGGTTCGCTTCCTGGTTCGCTCACCGGTACGCGAACCGGGAGCGAACCAAAAAAAAAAAAAGAAGAGTAAGTATAAGGGAAGTAAACAGAGAGTAATGTTAAAACAAAGACAGCTATAGGGTCTAAACCAGAGATACTGTTTAATAGATTTATTTACCGAAGAAAAGAGGGAAGAGGATATAATTGTGAAAAACAAAATAGATAAGGAAGTGAAAGAAAAAAAAGAGAGTAGAACAATAACAAAGAAGAGTTTCTTAGAGAATATGAGTGAATGTTCAAAATAAGATTAAAACATGTGGAATAACAGAGAGAAAAAACAGAAAGCAGAAAAGAAGAAGTAACAGAAAAAGAATAATTGAAACAGCAAAGAAATGTAAATAACATAGGGCCATATTATCAACATAGGCAATAAAAGTTTTGCAGCTTTTATCGGCAGAAATGTGTCGCTTAAGCCGCTTTTGCGGCAGAAAACTGCCGCTAAAACCACTTTTGCAGCAGTTTTCTGCAGATAAAAACAGCAATAATTTTATTGGCTGTGTTCATAATATGCCCCTTAGTGTGCTTCAACTACACAGAAAAAGCATAATGAACAAGTAGTGAAAGAGTGATCAGTCAAAGACACTAAGAGTAATAGAGATAGAGTGAGTGAACAAGAGTGAGGAACTATGAGAAGAGAGGGACTGAGAAAAGGAGTGGAAGGAGTAGAGTAAGTAGGTAATAGAGAAAGGAATGAGGGAAGTAGCAAAGGCAGGAAACTGAGGGTTAAAGAAATGAAGCTGTGGAACTAATAGTAGGTGAATGTGATAGAAATGTAACGAAAAGAGTACAAAACATTTACCTTATAATTGTCGTTAACTTACTCACTTGTTATTTTTATACTTTCAATCTGTGAAAGAGATAACAAACATTTGAAAAATATTAAAACATGTATTTAAAAATTAGAAAAGACAAGGGAAAAGATTGAAGGAGAAACAGTTTTTCAACAACTTTGACACTTACAGAAGCTTCTGCTTCTCCAGGCCCCCTACACAGTCCTAAAGATATACATTTTAAACTAACAGTATCTTGATGCAGATGAAGTGAGGCCTATCTTGGAACATGGTGCATCTTTTGCACTGCTGTTGTCTCACAAAAGTGACGTAATGGCAGCGCAAAAGAGGTGCACAATCATCATAAAACTGTTCCTAACATTTTAAATGATTGTTTCAGGATGGCAATAAGGTGTGTCCTATCCAGACGTTTGTTTCAGGTGAGGCCTACTCAGGGTTGCAGATCAAATTTAGACTTGTTCAAGAGTACAGAGGAGATAATACATGTGCAGGCCAACCAATAAAGTTCAGACTTCCTCTGTTTCCCTGGACAGGCCTAAACTTCATCTGCACAATGTGATTCGTAATGTTAGGAAACACAGGTAATGTATTTGAAAAACGTGCAATTTCTTTTGCTCATTTCACAATCACATCACTTGTGTTTCCTTTGGTTAGGTATCTCATTGTACAGATGTAGTCCAGCATATGAAAGAGTACGCACTGCATGCAACAACTTTGACACTTACTGAAGCCTCAGCGTCTCCATACCCCCTACACAGTCCTAATTATATACATTTTAAACTGACGGTATCTTGCTGGAAATGAACTGAGGCCTATCTTGCAACATGGTGCATCTTTTACACAAAAGTGACAAAAGAGGCACACAGCCTTCATAAAACTGCCCTTAACATTTTAAATAATTGTTTCTAGATGCTGATAAGGTGTAACCTATCCACAGATTTGTTTCAGGTAAGTCCTACTCAGGGTTGCAGATGAAATTTAGGATTGTTGAAGAGTATAGAGGAGATAATACATGTGAAGGCTTACCAATGAAGTAAGTCATGTCCACTTCACTCTTGAACAAAGGCCAGACCTCTTCTGTGTCCGTGGACAGACCTAAACTTCATCTGCACAATGTCATTCGTAAACTTAGGAAACACAGGTGATGTAATTGAAAAATGTGGAGTTTCTTTTCCTCATTTCACAATCACATCACCTGTGTTGCCTTTGCTTAGGTATCTCATAGTGCAGATGTAGTCCAGCATATGAAACAGTACCCAGAAATGCACACTGCATGCAACAACTTTGACACTTACAAAAGCTTCAGCTTCTGCATGCCCCCTACACAGTGCTAATTATATACATTTCAAACTGATGGTATCTTGCTGGAGATGAACTGAAACCTATCTTGCAACATGGTGCATCTTTTACACAAAACTGACCCACAGCGGCGCAAAAGAGGCGCACGGCCATCATAAATCTGATCCTAACATTTTAAATGATTGTTTCAAGATGCCGATAAGGTGTAACCTATCCACAGATTTGTTTCAGGTAAGTCCTACTCAGGGTTGCAGATGAAATTTAGGTTTGTTGAAGAATACAGAGGAGATAATACATGTGCAGACCTACCAACGAAGTGAGTCATGTCCACTGCACTGTTGAACAAATGTCAGACCTCCTCTGTCTCTTGGAACAGGCCTAAACCTCATCTACACAATGTGATGTGTAATGTTAGGAAACACAGGTAATATAATTGAAAAACGTGCAATTTTTTTTGCTCATTCCACAATCATATCACCTGTGTTTCCTTTGCTTAAGTATCTCATTGTGGGAATGTAGTCTATCATATGAAAGACTTCGTAGAATGTGAGCACTGTATGCAACAACTTTGACACTTACAGAAGCCTCTCCTTGTCCATCCCTCCTACACAGTTCTAAATGTACATCATAAATGCAAACAGTACAGAATTAATTATACATGTTAAATGGTTTATTTTTGCTGTTCTCAGAATGTATCAAATTTCACTAAAAACAGTGACTTGAAGGTATTCATCATATAACAGCAGGGAAAAAAAACACAATCAAAATGATTGTGTTTAAAACCCCATACAACATAACAAATCAGAATTCAGAACTCCTTAAAGTTAACTTACTTTCCATGACGTCGAAGGATGTCCTATGAACAGCTTACACTCTGTTGTGCTGTTATTACTTTCAGCCCGCCACTTTCTGAAAGAAAACCTCCATCGTTTTGAAAAATATGTTACATACAATAAATGACTTCTCACTCTCTACCACACGTTTCCACAAGGCCAAATCATGTAAGAGCCATTTATAAATCTTGGAATTCTTGTAAGCCAATCCCGTCATTTTATATTTCCGCAACTTTCAGAATTAAAATGTTGAAGATCATTTTCACAATCCTGGACTACTAATATCTTACCCTTCTTGCTCACTCATGTTCTACATTTCCTATGACACTGATACTGCTTACTATGAAGCAGACTTACACTACCTCTATGACTACTACAATTATTTAATTCTCTACATCACTTTTAATCACAAAGCAATATAAAACAGTAGACAGCATTGCAGACTTACATTCCCTCTACTCCATGTTTTGATTGGCTGCTTGAATTAGCTTATAAAAAGAAATAGTTTTTCTGAACTAATTCAAAGTGCAGTTATTTTTCCATGACGTCCAGTGTTATGGTAAGAAGTTATGTCTCTGTACTACACTTATCCTCAAGGCCAAATCGTGTAGGAGCCATTAGAACTTCTTGAAATTCCTCAGAGCACATCCCGAGATTCTTTCCCTAAAATTTTGGTTTTAAAAACACCAGGTAAGAATTTTTAAGGTCATACGGCAATTTTTTTTTGAAAATTAAAACAGAATCAGTGCAGAATGACCAGCCATTTCTAGACTTTAAATAAGCTGTGTAATGTCCTGATGTTATTGAAGGACCGTCATGGTATATAATTGCTGCAGTTACAAAAGTCCTTCCTGATATTGACAACTGTGAAGCCACAAAAATTTTAATTAAAGTTGTCAATTTTGTTCCATCAGGCCTACATCGTTGGAACATTAAAATGACATAATGGCCATATGTTCGTATAAATAATGTTGACATCATTTCAGATTTACATTGGCTACACTCCATGTTGTGATCAGCTGCTTTTACTAGCTTATTAAAAGAGACTGATTTACTGTCTGGCAAAGTTAAATATATAAATCTTTCTGAGTCTACACTAGTAGTACTTGATACCCTACAGTTCTCGCAGTCATGCTGCCATTGATAAGAAAGCCCAAACAGGTGATCTATATCTACACCTTCAGCATGCAATACATCAAGTATATACATTAAAAACTCCTGACAATCTTGCTGAATATTTTGAGAGAATTGTGTTTGACCTGAACATCTGTCTAACAGATTTCGAATTTCAGACACACTTTCTATTTTTGTTCTATCAGTGCTACATTTCTCTAACACAGAATTTAACAAACTGCAAAATCTTTGATCAGAATTGACCACAATCTCTTCTTTTACATTTTCTAGAGAAAACAAAACATTAACCAAACCACTACATTAGCATAGCAGTTGACACCAGAACTGTTTTCAAATTGAAAACCAACAACATCTTCAACAGAATCCTTTTTGTTTCTGCTTATAATTTCAGGTTCATCGACTTTTTGTCTTTTTGCTACAACCTCCCTAGTATTGGTCACATTTCTTCGTTTCCGGCCTACCACACGTTTCTCAAACAAAGGATATTGAGGCAAATGTGGCGCATACTCTCTTCTTAACCTATTGTATTCCTTAACACAATCTAGATCCGCACAAATGTTTGTGACATCACACTCAATCAAGTACAATCCCGATAAAGTTCTAACTCGTGACAATGCCACATATGCCATACCCTCCTTGAACACAGAACTGCCAATATTCACCAATGCACTGTCTACACTTAAACCTTGCGATTTATGGATTGTCACCGCATATGCCAAGCAAACAGGAAACTGCTTACGGTGAACATATAAGTCTTTTACAAGCAAAAATCTAGCAGAACAACGACCAATTAGCTGTACTTCCTCAATGCCATCAAATTTAATTTTAAAAAATTCAATTCCATCTCTATTTCTGTATTTCACAAAATCAACAACATTACCCATTGATCCATTTACCAGACCTCTTTCAACATGTAAATTCCTTCTTAAAATTATACGGCAGTTTAAGCACACATTCAGAGTCTTTTCAAAACCTGCAGTTTTAGATATAGTCTTCTCTAATGAATCCAATTTTGTTTTCAAATTCTCAGACAAAATAATTGTTGATCCCATATGCTCTACTCTGTCAATAGCTTCCAGTTTCACAATCTCTTTTCTAAATGCAACATTTTGTTGTTGAAGATGGCACATTCAGCAAGAGTTGGCATCAAACATATTCCAGATTTCTTCTCAGTAATTTTCTGAAAAATATTCTCAGGCACAACATCTTGTTCTGGATATAAATTTGACAGTAATCGTGCATGTAAAGCTTCTTTCCCATGCTCGGTCACTTTTCCAATTCTAACATCTTGTAGAATATTCTTGTAAACTTCATCCTTCGCCTGACGCATATTTTCATGCAGTACAGCATAATTGAAGTTTAACCATATATTGACGTTGCCAATGCTCCCTAGGCACTTCCTGGTATATTCATGCGTGAGCATTTTGAACACAGGTTGTCCTTTCACTGGTGTCAGCTGCAGAAGATCTCCGAAAACAATGATGTGTTTGCCACCAAATAACACATCATACTCTGTTTTGAGAACTTCCTGCATTCTCAAATGTACAAAGGCAAGCATGACATTGGAAACCATGCTTACTTCGTCAATGATAAGAAGTTTCATTTTCCTCAAGATTCTTGAAACTTCACAACAAGCATCTCCAGATAGCTTGTGATATTGTAATTTGTTGTCATGCTCCACTGGCAGCATCAGTAAACGATGTAAAGTAATCCCTTTAATGTTATGTGCTGCCAGTCCAGTTGGAGCGGTGACAACACAAGACAGCGATGACTCAGTCCTTTCCTGCAAATAACATGAAATTGCTTTAATGAGGAAACTTTTTCCAGTTCCCGCTTCTCCACTCACGTACAGTCGGACAGGCTTCAACGACGTACATGAGCACTCTTTCTTCTCATGACTTAATCCATGATCAATTTGCTTGGTAACTTCGTCATATATTTTCCTCTGCTCAACGTTGAGTTGTCTTTCCAAGTCTTCTAAGTTAACTGCATCCTCCTGAGCATGTGCCATGGCTCTTTCCACTTCATTCATGGCAGTGGCAGCTTCATTTTCGATAACAGGTCCTCCTAGTGGATCCTGACTCAATGAAGCAGAACTCTGACTGTCCTGAGAACTGTCTCTGGCAATCTCGGCTGCAATCGTTGCTTCCTGCTCGATTTCCGCATTCAACATTTCTACATATTTAGGAAAAGCAGGACATTCTATGGTCTCCTTGGCGGCAGTGAAAGAGTCTTCGTAACAGAGGAAATCTCCAAGCAGTTCCTCTTCTGCACGCCAAGGCTTGAAAAGTTGCAAAAGTGCTAAATAGAAAAACTCCTTTTTTTCAGGAGATTCGCCACTCAATTTTCGATGGTTTACCAAGTGGCATTTTCTTTGCTTGACCAGACATCCCTCACTTCCAATTACAGCATACACTCCTTTCTCAGTATCTTCTTTGATGTTCCTCTTGAATATGTAATTTTGTAGAACCTCATACAGACAAACATTCTCGATGTGACTGCTTCGATTTGGATAATATGTATCCAACATGTTGGTCTTCAAAATGTCGGTACTGTTTGGCTCCTTTTCCGCCAAATACTCAATTTCCCGCACAGGTTTCAGAACTCGATTACGTGTTGCAGCAAGACCAAGACTCGCCCAAACGATACTCCTAGATTTGGCATAGAGACTTGCTGAAGACAACCGGTCAGAACATTCGTAAGCTCCGATTTCTCGATGCGACAACATCTTCAGACTGAAACTGTACAACTTCTTACTGAGGCTCTTTTCATGGGAAATGTCCTCCCACATATCCTTCAATTCTGTCTTTTCTTTTTTGGTGATATAAGATGTCACATACCGAGCCACAGCCATACAGTTATCAGCCACAAACTGTATATCCATGTTAGCATTCCACATGGACAAAATCACTGGGTTGTAGTCGTTGATGTACTTGGACTCTTCGTTCCTCTTCAAATTGTATGTGTTTTTAGGTGATTTCTTCATCACATTATGTCGCAGCGAAGACATCAAACTGTTTACTCTTCCTTTAGAAATCACCGGTCATGGAAAGCCGAAACGACATTTGGTGTAGAACTTGTCCTTGTTTCGGAATTTACGACGACAGTACTTTCCACAACGATGGCTTTGGAAACGTAGAACTTTTTCTCTTAGGCTTTTCTTCTCCTTTGCGTTTGGAACAGCACACGTAGAATACTGTTGTATGAAACTCATCACTGAGTCTTCTGGATCTGTTCCAAATGTAGGTGCATCCTTGATCCACAACAGCATATGTATGTGAGGAGCACCTCTTGCTTGGTACTCCTTTCTCCAGAAGAAATCCAACACCTCTCCAAGAGGTGGATTCTTCTTATTCATGATGAAAGACATCATAGCTTCAAATCTATGATTGAAGTACCGGCATACATTGACTGGATCCAAAGAGCACAGTTCTCCGGGTGTCTTGAATTCGATGTTTTCGATGTTTCCATTTGCCTCTCGTAGAAATTCAAGTAAGTCTTCCCAGCCATACTCGGCACAGCTCAGAGTGAGGAACCATGTGGGAGTTCCTAAGTTCCTCAGCATACATTTTAAATCACCATGACGACGGTACCAGTACTCATTAGTACCACGCTGACACGCCATGAGATTAATCAGGTGAGAATCCAAAATTCTGTCTTGGACATTGACTTTATCCATAAAGTCACTTGCCGAGATGTTTTGCATGTGTATACCACTTTTCAAGATGTGGTTCACTGCATATGACAGTCCAGACAGATCGCTTTCAAACAGGAGATGAAACAAATAGGGAATACATTGTCGAAACCTAGCATCTCCTGCATACAATCGCAAAGTCCGGTATTCAGAAGCAGGAATTTGATGAGGTCGCTCATCATATCTTCTCCCTGACCTGTTGGAAAAAGCTGTGGGAAACACCGAGCTTCCAAACTTTCCTCCCAAACACTAATGGGACTCCCTTTGGCTTGTTTCATTTGAAACAACTCAATAGCATTCCCCATGACTTCCTTGGAATGCAAAGGATGAACACTATAATGTTCATATATTTCTTCACTAGTAGAGGGTTCTACTTTCTCAATTTGACCAGCACACAAATCGCTATCCTCTTCCTCACTTACTTCCTCTTCTGCAACATATATATTCTTATAGTACTTATTATTTTTTTTCAAATACAATGTTGCCTTTTTGACTTTCCTAACATCCACTAAATCTTGCCATATTTTCTTATTCTTTGTCGGAACCCCATTAACTAAGATAACCAGAGGGTCCTCTTCCACTTTTTCTACTCCAATTGTGTCAATGTTTTTCTTCAAATCTAGAGGCAAATAAACAACTCTTCCCTTTAATCCTCTCTGTAAATCTGATGGAGGCAATTTCCCTGTCTTTGGCTCCATTCTTACAATAGCCTGAAAGGGATGGATACTTTGAATCAAAATAGATTCAGTATTTAAATCCTTCAATTCAGAAGGAATCTCAATCAATTCCAGATTATTATGAACTGCTCTAGCAGGCATCTGGTTTTGATTTAATTTGCTATAACAATAAGTACACACACGTTGATCCGATCCCAAATCAAAACAATTTTCTACCATCAAGTATGTTGTGAAATCCTTCCATTCACTATTATTTTCCCTTTCACTTTTTGCATATAAATCCACTAACTTAGTCTGATTCTTATAATAAGTGCGTCGAAAACACACACAAGTGAAATTAGGCCTCTCACTTGATTTCACCTGAAACGTCGCAATTTCCCTCTGAAAATTATCTGTACTGGAAACCTGTACACTATCTTCCACATTACCCTCTTCTTCTTGGTCAATTTCAACATTCTCCTCTTTACTTCCAAAGTAACAAAACTCAATTTCTTCACAAATATTCTTCACATCTATTTCAGAACCATGCAAAAGAGCAGCGCATAATTGTTTAAGCATAATTGCTGGACTCTTAGCATAATACAACATTCTAACTAATTTCCTCACTTTATTATGATGCACTGCTAGCATCCTGAAATGATGAAAAACACTCTGGCATACTCTCCTGGAAAGACAAGCCAGTGAATGACCATGCAAACCTGTCACTTCTCTCACTCTGCAAGGATCTAATTCTTGCAACAACTTCATTTTCTGCTTCAAACTTTTCTTATTAAATGTCCGTACAAAATCACAAAGCAAATTGATGGAATCCTGTCGCACACTGCAAATACTACTACACTTCCAGGTGTACACAGGATCCTTAGGACGTCTTCCTAAAACCTCATTACCTAACACTTCTTCTGTCTCTGTTGTCACAAGTTTTTCTTTTTCAACTGGACAACCATCTTTCACTTCATAAGCTCGACCACTGGTGTCAACTGCATGCACCAAATCATTATCCTGGACATAACTCTCCTCATTAAAATATGCCTCACAACTTGAACTATGCATCCATTCTCCGGAAAAAACTTCACAAAAATTACTACGATTAACTATTCTCTTCCATCTACTATTTCTTTTGAAATCATAAATTGCCTTGTTTAGCTTCCTAATTCTATTGATTATCAAAATAAATAACTTACGTTTAATTTCAAATGCCTGATCAATAACTTTCTCAACTTTTTTTTTTCTCTTATAAAAAAACACTTTCTGTTGACCTTTCTTAATATTTTTTAACAAATTGCCAATTATCCTGTTGCGGAACATTCGTTTACGAATGTCCCTAAACTGTTGTTTCCTTCTACTATCATGCACAGAGTTATCTCTTGCTCTAGCAGTAACATTTTTGATTGGCCTTTCCTTTCCGTTTAAATTGCTTCTCTTTTTCTGGACTGAAACATTTTCTGTAGTAATACTTTTTTTACTACAAATATTTCTTATGAATGTTTTTGTGGTCTTACCCGGTGCTTTCTTGGAGACTTGACAAGTTTTTTTGGTAGAGGAGTGCTGCATTATTTCATGGACCTGCTGTCTTTGACGTTTTGCAGCCTTTCTAAGTCTATCCTTGGTTGGCATGCTGAAATCTTGAAATGATCTGCAGTTGAATCTGTGGTAAAATATAATAAAAAATGTTATTAACCACTATTACCAAACAGTAAATCAATAACAGTCATCAAAAACTTAACACACTACTTCACATTTTTACATAGAATATTTTTTAGTGCTTGGCAAATTTAGAATACAGAAATAGCAGAAAAGAAATGGAATTCATATTCATTTTACCTGTGCTGTTTTATATGTGAATCTGATCTAATTTTATGAGCATATTTTAATATTTTATTGAAGACACTACACATAACCTGTTTTTGAAGGTGTGTTTAATTTAAAATTAAACAGTTTACATTTTTACTTTTCATTTATTGTAAATTTTAAAAATAAATGTTTATAATTCCATAGGCTCAAGCAGGTCAGCTTCCCATCCTATGTCATACAATTCTGACAAATCTGCATTCTCATCATGTTCTTCTTCATCCTCAGGATTTAAATCATCCAAGGGATCTACTTCCACTGACGTTTCAATTACAAGTTCAATGATGAGGTCGAGATCAACTGATTGCTGATTGTCACTCATGTTCATGTTGTCGTTATCTTTAAAGAAAGATAACAACAATGAGATGTTGCAGAGTAAGAGACAAATCTCAGAGATTATAATAGTAAAATTGTTTAACAAGAGTAACATTTTGCAGCTATTATTTAGCCATGTCCAGCGATGCTGAGGAGGTGAGGCCTATGTCCAAGTTTTCAGTGAACAGGACTCATCTCTTCTTAACATTGGATAAGCCTCACCGACTCTGTGTCCCCTGCTCATACTTAAATGTACAGGGGCAGATTTATGTTAACTGGCGCATCCCCAGGGATGCACCAGTTAACATGCACCACTGCTCTGCCAGCCATAGTGTGCCGAATTTACAATGTGGAGCACCATTGAGCAAAAACAGCACAGATGCATCACACATCTCTGCCACAAAAGCAGCACATTGCAGGAATCACGTCATAAGCGCGACATGTCTACTGCAATGCACAGGAGGAACCCTCACATGCATGGTGCATCACTTCTTATGCCTGTTTCAAACAGGCATAAGCATTTGATTCAGCAATGCTGTAAACTGACTCAGTGAAATCTTCTAAATTTCACTGTGTTAGTTTTACAGGGCTTTCTTGCAAATTAATGCATACCTTGCAACAAAACACCTATATGAAAACTGACGCAGGTTTCATGTGGCACAGGACTTTACAGCATGACACATCTGCCTAGATGCATCAATTTTTAAATATGTCGCCACATAGCAAATCTTTTGCACCACCGCTGCGTCACAAAAGTGACGCACAGCAGCGCAAAAGAGGCACACGGCTATCATAAATCTGTCCCTAACATGTTAAATGATTGATTCAGGATGACGATAAGGTGTGGCCTATCCAGAGGTTTGTTTAAGGTGAGTCCTACTCAGGGTTGCAGATCAAATTTACGCTTGTTGAAGAATACAGAGGAGATAATACATGTGAAGGCCTACCAATGAAGTAAGTCATGTGCACTTCACTCTTGAACAAAGGCCAGACCTCTTTTGTGTCCGTGGACAGACCTTAACTTCATCTGCACAATCTCATTCGTAAACTTAAGAAACACAGGTGATGTAATTGAAAAATGTGGAGTTTCTTTTCCTCATTTTACAATTACATCACCTGTGTTTCCTTTGCTTAGGTACCTCATAGTGCAGATGGAGTCTAGCATATCAAAGAGTACACAGAAGTTGAGCAGTGTATACAACAATTTTCACATTTACAGAAGACTCAGCTTCTTATCTTCTTGGAGATGAAGTGAGACCTGTCTTGCAACATGGTGCATCTTTTGCATCACTGCTGCATCGGTTTCATGTGGCACAGGTTTTTTACAGCATGACACATCTGCCTAGATGCATCAATTTGTAATTTTGTCGCCACATAGCAAATCTTTTGCACCGCCACTGCGTCACAAAAGTGACGCACAGTGGCGCAAAAGAGGCATACACCTATCATAACTCTGTCCCTAGCATTTTAAATGATTAATTCAGGATGACGATAAGGTGTAGCCTATCCAGAGGTTTGTTTAAGGTGCATGAAGCTCTAGCAGTACATATCCAGAAATGTAATTGATTTCAAAAAACGTTTTTAAACACAACATATAAATCAATTGTATACCTACATTCATGGGGAAATGACTTAAAATGAAATTAAAATCGTTAGTGAGGAAAAGGAATGCTTTTAAAATTTATGACTAGGAAATAATGGTGTCTGCTTCTTCATTTCATTTCTCTTCAGCATTTTTGGGTCACTTTTAACATGGCTATGTAACTCAAAGACTCAAAATCTAATTTTGCCAAGCACAGGTGCGAGCATATTTACAAGGAATTTGCACCACGGGGAAAGGTCTTAAATTAAAATGGGAAAAATATCATCAGAGACACTCAAATGCCTTATAAAGAAGCAGACACCATTATTTCCTTGTCATAAATTTTAAAAGCATTCCTTTTCCTCAAAAACGATTTTCAAGTCATAATTTGAAAACACTGCACATGAGGAAATGACTGAAAATGTCCTTAAGACACATGAAAGCGTTTTTTGATTGCCTTTGCAGCATTTTTGGGTCACTTTTAACATGGCTATGTAACTCAAAGACTCAAAATCAAAAATTTGCCAAGCACAGGTGCGAGCATATTTACAAGGAATTTGCACCACGGGGAAAGGTCTTAAATTAAAATGGGAAAAATAACATCAGAGACACTCAAATGCCTTATAAAGAAGCAGACACCATTATTTCCTTGTCAAAATTTTTAAAAGCATTCCTTTTCCTCAAAAACGATTTTCAAGTCATCATTTGAAAACACTGCACATGGGGAAATGACTGAAAATGTCCTTAAGACACATGAAAGCGTTTTTTGATTGCCTTTGCAGCATTTTTGGGTCACTTTTAACATGGCTATGTAACTCAAAGACTCAAAATCTAATTTTGCCAAGCACAGGTGCGAGCATATTTACAAGGAATTTGCACCACGGGGAAAGGTCTTAAATTTAAATGGGAAAAATAACATCAGAGACACTCAAATGCCTTATAAAGAAGCAGACACCATTATTTCCTTGTCATAAATTATAAAAGCATTCCTTTTCCTCAAAAACGATTTTCAAGTCATAATTTGAAAACACTGCACATGGGGAAATGACTGAAAATGTCCTTAAGACACATGAAAGCGTTTTTTGATAGCCTTTGCAGCATTTTTGGGTCACTTTTAACATGGCTATGTAACTCAAAGACTCAAAATCTAATTTTGCCAAGCACAGGTGCGAGCATATTTACAAGGAATTTGCCCCACGGAGAAAGGTCTTAAATTAAAATGGGAAAAATAACATCAGAGACACTCAAATGCCTTATAAAGAAGCAGACACCATTATTTCCTTGTCATAAATTTTAAAAGCATTCCTTTTCCTCAAAAACGATTTTCAAGTCATAATTTGAAAACACTGCACATGGGGAAATGACTGAAAATGTCCTTAAGACACATGAAAGCGTTTTTTGATTGCCTTTGCAGCATTTTTGGGTCACTTTTAACATGGCTATGTAACTCAAAGACTCAAAATCTAATTTTGCCAAGCACAGGTGCGAGCATATTTACAAGGAATTTGCCCCACGGAGAAAGGTCTTAAATTAAAATGGGAAAAATAACATCAGAGACACTCAAATGCCTTATAAAGAAGCAGACACCATTATTTCCTTGTCATAAATTTTAAAAGCATTCCTTTTCCTCAAAAACGATTTTCAAGTCATAATTTGAAAACACTGCACATGGGGAAATGACTGAAAATGTCCTTAAGACACATGAAAGCGTTTTTTGATTGCCTTTGCAGCATTTTTGGGTCACTTTTAACATGGCTATGTAACTCAAAGACTCAAAATCTAATTTTGCCAAGCACAGGTGCGAGCATATTTACAAGGAATTTGCCCCACGGAGAAAGGTCTTAAATTAAAATGGGAAAAATAACATCAGAGACACTCAAATGCCTTATAAAGAAGCAGACACCATTATTTCCTTGTCATAAATTTTAAAAGCATTCCTTTTCCTCAAAAACGATTTTCAAGTCATAATTTGAAAACACTGCACATGGGGAAATGACTGAAAATGTCCTTAAGACACATGAAAGCGTTTTTTGATTGCCTTTGCAGCATTTTTGGGTCACTTTTAACATGGCTATGTAACTCAAAGACTCAAAATCTAATTTTGCCAAGCACAGGTGCGAGCATATTTACAAGGAATTTGCCCCACGGAGAAAGGTCTTAAATTAAAATGGGAAAAATAACATCAGAGACACTCAAATGCCTTATAAAGAAGCAGACACCATTATTTCCTTGTCATAAATTTTAAAAGCATTCCTTTTCCTCAAAAACGATTTTCAAGTCATAATTTGAAAACACTGCACATGGGGAAATGACTGAAAATGTCCTTAAGACACATGAAAGCGTTTTTTGATTGCCTTTGCAGCATTTTTGGGTCACTTTTAACATGGCTATGTAACTCAAAGACTCAAAATCTAATTTTGCCAAGCACAGGTGCGAGCATATTTACAAGGAATTTGCCCCACGGAGAAAGGTCTTAAATTAAAATGGGAAAAATAACATCAGAGACACTCAAATGCCTTATAAAGAAGCAGACACCATTATTTCCTTGTCATAAATTTTAAAAGCATTCCTTTTCCTCAAAAACGATTTTCAAGTCATAATTTGAAAACACTGCACATGGGGAAATGACTGAAAATGTCCTTAAGACACATGAAAGCGTTTTTTGATTGCCTTTGCAGCATTTTTGGGTCACTTTTAACATGGCTATGTAACTCAAAGACTCAAAATCTAATTTTGCCAAGCACAGGTGCGAGCATATTTACAAGGAATTTGCCCCACGGAGAAAGGTCTATAATTAAAATGGGAAAAATAACATCAGAGACACTCAAATGCCTTATAAAGAAGCAGACACCATTATTTCCTTGTCATAAATTTTAAAAGCATTCCTTTTCCTCAAAAACGATTTTCAAGTCATAATTTGAAAACACTGCACATGGGGAAATGACTGAAAATGTCCTTAAGACACATGAAAGCGTTTTTTGATTGCCTTTGCAGCATTTTTGGGTCACTTTTAACATGGCTATGTAACTCAAAGACTCAAAATCTAATTTTGCCAAGCACAGGTGCGAGCATATTTACAAGGAATTTGCCCCACGGAGAAAGGTCTTAAATTAAAATGGGAAAAATAACATCAGAGACACTCAAATGCCTTATAAAGAAGCAGACACCATTATTTCCTTGTCATAAATTTTAAAAGCATTCCTTTTCCTCAAAAACGATTTTCAAGTCATAATTTGAAAACACTGCACATGGGGAAATGACTGAAAATGTCCTTAAGACACATGAAAGCGTTTTTTGATTGCCTTTGCAGCATTTTTGGGTCACTTTTAACATGGCTATGTAACTCAAAGACTCAAAATCTAATTTTGCCAAGCACAGGTGCGAGCATATTTACAAGGAATTTGCCCCACGGAGAAAGGTCTTAAATTAAAATGGGAAAAATAACATCAGAGACACTCAAATGCCTTATAAAGAAGCAGACACCATTATTTCCTTGTCATAAATTTTAAAAGCATTCCTTTTCCTCAAAAACGATTTTCAAGTCATAATTTGAAAACACTGCACATGGGGAAATGACTGAAAATTTCCTTAAGACACATGAAAGCGTTTTTTGATTGCCTTTGCAGCATTTTTGGGTCACTTTTAACATGGCTATGTAACTCAAAGACTCAAAATCTAATTTTGCCAAGCACAGGTGCAAGCATATTTACAAGGAATTTGCCCCACGGAGAAAGGTCTTAAATTAAAATGGGAAAAATAACATCAGAGACACTCAAATGCCTTATAAAGAAGCTGACACCATTATTTCCTTGTCATAAATTTTAAAAGCATTCCTTTTCCTCAAAAACGATTTTCAAGTCATAATTTGAAAACACTGCACATGGGGAAATGACTGAAAATGTCCTTAAGACACATGAAAGCGTTTTTTGATTGCCTTTGCAGCATTTTTGGGTCACTTTTAACATGGCTATGTAACTCAAAGACTCAAAATCTAATTTTGCCAAGCACAGGTGCGAGCATATTTACAAGGAATTTGCCCCACGGAGAAATGTCTTAAATTAAAATGGGAAAAATAACATCAGAGACACTCAAATGCCTTATAAAGAACCAGACACCATTATTTCCTTGTCATAAATTTTAAAAGCATTCCTTTTCCTCAAAAACGATTTTCAAGTCATAATTTGAAAACACTGCACAGCTCCTATGCACAAAAACATCCTGTCAGTACTAATACTTCACATTTTCTCCAATTACAATTTCTCAAAGAAACATAATCTATTTGTAAAACACTTGAGACAAAGCTACATTTTAAAAACTCAACTTACTTCATAATTTTCTCCTTAAAACACACTATTCTCTATCTAAATTAAATAAATCTTTTCTCACCTTAGCAAATACTTTATGAGTTTCAAAACAGTCTCAGAAATACACCAATTTGTCTTCAGCAGAACAAAGGGTATGCACTCCAGAGGCTGCAGCTATAGAAAGCACGAAAATGCTGTAATTCATCACACATATCTCTCATGTCACCCAATCAAAACTCTTCCCTCACTTTTTTCAAATCAAAACCCTTCCCCCCTCTGCCCTCTCTGCCTTTTTTGCATAGCAACAACCTCCTGGAAGACCTCTGGTGTTTGCAAGTTCACACAACAATGTTTCAATTGAACTCTGAACTCTCAGTGCACCTGCATATCCAGTGCAATCTTTCATTTAATGATTTTTTATTGACCATTCAAAATACATCTTTCAAAGAACTCATCCATGCACCCTAACTTTCTGTTTTCAGCAATCAAAATCCACCAATCACTGTTACTCCTTCATTAACACAGAAACTCCACAGTTTTTTTTTCATTTTAAACTCTTATTTTTTCAACTGCCATTTCATTGCCACACTTCATCTGACTGCAGCAGAACCTTCTCTCACCATGTTTTCTGTCTGGATTGTTGGACATAGTTACATCTATTGGGCTCAGAGGTATGCTGAGAACAGAAATTTACCTAACCTCAATTTACAAGATGTGGAAATTAAGTGGTTTGGCCACAGAGGATTAAAATGTCACCAATTGATACCATTGGTGAAAACCTTTATGCATTTGCCAAAACCTGACCTGTTAATTGTGCACTGTGGAGGTAATGATTTGGGTACTTTGACTGGGGTAGGTCTGGAAATGCTTTTGAAGGACACCTTTGAACAATTAATGGCACTTTTTCCTCAAACTGCCTAGGTATATTCAAATATATGCCAAAGACAGAATTGGAGGTGGTCGAACCAATTTTGTCCACAAATTGAGAAGTCGAGGAAGCATGTTAACAAATCTGTTTCAGCTTACATGAGAGACCATGGAATGGGCTCCATGTACCTCAATACCTTGCGTTACTACATGCAAGATATCTACAGAGGAGATGGAGTTCACTTCTCAGATGAAGGGAACAGAGTTTTCATTCTGAATTTAAGACTGTGCATTGGTACCTACTTATAAGTACCTAAATGTACCATAAACCCAAAAGCTCTTCTCAGAGCTACCCTACATCTGATCACTCACAATTATTATTTTACTCTAACTTTTTTCGCTAATTTTCAACAAAGTACGCTCCCCGGAGCGCTACCCGGTACGCGAACCGGAAGCTAACCGCGCGAAATTTAAAAAAAAAATGTTTTTTTTTCCGCACATATGGGCCTCCTCAGCCATCCTCAGAAAACCTAGGGGGTCAAAATACGTCTACCGTGTCCCCTTCTACCCATTCTGAACATTATGTGCCCTCCATCTTGTATCTTAATTCGACCGAAACACAAAATGGTGGACTCCCGTAACGCTTCAGGTTCGCGTACCGGGGCGCTCGCCAGTTCGCGTACTGGGGCGCTCCCCGGGAGCGCTCCATCAAAAAAGGTGGGAAAGTAATTTACAGAAAAACGACTGGAGACACTTTCACCAAATATAGATTAGCTCATACTACATACCAATCCCTACCATTTTCACAAATTTGATTGAAATTCCATTTAGCCATTTAGCCTGTAGACCTTTCTAAATACCGTGAGGTAAATTACTTCACAGAACACATTTGAAGTGTTGGAATTGACAACCAATGAAAATGTTACTTTCATTTTCTACTTTTTTTACCTGACATTTGATTCGTTATATACCTGAATATATTTAAAGGAAGAGAAGGGAACACAGCCATTTTGACTACTACTTCCTGGTGTACATTTCAATTGGATTTTCACTAATCACTTCAACTTCTTTGTAAAGGTAAGTTGTTATTTTAAAAACTGAAGTATATTGTGCACTATAAGTTAATATGGTAAACTTTTTCTGATAGTTATATACTATCCCTCTGTAGTAGTTATAGATTTAGATAGACTTCTCTGTTATAGTTATGGATGGAGTTAGGTTTCTCTTGTATAATTATGAATTTACTTACGTTAAATCACATACACTTTTTTATATTCCTTCTTCCACTCTGATACTATACACTGCCCAAAGATAAATTCACTGATAAAAACTGCCTATCTAAAATTAATCCCAACAGTGCCCTATCTGTACTAATATATTTTTTTTATCCAAATTTCAGGCAAAATGGAAGGCGAACAGAAAGTTTCATTTCAAATTGTCCTGCAAGAGAGCAACCAAGAAATAATTGATCCAAATTATATAGAATTTATGGATGAAACTTGGGACCAAGAACTACTGCAATGTGTGCAAGCAATAGATGTCCTCCTTCAAAATTGAAATGAAGCTATGTTCAATGAAAATAACGACATTTCAGACAGTGAAATGTTAGACATTTTATTAAATTTTGAAACACAATCACAATAATAAATAATTGCTTAAAAAATAAAGAAATTAAAAAATAATCAACAAAACAAACAATCAATTAACATACAATATTAGAAAAGTCTATCATTCTTTTTTCCTTTTAGTACGCTTCCCAGAACGCTCCCCGGTTCGCAGACCGGGCGCTCCCCACGCAAAAAAACAAAAAAAAATTATTTTTTTTTTGCCCTGCGGGGCCCTTTTAAAGCCTCTACATCAAACCTAGGGGGTCAGGGAGGATCTACTATGCCCCCTTATGGTCATTTGCCCCTTCGCTTTGGCCTCCTCTTGTCTCTCGATCCTACCGAGAGACAAGATGGCGGCCGCTACGGACTGTTTGGAATGTTTACAGACACGGGAGAGCCAATCAGCTTCGCTACGCGAAGTTCCGTTACGCGTCAAGTACGCGAACCGGAGCGCTGCCCAGAGCGCGCTTACAGATATATATCTTTTTTTGAACGTTAATTTCTCAAAATCCACTGGAGCACATATATTGAGACCTAGCAAAGGCACATCGGGCTACCAGTCCCTACAATTTTGCCAAGTTTCGTGCAAATCCATTCAGCCGTTCGGGCTAAAAGTGAGGCCAACCGCCCTATGGAAATTAACATGGGAAAAACGCGTTTTGGGACCCCCCTTTTTTCTCGGCCCCCCCTTGACGAACCCCCCCCAAATTTTCAGGGGCTGCTCAGAAACAAAATGTTCCATTTTCCTGAATATTTCAGCCAATTCCGTCAACAAACGCCAAACTTATTAGACATAGAATTTTCAAAAATCCCATAGAGAAAAAATCCTAACTATATATACCTACAGGCGACCGCCAGTAGGTAATATATTCACTGAAAAAACCATAGGTTTCACACTGGTTATAGTTAGGAATTAGCATTTAAAAAACCTTTTAAATTCACTGAAAAAACCATAGGTTTCACACCAGTTATAGTTAGCTGAACATTTTACTCATACAAAACCATTGAAATTCCCACGTTATAGTTAGTTTGACTCACTATAACTCGCGCGCCCGCAATCCACTGCTGATGATGTCACATATTACATCATTCATGACATGGTCAGTGACATCACTGATGACATCACTGATGACATCTCAAATGACATCACTGATGACATCATCCAGTGAATTTGTGTTTCTGTAAAGTTGAAATATGTTTTACCTATTGAAGAATGAGTGTATGTATGAGTGTCTGGATGAAGGATTTAGTAGATGCGTGACTGACTGTATGAGTGACTGATTAAATGTGTCTTACTGAATGCATGGGTTACTGACTAAAGTGTCTGAATGTGTGCATCATTATGTCTGTTGTTGTGTAAGTTGCTGCATGTGTTGATCAGTTGCTATATGAGTGGCTATATGTGTTATTGATTTGTTGCCCAAGTATTTGTATGTGAGGGTGAGTGTGTGTGGAGGTGGCTGGGAGGTGTGTGACTCGGTGCATAGATGTGTGAGCAGTTGATTCACTTGGTGTATGAGTTCAAGAGTGCATGTGGAAACAGCTGTATAGGCGGTTGACTGTGTGCATGGGTGTGTTGGTGAGTGAATGGATATCTCAGTGCTACATGTCCAAGTAAGTACATGTGTAAAACACAGTGCATGTGAGAGTTGGCATATATAAATGACTTTATATGATAGCCTGTGATTGCATAAGTGACTGTATCTATCAATGTGTACTTGTATCAGTGATTGTAAAAGAGAGTAAGTATGTGTTAGTCTATGTTTAAATAAGTAAGGTTTTGTGTGTATAACTGTATAGATGAGGAAATAGGAGTGTGTTTGATTGTTTACATGACTGACTAGGTGTGTGAGTAACTCCATGAATGAGTGGAAGTATGCGAGTATCTGTATAGGTGTATGAGTGCATATGATAGTGTTGTATTCATGAGTGACTGTATGTATGAGTGATTGTATGGGTGAATGAGTGGATGTGTGTGTAGACCTACGAATCAGTGAGTGCTTATGTGGTAACTGGTATTGCTGTGTTTATGGTTTCAGGAATGGTAGTTTGTATTTAACACTGGGTGTATCAAAGGTTAGATTAGAGTGTGAGGAGGTGTATTGTGTTATCACATGGATGATGTCATCAGTGATGTCATCAGTGATGTCATTTGATATGTCATCAGTGATGTCATCAGTGATGTCACTGACCATGTCATGAATGATGTAATATGTGACATCATCAGCAGTGGATTGCGGGCGCGCGAGTTATAGTGAGTCCAACTAACTATAACGTGGGAATTTCAATGGTTTTGTATGAGTAAAATGTTCAGCTAACTATAACTGGTGTGAAGCCTATGGTTTTTTCAGTGAATTTGAAAGGTTTTTTAAATGCTAATTCCTAACTATAACGAGTGTGAAACCTATGTTTTTTTCAGTGATTTTCAAAGGTTTTTTAAATGCTAATTCCTAACTATAACGATTGTGAAACCTATGTTTTTTTCAGTGAATTGCAAAGGTTTTTTAAAGGCTAATTCCTTTGTATATCGACTTTGTAAACTACGATTTTTAAAGTGAATTATTATTTGTTTTCAGTAGCTTTTTTTATAACTATTAATTATTATTATTTTTTTTTCAAAAATTTATTTTTCAATGTATTTTTCATGTAGGTTGTTTTTTAATCATTTTGTCTCGGAGCGCTCAGGGTGCGCACACCGGTAAGCTCACCCGAGAGCGCAGCGAGAGCGCTATTCCCGCGTGCGAGAGAAAAAAAGTTTGTATTTAAAGTAAAAAATAATGCAAGACATTTAGTGGCATACTTATAAAACTAATATTTTTGATTTTAAATACCCATATTTTAACTTTGAACGTATTTCCGAAAAAGTAGCAAAACGTCATTTAGGCGCGCTGCGTAAGCACCCCCGGAAGCGCCTACGTTCTTGCTGCGTAAGCGCCCCCGGAAGCGCTCCGGTGCACCTAGCGTAAGCGCGTCAAGTCATGTGACCTTAAAATAACTATTTTCATTGGTTGTCAACAGTTTTTTTACAAGTAATGAAAACCCCACCCATTTCCTTCACTTCTTCTTTAACTTTGGAGACAGCAAGACCTGTTCCTTTCTGCTCTTCTATTTAGTGAAAATAATGGCTGCCAGACCACCCAGCAGCAGTGAGGACTCGGATGAGTTCATCCAGTAGGAGCCTCCTCAACCCAAGGTGAAGGAGCACGTTATATGGAAAAAAAATTCCATACCACCTGGAGAGAAGAAGGTTAATGCTCCAAAGGTGGAGTGTAAAATCTGCAAAACTGTTCTTTCCAGGGGTGACCCTAGAAGAAAGTACAGTTTTGGCAACTCCACAATGATTCGGTATGTTCAGCGGAGGCACCCCGAGAACTATGCCCGGGAGAGTGTCAGAGACCTGGCACGTAATCCCCCAAGGGATTGTGCCTCAACATCCACTGGAGGAGCAACAACATCATCCGTGAGAGGAAGACCTGAGCAGCTGATCCCTAACATTCAGCCGGTTTTCAATGATATCACTATCAAGTGTAAGCAATGTGATGAAATGCTTTGCTACGGAGAACAAAGTATCATGAACATTGTACGCAGAAGGGAAGACCACCGCTGCTGTCCCCAGCCCTAATTTTTCCCCTTTTTTTTGCTCCTGTTTAGCAGTTTGGCATTCCCTGTTTTTGTTTTTGTTCAGAAAAAAAACCTAAAAAAGAAGAAAAAAACCAGTTATTTTTAGAACTACCTCCAATTCTTCAAAAAGAGCTGTATTCTTTACAAATTCAAAAGGAGTGAGTGAAGTGGAGTGCCGTCAGAGAGCAAAGGAAAATGAGTGAGGGAGCAAAGAAAGGGACGAGAGGGAAAGGGAAGTGAACTAGGGGGACTGAAAGAAGGTGAGTGTGGGAGGTGAGTGAGGAGAAGGTGAGTGAACAAGGGGAATGAGGAAAAGTGAAAAAAATGGAGTAAGGGAACGGGGGTGTGGAAGGGTAAGAGAAGAGCAGTGATGTTGAGGAAAGAGTGGTGATAGAGAGTGGATAAAGGCAAGTAAGCATGAGACAAGGGGAGTAAGGGAGTGAGGAGACAGAGGACGTGAAGGAAAAAGTGACAGTAGAGGACTGAGTGAGGGAGGAAAGAAAGATAAGCGAGTGAGTGTGGCTGAGTTATAGGGAGTAAGTGTAACAGAAGAGGAGTGAGAGACTAAGAGGACGGAGAGAATAGGGGTAACAGAGAGAGAGCGAGGGAAGGGGAGTGTAGAAGTGAGAGGACAGAGGGAGTAAGAGAAGGAGGTAGTGAAGTGGAGTAAGGAGAGTAAGGGAAGGGAAAAGAGTGAAGGAGCGAAGGATGGGAAGAGAGAGGAAGGAAAGTAAAGGAGAAGGTCTGAAAGAAGGTGCGTGTGGGGGTGTGGCTGAGTTATAGGGTGTGAGCGTGACAGAAGAGGAGTGAGAGACTAAGGGGACGGAGAGAATGAAGCTAACAGAGAGAGAATGAGGGAAGGGGAGTGTAGAAGTAAGAGGACAGAAGGAGTAAGAGAAGGAGTTAGTGAAGTGGAGTAAGGCGAGTAAGGGAAGGGAAAAGAGTAAAGGAGCGAAGGAAGGGAAGAGAGAGGAAGGAAATTAAAGGAGAAGGTCTGAAAGAAGGTGAGTGTGGGAATATGGCTGATTTATAGGGAGTGAGCGTGACAGAAGAGGAGTGAGAGACTAAGGGGACAGAGAGGATGAGGCTAACAGAGATAGAATGAGGGAAGGGGAGGGTAGAACTAAGAGGACAGAGGGAGTTCAATAGCACACCCTGGATATTTATTAGGGAACTAAGAGGCCTGACAGACATGCTGCCTAGGATTCTCTAGTAGTTCATATCCTAAAGCCTAACTGACTTCAAGAATACATGTATTCCCATATTTTTAAACACATCAACTAAGCAAATTATTCACCCAGATTCATTTAAAATCAAGCTTGACTCACAGTGTGATCATGTAATCTACCATGTCTGTCTCTGCATGCAATATGTGTGTCTCTGCTCATACCAATTCACTGTCTCTATTGACAAAAAACAGACCATATATATATATATATATATATAAGCCAGACATAACATTCATTTTTCATTTCAACAGCACACCCTGGATCATTATTGCACAGCTTAGAGCCTATTTGGGAACTAAGAGGCCTGACAGACATGCTGCCTAAGATTCCCTACTAGTACATATGCTAAAGCCTAACTGACTTCTCAGCCCCCCAGTGCAGGATGTTTTACACTCTTTTCCCAGCCTAACACCTGAAAGTTTTAAGAAACTGGCTCAGCAAGTTAAGTCTGGGTCTCCGGCTGACCCTTCTAAGGCCAGCTTTGTTTAGAGACTTGGCATCTTTCGACCTTTTGCCGGTCTGTTCCTTGATTAACATGTCGCTTGCATCTGGTTCGGTTCCCGCCAAGTGGAAACAGGCAGTGGTTATGCCCATTCTGAAGAAGCCGTCCTTGGACGCCAGCAAACCTGAGAACTATCGCCCGATATCGCTCCTCCCCTGGCCGGCAAAAGTAGCGGAGGTGCATGTAAATACTGCCCTCTCAGACCATCTCTGGTGGGCCAACATCTTAGACGTTATGCAGAACGGATTCCGAGCTGGTCACAGCACGGAGACTGCCCTCCTCTTTATGGTGGAACACCTGTGCTCTGTGCTCGATGCGGGTCAAACGGCGGCGCTTGTTTTATTAGATCTTAGCGCCGCCTTTGACACCGTCTCGCACGGGATTCTTCTGCAGCGCCTGGAGGATGCTGGCATCCTCGGCCCTGCTCTCCAGTGGTTCCGCTCCTTTCTTGCTGACCGATCTTTTTGCGTGGCCGTCCCGCCCCATCAGTCTAAATTCTATCCTCTGGATCTTGGGGTTCCTCAGGGATCCTCGCTGAGCCCCACGCTATTCAATCTTTACGTGAGACCGCTGGCTGAGGTCGTCAAGCGGTGGGGTATGACTATGGTGTCATACGCTGACCAACAAAAAAAAGGAGAGTTCCTTTCTGAGTGTTGCAACATTGAAATTGACATGAACGTCTACTTTGGCTTCTACACAACAACAGTTACCCCAGGAAGTCTTATTCAACCAAACCTAACAAATGGATGTATCAAAATATCGTTTTTATTTTGATTTTTTCAAAAGGGAGCAAATACATTCATAAAGTTGCTAAATACATTTAAAATCCTAATGTCATGATCATAATCACATGGAATCATAAAAATCCTTTTATACAAAAAAACATTTTATACAAATACATTCAAATTCTTATAAAAACATAATCTTCTAAAGTACACAAAAGCAATTAATTGTACAAATTAAATTAAAAACAGTTTGTCGACGCATTTCGGTGATATGTCCTTTGGAACACCTTCTTCAGGACTTTTTAAAAGATCTTCTTAATATTTACAAGTGGTCCTTTTATGCATTGCCACATCAAGGTACTGGAGTTATAGTTGGTTATAATTTCCTCCTTCTCCCTCTCGTTACATCAGGGAATTTTTATTTCATCAGCAAGTTGATTGGTGCATATGGCTTGCCCAATTCACGTGGTGATCCTTGTATTTCTTTTAATTAATACTCGAGTGGCTTGGAAATCGACACTCCGTGGATCAATCTGTACAGCGTATGCACCTCTTTTTTTGAATTTAGATGCAATCACCAACAGCCTCCTTCATGTGGTGCGGTCGTCTATAGCTCTCCCGTGTGGTGTACGGAGTGTCGATTACCAATGGGGTTTTTTCACAAAAGTAATTTACTTTTATAGCTTTCATGATATCTGCCCATGTTCGAGCAAGACCCTGTAGGATCTTCAGTTTAATTTTTTTTTAAAACTTAGGATTTCCAAACTTAAAAAGAAAACTAGAGTGATTGATATTTTCCCCCTCCAACATTGCTGCATACATCATTCCCACCCCCAAGGAGTCGGGATTCTTTAACAACATCCTTGAATGTGATAATTGAAAGGCCCAAGCATAGATTTTTAAATCTGGGGCCGCCAGCCCTCCCTTTTCACGTCGCCGTCTTATTTTTTTCCAGGCAATACGTGGGAGATGGTTGTGCCAAATAAAAGAAGAGACGTTTGATTGAAATTTAGCTAAAATTTTTTGATCAAAATATAAGGGAATTGTATTAAATAAGAAAGAAATCTTTGGGAGAATAGACATTTTGATAAGATTAACCCTACCTACACATGACCAGGATGTTACATGCAATCTACCATGACTTTAAAAAAACATGTACTTCCATATTTTTAAAGACATCAACTAAGCATTTTATTCAACCGGATCCATTTAAAATCAAGCTAGACTCACAGTGTGATCTTAGGCACATGACCAGGATGTTACATATAATTTACCATATCTGTCTCTGCAAGCAGTATGTGTGTCTCTGCTCATATTATTTCACTGTCTCTACTGGCAAAAAACAGGCCCCCTATATATAAGCAAGACATAACATTAATTTCTCATTACATGTAACATCCTGGTCATGTGCCTAAGATCACACTGTGAGTGTAGCTTGTTTCATCCATCAGTGTAATCTTAGGCACATGACCAGGATATTACATGTAATCTACCATGTCTTTAAAAAACATGTACTTCCATATTTTTAAAGACATCAACTAAGCATTTTATTCACCCAGATCCATTTAAAATCAAGCTAGACTCACAGTGTGATCTTAGGCACATGACCAGGATGTTAACTATAATCTACCATATCTGTCTCTGCAAGCAGTATGTGTGTCTCTGCTCATATTATTTTACTGTCTCTACTGGCAAAAAACAGGCCCCCTATATATAAGCAAGACATAACATGAATTTCTCATTACATGTAACATACTGCTCATGTGCCTAAGATCACACTGTGAGTGAAACTTGATTCATCCATCAGTATAATCTTAGGCACATGACCAGGATATTACATGTAAACTACCATGTCTTTAAAAAACATGTACTTCCATATTTTTAAAGACATCAACTAAGCATTTTATTTACCCAGATCCATTTAAAATCAAGCTAGACTCACAGTGTGATCTTAGGTACATGACCAGGATGCTACATATAATCTACCATATCTCTCTCTGCAAGCAGTATGTGTGTCTCTGCTCATATTATTTCACTGTCTCTACTGGCAAAAAACAGGCCCCCTATATATAAGCAAGACATAACATGAATTTCTCATTACATGTAACATCCTGGTCATGTGCCTAAGATCACACTGTGAGTGAAGCTTGATTCATCCATCAGTATAGTCTTAGGCACATGACCAGGATATTACATGTAAACTACCATGTCTTTAAAAAACATGTACTTCCATATTTTTAAAGACATCAACTAAGCATTTTATTTACCCAGATCCATTTAAAATCAAGCTAGACTCACAGTGTGATCTTAGGCACATGACCAGGATGCTACATATAATCTACCATATCTCTCTCTGCAAGCAGTATGTGTGTCTCTGCTCATATTATTTCACTGTCTCTACTGGCAAAAACAGGCCCCCTATATATAAGCAAGACATAACATGAATTTCTCATTACATGTAACATCCTGGTCATGTGCCTAAGATCACACTGTGAGTGAAGCTTGATTCATCCATCAGTGTGATCTTAGGCACATGACCAGGATGTTACATGCAATCTACCATGTCTTTAAAATAACATGTACTTCCATATTTTTAAAGACATCAACTAAGCATTTTATTCACCCGGATCCATTTAAAATTAAGCTAGACTCACAGTGTGATCTTAGGCACATGACCAGGATGTTACATATAATCTACCATATCTGTCTCTGCAAGCAGTATGTGTGTCTCTGCTCATATTATTTCACTGTCTCAACTGGCAAAAAACAGGCCCCCTATATATAAGCAAGACATAACATTAATTTCTCATTACATGTAACATCCTGCTCATGTGCCTAAGATCACACTGTGAGTGAAGCTTGATTCATCCATCAGTGTAATCTTAGGCACATGACCAAGATGTTACATGCAATCTACCATGTCTATAAAAGACATGTACTTCCATATTTTTAAAGACATCAACTAAGCATTTTATTCACCCAGATCCATTTAAAAACAAGCTTCACTCACAGTTTGATCTTAGGCACATAAGACACATGTCATGACACACACACAAGGAGAGAAATGACACACAGAAAAAGAGAGATTATGCACGTGCAAAGTGACATGAGACACAGGCACAGAGTACCTTTTAACCTAAGAGAGGCAAACTGTTACAAGGCACAGGTGACATTATTGAAAAATGTGAAAATATAATTCCTTATTTCACACAGACACTCAATGTGATCCTTCACCAAAATTTGAAAACCAGACTTTTTACCAGAAAACATTTTCCATAGTAAATCGTTTTTGACACAAAGCACAGCTCATTTAAATGCCCACTCCAGAAACAAAGCAGAAACCTAACTCATTTTCAAAATACAATTCCAATATGCACCATTCTATTTTTAAACAGCATTACAAAAAAAATGACACAAAATGCAAGAATAAATAAGCACAATATGCTTCTTAATCTTCCCCATAGTGCATACAACAGTCTATCTTTATTAAAAGAATCATTACTCACCTTTAAAAATGCTTTGAAAGATGTAGAACAGTGCCAGTCACACACAACAGATTTTCTTAAGCAGAATCTCTGAATAATGCTTCTGTCACTGGAGCCTCACAATAATGGCACAGATTCTTTCTCAATACAGACCCACATTCTTGTACATAACCAATCAAGATTCTTCCCACACAAATTCAAAACCAAACTACACATTTTAATTGGTTGTACATTTGAACACTTTGAAACTCACATAATATTCACCCATCCCCCCAGTGCTCATTCACCCTGTTACCATGGTAACTCCCTCCTAACCCACCACACAGTTAAAAAGTTCAGCATAGTATGTTGCAAAAGAATCCACCAAGGGTGTTTGACCTCTCAAAGTACTAGCTAATCATTTGCAATGTTTCTTTCAATGACTTTTTCTCCACCATTAAAATGAATTTTTTCAGGAAACAAAAGCATGCACCCTAATTTTCATTGGAGAATGTTAAGAAAGCACCAATCATTTCTTGTTTTTCAAGTGCACTGAATCTCAACCACTTTGTTTTTCATAACTCCTACTTTCAAACTGCCATTTCATTTCCACAACTCATCTGAATACAAGCACATCTACCTTCAAGATGCCAAAAGTCTGGTTTGTGGGTCATAGCTTTGTCTACTGGAGTGAAAATGTGCAAGTAACAGAGGTATTTACAACCTTGATTTACCAAATGTGGACATTGTGTTGATTGGACAGAGAGGATTGAGAAGTCACAAATTGATACCATTGATAAAATCCTTTATGCATCTACCACAGCCTGACCTTATAATTGTGCACTGTGGTGGAAATTACCTGGGCACTTTGACTGGGGTAGGTCTGGAAATGCTTTTAAAGGACATCTTTGGGCAATTGATGTCACTTTTTCCAAAAACTGCCTTGGTATTTTCTAATATATGCCAAAGGCAAAAATGGAACTGGTCCAACCAATTTTGTCCACAGATTGAGAAAGCAAGGAAACATGTAAATAAATATGTTTCTGCTTTCCTCAGAGACTATGGTATAGGTTCCATTTACCACAACAACTTGCGTTACAACATGCAAGGCATCTATAGGAGAGATGGTGTACATTTAACAGATGAGGGGTGTGAGAAGTTGGCCTGGTATATGATGCTCACTAGTTCTAGTGATCACCTTGTACCATGCCAAGCAACCCTTATGGTGCAGGTTGTAAAGTCAACCTTATAGACAAGCTATCCTAGGGGTAGCATGGACTAAGCAGTCTTAGGCTAAACTCTGTAAAGGCATGTGAAGCAATCTGTTTTACCATACACAGTCCCTTGAATACCAAATGAAAGGACACCACACAGATATATATTGAAAATATATATAGATTTATTTCTACAAATATCCCCTATACTCTTTATGAGCACAGAAGCAAATGCGTTAAAACAAAACACAGTTTAAATATACAAAAGTTGCACGAATATGGATGAGCCCTTGGGGCCACCTAAACCATATACTAAAATAGTGGTATAAGAACCAATATGGGAAAAGTGAAGAGGCCTAGGGCCTGGGGAATCGCTGGGGCTGTTCGAGACTAGCAGTGATGAAGTCGGGAAAGGCCCGCGGGACTCGGGTGCAGTGCGGAAAGTGCACGCATGTACCAATGCAATGTCAATGGTGCGTAAAAGTTACAAAGTTAATTATTAAGGAACCTTCCGAGTGACCTAGAAGGATGAAACTTTAGACACAGACACTAGAGGTGTGTACCAGTGTGGGAACACCGGCGTTGCTGAGTTACTTCACCCACAGGAAGCGGGTGCATAGGGTCGAAGTAGTGTCGGGTTTCGTCACGCAGATCGATGGTGCTTGGAGCTGAAGATGCTGCAGGCGGCTCGATGTGAAGAGTTCCGGTGGATCCAAGGGTGGATCTGAAGAGGTGAAGACCTGAAAGCAGAGGGGACAATGTTCAAAGTCACTTGCCAGTGACTACCGTGGAACCAGGAAGGAACCAGGCGATGTCGGGTGCAAACAGGTGATGTCATGAAGATTGTCTCTGCAGCCCCGTGGACACGAAGAGGTCAAGGACGTCCAGGAGTCGGTCACAAGCTGTCCTACAAAGGCTCTCGCTGATGGCGGTGTTGGCAACTTGATTGATGCAAACAGGCCTTGGCTAAAGCAAGCCACATAGGAAGTGATTCAAGCTTCTCACTCGGACCAGAAAGGTCAGAGCGGGTGCTCCTTTTTAGGGGAGCAAGGGCCAATCTGGAGCAACCAGACCAGCGGTGTAGTTTGTCGTTTTTTGTTGCCAAGATGGCCGCTAGCCACGTGGCAAGTGGCTGGGATGGCGCGTCAAATGGCACAGTGCAAAAGGGCACCACGCAGATCGTGGAGATGCTGGGGGGATGATCTTCGGTGCAAGGGCTGCACGAGGTTGAGGCTTCTCAAACCCCAAAGCACAGCATCGAGGGTGCCTCGGGTGCTGCGCAGTCAGCTTCTCGGGGGTCTTTCAAGAGGTCCGGTCCCACGTCTCTCGGTGCCTCCACGGGTCCCTTCTTTGCAGGGACTGTGGATCAGGCTGTGAGATGTCTGGGAGTCTGGGTCTTGTCAGGCTCTGGGCTCGGGCTCCGACGGGAGGCGGCAGCAAAGCAGATGTCGAGTTGCTGGATGGTGCCTGTGTTCACAGGGTGGCCACTCCTAGGCCACAAGGGAGATGCTCTTCAGTCTTCTGTGCAGCAGAATGTCGAAGTCCAGTCGTCTTCTTAGTTTCAAGTTGATTCAGGATGATCTGAAGTCTCAGGACACAGCTCCCACTCTTATTCCAATTCTGGGGGCCGGATCACCTACTAGGTCCCTCCTCTGGGTGGGACCAGGAAGGGGAGTGGTTACACCCCCTTTCCTTTGTCCAGTTTCATGCCAGGACTGGGGCAGGAAAGCCCCAGCACCGGTTTGAACTGGCAAATGCACGGGGACACCTTGTGTGCCCCAGGCATGTCTGATTCTATTCAGCCCTGTCCTACCCAATACACAAAATCCTGTCTGGGGTGGTGCTAGCACCTCCCAAGGCAGGAAACCCTTTGTCCAAGCTGCCCTCGCTGGAAGGACTCCCAGCAACAGGAGGTCAGACTTGTGTCTGTGGTGGCAGCATCCATTTTGTGATGCTGAAGCTCTGTTTAACTTTAACCGGGGTTCAGGTTAGGTACATGTCGTACCCCACTAGAAGGGTGGAATGCTACCCCCGTCGCCAGAACTGGCGAGGGGGTAGTATTCCAATTCGTATGACACCTTACTCGACATGTTTTGATAAAGCCAAACCCAAGATAGCATTTAACCGCGAGGATTATAATGCACTTAAGAGTATATGGTATGGCAGTATCATGAAACAGCTAAAGGACATGGTTCCGTCAGCTGCAGACAGGCTCAGCTCATGCCAGAGCACCATCTCACATATTTCCAAGCACTCTGCCTCCAGGATTGATGAGGCCTTCCATAGGAGTGGCTGATAGGAACATATGTGTCCATTTTAGGTTAGGTATAGGCATACTACACCTAAGTAAGGGGTGGTTACACCGACTTACCCCAGCTGAGTGATCAGCCAGTTGTGTCAAATATGGAGGCCAGGCCAGGGGTGGCCAAATACATGCTGCAGCCCCTGGTAGGCCTTGGAAGCACCTATGCCCTGGGTACCTGGGTACACTGTTACAGGGTCCTGTAAGGTGAACCAATTCCAATTGTGTATGTACCTAAGGTACATGGAGTCCATTTTAAGGAGAGAGCAATTAGCCTGGGGCCCTGAATAGCAGGATCCCAGGCCAACTAAAGTCAAAAACCAGCTAAACACCAGGCAAAAAGTTTGGGGGTAACCATAGTCAGATATCCTCCTTCCTACAAGGGGAATAGAGTCTTCCTCTTGAATTTGAGACTCTGCATTGGTACCTACTTGTAGGTACAAAAAACACAAACATAACACAACAGCTCTTTTCAGAGCTACCCTACCTCTAAGCACTCTAAAATATTTGTTACTATATTTTTTACACTGTTTTTCTCCGTGGTGCGCTCAGGGTGCGCGTACCAGAGAACGCACATGAGAACGCACCCAACGCTTACCCCGCGAAATTTTTAAAAAAAAATAGTTTTTTTGCCCTTCAGGGTCCTTCTAGGCCCCCCTTAGAAAACCTAGGGCGTGAGGGGGTGTCTACCCTGCCCCCTTTTAATTATTTCCCCCTTTTTATTTTCACCTCTTGTGTCTCGATTTCACCGAGACACAAGATGGCGGACTCTCCGGACTATTTATAATGTTGTCAGGCACATGAGAGCCAATCAGATTTCCGCTCGAGCACTTCCGTGGCAGGCAGGGTGCGCTCCCCGGTACGCGTACCGGTGAGCGCTCGGAGCGCGCCTATAGATATATATGTGTTTTTGAAGTTGCTTTTCATAAAAACCACTGGAGCAATTTCAAACAAATATGGAAAAGGCCCTACTACTTACCAGTGCCTATCATTTTGCCAAGTTTGGTGTAATTCCATTCAGCCGTTCGGGCTGTAGCCGTGTCTAAATGTCCTATGGAAAATTGCATGGAGAAAACACATTTGAAAGTATTGAAATTTACAACCAATCAAAATGTTACTTTCGTTTTGAATTTGTGTGTGATGAAGTATAATTGGTTATGTATACATCTTAAATGAGAGGAAAACACGGCCATTTTGTGATAGTCCTGTCTGAGGTACTTTTGAGAGGAATTTTGTGTGCTCAATTTCTGGAGTTTGAATTACACAGTACTAACTCTTCTCCTACTTTCAAAAAGGTGAGTTGTTAATTTGTAAGGGGAACTATGTTGTACACTTTAGGATAATTTGGAAAATGTGTTCTGTTAGCTATTTACAGTCATTCTGTTAGAATTATGGATTAAGATAGGCTTAATCACATGCAGTGCTTTATATTTCTAGTTCCTGCCTGATACTATACACTACCAATTCATTTTAAAGAACTAAATACTTCATTAAGCTACTTTTATATTATGCATTACTAAAAACGATAAATGAAAGTGATTACTTTTTTCTGCAATTTACAGCAAGAAATTTGAAATTAAAATGGATCAGAATGAGGAGACCAAGGACATTTTTTGTGAAATTTCAACTACATTTCTTAAAATTCAAAATGTCACGGATATCGACAGCACCATTTTTTCACAAGGAGGAGATAACATAAATAATTTTTGGGATGAATCTCTTGACAAAGAATTTATCGAATGTTTGGATACAATACAATTCAAACAATCATCATGGCACACTTATAATGAGGAGATTCCTGATCATATGATTGAAGAGGAAATTCCAGATGAGGACATGCTACAAGTTCTATTAAATTATGAAAATTCTGAACAATAAATTAATATTTACAAATTAAAAATTAGTTGACATATTATTCATTTTTATTTCTAATTTATGAGGTAGTAGCGAAGTAATAGTATTAAAGTGAATTTTAGACTCTGCATCGGTACCTACTTGTAGGTACTTAAATCACCCACATAACACAACAGCTCTTTTTCGAGCTACCCTACCTCTAAGCAATCCAAATTCTTATTTTACACTATTTTCTTTCAATATTTTTCCCTGTGGTATGCTCTCGGTGCACGTACCGGTGAGCGTACCTGGGAACGCACACAGCGCTTACCCCGCGAAAATTGCAAACAAAAAAAACAGTTTTTGTGCCCTTCAGGGTCCTTCTAGGCCCCCCTCAGAAAATCTAGGGGGTCAGGGGTGTCTACCCTGCTCCCTTTTAATCATTTCCCCCTTTTTATTTTCACCTCTTCTGTCTCGATTGTACCGAGACACAAGATGGCGGACTCTCCGGACTGTTTAGAATGTTGACAGACACCCGAGAGCCAATCAGCTGTCCGCTCGCGTACTCCTGTAGCGCGCCGGGTGCGCTCCCCCGTACGCGCACCGGTGAGCGCTCGGAGCGTGCCTATAGATATATATGTGTTTTTGAATTTAATTTTCATAAAAACCACTGGAGCAATTTTCACCAAATATAGCAAAGGCACATCTGCGTACCAGTCCCTACAATTTTGCCAAGTTTGGTGTAATTCCGTTCAGCGGTTCGGGCTGTAGACTTGTCAGAACGTCCTATGGAAATTAACATGGGGAAAACACGTGTTTGGACCCCCCTTTTTTCTCAACCCCCCCTTCACAAATCCCCCCAAAACTTACAGGGAAGGAGCGGAGCGGAGCTGGCCAAAATTTAGGAAAATTACATGCAAATTCCTCAACCGGCGCCAGAGTTATTCTCAATAGAATGTTGTGGATTTCCTATGGTAGCTAGGTCCTAACTATAACTACCTACTGGCAAACGCCAGTAGGTAATATATATATATATATATATATATATATATATATATATATATATATATATATATAAATATTGAACGAAAGGTCCTGACCGCCAAAGGTAGCGGTTTTCAGCAGGCGTAGACCTCGACTCCAATACTCGATGTTTAGTAAAATATCAAACACCAAAGAAGCCACATCACTAGTTCCAGTGCCAGCAATCCATATTTATTCCAGCAAAGTGCAAGAGCGAGTGCCCTCCCTGACGCGTTTCGCTCCGCAGGCGGAGCTTGATCACATATATATCTACATTTGTGTGGTTTGAATAAGAAAGGTTGTCAACATTTATATAATCATGTATTCATTCAAATAGTACTCTGCATCTATACTGTAACTGTATGTGTATCCATCATCATGCATTTAAACATTTACGGACATGTTTGCAATGTTAACTTGACCAAAGGCCCTAAGCATTTTGATTTTTTAATGTTTAACCTTCAAAGAGATGCTTGCACAGATTGCAATGTTTTTCCTCCTCTGCAGGTGTAGTATGATCTCATAAATACAGAAAGGCACATGATATGTGAGAGATAGTGAGGTTCGGGAGGAGTAAATTTGGGAAGGAGGAGTAGCCTTTAGGAGCAAAGGGGGGACTACTGTCCCTGCGGAATTGGGAGATGGGAGGAATCCAAGGTTGTTCTGATGTGCAGACCAAAGGAAATGTAATGAGGTCTGCCATTCACGAATATGGATAGTGTGCCCTATTTCATATAATGTGCTGCCATCAGTGCTCACAGTGCATTAGTGAAAGGTGAAGCAGCTGTTTGAAGGAGCCCCTACTTCTTTCACAGTGTAGGCGGCATCAGGTCCATATTTTAAAAAGGGTGCAGAGAACCCCTATGCAGGTGGGTGTAGGGAATGACTGCACTTGCCTACAGTGGGATATCTTGGGGGCCTTTGACCCATATCAGATGGGGTTGAATGACTGCGTGTCACCTGTTTGTGGCGCACAGTCAGTGTGCCTCATATGGCCTTTTTACCACTGCCCCCTCATTCATAATTTAACATGGATGCAAAAAAAAATGTTCTCATTTGCATGGGACTGCACCCCGATGCAAATGAGGGCATCCCCTCCTTAAGATAGTGCAGGTGCTATATGTGTTCCAGGTGAGGCCACACAAGTTTCTGAGGTCCATCTAGTAGTACTACAGTGCCCCTTCGACACAGAGAAGGGGCACACATATGCAGTAGACCCCTGGCGCACTGTCTGTATCACGACCCCGGGCCTTAATGTGGTTCATAAGTGTCACAAGTAGTTAGCATTGCTTTCAGCAAAGAAAGATTTACATGCATTTTACATAAGTGTTTTAGCAATGTTTACTTCTACTCAAAGAAAGTCTTTCATTTCTTTAAAAGCTTAAACCTGATAAAAAGGACTGAAAATATGTCTTTTGTTAGGAGTAGATAGGGCTATGCAAAAAGAAATACTCCAACTAAAGTAATCATTATGAAAATCCATTGCTGCTTCAATAAAGGTTCTTTAGAACATAACAGGAAAGCTAATTAAGAGAAACGCGAGAGTAAATAAAACACAAGCTACACAATTATTGTCGCTTCACTGATCAAAACAAATGTTCAATAATGCTGTTGCTGTTTGCAGCTAGCAAAGTAACATCTACAGAATACAATGATGACATTCTGAGGTTGGAAAGAACATTTATGTGAAGTACTTTCCGAGAAAAGGCTACCTGGGGCAGCAGTGACCAATACATTTTGGCTTGGCGACCAGGTTATTATGAAGAGGTGATCAGGCAATTTTTGTTGCACTGGCATTAATATTAGCTTTGACAAAAATGACAATTTTTGTTATTTTACAACTTTTATAGAGAGCAATGGGTTTCTATTTTTTTTTACTTTTCCACATTCTTGAGACTAACGTGACTTTTGAGACTAAACATGTTGCACATATACTTAATTTAATATTATCAAAGTGGACTGCATAAGATATATTTGGCAGAAAACACTTAGGGCTTGATCCACATAGACATTCGTAAATCTGTACCAGCAGGTGTACTATCTTGCATAGGTGCTAATTTATGACTTGCACAACATATTTAAATATTAAAGAAGGCAGCTTGCACTAGTCACAGAATTGTAGGCATATTTCAGGAAACCGTTTGTAAATTCCGGGACACACCTTTGCATTGTACATGGTGTACAGTTAGCTGGCTGAAATGCCAGCGCCCTTTCCACAGTCTCGGTTTTTCCACAGGAATATATTTTTTACGAAAACATTTCCTGCACATTCCCATCAAGTTTCGAAACGGCCTGTTCACCTTGCCACCATGGAAAAGGATTTAGGGCCTGATGTACAAAGGTTAGGTGACAAAGCAGTCCCCTTTTGTTGTACAGTGATTGCTTTGCAACAACCTCATTTTTCAATGTGACTGATTTACAAATCAATTGCACATTAAAACCACCACTCACAAGTCACTAAAGGTCTTAAAAAACATGCAGCGACTAATTGAGAAAGCCTTTGGGTACGTGGGCAAGGGCCGTCAGACTCCATTTTCTGCATTTGCATTCACGAAAATGCATACTTTTTTTAATTTCAGCTCCTGTTACATGAGTGGTCTGTAACAAACAAAAAAAATGTACCTTGTGATAATAGCATCAGTAGGCCTATTACCTTCTAAACCCAATGCTCACAGATTTGATTTACAGAGTGAAAGGATTCCATCATGCACAACTTTGATAATCAATTAATCAATCAATCAGCATTTGTAGAGCACAGCACTGTCACCCCAGAAAAGGCAAAACAGAGGGTAGAAAAACAAGCAGAAAAGGCAAAACAGAGTAAGAAACGAGCAGAGGAGGCAGAAACAGAGGGCAGCAGGTAGACAGGCAGCAGAGGGACGGGGACTGCAGGAAAGCTGGACAGGAGAACTGTCACAGGGGGAGTTGGCACGAAGACCTGCTCAAGGGGAACACGCTCTGGCCTCCATTAAGTAAGTCCAGGGGGAGGCTGGGGCACCGGATAGCGGAAAGAGAGAAACGGCAGAGGAGGGAAATGGCAGAAGGAGGGAAATGATAGGAAGAGGGACGAAACTAGCAGAAAATGCAAAACAGAGAAGAAGAGGGCAAAACAGAGGGCAGAAAAACGAGCAGAGAAGGCAAAACAGAGGGCAGAAAAACGAGCAGAGAAGGCAAAACAGAGTGGAAGAGGGCAAAACTGAGGGCAGAAAAACAAGCAGGAAAGGCAAAAAAGAGCAAGAAATGAGGAGAGGAGGCAGAAGCAGAGGGCAGAAGGTAGACAGGCAGCAGAGAGTAGTGGGCTGCAGGCAAGCTGGGCAGGACAACTGTCGCAGGGAGAGCTGCCACGAGGACCTGCTCAATGGGATTGTGATGCAGCCTCCATTAAATAAGTCCTGGGGGAGGGTGGAGCATTGGGTGGTGGGAGGAGGGAAACGGTGGTAAGAGGCAAGAAATGATCAGAAAATGCAAAACAGAGCAGAAGAGGGCAAAACAGGGCAGAAAAACGAGCAGTAGAGTAAAGGCAAAACAGCCGCAAGCAAAATTTGCAAAAAAAGGCAGAAAAACAAGCAGAAAGGCACAACAGAGCAAGAAACGAGCAGAAGAGGCACAAACAGAGGGCAGCAGATAGACAGGCAGCAGAAGGTGATGCACTGCGGGCAAGCTGGACCAGACAACTGTCACAGGGGGAGGAGGGGGAGACAGTATGAGAATCTATAAGAACTATGCATACAAAGAAAAACTACAAAACCTTAACTTGCAGAGAAACCTCTTCATACAATTTCCATCTTGTCTGGATGTGAATACAATTAAACCTATCTTTCAGCGAGCAGAAAAAGTGGCATTAACGAAAGTAAATCAGAAAAATTTTACAGATCTTTAAAGACAAGCTAATTTGTGCCCTGTCACTGAAAGCTCACCAATCACGGTACTGCCTCTAATCACCATCATTGTTTTTAAAATCTCCGTAATCTTTTAAAATAACTGCAAATGAAGGAAACACAATTTACTGCCAGTAAGACTTACCTCGCACTCCTGCACCCTCTGACACCTGGAAACTCCCGCATTCTCCCCGGTCCACCACGGGAATTATTCCCGATTGTTGTGGATGGAGGCGCCGCACAGTCAACACTTCCGGGCTAGAGGGGAGGAGGGCGGAGCCTATTGAGTCACCTACTGCATCCCATAAAAGCCCAATATCTTACGCTACGGGCAGCAGATGCGAGCAGTGGGCACGCCAAAGGCAAACCCGTCTGCGCATGTCCGCGCACAGCCGGGACCAAGGGCCACGACCCCTGGTCGTCTCCCCTCCTGAGCCAGAAATTACAGCCCCATTTCCCTATTCAAACTCAGAGGAAAGATGCCCGCCCCTTGCCTTTCCTCATGGAACCCAGTTGAAAAAAGCTTTACCTGCCCACACTGTGGTTACCAGCCCCACCCTGACTCCCCAATTACAACCATACAGCGTCACATGTTTCTTATAAACTGTAGATCACTCCCCAAACATTCCCTAGAGATCTCATTAATCTGAGATGAACTTAAACCCGATGCGCTGTTTCTCACAGAAACCTGGCACCATTCAGAGTCTGACCCTGACATCATTCAAGCCCTACCAAGAGGATACCAAATCCTACGTAAGGACCGCTCAACTGGAAAAGGTGGTGGCTTAGCTATCATCTATAAAGAATGTTATTACTGCCGCAGCTCCCCAACCCAATATCCAACTGCGAAAGCCTCTCCTTCTCCCTATATTTCTCCCCACCAGCACATTCTCAGGAACGCTCATCTACCGCCCACCTGGGAACATGGGCCAATTCCTCGATTGTCTGCCCCCCTCTATAGCCATCAGAGCCTGCAGCCTACCTAACTTCACCCTTCTAGGGGATCTCAAAATTCATTTTGATGACCCCACGGACCATGCTGCCTTAGAATTAATGACCAGTCTCAAAGCAATACAACTCCTACAACTAGTATTGAAACCTACTCACTCAAAGGGTCACCTTCTTGACCCCATCTTTAGTAAATGTACGGACGTCCTAGTTGGCACACCCTCCCCCTTTTGTGGACAGACCATATCTTGATCCCCATCTCCTGGGTAACCCCTACTCCGCATCCGTCTCCACCCACAGTTTCCCGGAGGGATCGCAACTGGGCAAAACTTACCCACACACATTGGGCAACAACCCTTGAATCCTCTAGACCTCCCTGCAACCCGACCCCATTCTAAGTAATAAGAATTATAATAGATGGATAACACAATCATTAGATTCAAAACTGCCAATAAACCACATTGGATCCAAACGCAGCCTCAGGACGGCCTCCTGGTACTCCCAGGATCTACGAGATATGAAACGCCTATGTAAAAAACTGGAAAGAAAATGGCGTTTAGACTACTCATCCTCCTGAAAAACCTCATACGGAACTGCCATTAAAACATACAAAAATGAAATTAGAAGCGCACAAGCCACCTTTTTTGAAAATAAAATAGCAGCCTCAAGGCTGAAAGAAATATACCAAATCGCAAAAACCCTTCTCAAACTCCCAGAAAACCGCCCAGATCCCCACAATGCCCAATCACGCTGTAATGATCTAGCCAAGTTCTTCTATAACAAAATTCACACCATTTATTCCTCCTTCTCCCACGCTCAACCCCCCTTTTCACAAGCTGAGCCCACTGAGCCAGAGTTCCAACCTTCAGTCTCCCTGGAAACCCTTCCCCCGTTGGACTCCACTATCTTACAATCCATCATGGCCCAGGTCAAATCTGTCTCCCCTAACGACCCAGCACCCCCGCACTCCCTACGGACTGTCTCTACCCATATTCTCCCCACCATCCTTGATCTGATCAACGCCTCTCTTGCCACAGGCATCGTCCCACCCCGTTGGAAACGGGCAATGGTCAAAGCCCTCCTTAAAAATACAAACCTAGATCAAAAAACACAGGAAACTACTGACCCATTTCATTACTGCCCAGGCTAAGCAAAATCACTGAGAAACACGTTAACAACACCGTGACAGAGTTTCTCGAAACAAATCACCTGTAGGCCCCTCCCAGACAGGGTTTCAACCCATGAACCGGACTGAGACCGTTCTCCTCGCCGTGACAGAGGAAACCAGGATGATTACGGACCAAGGAGGCCCTGCGGCCATTATACTCCTGGACCTCAGTGCCGCCTTTGATACCGTAAACCATAACATCCTGCTGCACAGGCTTATCAATCTAATCAATCTAGGAATATCAACAAAAGCTTTCAAATGGTTCGAGTCCTTTCTGTCGGACCACTCCTTTCAAGTTTTCGAGGGCGAAATCACCTCCCCCAGCAAACCACTCAACTGCGGTGTGCCACAGGGCTCCTCCCTGAGCCCTACACTTTTCAATGTGTATATGAGCCCCCTGGCTGAGATCGTTTGCCCATTTGGACTAAAAATCATCTTTTACGCAGACGTTACTCAGCTAGTGGTGGCTCTGAACCACCCCCAATCCAGGCCCAGTGACATGAGGAGCTGTTTAGAAGCAGTTTTCTCATGGATGACTTTGTCTTGTCTCAAACTGAATGGAGACAAGACTGAGCTGATGGTGTTAGGCAATTCCCCACACCACTCTATTGACTCAATGTGGCTGCCTTGTCTTGGACCTGCCCCTATAGCCAAGGATACAATTAAGAGCCTAGGAATCTGGCTGGACAAGTCACTGAACTTCAACTTCCAAGCAGTCAAACTCTCAGCTACCTGCTTTGGTATACTCAGGCTCATTTGTAAAATCCTCCCCCTCCTTCCGTTCAAGGCAAGACAGATCATTATTCAAGACCTTATCCTCTCCCGCTTGGACTTTGGAAATGCACTCTATTTAGGGGCCCCCCAAGCAACCCTAAACAAACTTCAAGTCACCCAGAACTGTGCTGCACGAACCCTCCTCCAGATTCCTCATCGCCTCCCCGTAAAATCAGAACTAAGAGATCTCCACTGCCTCCCAATTCGGAAACTAATCGAATTTAAGAGCATGTGTATTGCACACTGTGCCTTCTGGAGAAAGGGAGCCCTCATTAATTACTCTCTGATTTGCCCCTACTACCCAAGCAGGCAGCTTAGATCTGCACATGCCTTCCGTGTCACAGTACCCAAGATTCGAAGAGCCAGGTGCGGGGGCAGAGCGTTCTCCTTTAATTCAGCGGGATTTTGGAATTCCCTCCCTCTTCACCTCCGATCAGAACCCAACCTGCTGTCTTTTCGTAAAAAGCTAAAAACCATATTATTCAATAAATAAATTCAGTTGCACCTTTCAATCACATACGCTAGTCCGCAGCGCTAGACCGCCTCAGGGTAGCTATCGTGCTTTATAAAAACCACTTTCATTCATTCATTCATTCAATACTGATAAGTACTGGTGCACTAGGACAACATGTAATTTGTTCTCCCTATATGTCATTTACAAAGACTCAAAATGACATTTTACTTGTTGACTGGAGTATATGCAAACAATAAATCCTCAGTTAACTCGAGCCACATTTAATGGTCACTGAGCTCTACATGTGATCTACCCCGTCTTCATGATAGAATTAGAAGTGGGAGATTTCTTCATGTGCAAGTCAAACAGATAAATCTCTGACCATACAAGTGTGCCATTTAATCTGCCTTATTGACCAGATCACCTAATATTTGCCTGTGAGTCCTGCTTAAGCCAATGTTCTGTGGAATTGAATTAATATTAAGAAACGATTTGAAGATGCAGGAGTGGTCTTTTAGCAGATTTAGCTCTGGTAATTGTTTTTCGTTGAAATTAAAAGGAAATGTGCAGGTTTTGGAAACAGTATCTTTTGAAGTTTATTAAAACTACAGCAAAATACAGCAAAAATATAACAAAGCAACCCTATTGGAAAGCAAAGTATCACAGCATACCACAGCAAAACACTGCACTCCCATAACATTTCACAATAAAATGCACTGCGCCCAACAACAATACAAAACACCACACAAATGTAGTGTTTTACTTTTGTAGTGATAAAGCATTGTTATGTAATGTTGGTGTGTATGTGTGTGCTGTGCTGATTTTGAGTGCAGCTGTCTTATATTGTTGTGGTGTGTTACTTTCTGTTGTGCTGGTGCATTCATGTCAATCAGTCAATTTTATTTTATTTTGGTTAAAAAAAAACTCAAAAGCACAAAAGCAAACATAAAAATGATAAAATATGGCACGCATGCTAAAAGTTAAAGTCGCTGACAAAATACTGGGTCAAATTGGCCTAGTCTGAGGATAGACAATTACCTACTTTTAAAAACTTTTTTTTTTTAATAGAAACTCATAAACACTCTATAGCATCAAAAGATTTTCAACTGCAAAGCATTAAGGGAAATTAATCAACACTGTAAAGGTCATATTTAAAAGCTCTTTCGGTCGAATGACTCTAAAGTGCATAACATTGCATTGTATGGGAAATTTAGCCATTAAACAGCAGCTAATTACTATTAAGACATAAGCCTTAATTATGATGTCGGACCAGCACTGTTGTGGTAAAGGGACTGGCCAACAGGTAGTCGACCGTCCCGACAGCTTAATTATGATCCAACCGCTGTGGAGGCAGTCAGAAACATGCCTTTTGGCAATGACGCTTGTGCTGCAGGCCGGAAAAGAGCCGCAGCACAAGGCCCAATGCCAAAAGGCATGTTTTTAAGCATCTCTGCACCCTGTGGCAGACACCTCGTGACTCCTGTATTCTTGTCACTAACTTCCGAACCCCAGACCTTGTCCTAGTACAGTTCCTTTACACTTGCCTTAGCTAGGGGATTTGTGTGGAACTCGGTTTCCCAGAAGTCATCTAAGCCCTGTTGTGTTCATACTTTCTTGAGGTTAGTTATCCATTTTATTTTTTTTCCCTTGTCCATGACAGCTATTTCTTTAAAGGCACAGTAGTAGTTATCTAAGGCCGGAGTGCACCTTAATCTCTGCCAATATAGAATAGGTCTAAGTCTTACCTTGCTTGCGATTGATTTTACACCAATATCCCACAGCAGAGGGAGAATAAGCGGTACTCTTAAGTAATCAATAATGATCATAAAAAGTTGTTTTCAAAAGTTGACAAAGATGATAACCCCATGCGGCCCCACAGTTTTGCTCCATATAAGGATTCCCTACCTCTTGCACTGGTAGATGTTAAGTGTTGGTGATAACTGCCTGTTTTTAGAAGATTTGCATAACCTTAATATCCCTGAAGCATAGTGACACAAGCGGAGTCCCCTTTTCCTAATTTGGGAAAGCTAAGACATTTTGTAACTGAGCCTGATGCACAGGTAGTCAAATTTAGTCACCCATTCCAGGTTAGAGCCACTCATTTTAATGGACCCTTTGAAGACCCTTTGTGGGTTAATGGACATGAACTTGGTTTTCCTAAGTTCATCTCCAAACCACGGATGTATGACATTACAATGCATACTTTTACATCGCGTGCCTTTACAATGCGGTATTTACAACGAATACCTTTACAACTCATAGTGCTTTTAGGCGCTGGATAGTGAATAGTTTAATTTACTATTCCAACTCCAGTCCCCGTGGATAGTAGGGAAGGTGTTGGATAGTACATTAAACCGATTCCCTATCCTAGAGTGCCCCCCAGCGCAATGCGTTGTAATGGTTTGCGTTGTAAAAGTTGCGTTGTAAAGGCACTGCGTGGTAAAAGTTGCGTTGTAAAGGTTGTTTACCCCAAACCACAATCTCTACAGAAATATGCAATCTGGTCCACCAAAATCTGTATACGTTCTGGTGTTTTAGACACCAGAAATGTATCATCTACAAACAAAATATGGGGGTTCTATGGTCTGCAATCATTGGTGCGTCACTCCTTGACTGATCAATAATGGCCACTACGTCATTCACATATAGGGAAAAAAGAGTGGGGGCTAACAAGCAGACATGGTGCACCCATCTCTTAACCTTAATTCATTAAGTGAACTCGGCTTGCTTACCTCACCAAATTTGGCCATAAGTGTCCGAGTGCCGACGTATTAGAATATCAAGCAGTGGCTTGGGAATCCCCTTAGCTTTGAGCTTTTCCCAAAGCTTATTGCGAGGAACTTAATCAAGAACAATTTTTAGATCTACAAAAACAACAAATAGATGTGCTTTCTGAATAACCACCGTTTTCCAGTAGCTAGTCCTGAATCTGGGCACTTAATCAATAAAGCTGACCTGTTTTCTAAACCCTACCAGGAGATATGACAGAGCATCAGCGTCTTCACTCCATCTTTCAAGGATATTCAGAATCTGTCTACAGAATATTCTTTGGGAGATATCTATCAAACTGATTGACCTGTAATTTTGTGGTATATCCATTGAGGTGCTTTTGTGGATGAGTATGATTCTGCAGGTTTCCAAGAGGCAGGGATCTCATCAGCACCCTGTAAAACTGCATTAGCATGTTTATTCAAATATACTGCCCAGTTTCAGCAATCTGCAAAGAATAGATCCCCTGGGCTGCCATCCGGCCCTGCTGCTTTACCTGGGATAATGCTACTGACTTCACTCTTAGCTGCCTCTAAATCTATAATTAGGCCGCGTTAAGAGCAAGGTCTCCTATGGATAGATGTAACATTAATGGCGGAATCTACCTCTCCTGCCATGTCATATAGCTCGGCAAAGTCCACCCACAACACCTGGGGTTGCATATGGTTACTCATACTCACTTGTCCACACTTTCGTTGAATGCAGGATTGTATCCTTTTGTCATTTCCGTGCTGTTTTGTGTTTTGCATATACATTTTTCAATTAATACTTTATTAAATTCCTTGTCCGGCTGGACATTGAACTTCCCATTGAGGTCTATATGTTATTCTTTTTCGTATATTAGTGACTCAAGGACCATTGTTCTTAAAAATACACTTGTCCACACTGGCACTCATTGGCCACTAACTTGCAGAATGTTTTAGTGTTGTTTATTTTGCCTGCATCATAAAAAAGATCCCAGAGTTAAAACTCCCACATCCTAAGAGCCTGCAGCTGCACTTCTTTGTATTGTGTTCACATGTATCTTATAAGATCGCTGCTTCCGCCTTTCAATGCTGGAAGCAACTCCCTTTTAGCAGCCGTACAATCATTGTTCAAATATGTATTACATGCTTTAGTGGTTGAACAGGTATCATAAAGTACTTTGTGAATAGCAAGAATACCTTGTTTTTTTAAATTCAGGAATAGGCAGTTTATCTATCTCCTCCATAGCAGTGATGAGGGGTCTTTGGTTTTGTCATGACTCTAGCCCATTTCAAAGTACACCTGTTGTTTGCAGGCCTGATGTCCCTGCTAATAGACAGAGGGGTGACCTTTGGTTGATATATAATATTCCCCAGTATACAATTCATTATGTTATGGTCACTGTCAAATGTTGTGACCACCTTTATGTCTTCTACAAGCCTCCATAGGGACAGAGAGACAAGAACATAATTGATCCTGCTAGTGTGGCCTGCACAGTTATCTGTATAGTAAGCTTCGTGATCTGACCTAGAGCGACCATTACAGGCCTGCAGGCCTCAGTACAGAGTAAGTGGAAGCAATTGGTAAGTGGCATCCGTGCCCCACTTACCAGGAGGCATGTCTAGAGCAGGGATTGACCATTCATAATCCTCAACCTCGCTGGGGGAGTCGCCAGAAGTATCTAATGGCTCAGAGGTGGTGTTAAAGTCCTCCGAGACAATCAGGGAATCATGAAAATCAAAGTTTCCCCTGTGTGACATGAAGTGCTTCAATGTTGATGTCTCTTCACCCATTCTGACCCTTCTATTGTAGATGTTGTAGATATGCAATAAGCGACCTGCCTTAATGAAAAAAGAAATAACCTGTATGTCAAGGGAGGGCATATCAGGTGGCCCATTGACCACATTCAGTGCTGATCGAGTCCAAACAGTTAGATCTCCAGAAGGGTGACCTATTCCTGTAAAATGGTCTGGGATGCAAAAATGCAGATGCCCGCGCTGTGTACTGGATCCAGGCACCATGTCTCCTGGAGTAAACAATTATCTAAATAATCAATAAACTTGCTGCAGTCAGGGTCACCGAGTTTGTTCTTGAAACCTGCTACATTCCAGGACAGCATGTTGATATTATGTAAATCATTAGACACTTCAAGGGGTTGTACAGTGAGAGAGGGCACCTCGGTAAATACCTCTAAGGACCATTGAATACCACTTACTTGACCCTTAGGGAAAAACCTCACCCAGATTCTTTCGTACATGTGTGCTAGAAAAAATATTTGGGCTGGTTCAACCATTGATTTTCCTAGTTCATCTCTGCAGCTAGTAGTGGCAGGGCAAGTGTTAACAGTGTGGAATCGTGGGCAAGGGTGTCTATATTTGAAGTGGATTAAAGAACCTGGGGAGGATTGTTGCGTAGATCCAAGCCCACTAGACCCTCAACCAACTGTATCTGTCTAACACTGAATTCTATGTAGTTGCGATTGTTTGCTGATGAATCAAGGAATCTAGTGGCTTGTATATTGGTGGAACGAATTAAGGAGCAGCATTTGAGCACATGTCTTATCAGGTGGGTGCATTTATTTATGAGTAAATCCTCATTTTCTCTTGCCACAACATTTAGCTTTAGCACTTTAGTCAAATAGGCACTGAGGAAACCTGTTGCTACTTCTCTAAACCCCTCTCCACTATGAGCCCTTCCCCTTGCAAGCTGGGGGTGACACCTCCCTCTTATTTGAGTTTTGAATCCAGGTGTGTGAATCGTAGAAAACTTTGCTGGAGCCATAATCATGTTGAGGCCTACCCCTGTGGGTCTATCTTCTAGTGCTTGGCGAAATTGGGTATTTTAGGAGGGGGTAAATGTGTCTGACTCCCTAAACTATGTGTGGGATTATCTCTTACAATTTTGCACACATTGCGTTCATCTATTAAAGAGGTGTATATGCTCTTAGGGAAACTCTGTCTCTCACTGTAATTTCAGGCAGCTTACGTTGCCTTAATTTCTCTACTTCAGATTTCAGGGCCAATATTTGCGTCCTCAAGTCAATGACCTCAGATTGGAGACTCCTCACCAGTTTTGTCAAAGCCAGGTGCCCCCTTACAAATGACTATAGAAGTTTGGCCCATCAGGTTCCCTTCTACTACTGTTCGTTCTATTGGCTCTCCTGGCCACTACAAGGGTGAAGATTAGATAGGGCTGAATATCCATTCTTGCATGATATTGCAGACTCCAGAAATATGAGTGGATAATCCATAAGCTTAGAGTTTTTCAAAGGTTTCTGTTGAGTCCTGAGATACGTTAGCCACAGGAGCTTCCAGGCCTCTTTTTCGAGATGTCTTGACAATTTGAGTTTTGACTTAATATCGAATAGGGGAGCAATCTTACCATCCGCTTGTCGTTGGGTCTGGGATCCCACTTTGTCACCCCCCCATTGGAGTTTCAACCTCCTCAATCAGTGTGTCGATGACCTCAAGCATCATGTCAGTTTGAGGTTTGCTGGCTGAATCTGGGGGGATGAGGTTGGCACTTTTGTTCCTTTTCCATGCCAAGTTCTCATGGCTTTTCTCTTACCCATAGTACAAAGTCCATTGCAACTAAGTTTATAGACAGTAAAAATCTGCAGTGGAAAAGGTAGTGTCACTTATACTATGCTAGAATAAGGTATCCCAAGGGTCAACGTTAGAGGGGTGGCCCAGCCCAGCCTCCTCCAGCTCTGATGGGAGTAGTAAGAGCCTGCCCAGGCATGGCCACCGCTGCAGTAGACCACCAGGTGCTTTATGTGTAGGGGCGCAGGAAGTTAATTGTCATCCCCTCCTCCTAAGGCACTGAATCCTGGGACTACAAGTCCTGCTTTCGGCAGCCCAAGTCTGCAACAACCTGTGCCACGGGAGACTACCAGGTGCTTTATGCGCAGCTGCACAGAAGAAGAGAGTCAGCCCCTGCTGGGGCAGTAAATCCTGGGACTACGAGTCCCGCTGTTAGCAACCCTAGTCTGCAACAACCCATGCAGGGGGCCACACCAGGCGCATTATATGCAGCGGGAAGGAGTCGGCCGCTCCTCGGGGAGCGGTGAATCCTGGGACCATGAGTCCCACTGTCAGCAGCCCAAGGCCTGCAACAACCGCCATGGTGCATTCATGTATTTTAGCTTTGGGTATGCATTATTGTGTACTACAGATGTGTTGCATTGGTTTGTATTGATTTCCTAATGTATTATGTAGAGTTATTATGTTGTTGTGGTGAAATTATGTTGTTGCATTGTCTATGTATTTTATTGTGCTAGTATTTTTGTATGTTCTGTTTGCGATTTTGTTGTGATCTTGTGGTGTTGTATTGTCATGTTTTGTTGCATTTTGCTGTATTATGATGTTTTATTCTATTGGCATATAGTAGTTTTCTGTTCTATTGATATATTTTGTTGCTGTGACGTGTTGTCATTTTTGTACTGTTGAGATGCTTTGTTGTGGTATTTTTCTTGCTATTTTGTTGTGGTATTGTGTTAAGTGCTGCATTACACATTCACATTCACTCTAATAACACAATACCACTGCAACAAACCTATTTTCCTTACACAGCAATAAATGGAGTTATTCCAGAAATATTATAGCTTCAACCAAAAAATTATTTTGTGAACTGCTCCTTGACTATGCCCATTACAACGGCTCTATGCAGAGTAAGAAATCATACAAAATATTTCAAATGCCTTTGCCTTAATTGAGCTTTGGTAGTAAGGTATTACTTGCAAGATGTGATTTAAAAGCCAAGGACAATTTTTAACTGCCCTGTCTTTTCAGTTGTGGGTTTTACAAATTGTCGGATGTAAACATAAAAAGGTGATAGGACAAGTCACATACTCAATGTGATTGCAGCACAACATTTTACAGCAATTGCTATTCTTTTTAAGGAGTATTGTGGAGTATTGTGGAACGACAAACTTAAAGTTTAGGAGATAAAGAAATTGTAAACATTCACATATGATCATTCTTAAATGTGATAGTAAAATTTAGAGCATATGTTTTCTATGGAAAGAAACCGGAGACGTTTCTTCAAATTTTAAAGAACATAGTCAACAAAAGGGTTAAATCCCTTTACCACAAACAGTATCTTCAGAAAGCACAAATGTACTCAGTCTCCCGCACCTTGCAAAATAACCATGCATTGCGCCTTTACACATTTAAAACTGGCCATATTTGCAAATATTGCTTTATTTAGCTATCTGGTTCACTAATGGGAATAGCAATAACTGGGACCCAACCGTTATTTCCAATAATGGTACCGGGGTAAAGAGCAAGAATAAACAAGATGGGGGCAGATTTACAAGAACAGGTGCATCTCTGCTTATTTGCAGAGAAGCGTCAGTTCATTTGCGTGACGGAAAAATAGCCTTGCGCAACCTTGGATGCGCCGTATTTACAATGCGGCACACCATGAGGCAAGGACAGACAGATAAGTGACGCACCTTCTGTCGGAAAGGCAACGCATTGCTGCAGTTGTGTTGTAAGCACAATGCAACTCCAGCAATGGTCAGGAATGCCTATTACGACCATGCTGCGTTCCTGCTTGGCGCAAGCTTTTGACGCAGTGGTGTCGTAAAAGTCACTCAGTGGAATCTTGTAGATTTCACTGAGTCACTATTACGAGGACCACCCTGCATACATTATACCTGATGCAGGTATAATGTAGTGTAGGGCTTTACAATGTGATGCATCTCTCTAGATGTGTCACGTTGTAAATATGTCGCATCGAGGCGCATTGTTTATGACGCCACTGCGTCACAGAAGTGATGCAATAGTGGCGTAAAGTTGGCGCAAGGGGCTTGTAAATCTACCCCATGGTTCTGTGGGACTCTTTTGTTAGCCAGTAAGTATAACTCTCTCTCTATATTAGGACATGTTTATTCTTTGTAGTTGAGATCCAGAGGCCAACAAACTATAAGCACTCCAGTACATTTATGATGCACACTGCCTGGAGGTATGTCTCTGCTTATTAAGTATTGATTCATTAGGACATATTTGTCTGATATATGTACTTAAAAGCCTCTCTCTACATTTTGCACGTTTGGTGTCCCGAAAAGACCCTTGTAAATTGTATGTAGGATCGAAACGTCAACATTTCAAATAGGATTGCCTGAGATTCAATCAGTTGAGGGCAGTAATCAATTAATATAAATTGAACTGTTGATCTTTATAGAATTATAAGATAACCATCTGTATATATGTATCATTGAAAATATTGTATATCACTTCACGTTTGAGCACTGGGCTGTCTGCACTTATTTTTAACAAAAGAGTCCCACAGAACCACCGTGTTTGTTCTTGGTTCACTGGTGGGGCCACTTTTATTTTGATGCCCAGATCTATTTTTCCCTGTTTGATACAGTGCATCAGTGTGCGTTAAAGAATGTTTCAATTAAATAAGAATCAAAGAATAATCCGTTTGTATATCACAGCAGGTGGAAATGTATGCCTAAAGCACACAAAAGGTGATGGGATAAGTGCTTGCAAATAGTCTTAACCACTGGTATTCGCTCTGAGTGGTATTCTAACCCACCATTTTTTGCCTACAGTGCCACCCTAGACAGGCACCCGCCCCTATGAAAATCAGCATTGACCGTTCTCCTCATTGGAATCGTTCATTTGGAAATGTCTGGTGAGGCCCCTCTAGAAGGGACCACAAGCAGACCACAAGAAATACAATATGAACAGCAAGCTGGCAATAATGATGCTCCACAACAAGCCTTGCCTAGAAAGACTTATCCACATACCATTGTGGTATGAGACTTGGTCAATGATCACTCAATCTTCACACACCTAGGGCTATACTTTTCACAAGAGCTAAGGCAGGTAAAGTGGCGTAAAGTAACAAAAAATGGCACAAAGTGTTGCAAGGATGTATACCTCCCAGCAAAAAAAATATTTTGCAGTTTTTAGAATGTCATTGTCTTAATCAAGGTGAAATTGGACTTGAGCACATAAGGTTGTTATGTAGTCTCATTTAGGGAGAAAACATTTTACATGGACCATTACAATTTTGTGGTGGGCAGTTTTTGCCTTTTTTGAAGCGTGCATTCTGAAGCTGAGGGACAGGGAGGGAAACCTAGTGGGCAAACCAGTTTTCCCATGGGCATGTAGTGCGCAGATAGCCACACCTCTAGGGAGGGCTACCGAGCTCCAGACCTCCAAGGAAGGGTCCCAACATTCTGAGAGGGGACAGCATAGTGCACACTGGGAATACTAGAAGCCAGACATAACTGGAAAATCAGCACCAACAGGGAGCTCACCTTGGCTAGTGACTTCATCATCCCCCAGGGCACTTTCTTGGAATAAATATGGCACCCCTGGTACCCCTTGATTCGGATCACATCTGAACTGGACCAAGGACCAAAGAAGGACTACCCTGCTACTCCTTGGACTGCACAAAGAGAGGCTGCACTGTCTGCTGGACTGCAACTGCTGCACCATGGGCTAGCGAAGAGAGGACTGTGCCTGTGGCTCCTGGCTTTGAGAAAAGTTGTAATCCAGCCCCAGATCAAAGGATTGACTCAAAGTGATAATGGACTGTCCACCTGTAACCTGCACCAGAGTCATGCCAGCGGAAGTATCCCACACCAGCAAGTTGCTTGCCACCTCAGAAGATCTGCTGCTAACTACCAATGAGCACCTCAAGCGACCGATACTTGATGGCAAAAAGTTGCACATGAGTCAGGCGTATCCAGGAGCACCATCGAAGTCCAGATTAGTCACCCAAGAGGGACACCAGCCCCCACCAAAGGGCTTTGCTGGGACCGCTGAACCCAGAGATCAATAACCCAACCAGTGCTGGCCTTCTACGGTCTCAAAGAAGAATTTGAGGGACCCATGACCTCTGTGGCCAAAGTCGCACCACCTGACCCGTAGACCGAGGAATAACTGTAAAGGAACCCTGTTGACAGCACAGCACCAGGAGCGTCTGTGAGCATCTTCATCTCCAGTATCCTCATCATCAGGAACGCTCCACTGATGTCTAGTGGGGCCATGCTGTAAAATTTGGAACTGGACTAGAAAATGCTCTGGTGACCAGTTAACTGTCCAAATCTACCTCATTGGCCTCCCAGATCTTCTCCCTGTTGGATTTGGTCACCCAAGCCAGGCCGGAGTAGTTGAACTCACTCATAATCTTTTCAAATGTTTTTAAAGTTTGCATTTGCCAATGCTTTTCTTTAAAAATTTGTATCTCCAGAACCCTCTGGTGGATTCTAAAAATTCACAAAAATATAATCTGTTCTTATAGACTGGTATTGTATTTCTTTCATGTTGCGTGGATTTCTTATTTTGTTGTTTGGTACAGTTAAATGCTTTACAAACATTCAGTTGTTAAAGCATTGCTGTTTGAAGCCATAGCTACCCTTGGATGAGCTTTAGGTTGTGCAAATGAGCCTGTCTGGATCCAAGACAGACTTTGAGAGTGTATTCCACCATAAGGCTACACAGCCATTCCATACAATACACCACAATTCCCACAACCTCCTTCATACTGATGGGCTATATGGATTAATTATTCCAGTCTATCGACAAAAAGGGGGACAAAGGGGAAATAAAGGTCCAGCACACACACCCTGTTAATACAAGTACACAAAGGTGTGCAAATCCTATTTTAAGGGAACTAATAAAAGAGGGTGAAACAAGAAACAAGATAAGGGGACCTGATGGATTGAGTCAGGGGATCTGATCCATCAGGAGCAAGGGCCATCACACACCCCAAGGGGTTTCAAGCTCCAGTTTAGGCAACACTTTTATAGAACGCCTCACACTTCACGACCGCAGCTTAAAAAGAACTCCTGCAAAGAGCTCCCCTGTGGGGCTCATTGGGCCTTGCAGCACCAGCCCAACGAGGAGCTGCCCTATGATGAAGTATGACTCCCCTTGGGGTGTGTGAGGGCCCTTGCTCCTGACAGAATCCCCTGACTCAATCCATCAGGTCCCCCAACTTTGTTTCTTCTTTCCCAATCTTGTTTTAGTTCCCTTGCAATAGGAACTGCACACTTCTGTGTATACTTAATTATTCCAGGATGATGTAATAATGATCTTGCCTACACTGGAAACTTAGTAGTATTTTAATTATGATGGTTAGGAATTAAATGTGTACATTTGTATGATATTCTGGATTTTTCTGAAATAAATACATTTACATTTGAACATGACTGGTGGGTCTTGATGTTCTTGCAGTCCAGACTAAGGTTAATAACATGGATTCCTTGCAGACATGAAAACAAGACTGTGCATTGAGTAGATCATTGGGGATCCCACATACCACAATGATAGGGTCAGATCTGGAGGTGTTCATCTGGATTACTTTCGACCAGTTGTTCAGTAAGGATGCAAACCACTGTAGGATGATGCCAAAAAGCCCTCTCTCCAGGTGAGACTATTGTGTATGTTTTGATGATCAACTCTGCTAAAGGCTGCCAAAAATATAGCATGGATTAAATGGTCTCCAATTACAGTGATTTGAAGTCATTCGCAGGTGCATTGTTAACTGCTAGAATAGTGGCAACCTTTGTGCTACACTGAGATTTAAATCAAGTCTGGTAATGAGAGAGAAGGGTTGTTGTTTGTATGTTGCTGGGACTCGAGAGGCAGTTCTCATTTTGATGGCATATCCCTAAACGTTAGGCATGTTATTGGTTGGTAGGTAGTCAGGCCATTGGAGCAGTGTTTTATTTTGAGTGGTAGGATATATCTGGTGGTGAAATATGTCTTGAGTGAGGGACACACTGATGATAGAAGAAGTTTTTTTGGGCCATAGCTCCAGATGGATTTTAATGTTAATGATGGAATGATGCTATCTTTAGGTGATGTGACATTCAATAAGTCAAGGAAGCTGAAAAACAAATTCTGAAGGTCAGAACATAATGGACACTATATAGGTTGTGTACAAAGTGCTGACTGTCATGAGCTACAGTTGTTCAAAATAGCAGATTAAAGACCATAAAGCAGAACAAGAATGTTCCTGGGATGGAATGTAAAAGTATTTGGCTAACAAAATTAGTATTTCGGAGTCACTGAGGACATGGCAGTTTGTGCTCCAGCTCACCAGGTCACCACAGTCCCTAGCCTTTGCCCAGTAATGTTATCAGTGATGTCACTGACCATTTCATAAATGATGTAATATGTGACATCATCAGCAATGGATTGCGGGCGCGGGAGTTATAGTTAGTAGAACTAACTATAACAGAGGAATTTCAATGGTTTTGTACGAGTGAAATGTCCAGCTAACTATAACACCCCTGAAACCTATGGTTTTTTCAGTGAATTTCTAAGGTTTTTTAAAAGCTAATTCCTAACTATAACATGTCTGAAACCTATGTTTTTTCATTGAATCTCAAATGTTTTGTAAATGATCATTCCTAACTATAACATCCAAGACAGACTTTGCGAGTGTATTCCACCATAAGGCTACACAGCCATTCCATACAATACACCACAATTCCCACAACCTCCTTCATACTGATGGGCTATATGGATTAATTATTCCAGTCTATCGACAAAAAGGGGGACAAAGGGGAAATAAAGGTCCAGCACACACACCCTGTTAATACAAGTACACAAAGGTGTGCAAATCCTATTTTAAGGGAACTAATAAAAGAGGGTGAAACAAGAAACAAGATAAGGGGACCTGATGGATTGAGTCAGGGGATCTGATCCATCAGGAGCAAGGGCCATCACACACCCCAAGGGGTTTCAAGCTCCAGTTTAGGCAACACTTTTATAGAACGCCTCACACTTCACGACCGCAGCTTAAAAAGAACTCCTGCAAAGAGCTCCCCTGTGGGGCTCATTGGGCCTTGCAGCACCAGCCCAACGAGGAGCTGCCCTATGATGAAGTATGACTCCCCTTCGGGTGTGTGAGGGCCCTTGCTCCTGACAGAATCCCCTGACTCAATCCATCAGGTCCCCCAACTTTGTTTCTTCTTTCCCAATCTTGTTTTAGTTCCCTTGCAATAGGAACTGCACACTTCTGTGTATACTTAATTATTCCAGGATGATGTAATAATGATCTTGCCTACACTGGAAACTTAGTAGTATTTTAATTATGATGGTTAGGAATTAAATGTGTACATTTGTATGATATTCTGGATTTTTCTGAAATAAATACATTTACATTTGAACATGACTGGTGGGTCTTGATGTTCTTGCAGTCCAGACTAAGGTTAATAACATGGATTCCTTGCAGACATGAAAACAAGACTGTGCATTGAGTAGATCATTGGGGATCCCACATACCACAATGATAGGGTCAGATCTGGAGGTGTTCATCTGGATTACTTTCGACCAGTTGTTCAGTAAGGATGCAAACCACTGTAGGATGATGCCAAAAAGCCCTCTCTCCAGGTGAGACTATTGTGTATGTTTTGATGATCAACTCTGCTAAAGGCTGCCAAAAATATAGCATGGATTAAATGGTCTCCAATTACAGTGATTTGAAGTCATTCGCAGGTGCATTGTTAACTGCTAGAATAGTGGCAACCTTTGTGCTACACTGAGATTTAAATCAAGTCTGGTAATGAGAGAGAAGGGTTGTTGTTTGTATGTTGCTGGGACTCGAGAGGCAGTTCTCATTTTGATGGCATATCCCTAAACGTTAGGCATGTTATTGGTTGGTAGGTAGTCAGGCCATTGGAGCAGTGTTTTATTTTGAGTGGTAGGATATATCTGGTGGTGAAATATGTCTTGAGTGAGGGACACACTGATGATAGAAGAAGTTTTTTTGGGCCATAGCTCCAGATGGATTTTAATGTTAATGATGGAATGATGCTATCTTTAGGTGATGTGACATTCAATAAGTCAAGGAAGCTGAAAAACAAATTCTGAAGGTCAGAACATAATGGACACTATATAGGTTGTGTACAAAGTGCTGACTGTCATGAGCTACAGTTGTTCAAAATAGCAGATTAAAGACCATAAAGCAGAACAAGAATGTTCCTGGGATGGAATGTAAAAGTATTTGGCTAACAAAATTAGTATTTCGGAGTCACTGAGGACATGGCAGTTTGTGCTCCAGCTCACCAGGTCACCACAGTCCCTAGCCTTTGCCCAGTAATGTTATCAGTGATGTCACTGACCATTTCATAAATGATGTAATATGTGACATCATCAGCAATGGATTGCGGGCGCGGGAGTTATAGTTAGTAGAACTAACTATAACAGAGGAATTTCAATGGTTTTGTACGAGTGAAATGTCCAGCTAACTATAACACCCCTGAAACCTATGGTTTTTTCAGTGAATTTCTAAGGTTTTTTAAAAGCTAATTCCTAACTATAACATGTCTGAAACCTATGTTTTTTCATTGAATCTCAAATGTTTTGTAAATGATCATTCCTAGCTATAACATCCAAGACAGACTTTGCGAGTGTATTCCACCATAAGGCTACACAGCCATTCCATACAATACACCACAATTCCCACAACCTCCTTCATACTGATGGGCTATATGGATTAATTATTCCAGTCTATCGACAAAAAGAGGGACAAAGGGGAAATAAAGGTCCAGCACACACACCCTGTCAATACAAGTACACAAAGGTGTGCAGATCCTATTTTAAGGGAACTAATAAAAGAGGGTGAAACAAGAAACAAGGTAAGGGGACCTGATGGATTGAGTCAGGGGATCTGATCCATCAGGAGCAAGGGCCATCACACACCCCAAGGGGTGTCAAGCTCCAGTACATGTCTGAATTCTATGTTTTTTTCAGTGAAATTTCAAAGGTTTTGTAAATGACAATTTTAAAATGTATTAATTGTTATATTTATTTTTTTTGATACTGATTTACTACATTTTTTAAACTATTTATTTTGAGATATTTTAGTTTTTTAAACTACATTATATTTACATTATACATTACATTACAAAATATACTTTCTCAGAATAAATTACTTTAGTTTAAATACTTTGCAAAAAGGCAATAGACTTTTAAGTGCAGTAGTTACAGTTGTTGCAATGGGCAACACAATTTCAAACACAATGCAACATTAAGCTCAATGTGAATTTCTAGTTAAATGCAATTAATTACTTTATGGATTAGTTGTCTAACCACAGGACTGGATCCTATATTCAGTCCTGTGACATCTCCTGTAAACAGTTGAGTAAAAGCGTTTTGGTTACAGTAGTGAATTTTAAGGAATTTCTTTGTATTTTAAAAGTTGACACTTCGAAATGTTTTCACGTAGAATTACCAATGTTATCCTACGGGAGGAAATTCACTTAGCAGGTAAGTAGTGTTATTGTTACTTTTCTTACTCAGTGGTGGATCCTGGATCCAGCACTGGTGCATCTCCTGTAAACAGTTGAAAGAATGTGTTTAAGTCATATAGGCGATTTTTAAGAAATATTTGTAGTTTGTGAAAATAAACACTTCTAACCTTTTCTGGTGAAAACTAGACAATTGATTCCTATGAAAGAAAATACAAGTTACTGGTAAGTACGGTTAGAATTACTTTTCAGGGTCAGTGCTGGGCTAAAAGATGCAGCACTGGGTTCTCTCCTGATAACACGTGAGTAAATCAGAATTCGTTGTTCGGATGATTTTAGAGGAATATTTGTAAGTTTCAAAAATCAACGTAGAAACTTTTTCAGCAAAAAGCAGGCAATGATATCCTATGGAAGGAAATTAAAGTTACTGGTAAGTATGGTTAGAATTACTTTTCAGGATTAGTACTGGGCTCAAAGATGCAGCACTGAGGTCTCTCCTGATAACAAGTGGGTAATCTGGAATTCATAGTTTGGCTGATTTTATATGAATATTTTAAAGTTCCAAAACTTCACACTTAGAAGAATGTGAAGAAAATAGACACGTAGAAACTTTTCTGGTGAAAACCAGACAATGGATTCCTATGAAAGGAAATTCAAGTTACTGGTAAGTACGGTTAGAATTACTTTTCAGGATCTGTACTGGGCTCAAGGATGCAGAACTGAGATCTCTCCTGATAACAGGTGAGTAAATCGGAATTCGTAGTTCGGCTGATTTTAGAGGAATATTTGTACATTTCTGAAATCAACACATAGAAACTTTTTCAGCAACAGCAGGCAATGATATCCTTTGGAAGGAAATTCAAGATACTGGTAAGTATGGTTAAAATTACTTATTACTTTTCAGGATCAGTACTGGGCTCAAAGGTGCAGCATTGTGGTCTCTCCTGATAACAGGTGAGTAAATTAGAATTCGTAGTTCGGCTGATTTCCCTTTGGTCCAGTATAAATAGAGCCACTTTCCTACACGATCCCATCCCTTCACCACTTGGCAAACACACCCTTTAACTCGTTTTAAATTGGGGAAATAATTCCCCTTCAATCCTGAGGGTCCGTAGAGTCCAACTATCCCACTAGGTACATTAAGTAAGTGCCACAGAGCTGTGTAGCAGAGAGATGTAAAATGGGTCATGGCCTGCACCACCTCTCTTCAACGCAGCGCAGTTGCGCTTCCTGAAAGCACCGGGTGGGCTACTTGGCCCCCATGGTCCCTCAGGATTGAAGGGGAATTTTTTCCCCAACTTAAAACGCGCCAGAAGGCGTGTCTGCACACATCACCTCAGGCCCCTGTCCCCACCCTTTACCACTGTGTAAACGTGCCCTGTGGCTGTATTGCAGAGAGGTGTAAAAAGGGGCGTGGCCTCTGAACACCTCTCTGCAGCACAGCTCCCTTTCCACACTGGAGATACCTGTTGGGCTATTTTGCCCTCAGGGACCCTCAGTACTGAAAGAGAATTAATTTCCAATCTTAAAACGCACCATGGGGCATATTTGCACAAAGGTGAAGGAATGGGGCGTGGCCTAAGGTGACATGTCTGCAAACACGCCCTATGGCACGTTTTAAGTTAGAGAATTAATTCCTCCTCAATCCTGTGGGTCCCTGGGAGCCAACTAGCCCACCAGGTACCTCCAGTATGCGCCACAGAGCTGTGTTGCAGAGAGGTGTAAAAAGGGGAGTGGCCTCAGAACACCTCTCTGCAATGCAGCCCCCTGGCTCATCCTGGAGGTTCCTGGTGGGCTAGTTGGCCCTCAGGGACCCCCAGTATTCAAGGGGAATTCGTTCCCCCTCTGCAAACAAGGCAGGGGGCGCATTGGCAGAGTGCTGCAAGAAAGGGGCGTGGCCTCCGGCACAATGCCGGTCCTTTCTTTTTTTTTTTTTTTAAGAAGGGGGGCTGTGTAGCCCCCCTTCGTTTTCTCATTTTTTGGCCCTGGGGACCCCATCCCCCAGGGCCTGCCCCCAAATGTATTTTTTAAAATCTCAAAGAGAGGTTGGGATATTGTGCCACCCCTCCTTGTATGGTACATTCTATGGGAAGTTCCATCCATCTTATTGACCAACATTAGGCTCTGACTTCTGAGTTTAAGTGTTGGTCTGTCTCACATGCCACCCTCCCTCCCCTCGTCAGTGACACAATGAAACATGCATTTCCACCCTGTTATATATGGTGTGAGGGCACCGTTCATCTGCCCACTCCTATAAGATACCTTTCAATAAACAGTATAATGTGATTCCGTGCTGCATCGCTATAAAGTCCCAAAGGCAAAACCCTTTGCATTGAACAAAAGCCAGCATCAAACCTCCCACTTGACCTATGTTTCTTTCATCAGGCTGATTACAGCTTTCTGGTGCTACCCACATTGAAGACATGGTACACATACATACAATTTCTATTTCAACCTAAAATTTATTTTTTTCATGGACCATAGTTTCATTGTTTTTCCCCAAAGAGGTTAAAAAACATTCATTGTATCCATAATTTTCTTCCACATTTCTTTTGCGTGAATATTTCACAATGTAATTTTTTAAAAGAATCAACAGGGTTGACGCTGGCTTTTGTTTGTTGTTCCCCCCTTTCCTCCCAGACCCACAAAAAACCGTACAGGGGGTTACCTAGATAGTGAGACCTGTTGCATTGCAAAAGCTTCTTCTAAGCGCCTTGAGACCCTCCTGACTGAGCAGCGCCCTCACAATTCCCTGACTGAGTAAGTGATTGAGTGATTGATTTTTACACTCAGTCAGTCAGTCGTTAAAACTTTATTTGGGTTATTACAACCATAAAAGTATACACAATACATTTATAAAACTTTATAAAAACACAGAATATGTAAAATTTATAAAATTGCAATTCAGTCCTTTCCGGGAGGAAACCCCAATAGCTTTGTTATTAAACAGTATCCTCCTAGGATGTTAAAATCACAAGGGTGAACATGAGAAAACATATGTGACCAGGCCTTCCAAACATAATACATACATTAAAGTGCAATCTCGTTACCATACACCTATACCTCTGTACTCTGGAGAAACCCCCTGACTCGACTCATGTATTTCCCCAAAGCGCAAGCTATATCCAGATTTACCATCCCCACCAAGAGATCTGCAGCTTGATTTCTAATCATAATCCTATAATTTTTTAATAGCGGGCCTAAAATCTCCTTACGTATATCAAGGGTCATCCTACAGTCTAATAAAATATGAATAATATCACAGGAGGTACCTAACGTACATGTGCAATTGCCATTACTATTTATCATGTCGTTTTTAACCCTGGTATTTACAAAACAGGGGTTTATGCCCATTCTCAGTTTTAAAACCTCTCTTCTTAAGTGCTGATTCGGCAATCTATCCAAGTAAGGGTAGGAGTGGTCTTCTGAAATCCATACTTGGATCATATGGGACACCGATATTTTTTGCCGGAGATACTCTTGATCGCATATGCGGGACACATCCGCTCCCAATGACCGTAGTTCTTTTTTACCTATATTGGTGTGTCCTAACTTGGTATCTAGTTCTATTCCTAGCTTCCCATAAGCTTCCTTTAGCGAGAGTCTTGTTTCTTTAGCCCACGATAACTCGCTGGAGGCAATTTCCTCTCTTCACCACTGTGATATTTTTCTGGGAGGTTCCCCTGTCTTCAGACGCTGCCAGAACCGTATTATTGCCATCCTGGATGTAATTGCCCAGGAAGTGACTCCCATCTCCAACCTTGCTGCTTGTACCATTGCTGATTTCGGCAACGAGAACAAGCTTTTTAGGATCATACCCTCCTCTTTATCCCAACCTTTTTTCCCACTAAGGAGGAGAACCTCTGATCCATATAGGAATTGCGCGGGGACCATTGCCAGGTAGGCCTTTATAGCCGGCCCATCTGACAAGTCTCCGTAGAAGCTATTAAACCTTTTTAAGCCCTTTATAGAGGCTGTTGCCCTAATTTTTAACGCTTCCAGATGGGTGGTCCATTTCAAGTTACTCGTGAACCATACTCCCAGATATCTATATTCCGTTACCTTCTCAAATTGTTCCGTACCTAAATACCAAGGAAAACGGGTCTTACTTTTGCCGAAGCATAGGATTTTGGTCTTTTCCATATTTACTACCAGTTTTTTATTTAAGCAGTATTTATGGAACATATCTAGTTTCCTCTGCAAGCCTATCTCCGTCTGGTCCATGATCACCAAATCGTCTGCATAAAGCAGACAGGATATATGGTTACCCCCTAGCTTTGGGCTAGCTCCTCTAACCTCTTTTAGATTCCGAGGTAGGTCCGCTATAAACAAAGAGAATAGCAACGGGGCTAATACGCACCCCTGCCTCAGGCCATTTCCAATCTGGATCTTACCAGATAATCCACCATCCTCGTCCAGGACTACCTGGGCCCAGTTGTCTGTATGAAAGGCCTGGATAAGGGCTAACATGTCTGCATGTAACTTGTAGCCTTTCAAGGTAGACCATAGCTGCTCCCTGCTTACAAGATCGAATGCCGCGCGGAAGTCTACAAAGCAGCAAAACAGATTACCCCTTTGCTCTATAGACTTCCGCGCTACCGCCCAGAGGGCAAAGCAATGATCCACCGTTGAATGACCTTCTTTAAAACCCCCCTGTTCAGGCGGTACTATATCATTATCTTCAGCCCAATCTTTTAACAAACCCAGAATGATTTTAGAGAAGACTTTTTCCCCAATGTCCAAGAGATTTATCAGGCGATAGTTTTTAGGGGAGTTTACGTCACCTTTTTTTGTGTATGGGTCTAATAATGGCTCCTTTCCAGCTATCTGGTAACGTTCCTGATTTTAGTATTCTTAGGAACGTCTTTCCGAACAAATCCGCCCACCAATCTATATTTGTTTTTATGATAATGGCGGGTAGATTGTCTGGACCAGCAGCGCGTGTTAAGTTTAAGTTGGCTATCGAGATTTTAATATGACTTTGGGAGAACTGCTCCATTACTTCACCCCTCACTCCTGGCCAAGAAGATGGTACTATTGCCTCCCTCCTTGGCCAATTGCCGTAGATCTCCTCAAGGTAGATTACCCACTTATCCTCTGGGACAGAACATTGCATGGACCCTGCTGTTTTCCCCGCACATTCCTGTATCAGTTTCCAGAAGCCTTTGACATTCTTTTCATCGATTGTCGCTAGTAGATTCTTCCTGCAGTTTTCTTCGAAAGATCTTTTTTGTCTCTAATCAATGCCTTATATTTTATCCTTAATTTCTTAAGGGCTAGAAATTCTACTTCATTATAGCTACGCCTAAGGCTTCTTTCACTCTTTCTAATAACGGCCTTTGCTTTACGGCAATCTGCATCAAACCATGGGTTACTAGTTGCATGTAGTGGAAGATTCCTTCCCAAGCTATACTTCCCCCGTTTAATGGTTATTCTGAGGCATTCTACGAGTTGTCTTATCATATCCTCATACCAGGGTATCTCTTCCCCCTTTACTAGATTTCCTAAGTCAGCTACTATCTGAAGGTCCTTTAGTTTATTTAGATGTTCTTCACTTATCCGGGTAGTAAGTCGCTTGGGATATTCAACCTCTACATGCAACACCTTCTGTCTTGACGGGACCTTATTTACATACATTTCTATCAATAGTGGGAAGTGATCACTGCCCTCTACTTGAAGTATTTCGAAATGTTGGATTATGTGGAAACACCAGGCCTGGATAAATACATAGTCTATCGGGCACAATTGCTGTCCTATTTTAAATGTGCGCTTGGCAGGCCGATCTGTTTCTTTCCTACCATTCACACAAACCAGACCCATGGCCCCCAGCAGCCGTCCAAGCTCCACATCCTGATTTGAGAGCTCGGTGCTGATAAACTTTGCAGACTCTATATTATACGCTTTTAGTATGTCACTATTCCAGGCATCCGTTTTTATGGAATTCAATCTATGATTAAAGTCTCCCAGTATTAAAATCACATCTCCTGGGTAGAGTTCATGTAAGTACTCTAGATCCTTTTTTAAACGATCCCGCTCTGCTTTATACTCCTGTTTTTCCCCTTTCTGTATATACACATTGATAATACAAAAACCTTCATCCCTTGTGTTGTTATTTAGGATCAACACTCTGCTCCTCAATCCCCAGATACATGTTAGGTCAAGCTGGAGGATATCTCTCACTAACCTTGTGGAGACCAGCATCATCTGGCCACCTGACGCCCTACCCATTTTATTCTTTCTTGCAGGTTTTATGTGACTAGCAAAACCTTCCGTAACGGGGGTTTCGTCGCACAGCCATGTCTCCTGTAGGCACATAATATCGGTCTTTTCAAGGAGATTTTTGAAAATCTCTTGAGGCCATATTCTTTTATAGCCATTAATATTCCATGACAAGATGCGCAGGCTGTGCGACGGCATAGTTTCCTAATCGATGTTACTCAGATTCCCCTCCTCCTCCTGGTCTAGGTAAGCCAGCTCTCTATACCTGTTCCCATCCAAGACATCTCCCTCCCCCCACCCTAACTTATTAGGAGCAATTGTAATTGCCAGGCCTTCCTTATTACTCCATCCAGATGAAATAATTTTTATTTGCCGTTCTCCCAACCCTGCATGGTTTCTAAGGAATTGGTGGCCTTGATTATCCAATTTCAGGTCCTCTCTATTTACTATTCTGATTCCTTCCTTTAACATCTCAGCTTCCGCTTTTTCCATTGCGACTTTTATCAAAGCTGAGTGAAGGAGGACCTTTGTTATTTCCTCACCTTTAGCATTATCCAAAAACCCCACTTCTTTTAAGTCTTCTGTACTGACATATTTTAGGCTGGGGCATTTAGCAAATGACAATAGTAGCTGCGAGCGGTTTAGGGGTTTTCATTTCCTACTCCATTTCCTCCCATTTACCTGTCCCAATGGTTCTAGGTATAACCAAGTGTCCACAATCCTGGATGCCTGTAGTGGCTTATGGCTATTCTCTGGACATTTATCCATTCTCTTCAGATTACTTTCTGATCTGCCACTATTCATCTGATCTGCCACTATTCATTCTGATCTGCCACTATTCATCGTCCACTCACCGTCCTGAGTTTGCGCCCATGCCAGTTGCTCTCCCTACTCATGAATCACTGTAGTAGTGTTTGTGGCGTGGCTCGTGGGGGAGCAGAGGCTGCACCCAGAGCTGAGCCTTGTGCTCCTTGGCAGACGGAAATGCAGAGCGGGATTAGTAATAAACCTGGATGTATCTGTGGCTGCAACTGTGCTTGTGTGTGTATTTCCATATGTGACTGTGTCGTCAATCACCTGCCCGTTTATACAGTCTAATATATTCATATGGGAACAAACACTTCCACCGCCACCCATGCCTAGAGGACTGAGCGTGCCAGGAGTGTGCATTGGGCAGAAGGTGCGGGGCAGAGGGTGCTGGGCAGGGGGTGGGGGCGGAGGGTGCGTGGCAGAGAGGGTGGAGCAGAGGGTGCGGGGAAGAGGGTGCGGGGCAGGGGGTGCAGGGCAGTAGGTACAGGCAGAGGGGGCTGAGCAGGGGGGTTGGGGGCTTTTGGTAGAGAGGCAGAGGGTGCATGGCAGTGGGTGCGAGGCAGAGGGTGCGGGTAGGGGATGGGGGGCAGAGGGCATTGGGTGCGGGCAGGGGGTGCGGGGCAGATGGTGTGGGGCAGAGGGTGCGGGGCAGGGGTTAGAGGGCAGAGGGTGCGGGCAGATGATGCGGGGCACGGCGTCCCCAGGAGGGGGTGCACCTGTTGAGGCTGCCTTTCCTTTCACTTCCAGAGCATGTTCTGGGAAGGGATGGGCGGCTGCACCCTGTGCGTGTCATTGGGTGTGCCCCCCCTCCTGCACAGGCTACCTGTGCACACTGCATCCATCCATGCTTGTCTGGGAGCCGGTGCAGGACAGCAGGCAGCAGAGGGCAGGACAGCAGGCAGCAGAGGACAGGACAGCAGGCAGCAGAGGACGGGCAGAGCAGGCCCTCGCCTGCACCGCTGCTCACCCGGTAAGTGTCACGGCTTTTGCGTGAAGTATCAATATACTGTGTGTGAACCCTGTAAACTGCATATGTTGGGCATCACATGTGCCGTGTGAAGTCCAAGATACCAGGCTGTGCTCCGAGAACTGTGCGTCCCTGAATGACGTCACAGTGTCATACATGGAAGGAACCATTCCAGGGGTCCAACGAGCACTCAAAGAATGGAACCTACCACTGTCAGTCTGGAGCACACACCTGTACTGTGCATTACTGACATCAGTGTCACCCAGAACTGTGTGTTCCTGATGTCAGATTCAGAATGACATATAGAGATGTGCGCTGCAGATGTCAATCTGGCACACAGAACTGTGCCTTATTGACGTCAGAGGGACACACGCACAACTTTATGTAATATTCCTGGTGTGACTCTGACATTCAGGACTGTTTGTTTCGATGTTAACCTCTTACATATATTTGTGCATTTCTTATGTCAGTATGAAGTGGAGCCCCAGGGGGTGACGGTCCCCGGGGCTGTTCGGGGGCAGTGTGCCCCCCCACAATATCAATTACATTGAGCCCCAGAAGGCGGTGGTCCCCGCGACCGCCAGTAGAATATATATATATATATAAATGTCTTTTTTTTATTCAGAGACACAAACATTTGTCTGGAATAGGAACTACTTATGATTTCTTATAATCAAAGGAAAAATGAAAAAAGCATGAAATAGTGATATCACGCTGCAATAATGCAAACAAAATTCAAGTATATTATTAATACCAATTTTCTAAAAAGGCCCATGTGTTATTCATTTTTTTTCACAGCCCTGATTCACTTTGCCTATTTAGAAATTTGGTAAAAGATAATATACTTATATTTGTTTTTCACATTTTTATATACCACACACAATGTATCCATCCATTTATTGAATGCAGGAGGCTCTGTCAATTGCTATATAACCATGATAATCGATCATGTGATCATAACTGCAATCGACCATCCTATTCTTGCCCCTTCATATGTTAACTCCTGAGCTCTTGCACCACCTATTAATATCAGCACTGAGTCAGGGTGTATGGAGTTAGAAAGACTACTACATATATGATCCAAAATCTTTTCCCAAATTCTGCAAGCCTTTACATTGCTGAATGATAGGGAGCAATGCACCCTTCTTCCTTTGCTTTCTTAAAAAGACTGGAATATAATATACCTGCCAAGTCTATATTTGTCTCTTCATAGTGCAGAAAAGTTTAACTGGCTTATTACTTCACAATCTTCAAGGTGAGTCTAGCAATTTGTTCGTAGATAGCAGAGGTTTGGTGCCTGTAGGAATAGTAGATGATCTTCAAAGGAAAGATATGGTTTTGAAGATATGTTCTACTGCAGCTCTAGATCTTTATTAGCTACATTATTCAGATCAAGATACGTCTGATTAAGTGCAAATTAATAGATGTCTACTTTACCCAACCCCACTGCCTCCCAATACAGGAATTCCCTTTTTGTTATTTTTAGAATTATAGTCTAGACTGATTATGGGGCGTGCACACTCAGTATGGACAAAAATCTAAACGTGTGTATCGAGTGTCATATATGATCAGTGTGCGATATCACACCAGTTTAGGGCAGGGCAATGTTTAGTTTTCACTGGTTAATAGCTGAAGTTTTCAATCATTTGGTCAAAAAAGTAGTTATCAAACGCCATTTTCCCTATCAAGTTGTGCAGAGTTAACAATGTTGTATGATAATGATATCTTAAATTGGGCAAAGCCAAGCCCCTCCTTTCTCCTTTTAAAATTGAAGTTTTTTTCATGCTAATTCATGGACAAGTCAACAGAAAGAACTAAATAGGCATTACATTTCCCCAAAGAATTGTTCATAAATTAAATGCAGGTGTGCAGAGATCTTGAATGTTAATAAAGGAAATATATTCATTTTAATATTCGTGGTCCCACCAATTCTAGAAATAAGAAGATGACTCCAGCTACTCAATATGCCTGCATGTTTATATTAATGGTTAAAAATGTAATCTGTGTTGGTCTTCTGGCTCTTCAGAAAATCAAATACTTAAATATATCTTAGGAGAGTTATTATAAGTAGCAAATGGATCCCCTGGAAATGCTCCGACCGGAGAGTTGAATAATGAGACTTTTATTTTGGTCTCATTTACTTTGTATCGGCCCTTGTTTAGAAAAGCTAGCTAGTAAATGAAGAAGAGCTTCTACTGACTGTGCCTCGGGAGATGTGTAGACCACTAGGTCATCAGCAAAGAGTTTGATTTTCGCTGTACCTTGAGTTAATTTCTGAGGAGGCTCAAAAGGCTATTGCTAATGGTCCAACATATACAAAGAAAACAGGTTCAGAGATTGAGGGATCCCCTGCCTAGTGCCCCACAATATATAATTCTTTTCTGTAGTTATTCCACTAATTTTAAGTGAAGCTCATGATCCAGTATAAAGCTCAAGTAACTGACTTATCAGTGGTCCATTACAGAAAACAGAAAGTTTCCAGTGCACAAAATCAAATGTTTTTATACTTGTATTAAAAAATAAAGATTGATTTGAGTTTTCAGGGTACATTCAGCTTGATTAAGGGTATCCTGCTTAGGTGGTTGTGATTTTACCTTTTGTCTCTTATGGACAGAAGGCTTGACTTAATCTCAGTCATTAGAGAATATTAAATATTCTACATTCCTAAATACATTTTTAATATATGTATATTTTTCATTACAATGTTATATGTATTATTTATTTTAAAATGTAGAATTCAACAATATTATTTAATTTAATATAGCAATATATATGCAAAAAATATTATAAACTATTATTTATAATGTAACACAAGAATTTTAAAAACTATGCAAATGTGCATATCATTATAAATGAACATTAAATCTATCCACTTTTTAATAATCTCCCCATCCTTATCGCCAAAAAACCCAATATCACGCGGCTAAAAAAATCCAATATTTCTAGACATAAAAGCAGCTAAAAAGTCTAATTCCAACAATTTCATATTTAATAAATTATCTTCATAAAAACACAAATAAAAAAATACTAAACATACATTATGAAAGACACTTCAATAAATTGCATACAAAATAGCACAAAGGATATTACATAAAACCACATTTTCTAAATCAATATTTTTTGCAACATTAAATCACTTAACATGACATTCTTACCTACGATATTTCTGTCCATGACATTTTTGACATCCTCATATTTTTTACACAATATGTTTTACATAATATTTTGTTCAAACACCCTAAAATGGTTCTAGGTTGAGTGCCTTTTGTTTTAGACATGAATGGGAAACAATGCTCAATACTGTTAAGTCTTCTTTCATCTGAGAACTGAGGTGTGGATAAGGCACTCAAAAATCTCCTTTGACAATGTATTCAGGTTTCCAAGACCGGTGATACCAACAAATATCAAGTTAGATTGCCATGACTTGTTTTCCTATTCCTCTAATTGGTAGGTATGCAATGAGATCTCCTTCAAAATGAAAGAGGTTTGTCCTAGAATTCAGTTTTGCAAATCCTCCCAATTGGTGACTCAGTGCTGAAGGTCAAGGACCTGACAAACTGTCTATTTGTTTCTCCAAGCCCCTTGTATTTGTGCACCAAGAGTGTAGCGAACACTGTCTGGCTTATTTTAAATGCTTTAATTTGTGCTAAAATTCCTTAAGCAATATAGTCAGTCTCCATGGACGTTTCTTTAGAAGCGAACTAGAGTATCTCTTCATGTTGTTGGTCACTTCCCTGGTTATCTGTAGCACTTGGTAATTCTAATGGTTCTGTAAGTGTTGTTTGACTGACTTAACTCTACAGGGGTATAATGAACAAACCAGATTACTGTTTGGGTGGAAAATGCTTGAGAAGCAGTTTGCTACTTGATTCTGAGAAACTTTTCTTTCCATGCCAAAATTATTCACCTGCCAATTTTTTTTTTGGTCTTGCACCAGGTGTAAGATGCTTGCTTAAGAACATAAAGATGCTCTTAGTCTGTGCATATCAGTACCCCAGGACGCAGAAATATTATCTGCTGGAGAGACTTATAAAGCTTCTCTGTTCTTTTCATGGCACATTGTGACCTCTCTTCCTTTGAGTGATGTGATGGGAGACATACCCATCTGATCCACTTTCAGAGGGGAGGCCTCACGCCTCCCCCTGATGGTGGGTTGAGGAGGGAGTTTCGGACAATATAAGCATGAGACACCAGGAAGGAAGGATCGCACTAGAAGCACAGACTGTTTTAGATCTGCTGCATGTATGTTGGACTGTGGTCCTTCAAAGCATACATACAGCACAAAATACTTGCCACCCATGAGTATTTCACAAGGGGAGCCTCTGTAAGAAATTGGGTTATTAGTGGTGTCGGATATGAGGCCTGCTTAAGGAATAGCTCTACAATATTCCCTTATTGGGAACCAAGCACCCAATTGTATAGCTTAACTCTCCAAGGGTAGTGTAGCAGATCATGCCAAGGCCCACTCAGGGAAGGTGGTGTGGGCCAGTAAGAACGATCCACTGGCATGCTATAATAACACTCAATAAATGATTGTCCATTTGATGCTTTTTCTTTAGAAAAGGAAAAATACATTTATTACAGACACACATGACCAAATACCACACATTAATGTACAAATAATTACAAAAGGCAGATTGAAAATACCTTAGATGACATAACTAAATCACATTTGATCCCAAGAGGGTCATAACCCCCAACATCACGTTGTCCTCCCCCATCTATACCAGACAGCATATCACAATATAGGGGTGTATACCTTTAGATTAAAAAAAAACTGCTGGCTTTATCAAGTGTTCACCATATTACAAGAATAACAAACCACATGTTAAAAACACCGTCAATTTTCTGTGTAAACTCAATAATAACCATGGGTAAATGCAATTATTCATTTCAGTAAAGCACATCAACCTTGATCAGTAATCAAGGTCAACATTATTTAGTCAGTAAAGCATTTTAAAATAAAGATAACATGTGACTGTGTATTTGTTATATATTTACTTGCCAAATAAAAAGCAACCGTAAAAACAACCCCTAGAGGACACCACTTTCAAGCTACATAAAATACAACCAAACAACCAGCCTTAGTTGGTACTGCACTCCAGGAGTTTATATCTTCCCAATACAATTTCTGGCTACATGAAATAAAGCCATAAATCCAGCTACTGGAAGACTGCATTCCCAGCTGCTAAGCTGCAGCCTTGGAAGTGCTTTAAAATACAATTATGTGAAAATCCCATTGGGTCATGGATTCCTTCACCCTGCACATGTGATGTTTGTACCATTAAAACTTCTTGGGGTAGTTGCTGCTCCCTTGCAGCACTCCCTGCTTTCTTTTCAATGTTGGTGATGCTCCAGCAATCCTGGGGCCACCACAAGTCAAGAACAGTATGCGAGTAAGCAAGACCTGCAGGGCAATATGGGGAAATTTAGCCCAGAGCAGTGAATATTTTATTAGCAGCTCCCCCGCAGTGCCAGGAAGAGCCGCAAATCATTTATTCTTTCTTTTCCTCTTTTTTCTTGGGGGTGCCCACTCTCACCCAACACCACAGATGGTCATCATGTTGGGCGCAAATCAGGGACCCACCCCCATTTCTCTGCCCAGCCAGCTCCTTGTCTGCTGACGTGGGAGGCAGCAGCATTCTTTTCACGTGCATGCGCTGTGCAGGCAGAGTGTTTGATGTGCAGTTGCTGCCCATTCCATTCAGACATGGCCAGATGAGTGGGGTAGAGGCCACTGCATTTGGAGTGTGCCATGGCCAATACCTCCCTGGACCAGAAACAAGCATTCTGGGACTGGTTTGGGGTTATCACTGGGGCTGAGTCCAAACTGGGGTGGCATGGTGAGCAAAATAACAATGGAGTAAACCCAGATCTTTGTGACTGGGGGTGAATATTTGCATTCCTCAGCATTCCGTCCATTATTTGTTCATTTTGCTTTTTGGGAAAGGTATACCCAGACGTGAGTCCCATGCTCACTTGGCCTCTGGATTCAAGCTAGCCTGGCTGATGAGGGGTGATGCCCCGAAACCAGTCCCAGGTTGGTTGTTTCTGGTCCATGGAGAACCTGGCTTGGGAGTTTGGGCTGGAATGTTCCAATGAAGAGCAGGGTCAAGACTGATTTCCATATGGCTGGGTCCAAACTGGGGTTTCATGGTGAGCAAAATAATGATGGATTAAACCCAGATCTTTGTGACTGGGGGTGAATGTTTGCATTGTTCAGCATTCCATCCATCATTTGTTCCTTCTGCTTTTGTCATCCTAACTGGGAAGGTTATGCCCAGACATGGGTCCTGTGCTTATTCCAATACTGGATTCAAGCTAGTTTAAAGGCAGTGAAATCAAAAAGTTTAGTAAAGCAGCACAAAGGGAACGTCAGGCAATTCCAGAGTGGATCATACCTTTGTGCCATGTTATTGTCACTGATTATGACTTTCGTGCCTATAATTACCTCCCTTTTGTAGGAAGACTACCATGAGCCGAACAGGTTGAGACACCCACAAGAATGCACCAGCTTTTTATGAATGTATTTTCTCTTCAGAAAATTACATTGCATTTTGTCTTCCTGGTATGTGACTGAATAAGGAGAAAAACCCTTAAACATGCAAGATTATTTGTTCAATCACAGTATATTATTTCAAATCTTATGACTTGTCTAAGAGAGTGCATCCAGATATCACAGTTCTAATATAAAAAATATTGGAAATGTTATTTTCAATCAATCAAGTCGGATTTATAAAGCACAGGTAATCACTTGTAAAGGTATTCAGGCGCTCAGTGTTGCGCTACTTCAGGTAGGTTCAGTTGAACAGCCAGGTCTTGAGTGATTTCCAGAATTCCAGGAGAGAGGTGGAAGTCCGAAAAAATAGGGGGAGGTTATTCCAGGATTTGGCCACGAGATAGGATAAGGAGCATCCTCCACTGTTGCTTCGGAGGATGCAAGGGGTGTGCTCGAAGGGAGAGGGAGAGGGAGGTGGAGCAAAGGTGTCTGGCAGGTTGGTGGAAATTCAGGCGGAGTTTGATGTAGGCCGATCCTTGGTTGTGCAGGGCTTTGTAGGTTTAGATCCACCATTTGAATTGACATCCTCTATATGGGTAGCCAGTGGAATTTGTTGAGGTGAGGGGTGATGTTGGTCCATTAGAGGAGGTTGAGGATGAGTCTGGCAGCTGAGTTCTGTATGGCTTGCAGTCTCCTCAGTAGATGAGTGGTGATTTCCACATAGAGTGCGTTGTCATCAACCATATGGCTAGTGACGTGGTCCTGAGTGATGGTTGATCTAGTATTGAGGGAAACCAATTTGAAGATTTTCCAGAGCTAGCGAAGAGTGAGGAAGCAGGCGGATGAGACTGCATTGATCTGTTTTTTCATAGTGAGTTTGCTGTCCAGGATAATGCCACGGTTATGAGCATGGTCTGTTGGTGTGGGTAAGGGTTGAAGCTCAGAGAGCCCCCAGGACTCTTTCCATGGGGAGGTGTTATTTCCAAAGACTAGGACTTCTGTCTTGTCTGTGCGGAGTTTCTGGCAATTGTATTTCATCTAGTCGGTGACACTTGTCATGCATCTGCAGAAGCTGTCTCTTGCGATGGTCGGGTCTTCTGAGAGTGGGAAGATGAGCTGGTTGTCTGCATAGGATATGATGTTTACTCCATGTGTTCTGACGATGTTGGCCAAGGGGGTCATGTAGGTGTTGAACAGTGTGGGGCTGGGGCTGAGGGACGAGCCTTGAGGAACCTGCCAGAGGATGTTCTTGGATTTAGAAGTGAACGGTGGCAGGAGGACTCTCTGGATTCTTATTGTGAGGAAGGAGGCAATCCACTTAAGGGTTTCTCCTTGGATTCCAATGCAATGTAGTCTTTTGATCAGGGTGTGGTGGGATATGAACCTGTGAGTTTTAGGATGTTTTTTTAGGACAGCACTGTGATTGTTTGCCAAAAGTCTGATAAAGGCATTATTAATCTAATTGAAATAAGTGTTACACAATTCCCAAATATACATTTGACACCGGACAATGTCAGCCCAATTACAGAGCTCTGTTCATTAATATTTCAAACCTCACAGTAACAAATTAGAGGCATGGACCATATCTGTCTTTGCTAATATCAGCTACACAGAAAAGAAAAAAATGGTAGAGACTTTAAAACATGTATATAAGACTTCAGACTAAACAGAAGGGAAAAAAATCTAGAAGTTTAAAAAAGTTTTGGTACAAGAACACACACACACGTTACCATCCTTGTGGGGACTATATGTAGATACTTGTTTTGCTGGGACTAACTTTCCCAACATTTTATACTAGTATAATAGTAACAGAAAAATGTTAAGAAAAAATCATGGTTCACGATCTTGCTCAAAATTTGCAAATATGTTGTTAACTAATTGTGCACACAGAACTATCCTTGTGTCGACTTGAACATATTCTACCATCCCTGTGAGGACCTTTTCCATAACCATCATTGTAATTGAATACAGTCAAAGGTACATAGCTAAATGTTTATTTTTTCATTCATACAAGCCCCCACAAGGTAAAATTTTAAAAAGTTGTAAAAATTGGCGCACATGTCTGTAAAGTCATTTTCTATCATTTGGAAGAGATTGTCTTGTGGAGACTTGGGTTTAGGTCCCCATAGTATAATCAAGTTCCCTCAGCGTGATTGTGTTATCATACCTTAGTCCCCACAAGGATAGTAACACAAAGAAACACACACGTTGCCATCCTTGGGGGGCACTATATGTGGATACCTGCCATGCGGGGACTAGCCTTTCCCAATGCTTTTCAAATATACTATTAACAGAAAAAAGTTAAGAAAAAAAAATGATTCAGGATCCTGCTTCAGACTGGCAAATATATTTTAATTTAATTGTGTGCAGAGAACTATCCTTGTGGGGACTTGAACAAGTGCTACCATTCCTATTAGGACGTATTCCATAATCATCATTTGCGATTGAACACAGTCAAAGACACATGGCTAAATGTTTATTTTATCAGTCCTACAAGTCCTAAAACTGTAAATTTTTAAAAGTTATAAAAATGTTAACATATGTTTGTAAAGTCATTTTCTATCATTTGGACAGAGATTGTCTTGTGGGGACTTTGGTTAAGGTCCCCACAGTGCAATGAAGTCCCCACAGCATTAGTGTGTTATCACACCATAGTCTCCACAAGGATAGTAACACAAACTTGCACATGCGAACACACACACAACCACAGACACACCCACAAACACTCATACACGTAGATATGCAAAAAAGAAATTGCATACATTACGGGCATGTCATTTGATAAAATTGGTACTGAGGGTATTAGTTTTATTTTTGTGAGGAGAGGCAATAAATTAAATCATTCAGAATAAAGACATTATAATTGTCACTTTTCCATAAACTAATATTTACTACTTTGTAAATTGACCATTATCCACATAATATTTGTGTGTGTCTGGTCGATGTAAACACACAATGGATTCTCAGCCTAAAACTTTTTCGTTAAGATGCTGAGGCTAGGTTTTCCCATGTGTTAACCTCTTTGAAAAGCTGGCACAATAATATATTAATGAACCCAGATGTTCTCTCTAAACAGCGAGATGGAAAAAATTCCTTTACGGAAGCACTTTGCAAGGCACAAATATGTCATGATGGAATTATTGTATCTAAATTAAAAAGATTTCAACACCAGGCTGGGTAAAGGGATATTTGTCCAAGGATAAGATGCATTTTCGAAAATTCTTGTTGGTCTTGATATTCACAACTTTTTATTCAATTATGGCTCATATTGGTAATTTAGGATTACATTACTCCTTGTATTGTTAGTTTTTCTTCTCTTGCATCCATGTATTACACCTCCCATAAGACCCTTCAAGATCAATGTAAGGGTTCCTGATTCGTATTGCAATAATTGTAGGCAATAGTAATATCCTTGAAGGAAAAGGTAATTAGTACTATGTGCTAAATTGTAAAATTCCTGGACAAGGTATATGATCATTGTTAGACCTAGCACCATTGGTGTGGGTCTCCCTTCCAATGTTTGCTGGTGCCTCCTGTGTTCTTGCAGTGTGCTGGACTCCGTGTGGCTGGTCTAGATGCATTGGGGACTTTGCCACTGCTGTTCAGTGCCAAAGTGCAAGTGCTTCCTTAGTAAATTGTTGTTATGGATTAGTGATTCCATGATTGGCATATTTGATTTACTTATCATACCCTAGTATAGTGCACTGTGTGGACCCAGGGCCTGTAAACCAAATGCCGCTAGTGGGCTGCAGCACTGATTGTGCCACTCACAGAAGCAGCCTTTAAAATGTAACTCTGGCGTGCGATTGCAGAGCCTGTGTGCAATCTCGGACAGCTATGTCGACTTGACAAGTGCATACACTTACCAGTCCCTAAACTTTCCCTTTTCTACATGTTAGCCACCCCTAAGGTAGGTCAAAGGCACCCCTTTGGGCACGGTGCAATCTATGTAAAAGGTAGGGCATACCCTGGTGTGTGTGGCATGTCCTGATAGTGAATGACTGCCAATTTAATTTTTCACTATTGCAAGGCTACCTGTTATCATAGGACACAATGGGGAGTTTATTTATAACATCTTATAAACATAACTAGCCCTAGGCAAAAGGTAGAAACATAAGGTTTAGTATGCCTGAACTCAGGATGTTAAAATGCATCTTTTAGTGAGGGTGATTTTTACATTCTGTGTTTGAAAATACCACATTTAGAAAGTGGGTATTCCCTTGCCTAACCATCCAGTGTGCCTCTGCTAGGTTTTTGTATTGTATGTCTGGCTTTTGGATGACAGGGGCTGGAGAGGGGCTGTGGCCCCGAAAGTCTGATGAGTCAGAGCTGGGCTGAATGGACCTGGGCTGCATTTAGAGTAGGGGGAGGAGATTTCCTTTAACCTGAATGGGCCTGGTCTGCCTTCAATAATGCTGTCTCCACCTCCTGCCAGAAAGCTGCACTAGTGAGGACAGATCTGGTTTTGGCCAGGTACAGATACTCTCTGCCTTCAGAGAACAAAGGAGTTTGGTGTACAAAAAGAGGGGACCAGACCCCAAATGTTTAGATCACGTCAGGGAAATTAAAAGGAACCCTTGCCAAGGAGAAGATCAGGAGAAGCTGAGGGGGAATACTGCCTCTCTACTGTTTTGTGTCTGGGGTTTGCCTGCAGTGGCTGCTTGCTACCAAGGAAAGGAGAAAAAGGACTTTGCTGTTTGCTTTGTCATCAACTTGAGGAAAAGATCTCCAAGGGCTTGAAAGTGAGCGTGGCTCCTAATCTGAAGTCTCAGGGACACAAATACTTCACCCCTACTGCCTCTCTGCATCTAGAACTGCTGTTTCAGCTGCCACAGAAGAAGATTGCAATACCAACGCCAGCGAGTGATGCCATAACATGCACTGAAGCCATTATTTCCACTCGTGAAGAGCGCAACACATCGCCCTGACTTGCACCGTAGGCCCGACGCCTGCTGACGCCGTGCCGCATCAACTCCGAAGCCGATATCGAGGACGCTGCCTACACCGGAGCCAGAGACACCGCTCGTGACGTCCCGACCTGCAATGTAGCCCCGACCTCACCAACACCAGTGCTTCATCAACACGGAGCCAATCCTCGACGTGGGTGACTCACAAATCCATCGATGTTACACCGTTGCAAGGAACAGACTCCTCACCGCCTTCATGATGTCACCTCCCAGACAAAGTAAAGAACGGACGTCTCACCTCCCCTGCACCGCAGTAAGGAACAGAGGCTTTACCTCCCTTGGGGTCGTAAGGAACCAACGCTGCTCTGCGCCAATGAAGCATCACCTCCCCGATGCTATGCTAAGTCTTTACTTTCATCGTTTCCAAGGTACTGTTCTTTGTGGGTCCAATGCCGTGCACCTCGCGGTTGACCCAGTACTTTGCAATTTTCATCTGTCATGATGTCGTTATAACTCCAGGTTTGAGTTGATTGTTGCTATAAGATTTATTTGAGTGAATAACCTATTTTTAAGGATCTTGATAACTGTATTGTGGATTTTTTTCGCTTTGTTTTATTTTGGTTTAGTTAAAGATGACTTATTTTTCTAAACTGTTGTGGTGTCCATTTGTAGTGTTTTCACTGCATTACTGTATTTGTTCATCAATACTTTACAAACTGCCTCTGAGACAAGCCTGTGTTATTTTAGGAGTGTATCCCCTTACCCCGACTAGAAGCAAGGGCCCCTATTTGGACAAAGGTACCTACCTCTGCCAACTAGAGAACCCTATTTCTCACAGTCATGTGTCAATATCACAGATTTATTTTCATTAATCAAGACTCTAATCGTCATGTATATGTGGACTATGTAAAATAAAATGTTGTGTCAATATCACACTTTCCTCTGTCTCTTGTCAGTGGGCTTGAGTAGTGATGTTTTTATTTAATTTATTTTTAAAGAGCGAACTTGATCTTCAACAAGGTGGCAGAGTGCATTACAGAATCGAGACATAGTTAACGACAGTGTATGAGGTAAACAGATACTGCATGAGTAGAATATAGCAGGGTACAGCATGTAGAATACCAGGTAGGTTGAAGGTGATGTATTACTGGGAATTGGGTGAGGTATTATATAGTCACAACTCAGCGTAATATACAGATGATCACTATAGTTCTGGGTTATGTTGTTTATCTGTTTTGGCAGGTTAGTTGTAGATGGCTATAAGGAGAGTATTAGTTAATTCTAGGGGGAGGAAGTTAGGCAAATGTGGGCTGACAGTGAGCTTCAAATCCTGAGTCCTTTTCTTGAAAAGAAGTGTGATAATTTTCTTGAATTTAGGTGTTTAGAGTCAGACTAGAGATTTCCCTCTTGTGTCTCTGTTTCTTCATAATTTAACAGGTTTTTATATCAGTTAGCTGGGGTGCCCAGCTGTACTTCTTTATATGTGATGTAATTGGTGGTGTATGTGCTGTGTGTCTCAAGGGGTAGCAATTTCCATGATGCCACAACCAGTGAAATGTGAACACATTCTTTGGTTCCAAAGAATACCTGGTCAGCAGACTGTTGAATATTTTCGGGCACATGGCCTATCAGAATAAGAATGTTGGTGTCCCAGTTGGAGGTGGGCTAACCATCGGGCATCAATGCTCCTGATCTGGTATGTATTACATGTAACATACATGGATACAACTTCAGTAAACCTTTTTCATTGTATCCCAATTGTGTGAACTTTGGATTGAGTATGAAGAGAACCCTTAAGTGCATTGTCAGACAGAATGAACAATGTGAAGAAACTATTAAGGAAAGACTAGAAGAAACATATAGATGAAGATCATTCATGCCACCATTGCCTCTTTCACATGAAGCAACCCAAGCATCACAAAGATTATTTTAAATATTTCTGCAAGGAATGAGAGCTGTTAAAAGCTAAGTGCTTTCAGGTGAGAGCCCCTGGAAGACTCTGCAGGCCATTTAGTGTGTGGTGGGGTGAACAATAGGCTGAAAATTGTCAAGTCACCAACCTCCTCAACTCCCCCTAAACTTGTGTTTTCCCTCAGTCATCTTGGCCTGCCCTGCCTTCATAATAATTTAATCTGGTGACCCATGTGTCACAGGCCTCCAGGGGCCTCCAGGTCATATTGATAGTCACTCTGCTCTACTTCAAGCAGGTAAACCATCACTGGATTACCCAGTGAAGACTGCCATTCCAAGCATGGCAGCCTTGGGGAGCTACATCAAAAAGTAAGCTCACTGTGCAGGGAGAAAACTTTCCATACAACAAATCCCTTGTATTTTTGTTTTTCAAAAACAAACTTCTGCACTGTTAGCAGGGGTGTGTGCAATGTGCTTAATTTGATTGTGTGTATTTCATGATATTTAGAGCAAATTACATGAAACTACATGTATTTTCACATGATACAAAATCCGTTTTTTTTAGTGCTGGGGGGATGGAAAAGTCCTCTGCATGGCAAAGACGAGTACCCCTTCCCTGAGTGCCTAACTGAACTGTTGTCTGTATCCATAATGCTAACTTTTTTGTAATAGGCGATCACGGATCATGCAAGTGCGCCATGGCATGGGCCTGTCTCATGGATTGCAGTCTTTTTGGACTGGGAGGGGCACTCAAAGTATTCTCCTCATTGTGGATGAAGTCACTGCAGTCACCAGAAGTTAAGTAGCACAAGTACAGTGGTGGCAGAAAACTGTGTAGTGATCAGTAGTAGTGAACAGGATCTTTTAGCCTGTATCACTAGAGTCAGGTCTACAGGCTCACTTACCTTTTAAAACATTCCACTGCTGTGTGCTTAACTTACCCTTGGCCTACATCAGGTAGATGCAGAATGTTGCACAGCACTCAAGTAGTGACTCTGCACTGGTTTATGTGTGCCTGGGAAGGGTATAGTACAGAGATGGAGCAGTACTGTGTGTGCATGTGTGGTTAGTACATGTACTGGATGTATGTATGCCTCAGCTGTATACATTACATGAGAGATGTAGTGCTGTGCTGTGCATGTGCATGGACAGCATGTGCTTGGTTCATGTCTGCTTGCATAATGTACAATGCAAGAAGGGGTAAGTGTTGTGCAGTGCTCACAAAGTGAGTGTGAGTGTTGTCAGAGTGTGTTTTTAAAATATTGCACCCAGGTTGAACATAAGACAACTAAAGTATTGAACCGGCTGACTTTGTGTGCTGAATGCATGTGTACATGCAAAGGTATAATGAATACAGATGTCAGTGCTGGACAGTAAATGTGCTGTGAGTGTCAACTGAGTAAATGAGCCTGCAAGGGTACATTATATGAGGACCCTAGGTTCCATCTTGGGAAGCCCAAACCTGCCTGTTGAAGACATGAGGAGGAGAGGAATCCCCCACAGAGATTTGTAGATTTCTGTGTTCCTGTGAGGTGGGAGGGACATGCTCTGGAGGGAAGTGAGGGAGGTTGTTCTTTGAATCAGTGATAGATCACAAAAAATCGGCTTAGACACATCTCAGGAAAGGGGTGGAGCTGAAAAGGGAATCATAAAAAGTAGGGCTAGGAGGCTGGGATTAACCTTTTGATGCACACATCACTGTAACTGGCTCCAGGTATGAACTCTGGTCACTCCCATGAATTGTGTTGTATGTCAATCAGCTTTATAGTCATGCCTGCTGTGACAGAAATCTTTTACGAAGAAAGAACAAAGAGAGAAGTGCCCACTTCAAAAGAAGCAGAACCACAACATAAAACTCCTAAGACTGATACCATTAGTCACATTTGGCATCTAGAAAAAGGTTTAAGAAGGGGAGGTTGAGTCCCAAAAAGGTGTCATCTGCCAAGTACCAGACAGGCTGTTTGAGAAGGGGGAGCTCTGCAAGAATGGGGTCAAAGGTCTGCTATCTTTCCTGCAGGGTGAAGAGACATCACCCAAGACACCAAGATCACCTGATCTAGAGCATGGAGCACCATTGCATGCTTCCTTGCCAAGATCAGTGTGCCCTGTGAGGGAGAGGAGACTGTTGGAGGGAGCAACGTCCAGTGGGGTGCCCTGCACCATGCTGTGCACCAATCGGGCCATTGCCTGTTTTCAGTATCAGCTATGCAACCCTCGTATGCCAGAAGAGACACATTATTCTGAGCCATGTCAGAAACATTGGAAGGGGAGGCGCTACAGGGTGCACTGCAAGATGGCTGCACTGCTGGAAGGCTCTTCCTGACAGAGTCATAATCGGTCCAATATCTGCCCCATCGCATGCCCCTGGTGACCGTTGGAAACCTGTGTGGGTACCTGTTTGTCTGCTGTGCCCGTTGGTACAGCTTGAGGCTTGCTGAACCCTAGCTGCAGGTGGAAAACGCAACCTCTACTCTGACTCGCTACAGTGAGTGAAAATGGTGGCCGCCGAGTCGTGGTAGGCCGCTGCATGAGAGTGGACTGGTGACCTGTGTGCTTCCCTGTGTGGCCCTTTGTGACTAGTGGGGAGCTTCTTTCGGTGGCGGCTGCTGGCTATCTTACCTGGAAGCTGCTGGCGGAGAGCTGCGGATTCGGAGACCACCCGATGCGTTGATAGCCTGCGGCGCCAGGGACCAGCCGCTAAAGCTATATGAACAGAGGAGCTTGCTGGCGGAGCTGGGGGTCCAAGCACTGCCGCTGAGTGAGGTCCGGATTGCCCGTGACGGTCCCGTCAGCACTGGCTGTGGTGAGTGGGGCCGGTCCTAACTGAGGCTCGGGCTGCGGATGCGGGATCGGGCCTTAGCCCGGGGGTCACATTCTGCGTTCGGCAGCCGGCATGGGGCCTTCTTCTGGTGCTGTGGTGCGGCCGGCGGGGCAAAGCAGACTGGGACCTGAGGGGGAAGAGACACATTGCGGCCTGCGCCTGAGAGAGTGTGGAGGAGTTCTGTGAGCATTGTATAGCGACAGGCGGAACAAGTGCAATTATCGATGACTGGAGGGGCGCCTGCTCGGATCACGGCTGCAGACAGTGGGAGACATAGCCAGGCCTGCCGCCTTCCACGTATCTGAGGCCTAGCACGACCCAGAGCAAGATAAGGCAGGACATGGAAAGCCGCGAGTAGAGGGCTCTCTGTTCCCTGGGCATTTTGAACTCCCTTTTTCCTCCTCGCACTGAGTGCTGCTGTGTCCTGCTCATTACAGGCCCCTGGTGCCTGTGTGTTGAAAACTCTGGCGGGCCTAGGCTTTCCCCTGCCTTGGCTGATTGGAGCCTTCTGCGCTTCCTGAACGGTGCATGTGTGCTGCCCTGTGGACTGGGTGGATTACTCGCTTGTCTGGCCCAAGGTGCATCCTGGTGACGGGGGACGACATTGGTTTAACACTCTTAGGAGCTAAATGAGAATCCTTTGAGGTTTCTGGGGTCTTGCGGGGAACTGCACGTAAACATTCTGACCTGCGGTGTGAGACGCTGACTTAGATGGGGCTAGAGGACTGTCTGTACTCAACACACACTGCCTCCTGCATTGGACATCACAACCGGGTCCACAACAATGGGGAGAACGGACAAGAACCAACCTCGTCTCACTTTCGAGTCACGGATGGCCCCCAAGACTCCTCAGAAGGCTGCTTTGGGCTCGGAGGCGGATGCCCAATCGGACAGGCTTCCCACATTGGAGTCCACATTGATGGCCATGCAGAGCACCCTGCAGTATATTGAAGGGGCTATGGCTGCGGTGAATCATCGCCTTGACCATATGTCGTCTCAGCTTGAGAAGCAGAGTGCGCGCATGGGGGAGGTGGAACAGGGTGTTTCCGCGGCGGAAGATGGCCTGTCCACAGTCTCAGACAAGACTTTGAATATGGAAAAGGTCCTCTCCATCATCCAGGCAAAGAACGAGGACTTAGAAGTGTGGTCCCGACTCAATAATATACGCATTACTGGGCTGCCGGAATCAACAAATGTGGACAAGATGGAGACCTATATAGAACGCCTCATCACGGACATCTTTGGTACTGAACATCTATCCAGCATGTTCATTGTGGAACGGGCCCATCTGTCCCTTGCTGCTCGACCTGTCCCGGAGGCTCCCACGTCCTATCACAGCCAGGGTCCAGAACTATAGGGACCGGGACACAATCTTATGCCTGGCTAGGGAGAAAGAGACTATTGTGCATCAGGGAAATACGTTGGCCTTCTTCCAGGATTTCACGGTTGCCGTCCAGGCTGCGAGGAGGGAGTTTGGCATCGTGAAGCAGTTCTTGCGGAATGAAGGGGTCCCATACGCAATGCTATACCCAGCCCAGCTCCGCATAGGTGCTGCGGCCAACAACAAGATCTTCTCTTTCCCGAAAGCCGCAATGGAGCATGCAAAAAACTGAAAGATAGGAAGCGAGACTCTACAGAGGCGCCTAACGAGGAGGAGTAGAGAGATGCTGTGCACTCATGGTTTCACTTGTGGATGCTTTATAAATTTCTTCTTGAGACCCTGGGATTTACATGTGGCTTCATGATGTCGTTCTCATTTACTGTTCATGCCTTCAGTGTATTTCATTGTGGGGGGGTGGAGAGTTCACATAACTGTTGAGGATGGGCCGGTTTTGTGGTCCTGGAGGCGAGTTAAGCTGTCTTGTTCCTCATTGTCAATGAAGCTAATTGTTTTGTGGGGTTCCAATTTTTTCTTGCATGCTACTATACATTAGTATAACTATACTTGGCACTAGTGGGTTCTTCTGTTTTTCAGCAAGCCACTCTGTTAATCCCGAGGCATCATAGGTTGTTGGATTAGGGATGCGATGTCCTGATATTGCTTGCTTGGTCAACTCCTACTCTGTGGGAGGACTGCGCATCTGTGCCCCCACGTATGGGTGTACCCTGAAATTTGTTGTCTATTGATGGGGGAGGGGTGGATTGGGTTGGATGTTGGGATGGCTTTGGCATGGTTGGGGTGCTGAAGTGGGTGAGGGGTGTTGGGGTTGGGGATGGGGGAATGTTCTTGGTTCTTTCCAAGGCGCAAAAAGAAGGTGTATAGTAATAACTGCTGCTTGTTGTTAATCTGCTTCGGGCACTCTATTCAGTCTCTCCTTTTATTGCAACCAGGTAATGGGTAGTAGCATTAAATTCCTCACATGGAATGTACGTGGCGTTAATACGCCACGGAAAATCAGGATGATGTTTGCAGGTTTAGATCGCATGGGAGTGAATGTTGCCTTCCTTCAGGAAACTCACTTAACTGCAGCTTCAGCAAAAAACATTGGCGTGCGTTGAGCCAGTATAGGAGCGTCATACGTTCTCTTCTTTGGTACACGGTTTGTGGTCCCACATTGATTTTTGGGGGCGGTTTGTAACTGGGTGAAGAATGTTTCACATGAGGCGCACTCCTTATCTTATATATTTATGGAGCTGCAACTGCCGGAATATCAGGCGCCACATTTTGCTTGGAGGCTCCAGCCATCGGAGCTTAAAGACCCGGTGTTAAGCAAACTATAGTGGAGGCAATCAGGATTTATTTCAAAGAAAATGAGGGCACGGTGGAAAGTGCGGGGGTCCTCTGGGAGGCCTTTAAGGTCACCATTCGAGGGGCCTGTATTGGGGTTCTGGTTCCGGTCTGGGAAAGACATGGCTTAGTAGTTCGGACTGGACTGTTCCCATGAGGCACAGGGTCAGAGCTGATTTGCATATAGCCAGTGTCTAACCCAGGGTGGTGTGGAGTGCAAATAAACAATGGATTTAGGCCCAGATCCTTGTACTGGGGTGAATGTATGACATTGTTCTACATTCTGTCCATCAACTGTGTTTTTTGCAATTTTCACCCCGAGTGGGCTGGGTATGCTCAGACGTGAGTCCCAGGCTCTCCACACCACTGGAGTCAAGCTATCCAGGCTGAATGAAGGCTGATAGCCAGAAACCGGTCCTTGGATGCTTAATTCCGGTCTGGGAAAGACATGGCTTGGTAGTTCGGACTGGACTGTTCCCATGAGGCACAGGGTCAGAGCTGATTTGCATATAGCCAGTGTCTAACCCAGGGTGGTGTGGAGTGCAAAAAAACGATGGATTTAGGCCCAGATCCTTATACTGGGGTGAATGTATGACATTGTTCTACATTCTGTCCATCAACTGTGTTTTTTGCAATTTTCACCCCGAGTGGGCTGGGTATGCTCAGACGTGAGTCCCAGGCTCTCCACACCACTGGAGTCAAGCTATCCAGGCTGATCAAAGCTGATAGCCAGAAACCGGTCCTTGGATGCTTGATTCCGGTCTGGGAAAGACATGGCTTGGTAGTTCGGACTGGACTGTTCCCATAAGGCACAGGGTCAGAGCTGATTTGCATATAGCCAGTGTCTAACCCAGGGTGGTGTGGAGTGCAAAAAAAGATGGATTTAGGCCCAGATCCTTGTACTGGGGTGAATGTATGACATTGTTCTACATTCTGTCCTTCAACTGTGTTTTTTGCAATTTTCACCCCGAGTGGGCTGGGTATGCTCAGACGTGAGTCCCAGGCTCTCCACACCACTGGAGTCAAGCTATCCAGGCTGAATGAAGGCTGATTGCCAGAAACCGGTCCTTGGATGCTTGATTCCGGTCTGGGGAAGACATGGCTTGGTAGTTCGGACTGGACTGTTCCCATGAAGCACAGGGTCAGAGCTGATTTGCATATAGCCAGTGTCTAACCCAGGGTGGTGTGGAGTGCAAAAAACGATGGGTTTAGGCCCAGATTCTTGTACTGGGGTGAATGTATGACATTGTTCTACATTCTGTCCATCAACTGTGTTTTTGCAATTTTCACCCCGAGTGGGCTGGGTATGCTCAGACGTGAGTCCCAGGCTCTCTACACCACTGGAGTCAAGCTATCCAGGCTGAATCAAGGATGATAGCCAGAAACCGGTCCTTGGATGCTTGATTCCGGTCTGGGAAAGACATGGCTTGGTAGTTCGGACTGGACTGTTCCCATGAGGCACAGGGTCAGAGCTGATTTGCATATAGCCAGTGTCTAACCCAGGGTGGTGTGGAGTGCTAAAAACGATGGATTTAGGCCCAGATCCTTGTACTGGGGTGAATGTATGACATTGTTCTACATTCTGTCCATCAACTGTGTTTTTTGCAATTTTCACCCCGAGTGGGCTGGGTATGCTCAGATGTGAGTCCCAGGCTCTCCACACCACTGGAGTCAAGCTATCCAGGCTGAATGAAGGCTGATAGCCAGAAACCGGTCCTTGGATGCTTGATTCCGGTCTGGGAAAGACATGGCTTGGTAGTTCGGACTGGACTGTTCACATGAGGCACAGGGTCAGAGCTGATTTGCATATAGCCAGTGTCTAACCCAGGGTGGTGTGGAGTGCAAAAAAACGATGGATTTAGGCCCAGATCCTTGTACTGGGGTGAATGTATGACATTGTTCCACATTCTGTCCATCAACTGTGTTTTTTGCAATTTTCACCCCGAGTGGGCTGGGTATGCTCAGACGTGAGTCCCAGGCTCTCCACACCACTGGAGTCAAGCTATCCAGGCTGAATGAAGGCTGATAGCCAGAAACCGGTCCTTAGATGCTTGATTCCGGTCTGGGAAAGACATGGCTTGGTAGTTCGGACTGGACTGTTCCCATGAGGCACAAGGTCAGAGCTGATTTGCATATAGCCAGTGTCTAACCCAGGGTGGTGTGGAGTGCAACAAAACGATGGATTTAGGCCCAGATCCTTGTACTGGGGTGAATGTATGACATTGTTCTACATTCTGTCCATCAACTGTGTTTTTTGCAATTTTCACCCCGAGTGGGCTGGGTATGCTCAGACGTGAGTCCCAGGCTCTCCACACCTCTGGAGTCAAGCTATCCAGGCTGAATGAAGGCTGATAGCCAGAAACCGGTCCTTGGATGCTTGATTCCGGTCTGGGAAAGACATGGCTTAGTAGTTCGGACTGGACTGTTCCCATGAGGCACAGGGTCAGAGCTGATTTGCATATAGCCAGTGTCTAACCCAGGGTGGTGTGGAGTGCAAAAAAACGATGGATTTAGGCCCAGATCCTTGTACTGGGGTGAATGTATGACATTGTTCTACATTCTGTCCATCAACTGTGTTTTTTGCAATTTGTATTGGGGTGCAGTCCGGAGTCCTGCGGGATATCCAACGTAGAATACAGAAGCTGGGGGCTGACATATCACACCAGGAGCACGCCTTTGATGCTGGGAACTAGTCATGGAGCATAATGACACTGTGGACCAGGAGCTACAGCATTGCTCACGGCATCGAATAGCTAGATATTATGGGGAGGGTGGGCAGCCTGGTCACTCTCTCGCTCAGAAACTCACGGAGCCCCGAAGTCAGGAGCCCATTAATGAGTTCATCGATGACATTGGTGTGTGTTGTCACTCGACGGAGGAACTTTGTGATATTGTTCTGAAGTTCTATAAGGATCTGTATGCTGCTAGTTAATCCCCTCCTTCTGGGGAGACGCATGGCTATCTTGATGATGTAGCGTTGGGATGGCTGTCCAATGCCCATCATGAATACTTGGTGCAGCCCTTTGATGAGGAGGCCGTGAGGGAAGCGATTATGGCCTTGCCGACCTGCAAGGCCACTGGGCCGGATGGTCTGCTGAGTGAATTTTATAAAGCATACACGGTAACACTGGCTCCACGGTTATTGAAGGTCTATGCGGAGGCCTCCGATAATGAGATTTTACCACCTTCACTCTGGGAGGCCTGTTAGTCACTCTATTAAAGCCAGATAAGCCCCCTAATCGGTGTGGATCGTATAGACCTCTTTCAATCATTAACATTGACACACAGATATTGGCAAAAATGATAGCCACTAGGCTTCAGCCTTTGATACCTTTATTAGTGTTGCCAGATCAGTCCGTTTTCATTACGGAGCGCTCCACTACTCATTACCTGTGCACTCTATTCTCCAAGTTGCATTATTTCGAGTCAGATTTTCAGGCTGTTGCTGTGCTGTTTGATGCAGCAAACGCATTTGATTCTGTACACTGGTCCTACATGTTCACAGTTCTGAGCAGGATGGGGTTTCCCCCTTTCTTTGTGCAGTGGCTTAGGGTCCTCTACAGTGGGCCGGTTGCCAGAGTGCGAGTTAATGGCAGGGTGTCATCCTTATTTCCTATAGAGATGGGCAAGAGGCAGGGCTGCCCCCTGTCGCCCATACTCTTCTCCCTGGCACTAGAGCCTCTGGCATGTAAACTCCACTAGAAAGATTCAGCTGCCACTTTACGGTTTCGACAGCGCCTGCTGATTGTCTCACTCTATGCGGACGATATGTTACTCTATGTCCGAGAGACCTCTGTATACCTGTCGCCGCTACTCAGGGAATATGTTCAATTTAAAAGGTTTTCAGGACTCTGCATTAATTGGTCCAAGTCTGTGGTCTTTCCACTGACTGTGCACACAAGGGAAATCAACCTTGACTCTCCATTATCCTGGACCTCTGAGCCCGTGAAGTACCTGGGGGTATGGATCCACAGGGACCCCGCTGTGGTGATAATTGAGAACTATGAGTGTTCCATCACACGTGTTACTGAGCAGGCCGAGCGATGGTCGCATCTTCCCTTATCGCTGGTGGATAGAATAGCTGTTGTAAAAATGGTCTTCTTACCCAAGATGCTATATTTCTTCATCAACATACTTGTTAAACTGAATATAGTGCTATTGCATACATTGTAGACGGCGCTGTTGTCCTTTGTCTGGGAGGGAAACAACCCCGATGTCCATTGGATTTATTAGTGCAGGCTTTTGATCGGGGGGGGTTTGACGCTCTGGATCTTCGTCTCTATTACCTATGTGTGCAGGCACACTTTGCCCATTACTGGCACTTCCCACAACTTTTCCAACCCCATTTGGCTATCAAAGCAGATGCTGTCCTTCCTGTCCCGGTGCAGGCGATGGTCCTGTCGGGGGGCTCGGGTGGGCCCCGGACGGAAATAAACCCTCTGTTGTGCACGTCATGGGCATGGCGGGTTCTGGCTTCTAGAGCGCAGCTCTCTTACTTGTACGCTCCCCTTCTACCTATAGCGTCTCATCTGGGAGTGTCTGCGGCACGGGAGCCCTCTGCTCTGAGGGAGCTTGCAACAGCGGGCATTGTCAGGGTGGGTGATCTGTAAAGGGAGGGTCGCTTTAAAACCCTTTGTGAGGCTCAGAATGGGGTGGATCGTAGTTTTATGTGTAACTTCAAGTATGTTTGGGTCCGTCAAGCTATTCGTGATGTATATCCGGACTTCTCTGTGGAGCCCACAACACTTTGTGCAATGCAGGCGATGCTAACGGGGGAGAGTCGCAGAGGGCTTCTAACTAAGCTTTATAATACCTCCCAGCGGGAACGAGAGCTGGAGGAACACCCGTCATGCCTGCACTGGCAAGCTGCGATTGGCAGCCCGATCACGACGGAGGTCTGGACGGCATGCCGTCAGCTCATGGGCCGTCTTACGGCCAACTGCAACCTCAGAATAATTCATTTTAAATACCTGCATCAGGTATATTACTTTCCTCTGATGCTGCACAAGTATGGCCTGAGAGAAACAGCAAACTGTGTGCGGTGTGGTGCTGCTAATGCAGATTTTTAGCATGTTGCATGGCTGTGCGGGACCGTGTTTGCCTTTTGGACTGAAGTGGCTTGCATTCTGATGGAAGTGGTGTTGGAACGAGTGAGTAGTACGCCTGAAGTGTGCCTCCTGGGCCATGTGAAATGCCTAAAGACAGCTAGTAGACGCATTGTTGATATCTCCACCTTGTTTGCAAAAAGGGCAGTGGCGCAACGATGGGGATCGAGGTTCGCACCTACTACAAGGCAGTGGCTTCGAGGCTTGGTTTATTGTAGAGACCAATTGCAGGCGTATGAGGAGGAATTGCCAGAGTCCCCCAGCCCTAAGGACTTCTGGGACCCCATTGTGTCATATCTGATGGCTCATCCTGATTTGTTCCAAATGTACTGTTTCATGTGCTAGAGTTTTTCTGACTGAACCATGACATATCGTAATCTGGACAGATCTGGACTACTACCAAGACAGATCTTTGGGTCATTATGCCTCAGCAGTGGTTTGTACTGGTTGTAATCCGACTAATATATAGAAACTGTCTTATTGCATCACAGAAAGGTGGCGATTATATGTATTTGTTGCCTGGGATGGGATTGGGGGCAAGGTGGGATGGGAGGTGTGTTCATGGGTTGCATGTTCTTGAATTGTCATGTACAGATTTGGATTCTTGTCTATATACTTCATATTGAGAGTAATTAATACATTTGACAAATAAATTAAAAAAACATTGGCAGGGAATCACGTGGGCATACTGTTGTAGCACGGTGACCCCATAATCTGGAGGGGGGTAGCGGTGACCTGAATTTGAGCCATGTATGCAGGATTTGTGATTGCCAAGATTGGCGACCCTTTATGCCAGGTGTGGCCACCTTAGTGAAGGCAATTGCATTAAGAGAGTCTGCACCTAGATCATTATTACCACAGCAATCCTGTTTGCCAGGAGGTGCTGCAAATACCACTTTGATCCAGGCTTCTGGTCATTGCCTGTACCAGAGAAGAACTGCTTTTAGCAGCAGGTCAAGCCATCACACTGTGACCTGCACCTGACGAAGTCTCCAAGGTTCACAGAGACACTTCCGAGGATGTCGCACCATCACTGCAGCTACATTCGGGAGCCGGTTGATCACACCAGCAAACCCCTTCCCCCCGTTAGGAGGAATAACAAGTTACCCTTTGTGTCTGTTGAACAGGAGCAGCTCTGATAACTGGAAAATGGCCAGCAGCACTACTTGACAGCAACAGCCTGTGCTGCTAAGTGGTGCTGTGTCCATAGCAGGGCGCCAGACTTTGCTGTACAGCACCTAGACTTGGGAACAATCAAGGAGAAGGCATACCCAACACCACCGAACACTACCATGCTGCCAGAGCAGGGAAGACTGAAATAGGGCCTTTGGGACCCTGGAGGAATTGATGTTAACAGTGCTGCAGCACCATAGAGACTTTTGACTAATTCGTAAAGGGTCAAAGGGAGATCTCTTGAGTAAGGCCTACTAGTTTGCATTTCTTGGCTGACGGCCACCAGTGAATTGGGATTAACTCTGAACATTTTACACTAAAAATGATGAGGCAGGGATTTGCCTGACAACTACTAGTGCCCCGATGTCAAGAGAGGATTGTGTTATTGCTTCTGAATTTCATATACCTTTGCATGTGTAGAGTTAAGAATAAAATACTTCTTTTTCAGGGTACAGCTGAAACAACATAGTGTCTGCTTTGCAAACTATTCTCCTTTCAGACCAATGGCTTCACTGATGCTTGCTCTGAAGGTTTGGAGCATATTGCCAGGTAGGAATTTTCAACTCTTGTGCTAGTCCTCCAAATGGGACACGGAGACCATAACCTCATCTGACACTGAAGCAGTGAATAAAAGATTCCCGAGTCTGAAAAGCAAGATTAAGGAAAACAATGTACATAAAGAAGTAGTCAAAATGTTTAAAACCCTTTGCAATAATAATCAAAGCATTACAAATGCATAGCAGTGACTGATCCAACTCTTGTAGAAAGTAAATGTGAAAAAGGAGCCGCAAGTTACTGTTAGAAATTGGAATACTGGCTGACTGGGGTGTGAGTTCTGGTCAGGCAGCAAGCACAATCCAGGGTAAGGTGCAAGGAAACCCCAAATTCCCCTGTGCTCATCCCCATTCCCCGGGTAGCTTGGCTCAGAGACGTCAGGCTGAACTTGAAAGCAATGTGTGAAATATCTGTGCAAATGCTTCAAACATCAAAGCAGTGAAAGCCCCACACAAAACATCCCTCACCAAATCTAGAAACATAGAGTCATTGTCAGTAAATAAAACAAGAAAAAAATGACAAAATTCCAATCAGTAGAACCAGATATATTGAATTTTAAAGTTTTGAACTGAAATTATGCCAAAAAGCACAAACTGCCAATAAAGGATATCTGGTCACTCCAGACTGGGACAAAGTCACAAGTTCAGGTCAACTGCAGTGGAGTGTGGGCCAGCTACCGGGACCCAGTTAGGACTGATGATCAAAGTACCTTAAATCTTGGATGCGAAGTGCTGCATGGGTCTGGGTTAAAGAAGCGCTGCACAGCCGAAACATTGCAATGCTATGGTGCGAGGTCCTGTCACATTGACCTTGATGAGCCAGCTAGTGGGGATTGCAATGTGAAGTCTGAGGGTAAGTGATGCTTGGGTTCCAAAGAGCTGCGAGGCTGTGATGTGGAGTCCGGCATCATCTTTCAGCTTCTGAGACAAGCGACCTGAGCTGGAGTTGCAGCATGCCTTCGGGAATGCCTCAGTTCTAAGGACTTGTGAGGACAATGTGGATCCTCTGTGTTGGGTCCAAACCAAGCAGCAGCAGTGATTTGTCTGTCCTGCTCGAGGATGCACATCTTCGCAGAGGAGATGAATCGGTTCTGCTCAGCGATGTACCGCGCAGCAGAGAAGAAGTGTTGGTTCCACCTGTAAGTCCCATAGGCTCATTTCCAAGGGTCCTTGACTGGGGTGGCATCACTTGGCAGCGTAGACTAACAAATGGCAGAGTCCAAGTGCAGGTGCAGGGTTGTTGGAAACCTACTATGTCCCTGAGTGCTCAGGTCAGGAGGCAGTCAAGACGCCCTTGGAGTCACTCTGAGTTCTAGGTTAGAGTGGTGTAGGTCCAGTCTTTCTCTCACATGAAAAAGAGCAGCAGAGAGCAGGTCAGCACAGCAGAGCAGCAGTCTAGCAGAGTGGCAGTCCTTCAACAGTACAGCAGTCCTTTTATCCTGGCAGAGTATCCACAGGTCCAGAAGTGTACTGAAGTGGTGGGGTCTGAAGTCCTGTTTGTATGCCCTGGTGTCCTTCTGGGAGGTGGGAGATGTTTCTGGAAAAGTTCTTTGAAGTTCATGGAATTTTCTGACTTTTCTTCCCTGACTCTTAGTTGTCTGCACTGCCAATACAGGATGGTTAGGCCTATTGTGAGGAGGCATAACACAGCTTATTCAGGTGCGAGTGGGGCTGTTCTCTCCTCAGCTCTGCATCCTGCCAGTTGATGGCACATTGAGGCACACTTAATCCCTCACTTTTTGTGACTGTATTGGAAGAATTAACAAAGTCTAACTGTCAGCTACACCAAGTCATTTGACCCAAGATAGGCTGCAGGCACAAAAGGCTAAAGGCAGGAAAATGCAGAAATACATTAATACAATACCATTAAAGAGGATTTGATCATTCTCAGTTCCATAGGTACCAATCCCCAATATTATCCTACGGGAGGGGCAGGCCTCACAGTAGTGAAAAACAAATGTTGTTGTTTTTCTCTACCAGGACATATCAAAAGTAAGTGTACATGTCCAACCTTTAAATTATACAGCACCCTGCCCTATGGGCAACCTAGGGTCTACCTTAGGGGTGACGTATATGTAATAAAAGGGTTGTTTATATCTTGGAAAGTGGGTTTAATTTCCAAAGTCGACATGGAAGTGTTACACTGCATTCAGGCTGCAAAGGCCAGCCTGGGACAAGCTTTAAGGTGTTGCTTAAGTGGATGGCATAATAAATGCTGCAGTATTTAATTAACAGCCCCTGGGTATATGATACTGTACTCTACCAGGGACTGACATGTAAATAAAAAATGCCAAATAGTATATGCCTATCAACCCATGTTTTGAGGGGAGATAGAAGCCCTTTAGCACTGGTTAACAGTGGTGAAGTGCACAGACTACTAAGGCCAACACATCTAATTCAGCAAAAAGGTGCAGAGAAAAGGCAAATGGTTTGGGGGTGACCATGCAGAGAGGGCCATTTCCAATTGTGACTTACAGGAAACTGTGACTGGCATACAGGGAGCTGTCTAAACGTGATGCATTTGTAAGCTAAGGTGCAGTCAGTATGTTTACTAAGGAACCATTTTGGATTTGGAATAAACTATATAAATTCCTACCTTAAAAATATATAATTATTTATTATTTTTACATCCAACAACAATATAAGACATAACTTGCAGCAAAAGCCAGTATCCATACTTTTTTTATAATTCAGTCAGTGCCCAACGCTGTACTCTGTAACTTGACGCTACATCTTGTTGGGTGGAGATGCCTATGTTATGAATCTAAAACAACTAAACATCAATCAACAACCTGCAAGAACAGAACAGAATATGCATATCTTCCCATCTCCAATCCTGGCCAGTGTATCAAATCAACCACACACGTCTACCCTATCAGACTTTCCATTCCATTTTCAGCTACTCCTCTTTTTTGATCTGCATCCCAATTATATGATGACTCATCAATATGGGTATCTACCCATTATATTTTGAGTTGTTGGGCAGTCTTCTAGCCCAGTGATCATGTCCTAACAGACTATATAACGTGCTTCTTTAGAAAGATTACAGACTAGAAAAGAAAAAGCTGTCATGGCTCTAGAGATAAAGTCAGAAATTTCCTCCAAGTGCTTTTGCCAGACAAGATGGATACAGAAAATAAAAGAGCATACAGATTGAACCTCGGTGATCCACAAAAAGAAAGTAAAGGAGGTAAAGATCAGAATTACGTCAAGACTGCTCTCATACTCTGATGCTCAGCTCATGAGAGATGTACCAGGAGAAAAAATCTGCCAGGAGAAGAACAAGAAAGCCAAACAACTTACAGACACAGGAGAGAGGCTGAGCCCTCTTTGATGAAGTGCTCCTCAAAGAATTCACAAGGGCAACCTCATACCCACTGCTCACACCCTATCACTCTCATAGGAAATGTTGCTCTCTTCTATAGCAAAAATATCTGAAGCATTAGATCATACACAGTATGCAAAACCAAATGTTATCTATTTCAGGCTTTCACACTTGGAATCAGGTTTGCAAACCTAAAATTTCCAAGTGCATGGACATCACAGAAACATTTCTAATGCAGCTACTATTACGATTCTGTCAAGGTTGATGCACATTCAAAACGGAATGCCCAACAAGCAAGTGGTAGTTCTCACTACCCTTAATACCTGCATTTGTTTTTAATTTTCCTTGTAAACCATGGAGGTGCCTGGCTTCCCCTGGGCACTTGTCTTATAATAAGTTTGTACTTTTTTGTTTATGTGTTATATTTTAACAAGTTTCTTTTAACTTTTTGTGTTTTTGGTAGTGTGTGTGGCAAGGGAGCTTGACCTCACATGCAGGATCTGCTGGAACCATATTTGTGTTTTTATTCCTCCTACTTGTTTCCTGCCTTCACGAGCAGTCAGCGCTTCAGCGTGCTAGCTTCTTTGTTCATGCCTCCTGCAAGCACAGTGGACTTAAAAAATGCATGGAGAGCGAGTCAGGGAACATCATCTGTGCCTGTGCAAACCTTGATATTACTGAGTGCTTCTGGCCAGTTTCCTGTAGAAAAAATATCATACTCAAGTGATGAGCTCTTATTCTTTCACCCCAGCACTAAGTGTCAACCACTTGACAACCAAATAGTGAACCTAAAGCAAAACACTTACCCAATTTGCTTCCTCCCCTTATAGCTTGATGACAAGCCTGACTGATGCCTGGTGAATTGAAGACTCTATCGATAGCTGACCCCCCAGGACTTGATGTGTCTCTCAATATGAGGACCAGTTGGAGGCCATGGGGTTTAGAGGACAGAGCAAAGGAGAGGGCTGGTGCAAGGAGCCAGTTATAACAGCTCCAATTTAGAGTGCATACTTTGAAGTCCGGGAGATCTGCTGCAACAGCTCCATGTGGCTAGTGTGCACACCTGCAGCAGCAAAATCAGCCCAAGATCAAGACTAGTAGCCCAACAGGCCCCGAGTTATGTATCTTTGAAGATTGCCCATTTTAAAACGAGCATTTGGTGATCCACCATATTTTTAAGATTCTCCCACAGGGAGTGCCAAGCACACCAGGGTTGATGCAAGTCCATTTATATACTATAGATGAGAAGGGTATGTTTAATGGGCACTCACTCCCCAGAAATTCATCTGGCCCCTTGGTTGGCAATTATGGAGACCCCATCCCCAGGACAGCAGAGGAAACTTAAAGCACGGGGGCCAAGAAACCCTCACCACACTACCAGGCCTGCACCCGGGACCTCAAAGAAAGGAAACAATGAAAATGAAAATAAGACGCCAGCACAAAGTCATTGCTCATAAACAAAGAGACACAAATTAATTATCCATGGCTTGCTCCACTGAAGTGCCCCATAATGCCCTGCAGAGAGCTATTTTGCAAATCGTTCTTGGCTTGTGGTGCCCCACATTGGGAAACAACCAACATACTGTGGAAGTATTGTGGGAGCGGCAGAGGGTGCAGTAGCACCCCTAGCAAAAGTTACAAAAACTATCTCATACATCTCCTGGGTCATTGAATTCATGATCCCAGGAGAGGCTGCCATCATACCAAAGCACTCTAAGGCTGAAGTTTCTGCTCTACCGCTTAGGAGTGTAGGGATCGCTATAGGGTGGCTCTATGGCAGCATTTTATGTGGCCTACATTTGTTAAAAAAGACTCAGACCCATGTTATGCTGATTTTGAATGCCTTATTAACAATATATTGCTAACAGCACTTTTAATAATCATTACAATGCTTCATTGACAGTAACAGTTACATTTAAATATGCTATTGATTCCAGTGAGATAACACTTTTTATCATATGCAATATTGGTCTTTTATTGATCTGGTAAAGTTAATAGTATTGCCTTGTTTTTTTAATAGTGACCTCTCCCCCTTGACAAAGCATACAATTCCTGCTTTATTTAGAGGGATACCCCTTACATTGTGAAGTTCTGTCTGGTATTGTTGAGGGGGTACTCTGTTTTTGGGGGTCAAATGTGATTTCAGAATACCACCAAAGGGATTTTCAATATGTGTAGTGTTTAGTAGTTAGTGTATAATAAATGTAGTTTTCGCCTGTTTCAAAACAAAAGCCGTGGCTGGGCAATAATTTACTGAATATTATTGCTCCCTGCCAGCGAATGGGTATTACTGGCCTAGAGCACCTCCACTGAGGACGCCTTGCTTCCCCAAGAGAGCCAAATGCAACAATAAGGTGCTTGGTTCCCAGCAAGAAGATAATTATGGAACTATTACATGTGCATGCCTGCACATCTAACAACCCAATTTCTTAGTAACTATAACGTCCCTTTAACCTTTGTTTTGTTTAGTGAATTTCAGCTTTTTGGATTCTATTCGACAACAACTCCAAGCTTTATGGAGTGATATGAACCGTTATTTTGCACCGTACTTCTCCACTCAGTGGGTAAGGTGCACAACTACTATATCCGAAGAAGTACAAACAGTTGTTTAAGTCTGAGAGAAGTGGGATAGCCTGTTACTATATTATATGGATGATGACACAGGCACACCACTTAAACATTGAAAGGAGAAGATGGTAGGGTCATGGTGATGGATAAACAGAGAGAACTCTAGGGGGTCTGGGGCTGTGGCAACACAAAGGACCCAGGAGGGAGTCAGCATGAGAATACTACATTGGATAGTGGCAGACTCTTTATGGATATACGTTCCTCACTTAACCAAGATGCAAATAAATTGCGTACTTTTTTTCTCCTTCTTTTTAAAGGGTCTAGCTCATCAAGAGCTGATAAAATTCATTCCCAGTAAGGAAGCAACTTCACCACCCATAGTGCCTGAAATCGACAGCAAATGTCTGGCTAATACAGTTGAATGGTGGCTCAGTAATCAAATCCCAGCATGTTTTTAAAGGTGTATGGCTTAGAACAAATCATATTTTACGTTTTTTCACAGATTAATTATCTAAACAGGAGAAAATGTAAATAAAAGAGTGGCCAGCTGTGTGTGTGTGTGGTCCAGGAACTTGAGTTAGGTTTACAGTGATTAAGTTATCTACATCGATATTGTCTGACGTAATAGTTAGATTGGCCTAGAATTGAAAATTCAGGACTTTAATGATTTAAGAAGAAAGAGTCTCAGCATCTTCTTTAGAGAGGATAGTAGAATGTCAAGGGTATCTATAAATTAATGACCGTGAGATCAATTTATTAGAGGTTAGTGTCTTTACTGCTAATGGGTGTAAACTTGATCAACTTTATCAACATGCTTGAGGGAGAGAGCTTTCCGTGATTAGTTGTGCACAGAGCAAAGACTGTGTGCAGCCAATACTGACTGGATCAGGTCTTGTAGATTATCGACAAAAGCTCAACTATATGAAAACGTTTTGCAACAGGGCAAAGGGTGTACATAGATGGTGCTTACTCTCCTAAGGGACCTTGAGTGCCTGGAGGCAGTTGGCTGTCCATGAGAAGGTGGCCATAGGAGTGAAGACTGTACACACCAGGTCCTTGCTCACCCAGTAATGACCCTTCACCATCTAAGGGGCCTTGGGTGTCTAAAAAAGATAGGCTTTCTGTGGAGGTATTCTTCATGGGGTGAAGATCCTCTTTGCAGTAGGTACTTTCCTACCCGTGTCTGGTTAATTTCCCATGAGAGGTTGGCTATCTGTAAAGGGTTCCGTACAGGGCAAAGGCTATGTGGACATGGCTACCTAATGGGTGCCTGGCGCAAGCGGGTTCTCTATGAAGGCTTATTCACATGGCAATGACAATGTACAACCGGGGCTTGCCCACCCATCTCTGAAGGAGTGCCCACATGAGTTTGGCTATCCACAAACATAGGCCAGGCCCTGCACCCAACCTCATCATCGAAAAACCCTCCATAGGCAGCTGACCCCCCACAGACCCTCTTCCCATATTATCCATTTTTTGTTATTATTAATTTTTCTTTCAGGGTACCATGATGTGTTCATAGGACCACAAGGGAGTCCACACTGAGTCCCACGATAGCAGCACAGTGTGGCACAGAGGCCTCCCTGAAGCAGTCTTGGCCAATCATATCACTCTAGTTTTTAATTCGGGGTACCTTTGGAGGTCTGCAGTATCCCTGTGGGATCAACTGTCAATGTTTCACTGATATATGAACCTTAATTTCTCAAAAAACATATTTTCACCAGAAAATGTTTTTGGGACCCCCCCCCTTTTTCCCGGCCCCTTCTTCATAGATCTTCCCAAAAAGCAGCTAAGGTGGCTGAACTTGTTTTGTTTGCAATGTTTCAAGAAGACTTGTCAAACAGTTCCAAAGTTATCAACACAAACAATTCCGTTCCTAGGGAAAGTCTTACCTAACTATAACTGCACAGTGGAGACCGCCATTGAGCTATAGATAGATATATAGATTAGATAGATAGATAGATAGATAGATAGATAGATAGATAGATAGATAGATAGATAGATAGATAGATAGATAGATAGATAGATAGATAGATAGATAGATAGATAGATAGATAGATAGATAGATAGATAGATAGATAGATAGATAGATAGATAGATAGATAGATAGATAGATAGATAGATAGATGAATACACGTATGGACGGATGGATGGACAGATAACCAGACAGACATACAGACAGATAGATAGATATAGCTATATATTGTTTGATACCCATGTATGTGTTGATAAAAATAGGGATGTTTAGAATTCAATGTGTTCATTCACAGTACATTTTTCCGCAGATGGCTTGAGTTCATTAGATGCAGAGCAACATTATCTTGGTTAGCCCCATGAGGTAAGGAATCACAAGTGGTTTACACTCATTATGACATTTTAATGCCCATTAATAGTGTTATAGATCTGTAACAATCTCAGCGCATCTGTTATATTGCTACTTTGATTTACTGCACTTTTGTGGTTTAGCCCTATTGTTAATGCTTACTATTTTCTATCAGTGTACATCGCTCTTTTCACTCATTCAGTCTCACATGGATAAACTAATTGAGCATTACATTTGAGACTTCATACTACTTTGGCTGAATAATGTTCTTGTAAAAATGATTAAAATATTGACTAGCTTTCTGATAAGTGTAAACAAAAAGCTTCCAAAATTGTCCTCTTGTGAAAATATAACCATTGTATGGCTTTCTGAATATGAAATATTCTGTTGCAAAGTCAGTTTTACCAATGAATTAAGACTGGATTTGCATGAAGCAGTTGCAAATTGTGCACTAACATTTAGCAAACCTTATCTGATTTTGCGTGCTGCCATATATACTTATAGGTCACTTGAGAAAAAAGAGAATTGCAGAGGGGTGTACAATACCTTGCCTAATTAACAGACATTAGGCAGGTCACAGTTGCAATGGTTTCAATCACAGGGATGGTGGTCTGCAAGAGACATTAGTGTGCCACTAGCCTTGATAGGTGGACTATAATATTTTTAGAAGACTATGGAAAACTAGATACAAATACAAGAATATGGTAACTGGGAGGCATAATGTCTGCATACACAACAGTGGAAAATGCTGGATGGGTATGTTACCACATTATGGTCCATTGTTGTAAACTGTGATTTTGGAACTTTAAGAGTACAGAAATTAGATGACATCTCATAATTACTATATTTCATAAAGCATTGATCGTTATGCATTCAGTAGAATAACAAACTGTAATATGTCAATACCATTGAAGAGTAACAGTAAGTGAATCACTGACAGAATATCAAAAAAACTATTGAGTTACAAAATTATCATATGAAAAATTACAAAAATATCAGGTCCCTACACTTATAAAAGTAAGTACAGATATGGAAATAAAATATCGCTTGACACTAATATTGGTTAAAAAACATATATTTTGTTTTATATATATTTCATTTCATTTCATTTCAAAATAGCTTTATTCGATTTTGAGAACAGAATCATAAAAGCACAGAAAAATTTACATATCTATTAAAAACATGAATAAAAAGCCTTTTTTTAATTCATTAAATACAGTGATTAAAATATCATATTACATCGACTTTCTAAGAGCTATAATGGTCTTCAGATAGGATGCCACAGCCTTTATCTCGAAGGCAGTCTCTAATTGCTTAAGTTTGTGATAAGCTTCGTGGCATCCTCTGATGCCCCATTTAGTGAATATTGGTTTTAAAAACTGTTTCCTAGGGGCCAGGTAAAAAAGACAAAACAGGGTAGAATGGATGTTTGATTGCTTCGAAACTCCATCACAGGGACATTCTTCCAGCTGTTTGCCCCAATCGTTGCATTTAGGAAATGGTATCAAGCGGAAGAATGTGTCGGCTCGAAACCTTGTCAATAGCAGTCTTGAATACGGGCTGCTCCCCATAACTAGATATAATTTCATTCCTACTAGTTGAATGAGTGCGCCTATTGAGTTGTTGGTATATTTTTCTTTTTCACTCGACCACCTTTGGATGGCCAGGTGATCCATATGGACTTTTTCAAAGAACGCTTAGAAATGGCTTCCAGGGACAAAGGGTCGTTAAAATATTCCTCGTGGCCAATATTTATGTACATTTGTCTCACGTAGTTCAGCCATTTGACATTTCGTACCCCCGCTAGGTTTAAGCAGTCCAAAACTATATCCCTGTTTAATGAAGTTTCCAGGGTAGTTCAAATGTTATGCCACAGAAGGAGAGGGCTAGCTTTAATCGTGTCTTCTACAAAGGGAAGACCCAATTCGTTGTGTGTAAAAAAAATAGATAGTGATTTTTGGGAAGCAAGCAGATATCGTAAAAAGTTGTTTTCAGTCAATTGTATCTGCTTAGTGTTTGTAAAGCCCCAAATTCCCGCGCCATACGTGCCAGTTGAGAGACATTTGGCCATATAAATTTGTAAGAGTACTTTGGCAGGGCGACCGCTGAGTTTCCTCGAAAAATAAATTAAGGCTCCGGTTGCTCTGCTGAAGGCCAAGTTTCTGGCGTGGACCGCCTTCGTCCAATTTCCTTTGTTGTCAAAGTTTATTCCTAAACAGCAGAAAGTGGCGGTGTTGAGAATCTTTTTCTGATGTAAGAAGATGGACTTAGCGATTTTTCTTAAGGGGCCAGATCTCATGGAGTAGGTCTTTGTTACGTTAATAGTTAGCCCACAAGTGTCCATATAATTTGAAAATTCCACCACCGCCCTCTGCATGGCGATTGGGATCCGTGATAGTATGGCGGCATCATCCGCATATAAGAGGATTGGTAAGGAGGTCACTCCCACTGTGGGATAGTCAAACTGAAACTTCCTCATATGTTCCACCACTGTGTTTATGTACAATATAAAAAGGAAGGATGCAAGGATGCACCCTTGCCGCACACCTCTGTTGATGGGGAACTTATCTGAATATTGGTCTTCTCTACCATATCTCACTCTAGCCCCTGCATTTCTATATAATTCCCTAATAAAAACAATGATTCTGTTGTCTATGCTTAAGCATTTCAGTGTGTCCCAAAGCTTAGTGTGGTCTACACAATCGAACGCCGAAGTCAAATCGACGAATGTTATGTATAGGCTTTCGTGTTTTGCCTCTGTATATTTGGCAATGAGGAGGGCCAGATTTAAACTCTGCTCTATAGTACCCTTCCCTTGACGAAAGCCATATTGAAGGGGAGTTAAGGTGTTATTCTCTTCCGACCAGACTTGAAGCCTATTTAAAATGATCCTACCTTCATCAGTGCGTCCAGAAGTGAAATTGGACGGTAGCAGGCAGGATCATTTCTATTACCCTTTTTAAAAATTGGGACCACAATTGCCTCAGGCCATGTGGGTATAAAACCCACGGTATTGATGCTATTCAGAACGTTTGTTAAAAGGGGAGCCCAGAGTTTTATCCTGCTTTTATATATATCAATGGGGACCCTGTATGGTCCGGGTGCCTTGCCCGACGCACTATCAGTTATGGCCTTGGTAACTTCCCTATGATCGAAAATAATTCCCAGCGGGAACTGAGACGGGAGCTCCTTAGTTGAATTTGGGCCTGTACATCCACTTTGATTGGGGTTATTATTATACAGATGCGTAAAGTGTTCAACCCACACCTCCCCCGGCACTGCAATATCTATTGCGTCATTGTCACTGTTTTTAAAAAAAGGGGCATTTACTGCCTTCCAAAAGGCGATATTATCGTTTTTCTGGGAAGCTAAGTGTAAGTTTTCCCATAAGTCTCTTTTTAATTCCTTCCTCCTGGTGTCTAATGCTGTTCTGTAAAGCTTACGCGCCTCTCTAACATGGGCCACGGATCTTGGGTTTTCGTGCAAAACCGCTATTAGATGTGAGTGCGCTCTAGAGCATTCCTTATTAAACCAACCCTTATTTTTGCTTTGGTGTTTTATTGATGGCTTCATTAACAGGTTGTTTATCTCTTTAGTAGTTTCACTAAAAGAGTCTAATTTTTTTTCTGGTTGTTCAAGATCGCTCAAACAGATTAAACATGATCGAGAACTCTGGACAATAAGGATTTCAGAAATTTTTCAGGGTCCACCTTTTCCCACTTAAGTAAATACCCATTTAATTTCCCCAGGGTAATAGGTATCGGGTACTCTTTATTGTTGCTTGCGGACGGTCCATTTTCTTGCAACTCCATGGAGATCGGGTAGTGATCTGTGAAAGCGAGTTTTAGTGTCTCCCAAGAGAGGGCCAGCCCTCGGTAACGGTTTGATGAAAGTGAGAAATCGATTACCGAGTTGACCCCCCTTTCAATAAAAGTTGGCTCAAAACCCTTCTTGGTTACACAGATTTCATTTATAAAACCCAGGTCTAGTTCATAGATCAGCTCATTCAATGTATTCCCTATACCACAGTGAATGAAATGGGACGAATCACCGAACTCTTTTCCTTTCAGTGGGCAAATGCCCAGATCACTGTTAGTACAGATAGTACAATTAAAATCCCCTACCCAAAGGAGTGCCATGTCTCCTGTCCCTACCTTTTCTAGTGCCCCTATATATTTCCTTAGCCTGAGAAAGATGTTGTCCCATTCACTGCAATGGGCGTTGTTATAGAGATTAATTATGACGAGTTTATTCACTCCTGGCCAGCTGACCAATAGAACTTGGAAAAAGTCATCTGAGATATTTTTGACGACTTTAATACCAGCAGTATTAGAAATGAAGGTGCATAATCCGCCCCTATTTCTCCCCCGGTTGCTTGGTCTCCCGGGGGTGTTAAACGTTTGGTATCCCATTAGGTGTATTTCATTAGTTAGCCATGTTTCCTGTATACACAGGATACTATATTTATGAATAATTTTTAGCCAATCTGGGTTATTCACTTTGCTCTTTAAACCGGCCAAGTTCCCTGATAGTATGAATTGGTTGGTTGTATTATTTACCTCGCTCGATGGTTCATCTCTTCTAGTTTTACTCACTCGATCCTTCCTGGTACCCTTTGCTTGCAAGTTTGTTGGTCTGGGTTCTGTACCTTTTAAGGCCAGTTCCCGTGCTGGAGTAGTGCCCTGTGTCTTCACTATATCTCCCTCATGTTTAAGTACTCCATCCTCCCCATGTTTTTGTGCATGAGGTGCCTTAGTGTTCTTTCTGATAATATATGGTGGTGACATAAAGGTATTACCCACCCGTAAAGGACCGGCCTCTTTAGGGGGGGGATGTCAATCGACCCCCTCCAGGCCCATGAGTGGGGCAAAGTGGTTTATAGTTGGTATATTGAATGCTAAGGGCATGTCCGTTCTATGATGCCGTTTAGAAATCCCGGGAAGATCCCCCACCAAGGCCTTCGGGTAAAAATAGCTGAGTTCTCTGGCCCTTATGCTACCCTCGTATCCACCCGAGTACCAGTCTTTAATAAAGCTAGTTACCCTGTGGTCTCTGAAGTTTATGATGACTATGTCACCAGGGGTTGTTTTGGGTCTCTCCCCCAGCCATCCTGCTCGTCGAACATGGAGATTTACTCCATTTAAATTAGGAGGTAATGGCCTGTGTGTTCTCAGCCAGTGCATAGTCTTATTCTTTAGGGTTTGATAGTTTTCAAAACTTCCGTCAGATATTTCAGGGACCCCTGTTAACACTATGACGTAAGGCTCAGCCTCAGGGGGAAGATTAATTTGCCTACGCCTATCTGTGTTATGTCTTATCACTGATGGTGAGGGAATGAAGCGGTCATCAGATGGTTTGGTGTTAGGTGCGGCCCTTTTGTCGCGTTTGCTCTCACAGAATTTTGACTTTCCGCCAGCTTGGGTCTCTCTCACTATTGTTTTAGTGTGTTCCCCTGTTGGTTTTGAGATTTGAGATCTCAAAGGGTTATGGTTACGCTGGGTAGTGGGTTTTAATGCTTTCTGGGGAGTGACTGTAGAAGATGGTACGAGCGTTATTGCAGGGATTGATTGATCTTTGTGTTCAAGTTTGTTCTCTGCCAATATCTGCTCTATAGTACCCAATTGTGTAGCTATTCTCTTAAGTCTCTCGACTACAGGGAGTAACAGTGATTTGAATAGATTTTCCAATGGGCCCATGTTATCAGCGATAGCTAGTTCGTTAAATGGGAGAATGGGGGGAATTACAATGTCAGGAGTTGTAGGTATATGTGGGGCAGGGCTATTTTTCTTCTCAAATTTAAGGTGAGTATTCCTGGTCTTGTTGGTCTGAACAGGCTGATTACTTGACCCCTTTCTCCTTCACTTTTTTGGTGGCTGACCTCGGGTTTGGGGGGCATTTAAAATTGGTTTTAGGTTTTGGACAGACTCTGCCTGAAGTGGTGATATTTCTAGTAGTGTATCTAATAAAGTGTTATGGATGCTATCCGATTGTGGAGGTAAGGTGTGGGGCAGGATCTGTACATCAGGGTTAGGATTAGAGTTACCCGGGGTTGTTAAGGCACTTATGACACTTATGGTTCTATCATTGAAATCGACCAATGTGGAGGTTATGTCCTGGAAGAGAAGTGGAATGCTATCGTTAAAGGGAACCTCATGCCCCTCGCGCTCATGAATCGTGGCTGGTGGGGGTGAGACAGCGTGTTGTATGCCTCCGATGGATGATCGCTTAGTCTTAAATAATTCCACAGAGCGGCGTCTCGCAGAGCGTCGCTCAGATTGAGCAAGTTCCCGATCAGCTACTGATGTAGAACGGATGACATAATTATCAAGCGTACCTCGTTGTTCGCCACCAGACGTAGATGTTTTATCCTTGGTGAGTGACATAATTGGAGTCTATCCGTTGGAAAAGGGGGGGTGGCCCAGCCCAGACTCCTCAGCCTCTGAGGGCCTAAGAGGGCCCGCCCTTTGCCTGGGCTTAGCCCCGGGCGCTCCCGCATGCTCCCGCGACGCGGGTGAGAGGTTTGATTTATGGCGCCTCCGGGCACGTGCAGTCACATAGCGCCGCTCAGCCCCCTGGGGATTGTAGTCCTCCGCTCGGCGGCCGCTTTGGTGGAGATGCGGCGGCGGGAGGACTACGAGGCAGCAGGGCAGTTCAGGCAGGCAGCAAGAAAGGTGGTCAGGTAATCCAAGTCGGACGGCAAAGAGGCGAAGACACCAGCTCCCCCGGTGAGGGGTTTGATTTATGGCGCCTCCGGGCGCGTGCAGTCACGTAGCGCCGCTTAGCCCCCTGGGGATTGTAGTCCTCCGCTCGGCGGCCGCTTTGGTGGAGATGCAGCGGCGGGAGGACTACGAGGCAGCAGGGCAGTTCAGGCAGGCAGCAAGAAAGGTGGTCAGGTAATCCAAGTCGGACGGCAAAGAGGCGAAGACACCCGCTCCCCCGGTGAGGGGTTTGATTTATGGCACCTCCGGGCGCGTGCAGTCACGTAGCGCCGCTCAGCCCCCTGGGGATTGTAGTCCTCCGCTCGGCGGCCGCTTTGGTGGAGATGCGGCGGCAGGAGGACTACGAGGCAGCAGGGCAGTTCAGGCAGGGAGCAAGAAAGGTGGTCAGGTAATCCAAGTCGGACGGCAAAGAGGCCAAGTTTTATATATATATATATATATATATATATATATATATATATATATATCATCGCACAAAGTTCCAAAGGAATGATGGCACTCCACTAGAGGAAATTTTCAAGATTTTATTTCATCAACTGAGATCGCCTACGCGTTTCGAACTTAGCGTTCTTGATCACGGCATGTATTTCAGACAGTAAGTCCCTTTTCCCTTTCACATTAAATACACATGTGACACGCGCTGCATTCTGGAATTTGTAGTCAAATTCAATTAATTTAACTAGCTTGCATTGTATTCTTGAGTTAGTATTCAAATTCAATTCATTCAACTCTCCATATTGTTTAAAATACACTTTGTTTTGACGTGTGATATCGTGCTCTGTTTCATGCGGCGTGCTTTATGATCGCACATATGTGTCAATATTATTATAGTTTATTGTTCGTGTTGTTGGGCTGAGTGCGTGTCAGTGAGCTCTGAGATCGGCTCCCAGATTCTATGTGGTAATGCGGTGGTAGACGCTTCCTGTGCGGCTGTGTTTAAGCAGTTTCTATCAATTCGAACTGGTGTTCAGCATTGAGAATCGCGTGTATTGCGCAGTTGCACTACTGGAAGTGCTAATGGTTCCTGGGCTAAGTGCCCTTGCCACCGCAACCATTTACCACGTGTGGCTGGGAGTGTGTGTCACTGTGGGTGCTTTGGATGGTGTCACTTTGTGCGTGTGCAAACAATAGATGTTACAGTCGTAATTCAAGTGCAATTGTCCAAGCAATGTTGCATGCTCCTATTTTTACAATTACAGATGAACATGTAATTCAGCATCTGCATTCAGTCCTAGGGGCTGCATAGTTTTGAATCTCATAATAAGTTTGGACTCAAGCCGTCTCAATTTCAATTTTCTGTCCCCACCCCGTTCGTGTTGAGGCACCACGGCTAGGCCTGAGTACGTCATGTTGAGCCATGTTTTGCCAGGATGGGTGACCATATGTTTTGCCATGGCATATGAGAAGTCTTTATTCTGTATAGCCCGGGTATGTTCAAGAATTCGTTTCTTTAGAGGACACGTGGTGCTCCCAATGTATCTTTTTCCACAGTTATATTGGAGTAGATATACAACGAAGGGGGTTTCACAAGTTATTGGTTCTTTCACTTCAAAATTCTTTCCTGATGGATCAGGTATGTTCCTTAGATTCTTACCGATTTTACACGCCTTACACACTAGCCATTTCGTGAATCCTCTTTTTTTGATTTCTAGCCAAGATGGATTTTTTCTGGTTTCGAAGTGGCTATGTACAAGGTGATCTGACAAATTGGGGGCTCTTTTGTAGGTGATCGATGGTCGTTCTCCTATATCATTCCCTATGTCGACATCCTTTTTTAGTACATTCCAATATTTTGTCATTATTTTTTTGTATTTTGTAACTTTCCTTCGTGTATCTGATTATCATTCTAGGATGTTTCTCTACTGTTGTCTCCTCAGTAATTTCTGACCTTGAAGACGTTTGTTCATCCGTGTTTTTTCTCTTGCCAAGTGAAGTTCTTTTAGTCTCATTATTAGATATGAGCATTTCATCTCTGTTCTTTTCTCTAGCTGCTCTCTCTCCTCCTGTATAAATCCTGTATAATGTCCGTATATTTGTACCCTCTCTGTTGGAAACGTGTTTTTGTGTCCTTGAATTTTCGTTCCATTTCACTTGCTTCAGAGCAGTTTTTCTTCATCCGAAGTAGTTCTCTGTAGGGTATGCTTTTTTTAAGAGTCTCAGGATGGAAGCTTTGTCCGTGAAGTACACTATTCGTGGCCTGTATAAATAAGTACGTGTTTCTATAAGTGATTGTTTAAGAGAGTAAGTATGTGTACGGTTCTGTAGAAGTAAGTGTAGTGGTGGGTGTATAGCTGTATATGCAAGTAAATGGAAGTTTGATAGTTTATTTGCATGTGTGAGTTTGTGTGTGAGTAACTCTATAGATGAGTGTCGGTGTGTAATAAAATGGATAGGTGTATAAGTACATATGATGAGTGAGTACATGTATGAGTACCTATATAGAACTGTTATTGAATGACTAGATCTGTTGACTGGGTGTGAGTGTTTGATTGGTTCAGATGCTCCGTCCATCACCACCCCCTTTTTGTACCACTTTGATTGCCATAAGTTGGCAGGGTATGTTCAGACGCGAGTCCCTTGCTCACTTAGCCACTGGATCCAAGCAAGCCTGGCTGAAGGCGGCTGTAATGCCAGAAACCGGTCCTAGGAAGCTTGTTTCCAGTCCAGGGAAGGCATGCCTTGGCAGTTCGGGCTGGGCTGTTCCCATGAGGCACAGGGTCAGACTGATTTGCATATGGCCATGTCTGAACTGGGGTGGCAGAGTGGGCTAAGGAATGGTGATGGATTAAACCCAGATCTGTTGACTGATTGTAAGTGTTTGATTGGTTCAGATGCTCCGTCCATCACCACCCCCTTTTGTACCACAAGCGTTTTGCTAACCAACATACTTATCACACTTGACAGCCTAGAGGCCAAAACTTTAGAAAAGAGCTTAGCATCCGAGTTCATTAACGTTATAGGCCTATAAGACCCCGGATCTGTCGAAGGTTTCCCCTTTTTAAGTATATTAACTATCTCCGCTCCAGACCACGACTTTGGAATGGAACAGCCCCTTTGGGCCTGCTTCAATGTTTTGAACAAGTTCTTGGAAATTTCTTTCTGGAAAGTTTTATAAAATTCAACAGGGATCTGGTCCGGACCTGCGGCTTTGCCTGATGGCAGTCCTGCCAGGGCGGCCAAGATTTCTGCGTCGACCAGGGGTGAGTCCACATCTTCTCAATGCTCTTGTGGTAAGGAAGGGGGAGGGATACCTGCAAGGTAAGCCTGAATTTCCATGGGGTCCCTAAGTTGGTCTTCGTTATAAAGCTTGATATAAAATTGTCTAAACACCTCACAGATCCCACTCGTGTCAGTTACCAATTGACCGGAACTGTCCATAATCCCTTTAATCTCTCCGAGCGCCGATTTGTGCCTAGTCCGGGCTGCCAGGGTATGACCTACTCGCTCACTACATTCATAGCAATGCTCCCTCCTTGCTGCGTATGAGGCTGCAACCTTGCTAGCTGTACTTTCCCCCGCCGCTGCCTTTGCCCTTGCCACCTTGACCATGATTTCTTCTAAAGGTGCGCCTACCGAAGAAAATGCTGCCAGCTCCTCCTCAACCTCGACCAAGGTCTTGTTCAACTCGGTTGTTCTTGCCTGTTCCTGCCTTCGTCTAAATAGACTAAAGCTCAGGGTTTCGCCACGGACTCCTGCCTTAAAGGCGTCCCAAGTATACCCTGTGGAGGTGCTGCCCCTGTTAATATCCCAAAATACTTCTATCCATTTTTTCATGTGCAACACATAACTACTACGCTCAAAAGTCCACTTGCTCTGTGGCCTAGTTCTTATTGCATCGTCTAAGGAGAAAACCAAAGAGTTATGGTCTGATATAATGCGTGGAAGTTTTTCAATCTGGGAGTGTGCTACCAAAGCATTAGAGACCAAAAAGTAGTCTAGCCTAGCACAGACTCTATGGGGGGGCTGAGTAGTATGTTGGCCCATCATCTCGGGGCTTAAGTTTAGCTCACACATCTATTGGTGCATTGTTTCTTGCCATACTTAAAATTGCCCGGCAAACCTTCTTCTTACGCCCCTGATATCTATCTGTTGTCTCCAGGCCAAGTCCCCGTAAGCCATTAAATTTAAATCCCCCCCAAGAATAACATAAGGAGCCCATGCTGCCAGCTCTACATCCAGAAAAGAAAAAATCTCCAGGTCGTCCTCAGTGGACCCATAGATTGAACCTAGGGTAACCCATCCACCGTTAATCATGCACTCTACTAAGGCCCACCCACCCCATTGATCCTCCAGTTTCCTCCTCACTAGGACATCCTTGTGTTTGGACAGTATTGCCACCCCTCTGATTTCGGCCCCCTGCTTTGAGTAGGCCAGCACTTGGTAGCCTAATTGATCCAAATAAAATCCCTTATTTCCTTCAATATGGGTCTCCTGTAATAGAATGAAGTCAGCCTTTGAGGCCCTTAAAAGCGCTGTAACTCTCTGCCATTTAAGCTGTTTGTTAAATCCACATACATTGATAGTGATAATTCGTATATGCATCAGGTTATGTCTAGTGTGAATCCTGACCAATCACGACTACAAATGCACAAATTTCTGCTGACGTGTTCAAGGCCTGCCATGTTCCCATCTCCCCCTCTGTTCTGTGTGTTCCCTAGTGGATGGTTTCTGTATAGTAAAAAGTGTCCTTCTGTGCCGTGCCTGGCCTCCTCCCCCCCTGCGCCCCCCCTGCACCCCCCACCCTCGGAACCCCTCCCTCAGGCCCCCCCTTATGGGCAAATAAGTCAAGCATGACCTATGTGTAGCCGCTGTGTGTCCGCAAGATGTCGCGCTGCCTTACCCTCCTTAGGTGCCTTTGTGCTGATAACCTATGCAAAAACCTGGGCCCCCTGGCCTTGTATAAAAATCTTATAGAATTTGGCATCCTTTTTTATTTTTTTATTTTTTTTATCTTCATTTCCTTTCCTTCAACTCCGTCAGGTAGGCCTGTGCCTTTATTTCTGAAAAAAATACCCTTGCTTGACCATTCATCAAGACCTTCAAACGTGATGAGAATAACAGGAAAACCTCATGCCCCAAAGATTTAAAAGCCGGGATCAATTGCCTCAATCGCCACCTTCTCTCCACTGTTGCGTGACAGAAGTCTGGGTGGGCAAAGAATGTTATGCCCTCCGCCGACCTCTTTGCCTCAGGTCTTGCCCTATCCATAATCTCCTGTCTAAGGAGAAAATTCCCTATGTAGACAAGGATTGCCCTTAGCATAACATTTGACGCAGCTACATATGACTTCCTCTGGGTCTAGGGATATCTGTGGACCCGCTGAACCTCACTCTCCCAACTCCATGTTGATAACTCAGGAAAGGCCCCCTTAAGTAAGGTAACGACAAGGGAGCGGATATCTTGCCCCTCTGTCCCTTCCTCAACCCCCAAAAGTCTAATGTTATTGCACCTCTGGCGATTCTCGAAATCTTCGAGCTTCCATTGTAGATCTTTTGCCAGTTTTTCCTGTGCCTCCTTAAACTCTTGCCATTTGAAAACATCGTCCTCAATCTTCCCCGTCCGTTCTTCCACATGGGTGGCTCTGCCTGTCATGTCCATAAACATTTTGTTCATCTTTCCTAATGAGCCTTGTATTTTTTTAGACGCTTGCTTAGCCCTTCTTGTTTCTGACCTGGCCTCCTCCTGCATCTGCTTGAGAGTACTGAACAAAAGATCGACGGTAGGAGGTTGCAGCGTAACCGCAGAATGCTGTGGATCAGAACTACCCCCTTCTTGGTACAGTTGGGATGTTGCAGAGTAGTCCCAGTCTAGTTTTTTAACAAGACCCCCCTGAGACGGATCACCTCTTGATTTTTGGCTGGCCCGGTTGCTCTCCCACTGCTGCCTTACCCCCTTGGTGCCAGATGCCTTTTGTACTGAAATTCCTTCCTCCATAAAGTGGTCTGAGTCCGAGTCAACATCTGAATACCCTGACAGGCTCTCCCCGCTTGAAGGTGAAGAGCCGGTGTCATCGTTCAGGGAGAAAAATCACTCATCGTTGGGGGACCCAGGGACCGAGTGCGGGATAGCAGCCTTCTGGGGATGGTTAGACCTATCAGGCCCTGTTGTTCCTGAAGCCAAAGGCACCTCAATCCCATCCCTTCTGCCACACTTTAGGCTGTCTGAGTGGCTTGAAATCTTCACCCCTCCTTTTGCTATGACCGAGCCTACCGTGGAAGCTCCCAGCCCGGGTCCTGCATAAGCTTTCTGGGAAGTGTCAGGAGTTCTCAGGGCATGAGCCATCTCGCATCCCAACACGCGCAATCCTACCTGTGCAGGTAGCTTTGAAGAAGATAAGGCTGGGAGCTGGTCGATGGCGTTATCACCCGTGAGATCCGTCTCCGTGGGTAAGACGATTCCCCCGCCTGCCTCCGGGGTCTCTGGGATCCTTGCCTCCGCCTGCAGGTTACCGCTGTTAACCAAAGCGGGTGCCTCCGCCACATCTGTTACAGGATCCGGCGCTGGAATACCATCTCCCCCGGTCTTCCATGCAGCTTTGTCCTCCGCGTCTTTGACGAGGCTCCTGCCGTCAGCTTCCTCCTTCACACTCGGCTTGTTCTGTCTTACCGAGGAGTCGATGCTGCGAGGAACCTGCTCCGGTGCCATTGATCGTCCGGCTACGTCTGCATCCACGTCCCCCGCTGGAAAGGCTGGTCCTATGGGTGCAAGAGGGAACACATCGTACAGGGTAGGTTGTCGTGGCCCGGGGTCCTTGTCTTTGTCTTTACCTTTCGTGCCGCCAGGTTGCCGAGTCTTGGTGATCTTTTTCAGCACATCGCTGGCCTGAGTTTCCGTGATCCCCGAGTTTTTTTACGGCTGATGCTGCTGCTAATTTCTTTGTGAGGACTGTACTTCGTATGTTCGGGGCAGCTGCAAACCCGGGTGTTGCTGCTACTGCGGGACCCATCGCAGCTCCTTTAGATCCTTTTCCTTCTCCTTGGGCTCCTTAGGTTTTGCTCCTCTTGAAGGCATCCTGGAGAACATACAGCCCACACGCCTGAAGAGGTAGACTTTTAAGGCTCTTGCCACTGCGATACGTCATGGAGTCTCGGTGATTTGATGCTGATCCCGACCCCAGTTGAGCGATCTGCTTAGTAAATGCAATAGCCAGTCCGAGACAACCAACATGCTCAACACGCTTCAGCATCCCCATCTACCATCATAACCTGGAGGAGATAGGCAGCATGACTGCTCTCCTACGGTCTGCCAGTGGCCATTTTGCCCTTCTCACTGCGTCGCCCCCTCTAATCATATTCCAATTCATGTAAAATATACCTATGCCAGGAAATGGGCAGTAGCCCAGGCTCCTGCATTATACAAAAATCATGTAGGATGGGATGAGGACTCTCCTCACCATAAGATACAGTTAAAAATCAACCAACTGCACAAAGGCAGTACCCAGTTAAGCAAGAAGCTAAAAAACTGGTCTGGGAGATCTCTGACCCACTTGAATACCAGGTGGTGATGGAAACATGCACCTCATCAATGAACAATCCTTTGTTTCCTGTATCCAAACCAGACAATACATATGTCTAGTATTGGATTACAGACATTTAAATTCTTGTTGCAAAATATTTGAAGTACGAAATGCACACAGTACAGCATTATTGAATAACATTGTGCGTAAAAAATATAAACCCACATTAGATATGGTCAAAACATTGCACCAGAAAGTAGGTATTTGACCGCTTTCTCAATTATGGGGACACATGGTCACTTCTGTCGTCTTCCACAGGGATTCAAGAATAGTTCTGGGCTATTCTCAGCAAGAGTAACAGAGTTACTACAAACTTATGATGATGAAGCATTGTCATATGTCGATGACATCTATCTGACAGTCGATGACTTTGATAGGCACTTGAATAGGGTGAACACCCTTATACATGGATTCACCTCTGAGGGTTATAAGTTCAATTAAAAAAATCTAGAATTGCCCATTTAAACATCCTCTTTCTAGGATATAAATTACAATATCATTTACAAACACGCGTAAACGTACGTAACTTAGTGATCCGAATCGTTCCAGGACAATGCGGATTCACGTACATAACTTTTCACGAAGGTGAAAAAGTACCAATAGCTTACAAATCACACTTGTATACACAAGCAGAAATGAAATTCACTTCAACAGAAAAAATTCTGACAGTGGTTCAGACTACTGTAGCAAATGAGAGAGCCCTTGCACAGGGTAAGCGCATTTTGGTTGTTACACCTGTACCTGCCTTAGAGGCAGTGACAAAAGCAAGAATTCCAAATGCTAAAGCTTTACATCCGAGATGGATACAATGGGTTAATTCTCTAGCTGCAACAGACGTTGAATACGTTTTTGACCCATATTTGAAAACATAAGCATTTTTACAATACGAATAAGAATGTCCTCTGCCTACTGCAATTCTGCCTCTTGACCAGTATGTATAATTTATACTGACGGATCAGCTCAACCCACTACGCGGGGTAAACAAGCATATAGTGCGGTATGTGCGATTGTTAAAGGTTGTTGGCGCGATGGCAAATTTCGACCAATGGTCACTAAAACTCAATCTCTAGGAGATTGTACAGCTCAGAGAGCTGAACTACAAGCATTCAGGATGGCACTTGAGAATACGGACCGCGAATTCCCCACACTCATAGTGTGCAATTGGTACTATTGTGTCCAATCTTATATGAATATTTACAGAATTGGCTTCAAAACGATTTCAAAGATGCAGCTACATTAGAAGATATAGTGTCAGTAGAAGAAGTGGAACTGACGTTATCAACACTACCAACGGGGAAGGCGGCTGGAGTTGAGTCATTGCCTTTAGAATTCTATAAAGCTTTTAAAAGAGTATTACTATTGCCTATGTGTAGAGTGATACAATCTGTGGCAATTAGCGGACAGGTACCGGAGTCGTGGAACACTACATAAATAGTATTTATTTTTAAAAAAAAGGCCAAATCACCAACAGAGTGTGTGTCATATCGACCTATTCCACTTATTAACACTGTGTGACGGCGCAGAAGGACCAGGACGCAAACTGGTTCTGGGTAAATAGGGCTTTATTTTCTTTACAGTTTGTTTGTGTCGACTGGTCAGTCTATCAGCTGCAAAGCTTGAGGGATCCGTGGTGACGAGAGGTTTCCAGTTCTTCTATACAGATAGCTGGTTGGGTCTCGAACTTCCTTCAGTCCGGAGAACGTGTGGTAGCCCCAAAAGCATCAAAGAAAATAAAGGATAAGACCACTATGCTGCTATCTGATACACAAATTCCCACAAGGGACCGGGAGTGAGGAAACACCTATAGCACTCGTGAATTGTGCACTCTATGTACAAAAACGGCGATTCGGTGAGGGCCCTGCCATGTCTTACACAAGGGTACGGAATGTGAGGGATACTGAAGAGGTTTTTTTTTAATTTTATTTTTTATTTGCAGAGTTTTATATAGCTCGAACTAGACCCGAACCGAATCAGGTATCAGAGCGCTTTACATAGCACCAGTTACGTTACATGAGGACGGACACACATTCACGGGGAGATTAAGTGATTTGCCCAGAATCACAGGAGGTTTTTTGGCGTCGTTACCGAGACTCGAACCCAGATCCCCAGGTCCGAGGTAGAGCGCCCTAGCCGTTAGGCCAACTCCTCTCCCAGGTTTTACGGGTGCCCAGAATCTAATACACTGAGTAGTGGTCTATGGGCGGCCCCACCCCTCTACCAAGCCGATGATATGCTCACGTACCTGGGTAGCCACGCTCTCCCGTGAGCATGACTCGGGGATAGATGGGGTCGTTGGCTTTGTGGCTTTACTCCTGCGGGAGCTGTATCTCCTTGACAGAATGGCTCCACGCTGCATCCAAAAGATGCTCCACTCCTCCTCTCTCCAGTCGCGGCTCTCCAGCTCTCTTCTTCCGCGTCGGTGACGTCACATGCCTGGAGGTGGGCTTCCGGCTTTATATCCAGTGTTTGTCCGGTGGGACCCCCTTGGGGCGGAGTCTCGTCACAGAAGAGAGACCAGTTAAAGGAACCTTGGTCTTTTCCGTCTTCGTTGTCCAGTTCGGCATTCCAAGCCCAGGTCTCCTGTTGAGTGAGAGAGAGGGACAGAGGTAAGGCAGTCCACCAGTCCTTTGGTGCTTCTGATGACCCCTGGGCCCGGTCTTCCCGGTCACACACTGACGCTAAGGTTTTTAAAAAAAATCTTGGCGATTCGCCTAGCTCCACTTATGCCGCGGATGTTTCTGATAGACAACATGGGTTAATTATGGAGAGGGATACTACCGCCCACGTCAACATGGCCATTGGGGCATTTGATTATGCAGATAAGAAGGGGATCAACTTCGGCATGATATTGTTAGATTCCGAAAAGGCCTTCGATCGGGTTAGGTGGGATTTCCTATGGCCCGTATTGGCCAAAATTGGCCTTGGATCTCAATTCCGGTCTTGTGTACAGGCTTTATATTGTAATCCACAGGCAAAGCTATCGTATGGCGGTATGTGTTCCCCTCCATTTCAGTTCTTGTGTGGGACAAGGCAGGAATGTCCTTTGTCGCCGTTATTATTTGCCTTTTATATAGAACCGTTTCTATGCACACTGCAAAATTGTACACAAATCAAACTTTTAGAAGCTGATATTTCTAAACTTAAGATCACAGCTTACGCGGACGATATTGCAGTCTATTCAATTAATCCAGAGCTGGCTGTGATAAGTATTAAGAAAGAAGCAGACAAATTTGACAAAGTTGCAGGCTACAAACTGAATGCTGACAAAACTCAGGTACTTACCACTGTTGGGATTCAGAACTCCAGTACCGGATAGTGTGTTATCGTGACTTATGTGGGAGTAAAGATAATGGCTAAAATCAAACAGATTATTGATTTAAACTATGGACCTCTTTTAAAAGAAACTACTAAATTGTTGAAAATTTGGCATAGGCTCCCCATAGGCCTGCTAGGCAGGTGTAACCTGATCAAAATGAAAATGATACCTGAATTTCTGTTCTTGTTTCGTTCTATTCCTTTGAAAGTCCCTAATATATTTTTGAAAAATTAGAGGGGGGTTTTAGCAGCTTTATCTGGGTATATAAAAAACCGAGGAGGGACATTGAGATACTTAAAGCCACATATGATCAAGGTGTGCTCGGATTTCCAGACTTCAAAGTTTATTTCTGGGCTGCTTTTACGGGCCGGTTCTGTAGCTTGCTTGGTTTGGATCAGACGGACTCTGTGTATTCATTTATGTTGGCGAACCAGAAGGATAAGTTCCTATATGGAATTAGAGATCCAAATTACTTCAAAAGGATAAAATTTAAGATTGTCAAAGATACTGCATATATTTGGCAAGCAATGTCTACTAGGTGCGATTTACCGGTATTCCATAAAAACTACCCACTGTGGGGGAATCCTGCTCTTTCTGGGGTGTTTCAGGATCAAGCGGGTAAATCCTGGGCAAACTATGGCATAAACTGCTTAGGCGATTTATATAATGATAGAGGGATTAAATCATTCGAAAATTTACAACTGGTCTATAAGCTTCTGGCCCATTTCTCTTTCAAATACTTGCAGATTAAGAATTATTTGGCCTCTATTGTGTCTGCAAGTGATATAAAACAATCAACAGTTTGGGATTGTATCTATGGGGGAAGCACAAATCTTTCATTGGCTCAATGTATGCACATTTACATAGCTTTAGACCATTGGGTAGTGAGAAACTAGCGGAACGCTGGACTCAACCCCTGGGGACAATGGTTTCACCCAGAATGATCGAACAGGTCTTAGGCTATGTTAAGGATTCAGTTCATTCTGTCAATCTGCAGCTCCAGCAAATACGTATCACTTGCATGTTATATTATACCCTGGCTAGAATGTCTAAATGGGCCCAGGGAAATAGGACGGGGGATAAGGTAAATTGCCTAAAATGTGGACTATATGCTGCTAATTTAAAACATATGTTTATGGAATGTCCAGAATTGAGTGGGTACTGGAAGAAAATTGAACAAATACTTCATTGTAAACTAGGATTGGATCATCCACTTACGGATCTTGAAATTATGCTGGGGTATGAAGATGATTCAGAAAAGGGGGTGGTGATGAACAGAGTGCCTGAATTAAGCAGACCACTCTTACCCAGTCCAAAGATCAGGGCTTGATCCATCACCGTTTTTTAGCTCACTGCACCATCCCAGCTCAGAACTTGGCTATATGCAAATTAGTCTGTTCCTGTCCCAGTGCATGATGGGAACAGGGCAAACCAAACTACCAAGCCAATTCTTGTACTGGGAAGGAAACAAGCTTCCGGGGACCGGTTTCTGCCATTTCAGGCGTCTTCGGCCCGGCTTGCTTGAATCCTGATGGTGCAATGAGCAAGGGACTCACATCTGAGTATACCCTTCCACGCTTATGGTGGACAAAATGATTCAGAAAAGGGGGTGGTGATGAACAGAGTGCCTGAATTAAGCAGACCACTCTTACCCAGTCCAAAGATCAGGGCTTGATCCATCACCGTTTTTTAGCTCACTGCACCATCCCAGCTCAGAACTTGGCTATATGCAAATTAGTCTGTTCCTGTCCCAGTGCATGATGGGAACAGGGCAAACCAAACTACCAAGCCAATTCTTGTACTGGGAAGGAAACAAGCTTCCGGGGACCGGTTTCTGCCATTTCAGGCGTCTTCGGCCCGGCTTGCTTGAATCCTGATGGTGCAATGAGCAAGGGACTCACATCTGAGTATACCCTTCCACGCTTATGGTGGACAAAATGATTCAGAAAAGGGGGTGGTGATGAACAGAGTGCCTGAATTAAGCAGACCACTCTTACCCAGTCCAAAGATCAGGGCTTGATCCATCACCGTTTTTTAGCTCACTGCACCATCCCAGCTCAGAACTTGGCTATATGCAAATTAGTCTGTTCCTGTCCCAGTGCATGATGGGAACAGGGCAAACCAAACTACCAAGCCAATTCTTGTACTGGGAAGGAAACAAGCTTCCGGGGACCGGTTTCTGCCATTTCAGGCGTCTTCGGCCCGGCTTGCTTGAATCCTGATGGTGCAATGAGCAAGGGACTCACATCTGAGTATACCCTTCCACGCTTATGGTGGACAAAATGATTCAGAAAAGGGGGTGGTGATGAACAGAGTGCCTGAATTAAGCAGACCACTCTTACCCAGTCCAAAGATCAGGGCTTGATCCATCACCGTTTTTTAGCTCACTGCACCATCCCAGCTCAGAACTTGGCTATATGCAAATTAGTCTGTTCCTGTCCCAGTGCATGATGGGAACAGGGCAAACCAAACTACCAAGCCAATTCTTGTACTGGGAAGGAAACAAGCTTCCGGGGACCGGTTTCTGCCATTTCAGGCGTCTTCGGCCCGGCTTGCTTGAATCCTGATGGTGCAATGAGCAAGGGACTCACATCTGAGTATACCCTTCCACGCTTATGGTGGACAAAATGATTCAGAAAAGGGGGTGGTGATGAACAGAGTGCCTGAATTAAGCAGACCACTCTTACCCAGTCCAAAGATCAGGGCTTGATCCATCACCGTTTTTTAGCTCACTGCACCATCCCAGCTCAGAACTTGGCTATATGCAAATTAGTCTGTTCCTGTCCCAGTGCATGATGGGAACAGGGCAAACCAAACTACCAAGCCAATTCTTGTACTGGGAAGGAAACAAGCTTCCGGGGACCGGTTTCTGCCATTTCAGGCGTCTTCGGCCCGGCTTGCTTGAATCCTGATGGTGCAATGAGCAAGGGACTCACATCTGAGTATACCCTTCCACGCTTATGGTGGACAAAATGATTCAGAAAAGGGGGTGGTGATGAACAGAGTGCCTGAATTAAGCAGACCACTCTTACCCAGTCCAAAGATCAGGGCTTGATCCATCACCGTTTTTTAGCTCACTGCACCATCCCAGCTCAGAACTTGGCTATATGCAAATTAGTCTGTTCCTGTCCCAGTGCATGATGGGAACAGGGCAAACCAAACTACCAAGCCAATTCTTGTACTGGGAAGGAAACAAGCTTCCGGGGACCGGTTTCTGCCATTTCAGGCGTCTTCGGCCCGGCTTGCTTGAATCCTGATGGTGCAATGAGCAAGGGACTCACATCTGAGTATACCCTTCCACGCTTATGGTGGACAAAATGATCTTTGGACTGGGTAAGAGTGGTCTGCTTAATTCAGACACTCTGTTCATCACCACCCCCTTTTCTGTATCGTTTTTGGCCACTATAGGTGTGGCAGGGTATACTCAGACATGAGTCCCTTTCTCACTGCTCCATCAGGATTCAAGCAAGCCGGGCCGAAGAGGCTGAAATGCCAGAAACCGGTCCCCGGTAGCTTGTCTCCTTTCTGGTGAAGAATTGGCTTGGTAGTTTGGTCTGCCCTGTTCCCATGATGCACTGGGCCAGGGACAGACTAATTTGCATATAGCCGGGTTCTGAGCTGGGATGGGGCACTGAGATAAATAACGGTGATGGATCAAGCCCTGATCTTTGGACTGGGTAAGAGTGGTCTGCTTAATTCAGACACTCTGTTCATCACCACCCCCTTTTCTGTATCGTTTTTGGCCACTATAGGTGTGGCAGGGTATACTCAGACATGAGTCCCTTTCTCACTGCTCCATCAGGATTCAAGCAAGCCGGGCCGAAGAGGCTGAAATGCCAGAAACCGGTCCCCGGTAGCTTGTCTCCTTTCTGGTGAAGAATTGGCTTGGTAGTTTGGTCTGCCCTGTTCCCATGATGCACTGGGCCAGGGACAGACTAATTTGCATATAGCCGGGTTCTGAGCTGGGATGGGGCAGTGAGATAAATAACGGTGATGGATCAAGCCCTGATCTTTGGACTGGGTAAGAGTGGTCTGCTTAATTCAGACACTCTGTTCATCACCACCCCCTTTTCTGTATCGTTTTTGGCCACTATAGGTGTGGCAGGGTATACTCAGACATGAGTCCCTTTCTCACTGCTCCATCAGGATTCAAGCAAGCCGGGCCGAAGAGGCTGAAATGCCAGAAACCGGTCCCCGGTAGCTTGTCTCCTTTCTGGTGAAGAATTGGCTTGGTAGTTTGGTCTGCCCTGTTCCCATGATGCACTGGGCCAGGGACAGACTAATTTGCATATAGCCGGGTTCTGAGCTGGGATGGGGCAGTGAGATAAATAACGGTGATGGATCAAGCCCTGATCTTTGGACTGGGTAAGAGTGGTCTGCTTAATTCAGACACTCTGTTCATCACCACCCCCTTTTCTGTATCGTTTTTGGCCACTATAGGTGTGGCAGGGTATACTCAGACATGAGTCCCTTTCTCACTGCTCCATCAGGATTCAAGCAAGCCGGGCCGAAGAGGCTGAAATGCCAGAAACCGGTCCCCGGTAGCTTGTCTCCTTTCTGGTGAAGAATTGGCTTGGTAGTTTGGTCTGCCCTGTTCCCATGATGCACTGGGCCAGGGACAGACTAATTTGCATATAGCCGGGTTCTGAGCTGGGATGGGGCAGTGAGATAAATAACGGTGATGGATCAAGCCCTGATCTTTGGACTGGGTAAGAGTGGTCTGCTTAATTCAGACACTCTGTTCATCACCACCCCCTTTTCTGTATCGGGGTATGAAGATGACAATCTGGCAGTAGCGTGTAAATCTGGATGGCTGCTGCCAGGCTGGCTATTGCCAGGGTATGGGTCTCCGCAAAACCACTTGTGGCAGAGGATTGGTGGGCGATCATTGGAGATATTTATGGCTTAGAGGCAGCCCAGGCAAAGGCTAGGGGAATCAGATCATTAGTCAAATTAGAGGCACTATAGGGGCCATTGGCTCTGGATGGATTAAGGTAGGTGGATCTGGCAAATATGAAATAAGATGCACTTCCTCTTAAACATATTTGTATATGTTATGCTGCTGAGATGTCTCTGTATCTGGCTTACATGATTGCATTCTTTTTTGTTTTGTCTGTATTAATTTTCTGTTTGTTTATTGTATAAATATGCCTTTACTAATGAAAAAAAGGAAACAAGTAGTTCAGTTACGACAAGGACTACAAAACACGTGATACACACGCTGAGTCATCAACGTGATGGCGTTCACGTTGAAGGGAATTCATTGGCTGATGAAGCCGCGAAGGCAGCTGTGCAAACAACTTCCATACCTGCATCACTCGTTCAAAAACAAAAACAGACAGTGAAATAATGCTAGCTTCCAATGCCACAAGCAAAGGCAGCGGTGCAGCGCTACCTAATAGGTTTCGACTCAAATACTCATATATAATTGATGCAAACTCCGTTCCTTTTCCTCGAATCCCTGGAGTGGGGGATAGGGTAATTGCAAACAGGAAACGTAGAGTAGCTTTGATATGCGAAGCACATTTGAGAGAGTGTCTGATACATCAAGGGATCTCTAGAACAATATTAGCTGTAAAAGAGACGTATTGGTGGCCAGAGATGAATGCTCAAATTCATATGTTTGTCATTGACAGCATAGACTGCATAAGAGATCGCAGCACAGAACGCAGCCAGATACCTGACTACAGTATAGCAAGCCCAGTACAGACACCATTGTTAGACAGCATTAGACTTTCTACACGCAGACGTCCCTGTGAACAAATGCGGTCCCATTAAAATTAAGACAAGATTTGTTTGGACATGGCCCCAGCGCTCAGCTGAAGCTCGAACTGTTATTAAAGATTTGCGAGTCTTTATCGGCACATACGCAGTCGGCACGCTACATTCTGACCAGGGTCCTGCATTTAGAACTAGAGCTTACAAGGAGGCCATGGTCAAATTGGGCGTTGTATTGTGGTACTCTAGTCCATTCCATCCTGAGGGAAATTTGGTTGTGGAGATAAAAAACCAGGACATAAAGCAATCTATAACAGCTAGGTTATAAGGCTCGGGTGATGAGTGGGTCAAACATCTAATAAGTGTCTAACGTAGTCTTAACAATCTGCCAAAAAGTTCTCTAGGGGGAATCACTCCATATGAAGTCCTTTTTGGGAGCAGAATGTTAGTAGCGGACCTCGATTGTCAGACTTCAGGGGTAGATAAAAAACCTTTTGATATCAAAGACCATTTGGCTGTTTTACAGGACTTAAATGTACTAAGAATGAAACAAAGTAACGTGTTCTTGAAGCCAACCACCACTGAAGAAAAAACGACCAACCCAGCAAGGCCTGTCTGGATTCCTAAGCTTGGGGCTCTAGTCAGAGAGAAAATTGCAGACAAGAAGGAATTTGGACCTTCATACAGACAACCAGTACCTGTCCTAGCAATCCACGGATCAAGAACAGTATTACTGCCGCCCCTTGCTAGTAAAAAGGAGAACAGGTTTCTGTCAATCGACCTGGTCAAACCACATCATGTGGCCGATCATAAGCAGTAGGCCAAGTGGACTCCGCCAATGTAGCAGACGCCCTAATCTGGCTATTATCCAAGAGGTTCAAACTGAGAGGTTCATCACCTTTGAGGAATCTACAGTGTGACAAGAAGGACTATGCAACAAAGCTATGGAACTTGTACCTCTTGAGACCCAAATAAAAGTTTGTTAAGAAACACCTGTCTAAAGCGAAGTAACACGTGATCCTGTGGTTCCAGCAATTTCAACAAATCCCGATGCAATCCCAACAATTGACAGAACTGCCTCTGGCTATTTCATTAACTTTGATACGTTTTCTGAGGATCCCAGCGAACCTGAAACAACACCAGCGAAAAGAACTTTGAAAGAACAAGCTACAAATCTTTTCCATCACCTGGAAAAGACTTAGCTGGTTTCACCATGGATTGAACGTTGGATTGTGTTGGGTGTGCTTTCTCTTCTAATTTGGTTGACTTTGGTAATAACTTTAGGAATGCTGATAAATGGAAGATATGTCAAAATTGACACAGCAAGTAAGAACATCAACTTACTACTCAAGCCATACAAATAATCTCATTGTGAACAAAGAGACTTGTCATCAGTGAACATCACAGCCATGCCTACACCTGGTGGTATAGCTTTGGACAGAACTGAATATGACATTATTGACCCATCTGAGCTGTTGAAGATTCTACGCCAATTCAAGATTTCATTAAGTGACTTTGTTTCATCTAGCACCTTTTCTGATGAGTGGGACTTAGAAACTGTCAATAATATGATGTCAGACTTAGAGATGTCTGCAGTATTCACTAATCATGAATATTTGGAAGGTTCATCAGACTATGAGCAAATGTATTGTTATAGTCATGATGGTCATCATGTCTTGCACACATCTGCAAATCCTAGAAATGTACTAATGTATAACCAATGGGAACATTGTCCTACTCTACCAAAGGGTAGCTCAAAAACTTTTTGCCAATAAGTTTCCCTACTTTTCAGTGTTCAATGTATCAAATGCTGAATCATTTTACTTTAAAAATGTAAACAAAACAGGAATGAAAAGTATGTTAACCAATACCAAACAGGTTTATTCTGCAGCCTTTTATGCCCAACTGTCAAAACTATGTTTTGACTTTTGGAATGACAACATTGAGAAAACAACTTTCTGGGGCACAACAGATTGGCAGGTGCAGGGGATAGAAGATATGTTTAGAGCCTGTATCATCCCTGAGCAAATTATGTTTTTGAATGAAACTGTCCAAGAGACGTCTTGTCTTGGATTAGCCAAGATAAAAAACCTGAACAATCTGTCCATACCTACACCTACATCTGATAGTAACCCTTCAGAGGGGGAGGTCAACATACATACTATTTTGCATCACAACAGAACAGATCCAGATTGGAATAAATGGTTGATGTGGCCCACGGACACAAGAAAATGTCAAGATAGACTCCTAAACAAAACACAAGGTTTCACATTCACTAGGCCGGACCCAAGATATGTTCAAAGACAGCATCCAGGAATAGTAACAAAATACAGTATAGGGAAACTGTGAATGGTTACATAGATCTACACTTAAGGATATAAAGCAACATTTATCTTTACTGAAAGATGGTGCTGACCCCCTGACCCTGCTTGCAGGCTAGGTCAACTCCCTGCTGCCCAGCAGCTCCACTTGCACCGCTGCCAGCCTACTCCTGAGCCGTTCGCGCCAGCAGTGTCCTCCTGGTTCGATTCGCCGTCTGATTGTGGTCGGTCTATAATCTGTGCTGTTTTCCCCCTTGTTTGCTTTCTGTACCCGATTCCTCGCCGCTGCCCCCTGTGGCCATGCCCCCTCGCCGCCCCGCTCCCAACTCCCAGCTGCTCCTCCCTCCCTTCCCACCTTAAATTGCGCATGCCGCTGGACAACAGGAGTGACCCCTGACCCTGCTTGCAGGCCAGGTCACCTCCCTGCTGCCCAGCAGCTCCACTTGCACCGCTGCCAGCTCACTCCTGAGCTGATTCGGCATCTGATTGTGGTCGGTCTATGAATCTGTGCTGTTTTCTGTTTGTTTTCTGCTTATTTGTATTCTGTTTTTGAGCCTTTTTCTGCCCAGCGCGTACCCCCCACCTCCCCCTTGTTTGCTTTCTGTACCTGATTCCTCACCGCTGCACCCTGCGGCCACGCCCCCTCCCTGCCCCGCTTCCGCCTCTCAGCTGCTCCTCCCTCCCTTCCCGCCTTAAATGCCAGGCGTTGCCTGGGCGCAGCCCACAAGGACGCTATCCGCAGACATCACCACCTCATCAGAACAGCCAAGAGATCATCCTTCAAAGCCCGACTGGATAACAACGCACACGACAGCAAAGAACTTTTTAACATAGTGAAGGAACTCTCCAACCCCAGCGCCAACACCAACGACATCCCGCCCTCGCAGAACCTGTGCGACTCACTGGCCCCCTTATTCCATCGCAAGATGGCCGACATCCACGACAGCTTCAACTCCTCATCCGCCCGACTGCAACAGACCACACCCCGAACGCCACCTCCACCAACCAGCTGACCTCCTGGTCCCACGTCAATGACGATGAGACAAGCAAGGTCATGAACTCCATCCACTCAGGATCTCCGTCAGACCCCTGCCCACACCACGTTTTCAACAAAGCTGATGCAAACATCGCACCCCAACTACGAAGGATCATCAACATCTCCTTCGACACAGCAACATTCCCGGAAAGCTGGAAGCCCGCCAAAATCAACGCCCTCCTCAAGAAGCCCAAGGCAGACCCCAAAGACCTCAAGAATTTCCGGCCCATCTCCCTGCTCCCCTTCCCAGCGAAGGTCATTGAGAAAATCGCCATGATACAGCTGACCCGCCCCCTCCAGGACAACAGCATCCTGGACCCATCCCAATCCGGATTGAGACGCAACCAGAGCAACGAGACTGCCCTTATCGCCGCGACAGTCGACATCAGGCGCCAGCTAGACAACGGCAAAACCTCAGCCCTCATCCTCCTGGATCTGTCAGCCGCATTCGACATGGTCTGCCACTGTACACTTAGAGGGAAACAAAGGAAGGCTTGGGTCCTGTCACTGCCTGGCCTGGACCACTGCAGTACAGTAAACAGAAACAAATGGCCAGACAGGTTCGATTTCTCGTACTACCACCCTAGTCAGCAAATTACTAGGTTGGACAACAATTTTGTTTTTCAAAAAAAAAATCATATGTCATCAAGAAACACACAATCATTGGCAATTACATACATTGAAAATAATACACGAATATAGAAAAATATATACAACCAATTACTGTGCAAAATCACAAAGACAACTGTACAATGCCTCTAATTATTTGATTGCGAGGCACCAGTCCTTCATATATACATGCAGACAAGCGGACATTGAATTTATTGTGACAGCCTGCTTGAATGAACCAGCCTGAGATTTATAGATCTACCCGAGGGGGTCTAATTCAGGGGGAATAAGCAGAATGAATTGTGCATTTATAGTGCATTCTTTTGCCCCTGATTTGCCCCTTCCTTTTTTCTATCTCAGGCGGAAAGTCAAAGCGTTTCGAACCCTATATTGTTTTCGGGTTCTCCTCAGTACACGGACTGGGGGTCGCTGTTGCTTTTAACGCGTTACGCCTGGTGCAAGGAAATGGATGCTGGCAGATAGAAGCTAAGAGCAGCTTGTCCAATCAGGAGTCTCGCCGTGCGGCTCTCAAAAACAACAGTCTCGGCGCTATGAATCTTCGATAGGCACGACTTGACAATCAGCAAATTACACTAAGGTGAAGCAATTTGTAGGGCGGCTCACAATCCGACATCCCCTCCCCTACGTCCAACATAATAAGAATATGTATGGGCGTTTTTTGATGACTTTCGATCTTTGTGGCCAGAGAAGTTTGCAAAAGCAACAGCGACCCCCAGTCCGTGTCCTGAGGAGAACCCGAAAACAATATAGGGTTCGAAACGCGTTGACTTTCCGCCTGAGATAGAAAAAAGGAAGGGGCAAATCAGGGGCAAAATAATGCACTATAAATGCACAATTCATTCTGCGTACTCCCCCTGAATTAGACCCCCTTGAGTAGATCTAAAAATCTCAGGCTGGTTCATACAAGCAGGCTGTCACAATAAATTCAATGTCCGCTTGTCTGCATGTATATATGAAGGACTGGTGCCTCGCAATCAAATAATTAGAGGCATTGTACAGTTGTCTTTGTGATTTTGCACAGTAATTGGTTGTATATATTTTTCTATATTTGTGTATTCTTTTCAATGTATGTAATTGTCAATGATTGTGTGTTTCTTGATGACATATGAATTTTTTTTTTGAAAAACTGTTTTTCATAAAGCATAAACTAATCTAATCAAAATTGTTGTCCAACCTAGTAATTTGCTGACTAGGGTGGTAGTACGAGAAATCGAACTTGTCTGGCCATTTGTTACCGTACACTAAGAACATGCCTCCAAGAACCCGGAATCCTGAAGAAGGCCCTGGAATGGACCACATCCTGCCTCTCCGGCAGAACTCAGAGAGTCAGCCTCCCGCCCTTCCGATCCGAAGCCACCGACATCATCTCCAAGGCTCATCCCTCAGCCCGACCCTGTTCAATGTCTACATGGCCCCCCTCACACAAGTGGCCCGCCAACACAACCTGAACATTATCTCCTAAGCCAACGACACCCAGCTCATCCTCTCCCTCACCAAGGACACACACACTGCCAAAACCAACCTCCACGAGGGAAAGAAGGCCATTGCAGAGTGACTGAGGAGCAGCCGTCTGAAACTAAACTCGACAACATGGAGGTCCTCATCCTAGGTCCCAGCCCCTCTGCTTGGGACGACTCCTGGTGGCCGACTGCACTGGGAGCACCCCCAACACCCACAGACCACGCACGCAACCTGCGATTCATCCTCGACTCCTCCATCTCCATGTCGAAGCAGGTCAACGCCATCTTCTCCTCCTGCTACAACACCCTCCGCATGGTTCGCAGGATCTACAAATGGATCCCGACCGAAACAAGAAGAACAGTGACCCAAGCCCTCATCAGCAGCAGGCTAGACTACGGCAACACACTCTACGCAGGAATCCCGGCCAGACACCTATGACCACTACAACGCATCCAGAACGCCTCAGCCCGACGTCCCCCGCCGCAGCCACATCTCCCCCACCTAAGAGACCTGCACTGGCTCCCCGTCAACAAGAGGATCACCTTCAAACACCTCACCCACGCACACAAAGCACTCCACAACACCGCACCAGCCTACCTGAACGACAGACTCCACTTCTACACCCCCACCGCCAGCTCCGCTCCACCAGCCTCACCCTTGCTCGCGCATCCAACGAACAACCTGCGGTGGCAGATCCTTCTCCTTCCTTGCCGCCAAGACCTGGAACACCCTCCCCACTCACCTACGGCAGATGCAAGCCCTGTTCACCTTCAGAAGGCTCCTCAAGACCTGACTTTTCGAGCAGTAGCAGCACCCCCCCCCCTCAGCGCCTTGAGACCCTCTCGGGTATGTAGGGCACTTTACAAATTCTCTCTGATTTATCTTAGGGAATTCTTGCTAGGACCAAGAAAACCACGTCACAAACATTTTATATATGCCGGTATCTATGCTGCTTATAATGAAGCATGGAAGATTACACAAGCAAAGACTGCAGAACGAATACGAGAAATTGATCGTATTAATTTAGAGAAAACTCTCTCTGTGGTTGACAATGGGTTAACGACTCTGTCATCCAGGATATATTCTTTGGACAGCATAGTGCCTTCTGCCATAGACATAATGGAACAGGACTTGGTCATGTTGCAACATGGTCAATCGCAATTACGTTCTATCATGTTATTAGGCTGGACGTTGCAAAACCTTCGTTCAGGCTATGTGCCTTGGCGTTAAATCAACGCTACGTCACTGTTTTCAGAATTCAATCTCACTGATATCCAGATCAAACTAGCACAAAGGGGGGCAGACTATACGGTGCTGAGTATGGAAAAACTGGAAAGATTGCCATTTATAGTCGCTGAAAAGCCAGCCACTGAATGGATTATACATGGAACAATCACTCTTCCTGTTACAATTTTCCATTTTCAGTATTGCCTAAAACACATACCAGCAGGCACATATGAAAGTTTGGGTAAAGAATACATCAAGACATCCTGGGATTTACCGTACACACACAGATGTTGGAGTGGGGGAAGAGAAGTGTTTCTTAGTGGTAAAAATTGGGAAAACGCACTAAGTGGTTCTCTACTTTGTCAGGGTATTAACTTACACGGGGCCTGCAATGGTTCCTCTACCAACTTATCCTGCCACCTGCAAGGTTCACCAGCTACAGTGATTGATCCAATTTTTGGACAACTTTCCAATGGAAGTTACCTCATGTAAACGATCACAGCTGCTGTGGAATGTTGCCAGGTTTACCCTATCTAGTAACTGTGTCAGCCAGGGTCACTTGCTGTATGTAAGTATTGTTTCCAAAGACCAAGACAGACAGGGAGTCGCTGTTATGGCCTTCACTAAACATCTCTTCTATTCGAGTTGGTACTTTAAGCAGAATGAAAGCCATTCTTTTGCAAAAAAACTGTGCCACTGACCTCGGCCAAAGAGACCTATGATCTGCAAGTTGCAAGGACTTCTTCCGAGATACATGCCCTATTAACTACAAACTGCCCTGTACAGTTCTCAAAAATTTTAAGTCGTTATCTTAAACATGTCTGATACAAGAGGTATTGTACATGTATTTAAGACCGTATTTTCTGGACTGTTAGCACCTTTTGAAGCAGTCCTAGGAATATTTCCAAACTTAGTGCACTCAGTGTTTGGCGGACTACCTCTCCTTTTGGGACTCGCTGCAGGGATACTATTTTTGCTCCTACTGCTCAGATATGGCAAGCTAATTCACCAACAACACCCAGTTCTCCATGGAGACAACTCTACTGGCGATGAAGTGTTGTGAGCGCATCGTCCAAATTTTGGGATTAACTTGTTTAAGAGAATTAAATACCACATGGTTTTTGTCATTCAGAGCAATTTGGCAAGTTGCATCTTACCTATTCTATGCTGCCTGCTATGCGGAGAAGAAAGCGTGTTAGAGATCTGTCTCACACTCCCATCAGTCATGCCAACGGATGTTGATAATTTGCTTCAACCAGCAACAGCCCATGGACTGTGTTGTCCACAGTGGCTACCAATTCTGATGACGGCATTCATTGAGATCTCACAGATGGAAAATTCTGATGGTGAGGTACAAGAGGAAACAGGCGCACAGGTACCATCTGCGATGAACATTGCGAATGCGACCACTGCTGACGGCGTTGTTTCACATCTATGTGCACTTAATCTTCTAAACAAGGTAATCCAACTTTCACCTACAATGGTAGATGACTTTTTTACGGACTTAGAAGATTTGATGTTTTCGCCAAACAATAACACTGACTTTTGATTTGGCACACAGTGTTCTGAGAGACTTTGAATTCGACCTTCATTTTTCAAAACAAAGTTCTAACTTTGAGACTCTTTTTCCCATGATTAATTTTTTTCCAAATTTTTTTTTTCCTTTTTTTGGGCAAAAGTAATCCGCTTAAAGTAGAACTATTCATAGTGAACAAGACTTCTACGAAAAACTTCCAGAAGACAATATTTGACCTTGTCCACATACACAAACAGCTTTATGTATTCTGACATGAAATGGTTTCAGCCCGTTTTCTTCTGTATTTACGAGCCATTTCATAAATGTATATTTTCATGATTCATTCATTTGGCATCGAAATTTCAACATACATGCTTAGAATGAAACATTGCTTTAAATGAGTACAGGACCTATGCATCTTTTATGTATACAACCAGTTCAAAGGCATTTTTATATGTTTTGGATAGGTTTTATCACTTCATGTTTAGATATGTTTAACGTGTTTAGAATTTAGTAATCTCGTACATAAGAAAGTAGAGTGGGTGTTGTATGGCGTTTTAGATTCCGAATGAATTTTCCCGATTCATGCCCTTATATAGATGCAATTCGCGTAGCCCTTACATAGGCATAGAAATCAAGCCCTTATTTTTGACATAGCCCATGCTACCCAAATACAGGCATGGCTACTTCTATCCATTCATCAACATCACAAAAATTTCTTGGAAAACCAGACTCTTTAGCAGAAGGGACTTCCCCTAGCCTAGATATTGACTTCTCTAAGAAGCTCATTATTATGCATGAACAACTATTCCTTAGGGGTTCATCCATGAAGTTCATATGCCCGACTTTATGTCAATACTGGCATTCCTAAACACCTTCAAGGTATAAATATACCTTCACTTGCTATGGCAAAGTACAGTGTGGTTCGGTGCAGTTCACATTTTTACATCTAGATATGAAATCAGATGCTTTACTCTACTTTAGTGTTATTGTAGCCAAAATTGTATTACTCCATTGGGAGTTTGACATTTATGGAATGATTCATATGTGGTGAAATCCCATATGAACTCAGAACTAGCGAGTCTGTGATCAATTTCAGGTCAGCAAACAGGTTTACAATCGGCCCTTCCGATTTCAGCTATGGATGAATAACTGTTCCATCTTTCACATACCCCTTTTAGATTAATATTTGAATTTTGCGATTTCGCTAAGCATCAAATGAATTTTTTGCCATTTTTTGGGATTAGGTGATGCGCTTGAACATACAGTGTGTTTACATTCTCGCTTATACCATTATTATTGTATATTTTTACAATTTGTGTTCCATATTGAAGCCAGTACCTTACGGACACAGGGATTACCGCGAACAAGATACCAAACATCCTATTCTTGCATTCATGAAATGTTAAAATGTAAAGTATTTATTCATGAATGCTTGTACTTGATATCGCTTTCCTTCATTTATGAAATGTTAGAATGTGAAGTAGTTTTTTTACCAATGCACGTACTGATTTGTACCACACAAACTGCACAATTGTAATAATTCATAGATGTTTTAGAATTCCTAGCAGATATTTCTTTTAAAATGCATTTGCTTTTTTAATTTTTGAGGTTTAAAAACATGTAATCTCCCTATTGTGGCAAACTGCACAGTAGAGTAACTTTTCTATGTCTATTGTGACGTGGCATTATTTAAATGTCCTCCGTGTTACACTCTGGTAATGTGACAAAGGCCTTTATGGTTGAAACGCGTTGTTTGTAAAAGAATAAATCAGTCGCACCATCTGTACTGTGTGCCGCCTCAGTCCTCTGGGTTTCAACTGTTATATATATATATATATTCACTGAAAAAACCATAGGTTATAGACCATATATAGTTAGGAATTAGCATTTACAAAACCTTGAAAATTCACTGAAAAAACCATAGGTTATAGACCATATATAGTTAGGAATTAGCATTTAAAAAACCTTATTTTACTCACACAAAACCATTGAAATTCCATATATAGTTAGTTGCACTAACTATATATCGCGCACCCGCAATCCACTGCTGATCATGTCACATATTACATCATTCATGACATGGTCAGTGACATCACTGATGACATCATCTAGTGTCTGTGTGTTTTTGTAAAGTTTAAATATGTTTTACATATTGAAGAATGAGTGGATGTATGGAAGACTGAGTGTGTGTGTGGCTGGCTGGGAGGTGTGTGACTGTGCATATCAATGTGTACTTGTATCAGTGATTGTATAAGAGAGTAAGTATGTGTTAGTTTATGTGTGAAAAGTATGGTGTTCTGTGTTTAACTGTATAGATGAGGAAATCGAAGTGTGATTGATTCTTCACAGGACTGACTAGGTGTATGAGTGCATATGATAGTGTTGTAATAATGAGTGACTGTATTTATGAGTGATTGTATGGGTGAATGAGTGAATGTGTGTGTAGACGTAGGAATCAGTGAGTGCGTATGTAGTAACTGGTATTGGTGTGTCATGATGTCATCAGTGATGTCATTTGAGATGTCATCAGTGATGTCATCAGTGATGTCATTTGAGATGTCATCAGTGATGTCATCAGTGATGTCACTGACCATGTCATGAATGATGTAATATGTGACATGATCAGCAGTGGATTGCGGGTGCGCGATATATAGTTAGTGCAACTAACTATATATGGAATTTCAATGGTTTTGTGTGAGTAAAATAAGGTTTTTTAAATGCTAATTCCTAACTATATATGGTCTATAACCTATGGTTTTTTCAGTGAATTTTCAAGGTTTTGTAAATGCTAATTCCTAACTATATATGGTCTATAACCTATGGTTTTTTCAGTGAATTTCATAGGTTTTTTAATAGCAAATCTTTATAAAAATAATACATTTTAAATCTAATTTTATATTTTATAATTTTTTTATTTTTTTTTAATATTATTTTTAGTGCGCTCCCGGGGCGCGGACAGGTGAACGCACGGGTAAGCGCAATCTGGCGGCGCGCCCCGAGGCGCGTACTAATGCGCGTCCCGGAAGCGCTATTGTCGAGAACGAAAACAACATCGTGACGTATCGCGTAGCCGCCACGCCTTGCGTCATAAGACACGTATCGCGTAGCCGCGAGATGCGTCTTATGACGCACCGCGTAAGCGCACCCGGAAGCGCATACGATCGCGCAACGTAAGCGCCCCGATGCGCTTACGATACACGCCCGGGACGCGCCCCGGGCGCGTAGCGTAAGCGCGTCAAACCATGTGACTTTAAAATAACACTTTTCATTGGTTCAGAACTTTTTTTTTTCCAAATTGTGTGAAACCCACCCATTTCTCTCACTATTGCTTTGTACTTGGAGAGAGCAAGAGCTGTTGTGTCTACTCTATCTCCTACTTTTCTGATCTCCAGCAATGGCTGCAAGAGAGTCATCCAGCAGTGATTCAGAGGGATTTTTGGATGAGGACCCTCCTCAGCAAAAGAAAAAAACCCATTTCATTTGGAAATTTTACGACATCCCAGAAGGACAGAAAAAAGTGAACGCTCCCAAAGTAACATGCAAAATATGTGGGAGTAGTTTATCCAGAGGCAATCCTCTGAAAAAATATAGTTTTGGCAATGCCAATTTGATCCGGCATGTCAAAAGAAGACACCCTAACAACTTTGCCAGGGAGAGTGTCAGAGAGCTGGCACGGAATGTACCAACAGATGGCGGCAGCACCTCCACTGGTGGAGCAACACCTTCGGGACCACCCCGTGGAAGAATGATCCCTAACATTCAGCCGGTGTTTGCGGGCATCAAATTTTTGTGCGCAGAGTGTGACGAACTGCTCTGCTATGGGGAGCAGAGTGTTGAACTGATTGCCCTAAAGAAACAGCAACACCGCTGCTCTTCCAGTCCCTAAATTTTCAATTTTTTTTGCTCCTGTTGAGCAGTTTTGGAATCCTTGTTTTTGTTTTTCCCTTGAAAAAAATACAAAAAAAATATAAAATTGTTTTAAAAAGTCTAAAAAAATATAAAACAAAAAAAACAAAAAAAATATATATATAAAACAACAAAATGAAAAAAAAAGTTCTTTTCAGAACTACCTCCAATTTTTAAAAAGAAGCTTTATTTTTTTTAAAGTCTGTCATTTTTAATCTCCATGGTACGCTCCCCCGTACGCTCCCCGGTGCGCGTACCGGGCGCTCACCCCCCCCGAAAAAAACCTAGGGGGTCAGGGGGTGTGTACCCTGCTCCCTCTTGCTCATTTCCCCCTTTGATTTTTGCCACCTCTTGTGTCTCAATCCTACCGAGACACAAGATGGCGGCCGCTGCGGACTGTTTCGAATGTTTATAGACACCCGAGAACCAATCAGCTTGCCGTGCGCAGATCGCGTGGCGCGCCTGGAGCGCTCCCCTGTACGCGTACGTGGGAGCGCTCCAGGCGCGGCTCTAGATATATATCTTTTTTTGAACGTTAATTTCTCAAAATCCACTGGAGCACATATATTGAGACCTACAAAAGGCACATCGGGCTACCAGTCCCTACAAATTTGCCAAGTTTCGTGCAAATCCATTCAGCCGTTCGGGCTAAAAATGAGGCTAACCGCCCTATGGAAAACTCAATGTTAAAAACACGTTTTGGGACCCCCCTTTTTTCTCGGCCCCCCCTGGACCAACTCCCCCCAAATTTCCAGTGGCTGCTCAGAAACAAAATGTTCCATTTTGCTGAAAATTTCAGCCAATTCCGTCCACAAACGCCAAAGTTATTAGACATAGAATTTTCAAAAATCCCATAGGGAAAAAATCCTAACTATATATACCTACTGGCGACCGCCAGTAGGTAATATATATATATATATATATATATATATATATATATATATATATATATATATATATATATATATATATATATATATATATTATGTATATATATATATTACCTACTGGCGGCTGCCAGTAGGTCGTTATAGTTAGGACCTAGTTTCCATAGGAAATCTGCAACATTCTATTGGGAATAACTTTGGTGCCGGTGGATGAATCTTCGCGAATTTCTCACAGAAGATGGCCCGCTCTGCTCCACTCCTTCGCTGAAAGTTTTGGAGGGATTTGTCAAGTGGGGGCTGAGAAAAAAGGGGGGTCCCAAAACATGTTTTCCCCAGGTTATTTTACATAGGACGATTAGACACAGCTACAGACCGAACTGCTGAACGGAATTTCAAGACATTTGACACAATGGTAGAGTCTGATTCGCAGATCACGCTTTTGCTTAAATGGTGTAAATCACTCCAGTAGTTCCTGAGAAAATCAAAAGAAATAAATATATATATATCTAGGAGCGCGCACCGTGCGCGTCTCCTGCGGGCACCGTGCGAGCACCGTGAGCGTACGGTGCACATATCGGGTGTGCGCGAGCAGAATTCTGATTTGCTGTTAGACGTCTGTCAACATTCCAATCGGTCAAAACCAGGAAATGTTGGCCGCCATTTTGTGCCTCCAAGGCAGAAGAGAGCCAAAAACAAAAGTGGAGGACGTGAAAAGGGGGCAGGGTAGAGACTCCCTGACCCCCTAGGCCTTCTCAGGGGGTCCCTGAAGGACCCCAAAGGCCCAAAAAAACATTTTCTTTTTGTTGAAAAAATCGCGGAGTACGCGCACGGTTCACGCACCCGTACGCGCACGGTGTGCGTACGTTGGCAAAAAAAGACAAAAAAATACAGTTAAATAACAAGTTTGAGTGTTTAGATGTTGGTTGACTCTAAAAAGAGCCGTTGTGTTCATTGAGTGTTTTTTGTACCTACAAGTAAGTACTGATGCAGAGTCTAAAGTTCAAGAGTCATGCTCGCTATTCCAAAGGAATTATGTTTGCTTGCATCACCTCTATAAAGGGTGGTATCACATATTTTGCAAGTTATCTTAGAGGCATTAACCTTCTTCTGCCCCTCCAAATTAAAGATTAATTGGTTTTCTTTGGAGGTGGCTGTTCAAGAATAAACTCCACATCTGAATCAGAGGAAGAGTGCTGTGGCTGCTGCTGTTCTGCCATTTTCAGAAGGTGAAAAGCACAAACAATTCCTTGTAGATGTTTCTCCCTGGAAAGTGATACAGCTTGTGAGGGAAGTGGGTGGGGTGTTTGAAGATTTGGAAAAGAAACTACTATGAACCAATCTAAAGTCAAAAATACTATTTTAATAGTTATGTCACAGAATGTCTTGGGTTATTATGTACATTACATTTAAAGAAATGACTTTTTGGAATGAACACATTTTCGCCGAGTGCGTGCACCTTTAAAAACCACCAAAAAAAGGCCAGAATTATTTTAAAAAATCAAAAATTTGTAAATGATAATACATAAATCAAACTTAAAATTTAAATATTGTAAAAAATAGAGAACATTTGTATAATAACAAATAAATATAATAATTGATACATTTTAAAATTAGCATTTAAAAAACCTTTGAAATTCACTTAAAAAAGTGAGTGAGACTCTACAAATTAGTCAAGGAAACAATCAATGACACTGTTACTAAATCCACCATCCACACATTTATATTTATATATCAACTCATTCTTCAATGCAAAGTAGTGTATATATAATACATATTTAAATATCAAAGCAAACCACATTCACTGGATGATGTCATCAGTGCTGTCATTTGAGATGTCATCAGTGATGTCATCAGTGATGTCACTGACCATGTCATGAATGATGTAATATGTGACCTCATCAGCAGTGGATTGCGGGCAGCGAGTTATAGTGAGTATAACTAACTATAACGGGGGAATTTCAATGGTTTTGTATGAGTAAAATGTCCAGCTAACTATAACTGGTGTGAAACCTATGGTTTTTTCAGTGAATTTCAAAGGTTTTTTAAATGCTAATTCCTAACTATAATGTGTGTGAAACCTCTGATTTTTTAAGTGAATATATATATATATATATATATATATATATATATATATATATATATATATATATTACGTATATATAGTTAGGACTTAGCTACCATAAGAAATCCGCAACATTCTATTGGGAATAACTTTAGCGCCGGTTGAGGAATTTGCGTGTAATTTTTAAAAATTTTGGCCAGCTCCGCTGCGCTCCTTCCCTGAAAGTTTTGGGGGGATTCGTGAAGTGGGGGCTGAGAAAAAAGGGGGGTCCCAAAACGTGTTTTCCCCATGTTAATTTCCATAGGACGTTCCGACAAGTCTACAGCCCGAACCGCTGAACGGAATTACACCAAAGTTGGCAAAATTGTAGGGACTGGTATGCAGATGTGCCTTTGCTATATTTGGTGAAAATTGCTCCAATGGTTTTATGAAAATTAACTTCAAATACACATATATATCTATATGAGCTCACCCTAAGCTTACTCCTAAGCTTACCGGTATGCGTACCGTACGCGTACGTACGCGTACCGTATGCGTACGCGTACGTGCACGTACCCCTACATGCACGAGCTGCATGCTCATTGGCTGCCACTGTCTGTCAACACTCTAAAACAGAAATTGTGGGCAGCCATCTTGTGCCTCGGTAGAGTGAGGTACAGGAAAGTAGAAAAAAATGTGTAGAACTCAAAAAGCGGGCAGGGTAGAAGCACCCTGACCCCCTAGGCCTGCTCAGGGGGTCCCACAAGGACCCCCAAGGCAAAAAAAAATATCTTTTTTTTAAATAGTCACGGGGTACGCCTTGGGGGTCCTTGTGGGACCCCCTGAGCAGGCCTAGGGGGTCAGGGTGCTTCTATTCTGGCCCCTTTGCGAGTTTCACACCTTTGTTTCACTGCTTTTTTGTGCCTTGGTTCTAACAAGGCACAAGATGGATGCCAACACTTCCTGGTTTGGAGTGTTGACAGACAGTGGCAGCCAATCAGCATGCCTTCCCGAGAAAGCTGCATGGTCATTGGCTGTCAACATTTCTAACCTGGAAGTGTTGGCATCCATCTTGTGCTAGTGTTGACAGACAGTGACAGCCAATCAGCATGCCTTCCCGAGAAAGCTGCATGCTCATTGGCTGTCAACACTTCTAACCACGAAGTTTTGGCATCCATCTTGGGTCTCAGTAGACTGAAGCACAAGAAAGCAGAAAAACAAACGTGTAGAAACACCCAGACCCCCTAGGGCTGCTCAGGTGGTCCCACAAGGATATTAATATATTTAAACGTTATCCGCTAATAGAATTAGCATGTAAAAAACCTTGCAAATTCACTGAAAAAACTATAGGTTTAAGGCCTTATATAGTTAGAAATTAGCATTTAAAAAACCTTTGAAATTCACTGAAAAAACCATAGGTTTCAGGCCTTATATAGTTAGAAATTAGCATTAAAAAACATTTGAATATATAAACGTTATCCGCAAATAGAATTAGCATTTAAAAAACATTGCGAATTCAATGAAAAAAACATAGGTTTCAGGCCTTATATAGTTAGGAATTAACATTAAAAAAACCTTGCAAATTCACTGAAAAAAACATAGGTTTCAGGCCTTATATAGTTAGGAATTAGCATATAAAAAACCTTTGAAATTCAATGAAAAAACCATAGGTTTCAGGCCTTATATAGTTAGGAATTAGCATTTAAAAAACCTTTGAAATTCACTCAATAAACTATAAGTTTTAGAGGTGTTATAGTTAGCTGGACATTTCACTCATACAAAACCATTGAAATTGCTCCTATATAGTTAGTAGGACTAACTATATTTCGCGCACCCGCAATCCACTGCTGATGATGTCACATATTACATCATTCATGACATGGTCAGTGACATCACTGATGACATCTCAAATGACATCACTGATGACATCACCTAGTGCAACACACATCTTTGTCAACATTTGGCAGCCATATTAGAATGATGTTCTACATGCATATGCATACTGTCATGATTGTAGAAGAACTCACAATAAATCATAATACATCATTTCATGTCTGGTGCATTAATAAGTCAGTTAAAATCATCAAGACAGCATCAGTGTTGTCTCGTCTGAGGTATAGTTAAATTAAATCAGTTAAATATCTTCTATTGTGGCATGTTGCGTTCATTGTCATCTAGCAACACCACACCACATTTTATATTGAAAGACGTCAGTGTACCCATAAGCAAACTTCCTGGACATCGTCATAATATTTGCAAGGCAAAATTGCCAAATATGTCCGGGTTTTCTTCTGAGGATTTACAAAGAAGTCTGGTAAAGATATATATATATATATTACCTACTGGCGGTCGCCAGTAGGTATATATAGTTAGGATTTTTTCCCTATGGGATTTTTGAAAATTCTATGTCTAATAACTTTGGCGTTTGTGGACGGAATTGGCTGAAATTTTCAGGAAAATGGAACATTTTGTTTCTGAGCAGCCCCTGGAAATTTGGGGGGGGTTCGTCCAGGGGGGGCCGAGAAAAAAGGGGGGTCCCAAAACGTGTTTTTAACATTGAGTTTTCCATAGGGCGGTTAGCCTCACTTTTAGCCCGAACGGCTGAATGGATTTGCACGAAACTTGGCAAAATTGTAGGGACTGGTAGCCCGATGTACCTTTTGTAGGTCTCAATATATATGCTGCAGTGGATTTTGAGAAATTAACGTTCAAAAAAAGATATATATCTGTAAGCGCGGACCAGGCAGCGCCACGGTTCGCGGACCTTACGCGTATCGGAACTTCGCGTAGCGAAGCTGATTGGCTCTCCGGTGTCTGTCAACATTCTAAACAGTCCGGAGCGGCCGCCATCTTGTCTCTCGGTAGGATCGAGAGACAAGAGGAGGCCAAAACAAAGGGGGAAATAACCATAAGGGGGCATAGTAGATCCTCGCTGACCCCCTAGGTTTAATGTGGAGGTTTTAAAAGGGCCCCGCAGGGCAAAAAAATAAAAAAAAAAAATTTTTTGTTTTTTTTCGTGGTTAGCGCCCGGTCCGCGAACCGGGAAGCGTCCTGGGGAGCGTACTACAATGAAAAATGAATGATAGTCTTTTTAAATGCTGTATGTTAATTGATTGTTGGATTTGTTGATTATTTTTTATTTCCTTTATCTTCCCAGGGAGCGACCCGGTACGCGAACCGTTGAGCGCCTCGGTTCGCGGACCTTAAGCGTTCCGGGAGTCCACCATTTTGTGTTTCGGTCGAATTAAGATACAAGATGGAGGGCAAATAATGTTCAGAATGGGTAGAAGGGGGCACGGTAGAGTTATCTTGACCCCCTAGGTTTTCTGAGGGTGGCTGAGGAGGCTTATATGTGCGAAAAAAAAACATTTTTTAAAAAAAATTTCGCGAGGTTAGCTCCCGGTACGCGTACCGGGTAGCGCCCCAGGGAGCGTACTTTGTTGAAAATTAGTGAAAAAAGTTAGAGTAAAATAATAATTGTGAGTGATTAGATGTAGGGTAGCTCTGAGAAGAGCTTTTGGGTTTATGGTACATTTAGGTACTTATAAGTAGGTACCATTGCACATTCTTAAATTCAGAGTGAAAACTCTGTTGCCCTCATCTGAGAAGTGAACTCCATCTCCTCTGTAGATATCTTGCATGTAGTAACGCAAGTTATTGTTGTACAGGGAGCCCATTCCATGGTCTCTCATGTAAGCTGAAACAGATTTGTTTACATGCTTCCTCGACTTCTCAATTTGTGGACAAAATTGGTTTGACCACCTCCATTTCTGTCTTTGGCACATATTTGAATATACCAAGGCAGTCTGAGGAAAAAGTGCCATTAATTGCTCAAAGGTGTCCTTTAAAAGCATTTCCAGACCTACACCAGTCAAAGTGCCCAAGTCATTACCTCCACAGTGCACAATTAACAGGTCAGGTTTTGGCAAATGCATAAAGGTTTTCACCAATGGTATCAATTGGTGACATTTTAATCCTCTGTGGCCAAACCACTTAATTTCCACATCTTGTAAATTGAGGTTAGGTAAATTCCTGCTTTCAACGTACCTTTGAGCCCAGTGAATATAACTATGACCAACAATCCAGACAGAAAACATGGTGAGAGAAGGTTCTCCTGCAGTCAGATGAAGTGTGGCAATGAAATGGCAGTTGAAAAAATGAGAGTGTAAAATGAAAAAAAAACTGTGGAGTTTCTGTGTTCATGAAGCAGTAACAGTGATTGGTGGATTTTGATTGATGAAAACAGAAAGTTAGGGTGCACAGATGTGTTCTTTGAAAGATGTATTTTGAGTGGTCAATAAAAAATCATTAAATGAAAGAATGCACTGGATATGCAGGTGCACTGAGAGTTCAGAGTTCAATTGCAACATTGTTGTGTGAACTTGCAAACACCAGAGGTATTCCAGGAGGTGGTTGCTATGGAAAATAGGCAGAAAGGGCAGAGGGGGAAGGGTTTTCATTTGAAAAAAAGTGAGGGAAGAGTTTTGATTGGGTGACATGAGAAATATGTGTGAAGAATTACAGCATTTCTGTGCTTTTGATAGCTGCAGACTCTGGAGTGCATACCTTTTGCTCTGCTGAAGACAAATTGGTGTGTTTCTGAGACTGTTTTCAAACTCAAAGTATTTGCTAAGGTGAGAAAATATTTCTTTATTTTAGATAGAGAATAGTGTGCTTTAAGGAGAAAATTATGATTTATGTGGCGCAAATTGCTTGTAAATATGCTCTCACATGTGTATGGAAAATTTTGATTTTGAATGTTTGCGTTACATAGCCATGTTAAAAGTGACCCAACCATGCTGGAAAGGCAATCAAAAAATGCTTTCATGTGTTTTAATGACATTTTAAGTCATTTTCCCATGTGCAGTGTTTAGAAATTATGATTTGAAAATCGTTTTTGGGGAAAAGGAATTGTTTTTAAATTCATGACAAGGACATAATTGTGTATGCTTCTTTATAAGGCAATTGACTGTCCCTGATGTTATTTTTCTTATTTTAGTGTAAGACCTTTCTCTGTGGCGCAAATTGCTTGTAAATATGCTTCCACATGTGGATGGAAAATTTTGATTTTGAATGTTTGTGTTACATAGCCATGTTAAAAGTGACCCAACCATGCTCGAAAGGCAATCAAAAAACGCTTTCATGTGTTTTAATGACATTTTAAGTCATTTTCTCATGTGCAGTGTTTTGAAATTATGATTTGAAAATCGTTTTTGGGGAAAAGGAATTGTTTTTAAATTCATGACAAGGACATAATGGTGTACGGTTCTTTATAAGGCAATTGACTGTCCCTGATGTTATTTTTCTCATTTTAGTGTAAGACATTTCTCTGTGGCGCAAATTGCTTGTAAATATGCTCCCACATGTGCATGGAAAATTTAGATTTTGAATGTTTGTGTTACATAGCCATGTTAAGAGTGACCCTACCATGCAGGAAAGCCAATCAAAAAACGCTTTTATGTGTCTTAAGGACAATTTAAGTAATTTTCCCATGTGTAGTGTTTTGAAGTTATGATTTGAAAATCGTTGTTGAGGTAAAGGAATGTTGTTAAAATTTATGTGCGCCATATGCCCCCAAATTTCTTTTTTAGGGGTGCAGCAGGGTGTTCTTGAGACACCCCTGCACCTTTGGAATAAATTCCTAATTTGTGATGAGCAAATTGTTAATCGCAAATTGCACTTTCATTTATATGAGCCTCCTAGCCCATGGAAATGAATGGGTAATTTGCAATTAGCAATTTTCTCATCGCAAATTTGGAATGGTAAAGAATCGCTATTTATTCCTTAAAAATCGCTTTTTTGGAAATGCAAAATAGTTATATGATACATATGGCGGTTGATGTCTAACAAGATAAGAAGCTTATGGATTCATTTATGGTGACTGGCGCAATGAAGTAGACATCACTTACTTCATTGGTAGAGCTTTACATGTATTATCTCCTCTGTATTCTTCATCAAGCGTAACTTTAATCTGCAATCCTGAGTAGGCCTCACTTTAAACAAACCTCTGGATAGGCTACATCTTATTGTTATCCTGTATTAATCATTTAAAATGCTAGGGACAGATTTATGATAGGTGTATGCCTCTTTTGCGCCACTTAGAAAACATTGTCCATGGGGAAATGACTTAAAATGTCCTTAAGACACATGAATGTGTTATTTTAAAACGTTTGCAATTTTTTTGGGTCACTTTTAACATGGCTCTGTGACTCAAACAGTCAAAATCTAAATTCGCAATGCACAGGTGGGAGCATATTTAAAAGGAATGTGCTCCATGGGGAAAGGTCTTATAATGTAATATGGGAAAAATGACATCAGAGACACTGAAATGGCTTATAGAGAAGCATACACCATTATGTCCTTGTCATAAATTTGCAAACCATTACTTTTCCCCAAAAACGATTTTCAAATCATATTTTGAAAACACTGCACATGTGGAAATGACTTAAAATGTCAATAATTCAAAATTTGCGATTCCTTAAATGCAATGTATCAAACAAAAAATATGTAAAAAATGATATTAAGGATTTGGAAACTACCACCAACTTCTAGTTTGTGGTAATTTGCGAATTCTTTTCAAAAAGCATTTTTTTCTAAAAAACAAAAGGTCCCATATGACGCCCATACATGCCCTTAGGGCATGTAGGTGTGCCATATGCTCCCAAATTTCTTTTTCAGGGGTGCAGCAGGGTGTTCTTGAGATACCCCTGCACCCTTGGAAAAATTCCTAATTTGTGATGAGCAAATTGCTAATCACAAATTGCAACCTTCATTCCTATGAGCCTCCTAGCCCATGGAAATGAATGGGTAACTTGCAATTAAAAATTTGCTCATCATAAATTAGGAATGGTAAAGAATCGCTATTTATTCCTTAAAATTCGCTATTTAGAAAATGTAAAATATTTTGATGATACATATGGCAGTTCATCTGTAACAAGATAAGAAGCTTAGGGATAGATTTATGATGACTGGCGCATCACCAGGGATGTGACAGTCATCCTGCGCCGCTGTTCCGCCACCCATGGTGTACTGCATTTATAATGCGGCGCAGCATGGGGCAAAAACGGCACAGATGCGTGACGCATCTGTGCCGTAAAGGTGGCGCATTGCTGGAGTTGTATCGCAAGTGCGATGCAGCTCCAGCAAGGCTCAGGGGTGCCCCATCTCCACAATGCTGCGTCAAGACCTATGCCACCTTCAAGCAGGCGCAGGGTTTTGACGCAGCTTTCTCCTATCTGATTGTAAATGCGGCACACCATGGGTGGCAGAGCAGTGGTGCACGTTAACTGGTGCATGCCTGGGGATGTGCCATTTAATTTAAATCTGCCCCTTTACATTTAAGTATGTGCAGGGGACACAGAGTCGGTGAGGCTTATCCAAGGTTAAGAAGAGATGAGTCCTGTTCAGTGAAAAATTAGACATAGGCTTCACCTGCTCAGCATTGCTGGACATGGCTAAATAATAGCTGCTAAATGTTAATCTTGTTAAACAATTTTACTATTATAATCTCTGAGATTTGTCTCTTACTCTGCAACATCTGATTGTTGTTATCTTTCTTTAAAGATAAAGACAACCTCAACATGAGCGACAATCTGCAATCAGTTGATTTTGACCTCATCATTGAACTTGTAATTGAAACATCAGTGGATGTTGATCCTTTGGATGATTTAAATCCTGAGGATGAAGAAGAGCGTGATGAGGATGCAGATTTGTCCGAATTATATGATATAGGATGGGAAGCTGACCTGCTTGAGCCTTTGGAAATATAAACATTTATTTTTAAAATTTATAATTAATAAAAAGTAAAAAGGTAAACCGTTTAATTTAAAAATAAAGACACCTTCAAAAACAGGTTATGTGTAGTGTCTTCAATAAAATATTAAAATATGCTCATAAAATTAGATCAGATTCACATATAAAATAGCATAGGTAACATAAATATAAATGTCATTTCTTTTCTGGTATTTCTGTATTGTAAAATTGCCAATGACTAAAAAATCTTCAAATTAAAATGTCAAGTAGTGTGTTAAGTTTTTGATCACTGTTACTGATTTACTGTTTGGTAATAATGTTTAATAACATTTTTTATTATATTTTTCCACAGATTCAACTGCAGATCATTTCAAGATTTCACCATGCCTACAATACAAAGACAGATAAAGGCTGCAAAACGTCAAAGACAGCAGGTGAAAAAAAAACCGCAGCAGTCCTCTAACAAAAAGATTTCTCAAGCCACGAAGAAAGCACCGGGTAAGAGCTCTAAATATTTCATAAGAAATATTTGTATTAAAAAAAATATTACTACAGAAAATGTTTCAGTCCATAAAACGAGAAGGAAATCAAATGGAAAGAAAAGGACAATGAAAAATGTTACTGCTAGAGCAAGAGATAAATCTGTGCATGATAGTAGAAGGAAACAACAGTTTAGGGAGATTCGTAAACGAATGTTCCGCAACAGGATAATTGGCAATGTGTTAAAAAATATTAAGAAAGGTCAACAGAAACTAGTTTTTTATAAGAGAAAAAAAAAAGTTGAGAAAGTTATTGATCAGGCATTTGAAATTAAACGTAAGTTATTTATTTTGATAATCAATAGAATTAGGAAGCTAAACAAGGCAATTTTTGATTTCAAAAGAAATAGTAGATGGAAGAGAATAGTTAATCGTAGTAATTTTTGTGAAGTTTTTTCTGGAGAATGGATGCATAGTTCAAGCTGTGAGGCATTTTTTAATGAGGAGAGTTATTTCCAGGATAATGATTTGGTGCATGCAGTTGACACCAGTGGTCGTGCTTATGAAGTGAAAGATGGTTGTCCAGTTGAAAAAGAAAAACTTGTGACAACAGAGGCAGAAGAGGTGTTAGGTAATGAGGTTTTAGGAAGACGTGCTAAGGGTCCTGTGTACACCTGGAAGTGTAGTAGTATTTGCAGTGTGCGACAGGATTCCATCAATTTGCTTTGTGATTTTGTACGGTCATTTAACAAAAAAAGTTTGAAGCAGAAAATGATGTTGTTGCAAGAATTAGATCCTTGCAGAGTAAGAGAAGTGACAGGTTTGCATGGTCATTCACTGGCTTGTCTTTCCAGGAGAGTATGCCAGAGTGTTTTTCATCATTTCAGGATGCTAGCAGTGCATCATAATAAAGTGAGGAAATTAGTTAGAATGTTGTATTATGCTAAGAGTCCAGCAATTATGCTGAAACAATTATGCGCTGCTCTTTTGCATGGTTCTGAAATAGATGTGAAGAATATATGTGAAGAAATTGAGTTTTGTTACTTTGGAAGTAAAGAGGAGAATGTTGAAATTGAGCAAGAAGTAGAGGGTCATGTGGAAGATAGTGTACAGGTTTCCAGTACAGATAATTTCCAGAGGGAAATTGCGACGTTTGAGGTGAAATCAAGTGAGAGGCCTAATTTCACTTGTGTGTGTTGTCGACGCACTTATTATAAGAATCAGACTAAGTTAGTGGATTTATATGCAAAAAGTGAAAGGGAAAATAATAGTGAATGGAAGGATTTTGCAACATACTTGATGGTAGAAAATTGTTTTGATTTGGGATTGGATCAACGTGTGTGTACTTATTGTTGTAACAAATTAAAACAAAACCAGATGCCTGCTAGAGCAGTTCATAATAATCTGGAATTGGTTGAGATTCCTTCTGAATTGAAGGACTTAAATACTTATGAATCTATTTTGATTCAAAGTATCCATCCCTTTCAGGCTATTGTAAGAATGGAGCCAAAGACAGGGAAATTGCCTCCATCAGATTTACAGAGAGGATTAAAGGGAAGAGTTGTTTATTTGCCTCTAGATTTCAAGAAAAACATTAACACAATTGGAGTAGAAAAAGTGGAAGAGGAACCTCTGGTTATCTTAGTTAATGGGGTTCCGACAAAGAATAAGAAAATATGGCAAGATTTAGTAGATGTTAGGAAAGTCAAAAAGGCAACATTGTATTTGAAAAAAAATAATAAATACTATAAGAATGTATATGTTGCAGAAGAGGAAGTAAGTGAGGAAGAGGATAGCGATTTGTGTGCTGGTCAAATTGAGAAAGTAGAACCCTCTACTAGTGAAGAAATATATGAACATTATAGTGTTCATCCTTTGCATTCCAAGGAAGTCATGGGGAATGCTATTGAGTTGTTTCAAATGAAACAAGCCAAAGGGAGTCCCATTAGTGTTTGGGAGGAAAGTTTGGAAGCTCAGTGTTTCCCACAGCTTTTTCCAACAGGTCAGGGAGGAAGATATGATGAGCGACCTCATCAAAATCCTGCTTCTGAATACCGGACTTTGCGATTGTATGCAGGAGATGCTAGGTTTCGACAATGCATTCCTTATTTGTTTCATCTCCTGTTTGAAAGCGATCTGTCTGGACTGTCATATGCAGTGAACCACATCTTGAAAAGTGGTATACACATGCAAAACATCTCGGCAAGTGACTTTATGGATAAAGTCAATGCCCAAGATAGTATTTTGGATTCTCACCTGATTAATCTCATGGCGTGTCAGCGTGGTACTAATGAGTACTGGTACCGTCGTCATGGTGATTTAAAATGTATGCTGAGGAACTTAGGTACTCCCACATGGTTCCTCACTCTGAGCTGTGCCGAGTATGGCTGGGAAGACTTACTTGAATTTCTACGAGAGGCAAATGCTAACGTAGATAACATCGAATTCAAGACACCCGGAGAACTGTGCTCTTTGGATCCAGTCAATGTATGTAGGTACTTTAATCATAGATTTGAAGCTATGATGTCTTTCATCATGAATAAGAAGAATCCACCTCTTGGAGAGGTGTTGGATTTCTTCTGGAGAAAGGAGTACCAAGCAAGAGGTGCTCCTCATATACATATGTTGCTGTGGATCAAGGATGCACCTAAATTTGGAACGGATCCAGAAGACTCAGTGATGAGTTTCATCCAACAGTATTCTACGTGTGCTGTTCCAAACGCAAAGGAGAAGAAAAGCCTAAGAGAAAAAGTTCTGCGTTTCCAAAGCCATCGATGTGGAAAGTACTGCCGTCGTAAATTCCGAAACAAAGACAAGTTCTACACTAAATGTCGTTTCGGCTTTCCACGACCGGTGATTTCTAAAGGAAGAGTAAACAGTTTGATGTCTTCGTTGCGACACAATGTCATGAAGAAATCACCTAAAAACACTTACAATTTGAAGAGGAACGAAGAGTCCAAGTACATCAACGACTACAACCCGGTGATTTTGTCCATGTGGAATGCTAACATGGATATACAGTTTGTGGCTGATAACTGTATGGCTGTGGCTCGGTATGTGACGTCTTACATCACCAAAAAAGAGAAGACAGAATTGAAGGATATGTGGGAGGACATTTCCCATGAAAAGAGCCTCAGCAAGAAGTTGTACAGTTTCAGTCTGAAGATGTTGTCGCATCGAGAAATCGGAGCGTACGAATGTTCTGACCGGTTGTCTTCAGCAAGTCTCTATGCCAAGTCCAGGAGTATCGTTTGGGCGAGTCTTGGTCTTGCTGCAACGCGTAATCGAGTTCTCAAACCTGTGCGGGAAATTGAGTATTTGGCGGAAAAGGAGCCAAACAGTACCGACATTTTGAAGACAAACATGTTGGATACATATTATCCAAATCGAAGCAGTCACCTCGAGAATGTTTGTCTGTATGAGGTTCTGCAAAATTACATATTCAAGAGGAACATCAAAGAAGATACTGAGAAAGGAGTGTATGCTGTAATAGGAAGTGAGGGATGTCTGGTCAAGCAAAGAAAATGCCACTTGGTAAACCATCGAAAATTGAGTGGCGAATCTCCTGAAAAAAAGGAGTTTTTCTATTTAGCACTTTTGCAACTTTTCAAGCCTTGGCGTGCAGAAGAGGAACTGCTTGGAGATTTTCTCTGTTACGAAGACTCTTTCAATGCCGCCAAGGAGACCATAGAATGTCCTGCTTTTCCCAAATATGTAGAAATGTTGAATGCGGAAATTGAGCAGGAAGCAACAATTGCAGCCGAGATTGCCAGAGACAGTTCTCAGGACAGTCAGAGTTCTGCTTCATTGAGTCAGGATCCACTAGGAGGACCAGTTATCGAAAATGAAGCTGCCACTGCTATGAATGAAGTGGAAAGAGTCATGGCACATGCTCAAGAGGATGCGGTTAACTTAGAAGAGTTGGAAAGGCAACTCAACGTTGAGCAGAGGAAAATATATGACGAAGTTACCATGCAAATTGATCATGGATTAAGTCATGATAAGAAAGAGTGCTCATGTACGTCGTTGAAGCCTGTCCGACTGTACGTGAGTGGAGAAGCGGGAACTGGAAAGAGTTTCCTCATTAAAGCAATTTCATGCTATTTGCAGGAAAAGACAGAGTCATCGCTGTCTTGTGTTGTCACCGCTCCAACTGGACTGGCAGCACATAATATTAAAGGGATTACTTTACATCGTTTACTGATGCTGCCAGTGGAGCATGACAACAAATTAGAATATCACAAGCTATCTGGAGATGCTTGTTTTGAAGTTTCAAGAATCTTGAGGAAAATGAAACTTCTTATCATTGACGAAGTAAGCATGGTTTCCAATGTCATGCTTGCCTTTGTGCATTTGAGGATGCAAGAAGTTCTCAAAACAGAGTATGATGTGTTATTTGGTGGCAAACACATCATTGTTTTCGGAGATCTTCTGCAGCTGACACCAGTGAAAGGGCAACCTGTGTTCAAAATGCTCACGCATGAAGATACCAGGAAGTGCCTAGGCAGCATTGGCAACGTCAATATATGGTTAAACTTCAATTATGCTGAACTGCATGAAAATATGCGTCAGGCGAAGGATGAAGTTTACAAGACTATTCTACAAGATGTTAGAATTGGAAAAGTGACCGAGCATGGGAAAGAAGCTTTACATGCACGATTACTGTCAAATTTATATCCAGAACAAGATGTTGTGCCTGAGAATATTTTTCAGAAAATTACTGAGAAGAAATCTGGAATATGTTTGATGCCAACTCTTGCAGAATGTGCCAAATTTAACAACAAAATGTTGCATTTAGAAAAGCAAGAGATTGTGAAACTGGAAGCTATTGATAGAGTAGAGCATATGGGATCAACAATTATTTTGTCTGAGAATCTGAAAACAAAATTGGATTCATTAGAGAAGAGTATATCTAAAACTGCAGGTTTTGAAAAGACTCTGAATGTGTGCTTGAACTGCCGTATAATTTTAAGAAGGAATTTACATGTTGAAAGAGGTCTGGTAAATGGATCAATGGGTAATGTTGTTGATTTTGTAAAATACAGAAATAGAGATGGAATTGAATTTTTAAAAATTAAATTTGATGGCATTGAGGAAGTACAGCTAATTGCTCGTTATTCTGCTAGATTTTTGCTTGTAAAAGACTTATATGTTCGCCGTAAGCAGTTTCCTGTTTGCTTGGCATATGCGGTGACAATCCATAAATCGCAAGGTTTAAGTGTAGACAGTGCATTGGTGAATATTGGCAGTTCTGTGTTCAAGGAGGGTATGGCATATGTGGCATTGTCACGAGTTAGAACTTTATCGGGATTGTACTTGATTGAGTGTGATGTCACAAACATTTGTGCGGATCTAGATTGTGTTAAGGAATACAATAGGTTAAGAAGAGAGTATGCGCCACATTTGCCTCAGTTTCCTTTGTTTGAGAAACGTGTGGTAGGCCGGAAACGAAGAAATGAGAACAATACTGGGGAGGTTGTAGCAAAAAGACAAAAAGTCAATGAACCTAAAATTACAAGCAGAAACAAAAAGGATTCTGTTGAAGATGTTGTTGGTTTTCAGTTTGAAAACAGTTCTGGTGTCAACTGCTATGCTAATGTAATAATTAATGTTTTGTTTTCTCTAAAAAATGTAAAAGAAGAGATTGTGGTCAATTCTGATCAAAGATTTTGCAGTTTGTTAAATTCTGTGTTAGAGAAATGTACCACTGATAGAAGAAACATAGAAAGTGTGTCTGAAATTCGAAATCTGTTAGACAGATGTTCAGGCCAAACACAATTCTCTCAAAATATTCAGCAAGATTGTCAGGAGTTTTTAATGTATATGCTTGATGTATTACATGCTGAAGGTGTAGATGTAGATCAGCTGTTTGGGCTTTCTTATCAATGGCAGCATGACTGCGAGAACTGTATGGTATCAAGTACTACTAGTGTAGACTCAGAAAGATTTATATATTTAACTTTGCCAGACAGTAAATCAGTCTCCTTTAATAAGCTAGTAAAAGCTGCTAATCACAACATGGAGTGTAGCCAATGTAAATCTGAAATGATGTCCACATTATTTATACGAACATATGGCCAGTACGTCATTTTAATGTTCCAACGATGTAGGCCTGATGGAACAAAATTGACAACTTTAATAAAAAATTTTGTAGCTTCGCAGTTGTCAATATCAGGAAGGACTTTTGTAACTACAGCAATTATATATCATGACGGCCCTTCAATAACATCAGGACATTACACAGCTTATTTAAAGTCTAGAAATGGCTGGTCATTCTGCAATGATTCTGTTTTAATTTTCAAAAAAAAATTGCCGTATGACCTTAAAAACTCTTACCTGGTGTTTTTAAAACCAAAATTTTAGGGAAATAATCTCGGGATGTGCTCTGTGGAATTTCAAGAAGTTCTAATGGCTCCTACACAATTTGGCCTTGAGGATAAGTGTAGTTCAGAGACATAACTTCTAATCATAGGACTGGACATCATGGAGATATATGTGCACTTTGAATGAGTTCAGAAAAACTGTTTCTTTTTATAAGCTAATTGAAGCAGCCAATCAAAACATGGAGTAGAGGGAATGTAAGTCTGCAATGCTGTCTACTGTTTTACATTGCTTTGTGATTAAAAGTGATGTAGAGAATTAAATAATTGTAGTAGTCATAGAGGTAGTGTAAGTCTGCTTCATATTAAGCAGTATCAGTGTCATAGGAAATGTAGAACATGACTGAGCAAGAAGGGGAAGATATTACTATTCCAGGATTGTGAAAATGATGTTCAACATTTTAATTCTGAAAGTTGCGGAAATGCCAAATGATGGGATTGGCTTACAAGAAATCCAAGAGTTATAAATGGCTCTGACTAGATTTGGCCTTGTGGAAAATAGTGGTAGAGAGCAAGAAGTCATTTATTGCATGTAACGTGTTTTTAAAAACGATGGAGGTTTTCTTTCAGAAAGTGGCGGGCTGAAAGTAATAACAGCACAAAAGAGTGTAAGCTGTTCATAGGACATCCTTGGACGTCATGGAAAGTAAGTTAACTTTAAGGTGTTCTGAATTTTGATTTCTGATGTTGTATGGGTTTTTTAAACACAATCATTTTGATTGTGTTTTTTTTTCCCCGCTGTTACATGATGAATACCTTCAAGTCACTGTTTTTAGTGAATTTTGATACATTCTGAGAACAGCAAAAATAAACCATTTAACATGTATAATTAATTCTGTACAGTTTGCATTTATGATGTATATGTAGAACTGTGTAGGAGGCATGGAGAAGGTGAGGCTTCTGTAAGTGTCAAAGTTGTTGCATGCAGTGCTGCACTTCTACGTATTCTTTCATATGCTGGACTACATCTGCACAGTGAGATACCTAAGCAAAGGAAACACAAGTGATGTGATTGTGAAATGAGCAAAATAAATTGCACATATTTCAATTACATCACCTGTATTTCCTATCATTATGAATCACATTGTGCAGATCAAGTTTAGGTCTGTCCAGGGAAACATAGGAGGTTTCTACTTTGTTGAAGAGTGCAGTGGACATGACTCACTTCATTGGTAGACTTTCACAGATATTATCTCCTCTGTACACTTCAACAAGTGTAAATCTCATCTTGAACTCTGAGTAGGCCTCACCTCAAACAAATCTCTGGATAGGAGACATGTTATTGGCATCCTGAAGCGACACTTTTCTGAAACAAGAGCAATGCAAAAGATGCACCATGTTTTAAGATAGGCCTCACTTCATCTGCATCAAGATACTGTTAGTTTAAAATGTATATCTTTAGGACTGTGTAGGGGACCTGGAGAAGCAGAAGCTTCTGTCAGTGTCAAAGTTGTTGAAAAACTATTTGTCCTTCAATCTTTTCCCTTGTCTTTTGTAATTTTTAAATACATGTTTTAATATTTTTCAAATGTTGGTTCTCTCTTTCACAGATTGAAAGTATAAAAATAAAAAGTGATTAATTTAACGGCAATTATAAGGTAAATAGTTGTACTCTTTTCGTTACATTTCTATCACATTCACCTACTATTAGATCCACTGCTTCACTTCTTTAACCCTCAGTTTCCTGCCTTTGCTACTTTCCTCATTCCTTTCTCTATTACCTACTTACTCAACTCCTTTCACTCTTTTTCTCAGTCCCTCTGTTCTCATAGTTCCTCAGTCTTGTTCACTCACTCCGTCTCTATTACTCTTAGTGTCTGTGAATTACTTTCCCACCTTTTTTTTTGGACCGCTTCCCGGGAAGTGGCCCGGTTCGCAAACCAGCAGCGTTACGGGAGTCCACCATTTTGTGTTTCGGTCGAATCAAGATACAAGATGGAGGGCAAATAATGTTCAGAATGGGTAGAAGGGGGCACGGTAGATGTATCTTGACCCCCTTGGTTTTCTGAGGGTGGCTGAGGAGGACCATAGTTCTTCACTCTTGTTCACTCTCTCTGTTTCTATTAATGTCACTGTTTCTGACTGATCAAAAAAATTTTTTAAAAAAAAGAACAGTAACTATAAGGGAAGGAAACAGACAGTTATGTTAAAAGAAAGACAGCTATAGGGAGTAAACTAAGGATACTGTTACCAGCAATCCACTGCTGATGATGTTACTGACCATGTCATGAATGATGTAATATGTGACATCATCAGCAGTGGATTGTAGGTAACAGTATCTCTTGTTTACTCCCTAGAGCTGTCTTTCTTTTCACATAACTGTCTGTTTCCTTCCCTTATAGTTACTGTTCTTTTTTTTTAAAAATATTTTTTTGGGTTAGCTTCCGGTACGCGTACCGGGTAGCGCTCCGGGGAGCGAACTAAGAGAAATAGAGGTTGGCAGAGTTCCAAATATTCTACCAATTTTTTTATAACGGGGAGGTAGTTCTGAAAAGAACTTTTTTTTTATGTTTTTGTTGTTTTATATTTTTTTTAGTATTTTTTGAACATTTTTTTACTTTTTTTGTATTTTCTGAACGTTTTTATATTTTTTTTGGGTTTTTTTGGGGGGGGGAAACAAAAACGATCCATTGTAAAGGGCTCAACAGGAGCAACAAAAAAAAAAGAATTTATTTTTTGGGGCATCTCGGACAAACATTAACATGATTCTGAATAGCTCTCATAATCAAAATGATGCTACTTTCCCTGTAGCAGATGAAATCGCCGCAGTGCACGCACACTTGCTTCACGTGCCCAAACAACATTTGGATGTTTGGGATCATCTCCCTCGCCTCTGGTCCCGACACCTCTGGAACAACCGATCTTCTTGCCATTGGGAGGGGATTTTGTTGCTCATCACGTAGCTGGGCAGCACTATAATTATTTGGGTGCCACCTACTCATATGCCGATGCATAGTGTGATTGCCGTAACTGTATTTTTTTCAGTTCCCCTTGACAATCTATCACCGCATATACGGCAAAACACGTAGCGTGCATTCACTTTTTTTTGCCCCTCAGGAATTCTATAGAATTGCCAAATGTAATTCTCCTTTCGATTGTACCTCCTGGGCTCCTCTGGCAAAAACCTTGGCTCTTCCTCCTCTTCCTCCACTTCCTGTTCTTCCTCTTCTTGCAAAATTACTTCAGCAGGTGGTCCTCTCTTTCTTGGATTTGGTGGAGGTGGTGGGTTAGAACCAGCTGAAGCTACTAATGAAGCCATGTCAAAGTGTAAATAAAGGGTCTTTCTCTCACCAAGATGAAAGTCAGAGTGAGGAAAGAAGGAGGGGTTTTCATCATTTGGGAAAAGCAAAAGTTGTAAACCAATGAAAAGTGTTCATTTTAGATCACATGACCTAGTATTACATCATTAGGAAACCAAAAGTGAAATGAACCAATGAAAAGTGTTATTACCGAGTCACATGACCTGCTGTGTTTATGTTACGCGGTCGGCGCCGCGGATCGCTTCCGGTTTGCGTACCGGTGCGCTTCCGGGTACGCTAACGTAGCGCGTAATATGACGCGACGCGTCACGATGTTGTTTTCTAACGCGAGAGGTGCGCAAACGGAACGTTTACCGGTTCGCGGACCGGGTCGCGCCTCCGAATTGAGCTAACGGGAAGGTAACCGGTTCGCGTACCGGGAGCGAAACAAAAAAATAATTAAAAAAAAATTGTATTAAAAACATGTAAAAAATATTTTTCTATTTAAAGAAGAATACATTGTAAAGGTTTTGATATTAGCTGTTAAAAAACCAATGAAATTCACTGAAAAAACCATAGGTTATAGACCATATATAGTTAGGGATTAGCATTTACAAAACCTTATTTTACTCACACAAAACCATTGAAATTCCATATATAGTTAGTTGTACTAACTATATATCGCGCACCCGCAATCCACTGCTGATCATGTCACATATTACATCATTCATGACATGGTCAGTGACATCACTGATGACATCACTGATGACATCTCATGACATCACTGATGACATCTCAAATGACATCACTGATGACATCATCTAGTGTCTGTGTGTTTTTGTAAAGTTTAAATATGTTTTACATATTGAAGAAAGAGTGGATGTATGGAAGACTGAGTGTGTGTGTGGCTGGCTGGGAGGTGTGTGACTCTGTGCATATCAATGTGTACTTGTATCAGTGATTGTATAAGAGAGTAAGTATGTGTTAGTATATGTGTGAAAAAGTTTGGTGTTCTGTGTTTAACTGTATAGATGAGGAAATCGAAGTGTGATTGATTCTTCACAGGACTGACTAGGTGTATGAGTGCATATGATAGTGTTGTAATAATGAGTGACTGTATGTATGAGTGATTGTATGGGTGAATGAGTGAATGTGTGTGTAGACGTAGGAATCAGTGAGTGCGTATGTAGTAACTGGTATTGGTGTGTCATGATGTCATCAGTGATGTCATTTGAGATGTCATCAGTGATGTCATTTGAGATGTCATCAGTGATGTCATCAGTGATGTCACTGACGTATGGTGTTCTGTGTTCAACTGTATAGATGAGGAAATGGAAGTGTGATTGATTCTTTACAGGACTGACTAGGTGTGTGAGTAACTCCATGGATGAGTGGCAGTGTGTGAGTGTCTGCATAGGTGTATGAGTGCATATGATAGTGTTGTAATAATGAGTGACTGTATGTATGAGTGATTGTATGGGTGAATGAGTGAATGTGTGTGTAGACGTAGGAATCAGTGAGTGCGTATGTAGTAACTGGTATTGGTGTGTCATGATGTCATCAGTGATGTCATTTGAGATGTCATCAGTGATGTCATCAGTGATGTCATTTGAGATGTCATCAGTGATGTCATCAGTGATGTCACTGACCATGTCATGAATGATGTAATATGTGACATGATCAGCAGTGGATTGCGGGTGCGCGATATATAGTTAGTACAACTAACTATATATGGAATTTCAATGGTTTTGTGTGAGTAAAATAAGGTTTTGTAAATGCTAATCCCTAACTATATATGGTCTATAACCTATGGTTTTTTCAGTGAATATATATATATATATATAACCTACTGGCGGTCGCCAGTAGGCATATATAGTTAGGATTTTTTCTCTATGGGATTTTTGAACATTCTATGTCGAATAACTTTGGCGTTTGAGGACGGAATTGGCTGCAATTTTCAGGAAAATGGCACATTTTGTTTCGGAGTAGCCCCTGAAAATTTGGGGGGGTTTCGTCAAGGGGGGGCCGAGAAAAAAGGGGGGTCCCAAAACGTGTTTTTCCCATGCAATTTTCCATAGGGCGGTTGGCCTCACTTTTAGCTCGAACGGCTGAATGGATTTTCACGAAACTTGGCAAAATTGTAGGGACTGGTAGCCCAATGTGCCTTTGCTAGGTCTCAATATATGTGTTCCAGTGGATTTTGAGAAATTAACGTTCAAAAAAATATATATATCTGTAAGCGCGCTCCGGGCAGCGCCCTGGTTCGCGTACCTGACGCGTAACGGAACTTCGCGAAGCAAAGCTGATTGACTCTTCGGTGTCTGTCAACATTCTAAACAGTCCGGAGCTGCCGCCATCTTGTCTCTCGGTAGGATCGAGAGACAAGAGGAGGCCAAAACAAAGGGGGAAATGACCATAAGGGGGCATAGTAGATCCTCCCTGACCCCCTAGGTTTGATGTGGAGGCTTTAAAAGGGCCCCGCGGGGCAAAACATTTTTTTTAAAAAATTGTTTTTTTTGCTTGGGGAGCGCCCGGTACGCGCACCGGGAAGCGTTCTGGGGAGCGTACTATAAGGAAAAAAGAATGATAGACTATGATATTTTGAAATATTGTATGTTTATTGATTGTTCTTTTTGTTGTTTTTTTTTGTTTTTTTTATTTAAGTAGCAGTATTTATGATTATTAAATATAAATTTATTTTTGTGATTGTGCACAGTATACTATAAGTCTGACTTTACATTATAATCAATTTGGTACTAGTTTATGAATTACATATAAAAATGATTAAAGACTCAAACAATTTTTTATTATTAAATATAATTTTATTTTTCTGATTCTTTTTCAAAATTTAATAGAACGTCTAACATTTGACTGTCCGATATGTCTTCTTTTTGACTGAACATAACTACCCACATTTGACCGTCCTCATATTGAAGTAAGAAATCCACAGATTCTACACATTGTAGAAGTTCATGGTCTCGTGATTCATCCATGAATTCCAAGTCAATGGGTTCAATGATTTCCTCATTGTTCATGTCTAGGCCAATTTCAAAGGAAACGTTCTGTTCTCCTTCCATTTTTGTGTTGAAATTTGCATCAAAAATAAATATATCAGTAGAGATAGGGCACTGTTGGGTTTAAGTTCAGACAGGTACTTTTGAGGCGTGAAGTAGTACTATTAAAAAGTGCCTGTGAAAAAAGCCTAAGTAAATTCATAATTATACCACAGAAACCTAAATCAATCCATAATTATAATAAACAAGCCTTTCTCAATGTCTAACTCTTACAGAGGGATAGTATATAACTATCTGAAAATGTTTTCAAATTTATAAAATAACATCTTACCTTTTAAAAACAAGTTTAAGTTGTGAGTGAAAATGATCTTGCAATGTAGTTCAGGAAGTAGTAGTCAAAATGGCTGTGTTTCTCTCTCTTTCTTTATATATATTCATGTACATAACCAATCAAATGTCAGGTAAAAAAAGTAGAAAATGAAAGTAACATTTTAATTGGTTGTCAATTCCAACACTTCAGATGTGTTTTGTGAAGTAATTTACCTCAGGGTATTTAGAGAGGTCTACAGGCTAAATGGCTAAATGGAATTTCAATCAAATTTGTGAAAATGGTAGGGATTGGTATGTAGTATGAGCTAATCTATATTTGGTGAAAGTGTCTCCAGTGGTTTTTCTGTGAATTACTTTCCCACCTTTTTTGAGCGAGCGCTTCCCGGTGCGCGCCCCGGTACGCGAACCGGCAGCGTTACGGGAGTCCTCCATTTTGTGTTTCGGGAGAATTGAGATACAAGATGGAGGGCAAATAATGTTGAGAATGGGTAGAAGGGGGCACGGTAGACGTATCCTGACCCCCTAGGTTTTCTGAGGGTGGCTGAGGAGGTCCATATGTGCGAAAAAAAACAATTTTTTTCAAATTTTCACGCGGTTAGCGTCCAGTGCGCGTACCGGGTAGCGCTCCGGGGAGCGTACTATGGTGAAAATTAGTGAAAAAAGTTAGAGTAAAATAATAATTGTGAGTGATCAGATGTAGGGTAGCTCTGAAAAGAGCTTTTGGGTCCTGTGGTAGGTACCAATGCACAGTCTTAAATTGAGGATGAAAATTCTGTTCCCCTCATCTGAGAAGTGAACTCCATCTGCTCTGTAGATATCTTGCATGTAGTAACGCAAGTTATTGTTGTAGATGGAGCCCATTCCATGGTCTCTCATGTAAGCTGAAACAGACTTATTTACATGCTTCCTCGATTTCTCAATTTGTGGACAAAATTCGTTTGACCACCTCCATTTCTGTCTTTGGCATATATTTGAATATACCAAGGCAGTTTGAGGAAATAGTGCCATCAATTGCTCAAAGGTGTCCTTTAACAGCATTTCCAGACCTACCCCAGTCAAAGTGCCCAAGTCATTTCCTCCACAGTGCACAATTAACAGGTCAGGTTTTGGCAAATGCAAAAAGGTTTTCACCAATGGTATCAATTGGTGACATCTTAATCCTCTGTGGCCAATCCACTTGATTTCCACATTTTATAAATTGAGGTTGTGTAAATTTTTGTTATCAGCATACCTTTGAGCCCAGTGGATGTAACTATGTCCAACAATCCAGACAGAAAACATGGTGAGCGGAGGTTCTGCTGCAGTCAGATGAAGTGTGGTATGAAATGGCAGTTGAAAAAATAAGAGTTTATAATGAAAAAAAACGTGGAGTTTCTGTGCTAATGATTCAGTAGCAGTGATTGGTGGATTTTGATTGCTGAAAACAGGAAGTTAGGGTGCATGGATGAGTTCTTAGAAAGATGTAATTTGAATGGTCAAGAAAAAGCATTTTATGAAAGATTGCACTGGATACGCAGGTGTACTGAGAGTTCAGAGTTCAATTGAAACATTGTTGTGTGAACTTGCAAACATGAGAGGTCTTTCAGGAGGTGGTTGCTATGGAAAAAAGGCAGAAAGGGCAGAGGGGGGAAGGGTGTTGATTTGAAAAAAGTGAGGGAATAGTTTTGATTGGGTGACATGAGAGATATGTGTGATGAATTACAGCATTTCTGTGCCATTGTTGGTTGCAGCTTCTGGAGTGCATACCTTTTGCTCTGCTAAAGAAAAATTGGTGTGTGTCTGAGACTGTTTTGAAACTCAAAAAGTATTTGCTAAGGTGAGAAAAGATTCATTTCATTTAAATAGAGAATAGTATGCTTTAAGGAGAAAATTATGAAGAAAGTTGTGTATTTAAAATGTTGCTTTGTGTCAAGTGTTTTACAAATAGATTTTGTTTCTTTGAGTTACATAGCCATGTTACATAGGCATGTTAAAAGTGACGCAAAAATGGTGCAAAGGCCTTAACCACTTGGAAGCTCATCATATTCTGCTGCTGCGCTGGGATTTACAAAAACCCATTATTCATGACGAGCTGGGCTCGTCATGAGCGTGCTGGGAGGCTACTGCATGACGAGCCCAGCTCGTCATGAGCGTCGAAGGGGTTAAAAAAATGCTTTCATGTGTCTTAGGGCATTTTAAGTCACTTCCCCATAAATGTAGGTATATAATTACTTTACATGATGTGTTTAAAAACGTTTTTTGAAATCAATTAGGTTTCTTGATATGTACTGCTAGAGTTTCATAGGTTGCTTGGGGCATATTTACAAGGCCTTTGAGTTCCTTTGATGTTATTTTTCCCATTTTAATTTAAGACATTTCCTTGTGGTGCAAGGTCCTTGTAAATACGCCCCCATGTGTGCTTGGCAAATTTAGATTTTGATTCTTTGAGTTACATAGCCATGTTAAAAGTGACGCAAAAATGGTGCAAGGGCCTTAAAAAAACGCTTTCATGTGTCTTAGGGCATTTTAAGTCACTTCCCCATGAATGTAGGTATATAATTGCTTTACATGATGTGTTTAAAAACGTTTTTTTAATTTTAATTTAAGACATTTCCCCGTGGTGCAAGGTCCTTGTAAATACGCCCCCATCTGTGCTTGGCAAATTTAGATTTAGATTTTTTAGTTACATAGCCTGTAGTGTAGTTCCTATTATCCCAATAGGCTCTGCGCATTGGAATAATACCTTCAATAGTATAGGCCTAGACCAGACGTTAACTAGGTCTACTACTGTCGATATTAGACTTAAAGTTTTGGGTTTGCCAGCTAGCTCAAAGTTCACTAGAAACTTTCTCGAATAGGCAAGGAGGAGTTGAACCTCCCTGGATAGACAAGAAGGGATTTAGTTTCTGACAACCATAGAACATGACAACTTTGCTCTCCCCTAATCAAGAGTGTATCTCTAGAGTCGTGTGAAAACAAAAGACGACTTATTTTACTCAGTCAGTACGTGCATTCTTAGTCTCACCAGATTGTAGAGAAAAGGAAGAGACGGGCGTGTTCAATAAAAGATGTTATTTATTGATCAGTCTCTTCTCATACAATAGAAATGGATCGATATTATTGCAATACTTATGGTTAAGTAAAGTGCATACAATAAAAGCAGAAGTATAAAATAATACTGTAAAAACATTGATATGGTTTCTAAGCCATAAGGTGGTTTAAAATTAATAAAATAGATACATACACATATACATTTGACTAATCGTACTCAACTGGTGTTTCTAACTACGCCTACCCCAGATGTACCTGACCTAAGCCTAATACGTGGGCGGGAGTAGAAAGTAGCAGTTTAAGTTAAGTTTGTTTTGCCAAGTGACTGACTCAAGAATTCTCTGTGAGGGGTTATTCAGTTCTGTACCTGGAGTCTAGGATGAATGAGGGATGGTATCTCTCGTCTCTGGTCTCGATATTCCAGGCTGCCTGCGAGGGCTACCCGGAAGCGCCGGAGCTGGATTTCTCGGCAGGAGAAAGGCAGCGTCTCGTTCTCAGCGCGTCAGGAAGGCGGGGCTGCGCCAGCGGGGTCTGCTCTGCTCTGGGCTTCGGCAAGTCTGGCTGCTCCGATCTCGTCACCACCGCGTGTGTTTGCATAGGGCAATATCGGTAATATTTATACCTTTAAGGTGCCGAGATTGACGTAAGGATGGACATAGATACGTCAATAAGGATGTCATACGACTTGGTCGTTAGCACATTCTTTTGCTGAAGTTCTCGGTGAAATCAAAACAATGGCCGCAGGGTTTTTCCCAGGTCTGTCATAGGTTTGATTTGTTTTGAGAACTCCGTATGCCTTATCAGGGGCTGGAGGAATATCGCTTGTCTAATTAGATGGCAAGCGTTATGACCTAATCAGATAACACGTTCCTGTGCCGTAGTGTGGCTTAATCAGATAACGGTTTCTGCATCATGGGGGTTTTCTGCCTCATGGGATGGCTGCTAGTTAACTTGTTAACCAGAATAGGGTCAGGAATAGGGGGATCGATACAGAACCTATAGGAATACATCACACCCACTCCACGCTAACTATGGACATATTTACAAATCTATGCATAGTAAAACATACTGTAGAGTATCGTGTATACCTTACCACCCCAAAATACATAAATGCATTTAGAAATTATCAAATATACGGAAAGAACAGTCATATGTAATATATGCACTCAAGCTGTAGAATAATGCTAAAGTAATCACGCATATCTATACATTATCACTAATTTGTATACGAGAATTTACACATGAAATGGCTCTTAATACAGAAAAAAAGTTCGAGACCATTCCATCACAGAATAAAATAATTATGAACATACCAGCGGGCAGCTAATGTCTATAAAGTATCTAAAAATAGAAATTTTAGTTCTCTAAGAATAGTTCTTACTTTAAGCAGAAAATAAGTGTCCCGAAAAATTCGTAAAAATATTTTGGGGCTGCTGAAAAAAATTGCTGTGCGTGAACTGGAGGGAAAATTGTTCATGGTATTTTGCTATTCTAGTTGAAGGCCAAATTCAGGGAACGCCGTGTGCGAGCTTGCTCAAAAGTCTCTATTTCTGCTCTGGTGAGAACATCATATCATTCAGACTGTCGAAAAAGCTGTCAACAGCTTCCTGGGAGAGTTCCACTAACTCGGAAAAAGATGTAACCATGCATTCGTGCGCATGATTGTCTCCATTGACGTTTTCATTAGAATTGTTGACAGAAGGTCGTACCTGATCAATGCTGCTTTCATCTTGAACTTCACTACCCCTTAATCGTGAAGCTTCCACGAATGCCGTCATCAGGATTGGTAGCAGTTGAGGGCAGCACAAAGCATGAGCCTTTATTGGACTCAACAATGTTTCTGCATCCATTGGCGCATCTGATTGTAGAGTCAGACAGGTGTCTAACACGCATTCTTCTCCGCATAGCAAGCACCTTAATACAGGTAAAACACATCGTTGCCACATTGGTCGAAATGAAAGAAACCAAGTCATGTTCAGGTCTCTAAGCCAGGATAGTCCCAGGATTTTTGATATCCGGTCCCGGTATCCAATGGCTAGGATTGTTTCTTCCCTTGTCGCAGGTGTTTTGTCTGTGACATGGTTTGCCATAATGAAATATGAGGACTAGGAATAGGATTCCTGCAATTAGTCCCAAAATGAGGGGAAGTCCGCCAAAAATCGAATGGACGAAATCTGGAAAAATACCCAGTATGGCTTTGATTGGTGTTAATGCCATCGAAAATACTGTCTTAAATACTTTTGAGACTCCACTGGTATCAGAAATATTTAAGATTTCATTCAGGATTTCTGCGAAATGTATGGGGGAATTAGTTGATAACAATGAGTGAATCTCTGCAGTCGTCCTTGCGACTAGGAGATCATACGTTTCTTTTGATGACGTGAGCCTGGTCGGCGTCTGAAGAAGCACTGTTTTCATTCTGCTTAAAGTATCTATTCGAATAGAAGTAATTTTCAAGTTGGGCCATGCCCTTGCCTCCCTGTCTGGAAGGGAGCTGGGGAACAATAAGCGTCCACAGCACTTGACCTTCGCAGTCGTAGTTACGATATAAGGAGTCCTGGGCATAAGACTACAGCATCTGCGGTCCACAATTAGAACGTAACTCCCATTATAGAGTCTTTGAAAGAATGGTTCTATCTCTGTTGCAGGTGCGCCTAGTTGGTGACATGAAAGGTTATTTGAGTTCCCTTCACAGGCTCCATGCAAACTAATTCCGTTACACAGAAGTGTACCGCTCAGTGACATCGCACAATTATTGCCACTAAGAAGCACTTTCTGTCCTTTATTACTGACACATGCATGTGAATAGGGCAAGTTCCATGTTGTTTTAATGTACCACTTTCCCATTTTTTCGTACATGCCAGCCTGTATATATTTTTGGCAGTATTGAAACCTGAAGGTTGATATTGGAATATTAATTATCCCATGTATTATCCATTCACTGACAGGTCGTTCTGACATTGTCACTGGTAATCTCTCGAGTTTCTCAATGCTCAGGATTGTATAATCAGCACCCTTTTGTGCCATACTGATTTGTTTATCAGTAAGGTTAAAGATATTGAATAGTGACGTTGTGTTGATTTAACGCCAAGGCACATAGCCTGAACGAAGATTTTGTAACGTCCAGCCAAGCTGTACAATAGAACGCAATTGAGACTGACCGTGTTGTAACAACAGTAAGTCTTGCGATATTATGTCGATTGCTGAAGACACAATGCTGTCCAGAGAAAAAATTCTGGAGGACAGAGTCATTAACCCATTGTCCACTACAGAAAGTGATTTTTCCAAATTAATACGGTCAATTTCCCGTATTCTTTCTGCTGTCTCAATTTGAGTCACCTTCCAGGCCTCGTTGTATGCTGCATATACAGAGGCTGCTATGAAACGTTTCTGACGCTGTTTGCGCGGTCCCATAATGAAATCACGCAAGTCAGCACCATCAGTAAGTAAAGTTAGGTGTTGCTTAATTTCTGCCAGTGTGGAAGTCTGTAGCCACTGAAGGCATAATTTGCCCACACTGTAGGTGGTTATTATTCCTGGGTGTTGTCTTTGGGAATATCTAGGGTCTGGCCTGGTCATTTTGAACCCCTGTGTTTTGTTCAGGAATCTGTTTTGACAGTTATTAGTATCTGTGGGCCAGATCAACCACTGTTTCCAATCAGGATGTGTTCTGTTTTGGTTTAATACATAATTTACGTCTATCTCTTCATCTGTAGAGCTATTGCTGTTCATTGTTGGTTTTGGAATAGACGGTTTATTTAAGTCTTTGATTTTGGCTAGGCCAAGACAGGTAGTTTGTTGAACAGTGTCATTTAAAAATATAATTTGTTCTTGGATCATGCAGGCTCTAAACAAAGATTCTATACCCTGTACTTGCCATTCTTTTGTACCCCAAACACTCTTTACTTAAACATTTTTGTCCCAATAATCAAAACCAAAAGTATTCATTTGTTCAAAGAATGAGTCTGAATATATCAATTTCGTGTTTGTTATCATGGTCTTTGTCCCTGTCTTATTTGACAATTTGAAATAAAATGTTTCAGCATTACTTGTGTTAAAACCTGAAAAGTATGAATATTTGTCATAAACGGTTCTTGAGCTTCCTTTTGGAGGGGTTGCACAATGTTCCCATTGATTATAATTTAAAACATTTCTAGGTTGTGCAGATCTATGTAGAAAATGGTTACCATAGTGGTTATAACAGTACATACTATCATAATTTGTCGAACCCTGCAAATAATCATGTTTGGTAAATTTAGCAGACATCACTAAGTCAGACATCATATTATTTATACTTTCAAAGTCCCAATCATCAGCAAATGAGCTTGGTTTTACAAAGTCACTCAACGAGATCTTAATTTGGTGTGGATATTTCAGGATTTCAACCGGACCATAAATTTCGTAGTCAGTTTTGTCCCATGCTACCCCACCCGGTATAGGATTGGCTGTGAAGTTTACTGAAGAAAGTTCTCTTTTCTCGACGTGTGAAGATGTGTGTGGTTTGAGGATCAAGTTGATTTTCTGACTTGCTGTGTCCATTTTAGCATATTTTCCCTCAATGAAGCGTCCCAAAGTTAGTACCATGATGAGCCAAAGTATGAGGATAAATGCACCAAAACCCACCCAAAATTCAATCCATGGAGAAATTAGATATGTTTCTTTCAGTTGTTTCAAAAGTACTTTAACTTTATCTTTAAAGGTTTTTGTTGATGGCTGTGTTTTTGATTCAGTGAAGCCTTCAGAGGAATCATCGAAGTTTACGAAGTAGCCGGATGCAGTTCTGTCAATTGTTCCAATTGCTTCAGGATTACTGTTTCTTGCATAGTTGTTTGTTACTTCATTATAGATTGGTGTGTCTCTGCTAAATGTTTTTATTTGGGTTTTCAGAGGTCTAAGTTCCATTGCATTGTTGCATAGTCCTTGTTGTAGTTCTGTAGGCGTTTCGAATGTGATTAGCCTCTTAGATTGAACCTCTGTGTTTGTAGCAAATCTTGGTGTTCTACTACTTTTCGGGAGTCCACTTGGCCTACTATTTGTTATCGGCCACATGATTGTGGTTTTACCAGGTCGATGGATACAACTCGGTTCTCCTTTTTACCAGCAAGTGGCGGTAGTACAACTGATCTTGTCCCGTTGATAGACAAGACAGGAACTGCTTTTCTGTAAGAAGGCCCAAATTCCTTCTTTACCGCGATCTTTTCTCTGACTAGATCCCCGACTTTTGGAATCCAGACAGGTCTTGCTGGGACAGGTGGTGGTTCTTCAGTGGTTGTTGGCTGCTGTTTCAACTTTATGTTGCTCAGGTCTTTTCTTGTTTCGTTTAAGTCCTGCAAAATAGCCAAACGATCTTTGATATCAAAGCATTTTTCCTTCACCACTGAAGTCTGACTGTCGAGATCTAAGACTAACATCCTAGTTCCAAATAATAATTCGTACGGACTGAATCCCTTCAGAGAATTTCTTGGCAGGTTATTTAGACTACGTTGGACACTTATTAGATGTTTGACCCACCCAGCTCCCGAACCTAATATCCTTTCTGTTATAGATAGCTTTATGCCTTGGTTTTTTCTTTACACCATCCCGTATCCCTCAGGAAGGAAGTGAGAAGAGTCCCGCTGTGCTATGCTCATTTGGCCATGTTTCCCCTCAGGCTGGAGGGCTAGAGTGAAAACAATGGTCAAACGTAGCATGCTTCTAGCGTATATGCCATTTAGACTCGCAAATCTTTGTATAACAGTCCAGACATCAGCCGAGTGCTGGTGATCTACATTATAAGTGGAAACTAGCCTGTATATGTTAATCGGACGCTTTGCTTTTTACTGTTGATCTTTTCTGGAGTGAAACGACACGGTATTACACCGTTTCTCTCACCACTGCGATTTCTGTTACAGTTTGGGCAGTTCTTTACAAAAATGGTATGATGCAGGCTCATGCCTGGCCACCAGTACCTTGATTGTAATTCTTCCAGAGAATCTTTTAGTTTGAGGTGTCTGAGACCCTCGCCCATATGTGCGTCTGCTATTAACAAGTCTCTCCTGTCCATGTTTGGAATCACTCTATCCCCCACTCCAGGGATTCGAGCAAAAGGGACGGAGTTTGCATCGATTATGTATGTATAATTGAGTGGATAGTTGATCGGTAGCGCTGAGCAGTCGCCTTTTGATGACGTTTTCACCGCCAGCACTGTTTCACCGTCAATATACTTCACTGTATGCTTTTTTCGAGCTACGGAAGCCGATTTAATTGCTACCGCTGTGGCTGTCTCAGCCAATGAATTCCCTGCAACGTGAACGCCATCACGCTGATGACTCAGTGAGTGTGTCACGTGAGTCTTTGGTAGTTCTTTTTGTAAAAGAGCTATTTGTTCCCAAAGCAGTTTTTGCTTTATTGTTGCCCCTGTGTCATCTTTGTAACCGTTTTGAATCCATGTCTGCAAGTCGTTGTTATATGATTTGACGCAGTAATATGAATCGGACACTATAAGTGTCGGGAATTCGCGATCCGCATTATCTAGCGCCATTTTCAATGCCATTATTTCAGTCTGTTGTTCTGAATTAGTTTCTACTGAGTGTGTTTTTGTTAATAGAGGTCTTAGTTTACCTCCGCACCACACTTCTTTTGTAATCTCACATGTTGGGTTGTATGCTTGTTCTCCCCAAATGGAGGGTTGAGCATGTCCGTCTGTATAGATTACACAAGCGTATTGTCGTAAGGGCAGAATGTCGATAGGCAGAGGGAATGTTCTTTCATATTCTAGATTTTTCAATTCCTTTAGTTCTGGATCAAAGTAGTAGTATACTTTGTCCGTTGTAATTGAATTCACCCATTGTATCCATTCCGGATTCAATGTTGTTGTTGGTAAATTACACGGTGTTGTTAATGCCTCAAAGGCTGATTCCGCTGTTCTGACTGTGATGTGTCTACCGTCCGCTTGATCTTTTTCTCTAGCTATTACGGTTTGAACTGCATGAACAATGTTTTCTTTAATGCTGAATTTCTTTTCAGCTTCTGTGTACAAGTGTGATTTGAATGCAATTGGTACCTTTTCTCCCTCATTAGAGGTCAGGTATGTGAATCCGCATCTTCCTGGGATGACTCGAATCACAAGATTGCGTGTGTTATCACATGTTTCTAATTTTGTTTTAATTAACATGTCTGTTTGTAAGGATCTCAAAATTTCTGTGTGTATTTGAGTCCAATTGGTTCTTTTAAAATCTGGTTTTATTAGATCATAAAGGGGTTTGACCCTTTCTGCGTAATTTGCAATGTATGTTCTTCCGAAATTTAGGAAGCCTAGAATTGACTGTAGGTTTTTTAGTGTTCTAGGTGCTTGGAGTACGGCACATTTCTCTAGGAAATTGTCAGCCAGGCTTTTGCCTTCACTTGATAATTCGTATCCTAAGAACAGGACTGTTAGATGGGCAATTCTGGATTTTTTAAAGTTGAATTTGTAACCCTCTGCTGCGAGCCCAAGTATTATGGTGTTCACTCTCTTCAAGTGAGTATCCAAGTCATCATCTGTTAGGTATATGTCATCGACATAAGATAATGCTTCGTCATCATATGTTTGTAGTAACTCTGTTACTCTCGCTGAGAATACCCCTGGGCTATTCTTGTACCCCTGGGCTAACCGACAGAATTGTTTTTGAGTGCCATTTATTGAGAATGCAGACAAATATCTGCTCTCTGGTGCTATGTTTTGACAAAAGAATCCATTAGAGATGTCTAATGTTGTTTTGTATTTTTTGCGCACTATGTTATTCATTAGTGCAGCACTATGCGAGTTTTGCACTGCAAAAGTTTTGCAACATGAGTTAAGGTGTCGGTAATCCAAAACTAGACGATATGAATTGTCTGGTTTGGAGACCGGAAACAAAGGGTTGTTCATTTGTGAGGTGCAAGTTTCAATCACCCCATGGTATTCTAATTGATCTAGGATTTCTTTTACCTGTTTTTTAGCTTCTTGCTTAATTGGGTACTGTCTTTGTGCAGTAGGTTGTGATTTTAACTGGATTTTGTGAGGAGGAGAGTCCTCATCCCATCCTACATGATTTTTGTATAAAGCAGGAGCTTGAGCTACTGCCCACTTTCTGGCAAGTGTGTATTTTTTATGAATTGGGATATGATTTGAGAAGGCAGGCATAATTATTTCTTCGCCATGAGGGCACTCCCTGACAAACTCTGGTGGCCAGTCTTTTTCAGCTAGAAGGATGTCATAGCCCTTGGAGAGATTATCCCAAAATAGTCCCCTTATTTTTCTAGTCTTATCCCCTTCTATACGTAAAGTTATTTCATATATTTTGTGAGGTTTGCTAACTCTGGTGTCTGCAGTTTCCACTTGAAGATATTCATTCGTGTCCACTGTCTCCAGAAGATTCATAAGGACTTTGCGAGCTATGCTCACTTCTGCTGCGCTGTCTAGCATTGTCTGAGCCCATTCTCCGTTTTTCAGTTGTGTCCTCAGTATTCTCGGCATTGTTTACTCCTTGATACTGGCTACCTTCTTTTTTGGAAATTGTAGTTTCTTTTTTAGATGAGCAGATTCCTTGTCTTTGGACTTGGCGTGCTCTTCTCTTTGTTCTGATCGTCCTCTTCTTTCCGATTTCTGCGAGGAAGTCTGAAAAGATTGAGAGGGACGTGTATCAATGTCTTGATATCTATCAGGCTTCTTTATATTATCCCTATTCCTAAGGTTATATCTTTTCCCAGAGGGGTCACTTTGGGGTGACCTGTGTCTTTGGTTCGGAGATTTTTCTCTCCGCCGAGGAGACCTTCCTCTGGACTGGAATTTCTTTTCTTTAGGATTGGATTGTTTGTTTCCATCCCAGCTCTTTTTTTGTGATGTTGAATTATTATTAAAAAATATTTTTTCGGGACTTTCAATCAGTTGTGGTTTTACTGGTATTCCACCTAAACTATCTCTACCTAGTTCCTCATAGGATTTTTCTATAATTCTGGCAATTTCAGCTGGTTGGTCTGCTATATCTGTCTCCTTTAACCTCTGGCGGATCGCCACGTTTGCTGCTTCTCCCTTTATGTTGGCTAATAATATAGCCGAGACCTGCTTGAAGTCTTTCAGTAATTTCATACCAAGAGTTAAAGCGGGTTCTGGACCGTATTCGTCTTGAATTTGTTTTAGCACATCTGGTATTACCGAAATGGATGGAACACCGTGCGTTTTTGTGTAGATGGAAGCAAAGACTGTACCCCAAGTGTCACAGTCCTCCACGTGTGGTGCGATTCCCATTGGAAGACAGATAGTCAGAATCCTGTGTTTTTCTAACGGGGTGGTGTCTGGAAACACCGCCTCTATTTGGGTGATTTTTTGTGCTAACCAGAATGGTATTTGTTCCCGTTTAGCTGGTACTTTACCTAGGCAGGACTGTATGTTCTGTGGTGTAATTTTATTTGTGTTCCCCTGATGAGGGGTCAGCTGTGGAATTTTAATTGCTGGTTGGATTGTTGAAGTCCGCATTACATATTGGACTAATTGTCTATGTATTTTTATTAATTGTTTTAGTTGTATTAAAAGGTTTGCTGCAGACATCCCATCGATGTCTGGATGTGGTGTGTATCCGGCTAGAACCGGCCACGTTGCTCCTGGTCTACCTAATGGACCGAGCCTGGTGATGTGATTATTATGTTTTAGGGCGCCATTAAATAAGAGCAGATGCTCTTGAAATTTAAGTGGTACTTCCACCTCCTCGAAAGGAGTGTACTCATTAGGAGGGTCCTCTGTTTTGTAATAGTGGAAGTACTTTGTTACAGCATTTGCTGCTGGAAAATGTATCCATGAATAGTATACCTCTGTCTGCCGATATTCGTGTGCCTCAATTACGAATATGACTGTGCCACCTCTAGGTGTCAGTCCATTTTCTATAAGTTTTAAAGTTATAGATTTCCTCTTGATGACCGGGATGAGTATTATATCCGGGTCTGTGTCTTGCAGTGCATTATCAGCTGCTGCGAGTTCAGTTACTATCCTAACTGTCTCTCTTTCTTCATCACTGTCTACCATTTTACCGACAGGAAGGTTATTTAGTTTGTTTGCAGATCAGGTTTCTTATGGAAACAAAGATTAGATGCACAATATTTTGGAACAGTGTATCCTTCAACGTTGACTAAACCAAGAACCATACATAGGAGTTTCCTCCTGCGAGGTCTGGCGGATATTACCTTTCACCCACTCCAGACGTCTTTGGAGTATTATGGGAAAAAAGGGGTCTGAGTGAAAAAGCACGACTGAGTTACTCTAAATGTCTTACGTTAGTTTTATCGCCCTTCCAAACGCGTTGGGCGCCATGTAGTGTAGTTCCTATTATCCCAATAGGCTCTGCGCATTGGAATAATACCTTCAATAGTATAGGCCTAGACCAGACGTTAACTAGGTCTACTACTGTCGATATTAGACTTAAAGTTTTGGGTTTGCCAGCTAGCTCAGAGTTCACTAGAAACTTTCTCGAATAGGCAAGGAGGAGTTGAACCTCCCTGGATAGACAAGAAGGGATTTAGTTTCTGACAACCATAGAACATGACAACTTTGCTCTCCCCTAATCAAGAGTGTATCTCTAGAGTCGTGTGAAAACAAAAGACGACTTATTTTACTCAGTCAGTACGTGCATTCTTAGTCTCACCAGATTGTAGAGAAAAGGAAGAGACGGGCGTGTTCAATAAAAGATGTTATTTATTGATCAGTCTCTTTTCTCATACAAGAGAAATGGATCGATATTATTGCAATACTTATGGTTAAGTAAAGTGCATACAATAAAAGCAGAAGTATAAAATAATACTGTAAAAACATTGATATGGTTTCTAAGCCATAAGGTGGTTTAAAATGAATAAAATAGATACATACACATATACATTTGACTAATCGTACTCAACTGGTGTTTCTAACTACGCCTACCCCAGATGTACCTGACCTAAGCCTAATACGTGGGCGGGAGTAGAAAGTAGCAGTTTAAGTTAAGTTTGTTTTGCCAAGTGACTGACTCAAGAATTCTCTGTGAGGGGTTATTCAGTTCTGTACCTGGAGTCTAGGATGAATGAGGGATGGTATCTCTCGTCTCTGGTCTCGATATTCCAGGCTGCCTGCGAGGGCTACCCGGAAGCGCCAGAGCTGGATTTCTCGGCAGGAGAAAGGCAGCGTCTCGTTCTCAGCGCGTCAGGAAGGCGGGGCTGCGCCAGCGGGGTCTGCTCTGCTCTGGGCTTCGGCAAGTCTGGCTGCTCCGATATCGTCACCACCGCGTGAGTTTGCATAGGGCAAAATCGGTAATATTTATACCTTTAAGGTGCCGAGATTGATGTAAGGATGGACATAGATACGTCAATAAGGATGTCATACGACTTGGTCGTTAGCACATTCTTTTGCTGAAGTTCTCGGTGAAATCAAAACAATGGCCGCAGGGTTTTTCCCAGGTCTGTCATAGGTTTGATTTGTTTTGAGAACTCCGTATGCCTTATCAGGGGCTGGAGGAATATCGCTTGTCTAATTAGATGGCAAGCGTTATGACCTAATCAGATAACACGTTCCTGTGCCGTAGTGTGGCTTAATCAGATAACGGTTTCTGCATCATGGGGGTTTTCTGCCTCATGGGATGGCTGCTAGTTAACTTGTTAACCAGAATAGGGTCAGGAATAGGGGGATCGATACAGAACCTATAGGAATACATCACACCCACTCCACGCTAACTATGGACATATTTACAAATCTATGCATAGTAAAACATACTGTAGAGTATCGTGTATACCTTACCACCCCAAAATACATAAATGCATTTAGAAATTATCAAATATACGGAAAGAACAGTCATATGTAATATATGCACTCAAGCTGTAGAATAATGCTAAAGTAATCACGCATATCTATACATTATCACTAATTTGTATACGAGAATTTACACATGAAATGGCTCTTAATACAGAAAAAAAGTTCGAGACCATTCCATCACAGAATAAAATAATTATGAACATACCAGCGGGCAGCTAATGTCTATAAAGTATCTAAAAATAGAAATTTTAGTTCTCTAAGAATAGTTCTTACTTTAAGCAGAAAATAAGTGTCCCGAAAAATTCGTAAAAATATTTTGGGGCTGCTGAAAAAAATTGCTGTGCGTGAACTGGAGGGAAAATTGTTCATGGTATTTTGCTATTCTAGTTGAAGGCCAAATTCAGGGAACGCCGTGTGCGAGCTTGCTCAAAAGTCTCTATTTCTGCTCTGGTGAGAACATCATATCATTCAGACTGTCGAAAAAGCTGTCAACAGCTTCCTGGGAGAGTTCCACTAACTCGGAAAAAGATGTAACCATGCATTCGTGCGCATGATTGTCTCCATTGACGTTTTCATTAGAATTGTTGACAGAAGGTCGTACCTGATCAATGCTGCTTTCATCTTGAACTTCACTACCCCTTAATCGTGAAGCTTCCACGAATGCCGTCATCAGGATTGGTAGCAGTTGAGGGCAGCACAAAGCATGAGCCTTTATTGGACTCAACAATGTTTCTGCATCCATTGGCGCATCTGATTGTAGAGTCAGACAGGTGTCTAACACGCATTCTTCTCCGCATAGCAAGCACCTTAATACAGGTAAAACACATCGTTGCCACATTGGTCGAAATGAAAGAAACCAAGTCATGTTCAGGTCTCTAAGCCAGGATAGTCCCAGGATTTTTGATATCCGGTCCCGGTATCCAATGGCTAGGATTGTTTCTTCCCTTGTCGCAGGTGTTTTGTCTGTGACATGGTTTGCCATAATGAAATATGAGGACTAGGAATAGGATTCCTGCAATTAGTCCCAAAATGAGGGGAAGTCCGCCAAAAATCGAATGGACGAAATCTGGAAAAATACCCAGTATGGCTTTGATTGGTGTTAATGCCATCGAAAATACTGTCTTAAATACTTTTGAGACTCCACTGGTATCAGAAATATTTAAGATTTCATTCAGGATTTCTGCGAAATGTATGGGGGAATTAGTTGATAACAATGAGTGAATCTCTGCAGTCGTCCTTGCGACTAGGAGATCATACGTTTCTTTTGATGACGTGAGCCTGGTCGGCGTCTGAAGAAGCACTGTTTTCATTCTGCTTAAAGTATCTATTCGAATAGAAGTAATTTTCAAGTTGGGCCATGCCCTTGCCTCCCTGTCTGGAAGGGAGCTGGGGAACAATAAGCGTCCACAGCACTTGACCTTCGCAGTCGTAGTTACGATATAAGGAGTCCTGGGCATAAGACTACAGCATCTGCGGTCCACAATTAGAACGTAACTCCCATTATAGAGTCTTTGAAAGAATGGTTCTATCTCTGTTGCAGGTGCGCCTAGTTGGTGACATGAAAGGTTATTTGAGTTCCCTTCACAGGCTCCATGCAAACTAATTCCGTTACACAGAAGTGTACCGCTCAGTGACATCGCACAATTATTGCCACTAAGAAGCACTTTCTGTCCTTTATTACTGACACATGCATGTGAATAGGGCAAGTTCCATGTTGTTTTAATGTACCACTTTCCCATTTTTTCGTACATGCCAGCCTGTATATATTTTTGGCAGTATTGAAACCTGAAGGTTGATATTGGAATATTAATTATCCCATGTATTATCCATTCACTGACAGGTCGTTCTGACATTGTCACTGGTAATCTCTCGAGTTTCTCAATGCTCAGGATTGTATAATCAGCACCCTTTTGTGCCATACTGATTTGTTTATCAGTAAGGTTAAAGATATTGAATAGTGACGTTGTGTTGATTTAACGCCAAGGCACATAGCCTGAACGAAGATTTTGTAACGTCCAGCCAAGCTGTACAATAGAACGCAATTGAGACTGACCGTGTTGTAACAACAGTAAGTCTTGCGATATTATGTCGATTGCTGAAGACACAATGCTGTCCAGAGAAAAAATTCTGGAGGACAGAGTCATTAACCCATTGTCCACTACAGAAAGTGATTTTTCCAAATTAATACGGTCAATTTCCCGTATTCTTTCTGCTGTCTCAATTTGAGTCACCTTCCAGGCCTCGTTGTATGCTGCATATACAGAGGCTGCTATGAAACGTTTCTGACGCTGTTTGCGCGGTCCCATAATGAAATCACGCAAGTCAGCACCATCAGTAAGTAAAGTTAGGTGTTGCTTAATTTCTGCCAGTGTGGAAGTCTGTAGCCACTGAAGGCATAATTTGCCCACACTGTAGGTGGTTATTATTCCTGGGTGTTGTCTTTGGGAATATCTAGGGTCTGGCCTGGTCATTTTGAACCCCTGTGTTTTGTTCAGGAATCTGTTTTGACAGTTATTAGTATCTGTGGGCCAGATCAACCACTGTTTCCAATCAGGATGTGTTCTGTTTTGGTTTAATACATAATTTACGTCTATCTCTTCATCTGTAGAGCTATTGCTGTTCATTGTTGGTTTTGGAATAGACGGTTTATTTAAGTCTTTGATTTTGGCTAGGCCAAGACAGGTAGTTTGTTGAACAGTGTCATTTAAAAATATAATTTGTTCTTGGATCATGCAGGCTCTAAACAAAGATTCTATACCCTGTACTTGCCATTCTTTTGTACCCCAAACACTCTTTACTTCAACATTTTTGTCCCAATAATCAAAACCAAAAGTATTCATTTGTTCAAAGAATGAGTCTGAATATATCAATTTCGTGTTTGTTATCATGGTCTTTGTCCCTGTCTTATTTGACAATTTGAAATAAAATGTTTCAGCATTACTTGTGTTAAAACCTGAAAAGTATGAATATTTGTCATAAACGGTTCTTGAGCTTCCTTTTGGAGGGGTTGCACAATGTTCCCATTGATTATAATTTAAAACATTTCTAGGTTGTGCAGATCTATGTAGAAAATGGTTACCATAGTGGTTATAACAGTACATACTATCATAATTTGTCGAACCCTGCAAATAATCATGTTTGGTAAATTTAGCAGACATCACTAAGTCAGACATCATATTATTTATACTTTCAAAGTCCCAATCATCAGCAAATGAGCTTGGTTTTACAAAGTCACTCAACGAGATCTTAATTTGGTGTGGATATTTCAGGATTTCAACCGGACCATAAATTTCGTAGTCAGTTTTGTCCCATGCTACCCCACCCGGTATAGGATTGGCTGTGAAGTTTACTGAAGAAAGTTCTCTTTTCTCGACGTGTGAAGATGTGTGTGGTTTGAGGATCAAGTTGATTTTCTGACTTGCTGTGTCCATTTTAGCATATTTTCCCTCAATGAAGCGTCCCAAAGTTAGTACCATGATGAGCCAAAGTATGAGGATAAATGCACCAAAACCCACCCAAAATTCAATCCATGGAGAAATTAGATATGTTTCTTTCAGTTGTTTCAAAAGTACTTTAACTTTATCTTTAAAGGTTTTTGTTGATGGCTGTGTTTTTGATTCAGTGAAGCCTTCAGAGGAATCATCGAAGTTTACGAAGTAGCCGGATGCAGTTCTGTCAATTGTTCCAATTGCTTCAGGATTACTGTTTCTTGCATAGTTGTTTGTTACTTCATTATAGATTGGTGTGTCTCTGCTAAATGTTTTTATTTGGGTTTTCAGAGGTCTAAGTTCCATTGCATTGTTGCATAGTCCTTGTTGTAGTTCTGTAGGCGTTTCGAATGTGATTAGCCTCTTAGATTGAACCTCTGTGTTTGTAGCAAATCTTGGTGTTCTACTACTTTTCGGGAGTCCACTTGGCCTACTATTTGTTATCGGCCACATGATTGTGGTTTTACCAGGTCGATGGATACAACTCGGTTCTCCTTTTTACCAGCAAGTGGCGGTAGTACAACTGATCTTGTCCCGTTGATAGACAAGACAGGAACTGCTTTTCTGTAAGAAGGCCCAAATTCCTTCTTTACCGCGATCTTTTCTCTGACTAGATCCCCGACTTTTGGAATCCAGACAGGTCTTGCTGGGACAGGTGGTGGTTCTTCAGTGGTTGTTGGCTGCTGTTTCAACTTTATGTTGCTCAGGTCTTTTCTTGTTTCGTTTAAGTCCTGCAAAATAGCCAAACGATCTTTGATATCAAAGCATTTTTCCTTCACCACTGAAGTCTGACTGTCGAGATCTAAGACTAACATCCTAGTTCCAAATAATAATTCGTACGGACTGAATCCCTTCAGAGAATTTCTTGGCAGGTTATTTAGACTACGTTGGACACTTATTAGATGTTTGACCCACCCAGCTCCCGAACCTAATATCCTTTCTGTTATAGATAGCTTTATGCCTTGGTTTTTTCTTTACACCATCCCGTATCCCTCAGGAAGGAAGTGAGAAGAGTCCCGCTGTGCTATGCTCATTTGGCCATGTTTCCCCTCAGGCTGGAGGGCTAGAGTGAAAACAATGGTCAAACGTAGCATGCTTCTAGCGTATATGCCATTTAGACTCGCAAATCTTTGTATAACAGTCCAGACATCAGCCGAGTGCTGGTGATCTACATTATAAGTGGAAACTAGCCTGTATATGTTAATCGGACGCTTTGCTTTTTACTGTTGATCTTTTCTGGAGTGAAACGACACGGTATTACACCGTTTCTCTCACCACTGCGATTTCTGTTACAGTTTGGGCAGTTCTTTACAAAAATGGTATGATGCAGGCTCATGCCTGGCCACCAGTACCTTGATTGTAATTCTTCCAGAGAATCTTTTAGTTTGAGGTGTCTGAGACCCTCGCCCATATGTGCGTCTGCTATTAACAAGTCTCTCCTGTCCATGTTTGGAATCACTCTATCCCCCACTCCAGGGATTCGAGCAAAAGGGACGGAGTTTGCATCGATTATGTATGTATAATTGAGTGGATAGTTGATCGGTAGCGCTGAGCAGTCGCCTTTTGATGACGTTTTCACCGCCAGCACTGTTTCACCGTCAATATACTTCACTGTATGCTTTTTTCGAGCTACGGAAGCCGATTTAATTGCTACCGCTGTGGCTGTCTCAGCCAATGAATTCCCTGCAACGTGAACGCCATCACGCTGATGACTCAGTGAGTGTGTCACGTGAGTCTTTGGTAGTTCTTTTTGTAAAAGAGCTATTTGTTCCCAAAGCAGTTTTTGCTTTATTGTTGCCCCTGTGTCATCTTTGTAACCGTTTTGAATCCATGTCTGCAAGTCGTTGTTATATGATTTGACGCAGTAATATGAATCGGACACTATAAGTGTCGGGAATTCGCGATCCGCATTATCTAGCGCCATTTTCAATGCCATTATTTCAGTCTGTTGTTCTGAATTAGTTTCTACTGAGTGTGTTTTTGTTAATAGAGGTCTTAGTTTACCTCCGCGCCACACTTCTTTTGTAATCTCACATGTTGGGTTGTATGCTTGTTCTCCCCAAATGGAGGGTTGAGCATGTCCGTCTGTATAGATTACACAAGCGTATTGTCGTAAGGGCAGAATGTCGATAGGCAGAGGGAATGTTCTTTCATATTCTAGATTTTTCAATTCCTTTAGTTCTGGATCAAAGTAGTAGTATACTTTGTCCGTTGTAATTGAATTCACCCATTGTATCCATTCCGGATTCAATGTTGTTGTTGGTAAATTACACGGTGTTGTTAATGCCTCAAAGGCTGATTCCGCTGTTCTGACTGTGATGTGTCTACCGTCCGCTTGATCTTTTTCTCTAGCTATTACGGTTTGAACTGCATGAACAATGTTTTCTTTAATGCTGAATTTCTTTTCAGCTTCTGTGTACAAGTGTGATTTGAATGCAATTGGTACCTTTTCTCCCTCATTAGAGGTCAGGTATGTGAATCCGCATCTTCCTGGGATGACTCGAATCACAAGATTGCGTGTGTTATCACATGTTTCTAATTTTGTTTTAATTAACATGTCTGTTTGTAAGGATCTCAAAATTTCTGTGTGTATTTGAGTCCAATTGGTTCTTTTAAAATCTGGTTTTATTAGATCATAAAGGGGTTTGACCCTTTCTGCGTAATTTGCAATGTATGTTCTTCCGAAATTTAGGAAGCCTAGAATTGACTGTAGGTTTTTTAGTGTTCTAGGTGCTTGGAGTACGGCACATTTCTCTAGGAAATTGTCAGCCAGGCTTTTGCCTTCACTTGATAATTCGTATCCTAAGAACAGGACTGTTAGATGGGCAATTCTGGATTTTTTAAAGTTGAATTTGTAACCCTCTGCTGCGAGCCCAAGTATTATGGTGTTCACTCTCTTCAAGTGAGTATCCAAGTCATCATCTGTTAGGTATATGTCATCGACATAAGATAATGCTTCGTCATCATATGTTTGTAGTAACTCTGTTACTCTCGCTGAGAATACCCCTGGGCTATTCTTGTACCCCTGGGCTAACCGACAGAATTGTTTTTGAGTGCCATTTATTGAGAATGCAGACAAATATCTGCTCTCTGGTGCTATGTTTTGACAAAAGAATCCATTAGAGATGTCTAATGTTGTTTTGTATTTTTTGCGCACTATGTTATTCATTAGTGCAGCACTATGCGAGTTTTGCACTGCAAAAGTTTTGCAACATGAGTTAAGGTGTCGGTAATCCAAAACTAGACGATATGAATTGTCTGGTTTGGAGACCGGAAACAAAGGGTTGTTCATTTGTGAGGTGCAAGTTTCAATCACCCCATGGTATTCTAATTGATCTAGGATTTCTTTTACCTGTTTTTTAGCTTCTTGCTTAATTGGGTACTGTCTTTGTGCAGTAGGTTGTGATTTTAACTGGATTTTGTGAGGAGGAGAGTCCTCATCCCATCCTACATGATTTTTGTATAAAGCAGGAGCTTGAGCTACTGCCCACTTTCTGGCAAGTGTGTATTTTTTATGAATTGGGATATGGTTTGAGAAGGCAGGCATAATTATTTCTTCGCCATGAGGGCACTCCCTGACAAACTCTGGTGGCCAGTCTTTTTCAGCTAGAAGGATGTCATAGCCCTTGGAGAGATTATCCCAAAATAGTCCCCTTATTTTTCTAGTCTTATCCCCTTCTATACGTAAAGTTATTTCATATATTTTGTGAGGTTTGCTAACTCTGGTGTCTGCAGTTTCCACTTGAAGATATTCATTCGTGTCCACTGTCTCCAGAAGATTCATAAGGACTTTGCGAGCTATGCTCACTTCTGCTGCGCTGTCTAGCATTGTCTGAGCCCATTCTCCGTTTTTCAGTTGTGTCCTCAGTATTCTCGGCATTGTTTACTACCTTGATACTGGCTACCTTCTTTTTTGGAAATTGTAGTTTCTTTTTTAGATGAGCAGATTCCTTGTCTTTGGACTTGGCGTGCTCTTCTCTTTGTTCTGATCGTCCTCTTCTTTCCGATTTCTGCGAGGAAGTCTGAAAAGATTGAGAGGGACGTGTATCAATGTCTTGATATCTATCAGGCTTCTTTATATTATCCCTATTCCTAAGGTTATATCTTTTCCCAGAGGGGTCACTTTGGGGTGACCTGTGTCTTTGGTTCGGAGATTTTTCTCTCCGCCGAGGAGACCTTCCTCTGGACTGGAATTTCTTTTCTTTAGGATTGGATTGTTTGTTTCCATCCCAGCTCTTTTTTTGTGATGTTGAATTATTATTAAAAAATATTTTTTCGGGACTTTCAATCAGTTGTGGTTTTACTGGTATTCCACCTAAACTATCTCTACCTAGTTCCTCATAGGATTTTTCTATAATTCTGGCAATTTCAGCTGGTTGGTCTGCTATATCTGTCTCCTTTAACCTCTGGCGGATCGCCACGTTTGCTGCTTCTCCCTTTATGTTGGCTAATAATATAGCCGAGACCTGCTTGAAGTCTTTCAGTAATTTCATACCAAGAGTTAAAGCGGGTTCTGGACCGTATTCGTCTTGAATTTGTTTTAGCACATCTGGTATTACCGAAATGGATGGAACACCGTGCGTTTTTGTGTAGATGGAAGCAAAGACTGTACCCCAAGTGTCACAGTCCTCCACGTGTGGTGCGATTCCCATTGGAAGACAGATAGTCAGAATCCTGTGTTTTTCTAACGGGGTGGTGTCTGGAAACACCGCCTCTATTTGGGTGATTTTTTGTGCTAACCAGAATGGTATTTGTTCCCGTTTAGCTGGTACTTTACCTAGGCAGGACTGTATGTTCTGTGGTGTAATTTTATTTGTGTTCCCCTGATGAGGGGTCAGCTGTGGAATTTTAATTGCTGGTTGGATTGTTGAAGTCCGCATTACATATTGGACTAATTGTCTATGTATTTTTATTAATTGTTTTAGTTGTATTAAAAGGTTTGCTGCAGACATCCCATCGATGTCTGGATGTGGTGTGTATCCGGCTAGAACCGGCCACGTTGCTCCTGGTCTACCTAATGGACCGAGCCTGGTGATGTGATTATTATGTTTTAGGGCGCCATTAAATAAGAGCAGATGCTCTTGAAATTTAAGTGGTACTTCCACCTCCTCGAAAGGAGTGTACTCATTAGGAGGGTCCTCTGTTTTGTAATAGTGGAAGTACTTTGTTACAGCATTTGCTGCTGGAAAATGTATCCATGAATAGTATACCTCTGTCTGCCGATATTCGTGTGCCTCAATTACGAATATGACTGTGCCACCTCTAGGTGTCAGTCCATTTTCTATAAGTTTTAAAGTTATAGATTTCCTCTTGATGACCGGGATGAGTATTATATCCGGGTCTGTGTCTTGCAGTGCATTATCAGCTGCTGCGAGTTCAGTTACTATCCTAACTGTCTCTCTTTCTTCATCACTGTCTACCATTTTACCGACAGGAAGGTTATTTAGTTTGTTTGCAGATCAGGTTTCTTATGGAAACAAAGATTAGATGCACAATATTTTGGAACAGTGTATCCTTCAACGTTGACTAAACCAAGAACCATACATAGGAGTTTCCTCCTGCGAGGTCTGGCGGATATTACCTTTCACCCACTCCAGACGTCTTTGGAGTATTATGGGAAAAAAGGGGTCTGAGTGAAAAAGCACGACTGAGTTACTCTAAATGTCTTACGTTAGTTTTATCGCCCTTCCAAACGCGTTGGGCGCCATGTAGTGTAGTTCCTATTATCCCAATAGGCTCTGCGCATTGGAATAATACCATCAATAGTATAGGCCTAGACCAGACGTTAACTAGGTCTACTACTGTCGATATTAGACTTAAAGTTTTGGGTTTGCCAGCTAGCTCAGAGTTCACTAGAAACTTTCTCGAATAGGCAAGGAGGAGTTGAACCTCCCTGGATAGACAAGAAGGGATTTAGTTTCTGACAACCATAGAACATGACAACTTTGCTCTCCCCTAATCAAGAGTGTATCTCTAGAGTCGTGTGAAAACAAAAGACGACTTATTTTACTCAGTCAGTACGTGCATTCTTAGTCTCACCAGATTGTAGAGAAAAGGAAGAGACGGGCGTGTTCAATAAAAGATGTTATTTATTGATCAGTCTCTTTTCTCATACAAGAGAAATGGATCGATATTATTGCAATACTTATGGTTAAGTAAAGTGCATACAATAAAAGCAGAAGTATAAAATAATACTGTAAAAACATTGATATGGTTTCTAAGCCATAAGGTGGTTTAAAATGAATAAAATAGATACATACACATATACATTTGACTAATCGTACTCAACTGGTGTTTCTAACTACGCCTACCCCAGATGTACCTGACCTAAGCCTAATACGTGGGCGGGAGTAGAAAGTAGCAGTTTAAGTTAAGTTTGTTTTGCCAAGTGACTGACTCAAGAATTCTCTGTGAGGGGTTATTCAGTTCTGTACCTGGAGTCTAGGATGAATGAGGGATGGTATCTCTCGTCTCTGGTCTCGATATTCCAGGCTGCCTGCGAGGGCTACCCGGAAGCGCCAGAGCTGGATTTCTCGGCAGGAGAAAGGCAGCGTCTCGTTCTCAGCGCGTCAGGAAGGCGGGGCTGCGCCAGCGGGGTCTGCTCTGCTCTGGGCTTCGGCAAGTCTGGCTGCTCCGATATCGTCACCACCGCGTGAGTTTGCATAGGGCAAAATCGGTAATATTTATACCTTTAAGGTGCCGAGATTGATGTAAGGATGGACATAGATACGTCAATAAGGTTGTCATACGACTTGGTCGTTAGCACATTCTTTTGCTGAAGTTCTCGGTGAAATCAAAACAATGGCCGCAGGGTTTTTCCCAGGTCTGTCATAGGTTTGATTTGTTTTGAGAACTCCGTATGCCTTATCAGGGGCTGGAGGAATATCGCTTGTCTAATTAGATGGCAAGCGTTATGACCTAATCAGATAACACGTTCCTGTGCCGTAGTGTGGATTAATCAGATAACGGTTTCTGCATCATGGGGGTTTTCTGCCTCATGGGATGGCTGCTAGTTAACTTGTTAACCAGAATAGGGTCAGGAATAGGGGGATCGATACAGAACCTATAGGAATACATCACAAGCCATGTTAAAAGTGACGCAAAAATGGTGCAAGGGCCTTAAAAAAACGCTTTCATGTGTCTTAGGGCATTTTAAGTCACTTCCCCTTGAATGTAGGTATATAATTGATTTACATGATGTGTTTAAAAACGTTTTTTTAAATCAATTAGGTTTCTTGATATGTACTGCTAGAGTTTCATAGGTTGCTTGGGGTATATTTAAAAGGCATTTGAGTCCCTTTGATGTTATTTTTCCCATTTTAATTTAGGACATTTCCCCGTGGTGGAAGGTCCTTGTAAATACGCCCCCATGTGTGCTTGGCAAATTTAGATTTTGATTCTTTGAGTTACATAGCCATGTTAAAAGTGACGCAAAAATGGTGCAAGGGCCTTAAAAAAACGCTTTCATGTGTCTTAGAGCATTTTAAGTCACTTCCCCATGAATGTAGGTATATAATTGCTTTACATGATGTGTTTAAAAACGTTTTTTGAAATCAATTAGGTTTCTTGATATGTACTGCTAGAGTTTCATAGGTTGCTTGGGGCATATTTACAAGGCCTTTGAGTCCCTTTGATGTTATTTTTCCCATTTTAATTTAAGACATTTCCCCGTGGTGCAAGGTCCTTGTAAATACGCCCCCATGTGTGCTTGGCAAATTTAGATTTTGATTCTTTGAGTTACATAGCCATGTTCCATACAGTGCTCACCTTCTGTGTAGTCTTTGATATGCTAGACTCCATCTGCACAATGAGATATCTAAGCAAAGGAAACACAGGTGATGTGATTGTGAAATGAGCAAAAGAAATTCCACATTTTTCAATTACATCACCTGTGTTTTCTAACATTACGAGTCACATTGTGCAGATGAGGTTTAGGCCTGTCCAGGGACACAGAAGAGGTCTGGCCTTTGTTCAAGAGTGCAGTGGACATGACTCACTTCATTGGTAGGCCTGCACATGTATTATCTCCTCTGTACTCTTCAATAAGCCTAAATTTCATCTGCAACCCTGAGTAGGCCTCACCTCAAACAAATCTCTGGATAGGCCTCACCTTATCGTCATCCTGAATCAATCATTTAAAATGTTAGGGGCAGATTTATGATGGCCTTGCGCCTCTTTTGCGCCGCTGTTGCGTCACTTTTGTGATGCAGCAGTGATGAAAAAGATGCACCATGTTGCAAGATAGGCCTCACTTCATCTCCAACAAGATACCGTCAGCTGCTAGACTCCATCTGCACTATGGGATACCTAAGCAAAGGAAACACAGGTGATGTGATTGTGAAATGAGGAAAAGAAATTCCACATTTTTCAATTACATCACCTGTGTTTCCTAACTTTACGAATAACATTGTGCAGATGAGGTTTAGGCCTGTCCACGGACACAGAAGAGGTCTGGCCTTTGTTCAAGAGTGAAGTGGACATGACTCACTTCATTGGTAGGCCTGCACATGTATTATCTCCTCTGTACTCTTCAACAAGCCTAAATTTCATCTGCAACCCTGAGTAGGCCTCACCTCAAACAAACCTCTGGATAGGCCACACCTTATCGTCATCCTGAATCAATCATTTAAAATGTTAGCGACAGATTTATGATAGCCGTGTGCCTCTTTTGCGCCACTCTGCGTCACTTTTGTGATGCAGCGGCGGTGCAAAAGATTTGCTATGTTGCGACATATTTACAACTTGATGCATCTAGGCAGATGTGTCATGCTGTAAAGTCCTGTGCCACATGAAACCGATGCAGCAGTGATGCAAAATATGCACCATGTTGCAAGACAGGCCTCACTTCATCTCCAACAAGATACCGTCAGTTTAAACTGTAAACATTTAGGACTGTGTAGGGGGCATGGAGAAGCTGAATCTTCTGTAAATGTCAAAATTGTTGTATACAGTGCTCAACTTCTGTGTACTCTTTGATATGCTAGACACAGAAGAGGTCTGGCCTTTGTTCAAGAGTGAAGTGGACATGACTCACTTCATTGGTAGGCCTGCACATGTATTATCTCCTCTGTACTCTTCAACAAGCCTAAATTTCATCTGCAACCCTGAGTAGGCCTCACCTCAAACAAACCTCTGGATAGGCCACACCTTATCGTCATCCTGAATCAATCATTTAAAATGTTAGGGACAGATTTATGATAGCCGTGTGCCTCTTTTGCGCCGCTGTGCGTCACATTTGTGACGCAGTGGTGGTGCAAAAGATTTGCTATGTTGCGACATATTTACAACTTGATGCATCTAGGCAGATGTGTCATGCTGTAAAGTCCTGTGCCACATGAAACCAATGCAGCAGTGATGCAAAAGATGCACCATGTTGCAAGACAGGCCTCACTTCATCTCCAACAAGATACCGTCAGTTTAAAATGTAAACATTTAGGACTGTGTAGGGGGCATGGAGAAGCTGAATCTTCTGTAAATGTCAAAATTGTTGTATACAGTGCTTAACTTCTGTGTACTCTTTGATATGCTAGACTCCATCTGCACTATGAGATACCTAAGCAAAGGAAACACAGGTGATGTGATTGTGAAATGAGGAAAAGAAATTCCACATTTTTCAATTACATCACCTGTGTTTCCTAACTTTACGAATGACATTGTGCAGATGAGGTTTAGGCCTGTCCACGGACACAGAAGAGGTCTGGCCTTTGTTCAAGAGTGAAGTGGACATGACTCACTTCATTGGTAGGCCTGCACATTTATTATCTCCTCTGTACTCTTCAACAAGCCTAAATTTCATCTGCAACCCTGAGTAGGCCTCACCTCAAACAAACCTCTGGATAGGCCACACCTTATCGTCATCCTGAAACAATCATTTAAAATGTTAGGGACAGATTTATGATAGCCGTGTGCCTCTTTTGCCCCGCTGTGCGTCCCTTTTGTGACGCAGCGGCGGTGCAAAAGATTTGCTATGTTGCGACATATTTACAACTTGATGCATCTAGGCAGATGTGTCATCCTGTAAAGTCCTGTGCCACATGAAACCTGCATCAGATTTCATGTGAGCGTTTTGTTGTAGGGTGGCCAGTCATTTGCATGAAAGCCCTGTAAAACTAACACAGTAAAATTAAGAAGATTTCACTGAGTCACATTTATGGCATTGCTGAATCAAATCCTTACACCTGTTTGAAACAGCATCGCTGGACATGGTTAAATAATATCTGCAAAATGTTACTCTTGTTAAAAAATTTTACAATTATAGTCTCTGAGATTTGTCTCTTACTCTGCAACATCTCATTCTTGTTCTCTTTCTTTAAAGATAACGACAACATCAAGCATGAGTGATAATGAGCAATCTGTTGATCTCGATATTATCATTGAAATTGTGATTGAAACATCAGTGGAAGTAGATCCCTTGGTTGATTTAAATCCTGAGGATGATGAAGAACATGATGAGGATGCTGATTTGTCAGAATTGTATGACATAGGGTGGGAAGCTGACCTGCTTGAGCCTATGGAACTATAAACATTTATTTTTAAAAGTTACTGGAAATGAAAAGTAAACATGTAAACCGTTTCATTTAAAATTAAACACAACTTCAAAAACAGGTTGTGTGTAGTGTCTTTAATAAAATAGTCAAATATGCTCATAAAATTAGTTCAGATTCACATATAAAACAGCACAGGTCAAATGTAGAAGCATTCCATTTCTTTGCTACTATTTGTGACTACTAAATTTGCCAATGCACTAAAAATTATTGTATGTAAAAATGACAAGTAGTGTGTTAAATTTTTGACGACTGTTATTGACTTACTGTTTGGTAATAGTGGTTAATACCATGTTTTATTATATTTTACCACAGATTCAACTGCAGATCATTTCAAAAGTACATAATGCCATCTAAAGAACGAAACCGAAAGGCTACAAAACGTCAAAGACAGCAGCTTACTAAATGCTTGCAGCAGTCCTCTACAATAAAAACTCGTCAAGTCACCAAGAAAGCTCCGGGTAAGACAACGAAATCATTCCTAAGAAATATTTGTAGAAAAAAAAGTAGTACTACAGAAAATGTTTTAGTCCAGAAAAAGAGAACCAATTTAAACGGAAAGGAAAGGCCAATCAAAAATGTTACTGCTAGAACAGGAGATAACTCTGTGCATGGTAGTAGAAGGAAAAATCAGTTTAGGGACATTCGTAGACGAATGTTCCGCAACAGGATGATTGGCAATTTGTTAAAAAATATTAAGAAAGGTCAACAGAAAGTGGTTTTTTATAAGAGAAAAAAAAAAGTTGAGAAAATTATTGATCAGGCATTTGAAATTAAGCGAAAGTTATTTATTTTGATAATCAATAGAATTAGGAAGCTAAACAAGGCAATTTATGATTTCAAAAGAAATAGTAGATGGAAGAGACCAGTTAATCGTAGTAATTTTTGTGAAGTTTTTTCAGGAGAATGGATGCATAGTTCAAGTTGTGAGGCATTTTTTAATGAGGAGAGTTATTTCCAGGATAATGATTTGGTGCATGCAGTTGACACCAGTGGTCGAGCTTATGAAGTGAAAGATGGTTGTCCAGTTGAAAAAGAAAAACTTGTGACAACAGAGACAGAAGAGGTGTTAGGTAATGAGGTTTTAGGAAGACGTCCTAAGGGTCCTGTGTACACCTGGAAGTGTAGTAGTATTTGCAGTGTGCGACAGGATTCCATCAATTTGCTTTGTGATTTTGTACGGACATTTAATAAGAAAAGTTTGAAGCAGAAAATGAAGTTGTTGCAAGAATTAGATCCTTGCAGAGTGAGAGAAGTGACAGGTTTGCATGGTCATTCACTGGCTTGTCTTTCCAGGAGAGTATGCCAGAGTGTTTTTCATCATTTCAGGATGCTAGCAGTGCATCATAATAAAGTGAGGAAATTAGTTAGAATGTTGTATTATGCTAAGAGTCCAGCAATTATGCTTAAACAATTATGCGCTGCTCTTTTGCATGGTTCTGAAATAGATGTGAAGAATATTTGTGAAGAAATTGAGTTTTGTTACTTTGGAAGTAAAGAGGAGAATGTTGAAATTGACCAAGAAGAAGAGGGTAATGTGGAAGATAGTGTACAGGTTTCCAGTACAGATAATTTTCAGAAAGAAATTGCCACGTTTCAGGTGAAATCAAGTGAGAGGCCTAATTTTACTTGTGTGTGTTGTCGACGCACTTATTATAAGAATCAGACTAAGTTAGTGGATTTATATGCAAAAAGTGAAAGTGAAAATAATAGTGAATGGAAGGATTTTGCAACATACTTGATGGTAGAAAATTGTTTTGATTTGGGATTGGATCAACGTGTGTGTGCTTATTGTTGTAACAAATTAAATCAAAACCGGATGCCTGCTAGAGCGGTTCATAATAATCTGGAATTGGTTGAGATTCCTTCTGAATTGAAGGATTTAAATACTTATGAATCTATTTTGATTCAAAGTATCCATCCCTTTCAGGCTATTGTACGAATGGAGCCAAAGACAGGGAAATTGCCTCCATCAGATTTACAGAGAGGATTAAAGGGAAGAGTTGTTTATTTGCCTCTAGATTTGAAGAAAAACATTAATACAATTGGAGTAGAGAAAGTGGAAGAGGAACCTCTGGTTATCTTAGTTAATGGGGTTCCGACAAAGAGTAAGAAAATCTGGCAAGATTTAGTGGATGTTAGGAAAGTCAAAAAGGCAACATTGTATTTGAAGAAAAACAATAAGTACTACAAGAATGTATATGTTGCAGAAGAGGAAGTAAGTGAAGAAAAGGATAGCGATGTGTGTGCTGGTCAAATTGAGAAAGTAGAAGCCTCTAAAAATGAAGAAATATATGAACATTATAGTGTTCATCCTTTGCATACCAAGGAAGTCATGGGGAATGCTATTGAGTTGTTTCAAATGAAACAAGCCAAAGGAAGTCCCATTAGTGTTTGGGAGGAAAGTTTGGAAGCTCGGTGTTTCCCACAGCTATTTCCAACAGGTCAAGGAGGAAGATATGATGAGCGACCTGATCAAATTCCTGCTTCTGAATACCGGACTTTACGATTGTATGCAGAAGATCCTAGGTTTCGTCAATGCATTCCCTATTTGTTTCATCTACTGTTTGAAAGCGATCTGTCTGGACTGTCATATGCAGTGAACCACATCTTGAAAAGTGGTGTACAGATGCAAAATATCTCGGCAAGTGACTTTATGGATAAAGTCAATGTGCAAGACAGTATTTTGGATTCTCACCTGATTAATCTCATGGCGTGTCAGCGTGGTACTAATGAGTACTGGTACCGTCATCATGGTGATTTAAAATGTATGCTGAGGAACTTAGGAACTCCCACATGGTTCCTCACTCTCAGTTGTGCCGAGAATGGCTGGGAAGATTTACTTGAATTTCTACGAGAGGCAAATGGAAACATTGAAAATATCGAATTCAAGACACCCGGAGAACTGTGCTCCTTGGATCCAGTGAATGTATGCAGGTACTTCAATCATAGATTTGAAGCTATGATGTCTTTCATCATGAACAAGAAAAATCCACCTCTTGGAGAGGTGTTGGATTTCTTCTGGAGAAAGGAGTACCAAGCAAGAGGTGCTCCTCATATACATATGCTGCTGTGGATCAAAGATGCACCCAATTTTGGAACAGATCCGGATGACTTAGTGATGAGTTTCATAGAACAGTATTCTACATGTGCTGTTCCAAAGTCAAAGGAAGACAAAAGCCTAAGAGAACAAGTTTTACGCTTCCAAAGCCATCGTTGTGGAAAGTACTGTCGTCGTAAATTCAGAAACAAGGACAAGTTCTACACAAAATGTCGTTTCGCCTTTCCACGACCGGTGATTTCTAAAGGAAGAGTGAACAGTTTGATGTCTTCACTGTGACATAATGTGATGAAGAAATCACCCCAAAATACGTACAATTTGAAAAGGAACGAAGAGTCCAAGTACATCAACGACTACAACCCAGTGATTTTGTCCATGTGGAATGCTAACATGGATATACAGTTTGTGGCTGATAACTGTATGGCTGTGGCTCGGTATGTGACATCTTACATCACCAAAAAAGAAAAGACAGAATTGAAGGATATGTGGGAGGACATTTCCCATGAAAAGAGCCTCAGTAAGAAGTTGTACAGTTTCAGTCTGAAGATGTTGTCGCATCGAGAAATCGGAGCTTACGAATGTTCTGACCGGTTGTCTTCAGCAAGTCTCTATGCCAAATCCAGGAGTATCATTTGGGCGAGTCTTGGTCATGCTGCAACGCGTAATCGAGTTCTGAAACCTGTACGGGAAATTGAGTATTTGGCGGAAAAGGAGCCAAACAGTACAGATATTTTGAAGACCAACATGTTGGATACATTTTATCCAAATAGAAGCAGTCACCTCGAGAATGTTTGTCTGTATGAGGTTCTACAAAATTACATATTCAAGAGGAACATCAAAGAAGATATTGATAAAGGAGTGTATGCTGTAATTGGAAGTGAGGGATGTCTGGTCAAGCAAAGAAAATGCCACTTGGTAAACCATCGAAAATTGAGTGGCGAATCTCTTGAAAGAAAAGAGTTTTTCTATTTAGCACTTTTGCAACTTTTCAAGCCTTGGCGTGCAGAAGAGGAACTGCTTGGAGATTTCCTCTGTTATGAAGACTCTTTCAATGCCGCCAAGGAGACCATAGAATGTCCTGTTTTTCCCAAATATCTAGAAATGTTGAATGCGGAAATCGAGCAGGAAGCAACGATTGCAGCCGAGATTGCTAGAGACAGTTCTCAGGACAGTGAGAGTTCTGTTTCATTGAGTCAGGATCCACTAGGAGGACCAGTTATCGAAAATGAAGCTGCCACTGCCATGATTGAAGTGGAAAGAGCCATGGCACATGCTCAGGAGGATGCGGTTAACTTAGAAGACTTGGAAAGACAACCCAACGTTGAGCAGAGGAAAATATATGACGAAGTTACCAACCAAATAGATCATGGATTAAGTCATGAGAAGAAAGAGTACTCATGTACGTCGTTGAAGCCTGTCCGACTGTACGTGAGTGGAGAAGCGGGAACTGGAAAAAGTTTCCTCATTAAAGCAATTTCATGTTATTTGCAGAAAAGGACTGAGTCATCGCTGTCTTGTGTTGTCACCGCTCCAACTGGACTGGCAGCACATAACATTAAAGGTATTACTTTGCATTGTCTACTGATGCTGCCAGTGGAGCATGATAACAAATTACAATACCACAAGTTATCTGGAGATGCTTGTTGTGAAGTTTCAAGAGTCTTGAGGAAAATGAAACTTCTTATCATTGACAAAGTAAGCATGGTTTCCAATGTCATGCTTGCCTTTGTGCATTTGAGAATGCAAGAAGTTCTCAAAACAGAGTATGATGTGTTATTTGGTGGCAAACACATCATTGTTTTCGGTGATCTTCTGCAGCTGACACCAGTGAAAGGACAACCTGTGTTCAAAATGCTCACGCATGAAGATACCAGGAAGTGCCTAGGGAGTATTGGCAACGTCAATATATAGTTAAACTTCAATTATGCTGAACTGCGTGAAAATATGCGTCAAGCTACGGATGAAGATTATAAGAATATTCTACAAGATGTTAGAATCGGAAAAGTGACCGACCATGGGAAAGAAGCTTTACATGCACGATTACTGTCAAATTTGTATCCAGAAGAAGACTTTGTGCCTGAGAATATTTTTCAGAAAATTACTGAGAAGAAATCTGGAATATGTTTGATGCCAACTCTTGCAGAATGTGCCATCTTCAACAACAAAATGTTGCATTTAGAAAACCAAGAGATTGTGAAACTGGAAGCTATTGACAGAGTAGAGCATATGGGAGCAACAATTATTTTGTCTGAGAATTTGAAATCAAAATTGGATTCATTAGAGTAGACTATATCTAAAACTGCTGGTTTTGAAAAGACTCTGAATGTGTGCTTAAATTGCCGTATAATTTTAAGAAGGAATTTACATGTTGAAAGAGGTCTGGTAAATGGATCAATGGGTAATGTTGTTGATTTTGAGAAATACAGAAATAGAGATGGAATTGAATTTTTAAAAATTAAATTTGATGGCATTGAGGAAGTACAGCTAATTGGTCGTTGCTCTGCTAGGTTTTTGCTTGTAAAAGACTTATATGTACGCCGTAAGCAGTTTCCTGTTTGCTTGGCATATGCGGTGACAGTCCATAAATCGCAAGGTTTAAGTGTAGACAGTGCATTGGTGAATATTGGCAGTTCTGTGTTCAAGGAGGGTATGGCATATGTGGCATTGTCACGAGTCAGAACTTTATCGGGATTGTACTTGATTGAGTGTGATGTCACAAACATTTGTGCGGATCTAGATTGTGTTAAGGAATACAATAGGTTAAGAAGAGAGTATGCGCCACATTTGCCTCAATATCCTTTGTTTGAGAAACGTGTGGTAGGCCGGAAACGAAGAAATGTGACCAATAGTAGAGAGGTTGTAGCAAAAAGACGAAAAGTCGATGAACCAGAAATTATAAGCAGAAAGAAAAAGGATTTTGTTGAAGATGTTGTTGGTTTTCAATTTGAAAACAGTTCTGGTGTCAACTGCTATGCTAATGTAGTGGTTTATGTTTTGTTTTCTCTAGAAAATTTAAAAGAAGAGATTGTGGTCAATTCGGATCAAAGATTTTGCAGTTTGTTGAATTCTGTGTTAGAGAAATGTAGCACTGATAGAACAAAAATAGAAAGTGTGTCTGAAATTCGAAATCTGTTAGACAAATGTTCAGGTCAAACGCAATTCTCTCAAAATATTCGGCAAGATTGTCAGGAGTTTTTAATGTATATGCTTGATGTATTGCAAGATGAAGGTGTAGATGTAGATCACCTGTTTGGCCTTTCTTATCAATGGCAACATGACTGCGAGAACTGTAGGGTATCAAGTACTACTAGTGTAGACTCAGAAAAATGTATATATTTAACTTTGCCAGACAGTAAGTCAGTGTCCTTTAATAAGCTAGTAAAAGCAGCTGATCACAACATGGAGTGTAGCCAATGTAAGTCTGAAATGTTGTCCACATTATTTATACGAACATATGGCCAGTATGTCATTTTAATGTTCTAACGATGTAGGCCTGATGGAACAAAATTGACAACTTTAATTAAAAATGTTGTGGCTTCGCAGTTGTCAATATCAGGAAGGACTTTTGTAACTGCAGCAATTATATATCATGACGGTCCTTCAACAACATCAGGACATTACACAGCTTATTTGAAGTCTAGAAACGGCTGGTCATTCTGCAATGATTCTGTTTTAACTTTAAAAAAAAACTTGCCTTTTGACCTTAAAAATTCTTACCTGGTGTTTTTACAACCAAAATTTTAGGGAAAGAATCTCGGGATTTGCTCTGAGGAATTTCAAGAGGTTCTAATGGCTCCTACACTATTTGGCCTTGAGGATAAGTGTAGTACAGAGTCAAAAGTTATTTTTCAGTTTTAACTATTTCCTGAAAAAAAAGAAGGTTTTTTTACAGAAAGTGGTGGGCACGGATTAGTTAAAGGTAGGCTGTCCTGTTTTCAGTTTCTATTTTTGTTAAATTCTGGTGTTTTTTTTTCAGTGTTTTCAATATCTTAAAAAACAGTTGTCATCAGTGGTTACACATTTTCACGCCACTAAAAACAACAGAAAAAGTGTTTTTCCGGTGTTTATGGAACGTTTTGCTTTTATCATTGCTTGCTTTCTGCACTGAAAGAACATGGTATATAGACAGTGTACGTATAGTGTATATGAGGTCCAAAGAGATTTTTGCAAATTAATCTTATTTTAGTACACCATACAATACTTCTTTAGTGAGTCTTTGGTCAGGTGCGCTCACGCTTTCCTTCCCATGTAAACTTCTGTGAAAAGGCCCTCAGAACCGTCAGCTAAGGGGCACAGTTGGGATGACTATTTCTTTGATGCCACATAGAGCCCGCAATGATAAATATTTGCATTTTAGTTCCTGGGCATAAGGAAACAGTGCACCAGAATGGACTAAAAAGTCAATAGCATCCCTCATTAACTTTGAAGATTGTAAAGATGCTTTCAGTATACTATCTAACAAGTGGCAAGGACCTCCTACAGGGAATCACTTCAGCTCGGGTATCAATTTTGACAGGTCATCACACAAATTTTTTATATACGTAGCTGAATCACTATGAATACAAACAATATCACTCCAATCTTTGTTGAACTTGGAAAGAACCTTTTTTGCAGAGCATAATAAGTGACAATGCGTTCCATGTTCGCTTCAGTTTAACAACGAAAAAACTGAGATCTTGCATTGCAAGGTGGGGGGGGTCCCTCGAGCCCTGCCAGCTGACTTCTGGCCCATAACTTCGGATGGTATGTCGACACCAGTAACTACCATACGAAATCTGGGGGTCAGTTTTAATGAGAAATTAAATCTGGAATCTCATGTTAATAAGCTGGTGGGAGGCTGTTACACCTTTATCCGAGGACTCCGGAAAGTGTTACCACTGTTACCACTGTTGCCAGTATTGGCTCGAACTACGGTAGTAAGGAGTATTATATTGAGCCACCTGGACTACTGTAATGCCCTGCTTTTGGAATCCCCTGGACACCTGATTGCTAGGCTTCAGAGTATCCAAGCGGCAGCAGCTAAGCTAGCATTAGGTCGAGCACGTCGCTCTTCGACAACTCAAGCACTGGCAGAGTTACACTGGCTGCCAGTTGCTCAGAGGATTCTGTTTAAGTCTCTCTGAATAGTTTTCAGGGCACTCCATGGACAAGGTCCCAAGCTGATCTAGGATAGGTTCCAATGGTATGAACCGACTCGTACTCTCCGCTCATCATCTGCCAGTCTGGCTAGAATCCCTAGGATAAAGAAGGTCAATCTGGGAGGGAGAGCTTTCAGTGTGGCAGCTGCTCGCCTCTTGAATCGTCTTCCCCTGGAAATCCGGAGCAGTCAGAGCCTGATGTTGTTTCGAAAAAGAGTTAAGACCTGGCTCTTTCCAAAAGTTTGAGAATTTTTGCCTAGTAACAATATTGTCCTTGCCGCTCGCCTCATAATTCCTCGATAGCCTACTTACTCCGACCACTTGCCACTCTCTCAGCGCCAGGATGCCCGTAGGGTTACAGAGCGCTTTATAAATGTTAAAAATAAATACATGAAAATACATGTTTTCCAACAGTCTGGTGTCACGTTTTCACCACTATCCCAGATGCTTGGTGATATATATATATATATATATATATACTTGTCACTATACCTTGCATTTAATGTTTAAAGCCTGAGGTGTTGGCAATTTACCTACTATCAATACTGACCCACTGGAAACTATTGTCTGATGTATTAAGGGTTTTTACCCATTCTCAGTGGGTAAATGTGATGACACATATTAGGAAAGATTTTTATGAAACTAGCCATTTATCTATCAGTGAAAGAATCAAATGCAGCCAAAATATCAAATGTGAGTTTGATATGTCCTGATTCTCTAAAGTTTATAATATAATTAAACTAAACCTAAAACGTGAAACTAAACCCTGCATCTTTAGACCAAAGGCCATAACACTGAAAAGAGTAAAAGGAAGAAGAAACAATATTTTAGTGGCATCCCTAAAGAACAAAACTCAAGCAGAATAATGTTAGCCAGTCTTTCTTACTGCTAGCTTGTATAACAAAGTTATATTTTATTGACCCCTTGAGTAAGAACAAAATGACTTTCACTTTCTTTTTCCTTTCTTTGAATGGCATTTAGTTTGTGGTTGTGCAGGTGTTTTTTCAGTGTTTATATGTTTTCACCGGTGAGGGCTACTTTTCTTTCAGTGGGATTTTATCAGTTAGTATAGGTTTAAACCTAAAACCCCGCAGCCTAGTTAAAGGACAACAGAGTATTTCCCAAAGCAAACGGTGTTCTTACCATAACACTTGACGTCATGGAAAAATAACTGCACTTTGAATGAGTTCAGAAAAACTGTTTCTTTTTATAAGCTAATTCAAGCAGCCAATCAAAACATGGAGTAGAGGTAATGTAAGTCTGCAATGCTGTCAACATATTTTGAACAAACTTTTGGTTATAATGTCATTTAAAAATTCCAACTATATAAACCTGATGAAAATAAGTTTTCAACTTTAATTTCAAATGTTGTGGCTACACACTCGTTGATTTCTGAATCGTTTTTGGCCACTATAGGTGTGGCAGGGTATACTCAGACATGAGTCCCTTGCTCACTGCTCCATCAGGATTCAAGCAAGCCGGGCCGACGAGGCTGAAATGCCAGAAACCGGTCCCCGGTAGCTTGTATCCTTTCTGGTGAAGAATTGGCTTGGTAGTTTGGTCTGCCCTGTTCCCATGATGCACTGGGCCAGGGACAGACTAATTTGCATATAGCCAAGTTCTGAGCTGGGATGGTGCAGTGAGCTAAAAAACGGTGATGGATCAAGCCCTGATCTTTGGACTGGGTAAGAGTGGTCTGCTTAATTCAGGCACTCTGTTCATCACCACCCCCTTTTCTGAATCCTAACATTACGCATCACATTGTGTAGATGAGGTTTAGGCCTGTTCCAGGAGACAGAGGAGGTCTGACATTTGTTCAAGAGTGCAGTGGACATGACTCACTTTGTTGGTAGGCCTGCACATGTATTATCTCCTCTGTACTCTTCAACAAGCCTAAATTTCATCTGCAACCCTGAGTAGGACTCACCTGAAACAAATCTGTGGATAGGCCACACCTTATCAGCATCTAGAAAGAATCATTTAAAATGTTAAGGGCAGATTTATGATGGCCGTGCGCCTCTTTTGCGCCGCTGTTCCGTCACTTTTGTGACGCAGCAGCAGTGTAAAAGATGCACCATGTTGCAAGATAGGCCTCACTTCATCTCCAACAAGATACCGTCAGTTTAAAATGTATATAATTAGGACTGTGTAGGGGGCATGCAGAAGCTGAGGCTTCAGTAAGTGTCAAAGTTGTTGCATGCAGTGCTGCACTTCTGCGTACTCTTTCATATGCTGGACTACATCTGCACAATGAGATACCTAAGCAAAGGAAACACAAGTGATGTGATTGTGAAATGAGCAAAAGAAATTGCACGTTTTTCAATTACATCACCTGTGTTTCCTAACATTACGAATCACATTGTGCAGATCAAGTTTAGGCCTGTCCAGGGAGACAGAGGAGGTCTGGCCTTTGTTCAAGAGTGAAGTGGACATGACTCACTTCATTGGTAGGCATGGACATGTATTATCTCCTCTGTACTCTTCAACAAGTCTAAATTTCATCTGCAACCCTGAGTAGGCCTCACCTCAAACAAATCTCTGGATAGGACACACCTTATTGGCATCCTGAAACAATCATTTAAAATGTTAGGGACAGTTTTATGATGGCTGTGCACCTCTTTTGCGCTGCCGTTGCGTCACTTTTGTGAGACAGCAGCAGTGCAAAAGATGCACCATGTTGCAAGATAGGCCTCACTTCATCTGCATCAAGATACTGTTAGTTTAAAATGTATATTTTTAGGACTGTGTAGGGGGCATGGAGAAGCAGAGGCTTCTGTAAGTGTCAAAGTTGTTGAAAAACTGTTTGTCCTTCAATCTTTTCCCTTGTCTTTTCTAATTTTTAAATGCATGTTTTAATATTTTTCAAATGTTTGTTCTCTCTTTCACAGAATGAAAGTATAAAAATAACAAGTGACTAAGTTAACGACAATTATAAGGTAAATGTTTTGTACTCTTTTCGTTACATTTCTATCACATTTAACTTCTATTAGTTCCACTGCTTCTTTTCTTTAACCCTCACTTTCCTGCCTTTGCTACTTCCCTCATTCCTTTCTCTATTACTTACTTACTCTACTTCTTCCACTCTTTTTCTCAGCCCCTCTCTTCTCATAGTTCTTCACTCTTGTTCACTCACTCTGTCTCTATTACTCTCACTGTCTCTCACTGATCATTCTTTCACTACTTGTTCATTATGCTTTCTCTCTGTAGTTCAAGCACACTAAGGGGCATATTATCAACACAGGCAATAAAATTATCGCTGCTTTTATCGGCAGAAAACTGCCGCAAAAGTGGCTTTAGCGTCAGTTTTCTGCCGCAAAAGCGGCTTTAGCGGCAGATTTCTGCCGATAAAAGCAGCGAAACTTTTATCGCCTATGTTGATAATATGCCCCTATGTTATTTACATTTCTTTGCTGTTTCAATCATTCCTTTTCTGTTACTTCTTCTTTTCTGCATTCTGTTTTTTCTCTCTGTTATTCCAATGTTTTAATCTTAATTTGAACATTCACTCACATTCTCTAAGAAACTCTTGTTTGTTATTCTTCTACTCTCCTTTTTTTCTTTCACTTCCTTATCTATTTTGTTTTTCACAATTATACCCTCTTCCATCTTTTCTTCGGTAAATAGATCTATTAAACAGTATCTCTGGTTTATTCCCTATAGCTGTCTTTCTTTTAACATTACTCTCTGTTTCCTTCCCTTATACTTACTCTTCTTTTTTTTAAAAATTTTTTTTAGTTCGCTCCCGGTTCGCGTACCGGCGAGCGAACCGGGAAGCGAACCAAAAGAAATAGAGGTTGCCAGAGTGCAAACATTCTAGCATTTTTTTTATAAAGGGGAGGTAGTTCTGAAAAGAACTTTTTTTTTATTATTTTTGTTGTTTTATATTTTTTTTATTATTTTTCTGAACATTTTTTTTACTTTTTTTGTATTTTTTGAACGGTTTTAAATATTTTTTTTGTTTTTTTTGGGGGGGGGAAACGAAAACGATTCATTGTAAAGGGCTCAACGGGAGCAACAAAAAAAAAAGATAATTTATTTTCTGAATCGTTTTGTACAAACATGATTGTCAATGGCTAAGTTGATTAAAGTGATGCTACTTTTTCTGTAGCAAATCAACTGACCGCAACGCACGCACACTTGTTTGACTGCCCCGAACCTCATCTGTATATTTGGGACCATCTCCCTCGCCTCTGGTCCCGTCACTTCCTCTACAACTGATCTTCTGGCCACAGAAGGGGGATTATCTTGCAGGTCACGTACCTGCGCAGCACTGTAGTTGTTAGGATGCCACCTCTCCATATGGCGATGCATTGTATAATTGCCATAACTATATTTTTTATCTGTCCCTCTGGACAAATCTTTCTTACAGATAAGGCAAGTTACATACTGGGCATTCACTTTTTTTTGGCCCCGGGGATATTTAAAAAATTGCCAAATATAATTTTCTTTGACATGAGACCTCCTGGCTCCTCAGGCAAAAACTGCCTCTCTTGCTGCTCTTCCTCTTCTTCCTCTTCTTCCTCCTCTTGCTGAATGATAACTTCAGCAGGTGGTCCTCTCTTCCTAGGAGGTGGTGGTGGTGGTGGGGATGCACCAGCTGAAGCTACAACACTTGCCATTGCTAAGTGATGAAAAAAGGTCTTCCTCTCACAAAGATGAAAGTCAGAGTGAGGAAACAAGGAGGGGTTTTCATCATTTGGGAAAAACAATAGTTCTAAACCAATGAAAAGTGTTACTTTTAGGTCACATGACCTAGCCTTACATCATTAGGAAACCAAAAGTGAAATGAACCAATGAAAAGTGTTTATTTACAAGTCACATGACCTGTTGTGTTTACGTTACGCGCTTCGCGCCGCGTCCCGGATCGCTTCCGGAAAGCTGCGCTTCGCGCCTTGCTTCGCGTACCGGAGCACTTCCGGGTACGCTAACGCGGCGCGTCATATGACGTATCACGCGACAACGCGATACGTCACGCTGACGCGACGCGTCACGATGTTGTTTTCTAACGCGACAGTTGCGCAAACGGAACGTTTACTGGTTCGCGGACCGGATCGCGGCATTAAATTGAGCTAACGGAAAGCTAACCGATTCGCGGACCGGGAGCGAAACAAAAAAAATAATTAAAAAAAAATAAAAATAATTATTAATAAACATATAAAATATATTTTTTGATTTAAAGAAGAAGACATTTTAAAGCTTTTGATATTTGCTATTAAAAACCATTGAAATTCACTGAAAAAACCATAGGTTATAGACCATATATAGTTAGGAATTAGCATTTACAAAACCTTGAAAATTCACAGAAAAAAACATAGGTTATAGACCATATATAGTTAGGAATTAGCATTTAAGAAACCTTTTTTTACTCACACAAAACCATTGAAATTCCATATATAGTTAGTTGTACTAACTATATATCGCGCACCCGCAATCCACTGCTGATCATGTCACATATTACATCATTCATGACATGGTCAGTGACATCACTGATGACATCACTGATGACATCTCAAATGACATCACTGATGACATCACTGATGACATCTCAAATGACATCACTGATGACATCACTGATGACATCTCAAATGACATCATTTGGTGAAAATTGCTCCAGTGGTTTTTACGATATTTAACTTAGAAAACACATATATATCTATAGGCGCGCTCCGAGCGCTCACCGGTACACGTACCGGGGAGCGCACCCTGCGCACCACGGAAGTGTGCGAGCGGAAAGCTGATTGGCTCTCGGGTGTCTGTCAACATTCTAAACAGTCCGGAGAGTCCGCCATCTTGTGTCTCGGTAGAATCAAGACACAAGAGGTGAAAAAAAGGGGGAAATGATTAAAAGGGGGCAGGGTAGACACCCCCTGACCCCTTCTGAGGGAGGCCTAGAAGGACCCTGAAGGACAAAAAAACAACAAAAAAATTACATTTTTGGCGGGGTAAGCACTGGGTGCGTTCCCATGTACGCTTCCCGGTACGCGTACCCTGAGCGCACCACGGGAAAAACAGTGTAAAAAATTAGAGTAAAAAAATAATTTAGAGTATTTAGAGGTAGGGTAGCTCTGAAAAGAGCTGTTGTGTTATGTGGGTGTTTTTTGTACCTACAAGTAGGTACCGATGCAGAGTCTAAAATTCAAGAGGAAGACTCTATTCCCCTCATCTGTAAAATATACACCATCTCTCCTATAGATGCCTTGCGTGTTGTAACGCAAGTTGTTGTGGTATATGGAACCCATACCATAGTCTCTGAGGAAAGCAGAAACAGATTTATTCACATGTTTCCTTGCTTTCTCAATCTGTGGACAACATTGGTTGGACCAGTTCCATTTTTGCCTTTGACATATATTAGAATATACCAGGGCAGTTTTTGGAAAAAGTGACATCAATTGCCCAAAGATGTCCTTTAAAAGCATTTCCAGACCTACCCCAGTCAAAGTGCCCAGGTCATTTCCACCACAGTGCACAATTATGAGGTCAGGGTGTGGTAGATGCATAAAGGAATTTACCAATGGTATCAATTGGTGACATCTCAATCCTCTCTGGCCAATCCACATAATATCCACATTTGGTAAATCAAGGTTGTAAATAGCTCTGTTTGCTGCATATCTTTCACTCCAGTGAACAAAGCTATGACCCACAATCCAGACTTTAGGCATCTTGAAGGTAGATGTGGTTGTATTTAGATGAGTTCTGGAAATGGAATGGCAGTTTGAAAGTAGGAGTTATGGAAAAAAGTGGTTGAGATTCAGTGCACTTGAAAAAGAAGAAATGATTGGTGGTTTTTAAAAAGTCTCCACTGAAAATTAGGGTGCATGCTTTTGTTTTTTGAAAGAAGTAATTCTAATGGTTGAGAAAAAGTCATTGAAAGAAACGTTGCACAAGATTAGCTAGTATATTGAGAGGTCAAACACCCTTGCTGAGTTCATTTGCAACATAGTATGATGAACTTTTCACCCGTGTGCTGAGTTAGGTGGGAGTTACCATGGTAACAGGCTGAATGAGCATGGGGGGATGGGTGAATATTATGTGAGTTTGAAAGAGTTGAAATGTAGAACCAATTAAAATGTCAGTTTGGTTTTGAAATAGTGTGGGAAGAATTTTGATTGGTTAAGTCCAGGGATATGTGTGAAGAATTACAGAGAATCAGGGCCATTTGTGGTTGCAGTGTTTGAGGTGCATTTCAGAGATTCTGCTTAAGAAAATCTGGTGTGTGTGACTGACACTGTTCTAAATCTTTAAAATCATTTTTAAAGGAGAGTAATGATTCATTTAATATAGATAGAGTGCTGTATGCACTATGGGGAAGATTAACAAGCATATTGGGCTTGTTTATTCTTGCATTGTGTCTCATGTTTCTATGTAATGCTGTCTAAAAAATGAATGGTGCATATTGGAAATGTATTTTGGAAATGAGTCAGGTTTCTGCCTTGTAATGTAGTGGTCATTTAAATGGGCTGTGCTCTGTGTGTAAAACGATTTACTATGCTACATGTTTTTTTAGGTAAAATGTAAGATGGTGAGAGATGGTGAGATGGTATGAGCACAGACACACATAGTGGAGGCAGAGACAGACATGGTAGATTACATGTAACATCCTGGTCATGTGCCTAATATCACACTGTGAGTCAAGCTTGATTTTAAATGAATCTGGGTGAATAATTTGCTTAGTTGATGTGTTTAAAAATATGGGAATACATGTATTCTTGAAGTCAGTTAGGCTTTAGGATATGTACTAGTAGAGAATCTTAGGCAGCATGTCTGTTAGGCCTCTTAGTTCGCAAATAGGCTCTAAGCTGTGCAATAAAGATCCAGGGTGTGCTGTTGAAATGAAAAAGGAATGTTATGTCTTGCTTATATATATATGGTCTGTGTTTTGCCAGTAGAGACAGTGAGATAGTATGAGCACAAACACACATAGTGGAGGCAGAGACAGACATGATAGATTACATGTAACATCCTGGTCATGTGCCTAAGATCACACTGTGAGTCAAGCTTGATTTTAAATGAATCTGGGTGAATAATTTGCTTAGTTGATGTGTTTAAAAATATGGGAATACATGTATTCTCGAAGTCAGTTAGGCTTTAGGCTATGTACTAGTAGAGAATCTTAGGCAGCATGTCTGTTAGGCATCTTAGTTCGTAAATAGGCTCTAGGCTGTGCAATAAAGATCCAGGGTGTGCTGTTGAAATGAAAAGGGAATGGTATATATTTTTTATATATATATGTATGGTCTGTTTTTGCCAGTAGAGACAGTGAGATAGTATGAGCACAAACACACATAGTGGAGGCAGAGACAGACATGGTAGATTACATGTAACATCCCGGTCATGTGCCTAAGATCACACTGTGAGTCAAGCTTGATTTTAAATGATTCTGGGTGAATAATTTGCTTAGTTGATGTGTTTAAAAATATGGGAATACATGTTTTTTTTTAAGTCAGTTAGTCTTTAGGATATGTACTAGTAGAGAATCTTAGGCAGCATGTCTGTTAGGCCTCTTAGTTCACAAGTAGGCTCTAAGCTGTGCAATAAAGATCCAGGGTGTGCTGTTGAAATGAAAAAGGAATGTTATGTCTTGCTTATATATATATATATATATATATATATATGGTCTGTTTTTTGCCAGTAGAGACAGTGAGATAGTATGAGCACAAACACATATAGTGGAGGCAGAGACAGACATGGTAGATTACATGTAACATCCTGGTCATGTGCCTAAGATCACACTGTGAGTCAAGCTTGATTTTAAAAGAATCTGAGTGAATAATTTGCTTAGTTGATGTGTTTAAGAATATGGGAATACATGTATCCTTGAAGTCAGTTAGGCTTTAGGATATGTACTAGTAGAGAATCTTAGGCAGCATGTCTGTTAGGCCTCTTAGTTCACAAATAGGCTGTAAGCTGTGCAATAAAGATCTAGGGTGTGCTGTTGAAATGAAAAAGGAATGTTATGTCTTGCTTATATATATATATATATATATATATATATATACATATATATATATGGTCTGTTTTTTGCCAGTAGAGACAGAAAGATAGTATGAGCACAAACACACATAGCGGAGGCAGAGACAGACATGGTAGATTACATGTAACATCCTGGTCATGTGCCTAAGATCACACTGTGAGTCAAGCTTGATTTTAAATGAATCTGGGTGAATAATTTGCTTAGTTGATGTGTATAAAAATATGGGAATACATGTATTTTTGAAGTCAATTAGTCTTTAGGATATGTACTAGTAGATAATCTTAGGCAGCATGTCTGTTAGGAGTCTTACTTCAGAAATAGGCTCTAAGCTGTGCAATAAAGATCCAGGGTGTGCTGTTGAAATGAAAAAGGATTGTTATGTCTTGCTTATATATATATGGTCTGTTTTTTGCACACCCTGGAGATGGGGTAGGCACAGAGTGGGATGAGACACAGGCACATAGTGAGATGAGACACAGGCACAGAGTGAGATGAGACACAGGCACAGAGTGAGATGAGACACACAAAGAGAGAAATGAGACACACAAAGAGTGAGATGGGGCAGGCACAGAGTGAAATGAGACACAGGCACAGAGTGAGATGAAACACGCAAAGAGAGAAATGACACACACAAAGAGAGAGATGGGGCAGGCACAGAGTGAGATGAGACACAGGCACAGAGTACCCTTTAAGCTAAGAGATGCAAACTGTGAGCAAACACAGGTGACATTATTGAAAAATGTGAAAATATAAATCCTTATTTCACACAGACACTCAGTGTGATCCTTGTCAAAAATGTTAAAGCTATACATTTTACCATAAAACATTTACCATAGTGAGATGAGACACACACAAAGAGAGAAATGACACACACAAAGAAAGAGATGAGACACAGGCACAGAGTGAGATGAGACACGCAAAGAGAGAAATGAGACACACAAAGAGTGAGATGGGGCAGGCACAGAGTGAGATGAGACACAGGCACAGAGTAAGATGAAACACGCAGAGAGGGAAATGACACACACAAAGAGATAGATGGGGCAGGCACAGAGTGAGATGAGACGCAGGCACAGAGTGAGATGAGACACAGGCACAGAGTACCCTTTAAGCTAAGAGATGCAAACTGTGAGCAGACACAGGTGACATTATTGAAAAATGTGAAAATATAAATCCTTATTTCACACAGACACTCAGTGTGATCCTTGTCAAAAATGTTAAAGCTATACATTGTACCATAAAACATTTACCACAGTGAGATGAGACACACGCAAAGAGAGAAATGAGACACACAAAGAGTGAGATGGGGCAGGCACAGAGTGAGATGAGACACAGGCACAGAGTGAGATGAAACACGCAAAGAGAGAAATGACACACACAAAGAGAGAGATGGGGCAGGCAAACAGGCAAAGAGTGAGATAAAGTACAGGCACAGAGTGAGATGAGACACAGGCACAGTGTGAGAAGAGACACAGGCACAGAGTGAGATGAGACACAGGCACAGAGTACTCTTTAAGCTAAGAGATGCAAACTGTGAGCAGACAGGTGACGTTATTAAAAAATTTGAAAATATAAATCCTTATTTCACACAGACACTCAGTGTGATCCTTGTCAAAAATGTTAAAGCCATACATTTTACCATAAAACATTTACCAGAGTGAGATGAGACACACGCAAAGAGAGAAATGACACACACAAAGAAAGAGATGGGACAGGCACAGAGTGAGATGAGACACAGGCACAGAGTGAGATGCGACACAGGCACAGAGTGAGATGAGACACAGGCACAGAGTGAGATGAGACACAGATACAGAGTACCCTTTAAGCTAAGAGATGCAAACTGTGAGCAAACACAGGTGACATTATTGAAAAATGTGAAAATATAAATCCTTATTTCACACAGAAACTCAGTGTGATCTTTGTCAAAAATGTTAAAGCTATACATTTTACCATAAAACTTTTACCAGAGTGAGATGAGACACACACAAAGAGAGAAATGACACACACAAAGAAAGAGATGAGACACAGGCACAGAGTGAGATGAGACACAGGCACAGAGTGATATGAGACACAGGCACAGAGTGAGATGAGACACAGGCACAGAGTGAGATGAGACACACGCAAAGTAAGAAATGACTCACACAAAGAGAGAAATGAGGCAGGCACAGAGTGAGATGAAACACAGGCACAGAGTGAGATGAGACACAGGCATAGAGTTCCCTTTAAGCTAAGAGATGGAAACTGTGAGCAGACACAGGTGACATTATTGAAAAATGTTAGACCTGTAGTAGGAGATGATATTCTCTATAGCAATAGACGGAGAAATCAATTTATTGACAATCGTAGACAGAATTGTTTTTAATTTATTAAAAAATGTAAAGATGTATAAAAAGAAGAGTGCTTTTTACAAGACAAAAAAAAAGTATAGTGAAGATTGTGGATCAGGCATTTAAAGTGAAAAATAAATTATATGGTTTAGTAATCAATAGAATTTGTACACTAGATAAGGTAATCAATGTTTTCAAATCAAAATGAAAGTGGAAGAGAGTAATTAATCGGACTAATGTTTGTGATGTTTTTTCTGGAGAATGGAAGCATTGGGAAATTGCCTCCTTCAGATTTACAGAGAGTATTAAAGGGAAGAGTTGTTTATATGCCTCTAGATTTTAAGAAAAATATTGATACAATTGGTGTAGAAAAAGTAGAAGAGGAACCTCTGGTTATTCTAGTTAATTGTGTTCCAACAAAAAATAAAAAAATCTGGCAAGAATTAGTGGCTGTTAGGAAAGTCAAAAAGGCAACGTTGTATTTGGTAAAAAATAATCGCTACTTCAAAAATGTATATGTTGGAGAAGAGGAAACAACTGTAGAAGAGGACAGTGATTTCTCAACTGAGCAAATTGAAAAAGTTGATGTCTCTAGAAGTGAAGAAATTTATGAACATTATAGTGTTCATCCATTGCATTCCAAAGAAGTAATGGGGAATGCTATTGACTTGTTTCAAATGAAAGAAGCAAAAGGAAGTCCCATTAGTGTATGGGAAGAAAGTTTGGAAGCTCGTTGTTTTCCACAGTTATTTCCAACAGGTCAAGGTGGACGATATGACGACCGACCTGTTCAAATTCCTGCATCTGAATACCAGACTTTAAGATTATATGTAGAAGCTCCAAGGTTACGTCAATGCATTCCATATTTGTCTCATCTACTGTTTGAGAGTGACTTGTCTGGACTTTCTTATGCAGTGAACCATATACTGAAAAGAGGAGTACATCTGCAAAATGATTCGGCAAGGGACTTTATGGATAAAGTCAAACTGCAAGACAGTATTTTGGAATCTCACCTAATTAATCTCATGGCATGTCAGCGTGGTACTAACGAGTATTGGTACCGTCGTCATGGGGAATTGAAATGTATGCTAAGAAACTTAGGAACTCCTACATGGTTCCTCACTCCAAGCTGTGCTCAGTATGCTTGGGATTTGGGTAGACTTACTTTAATTTCTACGAGAGGCAAATGCAAACATTGAAAATATTGAATACAAGACACCTGGAGAACTGTGCTATTTGGAACCAGTTAATGTATGCAGGTAATTCAATCATAGGTTTGAAGCTATGATGTCTTTTATCACAAACAAAAAAAATCCTACGCTTGGAGAGGTTTTGGATTTCTTTTGGAGAAAGGAGTATCAAGCAAGAGGTGCTCTTCACATACATATGCTGCTATGGATCAAAGATGCACCCAAATTTGGAACAGATTCGGATGACAAAGTGATGAGTTTCATTGAACAGTATTCTACATGTGCTGTTCCGAAAAGTACAGAAGAAAACAATTTAAGACATCAAGTTTTACGCTTTCAAACCCATCGTTGTGGAAAATACTGTCATCGAAAATACGATTCGAAGGACAAGTTCTACACAAAATGGCGTTTTGCATTTCCACGTCCAGTAACATCGAAAGGAAGAGTGAACAATGTTATGTCTTCTCTGCGACATACTGTGACAAGAAAGTGTCATACTGTGACACTCCCCTTTCCCTCTCTCCCCACCACCACTTTCTAGCTCTCAGTCACTCTACTTCAGTCCCCTTCCCCTTCTTTCTATCTTTTTCTCCCTCACTAATTCCCCTTCCCTCAGTCACCTTACTCTACTTCATTCACTCCTTCTCTCACTCCCTCTGTCCTCTCACATCCTCACTCCCCTTCCCTCACTCTATCACTCTTACCCTCACTCCCTCCATCCCCTCACTTTGTCACTCCCCCTTCCCTCACACTCACTCCCTTTAACTCACAAACACTCCCTCATTCACATTTCTATGCTCCCTTACTTAGTCTCCTTCTCTCATTCCTTCCTTTACTACCTCTATGACCTCACTCCCTCACTCCCCTTGTCTTACGCTCACGCGCCTTTATCCACCCTCTATCACTCCTCTTTCCTCAACCTCACTGCCATTCTCTCACCCTCCCTCACCTCCCTTCCCTTATTCCACTTCCCTCACTTATCCTCATTCCCCATACTTAACTCTTCTTACCCTCACTCTCCTCCTACAGTCACCTTTTCCCAGTTCCTCTGCTTCACTCCCCTTCCCCTTCTTTCCTTCCTTTGCTCCCTCAGTAATTCCCCTTCTCTCACTCACCTTACTCTACTTTACTCACTCCTTCTCTCACTCCCTCTGCCCTCTCACTTCCTCACTCCTCTTCCCTCACTCCCTCTCTGTTACCCTCACTCCCTCTATCCCCTCACTCTCTCATACCCCTTCACTCACTCTCACTCACCTTCCATTCCTCATTGTCGCGAATGCTCCCATACTCACTCCCCCTTCCCTGTCACTCACTCCCCTTATTATAAAAATTAAAAGTATTTTTTTTCCTTTTCCACAGATATTAAATGTATTAAAAATATGTCATTAAGTTTACATTACTTATAAGGTTAGTTTGACAAACAAAATGTACTTTCTCATCATTCTTTTCCTTAACCTCAGTACTCTTCTCTCACCCATCCTCAGCCCCGTTCCCTTACTCCGCTTTCCTTACTTATCCTCATTCCCCATGTTCACTCTCCTTTCCCTCACTCACCTCCCACACTCACCTTCTTTTAGTCCCCCTGCTTCACTTCCCTTCCCCTCTCTTCCCTTCCTTCGCTCCCTCACTCATTCCCCTTCCCTCATTCACCTTACTCCACTTCACTCACTCCTTCTCTCACTGCCACTGTCCTCCCACATCCTCACTTCCCTTCTCTCATGCTCTCTCTGTTAGCCTCACTCTCTCCGTCCTCTCACTCTCTCACTCCTCTTCCGTCATGCTCACTCCCTATAACTCACCCACACTCCCTCACTTACCTTTATTTGCTCCCTCACTCAGTCCCTTTCTGTTACTCTTTTCCTCACTCCCTCTATCCCCTCACTCCCTCACTCCCCTTGTCTTACCCTCACTCACTTTTATCCACCCTCTTTCACCCCTCTTTACTCACGCTCTCTGCCGTTCTCTCACCCTCCTTCACCCCCGTTCCCTTACTCCGGTTCCCTCACTACCCCTCATTCCCCATCTTTCTCTCCCCTTCCCTTTACTTTCATCCCCCACTCACCTTCTCTCAGTACCTATGCTTCAGTCCTCTTCCCCTCTATTCCTTTCCTTCGCTCACTGACTCATTCCCCTTTCCTCACTCACCTTACTCCATGTCACTCACTCTTTCTCTCACTCCCTCTGTCCTGTCACATCCTCATTCTCCTTCCCTCACTCCCTCTCTCTAAGCTTCACTACCTCTGTCCCCTCACTCTCTCACTCCTCTTCCGTCACGCTCACTCCCTATAACTCACCTACACTACCTCACTTACCTTTCTATGCTCCCTCACTCAGTCCCCTACTCTCACTCTTTCCTTCAGTCCCTCTGTCTCCTCACTCCCTCACTCCCCTTGTCTCAAGCTCACTTGCCTTTATCCACCCTCTATCACCCCTCTTTCCTCAACCTCACTGCTCTTCTCTTACCCTTCCTCACCCCCATGCCTTTACTCCGCTTTCCTCACTTATCCACATTCCCCATGTTCACTCCTCTTCCCCTCACTCACCTCCCACACTCACCTTCTTTTGGTCCCCCTGCTTTACTTCCCTTCCCCTCTCTTCCGTTCCTTCGCTCCCTCACTCATTCCCCTTCCCTCACTCACCGTACTCCACTTCACTCACTCCTTCTCTCACTGCCACTGTCCTCTCACATCCTCACTTCCCTTCTTTCACTTTCTCTCTGTTAGCCTCACTCTCTCCGTCGTCTTACTCTCTCACTCCTCTTCCGTCACGCTCACTCCCTATAACTCATCCACACTCCCTCACTTACCTTTATTTGCTCCCTCACTCAGTCCCTTTCTGTCACTCTTTCCTTCACTCCCTCTATCCCCTCACTCCCTCACTTCCCTTGTCTTACCCTCACTCACTTTTATCCACCCTCTTTCACCCCTCTTTACTCACGCTCTCTGCTGTTCTCTCACCCTTCTTCACCCCCGTTCCCTTACTCCAATTCCCTCACTATCCCTCATTCCCAATCCTTCTCTCTCCTTCCCTTTACTTTCATCCCGCACTCACCTTCTCTCAGTACCTATGCTTCAGTCCTCTTCCCCTCTATTTCCTTCAATCGATCACTCACTCATCCCCCTTCCCTCACTCACCTTACTCCACTTCACTCAATCCTTCTCTCACTCCCTCTGTCCTGTCACATCCTCATTCTCCTTCCCTCGCTCCCTCTCTTTTAGCTTCACTACCTCTGTCCCCTCACTCTCTCAGTCCCCTTCCCTCATGCTCACTCCCTTTAACTCACCCACACTCCCTCACTTACCTTTCTATGCACCCTCACTCAGTCCCCTTCTCTCACTCTTTCCTTCAATCTCTCTGTCTCCTCACTTCCTCACTCCCCTTGTCTCACGCTCACTTGCCTTTATCCACCCTCTATAACCACTCTTTCCTCAACCTCACTGCTCATCTCTTACCCTTCCTTACCCCCGTTCCCTTACTCCGCTTTCCTCAATTATCCTCATTCCTCATGTTCACTCCCCTTCCCCTTACTCACCTCCCACACTCACCTTCTTTCAGTCCCCCTGCTTCACTTCCCTTCCCCTCTCTTCCCTTCCTTCTCTCCCTCACTCATTTTCCTTTCCTCTCTCACTGTACTCCACTTCACTCACTCCTTGAGAATATGTAAGGAATATAGCTCTTTTGGTGAATTGGAGGTAGTTCTAAAAATAACTGTTTTTTTCTTCTTTTTTTTTTTTTACTTTTTCCGAACTTTTCAAAAAAATGTTTTTATTTTTTTCAGAACAAAAACAAAACTAGGGAATGCCAAACTGCTCAACAGGAGCAAAAAAAAGGTGAAAAATTAGGGATGGGTGGAGCAGCGGTGTTCCTCCTTCTTTCGAACAATTAATTCAATGCTCTGCTCCCCGTAGCAGAGTAGTTCATCACACTGTTTGCATTTTATTTTTAAATCTGCAAACACCGGCTGTATGTTCAGGATTAAATGTGCTGCTTCTCTTCCAGAAGGTGTTGCTGCTCCGGTGGAGGTGCTGGCGCCATCTCTTGGGGGATTGCGTGCCAGGTCCCTGGTGCTCTCCCTTGCGAAATTATTTGGGTGCCTCCTCTGTACATGCCGGATCAAGTTGGCATTCCCAAAACTATATTTGCGGGTGGGATCCCCATGTGACAAAGTTGTGTCACATATCTTGCAGGTCACTTTTGCTGCATTAACTTTTTTTTGCCCCTCTGGGAAACTAAAGAACTTCCAAATGAAGTGCTCTTTCACTTTTCTCTGGGGGGTGTCCTCAGGTAGGAATTCCAGATCAGAGTCTGAAGAGGGCTCCCTGGAACCAGACATCTTTCCAAAAAAAGAAGTATTTTCAAGAAGAATGGAGACGAGGTGTTCTCTCAGCAATTGCAAAGAGGTAGTGAGGGAAATGGGTGGAGACTTTCCATAGTTGTGTAAAAAAGTGTTATTAACCAATCAAAAGTGTTGTTTTAAGGTCACATGGCTTGACGCGTGCTTACACTGCGCGCTCCGGGGTGCTTCCGGGGGCGCTTACGCGACACGTACGTAGGCGCTTACGAAGGCGCTTCCGGAGGTGCTTACGCGGCGTAAATGAATGACGTTTTGCTCGATTTTCAGAAATGTGTTTAAAAGTCAAAATACGGTGATTAAAAATCAAAAATACTACTTTTGTGAGTATGCCACTGAATGTCTTGCATTATTATTTACTTTAAATACATACATATATTTTTTTTAGATCGCGGGAATAGCGCTCACGCTACGTGTACGGCTGTGTTTACCGGTACACGCTCCCTGAGCGCTCCAGGGTTTAAATATAAAAATAACTGGAAAAAAACATTCAAACAATAATATTATAAAAATATAGAATATTGGAATAATTAGAAAAAAATATAATAATTAATACCTATAAAAATTAGCTATTAAAAAAACTTAATAATTCACTTAAAAACCAAAGGTTTGACACTCGTTATAGTGAGGAATTAGCATTTAAAAAACCTTTGAAATTCACTTAAAGAACCATAGGTTTGACACTCGTTATAGTTAGGAATTAGCATTAAAAAACCTTTGAAATTCACTGAAAAAACCATAGGTTTCACACCAGTTATAGTTAGCTGAACATTTTACTCATACAAAACCATTGAAATTCCCACGTTATAGTTAGTTGGACTCACTATAACTTGCGCGCCCGCAATCCACATATTACATCATTCATGACATGGTCAGTGACATCACTGATGACATCTCAAATGACATCAATGATGACATCACTGATGACATCTCAAATGACATCACTGATGACATCACTGATGACATCATTCATTAGATAATATGATAGACCTCCTCACACTCTAATCTAACCTTTGATACACCCAGTATTAAATACAGACTACCATTCTTGAAACCATTGACACTTCAATAACAGTTACTACATACGCACTCACTGATTCCTAAGTCTGCACACACATCCACTCATTCACCCATACAATCACTCATACATACAGTCACTCATCAATACAACACTATCATATGCACTCATACACCTATACAGACACTCACACACTGCCACTCATCCATGGAGTTACTCACATACCTAGTCAGTCATGCAAAGAATCAAACACACTCCTATTTCCTCATCTATACAGTTATACACAGAACACCTTACTTATTCAAACATATACTAACACATACTTACTCTCTTTTACAATCACTGATACAACTACACATTGATCCATTCAGCCACTTACGCAATCACAGGCTCTCATGTATAGTCATTTATATATGCCAACTCTCACATGCACTGTGTTTTACATATGTACTTACTTGGACATGTAGCACTGAGATATCCATTCACACACCAACACACCCATGCACACAGTCAACCGCCCATACAGTTGTTTCCTCATGCACTCTTGAACCCATACACCAAGTGAATCAACTGCTCACACATCTATGCACAGAGTCACACAACTCCCAGCCACCAACACACACACTCAACCTCACATACAAATACTTGGGCAACCAATCAATAACCCATATAGCCACTCATATAGCTACTGATCAACACATGCAGCAGCTTACACAACAACAGACATAATGCTGCACACATTCAGACAATTTACTCACTAACCCATGCATTCAGTAAGACACATTTAATCACTCACTCATACAGTCAGTCACGCTCCTACTAAATCCTTCATCCAGACACTTATACATCCACTCATTCTTCAATATGTAAAACATATTTAAACTTTACAGGAACACACAGTCGCGGGATGATGTCATCAGTGATGTCATCAGTGATATCATTTGAGATGTCATCAGTGATGTCATCAATTATGTCATTTGAGATGTCATCAGTGATGTCATCAGTGATGTCACTGACCATGTCATGAATGATGTAATATGTGACATCATCAGCAGTGGATTGCGGGTGCGCGAGTTATAGTGAGTCCAACTAACTAAACGTGGGAATTTCAATTGTTTTGTATGAGTAAAATGTTCAGCTAACTATAACTGGTGTGAAACCGATGGTTTTTTTAGTGAATTTCAAAGGTTTTTTAAATGCTAATTCCTAACTATAACGAGTGTCAAACCTATGGTTTTTTAAGTGAATATATATATATATATATTACCTACGTCGCCAGTAGGTAGATATTGTTAGGACCTATTATCCATAGGAAATCCGTAACATTCTATTTGGAGCGGTGTTGCAGAGTGTTGTAAAATGGGTCATGGCCTCTGAACACCTCTGTGCAACGCAACTCCCTAGCGCATACTGGAGGTACCTGGTGGGCTAGTTGTCCCCCATGGGACCGCAGGATTGAAGAGGAATGAATTTCCCAACTTAAAACGCGGGGCACGTTTGCACGCATGTCACCTCAGGCCCACCCCCTTCCTTCACCCTTAAACAAATATTCCTCTAAAATCAGCAGAACTACGAATTCCGATTGACTTACCTGTTATCAGGAGAGAACCCAGTGCTGCATCTATTAGCCCAGCACTGACCCTGAAAAGTAATTCTAAGCGTACTTACGAGTAACTTGTATTTCCTTCCATAGGAATCCATTGTGTGGTTTTCACCTGAAAAGTTTCTAAGTGTCAATTTTTGAAATGTACAAATTGTCACAAACTAAAAACATTCCTAAAAAATCATCTGTATGACTTAAACACATTCTTTCAACTGTTTGCAGGAGATGCACCTGTGCTGGATCCAGGATCCACCACTGAGTATGAAAAACTAACGATAAAACTACTTACCTGCTAAGTGAATTTTCTGCCATAGGATAACATTTGTGATTCTATGTGAAAACATTTCTGTCAACTTTTAAAATACAATAATATTCCTTAAAAATTACTACTGATACCAAAACACTTTTACTCAACTGTTTACAGGAGATGTCCAGTCCTGTGGTTAGAAAAGTAAACCATAAAGTAAATATTTGCATTTGACTAGCAATTCACATTGAGCTCAATGTTGCATTGTGTTTGAAATAGTGTTGCCCATTGCAACAACTGTAACTACTGTACTTAAAAATGTATTGCCTATTTGCAAAGTATATAAACTAAAGTAATTCATTCAGTGAATATATATTTTGTATTGTAATGTATAATGTAATTATAATGTCATAAAAAAAATATCTAAAAATAAATGGTTTAAAAACTGTAGTAAATCAGTATAAAAACAAAATCAGTATAACAAAGAATACATTAAAAATTGTCATTTACAAAACCTTTGAAATGCACAGAAAAAGCCATAGCTTTTAGGCTTGATGTAGTTAGGAATTAGAATTTAAAAACCTTTGAAATTCACTGAAAAAAACATAGATTTCAGGCCTGATATAGTTAGGGATTAGCATTTAAAAAACCTTAGAAATTCAATGAAAAAACCGTAGGATGAGATGTCATTAGTGATGTCACCGATCATTTCATGAATGATGTAATATGTGACATCATCATCAGTGGATTGCGGGCGCGTGAGATGTAGTTAGTACAACTAACTATATCTGAGGAATTTCAATGGTTTTGTACGAGTGAATTGTCCAGCTAACTATAACACCACTAAAACCTATGGTTTTTTCAGTGAATTTCTAAGGTTTTTTTAAATGCTAATTCCTAACTATATCAGGCCTGAAACCTATGGTTTTTTCAGTGAATATGTATATTACTTACCTGGTGGCTCCTTCTTCAAGGGTAACTTTGTTTGTGGAATTTGTAGCGGCTGACCCAGTCGCGGAAGTTGCCCCTCTGCAGCAGCGGACCTGTGGTGACTTCGCAGTTGGAGGTCATCGTGAAAACAGGAGGTATATGCCTAATGTGGTCCGTAATGGAAACAGCGCTTTTAACAAGGATGTTGTTTTTCACCCACATGGGATTTATCATTTTAATTGGCGAACTCTGGGTGAGACTCACATGAGGAACACTGAGTGCAACTACATGGACCAGCATGCCGTAGTGACGGTGACGCCCACTGGGAAGGTCCTTGGCTACTAATTAGAAGCACGCTTGCCTGGAAATGTCGCTGCTACCTTGCCACTGATGAAAGGGAGACCTGAAATGCGTCTGGCGGAGGCTGCTTGAAATTTTGAAAATCACGCTGTGTTTGGTGCTGCTGTACCGCATTAAATGAACAGAGCATACATTACTTACCTGGTGGCTCCTTCCTCAAGGGTAACTTTGTTTGTGGAATTTGTAGCGGCTGACCCAGTCGCGGAAGTTGCCCCTCTGCAGCAGCGGACCTGTGGTGACTTCGAAGTTGGAGGTCATCGTGAAAACAGGAGGTATATGCCTAATGCGGTCCGTAATGGAAACACCGCTTTTAACAAGGATGTTCTTTTTCATCCACATGGGATTTATCATTTTAATTGGCAAACTCTGGGTGAGACTCACATGAGAAACACTAAGTGCAACTACATGGACCAGCATGCCGTAGTGACGGCGACGCCCACTGGGAAGGTCCTTGGCTACTAATTAGAAGCACGCTTGCCTGGAAATTTCGCTGCTACCTTGCCACTGATGAAAGGGAGACCTGAAATGCGTCTGGCGGAGGCTGCTTGCAATTTTGAAAATCACGCTGTGTTTGGTGCTGCTGTACCACATTAAATGAACAGAGCATACATTACTTACCTGGTGGCTCCTTCCTCAAGGGTAACTTTGTTTGTGGAATTTGTAGCGGCTGACCCAGTCGCGGAAGTTGCCCCTCTGCAGCAGCGGACCTGTGGTGACTTCGAAGTTGGAGGTCATCGTGAAACCAGGAGGTAAATGCCTAATACGGTCCATAATGGAAACAGCGCTTTTAACAAGGATGTTGTTTTTCACCCACATGGGATTTATCATTTTAATTGGTGAACTCTGGGTGAGACTCACATGAGGAACACTGAGTGCAACTACATGGACCAGCATTCCGTAGTGACGGCGACGCCCACTGGGAAGGTCCTTGGCTACTAATTAGAAGCACGCTTGCCTGGAAATTTTGCTGCTACCTTGCCACTGATGAAAGGGAGACCTGAAATGCGTCTGGCGGAGGCTGCTTGCAATTTTGAAAATCACGCTGTGTTTGGTGCTGCTGTACCGCATTAAATGAACAGAGCTTACATTACTTACCTGGTGGCTCCTTCCTCAAGGGTAACTTTGTTTGTGGAATTTGTAGCGGCTGACCCAGTCGCAGAAGTTGCCCCTCTGCAGCAGCGGACCTGTGGTGACTTCGAAGATGGAGGTCATCGTGAAAACAGGAGGTAAATGCCTAATACAGTCCATAATGGAAACAGTGCTTTTAACAAGGATGTTGTTTTTCACCCACATGGGATTTATCATTTTAATTGGTGAACTCTGGGTTAGACTCACATGAGGAACACTGAGTGCAACTACATGGACCAGCATTCCGTAGTGACGGCGACGCCCACTGGGAAGGTCCTTGGCTACTAATTAGAAGCACGCTTGCCTGGAAATTTCGCTGCTACCTTGCCACTGATGAAAGGGAGACCTGAAACGCGTCTGGCGGAGGCTGCTTGCAATTTTGAAAATCACGCTGTGTTTGGTGCTGCTGTACCGCATTAAATGAACAGAGCATACATTACTTACCTGGTGGCTCCTTCCTCAAGGGTAACTTTGTTTGTGGAATTTGTAGCGGCTGACCCAGTCGCGGAAGTTACCCCTCTGCAGCAGCGGACCTGTGGTGACTTCGAAGTTGGAGGTCATCGTGAATACAGGAGGTATATGCCTAATGCGGTCCGTAATGGAAACAGCGCTTTTAACAAGGTTTTTGTTTTTTACCCACAAGGGATTTATCATTTTAATTGGCGAACTCTGGGTGAGACTCACATGAGGAACACTGAGTGCAACTACATGCACCAGCATGCCGCAGTGACGGCGAAGCCCACTGGGAAGGTCCTTCGCTACTAATTAGAAGCACGATTGCCTGGAAATTTCACTGCTACCTTGCCACTGATGAAAGGGAGACCTGAAACGCGTCTGGCAGAGGCTGCTTGCAATTTTGAAAATCACGCTGTGTTTGGTGCTGCTGTACCGCATTAAATGAACAGAGCATACATTACTTACCTGGTGGCTCCTTCCTCAAGGGTAACTTTGTTTGTGGAATTTGTAGCAGCTGACCCAGTCGCGGAAGTTACCCCTCTGCAGCAGCGGACCTGTGGTGACTTCGAAGTTGGAGGTCATCGTGAAAACAGGAGGTATATGCCTAATGTGGTCCGTAATGGAAACAGCGCTTTTATCAAGGTTTTTGTTTTTCACCCACAAGGGATTTATCATTTTAATTGGCGAACTCTGGGTGAGACTCACATGAGGAACACTGAGTGCAACTACATGCACCAGCATGCCGTAGTGACGGCGAAGCCCACCAGGAAGGTCCTTCGCTACTAATTAGAAGCACGCTTGCCTGGAAATTTCACTGCTACCTTGCCACTGATGAAAGGGAGACCTGAAACGCGTCTGGCAGAGGCTGCTTGCAATTTTGAAAATCACGCTGTGTTTGGTGCTGCTGTACCGCATTAAATGAACAGAGCATACATTACTTACCTGGTGGCTCCTTCCTCAAGGGTAACTTTGTTTGTGGAATTTGTAGCGGCTGACCCAGTCGCGGAAGTTGCCCCTCTGCAGCAGCGGACCTGTGGTGACTTCGAAGTTGGAGGTCATCGTGAAAACAGGAGGTATATGCCTAATGCGGTCCGTAATGGAAACAGCGCTTTTAACAAGGATGTTGTTTTTCACCCACATGGGATTTACCATTTTAATTGGCGAACTCTGGGTGAGACTCACATGAGGAACACTGAGTGCAACTACATGGACCAGCATGCCGTAGTGACGGCGACGCCCACTGGGAAGGTCCTTGGCTACTAATTAGAAGCACGCCGCTTGCCTGGAAATTTCGCTGCTACCTTGCCACTGATGAAAGGGAGACCTGAAACGCGTCTGGCGGAGGCTGCTTGCAATTTTGAAAATCACGCTGTGTTTGGTGCTGCTGTACCGCATTAAATGAACAGAGCATACATTACTTACCTGGTGGCTCCTTCCTCAAGGGTAACTTTGTTTGTGGAATATATATATATATATATATATATATATTTCCACATGTGTACTCCTGCTGCCACGCCACGCCATCAATCCTCGGCTGACCAACTAGCAAGAACACGGAAGACCCAGAGTGCTAGTGAGTTTTTTATTTAGCAGCACACCACGGCAGGATAACGTTTCGCCCTACACAGAGGGCTTGGTCACATGGTGCACCGAAAGAGTTGCTGAAATTTAAAGTGCTAGTGCGGTAATAACGACAATACTGATTGGTTACGCCTTAAATCATGATAAAATATGACACAGCTGTGAAATTAATCATTTAAAGACGCAAAAACGGGCAAACACAATGGCAGTTTCTAAGCATGCTCTTAGTGATATCTGTTTAAATACAGTACTTTTTATGTGACTACAATTGTAAGAATGTTGGATAATAAGTTAAATGCAGTAGCGGGTCAACTGGGAATTCCCACAGTACACATCAGTTCGTGACATAGCGCATTATTGTCAAAATTTCATGTATATTACAATTAATTACAACCGCACATAAATTCATGAACCGGCTATGTTAGACTCCCTGCATAAATGCAAAAAGCCGTTAATTACACTACGATGGCCCTCTAACTTCATAGTAAAATATATACAAAAATTTCATATATATATATTCACTGCAAAAACCATAGGTTTTACACCAGTTATAGTTAGCTGGAAATTTTACTCGCATACAACCATTGAAATTCCCACGTTATAGTTAGTTGGACTCACTATAACTTGCGCGTGCAATGCACTGCTGATGACGTCACATATTACATCACTCATTACATGGTCAGTGACATCACTCATGACATCACTGATGACACCATCCAGTGAATGTGTGTCTTTTTGAAAAATAAATATTAGTGATTAATGTTTAAATATTTAAATATATGTATTAATGTTTCACTTTGTGTATAAGTGGCTGCATGGGTTGGTGAGTAGCTACATGTGTAGGTATATGGGTTATTAGATTTTTTTTATATCAATATGAGTGTCTATATGTTTGGTGGGGGTGTTACTTAGCACATAGATGCATGAATGACTGACTCTCTCTTTGTATGTGTTTTGAAGACAGCATATGTGCAGGACTGTATGGGTGGATGAGTGTGTATATGTGTGTGTTAGTGAGTGAATGACTGTCTCACTAGTGTCTTTATCAGTAACTACATATGTTTTAATCTAGTATATGTGATTATTGATGTATATAAGTGAGTATATGTGAGAGTGAGTGATTCTAAGAGTTCCTGTTTAAATTAGTATGTGTTTCTATAAGTGATTGTTTAAGAGAGTAAGTATGTGTAAGTTTCCTTAGAAGTAAGGTGGTAGTGTGTGTATAGCTGTTTATGCTAATGAATGGATGTTCAATAGTTTATTTGCATGTGTGAGTATGTGTGTGAGTAACTTTTGGATGCCTGTCAGTGTGTAACAGGATGTATAGGTGTATCACTACATATGATGAGTGAGTATATGTATGAGTGACTATATAGAACTGTTGGTGAATCAGTGCATGTGTATATAGATGGTGGAATTATTCAATTGGTTGTTGTAACTAGTATGGGTATCTCCATTTTTTTAAAAATATTAGTTTCCATTTTTGAATATGTGTTTTAAGGGTTACATTACAGTGAAAAGAGGTCTGTCACTCTGTCACAAGGATGGTGTCATCAGTGATGTCATGAGTGATGTCACTGACCATGTCATGAGTCATGTAATATGTGACGTCATCAGCAGTGCATTGCACGCGCAAGTTATAGTGAGTCCAACTAACTATAACGTGGGAATTTCAATGGTTTTATGCGAGTAAAATTTCCAGCTAACTATAACTGGTGTAAAACCTATGGTTTTTTCAGTGAATTTAATAGGTTTTTTAAATGCTAATTCCTAACTATAACTGGTGTGAAACCTATGGTTTTTTCAGTGAATTTCAATGGTTTTTTAATAGCAAATCTTAATAGGTATAGAAAGTGAAACATTTTAAAACAAATTTTATATTGTATAAACATGTAAAAAAAAAAAAAAAAATTATTTGTAACCCAGGGGCGCTCCCGGGGCGCGTACCGGTGAACGCACCGGTAAGCGCAATGTTACGGCGCGCCCCGGGGCGCATACCGGGGAGCGTCCCGTTAGCGCTATTCTCGCGAACGAAAACAACATCGTGACGTTTCGCGTAACCGCGTGATGCGTCATATGACGCACAGCGTAATCGCAACCAATGGCACGCGATCGCATACGATCGTGAAACGTCCTGACGCGCTTACGCTACACACCCACGGGCGCGCCCCGGAGCGCGACTACGGGCGCGCCCCGGTGCGCATAGCGTAAGCGCGTTGGGTCATGTGACCTGAAAATAACACTTTCTATTGGTGCAGAACAGTTTTGGTTTCCAAATGAGTATAGCCTGGGTCTTGTGACCAGCCTGGGTCTTGTGACCTGAAAATAACACTTTCTATTGGTGCAGAACAGTTTTGGTTTCCAAATGAGTAAAGCCTGTGTCTTGTGACCTGAAAATAACACTTCTGATTGGTTCAGCACAGTTTTTTTTTTCCAAATGATAAAAAATCCCACCTTTCTTCCTCACTCTGACTTTGTCTTTTGACTGAGGAAGACCTGTTTCATCTACAGAGACAATTCTTTTGTACTTTGAAATGGCTACTGTAGCAGCAGCTGGAGCATCTGCACCACCACCACCACCACAACCACCAAGAGAACCACCACAACAATACATTGCTGGTGGAGAAGAGGAGGAGGAGGAAGAGGAAGAGGAGGAGGGGAGCAGATGGCTGCCGGAAGAAATTAACCCATACAAGCCAAAAGAACACATTGTATGGGAGTTTTTTTCTCTTCCAGAGGGCAAGAAGAAAGTTAATGCGGCCAAGGTAACGTGTCGAATCTGTGGTGCAGAACTCTCAAGGGGCAATCCAAATAAAAAATATTCATTTGGGAATCATACCATGATTCGGCATATGACCCGGAAGCATCCTGCTAACTATTCTCGTGCAGAGATCAGGGAACTGGCCAGTCACCTCCCCCAGTGTTCAAGGACCAGCTCAAAAAGAAAACAACCCAGTCAATCGGACCCAGAAACAACGGAGATGATGCCTTGCATTCAGCAACAATTTGGTACTTTAAGAATCACTTGTACTGAATGTGGCAAGCTCATTGCCTATGGTGAAAAGAGCGTAAAGCTGATTGTCCTTGCTGGTCAGAATCACATTTGCCCCAAACAAAAGAAGTAATTTTTTTCGTTTTTTGTTTTTTGCTCCAGTTGAGCCATTTTCAATTCCCTTTCTCTTTGTTTCTTCCCATAAAAAATACAAAAAAAATATAAAACTGTTTTGAAAAGCCAAAAAAAGTACAAAATGTTCAAAAAACATTAAAAAAAATATAAAACAACAAAAAGAATAAAAAACAAAGTTATTTTCAGAACTACCTTTCATTTATAAAATTAAACCTATATTTTTAAAGGATCTCTGTCAATTTTTTGTCCTTAGGGTACGCGTACCGGGGCGCGCCCCGCAAAAAAATAGAAAAAAAAATTTAATGAAGCAGTTAGCATGAGGGAAGGACACAAAGAGAGTTATGTTAAGAGAAAAAGAGCTACAAGATGACCACAGAGGGATTATTTATTACATAGTAAAAAATAGAGAAGGTGTAATTGGATGAAAGTGAGAAAAGTAAAATGAGTAAAGGAGCGAAAGAAAGGAAGAGAGAGGAAGAACACTAAAGTAGAGATAGTGTGAGACTGTGATTGGCTGTTAAAAGAAAAAAAAGGACAGTAAAAAATGGACAATGAAGGGTAGTGGCAGAACCACGATAAATGAAGAACAATGAGGGAAAGTGAGAAAAGACCAGGTAGTATAAGTAAAGAGGGATGAAAGAGGGAGAAAAATCGAATTAGGATAACACATGGGGAGTGACAAAGAGAAAGGACAAAGAGAGTAAAGGAAACAGTACCTGAATGGACTTGAGTAAAACAGTAAAAAAAGATAAGTAATGCAGTGTGTGTGACTTACAGGGAGTCAGTGGGTGTAGGTCGGAGTGTGGGTGTGTAAGGTGTGTCTGTGGGTGTGGTTGTGTGCAGTGTTTTGGTGTGGGTGGAGGTGAGGGTGTGTGAAATATTTGTGAGAAGTGTATGAGTGTGGGGTGTATATGTGTTCGATGTATGTGTGTGTGTGGAATGTGTGTGTGTGTTTGAGGAGTGTGTGTGGGAGGATTTTTTGTGTGTATGAGGTGTGTGTGTGGTGTGTGTGTGGGGTGTATGTTACAGGTGTGTATATGTGTTGGGAGGGGGATGAGGTATATGTGTAGGAGTAAGGTAAATATTTAAGAAAAAGAGAATGAGTGAAGAATCAAAGTAAGGGAACAGAGGGTAAGTGAAGTAAAGAATAGGGATCAAAAGAAGTTGAATATGAGAGGGTAAATAGGGAAAGAGGAGTATACATGGAGAATAAGAATAAGTGAGAGAAGCAGAGTAAAAACACAGGAGTGAGGTAGATTGAGAAAATGTTAGTGACCTTAAAGCAAAGGGTGATAACAAACTAAATTTTTTTAGTCATACTTACCATATAATAAATGAATCTTTAATTTTTTTTACTACTGTTGGTATCTGTGAAAGAGAGAAGAAAAAAATAAGTTATAATTAGTAAAATATGTATTTTAAATTAGAAGATACAAATGAAGAGGTTAAAAATCATAACACTCTATTTAGAAATAAAGTTAGAGTGAAGAACACAGAAAGGGAAATAAACTAAGGTAGAAGGACAAAAAGAGGGAAAAAGAAATAGAAGGAGAGCAAATTACAAAGAGTAAGGCATATAGATTCACTGAGAAAAAGAGAGAGAAGAACAGAGAAATTAACTAAAGGTAAGAAAGATACTAAAACAGTGTGAGTTAGCAAAACTAAATCAGGAAACAGAAGTAAGTAAAAAGATAATGACTGAGATCAGAAAACAGTCTAATTAAGGATGCATTTAGAAGAATGAGGAATAGAAGATAACTGAGAGTAAGTGAAGAACAGTCATAGAGTGAAAGGATGAAGGGAGACAGGATAATATACAACGATTGAAGGAAATGGACTGAGGAAGTTATAAGGTAGACACACTAAGAGAAAAACTGAGTGAGGTGGAGTACAATGAGTGAGAAAAGGAAATGAGTAAAAGAGGAAAAAGAAGGAAAGAGAGGAGAAGACGACTAAAACAGTGGTACTGAGAAAAAATAATTTGGTGAAGAAAGTAAAGAGAAGGACATTGAAATAAAGGAAATGAAGGATAGTAATGGAACCAGAGTAAAAGAAATGGGATGAAGAACGATGAGAAAGGAGCAGTGAAGTTGTTGTAAAAGAAGTGATAGAAGGTATATAAACACAAGTGAACATAACACAAGTAGAGTGAGGCACTGAGCACATAGAAGTAGTGAACGAAAAACAGAGAGAAGAGGTCAAAAGTAAGGATCAAACAAAGATAAGCTAAGGAGAGTGGGTGATTTATAGTGATAGAGTGCAATAATACTGCTGAGTGAGTAAACAGGAATTACTAAAAGAGCAAAGGAGGAAAATACGGAAAAGAAAAGAAAAACAGAAAGACTGAAAGCTGAAAAGTTATGCAAGGGAGAGACGGGATACACACCGTTGAAATGAAAATGAGGGATTGTCAAAGAAGTGGAGTAAGGGAACGGGGGTTACAGAGAGTGAGAGAAAGACATTATAAGTGAGTAAAAAGAGGTGAAAGATGATGGGAAAAGGAAAGTAAATGTCAGAGAATGGAATACAATTTAATTTACACAATCCAAAGTATAAAATAACTTGTACAACATGTTACAAAGTTTATTTTTGCTGTTCTCAGAATATATTGAATTTCACTTAAAAGAGTGAGTTCAAATTACTCATCATATGACAGCGGGAAAAAAAAACACAATCTAAAAGATTGTGTTTTAAAAAAAAACCTTAGATACTGACAAATCACAAATCTACGCTAATCTTAGATTGACTTACTTTTCCTTGAGGCCAAATACTGTATCATGGTGGTCCTTTTCGCGTTGGAAAGTAGTTTGCTGTTCACTTAAAAATCCATTTCATCGACTTTCTAGAAGAAAAGCTCCAAGAACATCTGAAATATTTTCAATATTTTCATATACTCCTTTTTTCAGTCATGACTCTTTACTCATTCCTGCACCTTTCCATTTGGCCAAATAGTGTCAGATGTATGAGTATTTGTTCAAATTAATTCTAAGGCACTCTGAAATGATTTTTTCCCGACGTTTTGAAAGAAAGGCTCTACAACATTTTCACAACATTTAAATATTTGTAAAACCATCTCTGACTCACTCATGTTCATCATTTTGTATAATACTAACCTCACTTATTATGAGATCCAATTACAGTACCTATATGACAAGTCAATTTTTTATATTGCCTGGAACACTTTTACTCAGAATATATTTTTAAACAGCAAAATAACCTTTATAAACTACTCCCGTCTTCATATGCCAATTACTTTTACCTAAATTTTGGCTGTAAAAACACTAGGTATGAATTTATAAAGCCAAAAGGCAAACGTTGTTTGAAAGTCAAATGAGTGTCGTTACATTGGGTCAAACCTTTAGAAGTTTTTAAATAGCATGTGTAATGCCCTGATGTTGTAGAAGGACCATCATGAAAAATAATAGCTACAGTTGCAAAGGCTCTTCCTGATATCGATAACTGAGAAGCCACGAAATTTTTAATAGAAGTTGTCAATTTAGTTCCATCAGGTCTACATCGTTGGAACATTAAAATTACATAGTGACCATAATTTTGTAGAAATAATGTGGACAGCATTGTAGACTTACATTGGGTACACACCATATTGTGATCAGCTGCTTTAACTAGATTATTAAAAGGCACTGATTTGCAGTCTGGTAAAGTCAAATATATAAATCTTTCACTGTCTATTCTAGTAGTACTTGATGAAGCACAGTTATCACAGTCATGTTGCCATTGATAAGAAAGGTTAAAAAGATTTTTTATATCTACTCCTTCATCTTCCAATACATCAAACATATACATTAAAAATTCCTGACAATCCTGCTGAATTATCTGTGAAAATTGATTTTGACCTGAACATATGTCTACAAGATTCCTAATTTCTGAAACACTTTCTATTTTTCCTCTATCACTACTACAGTTCTCTAACACAGAATTCAATAAACAGCACAATGTTTGTCCCCGATTTTCGACAATCTGTTTTTGTAAATTTTGAAGAAAAAAAACAACATTAACTGCTACATTAGCATAGCAGTTGACACCAGAACTGTTTTCAAACTGAAATCCAAGAACATCCTCAACAGAATCCTTTTTCCTTCTGCTTACAATTACAGTTTCATCTACTTTTTGTCTTTTTGCTACTACCTCACTGCAATTACTCTCATTTCTTCTTTTTTGGCCTACCACACGTTTTTCAATCAGAGGATATTGAGGCAAATGTGGAGCATACTCTCTTCTTAACTTATTGTATTCTTTAACACAATCTAGATCTGCACAAATCTTTGTTTCATCACACTCAATCAAGTACAATCCTGATAAAGTTCTGACTCGTGATAAAGCCACATATGAGATACCCTCTTTAAACACAGAACTTCCAATGTTCACCAAAGCACTATCTATACTTAAACCTTGAGATTTATGAATTGTCACTGCATATGCCAAACAAATAGGAAACTGTTTTCAGCGAACATATAAGTCTTTCACAAGCAAAAATCTAGCTGAACAACGACAAATTTGTTCTATTTCATCAATGCCATCAAATTTAATTTTTATAATTTCAATTCCATCTCTATTTTTGTAATTCACAAAACCAACAACATGACCCATTGCTCCATTTACCAGACCTCTTTCAACATTTAAATTCCTTCTCAAAATGACACGACAATTCAAACAAACATTCAGAGTCTTTTCAAAACCAGCAGTTTTAGATATAGTCTTCTCCAATGAATCCAATTTTGATTTCAAATTTTCTGACAAAATAATTGTTGCTCCCCATATGCTCTATTTTATCTATAGCTTCCAGTTTCACTATCTCTTCATTTTCTAACTTCAGCATTTTGATGTTGAACATGGAACATTCTTTCAGAGTAGGCATCAAACATATGGCAGATTTCTTCTCGTTAATTTTCTTAAAAATATTCTCTGGAAGAATGTTTTCATTTGGGTACAAATTAGAAATTAACCGTCCATGTAAAGCTTCTTTCCCTTGTTGACTTATTTTTCCTACTCTTACATCTTGTAAAATATTTTTATAATCTTCATCCTTTGCCTGCCGCATATTTTGAAGCAGTTCTTCATATTTGAAGTTTAACCATATATTAACGTTTCCAATGCTTCCTAGGAACTTCCTGGTATCTTCATGTGTGAGCATTTTGAACACAGGTTGTCCTTTCACTGGAGTCAACTGCAGAAGATCCCCAAAAACAATAATATGTTTTCCTCCAAATAAAACATCATAGTCTGTTCTAAGAATTTCTTGCATTCTCAAATGCACAAAAGCAAGCATTATATTTGACACCATGCTTACTTCATCAATGATAAGAAGTTTCATTTTCTTCAGGACTCTTGAAACTTCGGAACAGGCATCTCCAGATAGCTTGTGATATTGCAATTTGTTATCATGCTCCACTGGCAGCATCAGTAAACGATGTAAAGTAATCCCTTTAATATTATGTGCTGCCAGCCCAGTTGGAGCGGTAACAACACAAGACAGCGGTGATTCAGTCCTTTTCTGCAGATAAGATGCAATTGCTTTAATCAGAAAACTTTTTCCAGTTCCCGCTTCTCCACTCACGTACAGTCGGACAGGCTTAAATGATGTACATGAGCACTCTTTCTTCTCATGACTCAATCCATGTTCAACCTGTTCTGTGACTTCGTCATATATCAGTTTCTGCTCAAGGTTTAATTGTTTCACCAAATCTTCTAAATGAATTACATCCTCTTGAGCTTGCTCCATAGCTCTTTCCACTTCATCCATGGCAGTGGCAGCTTCATTTTGGATAATTGGTCCTCCTAGTGGATCCTGACTCAATGAAGCAGAACTCTGACTGCCTTGAGAACTATCTCTCGCAATCTCTGCAGCAATTGTTGATTCTTGCTCTATTTCTTCATTCAACATTTGCAGATAATTTGGAAAAACAGGACATTCTATGGTATCCTTCGTAGCATTAAAAGAGTCTTCATAACAGAGAAAATATCCAAGTAGTTCCTCTTCTTCTCACCATGGTTTAAAGAGTTGCAAAAGAGCCAAATAGTAAAATTCTCTTTTGTCTGGATTTTCACAACTCAATTTTCGATGATTAATCAAATGACCTTTTTTCTGTTTCACTAGACATCCTTCACATCCAATGATTCCATATATTCCATTATTGATATCTACTCTGATGTTCCTCTTATAAATATATCTTTGCAGAACTTCATAGAGACAAACGTTCTCAAGGTGAGGACTTCTATTTGGATAGTATGTATCCAACATGTTTGTCTTCAAAATATCTGTACTTTCTGGTTCTTTCTCAGCCAAATACTCTATCTCTTGTACAGATTTCAAAACTCGATTTCGTGTTGCAGCAAGACCTAGACTCACCCAAATGATGGTTCTAGATTTGGCATAGAGACTTGCTGACGACAATCGATCAGAACATTCATATGCTCATATTTCTCGATGCGACAACATCTTCAGACTGTAACTGTACAATTTCTTGCTTAGGCTCTTTTCATGTGAAATGTCCTCCCACATTTCCTTCAGTTTTGTCTTTTCTTTTTTTGTGATGTAAGACGTCACATATCGAGCTACAGCAATAGAGTTGTCAGCAACGAATTGAATATCCATGTTAGCATTCCACATGGACAAAATCACTGGGTTGTAGTCATTGATGTACTTGGACTCGTCGTTTCTTTTTAAATTGGATGTATTTTTTGGTGATTTTCTCGTCACAGTATGTCGCAGAGAAGACATTAAATTATTTACTCTTCCTTTAGAAATCACTGGTCGTGGAAAAGCGAAACGACATTTTGTGTAGAACTTGTCCTTGTTTCTGAATTTCGACGACAGTACTTTCCACAACGATTTGATTGAAAGCGTAAAACTTGTTGCCTTAAATTGTTTTCTTCTGTAGTTTTCGGAACAGCACATGTTGAATACTTTTCAATGAAGCTCATCACTGTCTCATCTGAATCTATTCCAAACTTGGGTGCATCTTTAATCCATAATAACATATGTATGTGAGTAGCACCTCTCGCTTGATACTCCTTTCTCCCAAAAAAATCCAAAACCTCTCCAAGGGGAGGATTTTTTTTGTTGGTAATAAAAAACATCATAGCTTCAAATCTATGATTGAAATATCTGCATACATTCACTGGATCCAAAGAACACAGTTCTCCAGGTGTTTTGAATTCTATATTTTGTATATTAGCATTGGCCTCTCGTAGAAATTGAAGTAAGTCCTCCCATGCATACTCGGCACAGCTAAGAGTGAGGAACCATGTAGGAGTTCCTAAGTTTCTCAGCATACATTTCAATTCCCCATGGCGACGGTACCAATACTCATTTGTACCACGCTGACATGCCATGAGATTGATTAGATGAGATTCTAAAATATTATCTTGCAGATTCACTTTCTCCATAAAGTCCCTCGCCGAAACATTTTGCAGATGTGCTCCACATTTCAGAATATGGTTTACTGCATATGAAAGCCCAGACAAGTCACTTTCATACAGTAGATGAAACAAATAGGGAATGCATTGACGAAACCTTGCATCTTCAGCATATAATCTTACAGTTCGATATTCAGATGCAGGAATTTGAAGTGGTCGATCGTCATATCGTCCACCTCGACCTGTTGGAAATAGCTGTGGAAAACAACGAGCTTCCAAACTTTCTTCCCATACACTAATGGGACTTCCTTTTGCTGTTTTCATTTGAAACAATTCAATTGCATTCCCCATTACTTCGTTGGAATGCAAAGGATGAACAGTATAATGTTCATATATTTCTTCACTTCTAGACACATCAACTTTTTCAATTTGGCCGCTTGAACAATCACTGTCTTCATCTGCAGATGTTTCCTCTGCTGCAACACATACATCTTTGTAGTACTCATTGTTTTTGACTAAATACAACGTTGCCTTTTTGACTTTCCTAACATCCACTAAATCTTGCCAGATTTTTTTACTCTTTGTTGGAACCCCATTAACTAGAATAACTAAAGGTTCCTCTTCTACTTTTTCTATACCAATTGTATCAATATTTTTTTTCAAATCTATGGGCAAATAAACAACTCTTCCCTTTAATCCTCTCTGCACATCTGTAGGAGGCAATTTCCCTATCTTAGGCTCCATGCGAACAATTGCCTGAAAAGGATGGACACATTGAATCAAAATAGACTCATATGTATTTAAATCCATCAATTCACGGGGAATGTCTACCAACTCCAGAATATTATGAACAGCTCTAGCAGGCATTCTGTTTTGATTTAATTTATCATAACAATATTTACAAATAGGCTGATCAGAACTCAAATCAAAAGAATTCTCCACCCACAAATAAGTTGCTAAATCTTTCCACTCATAATTATCCATCTTTTCACTTTTTGCATATAAATCAACTAACCTAGTCTGAATCTTATAATGAGTCCGTCGACAACACACACAAGTAAAATTCGCCCTTTCACTTGATTTCACCTTAAACCTGGTAATTTCCTTCTCAAACTTTTGTGTATTTAAAATCTGTACATTGTCTTCCACATTACCTTGAATTGCTGTCTCAATTTCTACACTGTCCTCTTTTTCACGAAAATAACAAATCTCAATTTCTTCACAAATCTTCTTCACATCTAATTCAGTTCCATGCAAAAGAGCACTGTTTAATTGTTTAAGCTTAAGTGCGGGACTTTTTGCATAATACAACATTCTCACTAATTTCCTCATTTTGGTATGATGCACTGCTAACATCCTAAAATGATGAAAAACACTCTGACAGACTTTTCTAGAAAGACAAGCCAGTGAATGGCCTTGCAAGCCTGTGATTCCTCTCACTCAAGGATCTAAGTCTTGCAACAACTTCACTTTCTGCTTTATACTTTTTTTACTATATGTACGTAAGAAATTCCAAAACAAATCAATTGATTCCTGTTGCAAACTACAAATACTACTACACTTCCAAGTGTACACTGGACCCTTAGTACGTCTCCCTAAAACTCCATCAGATAACACCTCTTCTGGTTCTCTAGGCACAAGTTTCTCTTTTTCAATCGGACAACCGTCTTTCACTTCATACGCTCGACCACTGGTGTCAACTGCATGCACTAAATCATTCTCCTGGAAGTAACTCTCCTCATAAAAAAATGGTTCACAACTTGAACTGTGCATCCATTCTCCAGAAGAAACTTTACAAAAATTAGTCCGATTAATTACTCTTTTCCATCTACTGTTTGATTTGAAAACATCAATTGTCTTGTTAAGTGTCTTAATTCTATTGATTATTAAAATAAATAATTTTTTCTTAACTTCAAAAGCCTGATCAACAATCTTCTCTACACTTTTCTTTTTCTTATAAAAAGCAGCTCTCTGTTTACCTTTCCTAATGTTTTTTAACAAATTTAAAACCACTCTATTGCGAAACATTCATCTACGAATGTCTCTAAACTGATTCTGCCTTCTATTCCTATACATATTATTCTCTCCTGCTCCAGTTTTAGGATTCTTTGAAGTTCTCTCCTTCCTTTTCAATTTTACTCTCTCATTTTCTTTTTCTACATGCTGTCCATCATTTTTTTGGGATGTATATATGTTACGTAAAAAAGACTTAGTTGTCTTACCAGGAGCTTTGTTCCTGTTTTTTGAAGTATTTGTTGTGGAAGAGTGCTGTAATTCCATTGGTGTTTTTGATTTTTCCCAGTTACGTTGTTTCTTTGTCCTTTCCTTTGTGGGCATCTTTGCTTACTCTTCAAATAACGATTTCAATCTGTGTTAAAGAAAAAAGTAGCACATTATAGACCACTATTACCAAACAACAAAGCAATGACAAAAAGCAAACGATCTATACAGGGTTACAGATCAGGTGAGAATTCTCCAGGGGTGCACAAAAGGTGAGGCCTGTATTGAAGAGTATAGTGGAAGACAGCTCTGTCCACAAGTACAAAGAAGATCAGACCTATGTCTAAGTCCACTGCACTCTTATACACAGGCTTCACCACCTATGCTTCCCGAGAAAGTATTGAGTTATATAGTTATATAGAATTGTATTTTATAAAATTGTGAAGCTCCATGTGAAAGCGTTTGCTTCAGTCCTATTCCTGTTGTGAGGCTGGTGCAATATTTTGCCTCAGTCTTATGCCTGCTGTGAGGCAGATGATTGTAAATAGGATCTGTGCTGTGTTTCCTAAATGTGATGTCAAAAACGATTTTGGAGAAAATGAATGGTTTTTACATTTTTGATTATAATGTGGCGCAGAGGTTTAAAAAGTGACGCATCTACCTACATGCATCAGTTTTTAAATATGTAGCAAAAAGGTACTTGTTTGGGTTTTCCTGGGGAGCGTAGGTGGTAAAGCTTGTGTCTAAGAGTGCAGTGGACTAGGCTTCATGAAGCATATACCTGTCTGCATTCTTAGACGCAGGTGTCAATTTGACTCTTTACAATGATGTTACCTGTGTTTTAAATCAGAGTAGGAAGCATATTGAGTTTGTTTGCATAGAGGAATTGTATTTTGTAAAATTGTGAAGCTCCATGTGAAAGCGTTTGCCTCAGTCTTATTCCTGTTGTGAGGCAGGTGCAAGATTTTGCCTCAGTCTTATCCCTGCTGTGAGGCAGATGATTGTAAATATGATCTGTGCTGTGTTTCCTAAATGTGATGTCAAAAACAATTTTGGGGAAAATAAATGGTTTTTACATTTTTGAGTATAATGTGGCGCAAAGGTTTAAAAAATGACGCATGTACCTACATGCGTCACTTTTAAAATATGGGGGAAAAAGGTACATGTTTGGACTTTCCTGGGGAGCCTAGGTGGTGAGGCTTGTATCTAAGAGTGCAGTAAACTACGCTTCCTGAAGCATATCCCTGTCTGCATTCTTAGAGACAGGTGTCAATTTGACTCTTTACAATGATGTTAGCTGTGTTTTAAATCAGTGTAGGAACCATTTATTTTCCCCAAAATCGTTTTTGATATCACATTTAGGAAACACAGCACAGTTCCTATTTACAATCATCTGCCTCACAGCAGGGATAAGACTGAGGCAAAATATTGCACCTGCCTCACAACAGGAATAAGACTGAGGCAAACGCTTTCTCATGGAGCTTCACAATTTTACAAAATACAATTCCTCTATGCAAACAAACTCAATATGCTTCCTACACTGAGTTAACACAGGTAACATCATTGTAAAGAGTCAAATGTATTTCTATTAAACATGCACACATTCTTTATTCCTTTTAAAAAATTTAAAAACCATTTATTTTCCCCAAAACCGTTTTTGACATCACATTTACAAAACACAGCACAGGTCCTATGTAGAAGCATTCCATGTCAAGACTAAAACTTCACAATTTTACAAAATACAATTACTGTATGCAGTAAAAACTTTTTACCAAGCATTATCAAAAAGCATGACACAAAAGCAACATTAAAAAACCACAATTTGCTTCCAAATCTTCTCCATAGAGTATACAAGTCTCTATGTATATTAAATGAATCATAACTCACCTTTACAAATATTTTAGGAGATTTAGAACAGTGTCAGATACACACACCAATATTTCTTTAGCAGAGCAAAAGGTATGTTCTCCAGACACTGCAAACCATAAAGGCACAGAAAACCTCTAATTCTACACACATATTGCTCATGGTAACCAATCAAATCTCTTCCCTCTGTATTTTCAAACCAACACCCTTCCCTCCCTCAGCCCTTTCTACCTGTTACCATAGCAACTCCCTCCTCACTGAGCTCCCAGGGTTAAAAGTTTATTCTACAATGTTGCAAATCACCATTTAACCATTCAAATTACTTCTTACACAGAACACAACCATGCACCCTAACTTTCAGTTTTCAACTATCTCATTCTACCAATCATTGCTTGTGATTCAAGAGCACTGAAACTCCACAGTTTTTTTTTTTGCAAACTCCTATTGTTCCAACTGCCATTTCTTTTCCACACTTCATCTGACTGCATCAGAATCTCCTCTCACCATGTATTCTGTCTGGATTATTGGACATAGCTATATCCACTGGGCTCAAAGGTATGCAGCTCCCAGAAATTTTCACAACCTTGACTTACCAAATCTGAAGATTAAATGGATTGGCCACAGAGGATTGAAATGTCACCAATTGATACCATTGGTGAAAACCTTTTTGCATTTGCCACACCCTGACCTTTTAATTGTGCACTGTGGAGGAAATGACTTTGGCACTTTGACTGGGGTAGGTCTGGAAATGCTTATAAAGGACACCTTTGATCAATTGATGGCACTTTTCCCTCAAACTGCCTTGCTATATTCCAATATATGCCAAAGGCAGAAATGGAAGTGGTCCAATCAATTTTGTCCACAATTTGAGAAAGCACGGAAACATGTGAATAAATCTGTTTCTGCTTACATGAGAGACTATGGAATGGGTTCAATATACAATAATAACTTGCGTTACAACATCTACAGGGAAGATGGTGTGCACTTTTCAGATGAGGGGAATAGAATATTCCTCCTGAATTTAAGACTGTGCATTGGTACCTACTTGTAGGTACCTAAATCAGCCACAGAACCCAAAAGCCCTTTTCAGGGCTACCCTATCTCTGATCACTCCAAATGATTATCTTTTTCTAACTTTTTTCACTATTTTTCACCATAGTACGCTCCCCGGTACGCTTCCCGGTGCACATACCGGGCGCTCCCCCCGCGAAAAATAAAAACTTTTTTTTTTGTTTGCCTATTTGGGCCTCCTAAGACCCCCTCAGAAAACCTAGAGGGTCAAGGAGTGCCTACGATGCCCCCTTATACCCATTCCCAACGTTGTTTGTTCTCCATTTTCTGTCTTAAATCTACCGAAAACAAAATGGAGGACTGCCGTAGCGCTGCCGGTACGCGTACCGGGGCGCGCACCGGGAAGCGTTCTAAAAAAATGTTAAAAGTTAATTTAGATAAAAACCACTGGAGACACTTTCACCAAATATAGAATAGCTCATACTACATACCAATCCCTACCATTTTCCCAAATTCGATGGAATTCCATTGAGCCATTTAGCCTGTAGACCTCTCTAAATACCCTGAGGTAAATTACTTCACAAAAACACATCTGAAGTGTTAGAATTGACAACCAATTAAAATGTTACTTTCATTTTCTATTTTTTTTTTCTGACATTTGATTGGTTATGTACATGAATATAAATGAAAAATGAGAGGGAAACACGGCCATTTTGACTACAACTACCTGAGGTACATCTTGAAAGGATTTTCACATTTTGTCTTCTTCACCTCTCTGTAAAGTAAGTTGATAATTTGTAAGGGGCACTTTAAGTTATTTTTTAAAAACTTTTTCTGATAGTTATTTACTGTCCCTCTGCTATAGTTATAGATAGAGATAGGCTCCTCTGTTATATTTATGGATTGACTTAGGCTTCTCTGCTATAATTATGAATTTACTTACGTTTCTTCACAGGCACTTTTTTATATTTCTACTTCCTGCCTGCTACCATACATTGCCCAAAGTTAACTTCACTGTTAAAAAATCAAAACTACCTGTCTGAACTTAAACCCAACAGTGCCATATTTCTACTGATTTTTTTTAATGCAAATTTCAGCACAAAAATGGAAGGAGAACAGAACGTTTCCTTTGAAATTGTCCTAGAGATGAACAATGAGGAAATCATTGAACCCAATGACTTGGAATTCATGGATGAATCACGGGACCATGAACTTCTACAATGTGTAGAATCTGTGGATTTGTTAATTCAATATGAGGACGTTTCTGACAGTCAATTGTTGGAAGTTATGTTCACTCAAAAAGAGGACATTTCGGACAGTCAAATGTTAGACGTTCTATCAAATTTTGAAAATGAATCTCAAAAATAAATGTATATTTAATAATTCTAAAATTGTTTGAGACATTATTCATTTTTATATGTAATTCTTAAACTACTACCAAATTGATTATAATGTAAAGTCAAACTTATAGTATACTGTGCAACTTTTTTGTTTTACATAGTAATTTTGTTCATAGATACTTCCTTTCTCCCACTATATTATCTCCAATGTGTATTTGACATCTCTTTTTCATCTCCTGCCTCCATGTTCTTTATGTTATTCTGACAGACTATGGTATGGATGCCATATACCACAATAACTTCTATAACAACATGCAAATTATCTACAGAGTAAACGGTGTACATTGAATTTAAGACTCTGCATTGGTACCTACATGTTGGTACTTAAATCACCCACACAACCCAACAACTCTATTCAGAGATACCCTACCTCTAAGCACTTTAAATTATTATTTTAGTGTTTCACTGAGTTTTCCCCATGTGTGGGGGTGGGGGAGGTGTGTGTGGGGGATATGCGGGGTGTGTCTGTGAGGTGTGTATGTGTGTGTGTGTGTCTGGGGGGATGAGGTGTATATCTGTGTGGGGTATGTGGGTGTGGGTGGGGATGTGGGTGTGTAAGGTGTGTGTGTGGGTGTCGGTGTGTGGGGTGTTTGGGTGTAGGTGGAAGTGTGGGTGTGTGAGGTGTGTGTGGGGTGTGTGTGGGTAAGGGGGGTATGTGTGTAGGATGTGTGTGTATGTGTGGGATGTGTGGATGTGTCTGTGAGGTGTGCGTGTGTGTGTGGGGGGGTGTGGGATGTGTAAGGTGTGTCTGTGAGGTATCTGTGTGTGCGTGTGTGTGTGTTGGGGGGGTGAGGTGTGTGTGTGTCTGGGTGTGTGGGATGTGTGGTTGTGGGTGTGGATGTGTAAGGTGTCGGTGTGGGGGTGTGTGGTGTTTGGGTGTGGGTGGAGGTGTGCGTGTGTGAGGTGTGTGTGGGGAGTGTGTGGGTGTGGGGGTGTGGGGTTGTGTGCATGTGGGTGTGTGTGGACGTACTTGTAGGTACCTAAAACAGCCACAGAACCCAAAAGCTCTTTTCAGAGCTACCCTACCTGTAATCACTCAAAATGATTATTTTACACTATTATTTTCACAATTTTTTACCTAAGTACGCTCCCTGGAACGCTCCCAGGTGCGCGTACCGGGCGCTCCCCCCGTGAAAATCGAAAAAAAATTAAAAATGTTTTTTTACCCGAGGGACCCTTTTATGGCCCCCACATCAAACCTAGAGGGTCAGGGGAGGTGTAGCCTGCCCCCTTTTGGTCATTTCCCCCTTTTCATTATTTTCCCTTTTGTTTTTACCACCTCTTGTGTCTCGATCCTACCGAGACACAAGATGGCGGCCGCTGCGAACTGTTTCAAATGTTTACAGACACCCGAGAGCCAATCAGCTACCCGTGCGCAGGTCGCGTGGCGCCCCCGGAGCGCTCCCCGGTACGCGCACTGGGGCGCACTTACAGATATATACATTTTTTTGAACCTAAATTACTCAAAATCCTCTGGACCACATATCTTGAGACATAGCAAAGGCACATCGGGCTACCAGTCCCTACAATTTTGCCAAGTTTGGTGAAAATCTATTCAGCCGTTCGAGCTAAAAGTGCGACAGACCGCCCTATGGAAATTAACATGGGAAAACACGTTTTGGGACCCCCTTTTATCTTGGCCCCCGCTTGATGAATCCCCCACCTGCATAGGTGTATGAGTGCATATGATAGTGTTGTTATAATGAGTGACTGTATGTATGAGTGATTGTATGGGTGAATGAGTGAATGTGTGTGTAGACGTAGGAATCAGTGAGTGCGTATGTAGTAACTGGTATTGGTGTGTCATGATGTCATCAGTGATGTCATTTGAGATGTCATCAGTGATGTCATCAGTGATGTCATTTGAAATGTCATCAGTGATGTCATCAGTGATGTCACTGACCATGTCATGAATGATGTAATATGTGACATCATCAGCAGTGGATTGCGGGTGTGCGATATATAGTTAGTGCAACTAACTATATATGGAATTTCATTGGTTTTATGTCAATAAAATGTCCAGCTAACTATATATGGTCTCTAACCTATGGTTTTTTCAGTGAATTTTCAAGGTTTTGTAAATGCAAATTCCTAACTATATATGGTCTATAACCTATGGTTTTTTCAGTGAATATATATATATATATATATATATATATATATATATATATATATATATATATATATATATATATATATATATATATATATATATATATATATATATATATATATATATATATATATATATATATATATATATATTACCTATTGGCGATCGCCAGTAGGTATATATAGTTAGGATTTTTTCCCTATGGGATTTTTGAAAATTCTATGTCTAATAACTTTGGCGTTTGTGGACGGAATTGGCTGAAATTTTCTGGAAAATGGCACATTTTGTTTCTGAGCAGCCCTTGAAAATTTGGGGGGTGTTCGTCAAGGGGGGGCTGAGAAAAAAGGGGGGTCCCAAAACGTGTTTTTAGCATTGAGTTTTCCATAGGGCGGTTGGCCTCACTTTTAGCCCGAACGGCTGAATGGATTTCCATGAAACTTGGCAAAATTGTAGGGACTGGTAGCCTGATGTGCCTTTTCTAGGTCTCAATATATGTGCTCCAGTGGATTTTGAGAAATTAACGTTTAAAAAAGATATATATCTGTAAGCGCGCTCCGGGCAGCGCTCCGGTCCGCGGACCTTAAGCGTAACGGAACTTCGCGTAGCTAAGCTGATTGGCTCTCCGGTGTCTGTCAACATTCTAAACAGTCCGGAGCGGCCGCCATCTTGTCTCTCGGTAGGATTGAGAGACAAGAGGAGGCCAAAACAAAGGCGAAAATGACCATAAGGGGGCATACTAGATCCTCCCTGACCCCCTAGGTTTAATGTGGAGGTTTTAAAAGGGCCCCGCGGGGCAAAAAAAACAAAAAAAAAATTTTGTTTTTTTTGCGTGGGGAGCGCCCGGTCCGCGAACCGGGAAGCGTTCTGGGCAGCGTACTGCAATGAAAAATGAATGATAGACTTTTCAAATGCTGTATGTTAATTGATTGTTGTTTTTGTTGATTATTTTTTATTTTCTTTATTTTTTAAGCATTTTTTTTAATGTGATTGTGTTTCATAATTTATTAAACTTTCTAACATTTCATTGTCAGAAATTTCATAATTATCATGGAATATACATTGTAGTCTCTGAGGGTGTAAAATGTCCTCATTTGCAAGGAGGTTATCTACTGCTTGTACACATTGCAGTAGTTCATTGTCCCAAGTTTCATCGAAAAATTCAATGTCAATTTGATCAATTGTATCAATCAATTCTTGGCTGCTCTCTTGCAGGTCCATTTCAAAAGAAACTTGGTTTTCGCCTTCCATTTTGCCTGAAATTTGGATTAAAAAAATATATATTAGTAGAGATAGGGCAATGTTGGGAATAATTTTAGATAGGCATTTTTTATCAGTGAATTTATCTTTGGGCAGTGTATAGTATCAGAGTGGAAGTAGGAATATAAAAAAGTGTATGTGATTTAACGTAAGTAAATTCATAATTATACAAGAGAAGCCTAACTCCATCCATAACTATAACAGAGAAGTCTCTCTAAATCTATAACTACTACAGAGGGATAGTATATATCTATCAGAAAAAGTTTACCATATTAACTTATAGTGCACAATATACTTCAGTTTTAAAAATAAAAACTTACCTTTAGAAAGAAGTTGAAGGAATTAGTGAAAATACTATTGAAATGTACAGCAAGAAGTAGTAGTCAAAATGGCTGTGTTTTCTTCTCTTCCTTTATATATATTCAGGTATATAACCAATGAAATGTCAGGTAAAAAAAATAGAAAATGAAAGTAACATTTTCATTGGTTGTCAATTCCAACACTTCAGATGTGTTTTGTGAAGTAATTTACCTCAGGGTATTTAGAGAGGTCTACAGGCTAAATGACTAAATGGAATTCCAATCAAATTTGTGAAAATGGTAGGGATTGGTATGTAGTATGAGCTAATCTATATTTGGTGAAATTGTCTCCAGTGGCTTTTCTGTGAACTACTTTCCCACCTTTTTTGATGGTGCGCTTCCCAGAGAGCGACCCGGTACGCGAACCGTTGAGCGCCCCGGTTCGCGAACCTTAAGCGTTCCGGGAGTCCACCATTTTGTGTTTCGGTCGAATTAAGATACAAGATGGAGGGCAAATAATGTTCAGAATGGGTAGAAGGGGGCACGGTAGAGTTATCTTGACCCCCTAGGTTTTCTGAGGGTGGCTGAGGAAGCTTATATGTGCGGAAAAAAAACATTTAAAAAAAAAATTTCGCGAGGTTAGCTCCCGGTTCGCGTACCGGGTAGCGCCCCAGGGAGCGTACTTTGTTGGAAATTAGTGAAAAATGTTAGAGTAAAATAATAATTGTGAGTGATCAGATGTAGGGTAGCTCTGAGAAGAGCTTTTGGGTTTATGGTACATTTAGGTACTTATAAGTAGGTACCAATGCACATTCTTAAATTCAGAGTGAAAACTCTGTTGCCCTCATCTGAGAAGTGAACTCCATCTCCTCTGTAGATATCTTGCATGTAGTAACGCAAGTTATTGTTGTACAGGGAGCCCATTCCATGGTCTCTCATGTAAGCTGAAACAGATTTGTTTACATGCTTCCTCGACTTCTCAATTTGTGGACAAAATTGGTTTGACCACCTCCATTTCTGTCTTTGGCATATATTTGAATATACCAAGGCAGTCTGAGGAAAAAGTGCCATTAATTGCTCAAAGGTGTCCTTTAAAAGCATTTCCAGACCTACACCAGTCAAAGTGCCCAAGTCATTACCTCCACAGTGCACAATTAACAGGTCAGGTTTGGGCAAATGCATAAAGGTTTTCACCAATGGTATCAATTGGTGACATTTTAATCCTCTGTGGCCAAACCACTTAATTCCCACATCTTGTAAATTGAGGTTAGGTAATTTCCTGTTTTCAACGTACCTTTGAGCCCAGTGAATATAACTATGTCCAACAATCCAGACAGAAAACATGGTGAGAAAAGGTTCTCCTGCAGTCAGATGAAGTGTGGCAATGAAATGGCAGTTAAAAAATGAGAGTTTAAAATGAAAAAAACTGTGGAGTTTCTGTGTTCATGAAGCAGTAACAGTGATTGGTGGATTTTGATTGCTGAAAACAGAAAGTTAGGGTGCACGGATGTGTTCTTTGAAAGATGTATTTTGAATGGTCAATAAAAAATCATTAAATGAAAGAATGCACTGGATATGCAGGTGCACTGAGAGTTCAGAGTTCAATTGCAACAAAGTTGTGTGAACTTGCAAACACCAGAAGTCTTCCAAGAGGTGGTTGCCATGCAGAAAAGACAGAAAGGGCAGAGGGGGGAAGGGTTTTCATTTGAAAAAAAGTGAGGGAAGAGTTTTGATTGGGTGACATGAGAAATATGTGTGAAGAATTACAGCATTTCTGTGCTTTTGATAGCTGCAGACTCTGGAGTGCATACCTTTTGCTCTGCTGAAGACAAATTGGTGTGTTTCTGAGACTGTTTTCAAACTCAAAGTATTTGCTAAGGTGAGAAAATATTTCTTTAATTTAGATAGAGAATAGTGTGCTTTAAGGAGAAAATTATGAATTATGTGGCGCAAATTGCTTGTAAATATGCTCCCACCTGTGCATGGAAAATTTTGATTTTGAATGTTTGTGTTACATAGCCATGTTAAAAAAGACCCAACCATGCAGGAAAGGCAATCAAAAAACGCTTTTATGTGTCTTAAGGACATTTTAAGTAATTTTCCCATGTGCAGTGTTTTGAAATTATGATTTGAAAATCGTTTTTGAGGTAAAGGAATTGTTTTTAAATTTATGACAAGGACATAATGGTGTATGCTTCTTTATAAGGCAATTGACTGTCCCTGATGTTATTTTTCCCATTTTAATGTAAGACTTTTCTCTGTGGCGCAAATTGCTTGTAAATATGCTCCCACCTGTGCATGGTAAATTTAGATTTTAAATGTTTGTGTTACATAGCCATGTTAAAAGTGACCCAACCATGCTGGAAAAGCAATCAAAAAACGCTTTCATGTGTCTTAAGGACATTTTAAGTCATTTTCCCATGTGCAGTGTTTTGAAATTATGATTTGAAAATCGTTTTTGGGGAAAAGGAATTGTTTTTAAATTTATGACAAGGACATAATGGTGTATGCTTCTTTATAAGGCAATTGACTGTCCCTGATGTTATTTTTCCCATTTTAGTGTAAGACCTTTGTCTGTGGCGCAAATTGCTTGTAAATATGCTCCCACCTGTGCATGGCAAATTTAGATTTTGAATGTTTGTGTTACATAGCCATGTTAAAAGTGATACAAACATGCTGCAAAGGCAATCAAAAAACGCTTTTATGTGTCTTAAGGACATTTTAAGTAATTTTCCCATGTGCAGTGTTTTTAAATTATGATTTGAAAATCGTTTTTGAGGTAAAGGAATGTTGTTAAAATTTATGTGCGCCATATGCCCCCAAATTTCTTTTTCAGGGGTGCAGCAGGGTGTTATTGAGACACCCCTGCAGCTTTGGAAAAATTCCTAATTTGCGATGAGCAAATTGTTAATCGCAAATTGCACCTTCATTTATATGAGCCTCCTAGCCCATGGAAATGAATGGGTAATTTGCAATTAGCAATTTGCTCATCGCAAATTTGGAATGGTAAAGAATCGCTATTTATTCCTTAAAATTCGCTATTTTGGAAATGCAAAATAGTTATATGATACATATGGCGGTTGATGTCTAAGAAGATAAGAAGCTTAGGGATACATTTATGATGACTGGCGCAATGAAGTTGACATCACTTACTTCATTGGTAGAGCTTTACATGTATTATGTCCTCTGTATTCTTCATCAAGCGTAACTTTACTCTGCAATCCTGAGTAGGCCTCACCTTAAACAAACCTCTGGATAGGCCACATCTTATTGTCATCCTGAATTAATCATTTAAAATGCTAGGGACAGATTTATGATAGGTGTATGCCTCTTTTGCGCCACTTAGAAAACACTGTCCATGGGGAAATGACTTAAAATGTCCTTAAGACACATGAATGTGTTTTTTTAAAACGTTTGCAATTTTTTTGGGTCACTTTTAACATGGTTATGTGACTCAAACAGTCAAAATCTAAATTCGCCATGCTCAGGTGGGAGCATATTTACAAGGAATGTGCTCCATGGGGAAAGGTCTTATAATGTAATATGGGAAAAATGACATCAGAGACACTGAAATGCCTTATAGAGAAGCATACACCATTATGTCCTTGTCATAAATTTGCAAACCATTACTTTTCCCCAAAAACGATTTTCAAATCATAATTTCAAAACACTGCACATATGGAAATGACTTAAAATGTCCTTAATTCAAAATTTGCTATTCCTTATTTTGCGATTGCACTGAAGGATTTGCAAATTTTACGATTCCTTAAATGCAATGTATCAAATAAAAAATATGTAAAAAATGATATTAAGGATTTGGAAACTACCACCAACTTCTAGTTTGTGGTAATTTGCGAATTCTTTTCAAAAAGCATTTTTTTCTAAAAAACAAAAGGTCCCATATGACGCCCATACATGTCCTTAGGGCATGTATGTGTGCCATATGCCCCCAAATTTCTTTTTCAGGGGTGCAGCAGGGTGTTCTTGAGATACCCCTGCACGCTTGAAAAAATTCCATTTTTTGTGATGAGCTAATTGCTAATCGCAAATTGCAACCTTCATTCCTATGAGCCTCCTAGCCCATGGAAATTAATGGGTAATTTGCAATTAGCAATTTGCTCATTGCAAATTAGGAATAGTAAAGAATTGCTATTTATTCCTTAAAATTTGCTATTTAGGAAATGCAAAATAGTTTGATGGTACATATGGTGGTTCATCTGTAACAAGATAAGAAGCTTAGGGATACATTTATGATGACTGGCGCAATAAAGTGGACATTACTTACTTCATTGGTAGGCCTTTACATGTATTATCTCCTCTGTATTCTTCATCAAGCGTAACTTTAATCTGCAATCCTGAGTAGGCCTCAACTTAAACAAACCTTTGGATAGGCCACAAATTATTGTCATCCTGGATTAATCATTTAAAATGGTAGGGACAGATTTATGATAGGTGTATGCCTCTTTTGTGCCACTGTGCGTCACTTTTATGATGCAACGGCGGTGCTAATTTGCAATTAGCAATTTGCTCATTGCAAATTATGAATGGTAAAGAATTGCTATTTATTCCTTAAAATTTGCTATTTAGGAAATGCAAAATAGTTTGATGGTACATATGGTGGTTCATCTGTAACAAGATAAGAAGCTTAGGGATACATTTATGATGACTGGCGCAATAAAGTGCACATTACTTACTTCATTGGTAGGCCTTTACATGTATTATCTCCTCTGTATTCTTCATCAAGCGTAACTTTAATCTGCAATCCTGAGTAGGCCTCACCTTAAACAAACCTCTGGATAGGCCACACCTTATCGTCATCCTGGATTAATCATTTAAAATGCTAGGGACAGATTTATGATAGGTGTATGCCTCTTTTGTGCCACTGTGCGTCACTTTTATGATGCAGCGGCGGTGCAAAAGATTTGCTATGAGGCGACAACATTACAAATTGATGCATTTAGGCAGATATGTCATGGTGTAAAAAAAACGTACCACATGAAACCGATGCAGCAGTGATGCAAAAGATGCACCATGTCGTAAGACAGGCCTCACTTGGGGCCATATGTATCAAGCTAATTAGCATTCGCAAAGATCAAAATTCTACGAATTTTGGCCTTTGCGAATGTTAATTAGACAAATGGTATGTATCAAACAAGTTTGATGCAAAATAAGGAGTAGCAAAATTTGCTATTCCTTATTTTGCAATTGCACTGAAGGATTTGCAAATTTTGTGACTACTTAAATGCAATGTATCAAACAAAAAATATGTAAAAAATGACATTAAGGATTTGGAAACTATTGTGGTAAATTGGTGGTAATTTGTGAATTCTTTTCAAAAAGCTTTTTTTAAAAAAAACAAAAGGTCCCATATGACGCCAACACATGCCCTTAGGGCATGTATGTGTGCCATATGCCCCCAAATTTCTTTTTCAGGGGTGCAGCAGGGTGTTCTTGAGACACCCCTGCACCTTTGGAAAAATTCCTAATTTGTGATGAGCAAATTGCTAATCGCAAATTAAACCTTCATTCCTATGAGCCTCCTAGCCCATGGAAATGAATGGGTAACTTGCAATTAGCAATTTGCTCATCGCAAATTAGGAATGGTAAAGAATCGCTATTTATTCCTTAAAATTCGCTATTTAGGAAATGCTAAATATTTTGATGATACATATGGCAGTTCATCTCTAACAAGATAAGAAGCTTAGGGATAGATTTATGATGACTGGCGCATCACCAGGGATGTGCCAGTCATCTTGCGCCGCTGTTCCGCCACCCATGGTGTGCTGCATTTACAATGCGGCACAGCATGGGGCAAAAACGGCACAGATGCTTGACGCATCTGTGCCGTTAAGGTGGCGCATTGCTGGAGTTGTATCGCAAGTGCGATGCAGCTCCAGCAAGGCTCAGGGGTGCACCATCTCCACAATGTTGCGTCAAGACCTATGCCTGCTTCAAGCAGGCGCAGGGTTTTGACGCAGGTTTCTCCTATCTGATTGTAAATGCGGCACACCATGGGTGGCAGAGCAGTGGTGCACGTTAACTGGTGCATGCCTGGGGATGTGCCATTTAACATAAATCTGCCCCTTTACATTTAAGTATGTGCAGGGGACACAGAGTCGGTGAGGCTTATCCAAGGTTAAGAAGAGATGAGTCCTGTTCAGTGAAAGATTAGACATAGGCTTCACCTGCTCAGCATCGCTGGACATGGCTAAATAATAGCTGCAAAATGTTACTCTTGTTAAACAATTTTACTATTATAATCTGTGAGATTTGTCTCTTACTCTGCAACATCTCATTGTTGTTATCTTTCTTTAAAGATAAAGACAACCTCAACATGAGCGACAATCTGCAATCAGTTGATTTTGACCTCATCATTGAACTTGTAATTGAAACATCAGTGGATGTTGATCCCTTGGATGATTTAAATCCTGAGGATGAAGAAGAGCGTGATGAGGATGCAGATTTGTCCGAATTATATGATATAGGATGGGAAGCTGACCTGCTTGAGCCTTTGGAAATATAAACATTTATTTTTAAAATTTATAATTAATAAAAAGTAAAAAGGTAAACCGTTTAATTTAAAAATAAAGACACCTTCAAAAGCAGGTTATGTGTAGTGTCTTCAATAAAATATTAAAATATGCTCATAAAATTAGATCAGATTCAAATATAAAATAGCATAGGTAACATAAATATAAATGTCATTTCTTTTCTGGTATTTCTGTATTGTAAATTTGCCAACGACTAAAAAATCTTCTAATTAAAATGTCAAGTAGTGTGTTAAGTTTTTTATCACTGTTACTGATTTAATGTTTGGTAATAATGGTTAATAACATTATTTATTATATTTTTCCACAGATTCAACTGCAGATCATTTCAAGATTTCACCATGCCTACAATAGAAAGACAGAGAAAGGCTGCAAAACGTCAAAGACAGCAGGTGAAAAAAAATACGCAGCAGTCCTCTAACAAAAAGATTTGTCAAGTCACGAAGAAAGCACCGGGTAAGAGCACAAAACAATTTATAAGAAATATGTGTAGTAAAAAAAATATTACTACAGAAAATGTTTCAGTCCATAAAACGAGAAGGAAATCAAATGGAAAAGAAAGGCCAATGAAAAATGTTACTGCTAGAGCAAGAGATAACTCTGTGCATGACAGTAGAAGGAAACAACATTTTAGGGAGATTCGTAAACGAATGTTCCGCAACAGGATAATTGGCAATTTGTTAAAAAATATTAAGAAAGGTCAACAGAAACTGGTTTTTTATAAGAGAAAAAAAAAAGTTGAGAAAGTTATTGATCAGGCATTTGAAATTAAACGTAAGTTATTTATTTTGATAATCAATAGAATTAGGAAGCTAAACAAGGCAATTTTTGATTTCAAAAGAAATAGTAGATGGAAGAGAATAGTTAATCGTAGTAATTTTTGTGAAGTTTTTTCTGGAGAATGGATGCATAGTTCAAGCTGTGAGGCATTTTTTAATGAGGAGAGTTATTTCCAGGATAATGATTTGGTGCATGCAGTTGACACCAGTGGTCGTGCTTATGAAGTGAAAGATGGTTGTCCAGTTGAAAAAGAAAAACTTGTGACAACAGAGGCAGAAGAGGTGTTAGGTAATGAGGTTTTAGGAAGACGTGCTAAGGGTCCTGTGTACACCTGGAAGTGTAGTAGTATTTGCAGTGTGCGACAGGATTCCATAAATTTGCTTTGTGATTTTGTACGGTCATTTAATAAGAAAAGTTTGAAGCAGAAAATGATGTTGTTGCAAGAATTAGATCCTTGCAGAGTAAGAGAAGTGACAGATTTGCATGGACATTCACTGGCTTGTCTTTCCAGGAGAGTATGCCAGAGTGTTTTTCATCATTTCAGGATGCTAGCAGTGCATCATAACAAAGTGAGGAAATTAGTTAGAATGTTGTATTATGCTAAGAGTCCAGCAATTATGCTTAAACAATTATGCGCTGCTCTTTTGCATGGTTCTGAAATAGATGTGAAGAATATATGTGAAGAAATTGAGTTTTGTTACTTTGGAAGTAAAGAGGAGAATGTTGAAATTGAGCAAGAAGAAGAGGGTCATGTGGAAGATAGTGTACAGGTTTCCAGTACAGATAATTTCCAGAGGGAAATTGCGACGTTTGAGGTGAAATCAAGTGAGAGGCCTAATTTCACTTGTGTGTGTTGTCGACGCACTTATTATAAGAATCAGACTAAGTTAGTGGATTTATATGCAAAAAGTGAAAGGGAAAATAATAGTGAATGGAAGGATTTCGCAACATACTTGATGGTAGAAAATTGTTTTGATTTGGGATCGGATCAACGTGTGTGTACTTATTGTTGTAACAAATTAAATCAAAACCAGATGCCTGCTAGAGCAGTTCATAATAATCTGGAATTGGTTGAGATTCCTTCTGAATTGAAGGATTTAAATACTTATGAATCTATTTTGATTCAAAGTATCCATCCCTTTCAGGCTATTGTAAGAATGGAGCCAAAGACAGGGAAATTGCCTCCATCAGATTTACAGAGAGGATTAAAGGGAAGAGTTGTTTATTTGCCTCTAGATTTGAAGAAAAACATTAACACAATTGGAGTAGAAAAAGTGGAAGAGGAACCTCTGGTTATCTTAGTTAATGGGGTTCCGACAAATAATAAGAAAATATGGCAAGATTTAGTAGATGTTAGGAAAGTTAAAAAGGCAACATTGTATTTGAAAAAAAATAATAAATACTATAAGAATGTATATGTTGCAGAAGAGGAAGTAAGTGAGGAAGAGGATAGCGATTTGTGTGCTGGTCAAATTGAGAAAGTAGAACCCTCTACTAGTGAAGAAATATATGAACATTATAGTGTTCATCCTTTGCATTCCAAGGAAGTCATGGGGAATGCTATTGAGTTGTTTCAAATGAAACAAGCCAAAGGGAGTCCCATTAGTGTTTGGGAGGAAAGTTTGGAAGCTCGGTGTTTCCCACAGCTTTTTCCAACAGGTCAGGGAGGAAGATATGATGAGCGACCTCATCAAATTCCTGCTTCTGAATACCGGACTTTGCGATTGTATGCAGGAGATGCTAGGTTTCGACAATGCATTCCTTATTTGTTTCATCTCCTGTTTGAAAGCGATCTGTCTGGACTGTCATATGCAGTGAACCACATCTTGAAAAGTGGTATACACATGCAAAACATCTCGGCAAGTGACTTTATGGATAAAGTCAATGTCCAAGACAGTATTTTGGATTCTCACCTGATTAATCTCATGGCGTGTCAGCGTGGTACTAATGAGTACTGGTACCGTCGTCATGGTGATTTAAAATGTATGCTGAGGAACTTAGGTACTCCCACATGGTTCCTCACTCTGAGCTGTGCCGAGTATGGCTGGGAAGACTTACTTGAATTTCTACGAGAGGCAAATGCTAACGTAGATAACATCGAATTCAAGACACCTGGAGAACTGTGCTCTTTGGATCCAGTCAATGTATGTAGGTACTTCAATCATAGATTTTAAGCTATGATGTCTTTCATCATGAATAAGAAGAATCCACCTCTTGGAGAGGTGTTGGATTTCTTCTGGAGAAAGGAGTACCAAGCAAGAGGTGCTCCTCATATACATATGTTGCTGTGGATCAAGGATGCACCTAAATTTGGACCGGATCCAGAAGACTCAGTGATGAGTTTCATCCAACAGTATTCTACGTGTGCTGTTCCAAACGCAAAGGAGAAGAAAAGCCTAAGAGAAAAAGTTCTGCGTTTCCAAAGCCATCGATGTGGAAAGTACTGCCGTCGTAAATTCCGAAACAAGGACAAGTTCTACACTAAATGTCGTTTCGGCTTTCCACGACCGGTGATTTCTAAAGGAAGAGTAAACAGTTTGATGTCTTCGCTGCGACACAATGTCATGAAGAAATCACCTAAAAACACTTACAATTTGAAGAGGAACCAAGAGTCCAAGTACATCAACGACTACAACCCGGTGATTTTGTCCATGTGGAATGCTAACATGGATATAGAGTTTGTGGCTGATAACTGTATGGCTGTGGCTTGGTATGTGACGTCTTACATCACCAAAAAAGAGAAGACAGAATTGAAGGATATGTGGGAGGACATTTCCCATGAAAAGAGCCTCAGCAAGAAGTTGTACAGTTTCAGTCTGAAGATGTTGTCGCATCGAGAAATCGGAGCGTACGAATGTTCTGACCGGTTGTCTTCAGCAAGTCTCTATGCCAAGTCCAGGAGTATCGTTTGGGCGAGTCTTGGTCTTGCAGCAACGCGTAATCGAGTTCTCAAACCTGTGCGGGAAATTGAGTATTTGGCGGAAAAGGAGCCAAACAGTACCGACATTTTGAAGACAAACATGTTGGATACATATTATCCAAATCGAAGCAGTCACCTCGAGAATGTTTGTCTGTATGAGGTTCTGCAAAATTACATATTCAAGAGGAACATCAAAGAAGATACTGAGAAAGGAGTGTATGCTGTAATAGGAAGTGAGGGATGTCTGGTCAAGCAAAGAAAATGCCACTTGGTAAACCATCGAAAATTGAGTGGTGAATCTCCTGAAAAAAAGGAGTTTTTCTATTTAGCACTTTTGCAACTTTTCAAGCCTTGGCGTGCAGAAGAGGAACTGCTTGGAGATTTCCTCTGTTATGAAGACTCTTTCAATGCCGCCAAGGAGACCATAGAATGTCCTGCTTTTCCCAAATATGTAGAAATGTTGAATGCGGAAATTGAGCAGGAAGCAACGATTGCAGCCGAGATTGCCAGAGACAGTTCTCAGGACAGTCAGAGTTCTGCTTCATTGAGTCAGGATCCACTAGGAGGACCTGTTATCGAAAATGAAGCTGCCACTGCTATGAATGAAGTGGAAAGAGCCATGGCACATGCTCAAGAGGATGCGGTTAACTTAGAAGAGTTGGAAAGACAACTCAACGTTGAGCAGAGGAAAATATATGACGAAGTTACCATGCAAATTGATCATGGATTAAGTCATGATAAGAAAGAGTGCTCATGTACGTCGTTGAAGCCTGTCCGACTGTACGTGAGTGGAGAAGCGGGAACTGGAAAAAGTTTCCTCATTAAAGCAATTTCATGCTATTTGCAGGAAAGGACAGAGTCATCGCTGTCTTGTGTTGTCACTGCTCCAACTGGACTGGCAGCACATAATATTAAAGGGATTACTTTACATCGTTTACTGATGCTGCCAGTGGAGCATGACAACAAATTACAATATCACAAGCTATCTGGAGATGCTTGTTTTGAAGTTTCAAGAATCTTGAGGAAAATGAAACTTCTTATCATTGACGAAGTAAGCATGGTTTCCAATGTCATGCTTGCCTTTGTGCATTTGAGGATGCAAGAAGTTCTCAAAACAGAGTATGATGTGTTATTTGGTGGCAAACACATCATTGTTTTCGGAGATCTTCTGCAGCTGACACCAGTGAAAGGGCAACCTGTGTTCAAAATGCTCACGCATGAAGATACCAGGAAGTGCCTAGGCAGCATTGGCAACGTCAATATATGGTTAAACTTCAATTATGCTGAACTGCATGAAAATATGCGTCAGGCGAAGGATGAAGTTTACAAGACTATTCTACAAGATGTTAGAATTGGAAAAGTGACCGAGCATGGGAAAGAAGCTTTACATGCACGATTACTGTCAAATTTATATCCAGAACAAGATGTTGTGCCTGAGAATATTTTTCAGAAAATTACTGAGAAGAAATCTGGAATATGTTTGATGCCAACTCTTGCAGAATGTGCCAAATTTAACAACAAAATGTTGCATTTAGAAAAGCAAGAGATTGTGAAACTGGAAGCTATTGATAGAGTAGAGCATATGGGATCAACAATTATTTTGTCTGAGAATCTGAAAACAAAATTGGATTCATTAGAGAAGAGTATATCTAAAACTGCAGGTTTTGAAAAGACTCTGAATGTGTGCTTGAACTGCCGTATAATTTTAAGAAGGAATTTACATGTTGAAAGAGGTCTGGTAAATGGATCAATGGGTAATGTTGTTGATTTTGTGAAATACAGAAATAGAGATGGAATTGAATTTTTAAAAATTAAATTTGATGGCATTGAGGAAGTACAGCTAATTGCTCGTTGTTCTGCTAGATTTTTGCTTGTAAAAGACTTATATGTTCGCCGTAAGCAGTTTCCTGTTTGCTTGGCATATGCGGTGACAATTCATAAATCGCAAGGTTTAAGTGTAGACAGTGCATTGGTGAATATTGGCAGTTCTGTGTTCAAGGAGGGTATGGCATATGTGGCATTGTCACGAGTTAGAACTTTATCGGGATTGTACTTGATTGAGTGTGATGTCACAAACATTTGTGCGGATCTAGATTGTGTTAAGGAATACAATAGGTTAAGAAGAGAGTATGCGCCACATTTGCCTCAGTATCCTTTGTTTGAGAAACGTGTGGTAGGCGGGAAACGAAGAAATGAGAACAATACTGGGGAGGTTGTAGCAAAAAGACAAAAAGTCAATGAACCTAAAATTACAAGCAGAAACAAAAAGGATTCTGTTGAAGATGTTGTTGGTTTTCAGTTTGAAAACAGTTCTGGTGTCAACTGCTATGCTAATGTAGTGGTTAATGTTTTGTTTTCTCTAAAAAATGTAAAAGAAGAGATTGTGGTCAATTCTGATCAAAGATTTTGCAGTTTGTTAAATTCTGTGTTAGAGAAATGTACCACTGATAGAAGAAACATAGAAAGTGTGTCTGAAATTCGAAATCTGTTAGACAGATGTTCAGGCCAAACACAATTCTCTCAAAATATTCAGCAAGATTGTCAGGAGTTTTTAATGTATATGCTTGATGTATTACATGCTGAAGGTGTAGATGTAGATCAGCTGTTTGGGCTTTCTTATCAATGGCAGCATGACTGCGAGAACTGTATGGTATCAAGTACTACTAGTGTAGACTCAGAAAGATTTATATATTTAACTTTGCCAGACAGTAAATCAGTCTCCTTTAATAAGCTAGTAAAAGCAGCTGATCACAACATGGAGTGTAGCCAATGTAAATCTGAAATGATGTCCACATTATTTATACGAACATATGGCCAGTATGTCATTTTAATGTTCCAACGATGTAGGCCTGATGGAACAAAATTGACAACTTTAATTAAAAATTTTGTAGCTTCGCAGTTGTCAATATCAGGAAGGACTTTTGTAACTGCAGCAATTATATATCATGACGGCCCTTCAATAACATCAGGACATTACACAGCTTATTTAAAGTCTAGAAATGGCTGGTCATTCTGCAATGATTCTGTTTTAATTTTCAAAAAAAAATTGCCGTATGACCTTAAAAACTCTTACCTGGTGTTTTTAAAACCAAAATTTTAGGGAAATAATCTCGGGATGTGCTCTGTGGAATTTCAAGAAGTTCTAATGGCTCCTACACAATTTGGCCTTGAGGATAAGTGTAGTTCAGAGACATAACTTCTAACCATAGGACTGGACATTATGGAGAAATACGTGCACTTTGAATGAGTTCAGAAAAACTGTTTCTTTTTATAAACTAATTGAAGCAGCCAATCAAAACATGGAGTAGAGGGAATGTAAGTCTGCAATGCTGTCCACTGTTTTACATTGCTTTGTGATTAAAAGTGATGTAGAGAATTAAATAATTGTAGTAGTCATAGAGGTAGTGTAAGTCTGCTTGTATCAGTGTCATAGGAAAAGTAGAACATGACTGAGCAAGAAGGGGAAGATATTACTATTCCAGGATTGTGAAAATGATCTTCAACATTTTAATTCTGAAAGTTGCGGAAATGCCAAATGACGGGATTGGCTTACAAGAAATCCAAGAGTTATAAATGGCTCGGACCAGATTTGGCCTTGTGGAAAATTGTGGTAGAGAGCAAGAAGTCATTTATTGCATGTAACGTGTTTTTAAAAACGATGGAGATTTTCTTTCAGAAAGTGGCGGGCTGAAAGTAATAACAGCACAAAAGAGTGTAAGCTGTTCATAGGACATCCTTGGACGTCATGGAAAGTAAGTTAACTTTAAGGAGTTCTGAATTTTGATTTCTGATGTTGTATGGGTTTTTTAAACACAATCATTTTGATTGTGTTTTTTTTTCCCCGCTGTTACATGATGAATACCTTCAAGTCACTGTTTTTAGTGAATTTTGATACATTCTGAGAACAGCAAAAATAAACCATTTAACATGTATAATTAATTCTGTACTGTTTGCATTTATGATGTATATGTAGAACTGTGTAGGAGGCATGGAGAAGGTGAGGCTTCTGTAAGTGTCAAAGTTGTTGCATGCAGTGCTGCACTTCTGCGTATTCTTTCATATGCTAGACTACATCTGCACAATGAGATACCTAAGCAAAGGAAACACAAGTGATGTGATTGTGAAATTAGCAAAATAAATTGCATGTATTTCAATTACATCACCTGTGTTTCCTATCATTACGAATCACATTGTGCAGATCAAGTTTTGGTCTGTCCAGGGAAACATAGGAGGTTTGGACTTTGTTGAAGAGTGCAGTGGACATGACTCACTTCATTGGTAGACCTTCACATGTATTATGTCCTCTATTCTCTTCAACAACTCGAAATTTCATCTGCAACCCTGAGTAGGCCTCACCTGAAACAAAACTCTGGATAGTAGACATCTTATTGGCATCCTGAAGCAATTATTTAAAATTTTAGTGTCTTGCGACACTTTTCTGAAACAACAGCAATGCAAAATATGCACCATGTTTTAAGATAGGCCTCACTTCATCTGCATCAAGATACTGTTAGTTTAAAATGTATATCTTTAGGACTGTGTAGGGGGCCTGGAGAAGCAGAAGCTTCTGTAAGTGTCAAAGTTGTTGAAAAACTATTTGTCCTTCAATCTTTTCCCTTGTCTTTTGTAATTTTTAAATACATGTTTTAATATTTTTCAAATGTTGGTTCTCTCTTTCACAGATTGAAAGTATAAAAACAAAAAGTGAGTAATTTAACGGCAATTATGAGGTAAATATTTTGTACTCTTTTCGTTACATTTCTATCACATTCACCTACTATTAGTTCCACTGCTTCACTTCTTTAACCCTCAGTTTCCTGCCTTTGCTACTTTCCTCATTCCTTTCTCTATTACCTACTTACTCAACTCCTTCCACTCTTTTTCTCAGTCCCTCTCTTCTCATAGTTCCTCAGTCTTGTTCACTCACTCCGTCTCTATTACTCTTAGTGTCTGTGAATTACTTTCCCACCTTTTTTTTTGGACCGCTTCCCGGGAAGCGGCCCGGTTCGCAAACCAGCAGCGTTACGGGAGTCCACCATTTTGTGTTTCGGTCGAATCAAGATACAAGATGGAGGGCAAATAATGTTCAGAATGGGTAGAAGGGGGCACGGTAGATGTATCTTGACCCCCTTGGTTTTCTGAGGGTGGCTGAGGAGGACCATAGTTCTTCACTCTTGTTCACTCTCTCTGTTTCTATTAATGTCACTGTTTCTGACTGATCAAAAACATTTTTTTTAAAAAAGAACAGTAACTATAAGGGAAGGAAACAGACAGTTATGTTAAAAGAAAGACAGCTATAGGGAGTAAACTAAGGATACTGTTACCCGCAATCCACTGCTGATGATGTTACTGACCATGTCATGAATGATGTATTATGTGACATCATCAGCAGTGGATTGTGGGTAACAGTATCTCTTGTTTACTCCCTAGAGCTGTCTTTCTTTTCACATAACTGTCTGTTTCCTTCCCTTATACTTACTGTTCTTTTTTTTTTAAAATAATTTTTTTGGTTAGCTTCCGGTTCGCGTACCGGGTAGCGCTCCGGGGAGCGAACTAAGAGAAATAGAGGTTGGCAGAGTTCCAAATATTCTACCAATTTTTTTATAACGGGGAGTTAGTTCTGAAAAGAACGTTTTTTTTAATGTTTTTGTTGTTTTATATTTTTTTTAGTATTTTTTGAACATTTTTTTACTTTTTTTGTATTTTCTGAACGTTTTTATATTTTTTTGGTTTTTTTGGGGGGGGGGAAACAAAAACGATCCATTGTAAAGGGCTCAACAGGAGCAACAAAAAAAAAAGAATTTATTTTTTGGGGCGTTTCGGACAAACATTAACATGATTCTGAATAGCTCTCATAATCAAAATGATGCTACTTTCCCTGTAGCAAATGAAATCGCCGCAGTGCACGCACACTTGCTTCACGTGCCCAAACAACATTTGAATGTTTGGGATCATCTCCCTCGCCTCTGGTCCCGACACCTCTGGAACAACCGATCTTCTTGCCATCGGAAGGGGATTTTGTTGCTCATCACGTAGCTGGGCAGCACTATAATTATTAGGATGCCACCTACTCATATGCCGATGCATAGTGTGATTGCCGTAACTGTACTTTTTTTCAGTTCCCCTTGACAGTCTATCACCGCATATACGGCAAAACACGTAGCGTGCATTTACTTTTTTTTGCCCCTCAGGAAATTTATAGAATTGCCAAATGTAGTTCTCTTTTCGATTATACCTCCTGGGCTCCTCTGGCAAAAACCTTGGCTCTTCCTCCTCTTCCTCCTCTTCCTGTTCTTCCTCTTCTTGTTGTAAAATTACTTCAGCAGGTGGTCCTCTCTTCTTTGGATTTGGTGGAGGTGGTGGGTTAGAACCAGCTGAAGCTACTAATGAAGCCATGTCACAATGTAAATAAAGGGTCTTTCTCTCACCAAGATGAAAGTCAGAGTGAGGAAAGAAGGAGGGGTTTTCATCATTTGGGAAAAGCAAAAGTTCTAAACCAATGAAAAGTGTTCATTTTAGATCACATGACCTAGTATTACATTATTAGGAAACCAAAAGTGAAATGAACCAATGAAAAGTGTTATTACCGAGTCACATGACCTGCTGTGTTTACGTTACGCGGTCGGCGCCGCGCCGCGGATCGCTTCCGGTTCGCGTACCGCTGCGCTTCCGGGTACGCTAACGTAGCACGTCATATGACGTATCACGCGAGAACGCGAAACGTCATGCTGACGCGATGCGTCACGATGTTGTTTTCTAACGCGACAGTTGCGCAAACGGAACGTTTACCGGTTCGCGGACCGGGTCGCGGCTCCGAATTGAGCTAACGGGAAGCTAACCGGTTCGCGTACCGGGAGCGAAACAATAAAAATAATTAAAAAAAAATTGTATTAAAAACATGTAAAAAATATTTTTCGATTTAAAGAAGAATACATTGTAAAGGTTTTGATATTTGCTATTAAAAAACCATTGAAATTCACTGAAAAAACCATAGGTTATAGACCATATATAGTTAGGAATTAGCATTTACAAAACCTTGAAAATTCACTGAAAAAACCATAGGTTATAGACCATATATAGTTGGGGATTAGCATTTACAAAACCTTATTTTACTCACACAAAACCATTGAAATTCCATATATAGTTAGTTGTACTAACTATATATCGCGCACCCGCAATCCACTGCTGATCATGTCACATATTACATCATTCATGACATGGTCAGTGACATCACTGATGACATCACTGATGACATCTCAAATGACATCACTGATGACATCACTGATGACATCTCAATGACATGACTGATGACATCACTGATGACATCTCATTTGACATTACTGATGACATCACTGATGACATCATTCATGTGATAATACGATGAACTTCTTCAGACTCTAAAATAACCTTAGATACACTCAGTGTAAACAGACACTCACAGACTGTCACTCATCCATGGAGTTACTCACACACCTACTCAGTCATGCAAAGAATCAATTACACCTCCATTTCCTCAACTATACAGTTATACATACCTTACTTATTCAAACATATACTAACACATATTTACTCTCTATTAAAATCCCTGATACAAGTTCACAATGATCAATACAGCCACTCACACATTCACGGGCTCTTATGCACAGTTATTTATATATGTCAACTCTCACATGTACTGTGTTTTACATATGTTCTTACTTTGACATGTAGCACTCAGATATCCATTCACTCACCAATGCACTCAGTCAACCGCCCATACACCTGTTTCCACATGCACTTTTGAATCCATATATCTAGTGAATCAACTGCTTACACATCTATGCACAGAGTCATACACCTCCCAGCCACCCACACACACACTCAGTCTCCCATACAAATACTTGGGCAACCAATCAATAACCCATATACTTACTCATATAGCTACTGATCAACACATGCAGCAGTTTACAGAACAACAGACATAATGATGCACAAATTAAGACAGTTTACTCACTAACCCATGCACTCAGTGACAAAAATTTAATCACTCACTCATACAGTCAGTCACACACCTACTAAATCCTTCATCCAGACACTTATACATCCACTCATTCTTCAATATGTAAGACATTTGAGATGTCATCAGTGATGTCATTTGAGATGTCATCAGTGATGTCATCAGTCATGTCATTGAGATGTCATCAGTGATGTCATCAGTGATGTCATTTGAGATGTCATCAGTGATGTCATCAGTGATGTCACTGACCATGTCATGAATGATGTAATATGTGACATGATCAGCAGTGGATTGCGGGTGCGCGATATATAGTTAGTACAACTAACTATATATGGAATTTCAATGGTTTTGTGTGAGTAAAATAAGGTTTTGTAAATGCTAATCCCTAACTATATATGGTCTATAACCTATGGTTTTTTCAGTGAATTTTCAAGGTTTTGTAAATGCTAATTCCTAACTATATATGGTCTATAACCTATGGTTTTTTCAGTGAATATATATATATGTATATATATAAATATATATATATATATATATATATATATATATATATATATATTTACATATATATATATATATATATATATATATATATATATATATTTACATATATATATATATATATATATATATATAAATATATATTCACTGAAAAAACCATAGGTTATAGACCATATATAGTTAGGAATTAGCATTTACAAAACCTTGAAAATTCACTGAAAAAAACATAGATTATAGACCATATATAGTTAGAAATTAGCATTTACAAAACCTTATTTTACTCACACAAAACCATTGAAATTCGCATATATAGTTAGTTGCACTAACTATATATCGCGCACCCGCAATCTACTGCTGATCATGTCACATATTACATCATTCATGACATGGTCAGTGACATCACTGATGACATCACTGATGACATCGCAAATGACATCACTGATGACATCACTGATGACATCTCAAATGACAACACTGATGACATCACTGATGACATCTCAAATGACATCACTGATGACATCACTGATGACATCACTGATGACATCTCAAATGACATCACTGATGACATCACTGATGACATCTCAAATGACATCACTGATGACATCTCATTTGACATTACTGATCACATCACTGATGACATCATTCATGTGATAATACGATGAACCTCTTCAGACTCTAATATAACCTTAGATACACTCAGTGTAAACAGACACTCACAGACTGTCACTCATCCATGGAGTTACTCACACACCTAGTCAGTCATGCAAAGAATCAATCACACCTCCATTTCCTCAACTATACAGTTATACACACCTTACTTATTCAAACATATACTAACACATATTTACTCTCTTATACAATCCCTGATACAAGTTCACAATGATCCATACAGCCACTCACACATTCACTGGCTCTTATGCACAGTTATTTATATATGTCAACTCTCACATGTACTGTGTTTTACATATGTACTTACTTTGACATGTAGCACTGAGATATCCATTCACTCACCAATACACTCATGCACACAGTCAACCGCCCATACAGCTGTTTCCACATGCACTTTTGAACCCATACATCTAGTGAATCAACTGCTCACACATCTATGCACAGAGTCATACACCTCCCAGCCACCCACACACACACTCAGTCTCCCATACAAATACTTGGGCAACCAATCAATAACCCATATAGTTACTCAAATAGCTACTGATCAACACATGCAGCAGTTTACAGAACAACAGACATAATGATGCACAAAGTAAGACAGTTTAGTCACTAACCCATGCACTCAGTGAGACACATTTAATCACTCACTCATACAGTCAGTCATGCACCTACTAAATCCTTCATCCAGACACTTATACATCCACCCATTCTTCAATATGTAAGACATATTTTAACTTTACAGAAACATACAGTCACTGGATGTTGTCATCAGTGATGTCATCAGTGATGTCATTTGAGATGTCATCAGTGATGTCATTAGTGATGTCACTGACCATGTCATGAATGATGTAATATGTGACATGATCATCAGTGGATTGCGGGTGTGCGATATATAGTTAGTGCAACTAACTATATATGCGAATTTCAAGGGTTTTGTGTGAGTAAAATAAGGTTTTGTAAATGCTAATTCCTAACTATATATGGTCTATAACCTATGTTTTTTTCAGTGAATTTTCAAGGTTTTGTAAATGCTAATTCCTAACTATATATGGTCTATAACCTATGGTTTTTTCAGTGAATTTCAATGGTTTTTTAATAGCAAATATCAAAAGCTGTAAAATGTATTCTTCTTTTAAAGGAAAAATATATTTTATATGTATTTAATATAATTTTTTTATGTATATACATTTTTTGAGGGAACTAATTTATCAACTATCATGCTGAAGAAGAGTGTGGGGAAAAAAAACAAAGAGGAGGACTAAGAGGAAAGAACAATCAGTTCAAAAATACAATTGCTTTAAAGCATGAAGTGCTTTTCCACACATTTACATTTAAATAACCCATATTAGAACATACAAAATATCTACAGAGGAGAAGGTGTACATTGAATTTTAGACTCTTCATTGGTACCTACATGTTAGTACTTACATCACCCACACAACACAACAGCTCTATTCAGAGCTACCCTACCTCAAAGCACTCTAAAATATTATTTTAATATTTCCCTTGGTTTTCCCCTTGTTACGCTTTCCGGAACGCTACCCGGTGCGTGGACCGGACGCTAACCGTGCGAAAATTTGAAAAAAAAAGTTTTGTTTTTTTTACAGATATGGGCCTCCTCAGCCACCCTCAGAAAACCTAGGGGGTCAGGATATGTCTCCCGTGCCCCCTTACACCCATTCCCAACATTGTTTATCCTCCATCTTGTGACTAAATTCGTCCGAAACACAAGATGGCGGACTCCCGTTACGCTACCGGTGAGCTACCCGGTGCGCGTACTGGGTATCGCTTCCACCGCGAAAAATCGAAAAAAAATGTATTTTATTTTTTTGCCCCCGGGGCCCTTTAATAGCCCCCACATCAATCCTAGGGGGTCAGGAGGTGTCTACCTTGCCCCCTTTCATTCATTTCCCCCTTCGTTTATTTCCACCTCTTGTCTCTCGATCCTACCGAGAGACAAGATGGCGGCCGCTCCGGACTGTTTAGAATGTTGACAGTCACCGGAGAGCCAATCCGCTTCTCCTCGCGAAGTTCCGTTACGCGTCTGGTACGTGAACCGGGGCGCTAACCGGGACGCTGTCACAGATATATATATTTTTTTGAACGTTAATTTCTCAAAATCCACTGGAGCACATATCTTGAGACCTAGCAAAGGCACATCGGGCTACCAGTCCCTACAATTTTGCCAAGTTTTGTGGAAATCCATTCAGCCGTTCGAGCTAAAAGTGAGTCCAACCGCCCTATGGAAAACTCAATGTTAAAAACACGTTTTGGGACGCCCCTTTTTTCTCGGCCCCCGCTTGACGAAACCCCCCCAAACTTTAAGGGGACGCTCAGAAACAAAATGTGCCATTTTCCTGAAAATTTCAGCCAATTCCGTCCATCAACGCCAAAGTTATTCAACATAGAATTTTCAGAAATCCCTATTCAAAAAAATCCTAACTATATATACCTACTGGCGACTGCCAGTAGGTAATATATATATATATATATATATGTATATATATTTAAAACCAAAAGTTTTCCGGAGCGCCGCAGCTTGCCACAGCTTCCCCCAGGAACACAGATGCACGGACCAAAAGATTTTGCGTTGATTCAGATATTTATTCGCTTGCCTGGCTTCATAACGTTTCGACACACAGGTGCCTCGTTCACATGACCAGGCCTGCTCAGGGGGTCCCACATGGATTTTTTGGCCTAAATTTATAATTTTATTTTTTTAAATAAGAAATCGCGGGGTACGTGTATCGTACGCGTACACGGTGGAAAAGGAAAAAAGAAACTAGAAGTCCATTTTATTCTTAATTGGCTCCCGGGGGGGCAAAATCCCGGCAATTTTTTTCCATAATGGGGGGCTTGTATGGCCCTCTAAGCCCCGGGGAATGCCACTCCCCGGGGTTTTATTTTGAAGTATGCGGGGGGAGCTTACGTCTCCACCTCGTAGCCCCGGGGACCGCTACTCCTCCAAGCTTCTCTAGGGGCCTCGTTCTGCCATCGTCCTGTGTAGGCTCCTACTAGCTGCCCGCACAGTTTCATGGACCTGCCAATGAGTTCCACAGCGTAGCGTCCATTGCAGTGTTCTTAGCCTTTTTGTTCTTTTGCTGACTTACCAGTTTGTGTTCAAGATTAGCCGTCTTATTTGTGTATTATTTATTTATTATTATTTATTTTTTTATTTTAAAGTTTTATAGAGCGCGAACATGACCCGTGAGGGTATCAGAGCGCTTTACAGATACAATAGAGTAATACAGGGTCATAGCACACAAAAAAGACCAGGTAAAACGATAAAAAACTTAGTACATAGGAGAGCTTACAGAGAATCAGGGGGATGAAGGTGGGATGGGGTAGCAGACGGGTACTGTACCTGGGGGATACGATAGGCTATACAGCAGGATAAATATAGTACAATGAACAAGAAAGGTGATGTACAAGGATGCAGGATAGACCCACAGTCTCTCAGGTGGCTGAGGGAACGAGATTAGCCAAGAAATTTAACCATGAGAAAGGCCTTGGCCTCTTTTTTGAAGCGAAGTGAAAGCCCGATTGTAGGTTGTTCTTTTCCTGAAGCGTGAAGGCCGGAGTAGGAGGGCCTTTGTCGATCTTGAGTTTCTGTTTCCTCCAGATAACACAAGCTTCTGAGCAAGATACGCAGGGGAGTTAGAGTGAAGGGCCTTGTGCGTGATGCATGCCAGCTTGAATTGAATCCTCACCTCGAGGGGGAGCCAGTTTAACGCTTTCAAGTGAGGAGTGATGTGATCGAATTTTTTTGAGCCTGTAAGTAGTCTGGCGGCTGCGTTGAAGCAGGCTTTTAAGGGTGCCAGCGAGATCTTAGGTAAGCCAGAGAGGGTGGAGCAACTGTATTCCAGACGAGAGATGACTAATGATTGAACAGCGAGTTTGAGGTCCGAAGCGTCTAGAAAGGGTTTCAATTTTCATAGGTAGCTCAGGTGGAATCTGGCCGATTTCACCATTGTGTTGATGTGGTCTCGCATATTTAGGTTATAATCCAAGGTGATTCCCAGAGATTTGGCTGAGTTCACAACGGTCGGGGAACAGTTTAAGGCTGTGATGGCTTTAATCCATGTCTGGATGTCGGGGTTGCTCTTGGGTGGGGAGATTAGAAGGAACTCAGTTTTCTTGGCATTAAGTTTTAGTTGATTGGCGGAGAGCCAACTGGCGGTCAGCTTCAGGGCTTCATTCAGGGTGAGGATCTCTGCCAGAGATGAGATTTTTATGTAGATCTGAGTGTCATCAGCGTGCATATGAAAGGAGATATTTGCATTACGCAGGACTTCGGCAAGGGGTTCCAGATAGAGATTGAAGAGAATAGGGGACAGTGTTGATCCCTGGGGGACTCCCACCGTGACCGCGGAGGGAGCGGACAGTTCGCCATTGACTAGATATCTCTGAGATCGGTTCTGGAGGTAGGATTTGAACCAGTCGAGGACTGTGCCTTCTAATCCCATCCTGAGTTTAAGGCGTTCGAGTAGCATCGCATGGTTGACCGTGTCGAAGGCCGATGATAGATCAAGGAGGATCAGGAGACAGGTTTTGTCTTGGTCAAGGGCTTGAAGAGCGTCATCAACAATGTGGAGCATGGTGGTTTCGGTGCTGTGCCCGGGTCGGAAACCTGATTGACAGTCATCGAGTAGATGGTAGTTGTTGATGTGGTGACTTAGCTGTAATTGTACACACTTTTCCAGCACTTTCGCCAGGAGCGGAATGTTGGAAATTGGGCTAAAGTTGTCTGGGGAGGCTGGGTCCAGCGACGTTTTTTTCAGAATGGGTAGGACTTGGCCTGTTTTCAGCGAGTTCGGTATTGATCCCTGTCGTAGGGATGCATTAATGATTGCAGTCCAGCTAGGAATGATGGATTTGGTAACGGTCGCGAGACAGTTTGAGGGGAGCGGGTCATTGAAGTGGTTGTTGGGGTTCAGGGAGGCCAGGATTTTCGCGACAGTGACTCCGTCATAGGATGCAAATTCAGACCAGTGGGCTAGATTCTTTGGTAAGGATCGTGGCGGCGAGGAAGGAGGAGGTAGAGGGTCAAAGTTTGGAGGGGGGAAGGAGGCGGCCTTGAGTTCAGTATCCCAGGTTTTGATTTTGTTTGTGAAAAATGAGGAGAAAGCCTCAAAGGAGATGAGAGACTTGGGGTTTTCTTTCACAGTTTTGGACAGTTTGTTCGATTGTAGTTTAACCATCTCAAAGAGTTTGCGAGGTCTGTTTTGGGTGTTTCCTAGCTCCGCTCTGAAGAATTCTTTTTTTGAGTTGACGATGTTCTTGTTGTAGATATTTCTGGCCTGGCGAATGAGTTTTAGGTGGTCTTTCCTTTGTGTATCTTTTGTGTAGCCTTGTTTGGTGTATCTTCTTTTGTATCTGACTTTGTTTATTCAGTGCTTGATCCAGTGTTCTGAACATAGCAGTACATCTGTAGACATGTAGTTTACTCCTTTCCTTTCCCTCCCTCCACCCTACTTGACAACGTAACGGGGGAGTAAAAGTAAGGCACTCCTGTGGTCACTGTTTTAAGTTTGCATCATAGTAGGTAGGACACAGGTTAAGAAACCCAGCCTCCAACACTCTTGGACCCTCCTGGCTCTTGTTGCCACCTCGTTTGCTATGTCTTAAGTATTCATTCTTTGCACTTGACCGTGGTCCTCCTACAGTGTATTCTCATCACAGTCCACGCACATGCAATCCATTATTTTATCTGTTCGTTCGAGCAAACAGTTTGTAATAAAATCGACGACGACAGTCTGTCTGTCTCTGCAGCACAGGCAGGCAAAAGAGAGCGTGCTCACGTCAGTGCCCGCATTATATGGGAATTTTATTTATTTAGTGTATTTTGATATAGCGCACAGATACCCCAACGGGGTGTCCCGGCGCTCCTGTATTATCTTATGCTGGCTAAGGTGTTATTCAGAAGAGAAATGGTCAGCAGAACAGGTACGTTTTTAGGGCTCTCCGGAAGGGTTGTTCTTCCTGAATCAACCGGATGGAGTTTGGTAACTTGTTCCAGAGGGCCGAGGTAAACACTTGGAAGGTTTTTCCACCTGAGTGAGTTTTCCTAAATCTGGGAATAGTGAGAAGATTTTTGGAAGAAGAAGGAAGAGTCCTGGTGTTGTTGTAAGGGATCAGACAGGTGGAAAGATAGGCAGAACCCTTGCCTCTCAAAGCACGGTGAGCCAGTACCAGTGCCTTGAATTCTGCCCTTTTTTGTATCGGTAGCCAATGAAGTCTACGACGGTGGGAACCGCAGGGGCTGACCAAACCAAACCCTGGGGGACCTCCCATTGGCTAATGTATTGGCTTCCAGGCTTAGTGATAACAAGCAAGCTTGGTAGTGGCATCTTGGGAGTGTGGGCGGGCATGCACCCCGCATGTGCAAGTGTGAGTGTATGCACCAACAATTAACAACAGAGAGGGACAGGGGTGGGGTTATCATGTGCGCAGAGGCAGGCCCAGAATCGAATCTCCAAAGAGTGACCATTTCTAATCATTCTTGTTAGCGCGCCCTGAGCTCTGATTTGTCACTGAGAGGGTGATCGCACCATACTTTATACTGCTAATCATACTCAGCGCGTACCCGCGCATACGGTACGAATATGCTTTGACGTTACGCGTCGCATCAAAGCTTCCGTGTGACGACATGTACGGCGTCCTGTACGTGAAAGGCACCAATGTTTCTAGTTGTTTAAAAACATATTTTTATGCATTAAATGTACATACTAAGGGAAGACATTATCTGGGATAATTATGAAAATAGTTTTTTTTAACTTTTAACAATCGTATATTACTTTTAAAAACAATTACACAAATCGCGGTAGAACGTCATGCGTACTCGTGTCGTAAGAGCACCGTAAGCACACCATAAGCGTATGCAAAGCCATGTGACTTTAAAAGAAGAGGTTTGATTGGTTCATAACACTTCCCATTGCAACTGTTGAAAGTTCTGTCCCATTTTAATCATTCTACTTTGACTTTCTAAGAAGCAGCATCTCTTCTGAGAATCTTGTCAAATAGAAGGAAGATCACCATCATAACAGCAATGGACTCATCTTCCAGCCATTCTTCAGAGGGAGATTTCATTCCTGAAGAACCTCCAAAGAAGAGGAAAGAAGCTCTAATTTGGAAGTTTTTTACTTTTCCAGAAGGGCAAAAAAAGGTTGTCATTTGAGATGTCATCAGTGATGTCATGAGTGATGTCACTAACCATGTCATGAGTGATGTAATATGTGACGTCATCAGCAGTGCATTGCGGGCGCGCGAGTTATAGTTAGCTGAACTAACTATAACGGGGGAATTTCAAAGGTTTTGTATGAGTGAAATGTCCAGCTAACTATAACAAGTGTCAAACCTATGTTTTTTAAATGAATTTGCAAGGTTTTTTTAATGCTAATTCCTAACTATAACGTGTTAACCTGTGTGAAACCTATGGTTTTTCCAGTGAATAATATATATATATATATATATATATATATATATATATATATATATATACATATATATTACCTACTGGCGGTCGCCAGTAGGTAGTTATAGTTAGGACCTAGTTTCCATAGGAAATCCGCAACATTCTATTGGGAATAACTTTGGTGCCGGTGGACGAATTTTCGCAAATTTCTCAAAGAAGATGGCCCGCTCCGCTCTGCTCCTTCCCTGAAAGTTTGGGGTGGATTCGTCAAGCGGGGGCCAAGATAAAAGGGGGTCCCAAAACGTGTTTGCTCCATGTTAATTTCCATAGGGCGGTTGGACTCACTTTTAGCCCGAACGGCTGAATGGATTCCCACCAAACTTGGCAAAATTGTAGGGACTGGTAGCCCGATGTGCCTTTGCTATGTTTCAAGATATGTGCTCCAGTGGATATTGAGTAATTTAGGTTCAAAAAAATATATATATCTATAAGCGCGCCCCGGTACGCGCACCGGGCGTGTACCAGCGCGCAACGCGAGTTCGCGAGTAGAAAGCTGATTGGCTCTCGGGTGTCTGTCAACATTCCAAACAGTCCGGAGCGGCCGCCATCTTGTGTCTCGGTAGGATCGAGACACAAGAGGTGGCAAAAACAAAGGGGGAAATGACCAAAAGGGGGCAGGGTAGACCCCCCCTGATCCCCTAGGTTTGATGTGGGGGCCATAAAAGGACCCCGCAGGGCAAAAAAAAACTTTTTTTTCGATTTTCGCGGGGGGAGCGCCCGGTACGCGCACCGGGGAGCGTACCGGGGAGCGTACCATGGGGAAAACCAAGTGAAACAGTAAAATAATAATTTAAAGTGCTTAGAGGTAGGGTAGCTCTGAATAGAGTTGTTGTGTTGTATGGGTGATTTAAGTACCAACATGTAGGTACCAATGCAGAGTCTTAAATTCAATGTACACCTTCTTTTCTGTAGATATCTTGCATGTTGTTACAGAAGTTATTGTGGTATATGGAATCCATAGCATAGTCTGTCAGGAAAGCAGAAACAGATCCTTTAAGCACTCCCTGAGAAGGCCTAGGGGATCATGGGTAGTCTACCCTGCTCCCTTATTATGTTTAAAAATTGCACAGTATACTGTAAGTCTCACTTTATATTATAATCATTTTGGTACTACTTCATGAATTACATATAAAAATTAATATTGTCTCAAACAATTTTTAATTATTAAATAAAAATGTATTGTTTAATATTTTCATAGTTTAATAAAACTTCCAGCATCAGATGATCTGGAATCTCCTCAAAATTGCATGATTCAATATTTTGTAAACAGTCAATAAATTGTTGGTCCAGAGACTCATCCATAAAATCCTCGTCAACAAAATCTTCTTGAAGAATCTCCTCATCGGTAATTTCAAAAGAAATATTGATGTTTTCTTGTTTACCTTCCATTTTCTTGCTGTAAATTGCATAAAAAATAACTATATCAGTAGAGTTAGGGCACTGTTGGGTTTAAGTTCAGAGAGGTAATTCTGAGTTTTAACAGTTAAGTTATCTTTGGGCAGTGTATGGTATCAGGCAGGAAGTAGAAATATAAAAAAGTGCATGTGATGAAGCCTAAGTAAATTCATACTTATACCAGAGTAGCCTAACTCAATCCATAACTATCACAAAGAAGCCTATCTCAATCTATAACTATAACAGAGGGACAGTAAATAACTAACAGAAAACGATTTTCTAAATTAACTTAAAGTGCACAACATAGTTCCCCTTACAAATTAACAACTTACCTTTCAGAAAGCAGTTGAAGTTTTCTGTGAAAATCCTTTAGAAATGTACCTCAGGTAATACTAGTCAAAATGGTCGTGTTTCCCTCTCATTTTTATATATATTCATGTACATAACCAATTAAATGTCAGCACACAAAAATACAAAATGAAAGTAACATTTTAATTGGTTGTAAATTCTAACACTTTCATATGTGTTTTTGTCATGTCATTTACTTCAGGATATTTAGACAGGGCTACATCCCAAATGGCTCAATGGAATTCCACCAAATTTGGGAAAATGGTAGGGACTGGTATGTAGTAGGGCCTATTCTATATTTGGTGGAAGTCTCTCCAGTGTTTTTATGTAAATAAACTTTCAAAAACATTTTGGGAGCGCTTACCGGTGCGCGCCCCAGTACGCGCACCGGCAGCGCTACGGGAGTCCACCATCTTGTGTTTCGGAAGAATTGAGACACAAGATGGAGGATAAACAACGTTGGAAATGGGTAAAAGGGGGCACGGTAGACACTCCCTGACCCCCTAGGTTTTCTGAGGGGGGCTTAGGAGGCCCATATAGGCCAAAAAAATAATTATTATTTTTTTTAATTTTCGCGGGGTGAGCGCCCGATACGCGCACCGGGAAGCGTACCGGGGAGCGCACCGGAAAGCGTACCGGGGAGCGTACTTTGGTGAAAACAAGTGAAAAAAGTTAGAGTAAAGTAATCATTTTGAGTGATCAGAGGTAGGGTAGCCCTGAAAAGAGCTTTTGGGTTCTGTGGCTGATTTAGGTACCTACAAGTAGGTTCCAATGCACAGTCTTAAATTTAGGAGGAATAATCTATTCCCCTCATCTGAGAAGTGCACACCATCTCCTCTGTAGATATCTTGCATGCTGTAACGCAAGTTATTGTTGTATATTGTACCCATTCCATAGTCTCTCATGTAAGCAGAAACAGATTTATTCACATGCTTCCGTGCTTTCTCAAATTGTGGACAAAATTGGTTGGACCACTTCCATTTCTGTCTTTGGCATATATTGGAATATACCAAGGCAGTTTGTGGAAAAAGTGTCATCAATTGCCCAAAGGTGTCCTTTAAAAGCATTTCCAGACCTACCCAGTCAAAGTGCCGAGGTCATTTCCACCACAGTGCAAAATTATGAGGTCAGGGTGTGGCAGATGGTAAAAGGTTTTCACCAATGGTATCAATTGATGACATCTCAATCCTCTGTGGCCAATCCACTTGATGTCTATATTTGGTAAATCAAGGTTGTGAAAATTTCTGATAGCTGCATACCTTTGAGCCCAGTGGATGTAGCTATGTCCAATAATCCAGACAGAATACATGGTGAGAGGAGGTTCTGGTGCAGTCAGATGAAGTGTGGGAATGAAATGGCAGTTGGAACAGTAGGAGTTTGTAAAAAAAAACTGGAGTTTCAGTGCTCTTGAATCACAAGCAATGATTGGTGGATTCAGATAGTTGAAAACTGAAACTTAGGGTGCATGGTTCTGTTCTGTGAAAGAAGTAATTTGTATGGTTAAGAAAAAGTCATTTAAAGAAACATTGCACCGGATAAGCTGGTGTATTGAGAGGTCAAACATCCTTGCTGAGTTCATTTGCAACATTGTAGAATAAACTTTTAACCCTGAGAGCTCAGTGAGGAGGGAGTTGCTATGGTAACAGGTAGAAAGGGCTGAGGGGATGAAGGGTGTTGGTTTGAAAATAGAGAGGGAAGAGTTTTAATTGGTTAACATGAGGGATATGTGTGTAGAATTAGAGGTTTTCCGTGCCATTCATGGTTGCAGTGCCTGTAGTGCATACCTTTTGCTCTGCTAAAGAAATATTGGTGTGTGTGTCTGACACTGTTCTCAATCTCCCAAAGCATTTGTAAAGGTGAGTAATGATTCATTTAATATAGATAGATACTTGTATACTCTATGGAGAAGATTTGGAAGCAAAATGTGTTTTTTAATGTTGCTTTGTGTCATGTTTTTTGATAATGCTTGGTAAAAAGTTTTTGCTGCATAGAGGAAATGTATTTTGTAAAATTGTGAAGTTTCAGTAGTGACATGGAATGCTTGTACATAGGACCTGTGCTGTGTTTCTTAAATGTGATGTGAAAAACGATTTTGGGGAAAATGAATGGAGTTTACATTTTTGAGAAGGAATAAATAGTGTCTACATGATTAAAGAAATATATTTGAACCTTTCACAATGATGTCACCTGTGTTATCTCAGATTAGGAAGCACATTGAGCTTCTTTCTTGTTGGTTTGTGTCATGTTTTTTGATAATGCTTGGTATGAACATTTGCAAGATAGAGGATTTGTATTTTGTGAAATAGTGAGGTTTCAGTAGTGAAATTGAATGCTTGTACATAGGACCTGCGCTCTGTTTCTAAAATGTTATTAAAAAAAACGATGTTGGGGCAAATCAATGGCTTTTATATTTATGAGAAGGTATAAATAGTGTCTGCATGATTAAATAAATATATTTGAACCTTTCACAATCATGTCATCTGTGTTATCTCAGATTAGGAAGCAGATTGAGCTTCTTTCTTGTTGGTTTGTGTCATGTTTTTTGATAATGCTTGGTATCAACATTTGCAAGATAGAGGAATTGTATTTTGTGAAATAGTAAGGTTTCAGTAGTGAAATTGAATGCTAGTACATGGGACCTGTGGTCTGCTTCTAAAATGTTATTTAAAAAACGATTTTGGGGCAAATGAATGGCTTTTACATTTTTGAGAAGGAATAAATAGTGTCTGCATGATTAAATAAATATATTTGAACCTTTCACAATCATGTCACCTGTGTAGGCTCAGACTAGGAAGCAGATTGAGCTTCTTTCTTGTTGGTTTGTGTCATGTTTTTTGATAAAGAAGGTAGAAAGGGAGTAAGTCAGAAAAAGGGTGTAACAGGGTGGAAGACAGGGAAAAGGTGTAAGAGGATGTAAGACAGAGAGAGGGTGTTAGAAGGGGAGAGGATGTAAAAGAAACTAAAACAGAGAGAGGCTGTAAAAGGGAGAGAGAGAGAGTAAGAAAGAGGCAGAAAGGGTGTAAAACAGACAAAAGGTGTAATAGGGAGTAAGTCTGGGAGAGAATGTTACAAAGAGAAAGGTTGTAAGACGGAGTAAATCAGTAAGAAGATGTAAGAGAAAGTATGACTTACAAATTGCTGTAAAAAAGAGAGAGAGGGAATACATTAGAGACAGGGTGTAAGAGAAAGTAAGTCAAAGAGAGAGTGTAAGAGAGTGTAACACAGAGTCAGGATGTAAAAAGGAATAAGTCAGAGAGAGGGTGTTAGAAGGGGAAAAGTCCAGCACTTAAGCTTAAACAGTTAAACAGTGCTCTTTTGCATGGAACTGAATTAGAGGTGAAGAACATTTGTGAAATAATTGAGTTAAGTTACTTTGGTGAAAAAGAGGACAGTGTAGAAATTGACACAGTAATAGAAGGTAATGTGGAAGACAATGTACAGATTTCAAGTACAGAAAAGTTTGACCAGGAAATTTCCAAGTTTAAGGTGAAATCAAGTGAAAGGCCAGATTTTAGTTGTGTGTTGTCGACGAACTCATTATAAGCATCAGACTAGATTAGTTGATTTATATGTAAAAAGTGAAAAGGTAAATAATAATGAGTGGAAGGATTTTGCAACTTATTTGTTGGTACAAAATTGTTTTGATTTGGGTTCTGATCAACGTATTTGTAAATATTGTTATAATAAATTAAATGAAAACAGAATGCCTGCTAGAGCTGTTCATAATAATCTGGAGTTGGTAGACAATCCTTCTGAATTGATGGATTTAAATACCTATGAGTCTATTCTGATTCAATGTGTGCATCCTTTTCAGGCTATTGTTCGCATGGAGCCTAAGATAGGGAAATTGCCTCCTTCAGATTTACAGAAAGGATTAAAGGGAAGAGTTGTTTATTTGCCTCTAGATTTCAAGAAAAATATTGATACAATTGGTGTAGAAAAAGTAGAAGAGGAACCTCTGGTAATTCTAGTTAATGGGGTTCCAACAAAGAGTAAGAAAATCTGGCAAGATTTAGTGGATATTAGGAAAGTCAAAAAGGCAACGTTGTATTTGGTCAAAAACAATGAGTACTACAAACACGTATGTGTTGGTGCAGAGGAAACAGTTGCAGAAGAAGACAGCGATTGTTCAGTTGGCCAAATTGAAAAAGTTGATGTGTCTAGAAGTGAAGAAATATATGAACATTATACTGTTCATCCTTTGCATTCCAAAGAAGTAATGGGGAATGCAATTGACTTGTTTCAAATGAAAGCAGGAAAAGGAAGTCCCATTAGTGTATGGGAAGAAAGTTTGGAAGCTCGTTGTTTTCCACAGTTATTTCCAACAGGTCAAGGTGGACGATATGACGATCGACCACTTCAAATTCCTGCATCTGAATACCGGACTTCAAGATTATATGCTGAAGATCCAAGGTTTCGTCAATGCATTCCGTATTTGTTTCATCTACTGTATGAAAGTGACTTGTCTGGGCTTTCTTATGCAGTAAACCATATACTGAAAAGTGGACCACATCTGCAAAATGTTTCGGCGAGGGACTCTATGGAGAAAATCAATCTGCAAGACAGTATTTTGGAATCTCAGCTAATCAATCTCATGGCATGTCAACGTGGTACAAACGAGTATTGGTTCTGTCGTCATGGGGAATTGAAATGTATGCTAAGAAACTTAGGAACTCCTACATGGTTCCTCACTCTTAGCTGTGCTGAGTATGCATGGGACGACTTACTTCAATTTCTACAAGAGGCAAACGCAAACATACAAAATATAGAATTCAAAACACCTGGAGAACTGTGTTCTTTGGATCCAGTGAATGTATGCAGATATTTCAATCATAGATTTTAAGTTTTGATGTCTTTTATTACCAACAAAAGAAATCCTCCCATTGGAGAGGTTTTGGATTTATTTTGGAGAAAGGAGTATCAAGCGAGAGGTGCTCCTCACATACATATGTTGTTGTGGATTAAAGATGCACCCAAATTTGGAACAGATTCGGATGAGAGAGTGATGAGCTTCATTGAAGAGTATTCAACATGTGCTGTTCCGAAAACTACCGAGGAAAACAGTTTAAGGCAACAAGTTTTACGCTTTCAATCCCATCGTTGTCGAAAGTACTGTCGTCGAAAATTCAGAAACAAGGACAAGTTCTACACAAAATGTCGTTTTGGTTTTCCACGAGCAGTGATTTCTAAAGGAAGAGTAAATAATTTGATATCTTCTCAGCGACATACTGTGACGAGGAAATCACCCAAAAATACATAAAATTTAATAAGAAATGAAGAGCCCAAGTACATCAACGACTACAACCCAGTGATTTTGTCCATGTGGAATGCTAACATGGATATTCAGTTTGTTGCTGACAACTCTATTGCTGTGGCTCGATATGTGACATCTTACATCACAAACAAAGAAAAGACAGAACTGATGGAAATGTGGGAGGACATTTCACATGAAAAGAGTATACGTAACAAATTATACAGTTTCAGTCTGAAGATGTTGTCGCATTGAGAAATTGGAGCATATAAATGTTCTGATCGGTTATCATCAGCAAGTCTCTATGCCAAATCTCAAACAATCATTTGGGCGAGTCTAAGTCTTGCTGCAACACGAAACCGAGTTTTTAAATCTGTACAAGAAATTGAGTATTTGGCGGAGAAAGAACCAGACAGTACAGATATTTTGAAGACAAACATGTTGGATACATACTATCCAAATAGAAGTAGTCATCTTGAGAACAGTTGTTTGTATGAAGTTCTGCAAAACTATAGTTATAAGAGGAACATCACAGATGATATCAATAATGGAATATATGCTGTCATTGGGTGTGAAGGATGTCTAGTGAAGCAGAGAAAAGGCCATTTGATTAATCATCGAAAACTGAGTTGCGAATCTCCAGCCAAAAGGGAATTTTACTATTTAGCTCTTTTGCAACTCTTAAAGCCATGGCGTACAGAAGAGGAACCACTTGGAGATTTTCTCAGTTACGAAGATTCTTTTAATGCAACCAAGGATACCAGAGAATCTCCTGTTTTTCCAAATTATCTGCAAATGTTGAACGAAGAAATAGAGCAAGAAGCCACAATTGCTGTAGAGATTGCTAGAGACAGTTCTCAAGACAGTCAGAGTTCTACTTCATTGAGTCAGGATCCACTAGGAGGACCAATTATCCAAAATGAAGCCGCCACTGCCATGGATGAGGAGGAAAGAGCTATGGAACAAGCTCAAGAGGATGTAGTTAACTTAGAAGATTTGGTGAAACAACTAAACATTGAGCAGAAACAGATATATGATGAAGTCACAGAACAGGTTGAACATGGATTCAGTCATGAGAAAAAAGAGTGCTCATGTACATCATTTAAGCCTGTCCGACTGTACGTGAGTGGAGTAGCGGGAACTGGAAAAAGTTTTCTGATTAAAGCAATTGCAACTTATCTGCAGAAAAGGACTGAATCACCGCTGTCTTGTGTTGTTACCGCTCCAACTGGGCTGGCAGCACAGAACATTAAAGGGATTACTTTATATCGTTTACTGATGCTACCAAATGAGCATGATAATACATTGCAATACCACAAGCTATCTGGAGATGCTTGTTATGAAGTTTCCAGAGTCCTGAAGAAAATGCAACTTCTTATCATTGATGAAGTAAGCATGGTCTCAAATCTAATGCTTGCTTGTGTGCATTTGAGAATGCAAGAAATCCTTAGAACAGAGTATGATGTGTTATTTGGAGGGAAACACATTATTGTTTTTGGAGATCTACTGCAGTTGACTCCAGTGAAAGGACAACCAGTGTTTAATATGCTCACGCATGAAGATACCAGGAAGTGCCTAGGAAGCATTGGAAACGTTAATATATGGTTAAATTTCAAATATGCAGAACTACTTCAAAATATGCGACAGGCAAAGGATGAACATTATAAAAATATTCTACAAGATGTAAGAATCGGAAAAGTAAGTGAGCATGGGAAAGAAGCATTACATGCACGATTAATTTCAAATTTGTATCCAAATGAAAACATTCTTCCAGAGAATATTTTTAAGAAAATTACTGAGAACAAATATGGGATATATTTGATGCCAACTCTGCAAGAATGTTCCATCCTTAACAACAAAATGTTAAAGTTAGAAAATGAAGAGATTGTGAAACTGGAAGCTATAGATAAAATAGAGCATATGGGAGCAACAATTATTTTGTCAGAAAATTTGAAATCAAAATTGGATTCATTAGAGAAGAGTATATCTAAAACTGCTGGTTTTGAAAAGACTCTGAATGTGTGTTTAAATTGTCGTATCATTTTGAGAAGGAATTTAAATGTTGATAGAGGTCTGGTAAATGGATCAATGGGTCATGTTGTTGAATTTCTGAATTACAGAAAAAGAGATGGAATTGAATGTTTAAGTGTAGATAGTGCTTTGGTGAACATTCGAAGTTCTGTGTTTAAAGAGGGTATGGCATATGTGGCATTATCACGAGTCAGAACTTTATCAGGATTGTACTTGATTGAGTGTGATGAAACAAAGATTTGTGCAGATCTAGATTGTGTTAAAGAATACAATAGGTTAAGAAGAGAGTATGCTCCACATTTGCCTCAATATCCTCTGTTTGAAAAACGTGTGGTAGGCCGAAAAAGAAGAAATGAGAATAATTGCAGTGAGGTAGTAGCAAAAAGACAAAAAGTAGATGAAACTGTAATTGTAAGCAGAAAGAAAAAGGATTCTGTTGTAGATGTTGTTGGATTTCAGTTTGAAAACAGTTGTGGTGTCAACTGCTATGCTAATGTAGTGGTTAATGTTGTTTTTTTTCTTCAAAATCTACAAGAACAGATTGTTGAAAATCGGGATCAAACATTCTGCTGTTTATTGAATTCTGTGTTTGAGAAATGTAGCAGTGATGAAGCAAAAATAGAAAGTGTTTCAGAAATTCGAAATCTTTTAGACATATGTTCTGGTCAAAATCAATTTTCACAGAATATTCATCAGGATTGTCAGGAATTTTTAATGTATATGTTTGGTGTATTGGAAGATGAAGGTGTAGATGTAGAAAATCTTTTTGGCCTTTCTTATCAATGGCAGCATGACTGTGACAATTGTAGTTTATCAAGTAGTACTAGAATAGACACTGAAAGATTTATATATTTGACTTTACCCGACTGCAAATCAGTGTCTTTTAATAATCTAGTTAAAGCAGCTGATCCCAATATGGTGTGTACCCAATGTAAGTGTGCAATGCTGTTCACATTATTTATACAAACTTATGGTCAGTATGTCATTTTAATGTTCCAACGATGTAGACCTGATGGAACTAAATTGACAACTTCTAATAAAAATTTCGTGGCTTCTCAGTTATCAATTTCAGGAAGAACCTTTGCACTGTAGCTATTATTTATCATGATGGTCCTTCAACAACATCAGGGCATTACACATGCTATTTAAAATGTCAAAAAGGGTGGCAGCTGTGTAATGATACTCATTTGACTTTCAAACAACGTTTGCCTTTTGACTTAAAAAATTCATACTTAGTGTTTTTAGAACCAAAATTTAAGTAAAGGTAATTGGCCTATGAAGACGGGAGCAGTTAATAAAAGTTAGTTTACTGTTAAAATTATATTCAGAGTAAAAGTGATCAAGATAATATAAAAAATTGAGTTGTAATAAGTGGATCTCATAGTAAGTGATATCAGTATTATAGGAAATGTTGAATATGAGTGAGCCAGAGATGGAAATATGAATATTTAAACATTGTGAAAATGTTCTATGAGCTTTTCTTTCAGAACGTCGGGAAAACGGTAATTTCAGAGTTTGTTTTGAGTAATTTGAAAACATACTGATACATCTGACACTATTTGGCCTTAAGGAAAAGTGAAGGATTGAGCAAAGAGTCATGACTGAACACAAGGAGGAAATGAAAACATTGAAAAATATTTCAGATGTTCTTGGAGCTTTTCTTATAGAAAGTCGATGAAATGGAAGTTTTAGAGAACAGCAGAGTACTTTCCAACGAAAAGGACCTTCATGATGTACTATTTGGCATAAAGGAAAAGTAAGTAAATCAAAGATTAGTGTACATATGTGATTTGTAAGTTTATATGTTTTTTTTAACACAATCTTTTAGATTGTGTGTTTTTTCCCGCTGTTATATGATGAATAGTTTGAACTCACTGTTTTTAGTGAAATTCAATATGTTCTGAGAACAGCAAAAATAAACTATCTAACATGTTGTACAAATTATTCTATAGTTAGTATTGTGTAATTTATATTGTATTCCCATTGTCTTACACTCACTTTCCTTTTTCCACTCTCTTTCCGCTCTCTTTACTTACTCACACTGCCTTTCTCTCACTCTGTTTCACCCCCTTTCGTTTACTCCACTTCTTTCACAACTCCTCATTTCCATTTCAACTATCTGCATCCCCTCTCTCCCTTGCACCACTTTTCAGCTTTCAGTCTCTCTGCTTTACTTCCTTTTTCCGTCTTTTCCTCCTTTGCTCTTTTAGTAATTCCTCTTTACTCACTCACCTCTTTTGTCGCACTCTGTCGCTTCATAGCGCTGCACTGTCGGATTTATTTATTTAATTGTGCTGCACTGTCTAAATCACTTATTTAATCTTCGCCGCACTGTCGCTTTTATTTAATTATTAACGCGACGTCGCTGAGGCAGTTACTCTGTATTTAAATACAATACAGCTGATAGTGCGTGTAAGGCTCTTCCCTTTAACACGCTGTGCATTTGATGCCCCTGGCTGTGCTCGCCTTTGACCCTCCATTTTGTGCTGTTGTTGTTGTTGCCGCCCCTCCTCCCGCCACCGCCTCCCAGCTGCTGCCCCTCCCACCCACGATTAGTATCCTTCCTTGCTCCCGAGATCACTGTGACCGCCTGGACCCTCCTTCAGCCCGGTTGCTCCCCCACGCTCCAGCCTGGTATCGTTTGACCTCCTGCTCTTGAGCTACTAGCGCTGCATTGACTTAGCTATTCATTCATTTGATAGCGCTACACGATCGCTTCATAGCGCTGCACTGTCAGATTTATTTATTTAATTGTGCTGCACTGTCTAAATCACTTATTTAATCTGCGCCGCACTGTCGCTTTTATTTAATTATTAACGTGACGTCGCTGAGGCAGTTACTCTGTATTTAAATACAATACAGCTGATAGTGCATGTAAGGCTCTTCCCTTTAACACGCTGTGCATTTGATGCCCCTGGCTGTGCTCGCCTTTGACCCTCCATTTTGTGCTGTTGTTGTTGCCGCCCCTCCTCCCGCCACCGCCTCCCAGCTGCTGCCCCTCCCACCCACGATTCGTATCCTTCCTTGCTCCCGAGATCACTGTGACCGCCTGGACCCTCCTTCAGCCCAGTTGCTCCCCCACGCTCCAGCCTGGTATCGTTTGACCTCCTGCTCTTGAGCTACTAGCGCTGCATTGACTTAGCTATTCATTCATTTGATAGCGCTACACGATCGCTTCATAGCGCTGCACTGTCGGATTTATTTATTTAATTGTGCTGCACTGTCTAAATCACTTATTTAATCTGCGCCGCACTGTCGCTTTTATTTAATTATTAACGCGACGTCGCTGAGGCAGTTACTCTGTATTTAAATACAATACAGCTGATAGTGCGTGTAAGGCTCTTCCCTTTAACACGCTGTGCATTTGATGCCCCTGGCTTTGCTCGCCTTTGACCCTCCATTTTGTGCTGTTGTTGTTGTTGCCGCCCCTCCTCCCGCCACCGCCTCCCAGCTGCTGCCCCTCCCACGCTCCGCCCCCTCCACCATCCATTTATGACCAATGACCTAACGCGCAGCGTCCACGCGCAGCGACCGCGCACAATCCGCGCCGAAGGTGCGCCAAAGGTAAGCCCGTCTACGCCCGTCCGCGCCTGGCCCGCGCCTAGCGCCATAGCCCCTGGTCCTCGTAATGCCCACCCCTCCCGCATTACATACGATGCCACCACCCTCCTAGCCCTCAACTCCGGCCGTACCCTCAACTGCGTCCAAGCCGCTCCTGGACACACACATGGACCCTTTTCCTGCAACTCCTGCAAGTTCGACGCCACCAAGAACAACTCCTCATCTACGATCACACAACAGATACCCGACCCGAACCACCTACAATGCATCCTGCTCAACACCCGCTCGGTCCACAGGCACGCCATTGACCTCTGGAATCTACTAGACACCATCTCTCCGGACGTCGCCTTCCTAACAGAAACATGGATGAACGTCACATCAGCCCCAGACATCACCATTGCCATCCCGGAAGACTATAAGATCATTCGCAAGGACCGTACCGGCCACACAGGAGGAGGCATCGCCATCGTCCATAAGAAATCCATCCGCATCTCAACCAGCTCTGACGTCAATCTCGCCAACTCTGAACACCTTCACTTCCAGATCCACATTGACCCCAAAACCACACTCAGAGGCACCCTCCTTTACAGGCCACCAGGACCCCGCGCACAGTTTAGTGAAGACATCACGGACTTCATCACTCCACACGCGCTCCCCTCCAAGGATTACATCCTTTTGGGAGACCTCAACTTTCACCTTGAAAAGAACAACGACCGCAACACCACCACCCTTTTGGACAACCTCGCCAACCTCGGACTCAAACAACTTGTCACCACCTCCACCCACATCGCAGGTCACACACTCGACCCTATCTTCACCTCCAGCAAACATGTCTCCTTCAGCCACACCACAGCTCTCCTTTGGACTGACCACAACTGCGTTCACTTCACCTACAACAAGCCCACACCCAACAACCACCCCCAACCCACTCTGCAAAGAAACTGGAACAAAATCACAATCGACCAGATCTCCACATCGCTTCTTCAAATCCCCCCAGCCCACTCCTCTAACCCAGACCAAGCAGCCACCAACCTCACCCAATGGTTATCCAACAGCGCCGACATCTTAGCACCACTGAAAAAACGACAAATCAAACTAGGCAGCAAAAAGGCCTCCTGGTTCAACGATGATCTTAGGAAATCCAAGAAACTCTGCCGCTCCCTTGAGAGGGCCTGGAAAAAAGACCCAACCACCAGCACCAAGGACGCCTTCAAAAACGCCACCCGTATACATCACCAACTGATCCGGAATGCCAAGAAAGCCGCTTTCAAGGACCGACTAGATAACAACGCCCACAACAGCAAGGAATTATTCAACATCGTCAAGGAATTTACCAACCCCTCGGCCAACTCCAACGACATCACCCCCTCTCAAGCCCTCTGCGACTCCCTAGCCTCATTCTTCCACAACAAAATCGCAGACATCCACAACAGCTTCGACAACAGACCCGAAGACCAACCCACCCAACCCCCTGCAGGACCCCCACCCCCCCTGGACACCCTCAATGACTGGAAGCCAATCTCCACTGAGGACACCATCCGTCTGATGAACTCTATCCACTCAGGATCCCCCACAGACCCATGCCCTCACCACATCTTTAACAAAGCAAACTCCATTATAGCACCGCACCTCCGAGACGTCATCAACTGCTCCCTCAACTCCGCAACCTTCCCGGAAAGCTGGAAACATGACGAACTCAGCGCCCTCCTGAAGAAACCCACAGCTGACCCCACCGAACTCAAAAACTACCGCCCTATCTCACTCCTACCATTCCCGGCCAAAGTCATCGAGAAAGCGGTCAACAACCAGCTCGCCGCATTCCTCGAAACCAACAAATCACTCGACTCCTCACAATCCGGCTTCCGAGCCAAGCACAGCACGGAAACCGCCCTCATCGCAGCTACAGACGACATTCGAACTCTACTGGACAATGGAGACACAGTCGCCCTCATCCTCCTCGACCTCTCCGCAGCCTTCGACACGGTCTGTCATAGCACCCTTTTACAACACCTCAGAAACGTCGGAATCCACGGAAAAGCACTAGATTGGATCACCTCGTTCCTCACCGGAAGAACACAGAGAGTCCGCCTCCCACCTTTCAAGTCAGAGGCCACTGAAGTCATCTGCGGCGTACCCCAAGGGTCCTCACTCAGCCCCACCCTCTTCAACGTATACATGAGCCCCCTCGCGGCCATCGCACGCCAACACAACCTCAACATCATCTCCTACGCCGACGACACTCAACTGATCCTATCACTCACCAAAGACCCGAACACGGCCAAAACCAACCTGCATGAAGGAATGAAAGAAGTAGCCGAATGGATGAAGCACAGCCGTCTGAAACTGAACTCAGACAAAACAGAAGTCCTCATCCTAGGCACCTCCCCCTCCGCTTGGGATGACTCTTGGTGGCCAGAGGCCCTTGGAAAAGCACCTATCCCGACGGACCACGCACGCAACCTGGGCGTCATCCTGGATTCCTCACTCTCGATGAACAGACAAGTCAACGCCGTCTCTTCATCTTGCTTCAACATTCTTCGCATGCTCAAAAAAACATTTCGCTGGATCCCCACTGAAACTAGAAAAACAGTCACTCACGCTCTGGTCACGAGCCGACTGGACTACGGAAACACCCTCTACGCCGGTACTACAGCAAAAACCCAGAAAAAACTCCAACGCATCCAGAACGCTTCTGCCAGGCTCATATTAGACATACCACGTAACGAACACATCTCTGGCCACCTGAAAAACCTCCACTGGCTCCCCGTCAATAAGAGGATTACTTTCCGGCTCCTAACCCACGCACACAAAGCACTCTACGAAATCGGACCCGAATGCCTCAACACACGGCTGTCCTTCTACACCCCCCCCGCCAGCTACGATCCTCCAACCAAGCCCTTGCCACTGTACCTCGCATCAACAAAACGACCATGGGAGGTAGATCCTTCTCCTACCTGGCAGCTAAAACATGGAACTCACTTCCCACTCATCTTCGCCTTACTCAGAACCACCTAGCATTCAGGAAGCAACTTAAAACGTGGATATTTGATAAATAATTCCCCACCCTCCCTCAAGCGCCTTGAGACCCTCTGGGTATGTAGCGCGCTATACAAATTTATTGACTTGACTTGACTTGACTTGACTTTAACTCACCCACTCTCCCTCACTTACCTTTCTTTGCTCCTTTCATTTGACCTCTTCTCTCTATTTTCCATTCATTACCTCTATGTCCTCAGTCCCTCACTCTCCTTGTGATATGCTCACTTGTGTTTATCTACCTTCTATCATTTCTCTTACAACAACTTCACTGCTCCTCTCTCATCGTTCTTCACCCCATTTCTTTTAGTCCGGTTCCATTACTACCCCTCATTTCCTATCTTTCAGTGTCCTTCTCTTTACTTTCATCACCGAATCACATTCTCTCAGTACCACTGCTTTAGTCCTCTTCCCCTATGTTTCCTTCTTTTGCTCTCTTACTCATGTTCCTTTCCTCACTCATTGTACTCCACTTCACTCAGTCCTTCCCTTAGTCCCTCTGTCTACTAACTTCCTCACTCCTTTTCCCTCAATCCTTCTATATTATCCTCTCTCCCTTCATCCCTTCACTCTGTGACTCCCCTTTACTCACTCTCAGTCATCTTCCATTCCTCATTCTTGTAAATGCATCCTCAATCAGACTCCTTTCCCTCTAAGAAATTCATTTTTTACTTACTCCTCTTTCCTGATTTAGTTTTGCTAACTCACATTCTTTTAGTATCTTTCTTACCTTCAATTCATTTCTCTCTTCTTCTCTTCCTCTCTGTCACTGAATGTATCTGCCTTACTCTTAGTAATTTGCTCTCCTTCTATTTCTTTTTCCCTCTTTTTGTTCTTCTACATTAGTTTATTTCCCTTTCTGTGTCCTTCACTCTTACTTTATTTCTTAGTACACTTTCATGTTTTCTAAACTCTTAACCTGTCTCTTCTATTTTAAAATATATATTTTACTAATTATAACTTATTTTTTCTTCTCTCTTTCACAGATACAAAGTGTAGTAAAAACATGTAATTACATTTACAATAATTATATGGTAAGTGTGACTAAAAAAATGTAGTTTGTCATCACCCTTTGCTTTAACCTCACTACTATTGTCTCATCCTACCTCACTCCTGTTTCCTTACTCTGCTTCCCTCACTTATTCTTATCCTACATGTTTACTCCTCTTTCCTTCACTCTCCTACCACATTCAACTTCTTTCAGTCCCCCTGCTTTACTTCCCTTACCCTCTGTTCCCTTCCTTCGCTCCCTCACTCATTCCCTTTCCCTTACTCACTTACTCCACTCCTCTCACTCCTTCTCTCATTCCGTCTCTCCTCACAGTTCCTCACTCCCGTTCCCGCACTCTGTCTCTCTTACCCTCACTGTCTCTGTCCCCTCACTCTGTCACTACTCTTTTGTCATGCTCACTCCCTACAACTCACCCACACTCCCTCACTTACCTTTCTTTGCTGCTTCACTCAGTCCCTTTCAGTCACTCCTTCCTTTACTCTCTCTGTCCTTTCTCTCTGTCACTCCCTATGTCTTACCCTTATTCACTTTTATCCACCCTATTTCACCCCGTTTTACTTACACTCACTGCTCTTTTCTCACCCTCCCTCACCGCTGTTCCTTTACTCCGGTTCCGTCACTACCCCTCATTCCCCATCCTTTACTGTCCTTCCCTTTAGTTTCAACACCCACTCACATTCTCCCAGTACCTCTACTTTAGTCTTCTTCCTCTCTCTTCCCTTCTTTCACTCCCTTATTCATTTTCCTTTTCTCACTTACACCCTATTACACCTTCTCTCTGTCTTACTATGTAATACACAGTCCCTCTTGTTGCTCCCTCTAGCTCTCTTTCTCTTAACATCACTCTCTCTGTGTCCTTCCCTCATGCTCACTCCTTCTTTATTTTTTTTTTATTTTTTTTGGGTGCGCGCCCCGGTACGCGTACCGGTGCGCGTACCCTTGAGAAAAAAGAATGACAGAGTTTTTTAAAAATGTAGTTTTTTTTAATAAATTGGAGGTAGTTCTAAAAAGAACTGTTTTTTTATTCTTTTTGTTGTTTTATATTTTTTTATTGTTTTTTTGAACATTTTTTTGTCTTTTTGGCTTTTATGAACAATTTTATATTTTTTTTGTATTTTTATTGGGAGAAACAAAAAACAGGGAATTGTAAACGGCTCAACTGGAGCAAAAAAAAATCTGGAAAAAATTAAGGTTTCTTTGGGCACTTGTGGTTATCACCAGCATGGTTGATGAGTGTAATACTTTGCTCACCATAGGTAATTGTTTTTCCACAAAATATACAAACGATTTTGTATCCACCAAACTTGGTTTGGATGTTAGGGACCGTCTCCCTTGTCTCTGGACCCGATGGAGTGGTTCTTTGCTTGTTGAGGTTCTGGAAATTGGGGAAGGTTTCTGGACAGTTCTCTCACCTCTGCCGCAGAATAGTTGTCAGGATGCTTGCGTTGCATGTGGCGAATCATGGTGTAATTACCAAAAGAATATTTTTTTGTAGGGTTCCCCCTGGAAAGTTCAGTGCCACAGATCAGACAAGTCACTTTTGCCGCATTGACTTTCTTCTGGCCTCTTGGGAATTTAAAAAACTCCCACACAATGTACTCTCTTGGTTTATAAGGGGGATTGTCTTCAGGTAGGAAGTGCCTTCTCTCCTCCTCCTCCTCCTCCTCCTCCTCCTCCTCCTCCTCCTCTTCTTCTTCACCACCAATGTGGTGTTGTGGTGGTCCTTGTGGTGGTGATGGTGGTGTTGCTGATGCTCCAGCTGCTGCTGCTACTGTAGCCATTTTTCAATGAATGGAAACAGGTCTTCCTCACTCAAAGAACAAAGTGAGAATGAAGAAAAAAGGTGGGGACTTTCATCATTTGGAAAACAAAACTGTTCTGAACCAATGAAAAGTGTTATTTTCAGGTCACATGACCCAGGCTTTCATCATTTGGAAACCAAAAGTGTTCTGAACCAATGAAAAGTGTTATTTTCAGGTCACATGACCCGACGCGCTTACGCTACGTGCCCCGGTGCGCGCCCGGGGGCGCTTACGTTGCGCGATCATATGCGCTCGGGCGCTCCGGGAGCGCTTACGGCGTGCGTTATAAGACGCATCACGCGACTACGCGATACGTCACGATGATGTTTTCGTTCGCGGCAATAGCGCTAACGGGACGCTCAACGGTATGCGCACCGGGGCGCGCCGTAACACTGCGCTTACCGGTACGCTCACCAGTACGCGCACCGGGAGCGCACCAAGGCAAAAAAATAAAAAAGTGAAAAATATACGTAGAAAAAATAGTATTACATAAATATACAATATAAAATTCATTATAAAAAATATTATATTTCATACCTATAGAGATTTGCTATTAAGAAACTTTTGAAATTCACTGAAAAAAACCTAGATTTGAGGCCCTATATATAGTTAGGAATTAGCATTTACAAAACCTTTGAAATTCACTGAAAAAACCATAGGTTTCACACCAGTTATAGTTAGGAATTAGCATTTAAAAAACCTATGAAATTCACTGAAAAAACCATAGGTTTCACACCAGTTATAGTTAGCTGGAAATTTTACTCGCATAAAACCATTGAAATTCCCACGTTATAGTTAGTTGGACTCACTATAACTTGCGCGTGCAATGCACTGCTGATGACGTCACATATTACATGACTCATGACATGGTCAGGGACATCACTGATGACATCACTGATGACATCTCAAATGACATCACTGATGACATCACTGATGACATCATCCATGTGATAATACAATACACCTCCTCACACTCTAATCTAACCTATGATACACCCAGTGTTAAATACAAACTACCATTCCTGAAAACATTGACACAGTAATACCACTTACCACATCAAATCAAATCAAATCAAATCAAAATAAGCTTTATTCGGTTTTTGTATTTAAAAGCAGCAAGAAAAGAAAAATGCATACATATATAAATAGCTCAGCATATCAATCACAAGATAAAAAGGAATCAACTATTAAACAAGCTCAAATCAGTTTGACAATTCTGCAAAAGGAAAAGGTTACGTGCAAAATCGAGAAACCAAGAAATCAAGAAATGAATAGAGGGTTAGTAACACAAGATTATTGGATTCCCATTTCACCAGAAAATGTGGTTCCATGTCATTTGCCTTAGGGATAAATGGGGTCGGGCCGAGATAGAAATCGTACAAGTCCCAAATGCGAATGGGGCCATCTCCCTCTTTGGGCTGGGAAGATCGCAAATGGGGAACCATATTCGTACTCTTAAATTTAATTAAGATCAGGTCGCCCGGGATGTCTTTGGGCGACATGCCCAGCCACCCCACCCTCCTAACACTCAAGATGCCGCCATCTAAGTCCGAAGGAAGTGGTCTGTTTTGTTTTAACCAGGAAATGGCTTTGTTTAACAAGTCCTGATGAGTTTCTAATTTGCCCTGACTGGATGCAGGGACCCCAGGGAGAACAGTCACGTAAGGGGCGGCTTCTGGAGGTAGGTTAATCCGCGTCCTGCTTTCAAGTGTGGTCCTGGGAACTCTATGGGGTACAGGTACGGAATTATGAGTAGTATTCTGGCCTCTTGGATTTGAAATATACATGAGGGGTTCAGGAGTTTGAGCTTTCGTGCGTGTCGTGGGCTTGAGCTTTTCATTGTTACTGTGGGAGAAAGAATGAATGGGTGTGGCAGTTGTCTCAGTTGGAGTATAGTTCTTTAGTATTGTTTTTTCGATACTGGTCAGCCTATCTCCCAGATTGTTGATTTTTGTGACCAGGGGTGATAGTGCAGTTAATAACAGTTGCTCAATGTGGGACAGTAGGGTCGATTGAGAAAGTGATACTGAGTCAGATGTTCTATTCAAAGGCTCAGTCGGCAGTAATGTAGGAGGGTTGGAGAGAAGTAGCGAGGGGGTAGTGCACATTGTGTCGGCATTAAGTGAAAACTCAACATCATTGTCATTTTCCTCATCAGAAACTCTGCCCACTATGGGGGGTGTAGATAAGTCCTGGGCGTAGTTGGTGCCACACAGGGCATTTAGCTCCTCCCAGATTAACATAATGTGAGGAGCTCTGAGCTACAGCAGCAACGATAAAACAGTACAGTGTGGGATCAATAGTGGTATAATACAATAAGGCGACTCGTTACCTCCAACTTCGTAGTAGCCAAGAGGGGTGGCCCGTCCCGGCCTCCTTGTGCCTCTGAGGGCCACAGAGGGCCCGGCCTTTGCCCGGGCTTCGCCCGGCGTCCCGCGGAGCGGAGCGCTGCTTTATGGCGCCTCCTGGCGCTGTCCGGTGTCAGAAGGCAGCGCCGCCGCTGAGGCTGCCGGGAGATGTAGTCCCGGGGTGGTGGCGCTGTAAGGAGCAAGAGCGTGACTCCTGGCGGTGGCGGCTGCAGTGGGGGCCTCCTCTCCTCCCCCCTCCGATTTAGCTGATGTCCCCGCACTCCGCCGAGCGGAGCGCTGCTTTATGGCGCCTCCTGGCGCTGTCTGGTGTCAGAAGGCAGCGCCGCCGCTGAGGCTGCAGGGAGATGTAGTCCCGGGGCGGCGGCGCTGTAAGGAGCAAGAGCGTGACTCCTGGCGGTGGCGGCTGCAGTGGGGGCCTCCTCTCCTCCCCCCTCTGATTTAGCTGATGTCCCCGCGCTCCGCCGAACGGAGCGCTGCTTTATGGCGCCTCCTGGCGCTGTCCGGTGTCAGAAGACAGCGCCGCCGCTGAGGCTGCCGGGAGATGTAGTCCCGGGGTGGCGGCGCTGTAAGGAGCAAGAGCGTGACTCCTGGCGGTGGCGGCTGCAGTGGGGGCCTCCTCTCCTCCCCCCTCCGATTTAGCTGATGTCCCCGCGCTCCGACGAGCGGAGCGCTGCTTTATGGTGCCTCCTGGCGCTGTCCGGTGTCAGAAGGCAGCGCCGCCGCTGAGGCTGCCGGGAGATGTAGTCCCGGGGCGCCGGCGCTGTAAGGAGCAAGAGCGTGACTCCTGGCGGTGGCGGCTGCAGTGGGGGCCTCCTCTCCTCCCCCCTCCGATTTAGCTGATCTCCCCCCACTTACCACATACGCACTCACTGATTTCTAGGTCTACACACACATCCACTCATTCACCCATACAATCTTTCATACATACAGTCACTCATTAATACAAGACTAACATATGCACTCATACACCTACACAGAGACTCACACACTGCCACTCATCCATGGAGTTACTCACACACCTAGTCAGTTATGTAAAGAATCAATCACACTCCCATTTCCACAACTATACAGTTATAGACACAAAACACATACTTACTGTCTTTTACAATCACTTATACAAGTACATATTGATAGATACATTCACTTATGCAATCACAGGCTGTTATATATAGTCATTTATATTTGACAACTCTCACATGCACTGTGTTTTACATATGTACTTACTTGGACATGTAGCACTGAGATATCCATTCATTCACCAACACACCCATGCACAAAGTAAACCACCTATACAGCTGTTTCCTTATGCACTCTTGAACCCATACACCAAGTGAATCGACTTTTCACACATCTATGCACAGAGTCACACACTTCCCAGCCACCTCCACTCACACTCACCCTCACATACAAATACTTGGGTTACCAATCATTAACCCATATAGCCAGTCATATAGCTACTAATCAATACATGCAGCACCTTACACAACAACAGACATAATGATGCACACATTCTAACAGTTTAGTCACTAACCCATGCATTCAGTAAGACACATTTAATCTCCCACTCATACAGTCAGTCACGCACCTACTAAGTCCATTATCCAAACACTCATACATACACTCATTCTACAATATGTTAAACACATTTTTAATTTACAGGAACACACATTCACATGGATAATGTCATCGGTGATGTCATTTGAGATGTCATCAGTGATGTCATCAGTGATGTCACTGACAATGTCATGAGTGATGTAATATGTGACGTCATCAGCAGTGCATTGCACGGGCAAGTTATAGTGAGTCCACCTAACTATAACGTGGGAATTTCAATGGTTTTATGCGAGTAAAATTTCCAGCTAACTATAACTGGTGTGAAACCTATGGTTTTTTCAGTGAATATATATATATATATATATATATATATATATATTGTGGAAAAGTAAATTTTGCCATGTTCTGTGTCCCTACGCCCCATCCATCATATGTTATGTGTGCATGATCAATATGCATATGTTATTCCCCATTTCTGATTAAAGACGCAATTACAGTTGTGTCCACCTCTAGTATGTTAGTTTCCAGTCCTCGTGAATACTACGAATATCAGGCCTATGTAAGTAATGTTGCCACGTTTCTCAGTGTGCACGTTATTCAATTATAAAGTCCCCGTTTCCAGGCCTCAAAGGGCCCGGACCACAGATTCAGCTCCTGTCTCCTGAAAGCCTCGCTGAGGAGCGATACAGCCCCCACCTGTATCCTCGACCCTTCACTTACTTCCTGCCTTGCAGTGCCCGGTGCACCCCGGCTCTGCCTCTGAGTCTGCCAAAAGTATGTTATAGTTCCTGCTATCAGTTCAGTCCTCCTCCTCTGCATTCCTAAGCTACTGAACTGCATCAATAGTTTCCGTCATTGTCTAGCCTTCTCGTCTCCACGTTAGAGAAATACTGTATTTAATAGTCATTTAATATTCTTCACGCACTACATGTAGAATAATGCATGGTCCAGTCTTAGAAATCAGGTTAGCTTCTCCCCTCATGACTTCTAGTTTATATCAACATGTTCCCTAAACATGAGATACCAGATAGGGTTTAGGTACATGTCGCTCCGACCCTCCAGACTCTAGTCTCTGCTCCTAGCACAGAGTTCGTAGCCCCCAGCTTCTCCTAGTAACACGTCATTGCTAGTTTTCGCGCACCATTAGGTTAGAGGTCCCGGCTCCTTAGGTAGCCCCCTCCAATGTTTCCGCCCATTCATGACATATTCTGTTACGTTTTGCATCACATGTCTAAGTAAACTCCCAGTTACACCTCTTTTTACTGTTATCTCTCGCGACTGCTACGCGTCACGCCTTCTACTCCACCTACTGTTACGCCTACTGCAATGTAATGCTATGTGTTTGCGCTATGTATATAAGTCAATGTTTTGTTATTAAATGTTAGCGCGCTCATCCCAGACCAAGCCCCGGCAGCTGCTGGGCCTCTTTTCCCCTGCTGGGCCCCAGTTGTCCTGCTGGACCTTATTGTCCTATTCCCATGCAGGTTGTCCTGATCCTGTCCTTATGCTGTAATAAACCTGCAGAAACTCCTACTACCTCGAATCTTGACTCTTATTTATTGAGCTATCTGTTATGCTATAAGTCTAGTCAAAAATAGGGTATTATTTATTTATTTACCACATAATGGCGCCCGAATAGGGACTTGCCCTTTCCCCACGCGTCGGTGAAGCCACGCCGACCCCCTGACCCTCTGCAGTCGTGACGGAACTCTTCTGCGCAGTAGCAGATATTTCTGCTCAAGTATCCCTCAGGCCCACGGAGGAGACGGAGGAGGCGGTCCAGCATCCGAACGAGACGGTGGAGGAACGCGGCGAGTCTCGACCAGAGCCCAAGCCGAGAGTCCAAGGTCCGAGGTATCCGGAGGTCCACCCGTAATTGAAGTCCGAAGTCCGAAGTTCGTCGTCGTAGTCCAGTCCCGTCCGAGGCCTTCCGTTCCGTGCTGCCCGGTGAGTACCATTGCTGGGGTAGTGTCTAGACAGGGTCAGTCTAAATTGACTCCTGGTCCGTGGGTTGGTGGTACCCAAGCCCACAAACGAAGTGTTCACCTAGGTGGATACGGGTCTTGATGTGTTCCTTTATGGGACCGGTATGTTCCGTACTGTTACAGCAGTGCATCCAGTAACTCTAGTCTGTTCCGTTCTCGAGAATTCTGTTCTGTTTCTGTTTTCAGTATTTTCAGGTAGTATTCTGTTCGAACTGTTATTTATAATGTTGTTTAATGTATTTTCAATGTCGTGGTATGCCTGAATTGTTTTCCCAATTGTTATTGTTTTTCGTGTATTCTATTGTGTTCCGATTCAAGTTTAGAATGCCGCTCTTTTCCAAGTTACGTCAGTTAAAAACTAGAAAGGGTCTGCTGGAAGCAGCAGTTCCTGTTCCGCCTAGGGACAGTCCAGGTCACTTTATGTATCAGAAACATGGCATAAGCGCCATATTGTATCTAGATTTATGGGTAGAGTATACCAAACAGTTAGAAGAAAAGTATAGATGGCCCGTATCGGGTACATGGGATGCCGAATGTATCATGCGAGTAGAAGAAGCATTATGGAAAAAGAAAGCCAGACAGTCACAGAAAGATGCCATCGAGTTATGGCGTAAGGAAGCGCATAGAAGAACGGAAAAGGAAGTCAGAAAGTCAGAGTTAAGTAGAGAATCCCAAGAACGAGCCCAAGAAAGAGAATTAATCGAGATAGGTGAACAAGTCAAAGCCGAACAGTCAGACAGACAGAGGCATGCCCTCATTAAGGGTATGTATCCTCTCCTTGCCGAAGGCTTGCCAAAAGCGACCCCAGAGGCACCCAGTAATTTCCCGCCGCCATTAGTTCCGACCAAGCTACGTCACAAACCGACCGCAGCTGATATTTTTATTTCGTCCTATTTGGACGACACAGTTCCAGAATATGCAAATCCAGTTCGCGCTCCACCTGTCCCTGTAAATCAGGCACTTCCCGTTCCTCCAGACACCGGAGTACCTGCTACGGTACCCCCGGGTCAGCCTGCCATACAAGTTCAGTCCACGTTACAATTACCGACCCTGCAAGCACGAAGAATGTCAGTCGACGATTCTAGTCTAGGGGCCGCAGGAGGAGGTCCTCCTCAAACCCCGCCGCCACACAAGCGTTTATCAGCACTCGAATTACATGCTCAAGCATCACAGCGTACTCCAAAAAGTAATAAGTCTGTTACAGAAATCAGACAAGCCCTTACCGAATGTGTCTATGACACAGTCCCAGGCGAGTATAATATGGTTTTATATTCCGTACGTGTAAGAAGGGTGACCGAGTATCTAGTCACCTTACCAAATATGAAAGAAGATCTAGACAGAATATATCGTTTCATCCGTACAGGGGATGATCCAGAAAGTATAGGCGAGATTATGTCTCAAAGGAAAGCCGAGATTCAGCTCATGATATTAAAGTTCCTGATCAATTGTCTAATAAGAGAACAAGATTATCCGTCTAAAGATCCCGCCGAAATGAGAATCCTAACAAGGTGGAGTGATAATATAGCCGAGGGTAAGCACAAGACCATTAGTGCCATGGAAAGTATGTACAAGAAAATTCGTAAAGAAATAATAAGGTCACACGAACAGCGTAAAGCAGCACAAGTAAGCGAGAAAGAAAGTATCTCTGATCCTGAAGAGGAAGAGAACGAGAATCCCGCCAGAATAGCGTATGTAGGAAAATCCAGATTTCCAGATCGCCATTTACGTCCAGAACCTAAGTCTATTTTTCATCATCCAGCACCAGAACGAGGTTCTCTAGAACAAGTATTTCAAGCTACCGATCACATTCTGAAATCACGAGTCGGTTATAGCGAATTAAGTACCATGCACGAACAAGAACTAGCCCGATCAGCAGTCCGATGGATTACTGATTCTACCACTTTTCCAGACGAAATAGTGGCACAAATGTTTCTGAAACTGCCCCCAGCCGAGCAACGACTGGTGGGTATGTATATGATCCAGCACCTCATTACCCTGTATGAGGGTCAACATTCTGATCCAGGCCCGTTACATGATATCCTGAACGAGTTACTCCATTACAGATGGAGAGGTCTAGGTACCGATTTAGTTAGTGTCATTCTAGAACAGCGCCACAAGTATAGAACGTTCTTGAACCCGCATTTTGTTCATGTCTCACCCCCAGAAAGTAAACCATTCTACATAGACAGACAGAATCCGCTACGAGAAGTCCACCCAGTCCAAGGGGCGGGTGGCGTAATGCAACGAGTGTTTGTATACACTCCGATATCAAAGATGGAACTCCTTGAAATGAAGAAATTAATTCCCTGTCATGACAAAGATCCAGCGGGGTTCCATAGAGAATTAAAAGACATGCTCCGTATGGGAGAATACACTTACCCAGATATCATTAAAATGTTAAAGGTCCTGCTACCCGCAGGGGTGTATGAAAAGTTAAAGGAAAAAGAATGGGAGGTGGGAGAGAAAAAGATCGATTGGACAGCTCTAGAAGCTGAAGACAAGGCACGAGTACCAGGTACCGGTCTTGGAGATAAATGTAAAGAATTACCAGAATTATTGATTCAAGTTTTACCCAGATTATTGACAACTAGGAAAGAAGACTGGGATGCAATCTCAGCCTGTAAACAGAAACAAGATGAGGATATTAGTGATTTTTATTCTAGATTTGAGAAATGTTTCAGTATTAATAGTGGTCTCAAGACAAGTAGTGAGTCGTACCCTCACCTTTTCGTTACCAAATTAGTCGAGAATTCAAGTCCACAAATTAAAAACCGAGTTTTGAAAGTCGAAAGCACCTGGCAAGCAAATACTCCGTCCCAGATGCTCCAGATGCTCCAGTATCACCAGAACAGAATCAGAGAAGAGCAAGAACACGAAAGAAAACGTATGAAAGACACGAAAATGAAAGTGCTAGTTGCACAATCTATTCCTCAAGACAGTCAGAAGAGGGGTCCGAATCAAGCCAGTCATCCTGCGGCTCCCGTTAAAGGGACCTGCAATTATTGTAAACAGCCAGGTCATTTTATAAACGAGTGTGCAGTTCTGAAACACAACATAGCTACTGGTAAGACTAAAGAAAGACCACGTCCGCCAAGACAAGAACAAGTTTCACAGACTCCTCAGTCACAGAATGCACCACAGACAGTTACAGTACCGCAGCCTATTGCTGCAACACAGCACGTTACATCGCAGATGTACCAGTATGCACAGTCCGAGTATCCAGAGTACCAGTCATATTCATGAAACAGCCTAGAGAGGGAGGTAGGCTTGCCTCTCATCGAGATACCTGTCGACCAAGAAGGTCCCTATGTTCATAGTCAAGTATTAGGGAAAGACAGAAAGTTTTTGATCGATACAGGGGCAAGTAGGACCACAATTAGTCACGCCGAAGTCCCAGGGGCTCCGCTCTCAGGCTCAAGAAATGTTTCCCTTGGATTTTCAGGAAAACCCATAGTTAATGAGATATCAAAGCCAGTTACTCTAGAAGTAGGTCCATTGTCCCGTACTACTGATCTGTTACTTACTAAGTCATGTCCAGAAAATCTATTAGGCATTAAGACATTGAAAGAATTAGGTGCAGTTATTTGCTGTTCCCCAGAGGGAATACGTCTGTTCCTACGTGACTTTAAGGGTCACTATGTATTACGAGATTTTGATTCAAGATTGTCTAATGTTCCGCAGCATTTATGGGCGCAAGGTCCAACTGATGTAGGTTACATGCAAATCACACCCTATCGTGTGACTCTCAAACCAGGTGTAGTGTTACCCCGAATCAGGCAGTACAGATTGCCACCTGAGGCTGTAGCAGCCTTATCCAAAATTATTGACGAGCTCATGGCTCAAGGAGTAGTTGTAGAAACTGACTCCAATGTATGCAATTCTCCGATCATTCCAGTCATGAAACGTACTGATCCAAATGCACCCCCAGTATATCGATTAGTGATTGATTTACGAGAGCTTAACAAATGTATTATTCCTCAGTACCCAGTTGTCCCAGACATTTCTTCCCTGTTAACAGCCATTGATTCCGAAGCCACGTTTTTCACTGTTATTGACCTCAAGAATGCATTTTTCAGTGTTCCAATTCATCCAGACAGCCAGTTTCTTTTCGGATTTTGTTTAAATGGAAGGAGCTATATGTTTACACGCGCTCCTCAAGGTTTCACAGAAAGCCCTAGTATTTACAGTCAAGCACTCAAGAGACAACTAGACAACATTCACATGCCAACTGACACTGCCCTGCTCCAGTATGTCGATGATCTACTGATCACAGCCCGTTCTGAACGTGACTGCGAGCGTGCATCACTTACAGTTTTGTATTTCCTTGCCGAGATGGGGCACAAGGTGTCACCTTCGAAGCTTCAATTCTGTGTCCAGCAAGTGGTATACTTAGGACACTTGCTGTCCAAGAGGGGTAGGCAGTTGACACCCGACCGCATCCAGTTAATAGCGAGTCTTCCCCAGCCCAGAACCCAGAAGGAGGTACGTGCCTTTATCGGCCTTACTTCTTATTGTAGACAATGGATTCCCCAGTATGCATTCCTAGCCAAGCCACTGATACAGTTAACGACACAGGAGGCAGCCGTATCGACTGTCCTCCCTTGGACATCTGACCATACACTTAGTTTCAACGAGTTAAAGAAAGCCCTATGCCAAGCTCCAGTTCTAGCTACACCGAACTACAGTAAGCCTTTTACACTTTTCGTTACAGAACGCAAAGGTACAGCATTATCTGTTCTCACACAAGATCAAGCAGGACAATACAAGCCCTGTGCTTATTTTTCGAGCACATTAGATCCAGTCGCCCAGGCGTTGCCTGCGTGCCTCAAGTCAGTTGCAGCCACAGCACTAGCTATCAGACAAAGTGATTCCATAGTTTTAGGACATTCCCTGACAGTACAGGTCCCACATTCAGTAGAAGTTCTTTTAAACCGAACACAAACTCAGCACTTGACAATTGCACGTTTAACAGGTTATGAATTGACACTGTTCCAGCCACACATAGAAATTAGACGCTGCAACGTCCTGAATCCTGCTACACTGTTACCATCAGTTAGTTCAAATCCAGACACACATGATTGTGTGGAAGTAGTTAACATTACGACAAAGCCAAGACAAGACCTGACAGATATTCCGTTACCAGATCCTGACCTGACACTTTATGTGGATGGTTCATGTATGAGAACTAGTACAGGAGAACTAGTCGCCGCGTATGCAGTGACTACTGACACTGAAGTTATTGAAACACACCGTATTGATACTCTGTCCGCTCAAGCAGCAGAGCTAGTCGCTCTGACACAAGCCTGTATACATGCCAAGAACCTGAAGGTTAATGTTTACACAGATTCACGTTACGCATTCGGAGTTGTACACGACTTCGGAGTGCTCTGGCAGGAGAGAGGTTTTATGACTTCTCATGGAACCAAGATTCAGCATGGTCTCCTTATTCAAGCCCTGTTAGATGCCATACATTTACCGACATCTATTGCTATCATGAAGTGCAAAGCACATACGAAAGTTACTGACATTATTTCCCAAGGTAATGATTTAGCAGACCGCACAGCCAAGCTTACAGCACAGACTCCAGACATTCCAGTTAATCAGACACATATTCCAGATCTGACTACATGCATGACAGTTAAGGACCCTACTCAAGATGTCATAGATATTCAGTCACATGCTACTCCCGATGAAATCAAGAAATGGTCTGTACAAGGAGGGGTCCAGACAGATCAAGGATGGTTAACGAAGGGTAGAGCCACATGGTTTCTCCCCGATTCTATGGTTCAAGTCATTATCAATACCGCACATAGTCCAGCACATTTAGGAGAAAAAGCTATGTTAGACAGTATCCAGAACATTTGGTTCAACAAGCATTTACGAGCTGCAGCCAAGCAGAAAGTCCGTACCTGTATGATATGTTGTCAGTTTAATCCAGGTAAAAGTGTCCCGGTGGAACAAGGTGGTTTCCAGCCCCCTGACCACCCTTTTGAGGTCCTCCAGATGGATTATATTCAAATGGAGCGATGTCGAGGTTTCAAGTATGTCCTTGTAGTTGTATGCGCTTTGTCCAGATGGACAGAAGCATATCCAGTCCCAGATTACACAGCCGCGACCACTGCCAAGCAGTTGGTTCGTGAATTCTTCCCTAGATATGGACTCCCTAGAGTCGTATATTCTGATAACGGCCAGCCATTCTCATCTGAACTCATGAAACATGTTTCCCTGTTGTTAGGGTACCAGTGGAAGTTCCATTGTGTACGCCATCCAGAAGCAGCTGGACTAGTCGAAAGGCATAATCAGACTCTGAAAATCCGTATAGCAAAAGTCTGTAAAGACAAGGGTGTGGACTGGTTAGTAGCTTTGCCAGTCGCTCTGTTTTATATGCGTATGGTCGCACATTCCAGATCAGGTCTGTCCCCGTATGAGGTCGTTTTCGGCCGCCCCCCTAACATGTGGGGTACTCCTAGACCCCGAAGTATTACCGATGTTTCATGTAATATGCTGACAGATTACCTAGCTTCCTTGATGTCTGCCCTCAACTCATGTCGTTCACAGGTTGCCGCCGCATTTCCAGACAATACCGAGGTGGCACCGCACGAGATCGTTCCAGGCTCCCTTGTGATGATCAGAAATTTCGACAGATCAAGTCCGCTGGAACCACGTTGGAAGGAGCCACGTCAGGTCCTCTTGACCACCCGAACTGCCGTCAAGTTGGAAGGCAGGAAGGGGTGGGTCCACCTTTCTCATGTAAAACTTTTCAAAGGACCGAAACCAGTCTTCAAAAACATTTCCAAGAACATTTCCCAGGATCCGAAGGATTGCCAGAACATTGTTTTAAAGGACTGTCCCGCACAAGACATTATTACAACCCCTCCCTTGTTAGAGAAAACTCCGCAACAGGAGTATAAGTTAAAGCTCAGGTCTAATAAGTCAGTCAGTTTGATTGTATAAGTCCTCCCCTAGGTGAAACGGTTAGACTGTTTCTGACATGTATAAAATAGACCCCCATAGTGAGAGAGTCAGTCAAAGCTCAATCAAATGTATCGTTTTTCTGAGTTTCATATTGTTTCTTAGCATAATGATTTCCTGCACCAGCTACGCACTTTTTCTGTGTTTTCCAGTTCCTCATGTAAATATGTCTGCTCATGCTACAGTAGAGCACACGTTTAGTGATCTGCCTCCTCACGAATATTCATACCGCCTCGCAATGCGTAATAACACATTTATCCGTATGTTACATTATTCACACCAGACCAGCAATGCCACTAATTGTTGGGTGTGTGGTCGACTCCCCCCTTTCCAGACACCAAAGGGAGTTCTGCCACTCTTTCCTTATCCATTCTCACACAATGGTTCGTGTGGAGCATGGTCCACGTTAACGTCATCCTCAACAGATATGTCTTTTCTTAACAGTACATGTTACCCAGACAAACAAGGTCTCCCCCACAGAACAGGTTTAGATTTAGAAAATGAAGTATATAATTTAGGAAATTATTCGTCGAATTTCATGGTTCTGAATGTTCAGTCTGATACTACTCCAGACTCACCCGCTATTTCAGTACTACCAGTCAAAGGCGAATTATGTGTCCGTAGTTATGGTTCTGTACATATAGGTCATAGTGAATGTACTACTGTTATCCAGTATAGTGACAGTAGGAAATCTATTTTCAAAGCTTCACGTCATTCTTATTTTATTTGTGGTCAAACTGCATATGTCCGTCTGCCCCTCGATTGGGAGGGAACCTGTTACATTGCTTTCCTACTGCCACCTGTTTTTCTAGCCCCACCTGATTATCATAGGAATTCTTTCTTAGTACACACTAGACACAAGAGAAATCTCCCGATTGTCGATTATACTGAAACCGCCGCAGAGCAATTCATTGATATAGATAAAGGTGTTTTCCCTTATTTAGGTACAGTTGCAAATAGTAAGCTTATTCGTAGGTTAACAAGAACCCTTGAAGCAGTAGTAGATGAGACTGCCTCCGCTCTAGGTAACTTAACTGAAGAGCAATCCTTTATGAGAATTGTCGTTTTACAGAATCGTCTCGTCCTTGACGTCATACTGGCCGATAGGGGCGGGGCCTGTAGAGTTCTCGGATCCAGTTGTTGTATTTTCATTCCAAATAACGCGCCGTCTGTTTATTCAGCTATAACCAGACTCCATAAAATTGCCCATCTGTTACACCAAGATCCAGGCACCTGGACATGGTCCGGTTGGTTCAGGAATATAATTTCCGCATGGGGTAGGAAAGTCCCGTCCTTTCTAGGTATTGCAGTAGCGATCATATTTAGCTGCTGCCTCTGTATACAATGTGGCCCTGCGATTTGCAGCATGTGTGCTACCTCTTGTATTCCTAGTCCCAAGCCCCGTTCTAAATCCCGTTCCAAGACAATTCGAGACGAGCAAATGATACTGTATGAAATGATAGACGGTATCATGAATATTGATGTTTCCTGATGGAAACGTAGTGACAAGGAGGGAATGTGGAAAAGTAAATTTTGCCATGTTCTGTGTCCCTACGCCCCATCCATCATATGTTATGTGTGCATGATCAATATGCATATGTTATTCCCCATTTCTGATTAAAGACGCAATTACAGTTGTGTCCACCTCTAGTATGTTAGTTTCCAGTCCTCGTGAATACTACGAATATCAGGCCTATGTAAGTAATGTTGCCACGTTTCTCAGTGTGCACGTTATTCAATTATAAAGTCCCCGTTTCCAGGCCTCAAAGGGCCCGGACCACAGATTCAGCTCCTGTCTCCTGAAAGCCTCGCTGAGGAGCGATACAGCCCCCACCTGTATCCTCGACCCTTCACTTACTTCCTGCCTTGCAGTGCCCGGTGCACCCCGGCTCTGCCTCTGAGTCTGCCAAAAGTATGTTATAGTTCCTGCTATCAGTTCAGTCCTCCTCCTCTGCATTCCTAAGCTACTGAACTGCATCAATAGTTTCCGTCATTGTCTAGCCTTCTCGTCTCCACGTTAGAGAAATACTGTATTTAATAGTCATTTAATATTCTTCACGCACTACATGTAGAATAATGCATGGTCCAGTCTTAGAAATCAGGTTAGCTTCTCCCCTCATGACTTCTAGTTTATATCAACATGTTCCCTAAACATGAGATACCAGATAGGGTTTAGGTACATGTCGCTCCGACCCTCCAGACTCTAGTCTCTGCTCCTAGCACAGAGTTCGTAGCCCCCAGCTTCTCCTAGTAACACGTCATTGCTAGTTTTCGCGCACCATTAGGTTAGAGGTCCCGGCTCCTTAGGTAGCCCCCTCCAATGTTTCCGCCCATTCATGACATATTCTGTTACGTTTTGCATCACATGTCTAAGTAAACTCCCAGTTACACCTCTTTTTACTGTTATCTCTCGCGACTGCTACGCGTCACGCCTTCTACTCCACCTACTGTTACGCCTACTGCAATGTAATGCTATGTGTTTGCGCTATGTATATAAGTCAATGTTTTGTTATTAAATGTTAGCGCGCTCATCCCAGACCAAGCCCCGGCAGCTGCTGGGCCTCTTTTCCCCTGCTGGGCCCCAGTTGTCCTGCTGGACCTTATTCTCCTATTCCCATGCAGGTTGTCCTGATCCTGTCCTTATGCTGTAATAAACCTGCAGAAACTCCTACTACCTCGAATCTTGACTCTTATTTATTGAGCTATCTGTTATGCTATAAGTCTAGTCAAAAATAGGGTATTATTTATTTATTTACCACAATATATAGGTCAGTTTCTGCTTGAAATGGTTATGACCACAGAAAATCACGGACCACCACGCAGCTCTTCGAGTGTTACAGAGGTAGTTTATTATCCATATTCAGGTTAAGATAGGCACGACGCGTTTCGGGCAGGGACTGCCCTTGATCACATGGCGGACATGCAGTAATGGTCACTTTAAATAATGCACATACTCTTTTTTCATTTGTGATCTCACCACGTAACCTGGTGATAGATAGTGAAAACATACTATGAAGATAAAGTGCTAAACGTTAACTGGGTTTGTAGCACTCCTGCTCAGTGACATGAAGGTTAATTAAACGCACATTAAAAACATATTCTTATTTATGTTTTTCAATAACATCTGTACATTATTTCCGCTTAAATGCGTGAAACTGTGCAAAATAGGCTAGCAGCATCAGATCGAATTATTTCCAAATAGCATGTTATATACACATAATGAATAACATAAATATGCTAAAATTATGTTAAAAAAACCTCATGTAAAAACCATAAAATGAATTTTATATTGCATGTGCAAAACTTATGCCAGATTAAATGTGCAAATAACGCTATTAACTAATGCAATAAATGTTTTTTTTGCATAAATGCATATTCCATAGTGCAAAGTGGAGCTGCCTCGCTGAGATCTATACTGGATCTTGCACGCGATGTTATATGTGCTGATGCTGTCACAAGCAGGCAAAGTGCTAGTGCTTGGGTAATTCTTATAGATTAAGGATCAATCCCGCTCCCGGGAATGGCCAACTATTTTGTTAATTATCCATGTTTTGCAAATACCCATTAATGTATAAAGTGCTGAGTGATAATAGTGCAAATTTATTTAGTGTTTAAAAAAGTGATTTAGAGAGTATTGAAATAGAATGCAGAAAAGATCAAGATCATGATCCTTGACAAGACAGTTTTACAAATAAGTTTCAATTCTTGCTGTTAGGACTTGTATGCTATCATAATGATGTGGGACAGATATTAGACGCAATAATGAGACAGGTAGAGTGTATTACAGGAAGGTGTGCATATCCTCTCTGTCATTAAGACCGTTAGGATGTTTACTGTTGAGGTTGAGTATATATCTGGTCTCAAGCTGTCTTAATGCTTTGTCTCTATCTCCGCCTCTTTTTTGTACCGGTGCCATGTCGATCACAAAATAAGAAAGACAATTGACATCTTTGTTGTGACTAAGCTTAAAATGTCTGGCTACCGGGTAGGCCGGGTCACAATTGATAATAGCACGAATGTGTTGTAAGATTCGCATATATACAGGATTCTTAGTGCTACCTACGCATCTCAAACCGCAGGTACAGGTGAGAACGTATACAGCATATTCTGTGCGGCAGTCAAATTTGCCCCTGATAGATTGTTCTTTGGTTTTAAAGGGGGTCTTGTATTTTGTGGTATTGGCTCCAAAGTTACATGCCCGACATGTCGCGCATTTGCGAAAACCATTTGTGGTTGGTAACCATGTTTGAATGTTTTGAGTCTCAGTGGGTGTTTTCTGAGACAATAGAGTAGCCATATTTTTGGCTTTTCTAAATGTCACACTGAGATGTTCAGGTAGGGTGGCTTTCAAAATTGGATCTGTTAATATTATGGGCCAATTTTTGTTCAAGATGCTCCGTATCTTACGTTCCTGTCTGCTATACGTGGTAATTAATCTAGGTGAGTCATTCTCTTTAATTATATTTGTGTCCTGTTCAATGGTGTTGGGTAACAAGGCAGATCTAGGTTTCTCATTGGTTTTAAGTATGGCTTTGTTGAGGATGTCTTCAGTGTATCCTCTGTGTCTCATGCGATCTAAACACAATTTACTACATGTATCAAATTGTTCTGGAGTGCTGCAAATGCGTTTGAGTCGTAACAGTTCCCCATAGGGGATACTGGCTATCAAATGTCGCGGATGCGCACTTGACGCATGTAGTATAGCATTGCCAGCGGTGGGTTTTCTAAATGCTGTTGTAGTCAGTTTATCGTCAATTATTTGTATTTGGACATCAAGGAATTCGATCCTGGTGGTGCTCATGTGCGATGTAATGTGTAAGTTAAACTCATTGGTGTTTAGTAAGTCAACAAAGTCTTGGGCACTTTGCATGTCACCCTTCCATACAATAAAAACATCGTCTATATAACGAAGCCAAGAGATGACATTCTGTTCAAATATTGCTTCGTGTTTCCTCATGAGGACCTGCTTTTCCCAGTAACCCACATGTAACCCAGCGTAGCTCGGGGAAAAGCAGGCCCCCATGGCGACACCTTGTTTATGCCTGTACACATTCTTTTCAAAAGAAAAGTAATTATTATTCAAACACCAAGAAATGAGAGCCATGAGCATTTTGTTGTGCATGGCATATTCAGCAGGTCGATTTTTCAAGAAATGTTCAACTCCACGTAAGCCGCATTCGTGCCGAATGCTAGTATATAGTGATTCTATATCTAAAGTTAATAAAATCAATTCATTAGACCAGGTCATGTCTTCAATGTGTCTCAAAAAGTCGCCTGTGTCCTTCAAGTATGAGGGCATAGTTTTAACTAGATCTTGTAAAAAAAAGTCTATGTACTGGCCCACATTTTCTGTCATACTGCCGATCGCCGATATAATTGGGCGTCCGGGAACTGGGGTAATGTTTTATGCAGCTTGGGTAACAAATAAAGAAAAGGTAACTTAGGATGACTATTAAACAAGAAGTTAAATTCCTCATTTGATATTAGTCCCTCGTACTTCCATTTTTGTAGTTCTTTTTTAATATTCTCCTTTGCTTTATCATAGTTCTTCCATGTACTTTGTTCATAACAGTCCTTGTTATCAAGCTGTCTTTTGGCTTCAGCGTCATATTGTTGTTTGGGCCACAGGACAACGTTGCCCCCTTTGTCAGATTTTTTTTACGATGATCGCAGAGTTATTGGCCAACTTGTCAATAAATTGGTTGAAGATAATTTGTTTTTGATTATATTCATATTTTCTATTGCGATTGATTGAGCAATTCAGATCCTTGATTTCCTCAATGAAGCGATCATGAAAGACGTCGATGGCGTCTCTCGGCATCAAATGGATGAAAGAGGATTTGGGCCTGAAAGGACTTTCTCCAGCTCCTTTTTGCAGCAGATTAAGTTCTCTTAGTCTGGTTTGAGTGGGTGTTTGAGAATTCTGTTAATCTTCATTGATTAGGCCATGTAATGCCCATAGGGTTGGTATTTCCCCGACCTGTACACCAGAGGAGGTTGAGGTTTTTGTTTTATCTTGTTTTTCTTCTCCCAAATCCTTTAAGGCGTAAAATTTCTTTAATTTCAGTTTCCTGATGAACAGAAATAAATCGATACGAGTGGAAGCATAATCAAAATTGGTGTTGGGGCAAAAATTTAGACCTAAAGACAGCAGTTGTTCTTCAGCCTTTGTGAGAGTTAATGTGCTGAGGTTAACTACGGTGTTCTCATTAGTTATTTTTTCTTGTGCCAGTAGTTTTGCCTCTTTCTTGGCTTGCCGTTTGCGTTTCCTGCGGGCGGTTTTTCTGATGGTGTTCCGCCTTTGTCTGCCTGATTTCTTTCCTTTCTCGGTCTCAAGGTTTTCAAGCGATCCTGTACTAAAAAATTAACCTCTTCACCTAGATCTGGAATGGTGTTTGTGGGTCCTGGGATGCTTGAATTTGAACTGGCCGAGCTGATGCTGGAGTCACTTGTGAGTGATACTGTGTCCATTTCAGGTACGTCCTCAACTGATGTTTGCTGTCTGGCTTCCAAGGTGTTTGGTTTAGTTATGTTTGTTCCTTTCATTTTGCGAATATTGTCGTATTTTTTCGCAAATGTATAAATTTGTCCCCTTTCATAATCCTCTAGATAACGAGCGAATTTGTGTACCTTCCTGTTTTTTATTTTTTCTTCCTGTTTTTTCAGACGTTCTTTGATTTCATTCATTTTAGTTGAAATCCAGTCCTGGTTTTCGGCCTTGCTCAGTTCGTGTTCAATCTCTTCAATTTCGTTAGTGAGAGCTAAACGATCTATATCTGCATATTTGATTAAGATTCGTATGAGGTTCATAGACTTTTGTAAGTTGCTTTCTCCCCATTCGAGTAACATGGCCCGATTGGGCTTTTCAAAGCTGGGAGCTAGGAATAAGCGTAGTCCACGAGGGACCCTATTTACCTCCACATATTTAGTTAATGATTTGCTCTCCCACCACTTAGTTAACTCTGCTCTCATTTTTTTCTCCAAATTCTTTAACAAGTTGTTCGTGTCTTTGTTTATATCATCACTGCTTTCTTTCTGTGCAGCAGTGTTTGCATTCTTTGCTTTGTTTTTTGTTACATTTTCGAATAAAGCATCCGCATTCAGTTCTCTTTCTCGTACTGCCCTGCTTAACATTTTGCCTTTCTTTTGTTGTTTTTAACCTCCGTAATTATTGCCTGCACTTTTGAATGCAACTCGGCATTTACGAAAAATGGAAACAGTCTCTGTATTAACGTGGAGCGCGGCCCCGTCTTGTGAAGTGCTTTTAATGGATTACTCACCGGGGGTCGAGGTCAAGCCTTCGCGGGTCCTCCGACTCAAGCGTCGGCGTCCTCGGTAACCGGTTTTGCTTCTCTCAGCACACAAGGGGTTCAGCCAGCCAGTGAATTCCTTCCGGATCGGCAACAACGTGAGGTTGAAGGCGGCCTCCAGCAATCAGGGCGGGGTCCGTGGAGGCGAAAGCAACCAAAAACTTCCGCAATGGATATGGGTCAGTTTCTGCTTGAAATGGTTATGACCACAGAAAATCACGGACCACCACGCACCTCTTCGAGTGTTACAGAGGTAGTTTATTATCCATATTCAGGTTAAGATAGGCACGACGCGTTTCGGGCAGGGACTGCCCTTGATCACATAGCGGACATGCAGTAATGGTCACTTTAAATAATGCACATACTCTTTTTTTCATTCGTGATCTCACCACGTAACCTGGTGATAGATAGTGAAAACATACTATGAATATAAAGTGCTAAACGTTAACTGGGTTTGTAGCACTCATGCTCAGTGACATGAAGGTTAATTAAACGCACATTAAAAACACATTCTTATTTATGTTTTTCAATAACATCTGTACATTATTTCCATATATATATATAGGTCAAGTGTAGGGAAAGTAGTTGACGTAGTAGGGGTAAAATTGACTATTCCACCATCAGTCTGTGCAACAGTAGGGAAAGCGCTGGACTTCAGAGGGGTTAGATTTACTTTTCTCACTCCAGTCTGTGCAGCATAAGGGAAAGTGTTGGATTTCTGAGGTGTACAATTCACTATTCCCACTCCAGTCTGTACAACAGTAGGGAAACAAATGTACTTTGGAGGGGTGAGATTTACTATTAATACTCCGGTCTGTGCAACAGTAGGGAAAGCGCTGAACTTCGGAGGAGTAAGATTTACTATTCCACCTCCAGTCGGTGCAACAGTAGGGAAAGCACTGAACTTAGGTTGGATAAGATTTATTATTCCCACTCCAGTGTATGAAACATAGGAAAAGTATTGGATTTTGGAGGGGTAAGTCTTACTATTTGCTCATCAGTCTATACAACAGTAGGGAAAGCATTGGACTTCGGAGGGGTTAGATTTACTGTTCCCACACCAGTCTGTGCAACAGTAGAGAAAGCTTTGAACTTTGGAGGGTAAGATTTACTTTTCCACTTCAATCTGTGCAACATTAGGGAACGTTTTGATTTTGGAGGGGTAGGATTTACCATTCCGACTCTAGTCTGTGCAACAGTTGGGGAAACGCTTTACTTCGGGGGGCGGGTAAGAGTTACTATTTCTACTCCAATCTGTGTAACAGTAGGGACAGTGTTGGATTCGGAGGGGCAAGAATACCTATTCCCACTCCATTCTGTGTAATAGTAGGTAAAGCATTGGGCTTCGGAGGGATTAAATCTACTGGTCCTATTCCAGTCTCTGCAACACTAGGACAATCATTGGACTTCAGATGGGTTAAATTAATTATTTATATAAAAAACAGGGAAGAGGAGGGTCCTAGGGAAAGTTTAATGACCTAACAATGCTACCATCCCTATTTCAACAATTAAACCAACACTGAGTAGCAAGAAGTCAGAAAAATATATCTAACTATGTAGTAAGTCAAGGAGGGAACAGAATATATATAACTAAAGATATGTGCTAGTACAGTCACGCTTAGGGTATCCATCCTATGAGAACAGATTCCCATCAGTCACCACACCGAAACCGCCCTACATCATCTGGGATCTTTTATACCATCAAGGTAGAGTGGAAACCCACAGCTTGACTGACAGATCTTAAAGCCTGACCTAGCTTGTGGGGTCCAGTGACTTAGGTGTCATGTGGGGTGTCTGACTAAAAAGCAGTGCTCAAAGTTGTGAAAAATGTAAGTGAACAAGTGAATGATAAAATTGGATAGCAAAGGGGAGAGAAACTTTAATATGCCCTCCTTTACTCCCAAATTAACCCCTTCGACGCTCATGACGAACCCAGCTCGTCATAGAGTTTCCATTGGTTTCAATGGAAATTACATGAAGAAGAACAAATACCCTTAGCATCCAAGTGGTTAATAAAAAAGAGTGCAAAGTGGCATTAACAAATAACCACTATAGAGAATGGAAGGTCGACATGTTTCTGCAGATTAACTGGATCCACCTGGTATCCTACTGCTTCTTCAGGACCATTTACACTACTGCTACTTATGATATAAAAAGGTAAGAGATTACGGAATATTAGTTATATCATCCTTCTCCTAAACAGGTACGATGACAAATACATAGAAAGAAAAACACACAACACATAGTCATGGTTAGATCGCTATGTAACAATTTCTTAGAAGCAATCGTCATGTTCAGAGACACAATAAGTACTTCTTTAGTTGATAGATACTCATATCGGTCTCAAATACACCACGTGTGTATGTTCACTCACCTATGTGGTAGGAGAGAAAAGCTTCACCTCACCTGGCTGCAGCGTAGGTAAACGGAGCACCGCTCTAGAGGACAAATATAAACAAGAGAGGAGATAATGACACACAAACATAGAGCTGCTAGCATCACAAAGCTATCAGTAGTAGAACTTATTCGTTAGTTTGTCTCAGAATTCTTCGGTTATGTTAATACCGAAAATCGGAAAACCAATGTAATCCTTGGTTTCGTAAAATAATATAGATGGGGAAGCATGCCCTGCTAGTAGTAAATGTGGCTGAATCACAAGTGCATAATTTCTGTGCTCCATAACTTAGCCTTGCTCGTTCTTTAGGTTGAGGCTATCAATTGACTCTGATCACCTATACGGCCCCTTGGCCTTGATTCTAGCCCCAGTATTATACATTAGAGAGCTCAAATCGCTAATGCCAAACAGCTCTCGATCATGCGTTAAGACTCTCGGTCTACCGGAGCATACCCTCAGAACACACAGGCATCATCTGACTTCTTTAAAGAAAGCGTGACTTCCATACCCTCTCACTCGCGTGCATACGAGGAAGAAAGAAGTAGCTCTCAGAAAAGAAAGGTTTGAAGCAGTTGCCGGTTCTAACACTAACCTGTCCGTCGATACTCCAGACGTCCCTAGGATCTGCACTTATTCTAAACACTATTACACAGCACATCGATACACATCTCTATTTCATTACATACTCCTGGAGTTATAAATCAGGTTAAGATTGAATATCTTTGGTACAATAAGTAAAATTATGTTGCACAAATAGGATACACCCGATAAGGTATGGTTACTATAGCCATACAAGTAGCGATATGTTTATATTCGGTGACCCCAGTTTTTTTACCACGAGGATTAGTGTCCATTGCAGTATAACTGACCATGCAAGGAATGTCTATTTAAGTTGGGACATCAAACCAGCTACAAAGATGTATTGTCTTTATAAATACCTTTCCGGGCTATAATAAACAGTGCGTAATTTTGGAGAGAACTTCGGTATGTGTGTTGCCAGATTTTCATGCCAGGTACACACAAGCAATTGGCTTCAACTTTAACCGTTTTATAAATTATCCCTGATTGCCAAACATAAGAAAGATGTATATTAAAGTTGTTAAATGTCAGGACGCTTTCCTATTTTTTGATTGTAATACTCTTTCCGCACTATTACTGCTTGAAATTTGTATCACGCAAATGGAGGGAACTACACCTCCCAGTAGCCTTTGCGGTCGCAGAGTAACGACGCATGAGGCACAACGTATTGACACCGGAAACAAGTTGAAAATGCCGCTTTGGGCGTTGTGCAGATACCTCCCCCGACAGCCCAGAGGGACGTCCGGAGTATCGACGGACAGGTTAGTGTTAGAACCGGCAACTGCTTCAAACCTTTCTTTTCTGAGAGCTACTTCTTTCTTCCTCGTATGCACGCGAGTGAGAGGATATGGAAGTCACGCTCTCTTTAAAGAAGTCAGACCACGCCTGTGTGTTCTGAGGGTATGCTCCGGTAGACCGAGAGTCTTAACACATGATCGAGAGCTGTTTGGCATTAGCGATGTGAGCTCTCTAATGTATAATACTGGGGCTAGAATCAAGGCCAAGGGGCCGTAGAGGTGATCAGAGTCAATTGATAGCCTCAACCTAAAGAACGAGCAAGGCTAAGTTATGGAGCACAGAAATTATGCACTTGTGATTCATCCGACATTTACTACTAGCAGGGCATGCTTCCCCATCTATATTCTTTTACGAAACAAAGGATTACATTGGTTTTCCGATTTTCAGTATTAACATAACCGAAGAATTCTGAGACAAACTAACGAATAAGTTCTACTACTGATAGCTGTGTGATGCTAGCAGCTATATGTTTGTGTGTCATTATCTCCTCTCTTGTTTATATTTGTCCTCTAGAGCGGTGCTCCGTTTACCTGCGCTGCAGCCAGGTGAGGTGGAGCTTTTCTAGCCATGTCTGAACTGGGGTGGCAGAGTGGGCTAAAGAACGGTGATGGATCAAACCCTGAACTTTTGACTGGGTGTGAGTGTTTGAATGGTTAAGATGCTCCGTCCATCACCACCCCCTTTTGTACTGCTTTGGCCGCCACAAGTGTGGCAGGGTATGCTCAGACGTGAGTCCCTTGCTCACTTTGCCACTGGATTCAAGCAAGCCGGGCTGAAGACGGCTGTAATGCCAGAAACCGGTCCTCGGAAGCTTGTTTCCGGTCCAGGGAAGGCATGGCTTGGCAGTTCGGGCTGGACTGTTCCCATGTAGGCACAGGGTCAGACTGATTTGCATATAGCCATGTCTGAACTGGGGTGGCAGAGTGGGCTAAAGAACGGTGATGGATCAAATCCTGATCTTTTGAGTGGGTGTGAGTGTTTGAATGGTTCAGATGCTCTGTCCATCACCACCCCCTTTTGTACCGCTTTGGCCGCCACAAGTGTTGCAGGGTATGCTCAGACGTGAGTCCCTTGCTCACTTTGCCACTGGATTCAAGCAAGCCGGGCTGAAGACGGCTGTAATGCCAGAAACCGGTCCTCGGAATCTTGTTTCCGGTCCAGGGAAGGCATGGCTTGGCAGTTCGGGCTGGACTGTTCCCATGTAGGCACAGGGTCAGACTGATTTGCATATAGCCATGCCTGAACTGGGGTAGCAGAGTGGGCTAAAGAACGGTGATGGATCAAACCCTGATCTTTTGACTGGGTGTGAGTGTTTGAATGGTTCAGATGCTCCGTCCATCACCACCCCCTTTTGTACCACTTTGGCCGCCACAATTGTGGCAGGGTATGCTCAGACGTGAGTCCTTTGCTCACTTTGCCACTGGATTCAAGCAAGCCGGGCTGAAGACGGCTGTAATGCCAGAAACCGGTCCTCGGAAGCTTGTTTCCGGTCCAGGGAAGGCATGGCTTGGCAGTTCAGGCTGGACTGTTCCCATGAGGCACAGGGTCAGGCTGATTTGCATATAGCCATGTCTGAACTGGGGTGGCAGAGTGGGCTAAAGAACGGTGATGGATCAAACCCTGATCTTTTGACTGGGTGTGAGTGTTTGAAGGGTTCAGATGCTCCATCCATCACCACCCCCTTTTGTACCACATTGGCCGCCACAAGTGTGGCAGGGTATGCTCAGAGGTGAGTCCCTTGCTCACTTTGCCACTGGATTCAAGCAAGCCGGGCTGAAGACGGCTGTAATGCCAGATACCGGTCCTCGGAAGCTTGTTTCTGGTCCAGGGAAGGCATGGCTTGGCAGTTCGGGCTGGACTGTTCCCATGAGGCACTGGGTCAGACTGATTTGCATATAGCCATGTCTGAACTGGGGTGGCAGAGTGGGCTAAAGAACGGTGATGGATCAAACCCTGATCTTTTGACTGGGTGTGAGTGTTTTAATGGTTCAGATGCTCCGTCCATCACCACCCCCTTTTGTACCGCTTTGGCCGCCACAAGTGTGGCAGGGTAATCTCAGACGTGAGTCCCTTGCTCACTTTGCCACTGGATTCAAGCAAGCCGGGCTGAAGACGGCTGTAATGCCAGAAACCGGTCCTCGGAAGCTTGTTTCCGGTCCAGGGAAGGCATGGCTTGGCAGTTCGGGCTGGACTGTTCCCATGAGGCACAGGGTCAGACTGATTTGCATATAGCCATGTCTGAACTGGGGTGGCAGAGTGGGCTAAAGAACGGTGATGGATCAAACCCTGATCTTTTGACTGGATGTGAGTGTTTGAATGGTTAAGATGCTCCGTCCATCACCACCCCCTTTTGTACCGCTTTGGCCACCACAAGTGTGGCAGGATATGCTCAGACGTGAGTCCCTTGCTCACTTTGCCACTGGATTCAAGCAAGCCAGGCTGAAGACGGCTGTAAGGCCAGAAACCGGTCCTCGGAAGCTTGTTTCCGGTCCAGGGAAGGCATGGCTTGGCAGTTCGGGCTGAACTGTTCCCATGAGGCACAGGGTCAGACTGATTTGCATATAGCCATGTCTGAACTGGGGTGGCAGAGTGGGCTAAAGAACGGTGATGGATCAAACCCTGATCTTTTGACTGGGTGTGAGTGTTTGAATGGTTCAGATGCTCCGTCCATCACCACCCACTTTTGTACCGCTTTTCTCTCCTACCACATAGGTGAGTGAACATACACACGTGGTGTATTTGAGACCGATATGAGTATCTATCAAGTAAAGAAGTACTTATTGTGTCTCTGAACATGACTATTGCTTCTAAGAAATTGTTACATAGCGATCTAACCATGACTATGTGTTGTGTGTTTTTCTTTCTATGTATTTGTCATCGCACCTGTTTAGGAGAAGGATGATATAACTAATATTCAGGTAATCTCTTACCTTTTTATATTATAAGTAGCAGTAGCGTTAAATGGTCCTGAAGAAGCAGTAGGATACCAGCTGGATCCAGTTAATCTGCAGAAACATGTCGACCTTCCATTCTCTATAGTGGTTATTTGTTGATGCCACTTCACACTCTTTTTTATTAATTTGGGAGTAAAGGAGGGCATATTAAAGTTTCTCTCCCCTTTGCTATCCAATTTTATCATTCACTTGTTCACTTACATTTTTTCACAACTTTGAGCACTGCTTTTTAGCCAGACACCCCACATGACACCTAAGCCACTGGACCCCACAAGCTAGGTCAAGCTTTAAGATCTGTCAGTTAAACTGTGGGTTTCCACTCTACCTTGATGGTATAAAAGATCCCAGATGATGTAGGGCAGTTTAGGTGTGGTGACTGATAGGAATCTGTTCTCATAGGATGGATACCCTAAGCGTGACTGTACTAGCACATATCTTTAGTTAGATATATTCTGTTCCCTCCTTGACTTTTACATAGTTATATATATTTTTCTGACTTAAATTAATTATTCCCACTCCAGTCTTTGTAACAGTAGGGAAAGCGATGGACTTTGGAGGGGTAAGATTTATGATGCCTACTCCAGTCTGTGCAACAGTAGGTAAAGCTTTGGATTTCAGAGGGGTAAGATTTACTATTCTCACTCCGATTCCGGTCCAGGGAAGACATGGCTTGGCAGTTCGGGCTGGACTGTTCTCATGAGGCACAGGGTCAAGACTGATTTGCATATGGCCATATCTGAACTGGGGTGGTGTGGTGAGCAAAATAACGATGGATTAAACCCAGATCTGTGACTGGGGTGAATGTTTTGCCATTGTGCAACATTCCGCCCATCAATTGTTGTTTTTGCATTCGTCACCCCGAGTGGGACGGTTATGCTCAGACGTGAGTCCCTTGCACTCCATGCCACTGGAATCCAGCTATCCTGGCTGATGATGGCTGATAGCCAGAAACGGGTCCTAGGATGCTTGCTTCTGGTCCAGGGAAGACATGGCTTGGCAGTTCGGACTGGACTGTTCCCATGAGGCACAGAGTCAAGACTGATTTGCATATGGCCATGTCTGAACTGGGGTGGTGTGGTGAGCAAAATATCGATGGATTAAACCCAGATCTATGACTGGGGGTGAATGTTTTGCCATTGTGCAATATTTCGTCCATCGATTGTTGTTTTTGCATACTATATTAGGGAACATTTTTAGAAAAAGAGAGAGGGAAAGATAAAGAGATTAAGAAAAGATAGGAAAAGAAAGGAAAAGAAAAGGATCAAGATAAGGAAGGGGGAAAGAAAGAGAAGTCATGTAGAAGGAGAATTCAAAGACAAATAAGAAGTAAATGGTAACCATAATAGATCAGATTTGATTTGTAAATGAATTGACGCATTAGGCACCGAAGCAAATCTATGCTCATCACATATTAGATTCCACCAAAGCAAAAAAGATAATTTAGAATTGTCTTTCCAACATGTTAATATATCCTTAAAAGCTACAGCAATAAATAGATCAAATAAAATTGATTTGGATGTAATTTGATCAAAATCAGGCGACATAGTACTTTAAAATACATTGTGGATATTAAATTGAATTCTATAAGAGAAAATCAAAATACATTTTGACCAGATAGCTTTCTAAAAAGCATAAACTTTAGGACAATAGTAAAGTAAATGTAGTAAAGATCGTTCAGCAGTAAGACATGACCAACAAGATGGTGAGGCTGACTGGTTAAACTTATGTAAAAGTAAGGGAGTAATAACTACTCTATTGAAAATAAAATATAAGGATTGTGTGATATTCGCAGCTTTGGAAGTTTTGAAGATTTTTTTGCCAACACTTGTCCCATTGGGAAACAGACAGTTTTAGGGATAGATCCTGTTCCTATTCTAGTTCAATAGTTGATTTATTCTGCGTGCCATTATCTGTAGATAAAGTTTTTAATTTAAAAGAGGCACTTGGAATGATATCAGATGGAATTTGATATAAGGGTGTATCAGGTGTGAATGAAGTTGGAACTGACAAAGAAATGAAATTATGTAAAAAAACTCTGAAGGATTGGGGCTAAAATGTCATATTGCTGAATACATGAACCAGGTAAATTAAAGGTCTCTTGTAATTGAATGAAAGGTAAAATTCTATTATTGTCAATCATTTCATTGACATAAAAAATAGCCCTTTCTTTCCAATGTTTGTAGTAAAATGATTTGTGACAGAATTTGATGTGTTTATTATACCATATTGAAGAGGCAAGCAAAGATTGATATTTGTCAAAATTCTTATAAAAAAGTGTAAGTAGAAGATATTGAGAATATTTTAAAATTGGATATTTGGAAATAAAAGTACAATTAGTCATAAAAACAATATTTTGTAATGAAAAATCATTTAGCAAAGAACATTCAACAGTAACCCAAGAAGATTTAGGTAAATCCTGATATTCTTTAGATATAGCATAACATTGATGAATCAAAAAAGCATTATGATACAATTTAGTTTTGGGACTAGTCAATTTGAATAGGGCAATATGTGCATGTTTATTATTCCAAAGAAAATTAGTACATATAGAATTATTCTGAGTAAAATAATAATTGGGGATTTTGAATGGAACCATTGACAATGTAAATATTACCTGGGAAACAATCATAATTTTAATTGTATCCAGTATTCAGTCTGCCCCACCAAGATAAAAATAAAGGAGACTAAGAGGTGACCAAATTGGTAATCTTAAATTTTAGAGCAGTAAAGTTATGGGACAGTGTATCACGAATATTAGATGAGAACCATGTGCCTACATATTTGAGTTTTTGAGGACACCATGTAAAGTTAGTGGAATCAAATATGTGTTTATAACATGAAGAGTATAAAGGTCAAATCTCAGTTTTGTAGAACTTTAGTTTATAACCTGAAACATTAGATAATGATGCAATTTCATGTACAAAGGGAGGTAGAGAAGTAACAGGATTGGACACATAAATAAGAACATCATTTGCATCGGCAGAGAGGTTAATTTGATGGAATTTCAAAGTAAAACCTGTAATAAGAGGGTTATTTCTAATTCGTTCAAGGAAGGGTTCCAAGCATAGCAGGAAGAGTAAAGGTGAAAGAAGGTATCCTTGATGTGTACCTCTTTGCAAAGGAAAATATGGGGAAAAAAGACCATTAACAAAAACGCATGCTTTTGGATTCGTGTATAATAATTTCATATATGAAATAAACTTCGGGCCAAATCCAAACCATTGTAATGTATGTAACATGAAGTTTCATTTAATTCGATCAACCGCTTTTTCTGCATCCAAAGATAGTGCAGCTAGGGGAAAGGGATATTTTTTACTAAGAGTGAGAATATTGGAAAACATTCTGCCATTATCAGAGGCTAAACGTCCTTTGACAAAACCAGCTTGATCTGGGTTAACGAGAAAAGGAATAACTTTCTCCAAACGGGAAGCTAAAATCTTTGCAAAAATTTTACACTCATAATTGATTAGTGATATAGGACGAACATTTGTGCAGAAGGAAGGGTCTTTGTCAGGTTTAGGGATACCAATGATAAGGGCTTCTAAAAAGGAGCCAAATGCCTTAGAATTAGATATGAATGAATTAAAAAGTTCTAATAATTTAAGTGCAAAAATTGAGGAAAAAGCTAAAAATAATTCATCTGAAAAGTCATCTGGGCCAGGGGCTTTCGATTTATTCAAGGATTTGAGGGCATCAGAGATTTATAGAAGAGAGATATCCTCCCCAAGTGGCAAAAAGATATCGGGTACAGATTTAGGTTTGGGAATATCAGCATGCATCAGCTCGTGGTTTAGTAGTGGTAGGATGAAGACGACCAAGACAATGTGCTCTTTGTATATTAAGGGGACTTGTTGATACCTGGAGATCTAGGAGTTCTGGTAGGAATTTCTATAGAAATGATACTAAGTCAGAACCTTCAATATTCTCTGAAAGTCCATAAAGGCGTAGATTATTTCTGCGATTGCGATATTTAAGATCCTCAGTATGGATTTTTAACTTGTGAATTTCTTGTTCTAGTAATGGAATCTTAGTAGAGGCAACCTGTATGTCGCTAACTCATTGTTCAATATCCAATACCTTTGCCTCCGTAGCCAACTATCTCCCCTCAATTTGTTTTAGTTTTTCATTTGTAGTGGCCATAAAGGGTTGCAGACCCCGTACTTCATGCAATATAGAGTCCAAAACTAGATTCTGTGAGGAGAGAATAGGAGAAGGCGGATCATTTTTATGTCTTTTCGGTTTTGTACCAGTTGAGGAGGCTCTAGTGGTGCGTAGATCATTAGCCATTTCGATATGTAAAAGGAAATCACCTTAAGAGCAGTAATAAAGGTGAAGGAATCTAGATAAATGCCGCAAAAAACAGACTGTCATTGATAAGCAAATTGTTCCAAATGAAGAGAAAGAGGACATAATAGTGATTTCTTCAGCATGAGGCAAAACAGTTCAAAATTCCTCCAGGAAATAAAGGTAACAAGTAAAACGTATATGAATCTCCTCAAATAATTAAGTATAGCTATGTTGCCAAAGAAAGTTGCTCCATTACAACAATTCAGCAGGTAATGTGTAGAGAAAACGTCATGTTTGAGAATTATTATGAGTTTAGAGGAGCTCGGAGCAAAGGGTTAATGAAGTGGGGCATATTGGATTCACCGCTATTGAAAAACGACAAGAATCGGCAAAGATAATAAGCGCAAGCGCCGCAACCTAAAATGACGGCTGCTCGCGTTTCTGGGAGGAGAAAAATTGCCACAGCAGATAGCAGACTCGTTGCTGACGGTAATTTGATAGGAAGTGGTCTGAAGACTCACCAAATCTTCAAAAGGTCGGGCCTGTCTCCCACAACTTGGGATATCGGAAAATGAGGCTTGGAAACTTTGGCGGAGTCCCGCGGCTATGCGGAGCTCACAGAGGGTCTGCCATGTTGCCTCGGTGCACAAGCCACGCCCCCAATTAATAATTATTTAATAATTAAATTCTTTTTAATGACCCACCCTAATATGCCTACGAACAGCAAAACTTGCAACTAAAGTATAAGTAAAAAAAATCAGTTTTACCTAATCTACAGAAATAATTATCAATTAAATGAGTAATAATAAATAGTTAATTGCTATTTAATTTTTACTTCATGGAATTCCCAACCTGTACCCCTAAAGACCCAGCAGTGCACACCTAAATATAGCTAGAAAAATAATTACTACACAGTTTCAATAGATAATAATCAATGATATATTTAATAATAAATTAATAATTAATTATTACTTAATTATCTTCCCGCCATATACACTTACAATCCCAGCAGCCTGCACCTAAAAAATAACTCACAGATATAATTAGTACAGAATTTGCATCATTAATAAACAATTGCAATAATAAAAATATATTAAAAATTAACTGTCAATTAATTATTAATTAATGAACTTCCTAAACTATACACGTCCAAGCTTAGCAACCCTCTACAACACTATAAATCAATATTAGCTATTACATTAAAAAAAGATAAATCATTTAAACTTAAAAACAGTATTCAGAAATAATTTTAACAATTATACAAGCAATAATAGCACATACAATTAATATAAGAACTAAAACACTTTCAGATAATTGAAAAGCAATAGTTTTTTACATCTATATTATTGAAAAAGACATTACAAACAATGATAGTCTCAACAATGACATTACTTAATAGAAAAAAATCGAATCGATATTCTTTACAGGGATATTTCTGCATTGCAATATTTTTTCCATGTTTCTGAATCCTGATATTTACAACTCGATATTTTCTCTAAACACTCAGTACGCCTCTCTAGTTTCAATAGGGATGAAGAGAAGGAGAACAGTTAGAAACTGGAAGTGGAAAAATACTGAATATTGTAAATATATTTGAAACTGCATCAAGAAGTAAGATGATTTGACTGCAACATTTCTGGAAGCCAGAAAGTTTGTACCATTTGCAGATGTCCTGTGCAAGCCTCATTAAGAATCTCTTAATATGTTAAAAACAAGTACATTGTTTCAGGTTGTATGGACAAAAGGATAGGAAGTATGAAAATATGGAATGCAACAGAATGAATTTTGGGAAGAAGGAGGGTTTGATGGGAAAGTTCATGAAGGTTTTAGAAACATAATGTTGAATCTGAATTTCAAATTAAAACTAGAAAATCATACTGCAGAACCTATGACAGCTGTGAACTGGAAAAGCATGTTTAGTGTTTAAAAATGGCAATTCATTCTTATGCCATGTGGCTAATTAGTGTAAATCTAAATCAATGGTGAAGTTAGATGTTTAGTACAAATGCCACAAAAATGATTTGTATAAAAGTGGTTCAAAAAGCCCAGGAGCCTCCTGCAGCTATTGTAAATGGATTTTCCCAGCACAGAGGTCTGTCAAGAAATGTGGATGTACTGCAATTAAGAGCTCTGCTTGAAGTAAAGGGACTTGTTGGTGCAGCAGATCCTACTGTACAACCAGTAAAGAGAGAAATTAATTACAGGAGCTAGCTGATAGTTGTGAGAGGAGGCATTTCAGGAGCTGTTCAATACAAAGGCAAGAGGGTCATTCTTGAAGTGGATTGAATAGAGTGTGTAAGTGTACTCTAAAGCAGTGCATTAGTGCTCTGCAATTCCCTATACTATTTAATTATAATTGTATTTTCATAATGCTTACTACCCCTAACAAGGCATCATAACACTTTTTGGTGAGTAACCTTTTACTCCGGAACCCAAAGGATTAGTGGTTTATTAGAATTGGAACTATAAGTTGTTAATTTGAGAAGTGAACATGTGAGTTTGATTTAATAGGATAAAGGACGGATAAAGAAGGGAAGAATCTAGCTAGTGTTATTTGGGAGTTTGTATTAGTTAAATGAAGTTCTGGATGTGTCAAAGGCAGGATAGAGGAGGTAGGAGTCTATAAAGGGTTATTAGTGAGATCATAGTAGTAACATTAAGTTTGGGATGAGTCAAAGGAGGGATACAGGAGAAAAAAGTCTTGGAAGTGTTATTTGGAGATCATAGTAATAGAATGAGGGTTGGGGGTGAGTGAAGGAGGGATAGAGGATGTAAGAGTCTAGAAAGGGTTATATTAGATATCATAGTAGTAGAATAAGGTTTGGGGTGAATCAAGAAGGGATAGAGGAAAGAAGAGTCACAAAAAGATCTTGGGAAAATCAAAGAAGAATAATGAATTTTGGGATGAGTCAGAGAGGAGGTAGAGGATATATTGAGAGAGGTATGGGATGAGCCAATCAGCCAAACCTGTTATTAGGTCTTTACACTGGCTTCCTATTCAGTAAAGAGTCCACTTTAAAGCTGTCTGCAGCACCCATAAGACGCTAAGGGGTGTGGGGCCGGCTATCATCTCTTCCTTTGTCCAGCCCTATCAAGCCAACAGGCGGCTACGTTCAAACGATCTCTACTTGGTGTCTGTTCCTAGAATTAAGAGGTCTAGAAGCAGCGGTCGGCTTTTCTCATACAATACCTCCAAACTCTGGAACTCCCTACCACTTTATCTACGTAGTAAGCCAGACTATACCTTCTTCCGCAAGAGATTGAAAACTTGTCTTTTTCCTAATTGATTGCCACAGCTTAGCTTGGTGCTGCCCTAGCGCTGGGAAGCCTTTGGGTAACCATGTGCTTTATAAATGGTACTTTAATTCAATTCAATGAGACATAGCGTAGTGCATTGTAAGGAGTTGACTTTTTTTTCATTCTTCTTACAGTAGGAGTAATGTAATCCAATTTTAGATACATAACTACATAGAAAGAGTATACATGTGTGAGGAAAATATTAAAAAGATATGAAATTGTCTTGCATAAAGTTCCATTTGTGCAAGTACAGATAAATAGTTAGAAATTCAGACTTTCAAGTTCTGATGTACGTAAAAGCTAATTTATTTATGCACTTATATATATTTTTTATTTTATTTGGATGCCTTCCTCGATATATCAATAGTGAAGTACTTATCGATACAACTGTTATGATTATATTTACATATTGTGTTAGATAAATTAAATAAACAGAGACCCTTATGCAGTAATTAAGTTATTAAGCAGACCTATGGAAAATCTATGTATTTTTCAACCATAAGCAGTATCTGTTTTTGTACAAAGAAATGCACATATCTAAAAAGATGCATATAATCAAATTATAGACATTTACATGCGCAGGCATATGCTGTACATTTGTGTTTGAGTGTGGTGATCATGCAGGAAAGAGGCAACATTTGAGTATTCTTTGAGTATTCTTCTGTTGCTCATATGTTTTGGAGTAGTGAATTCCAAAGTTTGGCTGCTTGAACAGAGAAAGATGTACCTACCACCCATATTATTTTGCTTTTATGCTTGGGTTTTGAGGTGAGGGGCCAGTTTTGAGCAAGGTTCTTGAATGTACTTGTTGATTTTATTCCTGATAAAATGTGGCCCTGTTAAATATATTGATTTGTGTGTCATATAAAGCAGCTTGACCAATACTGGTGGTTACTGACTCTGATTATGCCCTGGTTTCTGCTAAAAAGTGCCAGTGCTCTGTTTAAAGGGTATATAACAATTAGGTGAAATTACAATTGGTACTGACAACCTACCTGTAAGTCCCTAGTATATGGTAGGGCATGTAGGTTTAGGGGTCCAGTGGATTTATTGCACTTAAGTGTACACTGCTATTATTTAAAGGGCAACCCGACTTTGCAGGCTGCTTTTAAAATAAACCTATATCTTTATCTTTATCTTTATTTCTTTATTTCGGTTAAGACAACCATAAAAGAATACCGTACAATGTTTATACATTCATCATAAAAATGAAATAGGGTACCGATAGAAAATAGAGCTTGGAACGAACATACATAAGATATCTGCTCAGTTAGGGGTTAACGTTCCTGGCCACATAATTTGTCGGAATGGAAAGTCTTACAGACACAATGTAAGTTTATCGGTCGAGGTAGTACATATTTAAAAAAAAAAATAAGTGCAATGATTACATCTAAAAAGACTTAAAAGATACCAGGAACTAGTATATAAAAAAATGGTGCGGAAAATAAGTATCCAGATCATAGGAGTCTGTAAACATTATACAAGGAGGAGTTAAAACTAAAATATATCAAAATAACTTTGGTGGACGACCATTTTTACTTGACCTATTACAAATCAATGAGTTGAATTTAAAACCAATTCATATCTTATTAATACAATCCTATTACATTTTTAGTCCATATCTTTTCCTGACTATTACCACAGCAAGGAATAAACGACTCAGACTAAATACGACAGTCTGTGATGTATCGCCCTTGAACACTCTTTCCCCATCTTTAATTTTTCGAAAGCCTAAAAGAAGGCAAATGGGTTTAATCCACTTTTTCCTAGCTTGCAAATAAGCAGGACAAAGAAATAAAACATGGGCCTCATCTTCCCTAGCGCCTATATCACACAATTTGCACATATCAGGTTTGGTATTTACTATAGGCCCCTTGTCACACACCCACTTAGATGTTCTATATTTAATTTGTAGAATGCCATAACGATACTTTAGGTACAATGATTTTGCCATTGCAGGCAGTATTTCGTCCATAAAACATTCAAATTTACTTTCAGTTTTAACATCAAAAAATGTAAGGGTCAGTTTTCCAATAATAGGGTTTTGTAATATACGACTGTGCATATATTCCCAATACCTTGCCTTCAACAGTTTTTTAGAAAGGTTAGTAAGGGAAGCAGGATCTGTCCAAAAGTTGTATAGGCCCAATTTTAAAAAACAATTTTCAATGTGCACTAACCATGCCAACCGGGTAATGTTCTTTATTTGCGTTATTTCCTTTAGTGCCTCTCTATAGTCCAATAACTCATCAGTAGACCACAGGCGGACCCAATACAACAATGGACGTAGAGAAGCGTGATCATCGGAACGACATATATTTAAATCCCAGAATAAAGGAATTAAGGGAGTACAACCTGGAACAGCTAAAAGGTGTCTGAAAAAACTGTTTTCTTGTACAGAAAAGGCATCTCTGCCTACATAGCCCCACAATTCTGCCCCGTACAAAGCAACCGATTGAGCTTTGTACTTAAATAGCGCAATAGCTGGTGAGACTGTTCTAAAAAAGCTATTCTTATGCTTCCTAATTATGGGGGCTTGAATTTGTGTTAGTAGTAGCCTTGATTTTTCAATTTGTGGCTTCCAGTTCATTTTAGTGTCAAGGGTGATACCCAGATATTTAAAATTTTGGACATGTTTAATCTTTTCGTTATTTACACTAAAAGCTTTATTAAAAACTTTGTGAAGACTGATCGCCATAACCTTAGTTTTAGAAGAATTAATTTCAAGGTTTTGTCCGTACAATAAGACTGAAATTTGTTCAACAAGTTTTGTAGGCCTTTAGGGGTCTGTGAAATTAAAATCGTGTCATCCGTAAATAATAGTGCCGGAACGGCTTGACCACACAGCTTGGGAGAGTCATGCTCGCAGCCCAAGAGGGTGTCTGGGATGTCATTTACATATAGAGAGAAGAGGGTTGACGCCATAACTCAACCTTGCCTAACACCTCTCTTTATATCTATTCTTCCTGTTAACTCTCCATTGGGTCCCCACCTCACTCTTGCATAATTTCCCTCGTGCAGCCTGATCAGTTGGTAGAGGGTGTCACCGGGGACACCCATGTCCCTTAGTGATTTCCATAATTTCCCCCTCGGGACCAGATCAAAGGCCGCCCTGAGATCCACAAAAGCGACATATAAGTGGCAATTCCTTATATTAATATATTTCCAGATTAAGCATAAAAATCTAAAAACCTGGTCCACCGTACTAATTCTAACTCTAAAACCTGCATGGTATTTTGTAAAAATAGAATTTTCCTCGATCCACATGTTCAACTTACTTAACAGTTGTCGGGCGAAAATGTTTTGGAGCACATCCATCAGACTAATAGGTCTGTAGTGCGATGGATTGAGTCTGTCTCCCTTCTTAAAAATAGTAACAATTTCTGCGCCCCGCCAGGTCTCGGGAATTGGAGCTCCTCTTAGGATCTCATTACTGAGCAAATTAATGTAAGGAGCCCACAAAAGATTCTCATGTTTCCAGAGATTGCCAGGTATTCTATCTGGGCCCGGGGCTTTGCCCTGTTTGACTGCATTAATAGAGAATATAGTGTCAGCCAAACTAAATTCTAAGAATGAGTCACAAGTATCTAATTCTGAACTCTCATATGTACATTCTTCATCACCCCCATCACACGAATACAATGTTGAAAAGTGATTTACCCAGACACTTTCCTCAAGAAACCTATCCCTCGATCGAGTTCCATTTTTTGTACCCCCAGCTGTAAGCTTCCAAAACAAAGATTGTTTTTTCAGTTTACATGCTAGAAGCAAATCCAACCAAACTTTTTCGTCCCATCCCTTTTTTGCTAGAATGTTTTTTTAATAATGCTTCCTTTTGTCTCTAGTACTATTTATTTGGTTCCCTTTTACAGCTTTTATTAACTCTGATTTGGCCTGGCAGCAGACTCTATTGTACCAGAGTCCTTGCTTCGAACAATTATTTCGGGCAGGTTGAGCTCTTTTGCTCCCTTCTGAGAGGATCCCAATAAGCTGCAACATCAGGTTCCCATGCACTTCTGTTAGAGGTGAACCCTCAGTGTTGATGTCAACTAACGGTGATATTAGTGTTACATAGAGATCATACCCATATTGCCCAGAACGGCAGTCCATTTTAAGGACCTGCGGTTATTGGACTCTAGGGGGTCATCAGATAGATTATTATGGCAAGAAGCCGGCTCCATGGGGAGCACAAGTAATGAGCTATGGGTAGTCAAGATAAGGGGGAAATGGTCACTTTCAGTACGATTAGCCACCTTTAGGTCCAAAAGCATTGGCAATAGACACATAGAGACCAATATATAATCTAAGTGGCTTGCATAGGAACCTCTCCTAAAGGTGGGTTTACTTGGGCAGTCTGTTGGTAAGCGCCCGTTACAGGCACGTAGCCCATATTCCATTGCCATTTTTAGCAGTTGAAGGGCACCTTTTGTGCAAGCTGTAGTGTAGCTTGCATCAAGACAGGGAATGTTTTTAGCATTGTCTTCTTCCCCATAAATATCTTCTAAGCCCATAACTGGTTCAAACTTCCTATTGAAGTCTCCTCCTATAATCAACACGCTTTTGCGGTCTAGGCTAGAGATAATGCTATTTAATTGGGCTATCGTCTCTGATTCTTTGTTTGACGACTGTGGTCTGTTATAGATGTTAATTAAACAGACTACCCGTCCTTTAATATCTTGGGATTTTATAACCAAGATATCAGGGCTATTAAAGTCTATCTGTTTAAAAACAGTGCCCAATGTAATTCTTGCCCAAATGATCAAACCACCAGATGGTCTGCCTTTATTTATGTTTGAGGCCGATATATGAAATGACCTATATCCTACTTTAAAGTAGTTATCTACTCCCCATGTTTCCTGGAATAGAATATGGTCCCCAGTGTTAATATACTCATGCCATACTGGGTCAGACATATTTTTCCTTATTCCAGCAATATTCCAGGAAATTATCTTAGCTTCAACAATGTCCTTGCCATAAAACTGTTTATGATCCCCTTCAGTTAACGATGTTAGAGGGTTGAAGTTACCCAGCTTGTCCATTGAAATCGAGTGGCCGCCCTGATTGGCTACATCCCTTGTGTTACACTTAGCCTCATACCCCTGGACATGGTTAACTGTTGTGACTCGTATTTCCATTTCATTAGTTGCTCCCTGTCAGTCAACCTCTTCTAGGCCATATAATTCTGTGAAGCGATTTTTTGTAGCTACCGGAGGATAGGCGTTAAAACCTCCCAACAACTCTTCGTGAGCCATAGTGTTCTCGTATCCAAAAGATCGCATAGGATTCAAACCATAAAAGTAGGTGAGGTTTTTTATTTGAATAGGGCCCCTATCCATAAAACGGTATTCGTTACAGATTAATCTCACCACATTGGTATCCCTAAAATTAAAGATAATTGTGTGGCCCTGTATATCTTTTGGTCTGCTTCCTATCCAGTTAACCCTACTTGCAAACAGTACTTCTCCATTGAGATGTCTGGGAATCGGCCTGTTGTTATTCAACCAGAATATCACCTTATTTTTTAGCTCTTGGTAAGATTCTGGATTCCCACTCTTTAATTCGGGGACGCCAGTAAGCACAATTACAAAAGGCAATGACTCTGGTGGTAAATCAACCGTAACCAATGGAGCTATCCGATTACTGTCATGATTATTTTTCAGTTTTTGCACACCTTCTGGACAAGCAACCTTCTCCAATACGGTTTTGCCTGTGTTGGTTACTGGACATTGTACAGTCTTACCAGGGACTTTTTTAGTCTGTTTGTTATTAATGGGATCCTTTTGGATTCCTCCCTCTGTGGGTTGCTTGGTAACTACACCAGCTGTGGTCCCTTTAGTAGTTACAGGATCCTTGGGAGGGGGGACCATATTCACCATTCTCCCTCTAACTTCAAGTTTTATCAAGGAGGTAAAATTGTCTCTGGTTAACTGTTCGAATCTCTCTAACTTATCATTTTTCCAATTTTATCCTTTCGAGGAGAGGGAGGATCAGGGATTTTACAATGTGCTCTATTTGTGCCACTGACCCTCCAACATCCTCTATAGGGACGGATAGGAAGGATCATTCAAGGTTACCCCTTGTAGATTGGGTTGGACCCCATTGAACACCCTCAATCCCTGCTACACCTCTACATATGAGTGACCCTGATTCGGGATTTGCAGAATCCACCTTTTTTAGTGCTCTTGGTTCCCGCCCTTTCTGTGCAGTTTCTGTCTTTTTCCTTTTTATAGTGCCTCCTATATTTGCTCGAGATTGGGGATATCGATTAACCATTTTTATGGGTGGAGCATCATCGCTTACTGATGTCTCCTGACCTAATATTAGACCAGTGTTGCTTAAATGGATAGCTTCCTCATTAATAATCCTACTAGGTGGCCTGACTGGTACATTTAGGGAAGTATCCTGCATTAAAGGCCCCAAAAAGGAGTTTACTGATGAAAGGGAAGATTCCACAGTTAAACCTTCAGGCTGCAGAGTCGGTGTTTGTGAGAGCCTGCTAGTAATGGAGAACGATACAGGAAGTAAATCTTGTGATGGAAAAGTAGGGTAGTTGCTCTCCACCCTTGGTAAGTCTACATAAAAGTCCAATAGTATGGAATCAGTAGAGTTTGTCTGTAATACAGTGATGTTATTATGTAATTGGGGCAAACACATATTTGGGGGAGCGAGAGGCGTCTCTCATTGCTTTCAATGGCAGTTACAACTACCCCAATAGTTTTCTGTAGTATTCTATCTATAGCAGTCAGGCTTGGTAATGGAGTAGTAGTGCACTTTTTCTGTCTAGTGCTGGACCGTGTGGCTACAGGGGTGTTTATACCCATTATTCAGGAAACCGATAAATCAAGAATAAGATATACCTTTAGTCCACAATAATATTCAGATAGATCAGTTCACGAAAACCAAGGGGGGTGGCCCAGCCCAGCCTGGCCAGCCCCGGACGGCCACAGACGGCCCGCACTTTGCCCGGGCTTCGCCCGGCGCGATCCGCACGCGATTCCGCGACGCGGGGGCTGTCGATATTTTAAAGCACCTCCGGGCGCGGGAACAGCGGTGTCGTCTTCCGGCTGGAAGCAGTGCAGGCTGGGAGGTGTAGTCTCCCTTCACTCGGCGGCCGCAAGATGTCCTACTGCGGCGGTGGGAGGGAGTCCAAGAAAGCCTGTCTGGACGAGCAGCACACAGGTAAGCCCCCTGCCAGGGACAGAAGCCAATGGAACGAGCACAACACCCGCTCCACCGGGGCTATCAGGATTTTAAAGCGCCTCCGGGCGTGGGAACAGCGGTGTCGTCTTCCGGATGGAAGCAGTGCAGGCTGGGAGATGTAGTCTCCCTCCACTCGGCGGCCGCAAGATGTCCTACTGCGGCGGCGGGAGGGAGACCAAGAAAGCCTGTCAGGACGAGCAGCACACAGGTAAGCCCCCTGCCAGGGACAGAAGCCAAAGGAATGAGCACAACACCTGCTCCACCGGGGCTATCGGGATTTTAAAGCGCCTCCGGGCGCGGGAACAGCGATGTCGTCTTCCGGCTGGAAGCAGTGCAGGCTGGGAGGTGTAGTCTCCCTCCACTCTACGGCCGCAAGATGTCCTACTGCGGCAGCGGGAGGGAGACCAAGAAAGCCTGTCAGGATGAGCAGCACACAGGTAAGCCCCCTGCCAGGGACAGAAGCCACAGGAACGAGCACAACACCCCTATATCCGTATTCTACTTTGGAATTAAAAGTACTTCCGAAGTCTTAAACTACCTTATTTTTATTTAAAAGTCACCCAAAGGTCTACTCTACGTGCCCTAAGGGTAAGGTGCATTATGATGATAAGTGGACATAATATAAAATATGTTTTATATGCCCTGGTGAGAGACAAAGACTGCTGATTTTGTTTTCCCCGTTGTCGATTGCTAGCTCTATAGCCTAACATGGGATGGTTTTATTAAACTTTAATGAAGCTTCTCTTTTGACAGTGAGCTAGAAATACAATTCAAAGTATGAAGATAAGAGTTACAATAAATCCAGAAACTTGCCAAGGTTGGATTTATTATAACTATTGCAGGAAAGAAGTTATGGAACTGCTTCCCTGAAGTTACCTAAAATCAGTTCTGTAGCAGCCTTTGATAGGCTGAGCCAAGCTTCCTTACTGAGAAGCGACATGTCCTGGGGTGAGAAAAAGAGTCTATCTGGTGGGAGGTGAAATACAGCTGAAGATGCCAGGACAGGAAGGGGACGGGAAGGCAAACTGGTCTTCAAAGGTAGGAAGACAGCGAGGACAGAAACAAGGCCGACCCCTACTTCCTGCACGTCCAGGCAGAGGGTAGCCCTCTAATTGAATTAGGAGAGGTGCTGGAAAGGGAATGTAGGGACAAGTTAGCCACACCTGTGGGATGGGTTGGCCAGATCCTAACCTCCAGGAGAGATTTTCCCCATTTTGGATTTTTGTGTGAATTTCTTTATGGGACAAAAATATGCCAAACGTCTAAGGAAGTTGCCATCACAGAGGGTGGCAATCTGCACCTTACTGGTCGAGGTGCTCCCTTTTTGTCAGCCCAGAAACTGGAATAATTATGGGGAACTCCCCAGCAATTCAGATCCCTGCCTGGAAACACCAAGAGAAGAAGGACTGCCATGTTGAATCCTTTGTCTGCACCAAGAGAGGACTGCACTCTAAAGGACTACACCTGCTGCAGACTCTGGGTTTTACAAAAGATGACTTTGCCTTGCTTCAAGGGATAAAAGGGGTGGACTGCCTGAAAGCAACAGGTAGAAAGAGCTTCAAGAAGTAACCTTCATCAACTCCACCAAGACAAGCCCAGCTGAACAGCTTCACTTAAACGTTAAAGGATTTGACCAGGTACATAGTGGGAATTGCAGTCCCAGACCTCCAAGAGGTAACTCAGAGCTTGTTGGCCCTTTGCTGGTGTTGTAGACCCTCACATACCCAAAAGAGACCTTCTGGAAGAATCCAGAAGTTTGAAAACACTTGGACAACTTTTGTCAAAAAGCTTCATAAGTTGACCGACCCCGATGACAAGAGTCAAACCGGTGATGTCGAACCACGACCAAGCCTAAAATCCAGGTTTGTCAACTGAGAGCTCAGGCGCTCTTTGCCATTGATTACAAGAACCAAGACCTCCAGGAATCACTGAGGCATCGTGCTGAAGCACACCGCCATCACTGAATGCAATCCGACCTGCTGAGGAGACCGGCTCGACGTCAAGGGAAGAAGATCCAAAAAAGAGACTAAGGGCTAGATGTAGGTAATAGCAAATTACCGAATGGTAAATACCGAATTTTACCGATTCGGTATTTACTAATCGGTAATTGCTAGGTAGGAAAAAAATCGGTAAAAATATAGAATCGGTAAGATTCGGTAATTAGCCGATTCGGTACTTACCGAATCAGTATTTGCCATTGATTCCTATGGGTCTTGAAGCCCATAGGAATCAATAGCAAATACAGATTCGGTAATTACCGAATCTGTAAAAATACCGAATTTCCAAGGAGGACAGGGTGTCACTTTGACACCCTGTTGCACGCCTGTTTCTGGCTTGTGTGCCGTGTGACACACATACATGCACTTAGGGCATGTATGTGTGCCACATGGCACAGGTGTACATGCACAGATGTGCATGTACACAGAAATTCGTAATTTACCACCCAATAGTTTTGGGTGGTAAATAACGAATTTCTAAAGGCCTGTGGCACTGTAAACTGTGCCACCTACATATTGAATTAGAGAATCGGTAAATTTACTGATTCGGTATTTTACCGAATCGGTAAATTTACCGATTCGGTAAATATACCGAATCTGTAATTTTCTAGCCCCCTACATTACAAAACCCAAATACCGATCGGTAACGGCCGATTGTTACCGACCGGTATTTGGGCTCCTACATCTGGCCCTCAGTGTGTATGTAAAATTTTGAATGGTCCCAACCACCCCAACCCCTATTGTATCTGACCTGCGCTCCATCGCATTCGGCCTGAAACGTTGACTTGGTTTAAGTCAAGCGTGGGCAGATGTTCCTTTATTGCGCTTTATGCTTTTAAGCACCAGAATCACACTTGTGATCTTTAAAAATGTATTTCTACGGTCCCTTACATTGGATGTTTTGTCATTTTTATGTCATTTTAATCATTAAAATATTTCCTATTTTTATAAATTGGTGTTGCATTTATATTGAGTGTTGTATCTTACTTATTTTCTTTTTTTAATATATTAAATGCTTTACACAACTGCCTCCTAAATTAAACCTGAATGCGTGTGAGCCAAGTTACCAAGGGTTGTGCAAGGATTAATTTATTGAGCCTTTACTGGACCTTATTTGTGATTGTGGTGTTTTTACTAGCTGTAGGTACCTACCTGCACCTATGAACAAACCACCGTCCAACAATATGAAATTGTGTGTGTGCTAGGTTTTGATGTGCTTGTGTGGGTGTTATGTTATGTTTCTGTGGAGTAGTGAAATTAGATATTGATGTAGTGAGTTTATGTGATTGATTTGGATGTAAAGTACTTTTCACGAGTGAAAGTTGAATTGTAAAGGGGGTGGTGATGTTTGTTGGAGGAGAGTTTGGATTGTCTGTATATTTTTAGTGAAAAGAGGAGGAGGGTTTTGTTGGTGGATGATATGAGAGAGGGTTGGGTATAGGGTTGGTGGTGATGGAATGGGGTCTGTTAGCTGATAGACCTGTTTTTTGTATAAAACAGGAGTGTGTGGTTTAAGGGATTAAGGTTAAGTACAATGTGGGTTTGTATTCTGTTGATGATTTTTGGATTTGAACGTGGTAAATAACAGAGTGGTGTTATGTGTGTGAGTTAAGGTCTGTGGCAGCAAGGGTAGAAGTGGATATAGATGTGGTTTTTGGGGTTTTGTGTTGCTTGTTGAGCCATTAAAATGTTGTAAATGAGAAGTGTGCATTTGCTGAGACTTTGTTATTATGTTTGAGGATGGGAATGGCGTAAGGTGGTAGCTCATAAATGAGAAAAAAGGGCAGCATCTCTGTCCCTAGGCCCGATTCAGCCCAAACAGGCCCAAACAGGCAACTGCCCTTGCCCTGTTCAACGGTTGTGTAGTTCCTAAAAATACATAGAGGCATATTAGCAAGGGCCTTATCGCTGCTTTTTGCGGCACTTTTTTCCGATAAAGCAGCGATATTTATATCGCCCTATTAGCAAGCCAGCGCTAATATGCGTTAGCGCCAGCTTTCCGGCGTTATCTGCTGGTTTTCCTATCGCCTTGCATGCCAGCGATAATTATCGCTAATGACATGCAAGGCAGGTGCTCCTTACAAAAAGCACATGGAAAAGGTCTCTAAAACAACTTCGCTCTATTAGCAAAGCTGTCCCGTGATGACAAAAGTCACGCTAAGCCCCCATCATCGCAATATTCTATCACCTAATTGAAACCTGACTTACCATTAATGCCTATGGGAGGTGGATTGTAAGGTTAAGTCCACACTCCCCTATTAACAAGTCTGACATTAGCTCTGTGAAATCATTGCAGGATTTCACGCGCTAATGTTCATTACCGCAGTCTATCGCAGGATTTCACATCACCTGTTAGCGAAGCATTGTTAATACGCCGCTAACACGGCGATGTAATCCAGCGATAGTTGGCGATATTTATCGCAGTCTGTAAGTAATATGCCCTTAGGATCTGCACATTTAGACAACATAAACTAAGGGTTTGAAGTCTAGACTGATTTCGGACGCCCTCAAAGGATATGTTAACCTTAACCTTAAGACCAGCTAGCTCACAGTGCCACCATAAGCACCCTAACCTTACCAAGGAGCGAATAGTTTCAGGCAACTATCGAACGTGACAACCCTTGATCCTTCAGGGATCATGGAAACAGTACAGTACTTTTTGGTCAGTCAATCATACTTACTTAGTCTCTAGTATAAAACATTTTTGTTGCAACAATCATTAGACGGGAGCACATGTAAAAGATTACAAGCACCAACAGATTAAATAAAAGGTAGAATTCAACCATAGTGCTAAAACAGGGAATATATGCAGACATATATACATGACAGTAATCAAGCATACCCCTACTATGCTGACCCTACCTAGGTTTACCTAGCATTTATGTGGGTGTGAAGCCAAGAATCCCCTAGGAAAGAGCCAAACCCATTACCTGATGGGAGAGAACGAAGGACCCAGTCTTGGTCTTGAGTTAGACATCCCGCAAGGGATGTCAGACAGCTGTGTGTTGTAGTTTCTGCAGCCAGAACCCAGTGTCTTGTGTCAGTGTGGAAGCCCTTCCTCTATCTATCTAGGAAAGGTATTGTCCTTTTATACCATAAAGATAGTCATTAAACCACAAAGATCCACCCTCATATAGTTTCAAAAGCCATGTCCTCCCAGGTTGAGTATGCTTCCTACAATAGTGGAAAAAACAAACAGTATTTTTAAATACCCCTCACACACCACAAGGGCCCTTGGTGTCATGCTTCATCATAGGGGTCTTCCCGCCCCTCTACGGGATGAGGAGTGCTACAACCTACGGTTACGCAGGTGCACTGTTGTTGTGAGAAGACTATGTGTTGTGTAGGAGTGTGAGTGGAAGTGTCAGGGTTGAATGGAAAGGTGAGGTAAAAAAATACCTGGCTCGTTGGTTAGAAAAAATGTAATATACCTTTGAGCTGGTATTGTTAAAAATGTGGGGACAGAGGTGTATTTGCCTCAATGAGCTCTGCCTCCAAAGTCAACATGTTTCGAAAACCCCCCTGGCTTCTTCTCCAGGACCTAGCAGATCCCTTCTACACTCACTTTATGTGTGGTGTGTTCATTAAACTAATCCTCTTCATGAAAATGTGTTCGTGAAAATAATTATACAGTGCATGTGGATTCCCAATACACATATACGATACCTAAATAGGTATTTGTCATCGATATCTGTAAGAAAAACAACATCATACATATATGTTAAAATGCGAGACAAAAGTGCACCATCCATCATGATAAAGTAGTGACCTGAAAAAGAAATGGAATGAGTGAACATATACTCCTCACAGTGTAGTTTGATGGTGATGTGTCCCGCTGTTTATCAGAGGAAAAATTTAACAAGCAATGGGGGGAGAGAGAGATAAGACTGGATTCGTCCTCCCTGGGTATACATAAATAAACAATTAGAATCCACTCCTTGGGAAAAAGGGGGGGTCACTTCCACAGTGGGGAATCACCCTGTGTTTTTTGTGTCCCCTCAGACACCAACAGGCCCCTTATTGTCATGCTTCATCATCGGGGCCATCGTACCCCTCTACGGGGTACGGCGTGCTGCGACCTACGAAGACGCGGGAGCACTAGTATGAAACTATGTGTGGTGTTGGTGTAAGTGTGGGTTTTTTCAAATTAACGTGAGTGTTACGTGGGGTGTGGGGAATAGTGAAAGTTAAAAAGAACCTGGCTCGTGGGGTAACCAAAAACTATTTAATAAGCCCCCGGGCTGGTGCTGTTAAAAATAGAGAAGATAGGAGGTTTTTACGCTAACAATGTGTGTTACCTCCTTTTTGTGTGCGTCAACATGTTTCGGTGCCCGAGGCACCTTCTTCAGGACGGAGTGCACAAATCCCCACCTTACTCACGTTTCTCTAACTCTTACCAGACAATTTCTAATAAAAGTGAGGAAAAACAATTATTAATAGTGCTGATTATGTGCCTATCAAAAAGAAGAACGTTGTCTTTCCATCAACCTGTAAAGAAAAAGGAGACAACATTTTTTTTCTGGTGGTCACTCTTTTCAAATCGAATGGTAAAATGTCCAGTGGTTCACAGGTGACAAACTGCAGACGTACTATAGTGCTGTTAGTAAAAAATTATCTTTGATAAAGAAAACACACTAGACATACTAACAAACAACATGAAAAACACACACTCGATGAGGAAATAAGTGGCCGATGAACATCAGGTTGTCATACCACCCTTGTTGGTTGATGTGGAACAAATAGAGATTGTGTTTTTGTCCCTATATAGTGAGCACTGAAATCATGCCAATACATATTTGCAATATACTATTTTGGAATATTCGTAAAGTCTCATGAGCCATCATGTTGTCAAGACACCCTTGTTTGTAAATGTGGAACAGGTACGGGTTGTGTTTCTATCCCTATAAAGTGAGGAACGAGAACATTGAAAAGCATGCTAATACACATTGACAACATACTGTTTCGGACTCTTCGTAAAACCTCATGAGCCCCTGCGTCAGGGTCTGGTGTGCTAAATAGCACCAATTTTTGGGAAGAAAAAAGGAACATTCAGAATCTAATCTTACTTGGCAAAGTTCTCGTGGTGAACACTCTTACAGGTACTATGTCCCATTACTCACGATTTCTACGAGGAAATACCTCCCGATCGACCCCTCCGCGGCTCCGGTGACTCTGCCAGAAGGGATCACCAGACTCGTTTTTCATACCCTTTCCCGCGACGGAGGTAATTGGATAATTGCATGACTCCCATTTCCTTCTGGTCATGTATGGTCATTGTCGGTTCCCAACGGTTAATTTCTCTGAGACGGGGTTTCCTTAGGCGCATGTGCATTTGTCGGTATTCCTGTTAATCTGTAAAGTGCAAGTGCTGCGTGTCAATTGTACTCAGTCACATGTTTCACTATAACAGATATATGCTTGTATGGGAACCCAAGAAAACTTTCACTCGCACGTCATTCTATGCAGTGAGCCCAGATACTTATTGTTGTCAGGATGAATAATAAGCATTGCATAGGTTATGGAACAGACTCATAATCTACTGTCACCCGGTATTACCAAGGGGAGGCCCCCAATGATTCATTGTCCTATGTAACAGGATAAATGGCACATTTTGACCAGGTGTTAAAGGGTATTTTGTTATCCAGGGCGAAAAGTAGTCCGTCATGGACCTGCTCAGGAGGGGAAGGGTAGTCACATCTCATAAACCACCCTTTATCTCAGTCTGTGGCTATCTTGAAAAGGTCTGTCACCCGGATTTTATTCTAAGTCAGCTGACCCCACGGGATATTGTCGTTTAGACCTGTGACATTGGTTCCCAGTCTGAAAACCCATCTCTGCACCTATTTAGGTGTCGTATATGTGCATTGAGAAGCCAGATGTATTGTATATTTATTTTCACAAACACATTTTCATGAAGATGATTAGTTTAATGAACACACCACATATAAAGTGAGTGGAGAAGGGATCTGCTAGGTCCTGAAGACGAAGCCAGTGGGGCTTTGAAACATGTTGACTTTGGAGGCATAGCTCATTGAGGCAAATACACCTCCGTCCCCACGTTTTTAACAATACCAGCTCAAAGGTATATTCAAATTTTTCTAACCAACGAGCCAGGTATTTTTTTACCTCACCTTTCCATTCACTCCTGACACTTCCACTCACACTCCTACACAACACATAGTCTTCTCACTACAACAGTGCACCTGCGTAACCGTAGGTTGTAGCACGCCTCATCCCGTAGAGGGGCGGGAAGACCCCTATGATGAAGCATGACACCAAGGGCCCTTTTGGTGTGTGAGAGGTATTTAAAAACACTGAATGTTTTTCCCATCATTGTAGGAAGCATACTCAACCTGGGAGGACATGACTTTTTGAAACTATCCGAAGGGTGGATCTTTGTGATTTAATGACTATAGACTGAAGAAGGACATATCCACCTCCACTGCTAGTGACAAGTAGTACCTCTTTGCTCCCCCCATTGTTTTTTTCATACCATAAAGATAGCCTCGGATTTCCTAACACAATCAATATGTTGTGAGTTTGATTATGTAAATGAGCCTAAATCAATACCTGCAAATATGAAAGTAGGTATTTCACCCTAGGATGAAGACAAACATGACTTTTATACAGAGTATGTTAATCCTGTTATGTACGTCATGGGCAGGGGACTTTTCTAAGAATCCTCATACATAATAAATGAGGCTAGTTTGAAGGAAACTGATCGACATTTATTCAGCACATAATTGGTCATAAGGTCAGTGCTAGAAGTGGTATGCAGAGCAAGGTAGGACAAATGTAGGTAAAAGGTTATTTGCTACTTAGGCCTAGTACATAACACCCACTCCGCTAAAACACAGCTAAAATCATGCCTGCTAAAAAAGCGTAAAGATTTTGTCATAAATCAAGTGTCTAAAAACATCTAAAAACAGGATACATGCAAAAAGGATGCTATTAAAATTCCAAAGCTCTACAAGTCCACTAAAGGGTCAATATATTGTTAGGCCAACTAAGCACAATAAAAGCTATGGTGCTCAGTGAGAGCAAAAAATAGTACAAAGCGACTCAATGACCGGAATGAAATGCCCTGACCCAAAGGCTAAATAGCCCTAGATCAGGTGGCCTTTGGCCAGTGGGAACCACAGCCCTAATCCCTGGAACTGTTGGGAGCCCCAGCCCTATTAACCAATCACAGTCCTAGCCCTAGCAACCAATCAAAACCCAAAGCCTAAGCCCTAAGTCCAATAGAAGCCTAGCCATAGGAACCGATCAGAATACTAAACCTATCACTCAATCAGAACCCATACCCTAAGTTCTAGGTCGAATAGAATCCTAGCCCAAGGAACCAAATAGAACCCTACTCCTATCAGTTAATCAGAGCCCAAAACCTAGGCACGTGGTCCAAAAGAAACCCTATCTCTTGGAACCAATCAGAACCCTAGCCCTATCATTCAATCCAATCCCAAACTTTAAGCCCTAAATCAAATGGAACCCCTAGCCCTAGGAAGCGATCAGAGCACAGATGGAACAACCAATAGGAAATCGTTTTAAAGAACATGTGAACTTAAACTTAAGGGCCTATACAGGTGTGAGGGGCATCGGCAGGCCTGCTCAGATGCCACCCCTAGGCCAATCACTAAAGTGCAAACTGTAGTGCGGTGGGCAAGGAGGTGCTCATAAAGTCAGAATCTTCTATGATACAGAAAGGCTCAATGCACACTTTGTAGATCCTGTTCAACTCTGCAAGTAAGGCCCAAAACTAAAACCACTAAAATACTGCTTTTGACACACTCCCCAAAAAAATTCTAGACAAAAACGAGTGCTAAATACACTTTCCAAAGACACGTCAAACCACAAAACAGATTAAACAGTCTCTTAAAAATGACTCTGGTTAGGCTTAGGGGTGTAGTTTGCCTTTCGAGCTTGTAAAAAAACAGGGGAGGGGGGCTTCTTAGCACAGTTTAGGGGAAAACCAGGAGAGAAATGTAAAAGTGAAAAAACACAACAGTGCTGCCTCCATGAGGGGAAAGGGGCGCCGCCCCGCTGCTGAAAGTGAAGGAAAACATGACAAATAAAATGGTAATAAAACAAATGTATTACCATTTTATTTTTCATTCTTGCAAGCAACCGAGTCTGAGAGGGCGAAGCCCAAATCAGGGAGGAACATTGGGCACAGTGCACTTCAGTTTAAAGCGCTCATGTTACTTTGGCTGACTGGCTTGGGACAACCGGAGCTGTCGTAGACAGGTGGGTGGAGAGGAAGCACAGGCCTTCAGGGCCTGAAGGAGCCTCAGACCAGGGTGCTCCAGCCAATCCTGGTGGTGCTCTCATGCTGCCTGAGCAGCATAAGTGCAGCGCCTGAATTGATAGAGGGGAGTTGAACAAGGCTCTGGCAGCTTGCTGCCTGGCAGGTGGAGCTAAAGGGTGGAAAGACAGGTAGGTACATTTGCATTTTATTTTAATTTAAATAAACTCACTGTCAGACACTGTGAGAAACTCGCAGTGCCTCCAACCTTAACTCCAGAGCTCTCCATCGTAGCCCTTTATAAACACTGTTTAAAATGGACCACAATTGAGAGCTTTGGCACTTAAACAGGGCACTGTTAGTTTTTTGTACCAGTGCCTGTTAGTGGATTAAATATTCCCCCCACCAGGTGGCTGCCACTGAGAAAACAACAGTTTTAAAAGTACAAAAGGACAAATTGCACAGAAACCAAAATATACATTTAAACCGTTGTGGGCAGAGAACAAGAAACATTTTTACAGTTTCAAACAACACAGCACACAATCTGTGGTCTTAAAACCTTCCTTTCACCTTAGTCACTGTCCTGTATAGTGTTCAGAGAAGCTGGGGCTACACAATGGAGATGGTAAGTGTGAGGGGAGTAGTCAGGCCTCCTAAGATGCCATATGTGGGCCATTCACTAAAGCACAAACTTCTGTGCAGGGACAAGTAGATGCTCGTTAGGTCAGAATCTCAGTGGATACATACAGGCTCAATAAACATTTTGTAGTTCCTGTTCAACCTTGTAGGTGAGGCCCAATCCTAATGCCACTATAATACTGCTTATGCACTATTAAAAATAACTTTTTATAGCCAAATAAATCTCAAAACACAATGTAAACCAAGAAACAGATTAAGCAGTCTCTTAAAACACTCCGCTTAGGCTGGGAGCTGTGTTTTGCCTTTTTCTTTCGCTGGGGGTGCCTTCTAGAAGCCTTAGCACAGTTTAGGGGGAAACCTGTAATGAATTGTAAATGGTCATGGGTCGAAGAAAACAGCAATTTTTAACATGCAAATTGCACAGAAACCAAGAGAGAAATGTAAACAGTCAAGTGGTCAAGGCTATAAAATATGATTTGTGATAATGAAAGTTTACACCCTTTTGCACTCTTTTGCACAGTTTTGAGGAAAGTGATGAAATGTGTTATGGTGGTTATGCACCATCCCCATTAGTGTTCATCTGAGGCCCCAGTCCCTCATCAATTTCCTAGCCTAGTATTGTTATTCCTTTGTTCAACATCTGAGAGATTAACACTGTGTTGGTAAGTATGTGATTCCGGTAATTACCTCCAGGTACACACCTATCTTTGTAGTGAGCTTATACTCGATTTTTCTGGTGATTTCTTCTGCTGCCAGCGATTTTTATTGATGCCTTGCCCATATGTTAGAGACATTTTAATAATAATAATGTGCTAGGCTTCTCACCCAATGGCCAACATGTGTGATAGCACGGCTTTCCAAACTGTAATATACTAGTCCATTTTACTGTTACAAAACTGTCAAACAAAATCCACAATCCGCTGCATGGTGAACCACAAAAAATCACTAAATTAACTTGTGCTTAACCCTAGGTAGCTTGGCACAAAAAGTTGTCAGGCTTAACTTAGAGGCAAAGTATAAAGTTGCACACAAACAGTTATAACGTTAAAACCCAAATAAAGTATTTATGTAGCACACAAACAGTTATAAAGTGAAAACCCAACACACAAAAATTCCTAAACAATTTCGAAAATTATAGTAAATTGTAATAAATTATTTGATACCAAAGTGACAAATATCCAAATAGAAGAACAGGAGTTATTAATTTTTGAATTTTTAGTGCAATATGGTGCCTATAAGCACATAGTGCGAACAGTAGACATCCAGTCTTGCGAGAATAGGTCAAAGTTGAAAGTGAAGGCTGACAGCGATAGAGTGCAGTGTGGATTAGGCCTAGTCAGTGCTTAACGTTACACTTAGAAAAATTATTGAAGAAAAATGCATGAGAAGGTCAAATTCAGTGGCCCAAGGATGCAAGAGGTGGCTGAGGAAGGAGTGTCGGCAACAGATGGCCTTGGGTCGAAGCAGCGAGGAAGATTTCTACGTTCTGATTTAGTCGTCGAAATGGAGGTCGAACAACTCCAGCGGGACAAGGCAGAGGGCTGTAGTCGAAGACAGTTCAACAAGATCAGATACCCTTTGGAGAAGGACCTCTGAAACAGATGTATTGCTGCGGATAAGAATGAATTGCTGCTGCTTGCGAGAAATGCGCAAGCCCGGGAGTGCGCGCATGCGCAGTTTTCAGAAGGATTAGCGACACTGCAAAGAAGAGGAGGAGGGCAGCCCGAAGACGCCGCTGTACAGGAAAGTGGTTTTAAATTTATTTTTTATTAATGTCTAATTATTTTTTATAATGGGGGTGGAGGCGGGGGCTGGCCAACTCCACTCCACTGGTGAGTGTGTGGGGATTTTCCTTCTCCGCGGAACGCAGAGAAGGCAAATCTCCGCACACTCCGGGGGTGGAACGGAGGTCTGCGCCTGAGATTAAATGGTAGTACAAGATAGAGATTTACTAACAAATATATGATCTAATCTGGTAAAACAGTTGTAAGCAGGAGAGAAGAACATATATTCTTGGGCTGAGGAAGGCGCTAATCTCCAAGAATCAATTGGTGATCTGTGAGAAATAAAGGAGCTGAACTGTTTCTGCATTTTATGTGGAATACATTTAACTTGGTATTGTCAATGGAGAAATGGGTCATATACATAGTTGTAATTTCCAGATAAAAGAAAATATTACAGTAAATTGAAGTAATTTTTTCTCAAGATCAGACCAGAACACAATATAATTTTAGGTTGGAGCATAAACGTTAAAAAGAGTAATGTGTATTTTGTAATAGATAATCTGGTAACAATCCTTCTACCACAGGAACAGAGATTTCAATATATTTATTACATAATAACAACACAGTTTTACTTGTTGAGGGTGGGAGAGACAAGTACCTTACCAACCAAGGATCTTTTCAATTTCTGTGCTTCTGGACTGTGAGGTGGGTTTCTCGGAGAAGCACAAGACCAGACTTATATTTTGCCAGGTGGGAACAACTCTCTGTCTCTTAATAGGGTGAGTAAAACCTCTTACATTCCAAGTTATTACTCTGAATGTAAACTATTATACAACATATAATAATAAACTGGCCAGCTTTGGATACAAGATAAGTGGAAATGATAACGAAAAGGGAAAGGAGAGGTTACTGAAGGAAAATGGGAAGAGCATGGGAAAAGGCTAGTAATGGGATACAAAGAAAGATTGAGAAAGGAAAAGCAGTCATAGAAATGAAAACAGAAGAATCACAAACCATGGATGTGGTGACTAATAGATGTAGCTGTGGGTAATAAAACGTCAGGCTAGAGGTGGGTTTGGCACCTCACGAGGATGACAGAGTTTGAGAACTACTCAACGCATGAGGTCAGAAACACTAGTGATGAGGTGATGACATAGGATGAAACAAAATGAAAAATACCTAAAACAAGAAAAGAAGAAATAAACTAGTTAGACAAGAGGAAAAAACAAGGTACATGGAACAAAAGTACACATTTCTAGTAGGAGAGCCAGCTATTTACATAGAAGTTGAAGAATTTAACCTCAGGAATTTCCTCAATCCTGAAGGGTCCTTAAAAATATATGATTGACCCTTATAGCTGACTTTAAAAGTGCAGCGGTGGAGAGGACCAAAACGTGCACCCAAGTATCATATTGTCAGATGAGGAGAAAGAAAATACTTCTGCATATCTGCTAGTGCTTTGGCAACATCTTGTGTGAAGAAGAGCTTGGAGGCAGGATAGAGTGGTCTTTTTTTAGACTTTACAGCTTGTAGAACCTTGAGGAGATTAGTATATTTCAGGAATAAGATAATAATGCCTCTGGGTTTGACTGAAGTGGGTATGCAAAGGAGACCTATGTCCAAGCCAATGCGCTCTTTGAATATTGAGTGCCACAGACTTCGGCAATTCAAGAAGCTGTGATAAGAAGTTAGTAAATAAAGAGACAGGATTCAAGCCTTCAACCTCCTCTGGGAGACCATGAATGTAAAGATTGTTGTGGTGGTTTCGATTTTCTAAATCTTCAGCATGTTTTTGAACAGCGAGTGTGGGAGAGGTGTGGCGCCGCGGCCAGGGCGACTGACGCTGGAATCTGGGGATCAGGGTTCGATCCCCGGCTCCGACGGCAGGTTAGCCCAGCACCATGCGACTCTGGGCAATAGCTTGCTTAATCTTCCCGACGGCCCCTAGCGCCTAGAGACCCTAACGGGTGATTGTGCGCTATACAAATGTGGATTATTATTATTATTATTATTATTATTATTATTATTATTATTATTATTATTATTATTATTATTATTAACAGCCTGAAACTGTTGTTGCATAGAAGGTATTTTTGGAGGATTCATCTTGAAAGTCACTGATACCTTGTTCAGCTTCTGTTAGACAGAATCCATCGCATACCATTTTATATCCAATGCTTGTATTCTGGTATTGGTTTATTTTACAAAGGAAGCAAAGCACAAATTTCTTCTAGCAAAATCAATATTTTCTGGAGATGGTAGGTCTTGCTTAAGATGTTTTGATGAGCCAGCAGCTGAGGTTTCAATGTTGAAGCTACTTTGTGAATGGTTAAGGGTATGATGTCTAAAGAAGAATGGACAACCATGGGAACAGTAGGAATGTTTCAGTACAACTTAAGCGTGCACAGTTATTCCCGATAAACATATACTGGCAAGAAGAACAAACAAGTTAAATGAAATATTATTTGCCACCAAGCTAAATTGAGGAAAGCAGATATGAGGAAGCAGGCAGAAAGCAGGAGCTCCAAAAAGAAACATAGCAGAAAGGGCAAGAAAACTATTAAAATATATGAAAGCATTTCAGATGGAAAATAAATCATTAAAATAGCAGTGGAAATAAGCAAATGTTCATATTGAATACCTCAGTGTTATTAAGTATAATGTGAAAAAAGTCCATGGGAGCACTTGAATTTGTAAGATGGCAACTGCAACTGAGAGAAAAGACTCAGTGGAATAAACTTCAAGCGTTGCAACCGACAAAGGAGGTTTAGGGAGCTAAAAATGTGCTGAGGTCAGTCGCGGTGACCTCTGTGACGTTCTCCTTACTTCATTACATATGGGCACTGATTCTAAAAGGAGCACCGGAAAGGAGGCCCACATTATGGCTCTGCTATTCTACAGCCATTCCTCTTGGTGTACAAGCCACAGCCATAAAAGTGGTATTCTTAAAATAACATTTTAAAATCGGACTTAACGATTAAAGAGGAATTTAAATTATAATTCAAATGAGTGCAAGAACCTTGTTTCTAGCCACTACCTCTCCGAATTTAGCATTTAATAAATGTAACAATGTAGCTCAATGATTTCTTATGGGAGCAGCCAGCCTGATACAGTGAAAATCATTTTTGGGATTATTTCAGTGTAACAGCCACAACCCTCAGCAAGTTAATCATGTTCTCTTTGCCCCCTAATGTCTAGGTGACATCTGGGTCTCCTCAGTACGAATTTGGAGGAAGCATATGGTAGGTGGGTAGGACACCACATAGGAATTCTTGCAGCAAATACATGTAACAAACATACTTCAGCAAGCTTAGCACAATCCCAAGGGAGATACTATAGTTTGCACCAATAGCATGAGGCTTATTACATACACATCATGAGCCTTAGGAATAGTACGATTAATAAGATCAATTTAACAAAACACAAGTGCTTCGAAAGCCCTAGAACCTTCTGTTCAGACTGTGTGAGATCTGGCAATCTTGGCTGCCATTTAGTTTGACAAAGAAAAAAGGACCATGCCCTGATCGACAGCTTGTTTGGCAACTGAACAACCACCAATGAAGATGGACACTTACCACAGAGAAAAAACGTACCTGGATTTCTCAGTTGCTGGATCCCCGAGTAGGGCCTGAGTCCAATCCTCCTTCTTCCTCCATCGCCGCAGTCCCGGTACTGCTCCGACAAACCTGAAAGTAAAAAGAGCGAAAAGTAAAGACTTTAATGTTTATGCTAATTCGCGCTTCAAGTTAAAGAAAGACCAATGCGTGTTAAGAGAAAAACTTTAGTTGACACCCTAATCCCTGCTAAAAAACTTTAAAATGTTCATGTTCCTGTTTCTCGAAAGCGCTAGATGTGCCCAGAAAGGTCATTAGTGAAATTGTGCTGCAATCAGAGAGAGAAGTGAACAGCTAAAGAGTTAGGTGCATGCAAATAAGAGCAAGTTACTAAGATTCTGTTTTGGAAGCAATAGTCATTGTGTACCAGTCATAAGACTTTATAAACAATTCAGTTATACTTAACAAAGGTACCAATGGTGACAAAACCAGGGGCTGAGTTCACAAGGAGTGCCAAGGACACAAAGAACTCAATCACTATATCTATTCTTGTCCATTACACAGTTGCAGAGCATGTCAAACCTTGACAAAAAAGATGCATCTTCCAGAGACTGGTTAAACACATAATCCGTGGGGAGCAGTGCTCATGCAGTGCCAGCAGACTGAAATCTCTTCTCTCTCTCTCTTTATCTCTCTTCCCCTATTCCCCCCAGCATTCTTGGTGTTGAGCATTTCATTGTTAGCACCGCCGAGCACAGTTGGGCATTGGAGGACTAATCATCACCCCTGCTTGGTTCGAACTCTACAGTTGAATGCAACTGTGGGATTGTGTTCTGGCAATAGGGACTAAGCCTGGGCGGTGAACTTGTTGAGTGCAGAAAACCCCTCTCCACCTGGTGCAGCAGAGATTTTCCCCCGCTCGCACTCGCCAACAGTAAGTTGGCGAGCGTAAGCTGCTGCTTGGGTAGAATTTCTACTCAAGCAGCAGGGAGATCAGCACGAACGGCAATTTGCGCTTCACTTCACCACTTGTGTAACTCTGTTGAATTTTTTTGTCATTTTGTGGAGTTACGCCTAGGCCTCGTAGGGACCTCGTCAACATTAATTTTTACAAGCCCTTCTTTTAAAATATCTGCACCGTGCCTTTATGGGAAATATGGCCTTCATATGAGTGATTTGTTAACATTTAGAAGGAAGGTTTAGGCCTGTCAAAAGAGGTAATATGTCAGGGCATGTTTAAAACTGCTGCAGGTAGGTTACCTGTTTACAGCTACTAGGCTGCCCATGCCTGGAGTCTCTTGCATGCAGCCTCCACCCATGCACACACATGTGCCCACACGTGTTCATGTGTAACCAGCCTGGTGCCCCTTAAGATAGCTGCATTGCAGCAGCTTTATCTGAAAAGGTGGACTCTAGCAGTAAACATGTGCAATTAAATTTACAATGAAATTACTGGAAGAGACACTCAGGTAGGGAGACTCACCAACATTAAAAATCCAAACTGGGTGATCAGAAAGCAAAACATATGGGCATATTAGATAGGAAAAACCCATTTGCAGCAATCATGCTTAACTATTATAATTGATTATTTAGGGATTCGCCTGTCCGATAGCATGCAGTGGAATTGGCACCCCCAAAGATGCTATTGTCCCACAAGAGGGTGGTGGGGGTCCTTCTTAAAGAACAGCGCTCATCTACCCTCAAACCTATCGCCCCGGTGCTAGACATTTACTAGGCGAGAGGTGTTAGTGCGGCGCTCTATGGAGCAGAGCTTTGGGGAGCACAGAACATGGATCTATTGACTCGTTCAGAGAACAAGTTTCTGAAGGATCTAATGGGTCTCCCGTACAATACCCCGACTACACCCTTGCTCCTAGATATGGAATGTCGTTCTATTAAAGACCAGGCTAGATTACGACCCCTTCTTCTTTGGGCTCGCCTATGGAGAGTCCCTGAACTTGCCAGTTACGCGGAAGGGCTAAAGGAGGTTTTGTCACTCTCAGGCTGGTGCAAAATTGGATGGCTAAAGGATGTTAAGCATCTCCTTGGTGTCAAGTGCCCCACAAGTCTTACCTTTGCTTGTGACGCAATTCCGCAGAGACGACAAGAGCACCCGTCCCTGTACCCACCTGACCCTCGTGGAAGGCAATACCCAGCAGGGATGAGATGGACGCAGGGATGGGAGCCAGGGTGTAGGGCTAAATGATAGCGTGGAGCTGGTGGGGCGTCCCGGTGTCAACTAGAAACCAATAAAGAGCTAGATCAGAAAATGAGTCAGACCAGAAAAAGAACCACCCCACACATGCACACACAGACCTAGTAACCCTCTGAGGGCTCACCAATGCTTCCGGGAATTAAGGTCCCCAGACAGGTTCAGCTCCGGATACAAATAGCTAAGGGAAGGCGCTCCTGCGCGTTTCACCCAAGCTCAAATCAAAAGAAGCGCTCCTGCGCAAGGGCAAAACGAACTAAGTCAAAAACAGGTAAGCAAGCGCTCCGGCGCGTGTAGCAGGAAATAGGGCGTAGTCACTCAAACTGTGGCATCCCCAATAAGTAACACAAGCCTGTTGGCTGAGCTGTTTCCCTAGTAGCGCACCTGCGTGGTGGTAAACCGAAATGTACAAAACCAAAATAAAACATACCTGTGCAAGGTCTACAAACACCTTCAAGGCGCTCCTGCGCGTCAAGGGTTAAAGAAACAAAAACAGGCACGTCCCTGGACCACCCAGGAGGAAGAACCAGCAAGCGCTCCTGAGTAGCGCCGACGTGAAGACAGAGCAGCGCTCCAGCGCGGCGTGACTCTATGGTGACAGACGAGCCTCAGCAAGCGCTCCAGCGCGTGTGGCTGACATGACAGCAGAGCATCGCTCCAGCGCGGCTTGACTCCGTAAGAGACTGGCAGGTCTCAACAAAGGCGAAAAGAAGTCCGCCTCATAGGAACCTCCAGCAAGGAATCCGAAGCACAGAGCCGGCGGGAAACACGATGTTTAAGCGATTCCCCCGGAAGTGCTTCTGTGCTTCCAGGTTGCTGCCCGGGACTAGACCGGGGACTCAACTTCCGGCCGGAAGTGAGTATTCCGGCGCTCTGTGTGTGAATGCGGGGATGGCCGGCCGCGCATCGCCGCGAACCATGACACTTAGAGAACTGGGATTTGGCGAAGCTTGGCATTCTAGGTCTGCACCATCAAAGGCTGTCCTAAAAAAAGCCTATTGGCAGTGGGTATACCACAAAAGGACTACCAATCTGTGTCGAACTACTAGAGATTTCTTATTGGTAAAGGAAGTAACCCTGTATGAACCTTATCTCGATGCAATCACAAAATCTAGAGATAGAGCTCTATATATTAAATTTAGAATAGGAGTACTTCCCTTGGGTGAACTGACTGCTCGCTGGAAGATCCCGGCTCAGACTAGCAAGTTTTGTCCCTTCTGTCCTTCCAGGACTGAGTCGGTGCCCCATTTTTTATTCGAATGCCCTGCTTATAAAGTCCCTCGGCAGGTGGCTTAAACCCCTGTGTAAAGAGCTGGGCATCAGACATTATAGCGTAGCTTTGCGAATACTGAAATCTGATACACGGCTCCTATTTGTCTTTGGTATGGCGAAATTCTTAAGCTGGGCATGGTTAATCAGATCCAAAAGGCTTACGTATATTGTTTAATTACTTTTTACCCTGATTATTTTATGTAATTTATTGATGCCATTTCGCATTCTATTCTGTAAGATTGTATCCATTGTGAACTGGCTCTTTTATCCTTTTAACATGTTTGTACATTGCTTTTAAAGATATGTTTTATATCGAAATAAAGCCAAATTGACGGACTGACTGGCTTAACTATTATTATTTGATGTACCACAAAGAAACTGGAGTAAGTGCATGGGATGTTTTTCTTGTGGGCATAAGACTAATCCTAATATTCAACAAAAACCTCTTGTTGGAAAGAAGGTGATTGGTCGGGGTAAGTATGCACCTACACCTAGTAATAAGTCCGCTAACATGGTATAGAGTCCAGCAAAGGTCTTAATGAATTAGTCCCTTGCTCAAACCTTGGTAGCTGTACCTGAGCAGTCAAGGCTAACTTAGGAAAGAGGAATGTAAAGCAGTTAAAAACACAAATACATCAAATAAACACAGCACACAATAAAAATTCCACACCAATTTATAAAAATAGTCAATATTTTTATGAACAAATAGACACTAAAAGAACAAAAATGCAATGTAGTGAACAGAAATATAATTTTTTAAAGATTAACCACTTTCTTGTGCTTAACAACTGGAGCGCCACTATAAGACATCTAGTCGCGCTTGACCAGGATCAAGTCAGAATTTCAGGCCAAACGCAATAGAGTCCTGGTCGGATACAGTAAGCAGGAGTCCCTGGTCAAAACTTTACCTTCACACTTAGAAACAATTCTGGAGCTTTTTCTTCCGATGGCGATTGACCCTCCACAGCATGTCAGATTTGGAGGTGTTCGACAGCTTGACTTTCTGCAAGCCCCCAGTCAAATCCTGGAAGTTCGGAGCTCTAGAGCCTACAGTGGGATGAAGCTGAAATCCTCACCCGACCGAGGTTGAAGGAGGACTTCTTGATTCTCGTGGTCGGGTTGGTCACCTTATGGAGCTTTTTCTCAAAAGTTCTCCAAAGTTCTCAAACTTCAGGACATTGCCCCTGAAGTCCTTCTTGTAGGTTCAAAGTGTCCAAAACACAGATCCAAAGGTCTGGAATCTCCTGGATGGTCTCTGGCAGGTCAGGACCACAGCTCCCACAATGCACCTGGCCAAATCCTGTAAAGGCCATTGGATGCACTCCATGATGAAGACTCTGTTAACCTGTACCTGCAGGAAGCCCACTCCTTATTCCTTCTCGAAGCAAGGCACAGTCCACAGGGCAGTAGTACCAAATTGTGTAGCAGGCTCAGTCATTTTGAATGCAGGCCTTTGGGTGCAAATTCAGATTCCAACAGGGCAGTCCTTCTTTTCCCTGTAGTACCAGGCAGCAGACCTGAGAAGCTATGCACCTCTCTCGTAATTAGTCTCAGCTTCTGGGCATAAAGAGAGGGCACTCCTGACTAATGGGCTGCAGGGTGCCACCCAGGCGCATGAGCACTTTCACCTAAGTGTGGCATTTCCTTGTCCTAGGAAGCACTATTCTTCCAAAATCCTCGAATGCTGAAGTTTCAGCAGAGCAGTACGCGCTAACTAAACCATCTCCCAGTGTGGCTCATTTCCATAGCTCTCCTCCTCCTAACATCTAAAAATTCCTTCCTGTTAGATCTGGGGGTCTCTAGTTGGCAGAGGTAGGTACCACTGTCCAAATAGGGACCCTTGCTTCTAGTCAGGGCAAGGAGATAACCCTCTGAGATAACCCCTGATCACCCTCTAGGTAGCTTGGCACGAGCAGTCTAGGCTAACCAGAGGCAATGCGTAAAGTATTTGTACCAACACTCACAGTAACACAGTGAAAACACCACAAACTGACTCCACAACAGTTTAGAAAAATAAAGGTATTTTTAATCTAAACTACACAAGACCAAAACGACAAAAATCCAACATACACAGTTCAAGAATATGGTTTCAAAAAGAGTTCTTAAGGTTGCATTAGAATTCTCTACGTTGCGATAGGAATTCTCTACTGATGCGTGAAAAGTTCACAGTTGCGTCACGTTTACTCACAGTACCTTTTAGTTGCAACAAAGTTCCAAAAGCAGAAGCTGGTGCGGTGGAAAACAAGCGATGCGTTGCTCCTGAGACCCTGGGGAGGCGATGCGACAGCCCCGCTGCAGCAGCGGGCGTATTGCGATGAATCCGGTCTGTATGGGGAGGAAGGCCACTTGTATGGATTCCGGTGCGTAGGTTCCGTAGGAAGTCTGTTCTCGCAAAGGCACGATGCGACGATCTCGTAGGGGCTGCGACGATCTCCGGGGCGACGATGCACGGTCCAGCGGGGATCCTCTCTCTCGCAGCTCCTCGATGCGTTGATTCTGCGACGATGCTCGCAGCGACGTGATGCGGTCCGCAAGCAAGCGGTGCGGCGATCTCACCCAGCGACGACAGGCTCTGCGACGATACTCGCAGCGATGTTCGATTTTCCCGCACCGGTCTGGTGAGTCCCACAAACGAAGGATGCGACGTCTCTGGCAGCGGCGTCAGGCGCTGCAACGATCTCGACCTCCGTAGCGGCGGGAAACTTCTCGCACTGTCGGGGATGCGCTCCGCAAGCGAGCGATGCGACACTTTTCAGATTCAAAAGTCACTCAAGCTTAGTTTCAAGCTTCCCAGCTCAGGTACAACTTCCAGAGGCCCCACAACTGGATCAAGCACTCTAGGAAGGACATAACTCTCTGCAGAGTTCAGGGAAGCTGGGGGTGAAGTCCTTTTGTTCCTGGGACTTCAAAACAGGGAGCCAGCTCTTCTCAGGCCCTTGGAGATCCCTTTCAAGACAGGGGACACAGCTCAGCAGCAAAGTCCTTCCCCTCTCCTTGGCAGCAAAGCAACAGGTCAGTCCAGCAGAGCAACAGCAGGACAATCTTCCTTCTTCAGTTTCAGCTTTCTCCTTGGCAGAGGTTCCTTCTTGATTTCCAGGATGATCTAATCTTCTGTTGTCAGGGGTCCTGTACTTATACCCCTAAAGTCTTTGTTCTCTTGGTGCATGTGGGCCCTGAGCCCGGTCTGAACCAGTTCTGGGTGGATCCTGAGCACTTTGTTTTGCTGGCTGCATCTTTCCTTTCAGGGTGAGGGGCAGGGTCCTCAGCCGCCCAGCAGGGGGGTGGAGTCAGCATTGTGGAAGGCAGGCACAGCCCTATTCAGCCCAGGTGCTAACTCCTCCCACCACTCCAGTTGCAAATGCAGTCATTCAGCCTAGTGCTGACTCATCCATCCTGCTGGGGAATTCCCCAGCCCCTGTCACTCACAAACCAGACAGTCAATATACAAACAGGCCCAGGCACACAGAAGGGTCAGACAAGAGAACAGCAACTTTCTAAAAGTGCTGTTCTCAAACCCAGGATTTAAAAACAACCTTTCCTAAAAGATGTGTTATTAAATTCTGAGTTCAGGAATACTAGATACTTATGTCCTATCTTGTTCCTATGGGAAGAAATGCTGTTAACCACTGTAACCAGCATCCCCCATGTTAATCTATGGTGCAAGATAGTCTTACAATAGTGAAAAACGAAAATGGCTGTAATTCACTACCAGAACATGTTACCTGCACCAGTACATGCTCTACCTTTCACATACACTGCACCCTGCCCAGGGGGGTACCTTGGGCCTTCCATAGGGGTGGCTGATGTGCACAAAAAGGGAAGAGTTAGGCCTGGTCAGTGGGGATACTGACCAGGAAGACATGGCAGTTCTAAACTGTCCATAGGCACTGCAGTGGCAGGCCTGAGACACCATGTTAGAGCTACTCCTGCGGGTGGCACAATCCGTGCTGCAGGCCCACTAGTAGCATTTGTCATCACTAGCCCTGGCACACCCAGTGCACTTTACTAGGGACTTCATGGTGATACAAACATGCCAAACATGTATATCCAATCAGAATAGCAATTTACACAGGGAGCACTTACACTCTGGCACTGATCAGCAGTGGCAGAGTGTCCAAAGCATCTAGACCAGCAAAAACGAAATCCAGCACAGCATCAAAAATACAGGAGGTAGAGGCAAAAAGATAGGGGAAACTACGCCAAAGATGCCAGGTCAAACACGTATCCCCTCCAGCTGAAAGTGGGGAGAACTGCCCACCCTCTTGGGAGTTCTCTTCACTAAGGCGGAAAAACCTGGACAGACCATCAGCATTGGCGTGTTCTGTGCCGTGAAGTCTATTCCCTGTAGGGAGATGGACCACCTCAACAGTTTTGGGTTCTCACCCCTCATTTGCATTAACCATCTGAGGGGCCTGTGGTCGGTCTGAACACGGAAGTGAGTCCCAAACAGGTAGGGCCTCAACTTTTTCAGAGCCCAGACCACAGCAAATGCCTCTCTCTCAATCGCACTCCACCTCTGTTCCCTGGGGAGTAGTCTCCTGCTAATGAAGGCTACCGGCTGGTCTCCTCCCTCCTCAGTGATTTGTGAGAGTACTGCTCCCACACCATGCTCTGAAGCGTCTGTCTGAACTATGAACTCACTGGAAAAGTCAGGTGCCTTGAGCACCGGCGCTGTGCACATAGCAGTTTTCAGGGTTTCAAAAGCAGTTTGGCAGGCGTCAGTCCAGTCAACTCTTTTGGGCAACTTCTTGGAAGTGAGTTCTGTCAAGGGGGCGACAATGGTGCCATATCCCTTGACAAACCGTCGGTAATACCCGGTGAGTCCTAAAAAGGCCCTCACCTCTGTCTGGGTCTTGGGGGGCTCCCAAGCCAGAATGGTATCAATCTTTGCCTGTAGGGGCGCCACCTGGCCACTCCCCACTTGGTGTCCCAAATACACCACAGATCCCTGCCCTATCTGGCACTTGCTGGCCTTGATAGTGAGGCCTGCCCTTTGCAGAGCCTTCAACACTTCGCAGAGATGTTGCAAATGTTCCTCCCACGTGGAGCTGAACACAGCAATGTCATCCAGGTATGCGGCGCTGAATTCCTCCAGCCCGGTCAGTACCTGGTTAACCAGTCTCTGGAATGTGGCAGGGGCATTTTTCAACCCAAAGGGCATGACTCGGAACTGGAAGTGCCCCTCTGGCGTTGAAAATGCTGACCTCTCTTTGGCCCCATCAGTTAGGGCAATCTGCCAGTACCCCGAAGTCAAATCAAATGTAATGAGGTACTGGGCAGCTCCCAACCGATCCACGAGCTCATCAGCTCTGGGGATGGGGTGTGCGTCAGTCTTCGTGACCGCATTGAGCCCACGGTAGTCCACGCAAAACCGGAGTTCTGGAGGGCCACCGGGCGTAGCAGCTTTCTTGGGCACCAAGACCACTGGGCTAGCCCAGGGGCTGCTGGAGGGCTCAATCACCCCTAGCGCCAACATCTTGGAAACCTCTTCCTTGATGCTGGCCCTGACCTTGTCAGCTACCCTGTAAAATTTCTGTTTCACAGGCAGACTGTCTCCAGTGTCCACATCATGGACGCACCAGTTGGTGACTCCTGGGGTCAGGGAGAACAGGGAGGAGAACTGACCCAACACTTGGCGACAGTCACTCTGCTGTTCTGGGGTCAGGGTGGGCGAGAGGACCACACCATCCACTGACCCATCTTGCTCCTTAACTGCCAGGAGGTCAGGGAGAGGATCACTATCCTCTTCCATTCCTGCATCTGTAGCCAGGAGCATGGTTACTTCAGACCTCTTCAAGTGTGGTTTGAGGCGGTTCACATGCAAGACTCTCAGGGGCTGCCTGGGAGTCTTCAGGTTAACCAGGTAGGTTACCTCACTCTTCCTTTCCACCACCTCATATGGCCCAGTCCACTTGTCTTGGAGCGCACAAGGCTCCACTGGCGCCATCACCCACACTTCCTGCCCAGGTTGAAATTCGACCAGAATGGTATTCTGGTCGTACCATCTTTTCATTTCTTCCTGGCTTGCTTCCAGGTTCGCCTGAGCGAGCTTCCTGAAGCGTTGTGTCTGGTTGCGGATGGCCAGCACATAGCTGAACACATCCTGGGGGGTTTTCCCACGGGACTTTCCCAACCCTCCTTCACCAGTGAGAGAGGTCCTCTAACAGGGTGGCCATACAGGAGTGCAAAGGGACTGAACCCTAAGGACTTCTGAGGCACCTCCCTGTAGGCAAACAACAGGCATGGTAACAAGACGTCCCACTTGCGTCTCATGGGCTCCGCTAGGCCCATAATCATACCTTTCAGGGTCCGGTTGAACCTTTCAACCAACCCATTTCCTTGAGGGTGGTAAGGAGTGGTGAACTTATAAGTTACCCCACACTCCTCCCACAGAGACTTCATGTACTTAGAGATGAAGTTGGTACCCCGGTCGGAGACCACCTCTCTGGGGAACCCCACACGGGAAAAGATCCCCATCAATGCACGGTCCACCACGGGTGCTGTGATTGTCCTGAGAGGGACTGCTTCCGGGTACCGGGTGGCATGGTCCACCAAGACCAGGATGAACCTGTTGCCTAAGGCTGTCTTGGGGTCCAGGGGCCCTACAATGTCTATGCCCACCCGCTCGAAAGGGGTGCTCACTACTGGGTAGGGCTGAAGGGGTGCCTTCAACTTTGTTCCAGTCTTGCCACTGGCTTGACAGGTTTGGCAAGATCTGCAAAAGGAACCAACGTGCTTTCTCATCTGGGGCCAGCGGAAGTGGGTGACAAGCCGGTTTAGGGTCTTGTCTTGCCCCAGATGTCCTGCAAGAGGCACGTCATGAGCCAGACCCATTAGGAAGTTTCTGAAGCGCTCGGGTACCACCAGCACACGGGCTGCACCGGGCTCAGCAAACTTAGGCTCGCTATATAACAAGTCATCTTCCCAGTAGATGAAGTGATCTCTGGCTGCTCCACCTGCTGCCTGATCTACAGCCTGTTGCCGCAGACCAATGAGGGAAGGGCACTCCTTCTGCGCCTTGCAGAATTCCTCCCTGGAGGGACCACCTTCCTGCTGCCAATGGGTCAGCTCAGGCAAGTCTCCCAGTTCGGCTACCTGTTCCCCTGTAGGTTCCAGGGCATCCCCCTCAGGTTCTGCTTCCTCCTGGACCGTGGGAACGGCTGGGGCTGGTTTCCCGCGCCCTCTGCCTCTTCCTCTCCTGGCAGGTCTCTGGGCCACTGTTTCAGGCTCCAGTTCTGCTGACTCCCCCCTACTGGCTGTCATAGCACGTGTGGACACACAGATCCACGCAGGCAAACCCAACATCTCCAAGTGAGTTCTGTGTTCTACATCCTTCCATGGAGAACTCTCCAGGTCGTTACCTAACAGACAGTCTACAGGCAAGGCATCACTGACAACTACCTCCAAAAGACCAGAGACTCCCCCCCATTCAAAGGGAACACGCGCCAGCTTGCTGAAGCGCACTGAACTGTCAGCTGCCACTACAGGGCGGAGTACACCAGGGATGATTTGCTCTTCAGACACCCACTGACACCTCACGGATGTCACGCTGGCTCCTGTGTCTCTCAGAGCCTCAATCTCCCTCCCATTGATGGTCACCTTCTGCCCATATTTCTTAGTGTTAGAGGGCAGTAAGGTTTCCTGGACCACCTCTTGGTCTCCTAGAGAGACAAGGGTCATAACTGCTAGCTCCCCCCAATCACTGGAAACCAAATCCCCTCCCAAAGCTACGCTAGCTAACGCTGGGGCGGGGGCACTAGTGGGTGCTTGCTTCTTCTTGGAACATTTTGGAGCTATGTGGCCCACCTCATTGCAGTGATAGCAGGTAGGTGGGCCCCTGTTGTCTTTATTGTCCCGCCTGCCCTTAGAGGGCCATGGCTGTTTAGGTTTGGGGGGTTGGGATTCCTTTCCCTGGGAACTATTTTGGGGCCCTTCTGAGAACTCCTTTTGATTACCCTTGTCCCCCCACTCTTCTGCTGGGGACCCTGCCCACATTTGGCTGTGGTACCCACAATTCCTATGTGGACCCTGGTACTGGTCCAGCGGTCCGCCTCCTTAGCAAGCTCAATGGGGTCTGTCAGCTTGCTGTCTAAAAGATGCTGGCGCAGCTCTGGAACACAAAGACTACTCAAGTGCTCCCAACTGATTAAATGCAACAACCCCTTAAAATCAGTTACTTTACTGCCCTTCATCCAACCTTCCAGTGCACGCGAGTACAAATTCACACACTCCATCCAAGTCTCAGACTCTCTCTTCTTGGAGTTCCTAAACTGCAGTCTGTACTGCTCTGGGGTAAGGCCATACCTGAGACATAAGGCCTTCTTCATATTGGGGTAGGTCATGGCACCTGCTAATTCTAAGGGCTCTAGAGCACTCCTCCCAGAAGCCTCAAAATGTTTCCACAGGCCCGCCCCCCAATGCTGATCAGGCACACCATTCATCTTCAATGCAATTTCATACGAAGTGAACCAGGCATAAATATCCTCACCCCTATGGTAATTCTGTACCAGGTCCTGGGGAATGTATACTTTACCCCCATGCACTGGCTGCGCGCTGCCACCATTTGAACTGGCATCCACCTCCTTGGCTTTAAGATCCAGTTCTTTCATGCTCAACACATGAGCCAAAAGCAATTTCTTTTCCTCTAGGGCACGAGCCTCTCTCTTGTCTTCCGCTGCCCTTTCTTTCTCCAATTCCAATTGCCTCAGTTTCATTTTCATGACTTCCAAGTCATATTCTCTCATTCTCTGATTTTCTTGTAACTCTTCTGGGGTGAGGCCCCTACCGGAGTGGTTGCTGCCAGCTCCTGAGCCTACTCTGCCCACTGGCAGATCTTTGACTTGAAAACCATTCCCTCCATTTACATCATCATCTCCCTCTTGTGCCTCCCAATGGGCCTTCAAGATTCTCTGCAGCTCCTCCTTTCTGTAGGCGCTCTTTATGGGGCACTCAAACTCAAGGCAGAATTTCCTAAGTTGCTCAACTTTGTATGAATACAAATCTCCAATGGCAAATTCCAATTCTACTTCCGCCTCCTTACTGGGTGCTTTACCACTCAAAGACATGATGCTTGGAAGAGTTACTCAAAAATAGAAAAATCAAAAACCAGTAGTATGCGGTGGCGTAGTGGTCTGCACTCACTAGTGATGTATACCAATTACTGTGGGTCAAGTACAAATACAAGTTCAAATCCCACCTCCTGACCACCAATGTTAGATCTGGGGGTCTCTAGTTGGCAGAGGTAGGTACCACTGTCCAAATAGGGACCCTTGCTTCTAGTCAGGGCAAGGAGATAACCCTCTGAGATAACCTCTGCTCACCCTCTAGGTAGCTTGGCACGAGCAGTCTAGGCTAACCAGAGGCAATGCGTAAAGTATTTGTACCAACACTCACAGTAACACAGTGAAAACACCACAAACTGACTCCACAACAGTTTAGAAAAATAAAGGTATTTTTAATCTAAACTACACAAGACCAAAACGACAAAAATCCAACATACACAGTTCAAGAATATGGTTTCAAAAAGAGTTCTTAAGGTTGCATTAGAATTCTCTACGTTGCGATAGAATTCTCTACTGATGCGTAAAAAGTTCACAGTTGCGTCACGTTTACTCACAGTACCTTTTAGTTGCAACAAAGTTCCAAAAGCAGAAGCTGGTGCGGTGGAAAACAAGCGATGCATTGCTCCTGAGACCCTGGGGAGGCGATGCGACAGCCCCGCTGCAGCAGCGGGCGTGTTGCGATGAATCCGGTCTGTATGGGGAGGAAGGCCACTTGTATGGATTCTGGTGCGTAGGTTCCGTAGGAAGTCTGTTCTCGCAAAGGCACGATGCGACGATCTCGTAGGGGCTGCGACGATCTCCGGGGCGACGATGCACCGTCCAGCGGGGATCCTCTCTCTTGCAGCTCCTCGATGCGTTGATTCTGCGATGATGCTCGCAGCGACGTGATGCGGTCCGCAAGCAAGCGGTGCGGCGATCTCACCCAGCGACGACAGGCTCTGCGACGATACTCGCATCGATGTTCGATTTTCCCGCACCGGTCTGGTGCGTCCCGCAAACGAAGGATGCGACGTCTCTGGCAGCGGCGTCAGGTGCTGCAACGATCTCGACCTCCGTAGCGGCGGGAAACTTCTCGCACTGTCGGGGATGCGCTCCGCAAACGAGCGATGCGACACTTTTCAGATTCAAAAGTCACTCAAGCTTAGTTTCAAGCTTCCCAGCTGAGGTACAACTTCCAGAGGCCCCACAACTGGATCAAGCACTCTAGGAAGGACAGAACTCTCTCAGCAGAGTTCAGGGAAGCTGGGGGTGAAGTTTTTGTTCCTGGGACTTCAAAACAGGGAGCCAGCTCTTCTCAGGCCCTTGGAGATCCCTTTCAAGACAGGGGACACAGCTCAGCAACAAAGTCCTTCCCCTCTCCTTGGCAGCAAAGCAACAGGTCAGTCCAGCAGAGCAACAGCAGGACAATCTTCCTTCTTCAGTTTCAGCTTTCTCCTTGGCAGAGGTTCCTTCTTGATTTCCAGGATGATCTAATCTTCTGTTGTCAGGGGTCCTGTACTTATACCCCTAAAGTCTTTGTTCTCTTGGTGCATGTGGGCCCTGAGCCCGGTCTGAACCAGTTCTGGGTGGATCCTGAGCACTTTGTTTTGCTGGCTGCATCTTTCCTTTCAGGGTGAGGGGCAGGGTCCTCAGCCGCCCAGCAGGGGGGTGGAGCCAGCATTGTGGAAGGCAGTCACAGCCCTATTCAGCCCAGGTGCTAACTCCTCCCACCACTCCAGTTGCAAATGCAGTCATTCAGCCTAGTGCTGACTCATCCATCCTGCTGGGGAATTCCCCAGCCCCTGTCACTCACAAACCAGACAGTCAATACACAAACAGGCCCAGGCACACAGAAGGGTCAGCCAAGAGAACAGCAACTTTCTAAAAGTGCTGTTCTCAAACCCAGGATTTAAAAACAACCTTTCCTAAAAGATGTGTTATTAAATTCTGAGTTCAGGGATACTAGATACTTATGTCCTATCTTGTTCCTATGGGAAGAAATGCTGTTAACCACTGTAACCAGCATCCCCCATGTTAATCTATGGAGCAAGATAGCCTTACAATAGTGAAAAACGAAAATGGCTGTAATTCACTACCAGAACATGTTACCTGCACCAGTACATGCTCTACCTTTCACATACACTGCACCCTGCCCAGGGGGGTACCTTGGGCCTTCCATAGGGGTGGCTGATGTGCACAAAAAGGGAAGGGTTAGGCCTGGTCAGTGGGGACACTGACCAGGAAGACATGGCAGTTCTAAACTGCCCATAGGCACTGCAGTGGCAGGCCTGAGACACCATTTTAGAGCTACTCCTGCAGGTGGCACAATCCGTGCTGCAGGCCCACTAGTAGCATTTGTCATCACTAGCCCTGGCACACCCAGTGCACTTTACTAGGGACTTCATGGTGATACAAACATGCCAAACATGTATATCCAATCAGAATAGCAATTTACACAGGGAGCACTTACACTCTGGCACTGATCAGCAGTGGCAGAGTGTCCAAAGCATCTAGACCAGGAAAAACGAAATCCAGCACAGCATCAAAAATACAGGAGGTAGAGGCAAAAAGATAGGGGAAACTACGCCAAAGATGCCAGGTCTAACACTTCCTTAAGCCTGATATCTGGCAGGAGCACAGGGGACAAGGGTAGATAGGCCTGGCATTCCCTGCCTGTCCTTTCCTCCGTTCAAGACCTCATGCTTATGACCCATTCCCCCTGCTCTCGCATTCCTGTGTGGCTTTGGAGCTCTCTCCAACCAATAGCCTCTCTGCTGGATAGACACTGATCACCTAATCAAGGCAGCCTGGCTAATCTTGTTAGAGCTAACCAATCAGGGAAAACTGCAGGAAGACTGGATTTAGGCTTATGGACAAGAAGGTCTTGTAACTTCTTTTCTGTACAAGTTATGATAAATTCAACAAGAGTAATCTGTATGTATCAATACCATTCTTCTAAGCCTTTGAATGATATATTTTGTTCCCTTCCTAGCAATAATAATGTGTGCATAAAATATTACAAGGTTAGCCTATGGGCTAAGGGTCTTCAATAGTTAAAACATAAAATGGGCAGATTTCCTTCTCCAGGGTTTATCAAATAACTTTTATAAGGACCCTGCTTATAGTTAAATGACCCCCTACCCATGGCACTCCTAGGAGAGACACAGTGGTACCTAATATGTAAACATATTGTAGTTTATCACTTGAAAGTGCCCATAGCACCAAAGTTGAGTTTGCAGTAAATTCACTTTTACAAGCAGTAGGGCTGCTTTTAAAATTACCTCAGTCACTAAGCAGTGGACGCATGCAAGTGCAAACCAAGCTGCTGGCCTCGAAACTTCCATGCCCTATTGTATACTAAGGTTTTATAGGTAATTTCAGTCCCCCTCCCTATTATCTACTAGGGAATTAGAGGGTAGGCCATGCCAATGGAAAGAATTTACTTTTAAAGGTAGCCTGCAAGGCAAGACTGCATTTAAAATGACAGACAACCACTCAGCAAGACACGCACAAAGTGCATAAAATCTGCTGTGCTTCTAAACCTCCATGCCATGTTATCTTTTAGTGGTGCATATGTAGATTAATTCCCATTGTTCTGTTACCTACTAGGGACTTATAACTCTCTCACCCTCTGAGGCGGAAAGCCGGAGGTTCTTTAAGCTCTGCTCTTTTATTCTTGCTAGTAGTTTAATGCTTGACTTAAAAAGCTATTTTAGGTCGTCTTTTAAAAATTGTGTGTGAAACCTACCTCCGCTTCATTTAGAAAGCGGTTTTCACTGGACCCGACTCTCCCTTCATCCCACTACCGCCTGGGCCACTCTCAGCTGATTACCGACGCAGAGAGCTGGTCCCGGGGAGGTGAAGGCGTTTACAGCGGCCATATTGAGGGTGGTGGCGCCCTGACGCGCTCTAGCTCTCTATAAAAGGGGCTTGTTGTGACGCGCAGCATAACTCTCTCACCCTCTGAGGCGGAAAGCCGGAGGTTCTTTAAGCTCTGCTCTTTTATTCTTGCTAGTAGTTTAATGCTTGACTTAAAAAGCTATTTTAGGTCGTCTTTTAAAAATTGTGTGTGAAACCTACCTCCGCTTCATTTAGAAAGCGGTTTTCACTGGACCCGACTCTCCCTTCATCCCACTACCGCCTGGGCCACTCTCAGCTGATTACCGACGCAGAGAGCTGGTCCCGGGGAGGTGAAGGCGTTTACAGCGGCCATATTGAGGGTGGTGGCGCCCTGACGCGCTCTAGCTCTCTATAAAAGGGGCTTGTTGTGACGCGCAGCATAACTCTCTCACCCTCTGAGGCGGAAAGCCGGAGGTTCTTTAAGCTCTGCTCTTTTATTCTTGCTAGTAGTTTAATGCTTGACTTAAAAAGCTATTTTAGGTCGTCTTTTAAAAATTGTGTGTGAAACCTACCTCCGCTTCATTTAGAAAGCGGTTTTCACTGGACCCGACTCTCCCTTCATCCCACTACCGCCTGGGCCACTCTCAGCTGATTACCGACGCAGAGAGCTGGTCCCGGGGAGGTGAAGGCGTTTACAGCGGCCATATTGAGGGTGGTGGCGCCCTGACGCGCTCTAGCTCTCTATAAAAGGGGCTTGTTGTGACGCGCAGCATAACTCTCTCACCCTCTGAGGCGGAAAGCCGGAGGTTCTTTAAGCTCTGCTCTTTTATTCTTGCTAGTAGTTTAATGCTTGACTTAAAAAGCTATTTTAGGTCGTCTTTTAAAAATTGTGTGTGAAACCTACCTCCGCTTCATTTAGAAAGCGGTTTTCACTGGACCCGACTCTCCCTTCATCCCACTACCGCCTGGGCCACTCTCAGCTGATTACCGACGCAGAGAGCTGGTCCCGGGGAGGTGAAGGCGTTTACAGCGGCCATATTGAGGGTGGTGGCGCCCTGACGCGCTCTAGCTCTCTATAAAAAGGGACGGGCTTATTCCGCGTAGCGGACGCGGTTTGCGGACGCGCCGGATGCACGCCGGAGTCATGCCAGAGTCCTGCCCGTCTGGGCCCGTCCGGGCCAGGACGGGCCCAGGGGCCAGGTACTCTGCCCGACCAAACTCGGTAGTCCCTGTCATAAGGTATAGTCGTGATGAGTTATATGCCCTAAAGGGGAGGGAAAGTTCACTATGTACTAAGTTAGACACATACTTAAGGACGTGGAAACCATGCACAGGATGCAACTATAACTTAACCAACTTCTACGGGAGAGAGGACACCTCCCATTTGTTCCGCCTTGCATTATTAAACTGTAGATCTTTGCCGAAACATGCGACTGAGCTCCACATGCTCCTGGAGGAACGAGACCTTGATGTACTCTTCCTGTCGGAGACATGGATGGATGATAGCTCAGAGCCAGATATTATACGGGCTCTTCCTTCCAACTTCGCCATTTTGAGGCAAGATCGCCCACTGGGCCGGGGCGGAGGCATCGCCATCATTTTTAGGAAAACACTGATTTGTAGAACAGAAGCAATTACAATTGCAGGGGCTGAATGCCTGAAGTTTGCGATCCTATTCTCCCCTACCTGCACCTTTTCTGGATTGTTGCTTTACAGACCTCCTGGCACATACGGCCAATTCTGTGAAGATCTCTCGATTAAAGCAATAAACTATGCAAGCGTTGCTCCCAATTTCACCATTTTAGGTGATTTTAACATCCACTTCGATGAGCCTGACTCGTTGGCCTGTCGTAACTTGACCTCCAATTTGGAAGTGCTCCAGTTGAAGCAAATAGTCACAGGTCCAACGCATAAAGCAGGACACACTTTAGATCATTGTCATACCAATATGGATACTCTTAGTTTTGACAAGTCCATTAGGATTCCCTGGTCCGATCATTCATTAGTACTTTTCTCCCTGACCCCGGAGAAACAGCAGGAACCGGCTAGTGTTTCCAAACGGACAACTCGAGTCTGGTCCAAACTTCCAATAGATAGCTGGAACAAGAGTTTGAAAGAAACATTACCCGCTATAACGAATGATCCATTGGAGGCCGATGCACGGTTTAACCAATGGGTGGAGGCATCTTTAGACAGCACCCTTCCCAAAAGCAATTTATCCCACAGAAGTGGTGGAAATAAAAAATTTTGGTACACCCCCGAGCTAAAAGCCCTTAAAGTACTGTGTAAACAACAAGAAAGAAGCTGGAGGAAAGATTATACGGCAACCAGCAAGGAGAGCTATAGATTAGCTCTAAGGAAGTATAAACAGGAAATAAAAAATACACAATCTAACTACTTCCAGACAAAAATCAGTGCTGCAGCTAATGCTCCCAGAGAAATTTTTAAAATTTTTAACTCTCTTGTTGCTCCTCCTGTTCCCACAGCTGACCCCGGCCAAGCAATTACACGCTGCAATGAACTTGCTAACTTCTTTTCTACAAAGGTGGCCAATATATTCTCTTCTTTTCAACACCCCCCCACTGAATCCACTGGCCCCTCTCATGCAGGTGTAAATGTACTTGAGCATTTTGATTTGTTGGATTGCTCGACTACCAAAATGCTTCTAAAAAAACTTAAATCTGGTTCTCCTCTAGACCCCGCACCTCCAACTATATTGAATCTGGTGTCTGATACTGTGACCCCAGTGATCAAGGAGGTGATTAACTCTTCCCTTATAGCAGGCGTAGCGCCCCCTTCCTGGAAACAGGCAAGAGTGAAGGCCTTGCTAAAAAAACCTAACCTTAATCCGGATGATTGGGCAAACTACCGCCCAATATCCCTTTTACCAACTGTCAGTAAGCTTGCTGAGAAGCATGTAAACTCCGTGCTCTCCTCCTTTTTGGAGAACAGTAACGCTCTGCACCCTACACAGACTGGCTTTAGAAGCAATTTGGGTACAGAAATAGCCTTGGTTACAGTGGTGGAGGAAACAAGGAAGATCATGGACAGTGGAAGTTGTGCGGCTATACTACTTTTAGATCTGAGCGCGGCCTTTGACACCGTGAATCATTCTATTCTGATTCAGAGGTTAAGAGAAGTAGGTGTCACGGGCCAGGCGCTCAATTGGCTGTGCTCCTTCCTGTCCGATAGATCGTTTGCTGTGATCGAGGATAATGTATCCTCCCCCCAAATGGGTCTACAGTGTGGTGTTCCCCAGGGCTCCTCCCTCAGCCCTACCTTATTTAATATATACATGAGGCCATTGGCTGAGGTGGTGCTGCCCTGGGGGGTTCAACTGGTGACATACGCAGACGATACCCAGCTCATCATCTCCCTGACCACCCAAGCCGCCCCGTATGCAAATCTTACCACCTGTCTTGATAAGATCTATGACTGGATGGATAAATCCTTTCTAAAGTTAAATGGCGCAAAAACGGAGGTGATGATGCTGGGATACAACCCACCCACCACTGTGGAAAGTTGGTGGCCTTCTAGACTTGGCCAGCCTCCTCTACCAAAAGAAAAAATTAAAAGCCTGGGGGTCTGGCTAGACCCTGCTCTTAACTTTGCGGTACAGGCCCGGAGGGTTGCAGGTACCTGCCTTGCTTATATCAGGCTACTGAGAAAAATTGTTAGGCTTCTCCCTTTCGAAGCTAGGAAGATCTTGGTGCAAGCGTTGATCCTGACACGATTGGATTATGCTAACGCACTATATCTCGGTGCCCCATTAGGGACAATCAAAACTTTACAGACAGTACAAAACTGTGCAGCACGAATGTTGCTGAATGTCCCGCGCAGGTCATCCGCTAAGCCTGGTCTGCGCCAACTTCACTGGTTACCAGTGAAACAGAGAGTGGAATTTAAAGCTCTGACTATGGTACATAAGGCAGTTAATAAAACTGGACCTGTACTTATCCAATCCATGCTCTGCCCATATGCTCCCAAGCGGATCCTGAGATCCACCAACAAAAATCTGTTAGCGGTCCCCAAGACAAGGAGAGTGCGTACCGGAGGGAGGCGTTTTTCCCTACAAGCCACAAATCTTTGGAATTCTCTTCCCGAAGCAATTAGAATGGAAGCAAATCATTTAAGATTCAGAAAATTGTTAAAGACCTTTCTGTTTGTTTGAATCTCGGAGTCTGAATGAGTTGGAAGCGCTGGGATGCCCTCGGGTAGCCATGCGCTATACAAGTGCGTAATTCATTCATTCATTCTTATAGGGTCCGTCAGGCCAATTGTAAGGGTACCCTAATACATAGTGTATTCTATACAGGTGTTGGGTTTTAAACAAAGCACTGGCCTGGGCTTGCCAGCAGAGCCCAGGGCACAGTCAGAGCCAGTTACCACTAGTATCATTCAGCAAACAATGGGGGTAAACAGGGCAAAAGTATGACTGTTAGACCTGGCACCATTGGCGTGGGTCTCCCTTCCATTTTTTTGCTGTTGCCACCTGTGTTTTTGCTATGTTTTGCTGGTCTAGATGCTTTGGGCACTTTGCCACTGCTATTCAGTGCCAAAGTGCAAGTGTTCCCTATTGTAAAGTATAGTAATGGATTAGTGACTCCCTGATTAGCTTATTTGGTTTACTTGTCAGACTCTAGTACAGTGCACCGTGTGTACCCAGGGCCTGTAAATCAAATGCTGCTGGTGGGCTTGCAGCACTGATTGTGCCACCCACCGGAGCAGCTTGTAAACTATGGCTCAGGCCTGTCATTGCAGAGCCTGTGTGCATCCTGGGGTTGCCAAGTCGACTTGGCAAGTGCAAAACAACAGTTGATGGACAGAATGTATAACAATGTCATACATTGACCCCAGTACAGAGATCTGGGACTAAATCCATTGTTTTTTTGCACTCCACACTACCCCAGTTCAGACATGGCCATATGCAAATCAGCCTTGACCCTGTGCCTCATGGGAACAGTCCAGCCCGAACTGCCAAGCCATGTCTTTCCTGGACCGGAATCAAGCATCCTAGGACCGGTTTCTGGCTATCAGCCGTCTTCAGCCAGGATAGCTTGACTCCAGTGGTGTGGAGAGCATGAGACTCACGTCTGAGTATACCCATCCCACTCGGGGTGACAAATGCAAAACAACAGTTGATGGACAAAATGCAGAACAATGTCATACATTCACCCCAGTACAGAGATCTGGGCCTAAATCCATAGTTTTTTTGCACTCCACACCACCCCAGTTCAGACATGGCCACATGCAAATCAGCCATGACCCTGTGCCTCATGGGAACAGTCCAGCCCGAACTGCTAAAGCCATGTCTTTCCTGGACCGGAATCAAGCATGCTAGGACCGGTTTCTGGCTATCAGCCGTCTTCAGCCAGGATAACTTGACTCCAGTGGTGTGGAGAGCATGGGACTCACGTCTGAGCATACCCATCCCACTTGGGGTGACAAATGCAAAACAACAGTTGATGGACAGAATGCAGAACAATGTCATACATTCACCCTAGTACAGAGATCTGGGCCTAAATCCATCGTTTTTTGCACTCCACACCACCCCAGTTCAGACATGGCCACATGCAAATCAGCCATGACCCTGTGCCTCATGGGAACAGTCCAGCCCGAACTGCTAAAGCCATGTCTTTCCTGGACCGGAATCAAGCATGCTAGGACCGGTTTCTGGCTATCAGCCGTCTTCAGCCAAGATAACTTGACTCCAGTGGTGTGGAGAGCATGGGACTCACGTCTGAGCATACCCATCCCACTTGGGGTGACAAATGCAAAACAACAGTTGATGGACAGAATGCAGAACAATGTCATACATTCACCCTAGTACAGAGATCTGGGCCTAAATCCATCGTTTTTTGCACTCCACACCACCCCAGTTCAGACATGGCCATATGCAAATCAGCCTTGACCCTGTGCCTCATGGGAACAGTCCAACCCGAACTGCCAAGCCATGTCTTTCCTGGACCGGAATCAAGCATCCTAGGACCGGTTTCTGGCTATCAGCCATCTTCAGCCAGGATAGCTTGACTCCAGTGGTGTGGAGAGCATGGGACTCACGTCTGAGCATACTCATCCCACTCAGGGTGACAAATGCAAAACAACAGTTGATGGACAGAATGCAGAACAATGTCATACATTCACCCCAGTACAGAGATCTGGGACTAAATCCATCGTTTTTTTGCACTCCACACCAACCAAGTTCAGACATGGTCATGTGCAAATCAGCCTTGACCCTGTGCCTCATGGGAACAGTCCAGCCCGAATTGCCAAGCCATGTCTTTCCTGGACCGGAATCAAGCATCCTAGGACTGGTTTCTGCCTATCAGCCGTCTTCAGCCAGGATAGCTTGACTCCAGTGGTGTGGATAGCATGGGACTCACGTCTGAGCATACCCATCCCACTCGGGGTGACAAATGCAAAACAACAGTTGATGGACAGAATGCAGAACAATGTCATACATTCACCCCAGTACAGAGATCTAGGCCTAAATCCATTGTTTTTTGCACTCCACACTAAGCCTGGGTGAAGCACTATGCTACGCTCGCGTAGTTTGAGAAGTTTGCGCAACTACACACTATGCGAGCTGCACGTAGCACAGTGCGAACACGCGTAGCGTAGTGCAGCGGTCATTTTTTGCTTGTTCGCGGTCCTCAACTTCATGTTCGCGACCGCAAGCAAGCAAAATGACATCCCGGTGAGACTCTCTCAACGCGGGGAGGTCAGGTTTCTCATTGCGAGTGGTTGTGCATGCTCGCGACCGCTCGCGATGAGAAACTACCAGTTCGCGTTGAGAAAGCTGCCACTCGAGTAAAAATCTACTCGAGCGGCAAAAAACTACAGCTCGCACTGTGCAAGATGCCGTTTTCAATGATTGCACAGTGCCGGATGCTTGTTCGCACTGTGCAATCATTGAAAATGCATCTTGCACAGTGCGAACATGCTACTACGCAGTTCGCGTAGTGCTACATGAAGTTTGTGTAGTGCGAAGTGCACATCGCGTAGTTTCACGTAGCGCTACTTCGCGAACTACGCCCACCCCTACTCCACACCACCCCAGTTCAGACATGGCCATATGCAAATCAGCCTTGACCCTGTGCCTCACGGGAACAGTCAAGCCCGAACTTCCAAGCCATGTCTTTCCTGGACCGGAATCAAGCATCCTAGGACCGGTTTCTGGCTGCCATCTTCAGCCAGGATAGCTTGACTCCAGTGGTGTGGAGAGCATGGGACTCACGTCTGAGCATACCGATCCCATTCGGGGTGACAAATGCAAAACAACAGTTGATGGACAGAATGCAGAACAATGTCATACATTCACCCCAGTACAGAGATATGGGCCTAAATCCATCGCTTTTTGCACTCCACACCACCCCAGTTCAGACATGGCCATATGCAAATCAGCCTTGACCCTGTCCCTCATGGGAACTGTCCAACCTGAACTGCCAAGCCATGTCTTTCCTGGACCGGAATCAAGCATCCTAGGACCGGTTTCTTCCTATCAGCCGTCTTCAGCCAGGATAGCTTGACTCCAGTGGTGTGGAGAGCATGGGACTCACGTCTGAGCATACCCATCCCACTCGGGGTGACAAATGCAAAACAACAGTTGATGGACAGAATGCAGAACAATGTCATACATTCTTGGCAGTCCCTACACCTTCCCTTTTCTACATGTTAGTCACCCCTAAGGTAGGCCCAAGGTACCCCCATGGGCAGGGTGCATTGTATGTAAAAGGTAGGACATGCCCAGATGTGTGTGGCATGTCCTGATAGTGAATTACGGACAATTTCGTTTTTCACTATTGCAAGGTGATCTGATCCCATAGGCCAGAATGGGCAGTTTAATTATAATCCTAACTGACTCAGGGAACTTGGTAGAAATTCGAGTTTATGATGCCTGAACTCAGAATGATAAAATACATATTTTAGGGAAGTTGGTTTTAACATTCTGTGTTTGAAAATACCACTTTTAGAAAGTAGGTATTTTCTCGCCTAACTATCCAAGCCTGCCTCTGCTAGATTATGCATTCCATGTCTGGTTTTTGAGTGACAGGGGCTGGGGTGGCTCCAGGAGACAAGGTGAGTCAGCAAAGGCTGAATAAATCTATCTGCATGAGGAGTGGTGGGAGGAGTAGCACCTGGGCCAATGCTGGCTCCACATCCTGTGGTGAGTCTGATGACCCTGGTCCACACTGACAAAGGAAGAAGTTATGCACTGGCAGAATGCACCCAGAACTGGTTTGGAGTAGGTACAGACACTCTCAGCCTTCAGAGAGAAAATAGTTTGCAGTATAAATATTGGGGCCCAGACCCCAGAACTTGACATCAATTCTGAGAATCAAGACAAACCTTTGCTGAAGAGAAGAACCAGAAAAACTGAAGGAGGAGACTACCACTGTGCTGTTTGCTGTTTAGGGGCTGGCCTGCAGTGGTTGCTTCATTGCCAAAGAAAAAGGACTGAGTTTGCTTTTATCATCTTGAAGAAGAATCTCCAAGGGCTTGAACTGTGCTTGCCTCCTGCCTGAAGTCTCAGGGATACAAGACTTCACCACCAGCTCCTCCCTGAATTCCCTTGCTGGGAATTGAAGTGCCTGCTGTTGTGCTGGGCCTCCTAAGAGACTGCGTGTCACTGAGAGCTGGAAGCCTGACTCAACGAAGAGAAGTGTGTCGCCACCGCACCAGTTGCCATTGCATTGCTGAAGAAGCGTGCCGCTGCTGCTGCTGTCGCCATCATATCACCGAAGCGTGTTGCATCACCGGAGAAGCATGCTGCCACCGCAGAGGTTGCAGTCGCATCACCAGAGAAGCATGTCACAGGGCCTGTCACGGCTCAGAAGTTCATCGAGTCGCCGCACTGCCATCGGGCTTGCACACATAGCATCTACATTGTCACAGAGTAACCAAGACGCCATTTTGTCGCATCACCCCAGAGTGTCATCGCGTTCGATCGCAGTAAGAAACCTGCGCGTTAACTCCACACACAGTAAGGAAGCAAGCCTTAACTCGCCTGCACAGCAGTAAGAAACCACCCCATCCCCTCCCCTGAGTGTAAGGAATGGGGCATCACCTTTCCTGCAACCCTATTGTTTGTTTTGTATTATGCATCCCAGGTACTGTGAGAGTAAAGTGTTGCATTTACAATCTAAAGTGAACTATGCTATTTCTACCATTTTAAAGACTTCTTTGGATTACAGTATTGTGGATTTTTGTTCTTTGGTCTTGTGTTAAGTCTAGTAAAGATGACCTATTTTTCTGAACTGGTGTGGTGTCCATTTGTAGTGTTTTCACTGTATTACTGTATGTGTTCACAAATGCTTTACACACTGCCTCTGAGATAAGCCTGTCTGCTCATGCCAAGCTACCAAGGGGTTAAGCAAGGGTTATTTTAGAAGTGTAGCCTCTTACCCTGACTAGAAGCAAAGGTCCCTATTTGGTCAAAGATACCTACCTCTGCCAACTAGAGACGTCTAATTCTAACAATGACTTTCTGACATGACTCTCACACAAAAGGTGATAGGTAACTAACCTACACCCTGGTAGTCTTCATCAGCTAAGTGGAAAAACCTGGAAAGTCCATCTGCATTGGCATGGGCATCCCCAGGTCTGGGTTACACTGTGAAGTCCATTTCATGTAGGGAAATGGACCAGCATAACAGCTTGGGATTCTCCTCTCTCATCTGCATGAGCCACCTGAGAGGTCTGTGGTCAGTTTGAACATGAAAGTGAGAACCAAACAGCCATGGTCTCAGCTTTTTCAGGGACCAACCCACAGCAATGGCTTCCCTTTCAATGGTACTCCATCTCTGCCCTCTGGTGAGACGCTTTCTGCTAATTAAGGAAACTAGCTGATCATGGCCCTCCTCATTTACTTGTGCCAACACTGCCCAAATTCCTTGTTCTGAAGCATCTGTCTGAAACACAACATCCTTTGTGTAGTGATGGACCAGAAACAGTGGTGCTGAACACATAGTGTCTTTCAGAGTGTCAAAGGCCTTCTGAAACTCGGGGGTCTTTGTCACCTTCTTTGTCCTCTCCATAGAAGTAAGTTCTGGCTGGGGAGCCATAATGGGCACATAATTCTGAATAAATCTTTTATAGTACCAAGTCAGACCAAGGAATGCCCACACCTGTGTCTGGGTAATAAGAGCTGTCCAATCAAAAATGGTTTGGATTTTGACCTGGAGAGGCTGCACATGACCTCCACCTACCAGGTGGCCCAGGTACACCAGTAAACTCTGCCCTATTGACACTTGTTGGCCTTAATAGTCTGACCTGCCTGCTGTATGGCCTGAAACACTTCCCTAAGGTAGGTTAAGTGCTCCTCCCAGGTAGAACTGTACACAGCAATATCCTCTGAATAAGCAGCACTGAACTGCTCCAACAAAGACAGAACCCTGTTCACGAAACTTTGGAAGGTGGCAGGGGCATTTATTGAGCCAAAGGGCATCGCTTTGAACTGGTAACATCCATCTGGTGTGAGGAATACTGACCTCTCCTTTGATTTACTCCTGCAGTGGGGGCAATCTGCCAGTAGCCTGAAGTCAAATCGAAGGTACTCAGATACCTAGCAGTCCCTAACCAATTAATGAGCTCATCAGCTCTAGGTATAGGGTGAGCATCAGTCTTAGTGACTGCATTCAGTCCTCTGTAGTTCACACAGAACTTTAACTCCTTCCTCACCCAGGGGATTAGGTTTGGGCACCAGCACCACTGGACTGGCCCATGGACTGTCAGAGGGCTCAATTAATTCCAACTCCAGCATCTTAGCCACTTCAGCCTTGATGCTGGCTTTGGCCTGGTTAGACAACCTGTACAGTTTATTTTCGACAGGTGGGCTGATACCTGGGGTCAAATAGAACACACCAGTAAACTGCCCCAGCACCTGCTTGCAGTCTCTGTGCTGCTGGGCTGTCAATTTAGGAGAGAGTACCACTCCCTCCACTGACCCATCTTGAACATTGTGGGGAAGGAGGTCGGGCACTGGCTCAGTTTCCTCCTCTTCTCCCTCCTCTGTGGCCAATAACATGGTCATGTCTGCCCTGTCATTATAAGGTTTCAATCTATTCACATGCAGGACCCTGTAAGGGTTCTTTGGGGGTGTTGAGGTCAACCTGGTAGGTAACCTCACCCTTTTTCTCAGTGATTGTTTAAGATCCAGTCCACTTTTCTTGAAGAACTCTAGGAGCCACAGGCTCCGACCCCCCACACAAACTGCACTGGAGTATACTCAGGCATTGCAGCCTTTTGATCATACCAATGCTTCATGAGCTCCTGGCTGGCCTCCAGTTTCCTGCCTGCCTTGTACATATACTCTGCCATGTGAGATCTCAGGCCTAGCACATAGTCAAGCACATTGTCATTTGCTTCCTTGATAGGCTTTTCCAAAGACTCTCTTAGCAGGCACAATGGCCCCATCACAGGGTATCTAAACAACAGCTCAAAGGGACTGAAACCAACCCCCTTTTTGTGGGATCTCCTTGTAGGCAAACAGTAGGCATGGGAGGAGAACATCCCATCTCCTCCTGAGTTTATCAGGCAATCCATCGATCATGCCTTTCAAGGTCTTATTGAACCTGTCCACCAGGCCATTATTCTGAGGAGGGTAGGTTGTGCTGAACTTGTAGGTAAAACCCCATTCACATTCATCCCACATCCCTTTTCGATAGCTGGACATGGAATTTGTACCTCTATCTGAAACAGCCTCTTTTAGGAACTCCACTCTGGTGAACACACCAAGTAGGACCCTAGCCACTACAGGAGTAGATACTGTGTATCTGGTGGCATGGTCCACTACCTCTCATATATCCTAATTCTCTGATGCATTGGGGGATTCTAAGGGACCCACAAAGTCCAACCCCACCCTCTCAGAAGACGTCCCACCCACTGGCAGTAGTAGCAAGGGTGCCTTTGACCTACCCTCTGCCTTGTCATTGTCCTGACAGGTGATACAGGAGCTACAGAACTCCTTTACCTTTTCAGACATATGAGGCCACTAGAAACGGTTCACCAACTGGTTCCAAGTCTTGGTCTGCTCCAAATGTACTGCCAAGGGGTTATCATTCCTTAAAGTCAGGAAGAACTCTCTATACTTCTGGGCAGCAGCAACCTCCTTGTGCCCCCTCCTTGAGGTTTCTGGACTCAGTGTAGAGCAGTCCATCTATCCAGTAGATTCTTTGGAACACACTGCCATCCCCTTCCTCTTGCTTTAAAGCAATCTGCCTCAAGACCTCAATGGTGGAAGAGTCTCTCTGCACCTGACAGAGCTCCTCTTTGAAGGGTCCAACAGCTCCTGCCAGTTCTACTAAGTCTGACGATGGAATCCCTTACCTCAGATGCCAGATCCTCCAAACTCAGATCTAGCAGGAGAAGTGGTGATAAGGTGGGGTACTAGGCAGGGTTGCCCCCTTCCCCCCTTCTATTTTATCTTTTTATAGAGCCATTGGTGAGTAAGATTCGCTCCAGTACATTAATTTGGGCTCCCCTAATAGTAATGGCAAAAATGTAGCTGTTTGCCGATGATTTGATCTTGTACTTGAACCCAGTCAAGGTGAACATTCAGCTGGCCCTTGGAGAGATTCAGGTGTCTACAGAGTTGGGGGGTTACTTGGTCAATCAGTCGAAAATGGAGCTTCTCTTATTCAATTCATTGGGAGCCAATCTCCCTGAGGGGATGAAATTTCAGGCTTTAAGACCTATTAAATACTTGGGCCTATATGTGACAGCCGACTCCCCTCAACTTTTTCACTTAAATTATATAAAAGCACTTAATAAAATCAAACATCTTGTAGATAGATGGTCGCTTTTACCACTGACCATGATAGGCCAAGTCTCCCTAATAAAGATGTCGATACTTCCCTTGCTGATTTTTCTGTTTTTGAATCTCCCTTTAAACATACCAATCTCATATTAGTAGAAGAGGGGTTAATGAGATGAAAACGTAACATCTAAAAAGTTGATAAGCATGGCTATCATATTTTCTATACATGTTAAAAATATTAAAAAAACAAGCAGAATTCATCAATTATGCATTAAAAGTTAAAAGCGGTGAGGAGCAAAAATAACAAAGCAGACTTCAGGGTGTACCCATTGAAAGACGAGCACGCGCTGCAGCTTTAAAAAAAGACCCAACCCAAAATGTTAGCTCTTCATCTTCCAGGGCGATGACCATACTGTGAGCTGCCTCATAATCGGTCTCGAGTGTGAACTTGAAAAATGGAATCAAAAACAATTTAGTATATTTTAAATAACACTTGCAAAAAAATAAGAAATGCAGGATTGAATGTTTACCTTGACCATCACATGGGCGCAGCAACTGATCAAGGTTAGGGCTAAACCCCACAGGAAAACATAGCAAGAATTTTATCGTATCAGCCCTTAGGCAAAAAAGCAGACCCCTCTCCCACCGGTCAATAGGTTTTAAAAGATATCTAGATGGAGAATGGGAGATATTATCAATAAGCATGTATCTAGCAACAGAGGGCTTCAAAGCCTCTGTGTCGTGTCTAGTTTTACTATAGAGAGTATATAAGGCCTTCTGCAGGGTTATCTTGCTTACACTTTCAGAATCTGTGGGGTTTGGAAATAAATACTCATAATTCACACTAATAAGGCTCCTCTGGACAGCAGCGTGGCATCTTCTTCTCCCAGAAAGCACTATTCTTCCAAAATCCATGATGACTGAAATTTCAGCTGAGCAGTAAGAGCGAACTAAACCAACTCCCAATGTGGCTCATTTTGATTGCTCTCCTCCCCATAACATCTGCAAATTCCTTCCTTAAGCCTGCTATCTGGCTGGGTCATGGGTGGGGTAGGTAGTCCTTGCATCTCCTGCCCGTCCTGTCCTCCATTGAAGCCTCTTGCTTCATGACCTCCTCCCCTCTACTTTGGCATTCCTGTCCAGCTGTGGAGCTCTCTCCAGCAGATAGCCTATCCCCTGTATAGCCATTTATCATCTAATCAAGGCCGTCTGGCTAATCCTGTTAGAGCTGACCAATCAGGGAAAACTGCAGTAAGGCTGGATTTTGGTTTAAAGACAAGAAAGTTGTGTAACCTCTTTTCTGTACAAGTTATGATAAGTTCAACAAGGGCAATCTATTGGATTTGTCAATACCATTCTTCTAAGTCTTTGAATGTTATTGTATTTCCTTCCTAGCAATAATTATGGGTGCATACAATATGGCACTGTTAACCTATGTGCCAAGTGTCTACAAAACATAAAATGGGCAGATTTTCCTCACCAGGATTCATAATACGACTTTTATATGGACCCTGCTTATAGTTACATGACCCCTACCCCTGGCACACCTGGGGAGACCTGGAGGAGGGGTTTCCTAATGTCAATTCAATTCAATTCAAAAATACTTTATTCAGATAAAACCATATCCATAAAAGCATATCAGACATGACAATTTAAAAGCACATATGTATAATCACGGTGAAAGTTCATTAACATTGGGCCTAAATGCACAAAATTTGAAGAACATGTGTCAAATTTAAATAAAAGCTCACACACAAAAGAGGGAGAAAGGACTTTTCAAGGGTTACACATTGTATTGCAGGCACGCACAGCAATTGTCAAAAAAGTGCTGACATGAAAAACTAGCTGTTCGTCTGCCAGTGTGAGTATCCTCCTATGAGCATCTACCAGACTGATGGGCATGTTTTTTTTAATGGGATTAAAAGGCATTTAGTGTACTTTATATAAAACTTGTGGAAAAATCAAAAATGTAAAATGGTCTGACCACTCTGTCCATCACTCGAGTAGGGTAGGAAGTCAAGATTTGCATTGTGCCCAAGAGGGAAACAACGCAAACATTTTGCAGTGCCTGCCCTTAAGCAGAAGAGAAGACCCCTCTCCCAGTGACTTATGGGCAAGGTGAGGGAGCTGGCCAAAGGATATACAATATGTTCAATGGTCATAAAATTAAGAACAGATGATTTCTTGGATTCCCTCTCCATCTTTTCCTTGCCATAGTGTGTATAAAGTGTCATCCTGAGAGTATTTTTGTGTACGGTCTCAGCTGTGCTTGGGCTTAGGAAAAGCCTGTCAAAATTAACAGGGCGTGGGCTCCGATTCATCCCGGACAGCCACGGGATGTCCAGCCATTTCTCACAACTAATGCAATCACATATGATCTATCTTGTGAGGGACGCTGCCAGATTTTTCCATATGGTGTGCCGGAATAAGGCAGGGTGGGCCCCTACAAAATCCTCAATATAGTTTAGAGTTAGTTCTCTACGGCGCACGTACGGAGCAGTGGAGGTTGGTGCACCTAGTAATTTCATACAGAATCTATTTTTTTCTTGTTGAATACTATGACTCTTAGTGGTACCCCAAACCTCTGCACCATAAGTGGCTGTAGGTATGCACTGGGATTTAACATCTTTTAACGCAGCTAAAATGGCCCCTGTTCTCTTGGGCCGGGGAAGGCTAAGAATAGAATCGGAGGCCTTTGAGAACTTGTTCCTGCAAAACGCCATATGTTCGTACCAGGAACCGTTCACAGCAAAGACCAACCCAAGGTATGGAAAAGTGCTAGTGCTTTTTAATTTTTGATTACCCACAGGTAATAATATTTAATTGGTGTTTCCTCGGCCCAAAAGACTTTATAAAAGACATTTTTAAATAAGTACTTAGGTCTAAACTGGCAATAAAGTCAACAAATCCCGGCACTAAGGTGTGTAGGGCATTGGGTGTGAGGCCCGTTACGACTGTGTCATCGGCATATAATAGCACAGAAGTGTTTTACCATTTACTTTAAGAATATCAATGGCCAATGTGATCAGTGATTTATGCAGACCATTAGTGTAAAAGATAAAAAGGAGAGGAGCTAAGACATATCCCTGTCTGACCCCTCTATTTACTTTAATATAATTAGAGACATTGCTGATTCTAACCCAGGCCTTCAGATCTTTATGTAAGTATGCCAAAAAGTGCACCAATGCCTCGTCCAAACCATAAGCTAAGAGGGTGGACCATAATCTTGACCTATTGACGAAGTCGAAGGCAGAGGTCACATCCATGAAGGCCAGGTATATTTGCGAGCCCTGGGCTATTGTATATTTACTGATAATTAAATTGAGGTTTAGGCATTGTGCATTAGTGCCTACTTTGCTCCTAAAACCCATTTGGCATGACTCTAAGATACCATTTTTCTTGGCCCAGTCTGGGATCTTATTATATTAGACTGTGCCCAGGATTTGTAAGGTGTTGTCTATCAGAGAAATTGGTCTTTAGCAGTTGGGTTGGGAGCAATTGCCCTTTTTAAAAATCGGGACGATAATGCTTGTTGACCATGTACTTGGTAATAAGGCATTCATTAAATTATTAAAAACATTTAAAAAGAGAGGCGCCCAAAAGGCTGACCTAGTTTAGGACACTCCCGCGCCGCACGGCCACCAGCTGCTGCGTGTGCCTCCCGCCTGCCTGCCTCGCTGCCCCGGCCGCCGCCGTGTGACCACGCCCCCTGCCACCGAGCGGCGTGGTCTCCTACGGTGTAGCGCTGTGCTCGCCTGACCTGCAGGCTCCTGTACCCCGTTCTTTTGCTGTGTGCCCCTCTGCCTGTTGAGCTATTTTGCTCATTTGTATTGTATTGTGATTATTGTATTTTTCGCCTGTTTCTCGCTCCCCCCGGTCTCCTCCCTACCCGCTCCCCGCTTCCCGCCACCGCCGCTAACCACGCCCCCTTTTTCTTCTGTACCCTCCCCGCTCCCACCTCCCAGCTGCTCCGCCCTCCCTCGCACTTGGCCATATATGGCGACCGTGCGACGCAGGTGAGTGTGACCTAGTTTAGGACACCCCCGCGCCGCACGGCCATCAGCTGCTGCGTGTGCTTCCCGCCTGCCTGCCTCGCTGCCCCGGCCGCCGCCGTGTGACCACGCCCCCTGCCACCGAGCGGCGTGGTCTCCTACGGTGTAGCGCTGTGCTCGCCTGACCTGCAGGCTCCTGTACCCCTTTCTTTTGCTGTGTGCCCCTCTGCCTGTTGAGCTATTTTGCTCATTTGTATTGTATTGTGATTATTGTATTTTTCGCCTGTTTCTCGCTCCCCCCGGTCTCCTCCCTACCCGCTCCCCGCTTCCCGCCACCGCCGCTAACCACGCCCCCTTTTTCTTCTGTACCCTTCCTGCTCCCGCCTCCCAGCTGCTCCGCCCTCCCTCGCACTTGGCCATATATGGCGACCGTGCGACGCAGGTGAGTGTGACCTAGTTTAGGACACCCCCGCGCCGCATGGCCACCAGCTGCTGCGTGTGCCTCCCGCCTGCCTGCCTCGCTGCCCCGGCCGCCGCCGTGTGACCACGCCCCCTGCCACCGAGCGGCGTGGTCTCCTACGGTGTAGCGCTGTGCTCGCCTGACCTGCAGGCTCCTGTACCCCGTTCTTTTGCTGTGTGCCCCTCTGCCTGTTGAGCTATTTTGCTCATTTGTATTGTATTGTGATTATTGTATTTTTCGCCTGTTTCTCGCTCCCCCCGGTCTCCTCCCTACCCGCTCCCCGCTTCCCGCCACCGCCGCTAACCACTCCCCCTTTTTCTTCTGTACCCTCCCCGCTCCCGCCTCCCAGCTGCTCCGCCCTCCCTCGCACTTGGCCATATATGGCGACCGTGCGACGCAGGTGAGTGTGACCTAGTTTAGGACACCCCCGCGCCGCACGGCCACCAGCTGCTGCGTGTGCCTCCCGCCTGCCTGCCTCGCTGCCCCGGCCGCCGCCGTGTGACCACGCCCCCTGCCACCGAGCGGCGTGGTCTCCTACGGTGTAGCGCTGTGCTCGCCTGACCTGCAGGCTCCTGTACCCCGTTCTTTTGCTGTGTGCCCCTCTGCCTGTTGAGCTATTTTGCTCATTTGTATTGTATTGTGATTATTGTATTTTTCGCCTGTTTCTCGCTCCCCCCGGTCTCCTCCCTACCCGCTCCCCGCTTCCCGCCACCGCCGCTAACCACGCCCCCTTTTTCTTCTGTACCCTCCCTGCTCCCGCCTCCCAGCTGCTCCGCCCTCCCTCGCACTTGGCCATATATGGCGACCGAGCGACGCAGGTGAGTGTGACCTAGTTTAGGACACCCCCGCGCCGCACGGCCACCAGCTGCTGCGTGTGCCTCCCGCCTGCCTGCCTCGCTGCCCTGGCCGCCGCCGTGTGACCACGCCCCCTGCCACCGAGCGGCGTGGTCTCCTACAGTGTAGCGCTGTGCTCGCCTGACCTGCAGGCTCCTGTACCCCGTTCTTTTGCTGTGTGCCCCTCTGCCTGTTGAGCTATTTTGCTCATTTGTATTGTATTGTGATTATTGTATTTTTCGCCTGTTTCTCGCTCCCCCCGGTCTCCTCCCTACCCGCTCCCCGCTTCCCGCCACCGCCGCTAACCACGCCCCCTTTTTCTTCTGTACCCTCCCCGCTCCCGCCTCCCAGCTGCTCCGCCCTCCCTCGCACTTGGCCATATATGGCGACCGTGCGACGCAGGTGAGTGTGACCTAGTTTAGGACACCCCCGCGCCGCACGGCCACCAGCTGCTGCGTGTGCCTCCAGCCTGCCTGCCTCGCTGCCCCGGCCGCCGCCGTGTGACCACGCCCCCTGCCACCGAGCGGCGTGGTCTCCTACGGTGTAGCGCTGTGCTCGCCTGACCTGCAGGCTCCTGTACCCCGTTCTTTTGCTGTGTGCCCCTCTGCCTGTTGAGCTATTTTGCTCATTTGTATTGTATTGTGATTATTGTATTTTTCGCCTGTTTCTCGCTCCCCCCGGTCTCCTCCCTACCCGCTCCCCGCTTCCCGCCACCGCCGCTAACCACGCCCCCTTTTTCTTCTGTACCCTCCCCGCTCCTGCCTCCCAGCTGCTCCGCCCTCCCTCGCACTTGGCCATATATGGCGACCGTGCGAACGCGCAGCGGTCACGCGCAGCGGGAGCGCCGATTGTGCGCCAAAGGTAAGCCCGTCTGCGCCCGTCCGCGCCTGGCCCGCGCCCAGTGCCAGGACCCCTGGCCCCCACCGACAGAAGCCAACCCGACGGACCTACGACGCCACCGAACTCAACGCACTCAACACCGGCCGAACCCCGGGCTGCTACCGAGCCACACCGAGACGCACCCACGGACCCTTCAGCTGCCACTCCTGCAAGTTCACCTGCACTCGGACCTGCCCCGCCCCAGCACCCGCCAAGCCGAACACCTGCAGCAACCACCTCAAGTGCATCCTGCTCAACACCCGCTCCGTCCACAGGCACGCCATCGAACTCTGGAACCTCCTCGACACCACAGCCCCTGACGTTGCCTTCCTCACAGAGACCTGGATGAACGACTCCTCAGCACCCGACATCGCCATCGCCATCCCAGAGGGATACAAGATCACCCGAAGAGACCGCGGCAACCAGACTGGAGGAGGCATCGCCATCATCTACAGGGACACCATCCACATCACGACCAACACCGACGACACCCTGACAACCGCCGAACACCTGCACTTCCAGATCCGCACCGACCCGAACACCACCCTCAGAGGCACCCTGATCCACCGACCCCGGGACCACGCACACAATTCAGCGAGGACATCGCCGACTTCATCAGCCCGCATGCCCTCCCCTCCGCTGACTACATCCTCCTGGGGGACCTCAACTTCCACCTGGAGAACAACAACAACCGCAACACCATCACCCTGCTCGACAACCTTGCCATCCTCGGACTCAAGCAGCTGGTGTCCACCCCCACCCACCTCGCCGGACACACACTCGACGCCGTCTTCTCCTCCAACAAAGACATCGCCTTCAGCCACGCCACTGGACTCCACTGGACGGACCACAGCTGCGTCCACTTCACCTTCAGAAAAACGACGATCCACCACCACCAGCAACAGGTTGCTCGAAGAAGCTGGAACAAGATCACAGCCGACCAGCTCGCCGCTTCCCTGAGCCAGCACCCTCCCGCCAGCTCTGCGAACCCCAGCCAGGCCGCCGACAACCTCACGAAGTGGATCAGCAACTGCGCGGACGAACTCGCCCCACTGAGGACCCCGCCCAGCAGACCCGGCAGCAAGAAGGCCCCATGGTTCACCGACGAACTCAAGAACTCCAAAAAGAACTGCCGAGCCCTCGAGAAATCCTGGAGAAGGGAACCAACACCGGACAACATGACCGCCTTCAAGCTTGCCACCCGGAAGCACCACCAACTGATCCGCGCCACCAAGAAAACTGCATTTAAGGACCGGCGGGACAACAACGCACACAATTGCAAGGAACTCTTCAACATCGTCAAAGAGCTCTCCAACCCCAACGCCGAAAACAACGACATCACCCCATCGCAAGACCTCTGCAATTCCCTCACCTCCTACTTCCACAACAAGATCGCGGATATTCACAACAGCTTCAGCACCCAACCGACGCACGCCACGACCGAACCACCGCCCCCCACCACCACCCTCCGCGCCTGGACTCCGATCAGCACCGAAGACACCATTAGCACGATGAACTCCATCCACTCCGGATCTCCGACCGACCCCTGCCCTCACCACGTCTTCAACAAGGCCGACGCTGTCATCGCACCCCACCTGCGGGACATCATCAACACCTCCTTCGACACCGCCACCTTCCCGGAGAGCTGGAAGCACGCCGAACTCAGCGCCCTACTCAAGAAACCTACAGCGGACCCCACCGAGCTCAAGAACTACCGCCCCATCTCGCTCCTCCCGTTCCCAGCCAAAGTCATCGAGAAGACCGTCAACAAACAGCTGGCCGCCTTCCTCGAGACGAATGGATCCCTCGACCCCTCACAGTCTGGCTTCCGAGCCAACCACAGCACCGAGACCGCCCTCATCGCCGCCACCGATGACATCCGAGCCCTGATGGACAACGGAGAAACAGCGGCCCTCATCCTCCTAGACCTCTCCGCGGCATTCGACACTGTTTGCCACCGCACCCTAGTGCAGCGCCTCAGCAACGTCGGAATCCAGGAGAAGGCACGGGAATGGATCATCTCCTTCCTCAACGGAAGAACACAAAGAGTCCGTCTACCACCGTACAAGTCAGAGGCCACCGAAGTCATCTGCGGCGTCCCTCAAGGATCCTCGCTGAGCCCCACCCTCTTCAACATCTACATGAGCCCCCTCGCGGCCATCGCACGCCAACACAACCTCAACATCATCTCCTATGCTGACGACACCCAGCTGATCCTCTCCCTGACCAATGACCCCGCCGCCGCCAGAGCCAACCTTCACGAAGGGATGAAAGACGTAGCCGAGTGGATGACGACCAGCCGCCTGAAACTGAACTCAGACAAGACGGAAGTCCTCATCCTGGGTTCCTCACCCTCCGCCTGGGACAACTCATGGTGGCCCCCCGCCCTGGGCACCGCACCCAAACCGACAGACCACGCACGCAACCTGGGCTTCATCTTGGACTCCTCCCTCACCATGACCAGACAAGTCAACGCCGTCTCCTCGTCATGCTTCAACATCCTGCGCATGCTACGGAAGATCTTCCGGTGGATCCCCACCGAGACCAGGAAGACGGTCACCCAACCCTTGTCACCAGCCGACTGGACTAGGGCAACGCCCTCTACGCCGGAACCACCGCCAAGCTCCAGAAGAGACTCCAGCGGATCCAGAACGCCTCAGCCAGACTCATCCTTGACATCCCACGACACAGCCACATCTCGGACATCTGAAAGACCTGCATTGGCTCCCCGTCAACAAAAGAATCACCTTCCGCCTCCTCACCCACGCACACAAAGCCCTACATGATCAAGGCCCGAACTACCTCAACAACCGCATCAACTTCTACGCTCCCAAACGTCATCTCCGATCAGCCAGCCACGCCCTCACCGCCGTCCCCCGCATCGGAAGAACGACAACAGGAGGAAGGTCCTTCTCCTACCTGGCAGCCAAGACCTGGAACTCCCTCCCGACCGACCTGCGCCTGACCCAAGACCACCTCTCCTTCAGGAAGAAGCTCAAGACCTGGCTATTCGAGCAGTAGCAGCACACCCCCCCCCCAAGCGCCTTGAGACCCTCCGGGTAAGTAGTGCGCTCTATAAATGTCTGTGATTGATTGATTGATTGATTGCTTATATTTAATGAGTTCGATAGGGAGCCCATCTGGGCCCGGGGCTTTGTTGCCCACACTCTGGTGGATGGCTTCCTCAACCTCAGACAGCGTTATCAAAATCCTTGTTAGAGTCCAGTGCTTAGAATGATCTACTTCTTGTACGGGACAGTGTAAATCTTAGAGAATTTTTTTTACCATGCCTCACTTGTTATAGTATAGCTTATAGGGGTTAATAGCTGTCCCATTGCACTCAATTATTTGACAGCTGCCCAAAAACTGTTCCCCTTTTTTATGGTTGCAGCTTTGGCAAGTGCTTCTCGACAATCTTTTAAAATGTTTCCTTTCCTTTTAATAGCCATTAGCTTATACCTCTGCCTTGCTAATTTCACAAGTGAGTTACACCTTGGACTAGTCGACAGTGCCTTGCGTAGCTGTCTATTGGCCTGAGAGCACTCATGATCAAACCATGTAGGTCCACATTGCGCAGAAGGGATAGGATTCGATAGTAAGGATTTGATAGCCGAACAAAGTTTAATAAAATCATATAATGCCTCAGGGTGAGGATCAAGGGCCGATAAACAGGAGTAGATAAGATGCAGGTTGGCTAAGCTAGTGTCTGGAACAGTCCAGTGTTTGTAATGCCCTGCCACATCAATCTTAGGTTGTCAGTGGAAGGTGACACATTCTTGGCACCACATTCTGAAGCAAAAGTGTGCCAGGGGGATAATCTAAAAGGGGGTGGTGATGGACAGAGCATCTGAACCAATCAAACACTCACACCCAGTCAACAGATCTGGGTTTAATCCATCACCGTTCTTTAGCCCACTCTGCCACCCCAGTTCAGACATGGCCATATGCAAATCAGTCTGACCCGGTGCCTCATGGGAACAGTCCAGCCCGAACTGCCAAGCCATGCCTTCCCTGGACCGGAAACAAGCTTCCTAGGACAGGAGCTATCCTGGCTGAAGACGGCTGATAGCCAGAAACCGGTCCTAGGATGCTTGATTCCGGTCCAGAGGAGACATGGCTTAGCAGTTCAGGCTGGACTGTTCCCATGAGGCACAGGGTCAAGGCTGATTTGCATATGGCCATGTCTGAACTGGGGCGGTGTGGAGTGCTAAAAAACGATGGATTTAGGCCCAGATCACTGTACTGGGGTGAATGTATGACATTGTTCTGCATTCTGTCCATCAATTGTTGTTTTTCCATTTGTCAACCCGAGTGGGACGGGTATGCTCAGACGTGAGTTCCGTGCTCTCCACACCACTGGAGTCAAGCTATCCTGGCTGAAGATGGCTTATAGCCAGAAACCGGTCCTAGGATGCTTGATTCCCGTCCAGGGAAGACATGGCTTGGCAGTTCGGGCTGGACTGTTCCCATGAGGCACAGGGTCAAGGCTGATTTGCATATGGCCATGTCTGAACTGGGGCGGTGTGGAGTGCAAAAAAATGATGGATTTAGGCCCAGATCTCTGTACTGGGGTGAATTTATGACATTGTTCTGCATTCTTTCCATCAATTGTTGTTTTTGCATTTGTCACCCCGAGTAGGACGGGTATGCTCAGACGTGAGTCCCGTGCTCTCCACACCACTGGAGTCAAGCTATCCTTGTTGAAGACGGCTGATAGCCAGAAACCGGTCCTAGGATGCTTGATTCCGGTCCAGGGAAGACATGGCTTGGCAATTCGGGCTGTACTGTTCCCATGAGGCACAGGGTCAAGGCTGATTTGCACATGACTATGTCTGAACTGAGGCGGTGTGGAGTGCAAAAAAACGATGGATTTAGGCCCAGATCTCTGTACTGGGGTGAATGTATGACATTGTTCTGCATTCTGTCCATCAATTGTTGTTTTTGCAGGAGGATAATCTCAGCAATGATTTAATTGGATGGTGATCCCCATGAGTTGTGGCAATAACTTCAGCTTTCACTAGATAGTCCTCTAGGACAGTGGAAATAAAAACATATTCTATAGTAGAGGCACAGTCCTACCTTCAAATGTAGGCTCGGGAGGGTTATTGTCTAGTGTTACGCCGGCAATTTCCATGACATTGGTAAAGTTGTGAGTATTCAAATGTGCTACCAATTCTATGCCCCTGCGGCAGATTTGCCCACAACTACAGGGCCGTGTGCTGAAAGTCATGTGTGATAGTTTTGCATTAAAATCACCTCCCAGGCAAATCCCTGCTATTTTAGTAAATTCTTTATGGTGGTCTAAATTGTTAATAAAATCAAATAATTTGATAACGTTTTCATTGGGTGTTGAGTAAAAGTAATCATTATAAAATTGTATTAAATAAAAAGTGACACCCTTTTATATAATAGGACTTGAAAGGTGTTGCTTTTGGAACATAGGGCCTTAGTCCTACCACGTGCAGCAGTATTTATCCAGATTGACAAGCCCCCTGAGGGCCGGCCAGACTTGGGGAATGGGACTACGATATTGTGACATTCAAACCCATCAATATATAGTTCTTGGGTCGCCCATGTCTCTTGAACCATAACTATGTCCTGCTGTCTTACCAGTTTTAACCAGTCTAGATCCCCCAGCCTAGACTGAAGGCCTGCCATGTTCCAGCTCAGGATGCTCAGATCTGACTCAGCCAGGACCTTAGATGGAACATGTCGATTATCTGTATTAGTTACAGGGTGGAGGGAATACAAGCCCATCGGGAGTATCAAAGAGATCCAGTGACGTCAGTAGTCAGCCGTGGGTATCAAGTTCGGATAGGGCCTGGAACCTGTTGTGTAAGATTGGGAAGGCACGCTCATTTACAGGGAGCCCAGAGATTGATTTATAAGAGTAACACAGCGGTAGGGGGCACATGTTGGTGCTGTGGTTAAGTGTGGTCTCAAAGACTCTCAAAAGAGATTGCACCATGGATGGTCTATGGAAGTTAAACACAATGCAATCTCCGTCTATTTTCTTGGGGGATGTGCCAACCCACCGGACTCTGTGAACCATAATGATCTTATTCAAATTTGATGGGTGGAACCTCCTGTTCTTTGTTAGCCAGTCCACACATATTTAAGCAGGTCGACCCAGGACTCTTTCTGGTCCCTCTTAAAGGTTGGGACACCAGCCAACGCCAGCACATATGGACAAGCGGACAGGTTTAAACTCAAGACATCTGGGTTTAACCTTAGATATTTTCTACTTAGAGTGTCTATTATGCTGCTGTATGGGTTGCCTGGCATTCTTCCATCATATGTGTGGTCTGAGTTGTTACTACGCCCTCGGTTAGAGTCAGGCAGAGTTGTGACGGGGTCATCTATAGGTGATAAACCGTATTTAGATTAGAATTCGGTACTGCATTGGCTTTAAATAAAAAACATTCCCTAACTTATCTACATGTAGAACATGCACTGCTACCAGAGGGAGTGATACGTGGGGGAATAGTGGGGGCAGGGACAGAGGCAAAGGTGGTTGAAGATTGACTGTCTATAGCAATACATTCAACCCCCGGGGCGGCCGTAAATTGTACTGTCACCAGCGACAAGCTAAGCTTTCCCACAGCTATGTCTAGATGGTTCCTTGCTTAGGAAATTATATTTGCAATGGAGGCATGGGTCCCTCCCACTTCGAGCATTCACAAGCAAGTGGAGTGAACAATCAGCCAGCATGTGTCCAGCTTGTAGAATGTCCGATGAGTCTGAACTCCACATACTCTTTTTTTGCCCTGCTTACCGAGGGATTCGTAAGAAATGGATAGTTCCCCTATACAGAAACTTGGGATTTGGAGAGTGTCTGGCTGCCTTTAGAGTCCTAAAAACAAATCTGTCGGACCATATTGTTTTTGCAGTGGCCAAATATTTGGGTGCTATTTGGTTTCTGAGAAGAAAATACCTTAAGGCTGGTAACTGATTTTAACGCACCAAGGTTATGTTTTTGTACTTTGAAATATCGCTTTTTAATGATAATGGATGATTTTATAAAGCATAAATCTTATATTTTAATAATATTATGGATGTTACAAATGTCTGTTATGGTGAAAAATCTTACCGAAATAAAGATTTATGAAATGAAATGAAATGAGATGGTCAAAACTGTCCAGAAGGGAAATGAGTTTAGAGTCTAGCAACTCATTAATTTGCGTATACACAGTAACAATAGCAATATTAGCATGGGTATCCCCAGCCCCCCCCCCCATTGGTTGTTTCCTGTTGGCGCAAATGGGTTTCCCGCACTTCCTCTTGCGTTTGACAACTGGAATTCCCACATTTGTGGGAGTGTCAATGGTAGGTTGAGGCTCAGAAGTGGTGTAGCCAGTTGGACTCACGCTTACATGCGGGGTATTGGTGGTACCAGGGCTGTGGAGCTGTGGGGAGTGCTGTGTAATTGCAGGTCCCAGTTCAAATGAAAAAACGGAATCAGATGGGGCCCCTCTGGAATGTAAACTAATCAAAGGGCCCTCATTGTCCAGACACGGGTGGCGCTACGTCAGTTCAATCTCCCCTGATACAATATTAACCACCCTTTCAAGCATGCTATTGATACTGCTGGTAATGGGGTGTGCAGTTAATGTCCCAGTGCTCTTCCCCATAATAATATTCAGAGTCAGTTCATAGCAGCCAGAGTAGTCCAAGAGGCTAGGGCTGGGGAACACTCACCTCATGGCGACTGATGACTTTGAGGGGGGTGGCCCTGTCCTGCCTCTTCCTGTCGCTGACAGGAGCAGACAGGCCTGCCCTTAGCCCAGGCAAGCCTGGGTGCGTCATGCGCTGCGGGTGTGCTGGCGGGCTTTTGAATCGCTTCCAGGCACAGCTGTGTGCTCGTTGGCAGCAGCGGCCACAAGGAAAGCTGGGACCCGTAGTCCTGGCCCCAAACAAAGAGCGGAAAAAGCATCCAGAGCTGCAGGAGTGCTGGCAGCATTTTGAAGCGCCTCCAGGCACAGCTGTAGCTCGTTGGTGGCAGCAGCCGCAAGGAAAGCTGGGACCCATAGTCCTGGCCCCAAACAAACAGTGGAAAAAGCGTCCCGTGCTGCGGGAGTGCTTGTGGCATTTTGAAGCGCCTCCAGGCGCAGCTGTGGCTCATTGGTGGCAGCAGCTGCAAGGAAAGCTGGGACCCATAGTCCTGGCCCCAAACAAACAGTGGAAAAAGCGTCCCGTGCTGCAGGAGTGCTTGTGGCATTTTGAAGCGCCTCCAGGCGCAGCTGTGGCTCGTTGGCAGCAGCAGCCGCAAGGAAAGCTGGGACCCGTAGTCCTGGCCCCAAACAAACAGTGGAAAAAGCATCCAGAGGTGCAGGGGTGCTGGCGGCATTTTGAAGCGCCTCCAGGCACAGTGTGGCTCGTTGGCGGCAGCAGCCGCAAGGAAAGCTGGAACCCATAGTCCTGGCCCCAAACAAACAGCGGAAAAAGCGTCCCGCACTGCGGGAGTGCTTGTGGCATTTTGAAGCGCCTCCAGGCGCCGCTGTGGCTCATTGGTGGCAGCAGCTGCAAGGAAAGCTGGGACCCGTAGCCCTGGCCCCAAACAAACAGTGGAAAAAGCGTACCTAATATGTAAAAATAATGTTGATTATCACTTGTAAAGTGGCATAGCACCGAAGTCGAATTTGAAGTGCTGCAAAGGAGGACTGTTTTAAAAATGAACTCAGCCACTCAGCAGTGCACGTGCAAACAAAGCTGTTGGCCTCTAAATTTCCATGCCCTATTGTATACCAGAGTACTAACCAAATACAGTTATCAAATGGATTTTCTTTTGAATGACACCATTTTGTAAATGTATAGTGTTTGAGAGCATTTACAGCTAGATTCATCATTGGAAAATGGGCTCGCAAAGGGCCAGATTCTCAGAATCTGGCCCTTTGCGAGCGCAATTTTTGCATTTGGGATTCATCATCCCAAATGCAAAAATTGCTAATAGCGAAATCGCATATTTGCGAGGAATTGCATTTAAGGAATCTCTATTTGAGATTCCTTAAATGCAATTCATGAAACTTTTAAAATATGCGAATTCGCAATTTCCGGCCGCTATTTACCACGAAGTCTGACTTTGTGGTAAATAGCGAAAAAATAGAAAAAAACACTTTATTGCATTTTTCTCAGTTGCATGTTACACACACACATGTCCTTTGGACATGTGTGTGCGCAACACCTGTGTACATTTGCTTTTCAGGGGTGCTACAGGGTGTCCTTTGGACACCCCTGGCACCCTTGAAATCGCATCCCTATTTGCAATTAGCAATTTGCTAATCGCAAATAAGGATAATGTAGGAATCGCAAAATTTTGTGTCATTCCTACATGAATCCCGTTTTGCAAGTCCTTAATAGCGATTCCTTAATAATCGCTATTAAGGACTCGCAAAACGGGACTATGATGAATCTAGCTGTTAGTGTACACTTAGCGAAAAATAAAAAAATTACTCCCAGAAACCTGACTGTAGTGTGCACTTGTAAAACAAAAGTGAGTGCAAAGGATAACATGTTTTAAGATTCAATTATAAAGCGGTTAATTAGTAAAGAGGCTTCAAAAACAGAATGTTATTCAGTAAAAGAATCAAATACCTATTTTTTTAAGACAGACACTTAAAGCATGACGAGTTTGGAATACTCAGTGTAGAGTGCCTTTACCACTGATGAATAAAATGGTAATTATAATTCTCAGCACCTTTATTGGCTTCAATGGAGCTCTTAACATTCTATCGCCCTGACCAAACTTTGCTCATTAAGAAAGTCCCTAACGACCACCCTTTACTGAAATAGTCAACATTCACCAAACTCAACCAGTCAAAGCACTTAGGGATACCTTCAAAATCAGAACCATCTGCAATAGCAGTGTAACTGTATGTATCTGTATACCGGTTCTTTGCATTTGTATAAAGTAACCTTTATTGAGTGCATACTCTTGCTCTTCCTGCATTACCTTCTCCATTAAACTATCTTCAGCTTGTATAATGAGAATTGTAGGCATAGTCGGAAAAAAATTACTTTGTGTGAGCAGAAAAAAAGACGTCCATAGCTTTGAAAATATGCATGATGTGAACTGCAACTTCCAAGGGCCTCAGTCTTGAAGCCCTGTGGGTGACCGTCGTTATTCAAAGGCTTTAGTGCATTTGACGTTTATGCACACCAACAAGCTAAAACATTTGTAGATACTCACAAACCCTATCCCAACTCCTTCCCACCCTGGGATTGATCAAAGTTGTATGCCTGTGAAGATCAAGCATACATTCCATTCTAGGTTAAGAACGGGGAGGGAGTACCAAAAATGTGTGGGTGTTCAGGGGAAGCAGTGGAGAGAAATAAATAAAAAACATTAGCAAGTTCACATATTATTAACAGAATTATGCATGGAAACCTGCAACTGGTAAACAGGTGCAGGTGTAACACTGAAATGCTTGGTGATTTCCTGAAATGAGTAAATTTACACCCAAGTGAGGTTGTAAACATCTGAATGCCGATTACTCCGTTTATTTAATGATAGGGCATTGGATTTTATAGGGCACTGGATTTTATTTAAGTCGATGGAAATCACTAAATTGTACATATTTCCTAAGAGACATTATTACATTTTGTCAACCGACTATCATCATAAACAGAGGGCAAAGTCACGGTAACAGCTTCAAATAACTTTGTACCAGTGCGTACTTTGAGTCAGTGGTTTCCGGTACTCAGCACGGTTACTTAATCAACACCAGCACTTTTCATGAGCACCAGCTAAGGGCACAGGGAGATTAAGTTATTTACCCAGAATCGCAGGATGTTGAACCAGCGCCAAGACTCAAACCTGGTTCCTCAGCTCCAAACTCGCCAGCTCAGGCCATTATGCCACATCCTCTCCCCACTTTCGTGGTTAGTAGGTTCTGTTTTAAGATGCGCCAACAGGATAAATGGGCTGATATCAAGCTGCCTCCTAACGAGGACCCCTGCACTTATTTTTCTTACAAATTAACCACCACTTTATACTTTTTTGGTCTAAATGTCCACCTATTTGGCTAATTCATCAACTTCTTTAGTGTACAGGTGTGTCATTTAGATGTGTCTAAGCTACCAACTGTTAAAGAATACTAAAGAAAGTATGATTTACACCTCTTTTACTAATCCTACATGTACATACGCTACATAGAGCACACATTTGCACGGTGAGGTAAGCAGATTTTCAATTGTACCTTTTGATTTGATTAGTTTCAGGTAGAATAATTGGTCTGCAAAGTATATCAGATTACTACACATGCTCTAGAAAAACGTACAAAGCTTTAACATTCTCCCCACTGTCAGCAGCATTTATGCTTTGATCACTCCGTTCTAACTTGAACCTACCAAAAAGTGGTGGAAATGCATTGACAATTGTTTGATATGTCACTAATTTAAGAAAGAGTGGCTTGTTAGAAGATTTCCATAGGGTTTCTCAGGCCACAAATCTGACACACATTGGTAAAGTCTTGAAGTATACCTAAAATGAAACCTATTAAGGCATACACTGTACATGAGCCGATAAACTGTGAACTAGTGTTGCCTGAGCTTGTGGTTGTTACATGAATCAGTTATATGACACACAAGTAAATTATGACTTATTCAAGGCATATGTTAGACCTGGAAAAGGTTTGTCAATTTATCTTGTGTATTTAGTGGCATTTTGACAAAGAGGTGTGACTTATGAACACCAGCCTAGTCCTAATTTTTAATGTAATCCAGCTAATTCACAAAACACTCTTACTCATGGCTGGTATTAGGAGAATTTACGATCAAATGTTTATTTTGTTACTCAAAATGTATTTTTCCTTTACATGGTTCTCGTTACCAATCATCACCCATTGCAACTGGAGATTTTTGATGGATTTCCCAGCACCGTAGGGCTAAAAATGTAAAATACAATTTATATTACACGTGCATAATATAGACGTCTGGTTAACCATATGATGCATGCATTTACATCCCCTTTATACTTTGTTATTGAGCGGTAACAAACGTGTGCACATTGTAGTATTGGTAATGGTGCAAGTGATATTTACACCTACAAAAAGCATATTCCAAACCATACAGACAGGTCAAGGGTTTGCTGAAGGCCTTCTGCACTAACCTAATTCTCGATTCCTACTCTTCCTGGGTGGTGCATCCCCCACTAAGAAAGGGTGGGTAGTCTAAGAACACTCCACCATTTTAAGAAGATAATTCAAAGCCATGAATGGCGGGCGGAATGCAGTATGAGAAGATGTAAAGGAGCCAAGAATCATTAATTCCTTAAAAGCAAGGTAAACACATTCTGCTTACTTTCTGCCACCCTTGAAACGTGTCGTTGCTTTCCGCAATCCTACTAACCTTCACCTACAGCTGTGACTTAGAATCAACAAATATAATCTTTTTGCATACTCTCATTTTTAGTTTTCTTTAAAAAACAAAAACAAACGTCAGTGAAAAGCTAAAAGTTCATATTTGGCTTTTTGCAATAGTAGCCAGGAGATTTGAGGTACATGGTGTCATTGTAGGGGCAAGACATATTTTGAGATCCTTTTGTTCACAACAAATTTGAATTTATTACCATTTGTAAATATCTTCTGCAAATTCAAAGCCTAATGTTATGAAACAATATTGAATTATAGTCAAGCTGTCAGAAATGGGGGAGTGCAAAAATGCTGAAAGTTTAAATCTCCCAACATCCACTAGCGAACAAAAGGCAACAATGAAAGATTGAACAAACGTTGCTAAGCACATTTTTAAAGCTTTTTCTGTTTTGTAACAGTAATATTTTTTGTGACTTTTAGGGGCATATTTACAACAGAATGGAGATGAGTGGCATTAAGCAAACATTGCTAATGCCACGCTTCTCCATTCTGAAAACGCGTGGGAAATGTGCAGTATTCACAAGAATGCAGCACCCCCTGTGTGTCCCCTAGCGCTGGCGCTGAGTACAGCTGCCTAGCGGTAACACAGGCACCATTGCACCATAGTGAAAGGGTGTCTGCATTGGGGGAAATTATTGTTTACGTGCAGGAAGGTCTCCCTTCTTGCACATAAACAGTCATTCATGGCGTTCTGAAACTTCTATGTGTGCTGCCTAATACAGCACACATAGAAGTTGCAAAACGTTTTCTTTTTGATTGTTTATATGCAGAAAGGGAGACCTTACTGCACATAAACAGTCAATGGCATTTTGGGGTTTCCATGGGCCAGATGTAGGTCACGAAATTCCGGTCGGTAACAGCCGAATTCGTCCGTTACCGACCGGTATTTAGAATTTGGCATGTAGGGGCCAACATTTTACAGAATCGGTAAATTTACCGATTCGGTAAATTTACCGATTCTGTAAAATACTGAATCAGTATTTTTACCGATTCGGTAAATCCCAGATGTAGGTGACACTCCTAAGAGTGCCACAGGCCCTTAAGAGTCGGTATTTTACCACCCAATCCTATTGGGTGTTAAAATACCGAATGCAGGTGTGAATGCACATCTGTGCATGCACACCTGTGCCATGTGACAAACAGACATGCCCTTAGGGCATGTATGTGTGCCACATGGCACACATGCTTCCTATGGGCTTCAAAGCCCATAGGAATCAATGGGCAATACCGATTCGGTATTTACCGAATCGGTAAATACCGAATCTTACCGATTCGGTAAATGGGAAAAGAAATGTACCTACATCTGACTACTTCTATTTTACCGATTCATAAATATCGAATCGGTAAAATTCGGTATTTATGAAGCAGTAAAATAGAATTACCTACATCTGGCCCCATGTGTGCTGCGCAAGGCAGCACACATGGGGACAGCAAAAACTAGGAGACATTAAGCATTTCTCCTCGTTGCACCAGGGTAAGTTTGGCGCTGTCTTCAATTCATGCCACCCTTGTAAATAGGGGGCAGCATCAAAATCAATAGGTGCTGCAGTTGAACGCCCACTGCAACACATATTGCCCTCCCCTTTCATGCTGAGTACAGCGTGAAAGGGTGCCTTATTTAAAAGGCTGCGTTAAGCCACGTTAAGTGGCTTAATGCCGCCTTGTAAATAAGGCAAAGGCCCTATCGCCACAGGAACATCACTAGAAGTGATGTTCCTGTGGCAATACAAGCTTGTAAATATGCCCCTCAAATGGGAAAAGGTGTGGGCACCTTGGCGTGCCTACAGGGGGTCACTTGGAGAGCCAGGCAGTGGTCGGAGAGGCTCTAGCCGATCAGAGAATGATTCCCCTTTAACGTTGATTCTTCCTTATTCACAGCATTGATTTCAGCCCCACCCTATCATTTGTCATCCTAACCTATGTAAACAGATCTCCAATGTGCATGCTTTGGAAAATGTTATTGTACTGTCGATTAAGCATGTTCAATAAAAAGATTTAAAACATTTAAAAAATGTAAATATGCCCCTCAGTGTCTAGCCATCCTGTTCCTTCCTTTGTACTAAAGACATGGTAAGATTTTCATGGTGGATGTTTAGTGAACTAATACAAAGCAATAATATAAGACAAATGCACATAGTGGTTGAAATTGTAGCTTTCATTGCCAGAAAATCGTAATCACAAACAAATCGACCTTCACAACTGGAATTCAAGCTGCAGTATTAAAAATCAAAGCACTGACCTAAATATTTTCACCATTCCACTGGGAAAGTTTTGATTTGTTATTTCTTTCCCCAAAAACATTCTTTATGCTGGAAAGATGCATAAAGGTAATTTATAGTAGTGCTATGTGCTGTGTTGTGTGTCATTGCATTTCTTTGCGCCTAGGGGCATCCCATGGCTGGTAGATGGGCATTCCCACGCTACCATCCATGTTTTTTGACACAAAGACCTATCTACAACAATTTGTGGAAAGGGCTTAGCACAAACAAAATAATGTCTCCTAGAGACAGGTGTTCATTGGAGAAAGATGTATCCAAAGTTTTCATGTGTGCTCCGTTGTACAGAACACATACAATGTTTGAAAAGTTTAAAAATATGTTTCGCTATCTTTTTTTGTACTGGAAGGGTATTCTTCCATTACAAATTCAATGCTAGACATCACACACAAGCCTTTGCAGTATGCCTCAATGTTATGTGTGGGGGGTGGGCGCTAGGCAGCCTGTTTAAGCTTCAGCATTGGGGATGACAACAGCAGAGCCATATTGTTGTATATATGACACTGCAATGTGTTTTCTCCCTAGCACAAAGCAGCACAGCAAATAGGAGATTGGCTGCAGTATTTCCTATTAGCAAGTACGTTTTTTTTAAGAGGGCACCCTCAGGGTATCACTCAGAACCCCATAGAATGCCCCCTCCCCCCAATCTGTAAATGAGGATGAGGTGGAAAGTACTGAGCAGTTTTACAGCTAACTTGTAATGAGACCATATATTCTATCACTATTGTGAGATAAAATGAGAATGCGGGGGCATATTATCAAGGGGGTTTATCTCCGCTTTTTTGGCTTTAAAAGCCAAGAAAGCGGAGATAAAATTATCTCCCTATTACCTAGCTGTCGCTAACACCAGTTAGTGACAGCTAGTAGGAGATAGCGACGATCTTGGGCCCCACTTTGCATGTCAGTGATATTTATCACTAATGACATGCAAAGTGGGCGTGCCAAGATGTTAGCGACTGGAAACAGTCGCTAATATCGCTATCTCCTATTACCAACTTTTGGAGATATTCGCGCTAAGCGTGAATATCTCCAAAAGCTAACACCTGCCCTGAGCAGTTCTTAGCCATGTTATCCAATGGGAGGTGGATAACATGGCTAAGAGCATTAGCTCGGTAATGCATGAATATCGCTGACTTTTCAGCGATATTCATGCATTGCGGCCGTTTTTTTATCGCATTTGCGATAAACCTTGGTAATACCAAGGTTTATCTGTGATAATTTCTGGCGATGCTTAGCGTTAAAAAATTCGTTGCTAAGCATCGTTAGCAATAAATATCGCTTAACATTGGTAATATGCCCCGCGGTGTGTTAATTTCATGGTGTGGTATAGTCCAGGCTTATCAGAAATGCTCAAAGAACGAGCGACACATTACTTTTTGCTAGACATCCCCATTAACTGTTAAGAAGAAAAGCCTTAATTCACCAAGTTTACCACCTAAAACATCAAGGGCCTCATTTATGAGAAATGACGCATCGATGCGTGAAAGCAGCGATGCGGCACTTCTCAGTGCGCACTCCTTGCGTCATGATTGATGCGTCATATTTATAATATGACGCATCATGTCGCAAGGAGTTACAGATACGTCAGTATTTCTGACGTATCTGTAGGCGCAAAAGTGACGCATTGCTGGAGTGTGTCACAAAAGTGACACAACTCCAGCAATGTGTACTTTCACATGGGCAAGTCCCATGTTGTTAGTGCCTGCGTCAGTCTTACACCTGCCATGAAGCAGGCGTAAGATTTTGTCGCATTAGCGGCCAAGAAATGGCACCGTGAAATATTATAGATTTCACTGCGTCACTTCCATGACCCTTTCTTGCGTCAAAAAGCCCCCCTTGCATACATTATACCTGGCGCAGGTATAATGTGGCGCAGGGGTTTACAAAGTGACGCATCTACCTAGATGCGTCACTTTGTAAATATGGCGCAACAAAGCGCATTTTTTACGCCACTGGTGCGTCACAAAAAGTGTCGCAGCGGCGGTGTAAAAGTGACGCACAGCCTCATAAATGAGGCCCCTAGATGCTCCAAGCAAAAATATTTCTGTTCTAATTAGTAGTGCTTACGCCTGGGGGGACAAGAGCTGAAAGGAACAACACCTAAGGACTGATCACTGTGACCTTCTTGTAACAGAAGGTCACAATGATAATTTTCCTAAGTGCATGCTATTGTAACATGGCCCGGGGTTCACTGACCCTGCACTTTTCAGCGAAAGTATAAAACCTCATGTAGTCTTTGCAAAAATCTGGCACAACTCACATTATTTTTTTATGTTTATGACAAGCTTATTTATCAAACCTCCGCTCCTGCTTAAAAATATTCTTTAAGAATTACTTCAATTATCACATATAATTTTTTTTTCTATTCTTGCTTTGGATTCTCTCCTACAACGCTGGCATGCATTATCATGTTCAAATACGAGGCGCGGTAGACAAGTACAGATATTAAAATCAGATGTCCATTTTTAAGATATGTTAAAAAAAACGAGCATCATTAATCTTACAGGTAGCTTCAGACACGTCGTGCTAATATGGGAGATTTGTCTCTGTCTCTGAGTGCTAATGCAGTGTCTGTGTCCCCCCGGAAAGAATCATGTCACGGTAACAGTTGGAAGCAGCAGTTCTATACTTATCAACACTTGGGGAATTGCAATGTCCTTAATGCTGCTTTGCAGCTTAAAATTTCCTTTTCTAAGCATGCCGAGAGGTGAACTCGATAACCTTGAAGCTGGGACTCTGGTACAATTATGAAACTGCTTATTGGAGTGGAATTTCTCAATGAGAGAAGAAATAAGTAAATATGAAAAACTTGTAAGGCATGAGGCACCAGGAAGCTGTTACAGCGAGGAACGGCTGCATAGCAAAGTTGGAGTCTATGCCCCACCCATGTCAAAACCGGAAATCCGTAATACTTGATTGCTTTATAGCTCATGGATCCCATGCCATGGATGAACATGGTTCAGTCCTTCGCAGGCCTTTTCTGTCAAATGTGCGATCAGGCCGTTTAGAGTGCAGTGAAGTGCTAATCGAGTACTCCCTAGTCCAGTGATTCACAGTAGCAATTGTAAAAACAATCTGCAGCTTTCACCCAAATTTGATGCCTCTGCAGCCATAATACTGATCAGTTATCTCCTTCACCAGACTGGTGATCAAATGTGCTCTGTCTGTGCCACAACTTCATCATCTTCACGTTTCTTGGCTAACATTCAAAACTGCAGCACAAGATGTTCCCTATTTATAGCTGGCAGATTTGATAAATAATTTTAGATGGGAAGAGTGATTTAAAGGGATGTTTTTCGCCAAGGGGTTCTGAGTGACATCAAACAAACAGGAGAGAAGCCCGAGAAGCTTGAGTTGTCTATGCTGTCATTCAGAATCCAGAGGTGAAAAACATCCCTGTAATTTACTTTTTCCCATTCTATAATTGTATGTTACGTATGGTCCCCAAAATCATCTGCCCTACTGTGAACTAATTCACAGGGGCATAACTTGGCCTCTACTCCCTGTCTCTAATGTGTAAAATCAAATACCTGACTTTCTGCCACCCACCCCCAACACACTGTTTAGCTTATATTCCTTCTATTCAATTCAATTCAAAATCTTTCTTCAGATACAATGAATATCCATAAAAGCACAAATACAGAATCTCGAATATCAAATTTTTAGATAAAACAAAAAGTGGCAATTTATACAAGTACAGTGAAAAGAACTCGACACGAGCTGTCGATAGTATATACAGATACATTTTACGAGAGGTAAAGATCAATGGATCCACATGGAATAACGGGCACATACTGCCACTTTCACAAAGGATCCTACTCGGAATGTTAGCTCCTCATCTTCCAAAGTAATGATGTGCCCATATGCTGCCATATAATTATTCATTGGGATAGTCTTAAAAAATGGTATTAAAAACTGTTTTGTATATTTTAAATAAAAACTACAAAGGAATAAAAAGTGTGTCGCTGTTTGTTTACATTGAACAATACAAGGGCAGCGGAGTTGGTCAAGATTGGAGTTAAACCCCAGAGTAAAGCAAAGCAGAAATTTCACAGTATCAACCCTTAATCTAAAGAGCAGGCTCCTCTCCCATCTACCAATTTGTCTTGAAATATAACTACAGGGTTGGTGGGTTCTATTCTCAATCGTCATGTATAGGGCGACTAAGCGTTTTTGTGCCTCTGTTTCATGTCTAGTTTTGCTGTATGCTGCGTAAAGTACCTTCATTAGGCTTTTTTGACTTATGTCATCTGAGTCGGTTGGATTTAAAAATAACCGCTCCAAATTTGGGCTGGCCAGACTCTTCCTAACAGCGGCGTGCCAGTGTATATCCTTTCCTTTATCGCAGCTGAGACAATCTTTAGTTATTTTCCTAGTCAGCTGCGCCGCGGGATTCTTCCAAACCGCGAGCCAGAATTAAGCGGGTCGAGATTTGATATAATCTTCTATGTAAGGGATTTTCAATTCACTGTGGAAAGCGTACTGGGATGTAGAAATTGGGGACCGCAATATTTTACGACAAAATCTGTTTTCTTCCCTTTGTATACTGTTACACTGCCTAAAACCCCAAACTTCTGCTTCATAGGTGGCAGTGAGGAAGCATTGTAATTTAAAATTTTTAGAGATAGCAGAAACGACCTGTATTTTTTTCAGGCTGGGGCAATCCATGTATGCTGTTAATCGCTCTAGAAAACTTTTTACTGCAGTGTGCAACATGCTCCGCCATAGACCATTCCATGGAAAAACCTATCCCAAATAAGAAAAAGTGCTAGTACTCTGTAAACAATCTGAACCCAAAGCAATGGTAATATTTAGTATTAAATCTGTTTTATTAAGCAGCAAAAGAAAACATTGCAGCGCATACAGCCACCCGCACCTGCATGAGCACATGGCGGTCGAGAACAGTTCAAAAGCATGGACACGGCCAAGAGATGCTTCTATCATGAGCGTTAACACAGCAAGCCGCCTACAACCCATCCGGGCCGGCCGCGTCATAAAGGCTGAAAAGCAGGTGCAGGTGGTATTGCTTATGAAATATGAATAAAAAGGGAAGGAAGAAAGAAGGAAAAACCAACCCCAACCCCCCACCCCCCTCCCACAACCACCCCCCTCCTCGTCCACGGAGCAAAAGTATAAGCTAAAAGTGGTCTCCTCTCTAAGAGGTTCCTTGGGCTGCAGCACCATCTGGCGTCTTGCGTTTGCGTGGCTGTGTCTTAGGGTCTGTAAGTGGGGTGTCTGCTGGACGTAGTAGTCGCAGGTAGCGGGGGCAACTCAGTTCTCGGAATTCTCCTGTCAGAAGGGTCAAGAACAGCCGCCACAGCACTGCAAATTCTTCCCCTTTCCCTGCCTTTGCCAATGATAGCTTCTCCATCCCCAGGATCGCCCATAGCCTATGTAGCCAGCCTATTTGTGAAGGAGGTTGGACGGCTCTCCAATGTGCTACTATGTTTTGCATAGCTACCCCCAGCGCAATTGCAATAAGCCTCCCTCTCCTGGATTTTAGGGGGTACATCAGGGCGCTGGGAAGGCCCAGCAGGACATAAGCAGGAAACCTGGGTAGTTGAGTATCTAAGTGTGCGTCTATCAAGTCTAAGATTGAATTCCAATAAGGCTGGAGGCGGTCACAGCTCCAAAGTAAGTGCTCCAATGTGCCAAGCTCCCCACACCCTCTCCAACAGCGGTCGCTAACTCGGGGGTCCCATTGGTGTAACCGTTCAGGTGTGTGGTACCAATAGGTGGCTACCTTGGTCATGGTTTCAGTAAGACCCATGTGATATGCAGAGTGTCTGGCACGGTGGTAAATCCCTTCCCATTCCTTGCGTGTGAGTTGTTTCCCCAAATCCCTCTCCCATCTAGCTCTCCCTGCCTTGTAAGTGTATATGATGGTGAGGAGTAGATGTTGGTACAGATCGGAGATTAGTTTTTTATCGGAGGTGCGCGTTATTAGCCATTTCTCGTATGGAGTAAGGAAGCGCTGTGCACCGGGTCTGACCGACGGCTGTAACGCCCAATGGCGGACTTGCAAGTAGGATAAGCGGTCCGTTTCCGGTATGCCGTAGTCTTCTCTCACTTTCTGAAAGGGAAGGATGCCATTGAGATCAAACATATGTCCCAAATTCCTGCAGGGTGTAGTCCTCCACGTCACAAATGCCTGGGGATCAAGGCCAGGCGAGAAGTCAGGGTTGTCGAAGAGCGGCGTCATCGGGGAGGGAAAGGAGGTGAGCTCCCGTTTGACCGCCACCCTGTCCCACACATCCAGGACGGTGCTCGTGATGAGCGATGCGTAAAGGTTGGGGGGTCTATGGCAGCGCAGGAAGAACGGGACACCCTGGAGTGTACAACCTGCCACCGCCTGGTCCTGAAAGAGACAGTGTTTGCCTGATTCCAATTGGTGCCATTCCACCAGAGTGCGCAGCTGGGTCGCCTGAAAGTATAGAGTGAGGTCAGGCACTCCCACCCCGCCGTGCTCGGGGGGGAGTATAGCGATCGTATGTTTGAACCGCGGGCGGCGACCATTCCAGACAAAGCGTGCCAGGTCCGATTGCGTCTTCTGAAGCCATCCCGCCGGGGAGCGTAAAGGGAGGGTCTGAAACACATAGAGGATCTGGGGCAGTAATGTCATTTTGGGGGCCGCCACACGACCCAGCCAGGATAAGGTAAGGTGTTTCCATCGTCTGAGATCGTCGCGGAGGCGAGAGCCGAGTCTAGCATAGTTGGCGTCTGCGGTGGCACGCACCATTGGAGCCAGCGAGACCCCCAGGTAGGGAATAGTAGACGTCGACCACTGCAGGTCAAACTCCGATTTGGCGTCCGCTAGCACCTCAGGTGACAGCGATATGTTCAGGGCCTCTGATTTCGCCACGTTAATCCTAAAGCCCGATGCCAGTGCAAAGGTGTGGAGCTCAACAAAGAGCGCTTGGAGAGATTGCATCGGGTTGGTTAGGGAGAGTAAGATGTCGTCTGCGTACAGACTGACCGTGTGCGTGTCCCCGCCGAATGGAATGCCTGTGATGAGGTTATGTTGCCTAATGCGCTGGGCCAGCGGCTCCATATAGAGCGCGAACAGGAGGGGGGAGAGTGGGCACCCCTGTCTGGTCCCTCTGCCGATCGGAAACCGTGGGGAGGTGTGTCCATTAACCCGGACTGCAGCGTTTGGGTGGCGGTAGCAATTAAATATAAGGTTACAGAGGGTCTCTCCTACCCCAAACCGCTGCAACACCAGGTTTAGATAAGGCCAATGCACCCTATCGAATGCCTTCTCCGCATCGATGGTGAGAAGCATGCAGTCCGGCCTCGTCCGCGACCCAGCCTCGATAAGATGAAGGACTCGCCTGGTGTTGTCGCTGGTCTGCCGTTGGGGGATGAAGCCGGGTTGATCAGGCTCTACCAGTTGTTGCATGTATGGCGCCAACCTACTCGCAAGAATGCCAGTGTATAGTTTCAGGTCGATATTTAACAGGGATATCGGCCGATAGGAGCTACATCGGGTGGGATCCGGCCCAGGCTTGGGAATTACCGATATTGCCGCCTCCAATAGATCTGGGGGTATGGCGCCAGGCTGATCAAAGGTATTGAAGAGGTCCCTCAGCAGGGGGGCCACTTGTGGGCAGAAGGCCTTATAAAAGGCTGCTGTGTATCCGTCCGGGTCAGGTGATTTCCCCAATTTGAGGCGAAAATTGCCGAAATTACTTCCTCAAGGCCAATGGGCCGGTCGAGGAACGTTGTCTGCGCTTCATTCAGGGAAGGGAGGGTGGCTCCCTGCAGGTAATCATGGCCCGTCTGAAGGTCGAGATGGTCCGCCGTGTAAAGTTTAGCGTAGTAGTCTCCAAAGGCTGCGGCGATGGCCGCGTCCTCCGTGATGGGGGCGCCGTGGCTAGGCTGGAGGGTTCGGATATGCTGCTTTTGACACTGCTCCTGTAACCTGCTCGCCAGCAATTTCCCGCAGCGGTCTCCGCCAGTATAATATGCGTGTCGGAGGCGCATGGCGGCGTATTCCGCCGCGTCTTGGTCTAGGGCTGCCAACATTTTCCGCTCCGTACACAGCTGACGCCATGCCCGGGCCGCCCCAGTGCGTTGGTGCATTTGCTCCAGCTCCGCCACCCATTGGGTAAGTTCGGCTCGTTTCTGTGCTCGCTCCCTATTATTCGCCGTAGCTATAGAGATAAACTCACCGCGGAGAACCGCTTTGAGAGCTGCCCATTGCGAGCTACCTCGGCCACCACTGTTGCCCTTTCTTGCGTGATGACTGAGGCGGCAGGTTTCAACCGATGTATTGGTGATCTCCTGCGGCCCACCGTCTGCCACCCGCCTCTGGAAGGACCCTGTGACGGCCCTGCAGAAACTAGCAGGACTGGGACTGTACTTTTTTCTGATCTGGGGGTTGGGGGGGGAAGTGGGCGGGGGGGAACAGCAATCCTGACCTACATGTTGGGGCTTTAGGCAGAGGATGCCTGGTTGAGAGTTGGAACAGGGGGTAGGGGAGGGAGGGGCAGGTTCTGGGTGGAGGGGGGGGGCAATGGTGTTTTTGGGGGGTTTGTGGGGGTTGGTTGGGACTCGGACAGTTGTTTTGGGGTTGTGGGGGGATGCAGGGGAGGGGGGTGGGAGAGTTCTCCTTGTCCACGGAATTTTGAGTTTGTTTTTTTGGCTTCCTCGGTCGATACGCACGGACCGCGGTATGCTATGGTCACAGCGGCACACCTCTCTGGGGCTGATCAGGCGCAGCGCGCAGCTAGACCGACTGACCGCTTAGAATGGCGCGCCCTTTAACTGTTCTCACGCTTAATATGAGAGGACTCAATAACCCCATCAAGCGCAGGGCGGTCCTATCCCTCCTGTAACACTCGAAGGCAGACATCTGCCTCCTGCAAGAAACACACCTGCTGCCTAAAGACCAACACAGACTCAAGTCCCGAGCCTTTCCCTGACAGTTCTTCTCGTCCGCGACCAGAAAGGTAGCCGGGGTGGCGATCTTAGTGGCTAAAACCTTCAGGGGGCGGGTCCTGCAGAAGGAGGCTGAGGTCAAGTGGAGGTTGCTAGTCCACCGCTTCCAGATAGCAGGTCAGACGCTGTCAGTAGGTACCATATACGCACCCAACCAAGGTCAGGAGAACATTTTACACTCGGCCCTGGAGGCGGCCACAGCCACCACGCATCCACACTTACTGCTCGGGGGGGACCTTAACCACTTCCATGCTAATGACAAGGTCAACTCGTCATGGGTTTTACCTGCCTTGTGCTTATGACGAGTTGACCTTGTCATGAACAATGGAGAATCTGAGATTGTAGCACACAGCAGGAAAACCCCTTAGCAGCCAAGGTGTTAACCTTGTACTTCACAACACTGCAGACCGCTCTAGCCAACGGTCTGGTCAGGTAGGGGCTCTATCGGCGACAGGACACACTCATCTTTCAGACCTAGATCTCACCGATCTGTGGAGACACTCACACCCACGCGCCACGGCGTACACATATTACTCCGAGGCCCACAAGACATATGCAAGACTTGATTATCTTCTGTGCTCTTCCCAGCTGGTACTTCAGGCACGAGACGTAGAGATCCTCCCGGCCTCCCTGTCCGATCACTCCCCAGTGGTGTTCTCCTTTCTCATCCCAGATACGCCCGACCCACAGCGACACTGGCGGCTGCGTGACGGCCTCTTGCAAAATCCAACCACATTAGGACGGATTAAAATGGCACTAGCTCAGTTCCTCACTCACAACGCCAATAACGCCATGGCGCCATCGTAGAATCAACACTGTGTGTTTACATTAGCGCTAAGCAGGTTCAAGCATTCCAATCCTTTCCACAGAACATCAAATTTGCTGTCCAGTAAGTCTCTGATGCGTCCATACACCGTGTTTATAACAAAGGTGTAGAATTGGCCACCTTGATTTTTATGGCCATCTAAACAAGGGTGGCCCACATCAGTATGTGTTCCGATGGATTTGCCCTGCTCTTTAATTAAGGTTTGGGTAGGTGCTTAAGAAGACTTGGTCTAATTTGAGGTGTGTATCCAGGTGCTCAGAGTGGCGAGGGATGAGCTTATGGGGGATGGCTGTTTCCTCTTTGCAGTAACCACTTTCACTGGCTTTCTCTTTCGTTTTGCCCCTGATGCTACTTCAGTCCCTGCCGGTAGTGGGTTGGGGTTGGCGGCCAGTTTTTCAGGGCGGGCTGCAGTATCTATACCTTTAATAGTCTCCATGCCAATATCAGTAGAAGAATCAATGTTGCAGCCATTATGCGAACGGGTGCTGGAAATACAAGGGTTACAAGGGGGTGGAGTGATAACATGATCTCCTGGGGTGGGGCCTGTCAACAGAGGGTCCCTATGCCAAGCGAGAGCCTCCTCTTGGTTAGTTCAATCTCATTGGCTACAATACTTACAGCCCTTTCCAGCATGCTGTCTATCCTGGAGGTGACTGGTCATAATGGGGGTACCCCCCTCGCTTCCCCATATTATCTGGTGCACCACAAAGAGTGTACGTTCACTCACCTTGAGGAGGGAGGATCGACTGATGAAGGAAACAAGATGCCAGAGGGTTTGGCCAGCCCACTTTTATCCGGTCACTGACGGGCAAGGATGGGCCCGCCCTTGTTCCGGGCTTTGCCCCGGTGCTGTGCGCTTGTCCCACGCTGAGGCGGGTGCTTGGCAGTTTTGTGACACCTCGGGGCGCAACTGCCACATCAGAGGTGCTTCGCTGGCTGCAGGGGGCTGCTGGGGATTGTGGTATTTCTGCCTGCGGTTTCCCTCACGGCGTGTTAGTCAAAGGCTGAGCCGTTTCCCTCATGGTGTGGCGTGAAGATGCTCAGCTGTTCCCCTCACAGTGTCTGGTGTCAACAGCAGGTATGGAAGAAACCGTTCCCCTCATGGCAATCGTGTGCTTGCACTATCCTCCCTTTCAGGTATGGAGGACGATAGTTCCCTTCTTTGCAGCTTGTACTTGGTCTCAAGCAGGTGTCGCATTACAATGGCAGACCCATACACATCAAGCTTCGAGGTGCCTGCTCACCAGTGTCCACTTTCAGTATGGCAATTGGATGCGTGTTATCAAACGTCCTTAACCGGGTCTCCGAGCTCGGCACCCCATATGCTGCTTTGCAGGAATTGCACTGTCGGGCCTACAGCAACTTCGGACTGCCTGGGTATCCTGGCTGGCCCTCAATGTCTCCCCGGGTGCTTACAAAGCCCAGCAGTTGATTTAGGCTCACGTCGCCTCAGGGATTACTGTTTGTGGGGCCCAGCTGGTTCCTGCCTCATGCTGTCCTACGTCCTGCAGAGTCTGGGGGCAAGTGCAGAGGTTGTTCTCCCGCCTCTCCGCTGCTGCTCTGACAGTCTCCCACTGAGTCCTGCCAAAGCAGCCAGGAATTATTTTATGATGTAGCAACTGTGGGTTACAGCTTATATTAACAACTGTTGCTAGTCAAAGCAGTGAATTACTAGATTTAGAATCTGGCGTTCACGATAAAGGTTTCCAATTGAAGCCATATATAGCATATGGAATTATAATAGGTAACAGTGAATAACAGCAATGTTTTTCACCCAGGGTTTCTGATTGATATCAGCTAGACAACAAGAGTAAAGCTTGGGTTGCCTATATTATGCAGTACTTCAAGGTGAAAACACCCCTTCATTTACTTTACCCATTGTTATACCTATTATACTTAAGGTGGGTTACCCCCAACTTTTTGCCTGCTTACCTGTACTTTTTGCTGTCTCTTTTTGTTGGCCTTAAGACTCTGAGCACTTTACCACCGACAACCAGTGCTAACGTGCATGTGCTTCTCCCCTAACCATGGTGACATTGGTGTATACCTGATTCACATATTTAGTTTACTTATAAACCCCTTGTAAAGTGGTATACCATATATCCAGGGCCCTTAATACTACTAGTCGGCTTGCAGCACTGATAGTGCCACCCACACAAGAAACCTTTCACACTTGTCTCAGGCCTGGCATTACGGGGCCTGTGTGTGCAGTTGACTGCCACTTCGTCTTGGCATTTAAAACTACTTACCACGCCTTTGCCCCCCTTTTATTATACATATGTTACACCTAAGATGAGCCCTATGTAGCCATAAGGGCAGTGTGCTGAGTAACTAAAAGGTAGGACATGTATGTATAAGTTTTACATGTCCTGGTAGTGACAAACAGCTAAATTAGTTTCTTGCTACTGTGAGACCTACTCCTCTCATAGGCCAGCATTGGGAATTCCTTAAAACACTTTTAAGCTGTAACTCCTTATTAGAAAGGAGTAGCTAAATCATGTTTCATATCTTTGGAATGGTAATGATAAATTCTCTTTAATGGTAAAGTTGGGTGTAACATTATTATTTAGATATGCCACTTTTAGAAAGTGGACATTTCTCTGCTCTTAACTTAGCTCTGTGTCTACAGCCTGTCTCCAATACACGTCTGTCCTGGGTATCAGCTACACTTTGTGCATTCCCTCTAGACAGCCACAAACATAGGAAAGATGGGTGTGACAGAGGACTCATCTGCATTCATCTGCATTGTCATAGTCTTCCTGGGCAGGAAGAGAGAGAGGGAAATGACACTTCTGAATAGGCTGTGTCCTGTTCCCACACAAAGGACTGATTATCCCCCACACACAGCCTGGTAGACATGACTGGGATGAAAGTGATCCTGTGCACTTCAATGAGCTGCTTTAAAGTCACCCCCACTTCAAAGGCAAATTTGGTTATAAGTACTGGGGCCCTGACCCTACCAAGAAAGTACACTATTGGACCCGTACAGAACCTGCTGCACTATTGGGCTGAGCTGTCCTTGCTGCCTCGTGAGCTCTGTCCTGCTGAGGACAAGGACTGGACCCATCTCATTTGAACCCAGAGTGACTCCAAGGGCTTACTGATTTGCCTCCTGTTTTCTGAAGTCTCAGGGTCATAAAAGACTTAGTTTAACTCTGCTGGTGGACTCTGCCATCTGTGCATTCTACCCTTGCCTGACGTGCCCCGTCCAGTCCTAGGCTTCAAAAGTGGGTTTTTCAGCTGTGTTCCCACAAAAACAGCAAATCATCACAACTGTGTTGGTCGAAATCGAAGCAGGGCCCTTGGATGCCGATGCAGTGCCCATACAAAGACATCCCTGTGTGGCTTGACGACGACGCAGAGCCGATATGAGGTCCTGCCGGTGAGTTTTGACTCTGACAGAGTGCCAATATGAGGTCCCAATTGTGAGACTTGACTTTGACGCATCTACCCGACTGGTTGAATCAGAACTGAAGCATCAGATGCTCAACCACAACACTTTGCTCCATCTAAGGTACTATGTCAGAGTGACCTATTTGAGTCAAGCAGCCGGCCTGCCCTCCATCGCAGTTGGCCTGAACTTTGCATTTAAACCAGTCTAGCCTGACCTCAAGCAACCTTTTAGTGCTATTGACTTCTCCAAACTATTGTTGGTTTATTCTTTAAAAATGAATGGGTCCCATTCTACTTATTTTAGTTTTGTTGTTTAGGTCTTGATTTACTCAGATAAATATTCTCTATTTTTCTAAACCTGTGTGGAGTCTTTTTGTGTTTTTCACATTGTGTTACTGTGTGTGTGTTTTGCACAAATTCTTTACACATTGCCTCTTAAGTTAAGCCTCACTGGTCTGTGCCAAGCAACCAGAGGGTGAACACAGGTTAATTCAAAGTGTGTATCTACCTTCCCCTGACTAGGATTGTGGTCCCTACTTGGATCGGGTGCATACCTCTGCCAACTAGGGACCATGTTTCTAACACTCACCTATAATTATATATGCCCCCCAAATCATCTACCTCTGTTTTCAACCTATATGCATGGACAGAGAGTAATGGAGTAGCCACATATACCATGGTCTTCCCTGCCATAGATACAATTCTGTTCTGCTGCTACCCATCCCTAACACTATCTGTTCCTTACCTCCTCCTACCCACCTAACTTTCAGCAAGTCATATAAACAGCAACAATTTTTGTTCCTTACTGCTACTACATCATATCAGTGAGTAAGCAGATTTCATTATTCTGTGCCAACAGGTTTTATATCTTGCTGGTTTGATACATGTCTGTCTGGATGCACTGGTAGCATTGTCACAGTAGTGCTGGGTCAGTCAGTAGGTTTTTGTTTTACATTCTGCGAGCATTGTTGTATATTGTAAGATCACAGAATACAGTATGAAACACAGAATATGCCTGAAAACAAATATTCATTGTGCTAATTAATCTAACTTACTCCTGTACATGGTACTCCGGTTTTGTCCTTTGGCGGATATTCAGAGCACGGGTAAGGCAAGGCTCTTTTTTGGTTGATTGCCCAGGTTGTCAACACCCTAAATATAATACATTTGAGAGCATTCAGAAATATTTTCTAGATCTTTTACACTCTAGAAAGTAGAACCTACCAAGCGTAGAAGAAAGCCTCTTTTCAAGAGAAAAGTAGTAGATAAATCTGAGGAAATGGTTTGTCATGGTATATTATCACAGTAACTCCTTAACTCGGCAAAATAGTGCTAGTCTTGTATTGTTGCAGATCAATAATTTGACTGCAGTATTGGGAGCCCCAGGTCAACATTCATTCCACCCCCCCCCCAAGCAATATGTATAATTTGAAGTTTGACTTGAAATAAAACTAGAACACAATAAAACATATAGAAGATTATTGCACTAATCTACATCTGAGCAATTACTTTTTTATTCGAACCATCTGTTCATGTAACCATGAAACTTTACAAAAATGTTAAAACGATTACATCATAAATCACACACTGGACAGAATGATAATGTAGTTTTCATATGCTTGGTGACTGCATTATGCCCCTCCCCTAGCATGATTAGATTGTTGGTCCATGTATTTATATTCTTAAAATGATTCAAGATGTCATTTGTATTTGAGATTGCAATGGTTTAATACAATTTTTAATTGTAGATATATTTATGTTTTATTCCTTGTGTACTTTGATGGTTTCTTCCATGGATTACATTTCATATTACTGAAATTCAGTTAGTCATCATTACAAACTAGATGGGCTTCTTTTTTGTTTTATTTTAGCTTCCATTTACATGCAATCCTTAAAAAGCCATTTCAAAAGCTGAATACAACATATTGCACTCCAGGTTGTCTAGTCATATAGGGGAACGTGTAAGCAACTTCATGAAAACACAGTGAGTAATGAGTAGGACATTTTATCTTGTGTAGGTCCTCAATATAGGAGACAAAACAACATACTATGTCTAATGAGTCAAATTACCTCTGTATGGAGATCCAATTTCTTAAATTGCTAACACCACCTCTTGTCTTCCAGCCTATGATGGAACTTGAAAGAAAATAACTTACATTTTCTATGTATGTGTTAATACCCGCATTGTTGTTTACCTTAACCTTAAAACCTTGAACAAGAGAGAGCCTCATTTCAAGTGGTTAGGAGCTTGAACTCCTGAACCTTTTCTTTAACACATTTTAAACAAGCTACGATTTTTCAAGCTGCAATACTCAAAGTGCATTCTGGATATAGACTGCCCAAGGATACTTTTGCGGCAACTCTCAATTCAATGAGTTCCATCACGGCTAGTCTATAGACAGATGATGACTCTTTCATGCAGAAATTCAACCAAAAGGCCACAGGCTATAGCCCATTAAGTGAGCACTCAGAGATACAGTGTCTGCCACAGTTGTGTCCGGACTCATGTCTTAAGCAGTTGAAGAGCCGAACCAGAGCTATTCAACTACTACAGTGATAAACATTTTCTTGTCACAGGAACTTTTTAAACATATCCTGCTTTAGGTTAGAAATGTAGAAGAATTTGTTGACGTATCTAAAATAAACAATAAAACATAACACAATAGCATACATAAAGTGACATTACAACACAAATAAAACATAACAACACAGAGCACACCAAAACATTCAAAACACAATGCAACACAACAACCACAGTACAGAACAACAAAAGAATATTACACCACAACATAAAGAACAGTAGAACACATCACCATCACAACAAAATGCCACAGAACAAATTTAAACAAACGGTTTTATTACACATTACTATCCCTAGAATCCTGTTTTTATAATAGTGTGGTAAAGTGCATTTGGAGAAAACAGAGGCTTAACTAATCACCAGGTTCATGGAATAGCACCAGTCAAAACTGTTTTGTGATCCAGCCTATGGACTTTGTCATAATTTAGGTCTGACAGAAGCAGCTGTGTATTACTAACATAGATAGTAGTGAAAGGCTGCTAGTTTGGGGAACGGTAAAGGGATGACCTGTATTTGTTGACAATTCTAAAGTACATAACATAAACTAACACAATAACATTCACAGCACAAATTCACAACATAACTAAAATATAATAGAGCCCATCACAACAAAAGAGTTTGACAATAATCAAAGTAGAACACAACATCACATTGCAATAATGAAGCACCCAAAAAACATTACACAAACACAACAACCCACCTTCCCCCAACAGAATGCTAAACAGTAAATATGCACAAACATTCTTGTCACAAATTATCACCTCCAGAAATCTGCCTTCATAATACAGTACTACAAGCTGTTTGCAGCAAGCATGCTCTTACTTATAATCAATTATATCAAAAGGAACCATCAAAAATACTTTATTATTAATTCCTTTACCGGTGCCTCAATGCTAGCAACAAAACATGATTTTTTATTACCAGCAATTTCAATTCATAATTAGAAGCCTGACTTAAAAAAGAACAACGAAAGCCTTAATTACATTTTGCAATGCTTCACGTCTATGCCAATCCTATGTTTAGGCATGTATGTCTATATATACTTCTACATGATAACAAAAAGAAATTTAAATGTCGTACAGCACTTATCTTCTTCCTGGGTTCAAAATTGTCATAGGAATTTTGAGCATTCTATGGGAACATCTTTATAATGAGACGATACAAGTGTTGCCACTTCACAAATGTTGTGCTGGAAGTCCAGGCTATTTTTTTTATATCCCAGTGGTCGTTGTGTTGTTAACTTAGCTGATGCTATCTGGTTGTATTCCTGGCCTACCATCTTAGTCCTGACTTGTTGTACTCTGTAGTCTTATTTCACCCTCTTATGGTCTAAGCTAAAATAGCCAGTCACAAAACCTGATAGCATTCACCAGTTAGCTATATCCACAGATGATATATATGTATAGGATTAAATCACTGCTTAAACTGGGCAGATATAAAACCAAAGACGCTTTAAGCAGAACGTACTGTGGAAGAAAACGAGGCAGATGTTCAGTATAATGAACCCCCCAGTCGCTCACTCTCTCTCATTCTCTCTTTTATTCTTACTCACTTAACATTGCCACTCTCTTTGCATTTGTTTTTGCTTTCTCTGCCTTCATTGCTTCTCTCTAACTTAGAGACTCTAAGTTTCTTTTGTTAACTTTCTCACTATCCATTGAAACTTTCTTCCCGGTGCCTCATCCACTCTGGGCGATATGTATCAAGCAAATTCGCATTCGCAAAGGCCGAAATTTGCAGAATTTCGGCCTCTGCGAATGCAAATTTGCTAAATGGTATGTATTAAACAAAACGTGGTTCAGAATAAGGAATCGCAAAATCTGCGATTCCTTATTTTGCGATTGCATTTAAGGAATCACAAATTCTGCGATTCCTTAAATGCAATGTAAGAAGCAAAAAAAAATAGCAAATTGGCCTTAAGGAATCGCAAATTACCACCAACTTCTAGTTGGTGGTAAGTTGCGAATTCCTTCCAAAATATTATTTTTTTCATTTTTCAAAGTGCCATGTGACGCACAGACATGCCCTTAGGGCATGTATGTGCGCCACATGTGCACCCATGCAGATTTCAGGGGTGCAACAGGGTGTCCTTTGGACACCCCTGCACCCTTGAAAATATTCACAATTTGCAATTAGCAAATTGCAAATCGCAAATTTCCCCTTCATTCCTATGGGCCTCCTGGCCCATAGAAATGAATGGGAAATTATTCCTTAATTGCGATTAGCAATTTGCTAATCGCAATTAAGGAATATTAAGGAATCGCTAAAAAGAAGCGATTTTGTTCATACATACCATTTTGCGATTTCTAAATAGCGATTCCTTAAAAATCGTTATTTAGGAATTGCAAAACGGAATGTTGATACATATCGCCCTCTATCTCCAACTACCCATACACAACTCTCTCATTCTCTTTTTTGCACCTCTTCTGTTTCTCTATATCGCTTTGCACTGTGTTCCTTTTTCATTTTCTCACGTTCTCAGTATATATCACTTTCTACTTTTTTTCATCCTCCAATTGTCCGCACTTTCTTTCTCCATATCTATGTCCCCATCTTTCCCTCTCTCTCGCTTTCCCTCTTTCTTTCTCTCGTGCTCTCTGCCTTTAATTCTCAAGGTGAGACACTGTAAATAATAACAACAAAGCCCTTTCACAGTAAGAGAAATTTGGCCTTGAATTTCAAGTCAATCTTGGCACCAACCAGCAAAATCGAAAATCCACAATGGACAATCTCTCAAATAATGTATGGCCCAACCCATCTTACAACAGCTGTCCAGCCCTATTTGAGCCAGGATTTAATAGTTTATAAACTCTTTTAAGGCCCTTATTCCATCCTCTAGCCATCAGCAGAAGAGAAAGAGGGTCAGCATTCTTTCCACCCTCACCCAAGATTTTCATTGCAATGTCATGGAGGATGTAGTAAAACAGGGATCCATCTCCTTGTTCTGGTAACCAAACCTTCATGGGTAGGATCATCCTGGGTCCAGTAGGACTGCACACAGCACGCTGGTGAAGGCCATTAGTGCTAGTGATGAGTGCTGCTGAGATGACTCACAGAAAGCGAGAAAGAAATTCAACAAAGGGACTGACCAAATGTGTAGGTCTTCACTATACAAATGATGGTCTCTGTAATCCTGATGGGGCTGGTAAAAAAAAGGTACTGTAGTAATGAATGACCACCTCGACGGCTGTTTAAACTGCAGTTTATTTCTGGTCAGAGTGTAGTGTAGTTCTTATATCCCTGATAGGCTCTGCGCATTGGAATAAGATACACTATAGTTTGGACATAGGACTGAGGTCAGTATGTCTCTATCGAGTACATTAAACTTAATTACTTGTGTGTGCCAGCTAGAAACTTCTTGCATGAACAAGAAGGGATTTCTTTCTGACAACCGCATAAACATGACAACTTTGTTTCCCTTTAGAATCGAAATATTCTCAGAATCGTGGAAACAATAGATAACAGTTTCACTCAGTCAATCGTGCATGCTTCGTTTCTACAGACTAACACAGAAATAGATAGACGGGCTTTATTGAACAGTCTTATTTCTTGTGCAAAAGATATGAGCTGCTTCAATCGAAAGACAGAATGCGAAGTATAATACGTACAGCGTTAGCAGTAAGATAAAATAATACTGCAATAGCATGGTTTGTAGCTATGACGTATATTCATAAAAATACATACAAAAATAACACAGGTTTAAATGTGAATACTCATATGGTGCTTCTAGCTAGTTCTACCCCAGTGTACCTAACCTTAGTGTAGTACAAGGTGAGAAGTAGGTGCTGTTTTTCTATAGTCTAGTTTAGCTATAGTTAGGATTGGTGTTGCCAAGATTTTTAAAAGTCCCTCTAGGTTCTCGTCTGCTCTATACCTTAAAATGAGAGAGGTTGGAATCTCTTTCGGGGTCTCGATCACTAACACCCCGCAAGAAGAGTCAGAAACACTGGAGCTGGATTACCTGCGAGGAGGATGACAGCATCTAGTCAGTGCATCAGGGTGGGACTCTGTTGGAAATGGCCCTTTTTGTAGGGTTATCCCCAAACATTGTGCTTCTTCCTCCCTTGTTTTTCCTGACCTGTGGTTGTTGGCAATAGGACTCTGGGCACTTTACCACTGCTGATCAGGGCTAGAGTGCAGATGCTCTCTGTATAAATTGTTATTGTGATTGGTTATCCATGATTGGCATATTTGTGTTACCAGGACGTCCTTAGCAAAGTGCACTTAGTGTACCAGGGCTGGTGATTCAAATGCTACTAGTGGGCCTGCAGCACTGATTGTGCCACCCACAGGAGCAGCCCTAAAATGGTGTCTCAGGCCTGCCATCGCAGTGCCTGTGTGCAGTTGCTAACTGCCATGCTGACCTGACCAGTGTCCACACTGGCCAGGCCTAACCCTTCCCTTTCTGTATACATTGGACACCCCTATGGAGGGCCCTAGGTACCCCCTGGGCAGGGTGCAGTGTATGTGATATTTAGAGCATGTACTTGTATGGGTGACATGCTCTAGTAGTGAATTACAGCCATTTTCGTTTTTTACTATTGAAAGGCTATCTTGTCCATAGGCTACAATGGGGAATGCTGTGTATAATGTTTACCTGCATATCTTCTCATAGGAGCAAGATGGAAAATTAAAGTCTGGTATCCCTGAACTCAGAATTTAATAACCCATCTTTTAGGAAGGATGTTTTTTAAATCCTGTGTTTGAAAACAGCACTTTTAGAAAGAGGCTGCTTTCTTGTCTGACCTTTCTGTGTGCCTTGGCCTGTCTCTGAATTGACTGTCTGGTTTTTGAGTGACAGGGGTTGGGGTGGCTCCCAGAGGCTGAATGAGTCATCCCTGGGCTGAAAAGCTCCATCTGCATCTCAAGTGGTGGGAGGGGATAGCACCTGGGCCTGAATGGGGCTGTGTCTGCCTTCCACAATGCTGGCTCCACCTCCTGCTGGGCACCTGAAGACCCTGCCACTTCCTCTCAAAGGAAAGAAGAAGTCAAGTAAACAAAGTGCTCCAGGACCGACCAGACCTGGTTCTGACTAAGCCAAATCCTCTCTGCCCTCAGAGAACAAAGAGAATATTGGTATAAAAAGGGCTACCCAGTCTTCAGAACATTTGATCATCCTGGAATCAAGAAGGAAACTCTGCCAAGGGGAAAGCTGGAAGACTGAAGAGGAAGGTCTGTCCTGCTGTGTGTTTGTGGGCTGACCTGCATTTGCGTTTCTGCCAAGGAGAGGGGAAGGACTTTGCTGTTGCTGTGTCCCCTTCCCTGAAGAGATCTCCAAGGACCTGAGGAGAGCTGGCCTCCTGTTAAGAAGTCCCAGGAACAAAAAGACTTCACCCCTAGCTTCCCGCCTGAACTCTGCTGAGTGAGTTGTGCCCTTCCTAGAGTATTTGATCCAATTGAGGGGCCTCTGGAAGTTCTGCCTGCTGTTTGGGGAGCTGGACAAAAAGAAAAGAAGAAGATCTGCAATGTTCATGCATCGTTCGATGTGGAGTGCATTGTCGACAGTGCGAGAGAATTCCAGTTGCCACAAAGATCGTCGCAGCGCCTGTTGCTGCTGCAAGAACCGACGCATCGTGCGCTTGCAGAGCGCATCGCCCCGGTGCGGAAAGATTCCTGTTGCTGTGAGTATCGTCGCAGAGCCTGTCGTCGCTGGGTGAGATCGTTGCACCGTCTGCTTGCAGACCGCATCACGTTGCTGCTTGAATCGTCGCAGAGCCAACGCATCGAGGGCTGCGAGAGGAGAAGATCAACGCTGCGCCAAGCTACCAAGGGGGTGAGCAGGGGTTATCTAAAGAGTGTATCCCCCTTGCCCTGACTAGAAGCAAGGTTCCCTATTTGGACAGTGGTACCTACCTCTGCCAACTAGAGACACCCAGATCTAACAGACTCGATCTCCTTCCGAACTTGCCATGGTGAGCCGCGTAGCTATGCCGTGAAAGTAAACAGCTGGACCATACCGTGGTTTGCCATGGCATGTGATGGTATATTTATACCTTGAAAGTGTTTAGGAATGCCAGTATTGACGTAAAGGTCGGGCAGAGGAACGTCATGAATGAACCCCTAAGGAATAGATGTTCATGCATAATAAATGCATTCTTGGAGAAATCAATAATCTAAGCAAGGGGAAGTCCTAAAGGCGTAAGAGTCTGGTTTTCCAGGGACTCACTGTGACATGGATGGACGGATGTAGGTGGCCATGCCTGTATTTGGTTAGCATGGATAATGCCTAAATAAGGGTAGGATTTCTATGCCTAAATATGGGCAATGCGATTTGTGCCTCTATAAGGACATACATCGGGAAAACTATATACAGTATCTAAATAGACACACAACAAGAGACAGACAACCCCACACCACGCAGCGAGCGCAGCTAACAATCTTAACTTGCACTAGCAGCGCTACATGACCACACAAACTCTCACCCTCAGAATGTATTGATGCCACAATGGTCCCAGCCTAGCTGAGGGTAGTAAGTACAATATGACAGTTACCCTCCTCATTAGGGTAAAGAGATCCAAAGTGATTCCACAGCTCTGGAGTATTTCACAATTAGGCTTTGCTTGCTACAAGCAGGTAACGTCTCCTAAATATATATCAAACTAACATAAGAGGGAGCTGTGTTGAAATTGATTTAAACACATAACAGGTGATGGGAGAAATGCTTGCAGTTTGTCTAACCGCTGTCAATCACCACAATACCATCTCACATTAGACAAAGCCATGTACAAATCAGCCTTGGTCCTGCTCCCAAGGAAACAGTGCAGCCCAAACTGCCAAGCCAGGGCATCTTTGAACCGGAACACAAGCAAGGTGGCATAATGGGCAAATAAACAGTGGGTTAAAATTCTACCCGAGTGAATGTCAGTGATTAGGCTTACTGCAAGCATTCCTCCCATCACCTTTTGTGTGTTCGATGTTACATCCTAAGTGGCAACGGAATGCTCAGACATGGGTCTTATACTCACAGTGCCAATAAAACCAAGCTGCAACCCAACAGGCGAGCCCCAATCAGGCTGAAACCTCTTGGGTTGCTTGGATTTCAGCTCAGGGAGGACCTCGCTTGGCAGTCTGGACTAGATTGTTCCTATTGGAGATTGGTCAAGACTGATTTTGATACGACTGGGTCCAAATTGAAGTAGCTTGGTGGGCAAAAGAACAAGGGTTTGCAATGCTACCTCAAGCCATTGCCAGTGACTTATTGCAAGCATTCCTCCCGTCACCATTTGTGTTTGATGGAAACCCTGATTGACACGTTATTGCTTAAAAACTTGGAATGGGGAATATTTCTGGCCCCCGTTAAACTACTGTTGCTGCAGGTCTTAGTAATTGGTGACGGGGAAAATACTGTACCATTTAGTGCCCAACTTTTAGTGGGGCCGTAAAGTAGCTTTGTGGATTTACACAACTAAGTGATATCGCGGCTAAGATCACATCCTTTCTTTACCAAATATAGGAGATTCAAGTTTTACTGTGACCATCAAGCTAAAAGCACAAGCATAACACTGGAAGCGTGCAATAGGTTCAACATTAGGTGTGAAACAACATAAATATTATATGGAAACAAGGATCGTTCAGTAATTGAAACACTATATTGCAATTTCCCCTTAACTAAACAGCCTTTCCTTCTCTGCTGATTTCAGATTGGAACAGTGAAGTGCAGAAGTTTGCTTTAGATGTGCTCGAGGAGGGGCCTGTGCAATTTTCCAACATGTATGAACACACTCTGAACACTCAATGAAACATTCTGGAGCACCGACATTTTAGAATTCATTTGCCCTTTGAAAAAAAAGTCGATAATTATGAACATTATTAACAAAATTCGGGAATGTTTTGGGTGAAATAGAAAAGGGTTCATCCCTACGCCCCTGTAAGATATGTCAAACCAGGTATTACTGTTCTCATAAATTGTAAATCTTTCTAAAAAGTCTAGTTTACAAGGCTTCTATTGATGCATATCTTTCTAGGCTCATACACATAATGCAGTGCCACACTTAAAACGAGGACTTTAATTAGAAACTTTGAATTATAAACCTGCAAATACATTATACAATAGCTGCATGAAACGCCTTGGTGAAGTGTTTTGAAACTTAGCATAAGGCTTTGTTTATTTATTTGTGTTCCATGTTTCCCAGGCTTAATAAACAGGAGGTAATACATTATAGAGTGGACCTGTCAGCTATAGGTTTGCAATCTTTGTTTATAGCTCGGCTTCCTTTTTTTATCAGAGCATCATACATTTTAATTAGGAGAGTGTGCTGCTGCAGAGCATTCTCCAACTGGCATGTGAAAATGAATGTTACATTATTTGAGATAACAGTTGTCCAATATGCAAAGGGATTAAATTTATCTCAGCACAAGATGCAATATTCTGTGTGCAAGCAACAAAAGCAAGATTGGACAAAGGACGCTGATTTGCATGATTCCTTGGATGTGCTGCCTGGGAGGAATGGTTATGTTCTTGCATTCCACTTTACTTACTGCTGCCCTGTTCTAGAAATGCAAAGATTCCTATGATCAGAGTAGAGCAAGAAACAGAGCAGAGACAGCTTCGCAGCAGAAGTGAAGAAAGTGTGACATCAAAACGAGAGCAGGAGAGGACTATTTTTAATCACTAGTGAGAACAACACTGGATACGTACAACACCTCATCCCTTAGTAAACAATGGCATTTAAAAGAAGGAATTATAGTTATTTTCAGCGTTGATAAGTAGAATTACTCCAAGGGCATGTGAAAATCGCTGAAATTCAAATAGAAACAAGTTATTTGATGTCAATCTTTGTTCATTCAGCACTACTGCCGGTACTGCTGCAGTCAGACATGTTTTCTACATGGGGCATTGGTACAAAAAGCAGCAAAAACCAGTGACAGGCCTTCAAATCCCACGCCTCTGGCAGGAAAATGCACCATAAAAACTACAGAAACAACACACCAGAAACAATCCAAAGCGCGTAGCAACATGGATTCACCCTGACCGAGCGCAGAGGCCAACGCGAACCCCACAACCCTCATAGACCACACAGACCACCAGCAAGGAAAAACGAGGACGGGGGCGACCAAGGAGAAGAGGGAGAGGAAGACGGGGTGCATTCCGCAGCAATACCAGATCAGCGTCACGGAGGGGACAGAACACTACCATCAATTAACCTACAAGTATACCACCTGGAATGCAGTCGGAGTGCTGAGGAGGCCAATCGAGGAGGCCAAGAGGCACTTGCATGATGTGACAACCTAAACCAGGCTCAAACTCACTGCCAACAGGAAGACTGCAACGGAGACAGGAGGTGGGATTCCTGCACCACAGGAGGAGCTGGAGGAAACCGAGGCCACAGTCATCAGTGTGGAGACAGTGCAAGGAGCAGGGAGTATGGACAGAGCTTGAGAGGACCTGACACAACATCAACAGGGTGAGTAACGACCAGGGACCGGAGGGACGGGGGGAGATGAGGACAATGGCACACATGCACAACAAGGTGTAGCACACTGCACACCCACAATTTCCCTGGGTCCTGTTCCTGAACACCGTGGCACACTGCAGCACACACACATAGCAAGAACAGCACACCCACATTGACAACAACGTGGTACAATGGGCAGAGCTGACTCTGTAGAACAGAGGACACAACTGGCTCCGCACATGCGCAGAAACATGCCTACTACATCTGACAGAGCTGGAAACTGTGAAATCACTGTCCCGCAGCATTATTCAGCACTTCCCAAACAGTCACAATGTACATTGTCATACAGTCTGCATGTAAAAAGAACAATGTGCCAAAATACATGTCAACACAGTGTCAACATGCATCTCCACCTCACATTGCAGAGGGGCACCAAACACCTCCAGCAGATCACACCAATGCCCTACAACAGCCCATGGACATCCCGCACAACCCACCACTAGGACCCGGGCAGCCAAGCTACTTAGAGAAGAACACAGACCCTGCGACAGACCACACAGTAGGAAGCACCCGCAAGCACAGCTGGCTCACAATACTTCACCCACCCACAATTGGCACCCCAATGCCAGGTGTCAGCACGCCAAAAGGAGGTGGCCAACAGGTGTGGGTAGGGTCCGAACCCATGGAAGGCGAACTAGATCACATATGTTGGTGTCTATTATCCTTCAGGGACCACCTACACCCCACAAAGGAGACAAACACTGCCAAAGAGACACATGCAGATGCACATTCACAGTACAGAACCACGCCCAGGGGCATGCAAATAGCAATGACACACCCACATTAGCTCTGCGTATGACGGCCCAGGCCTCTCCCCTTACAAAGTGAGTAGGTGACGACAAAGCTACATTTCGAAGCTCCAACCCGCTGCCTACGGTAACATGTCTGTGCCCATTGTACATAGCACAATTTAGTGTTGTAGGGCCCAGGGCCCTCATGTATACAACAAGACCACAGGGACACATGCAGTTATTATGTTGAACTGGCTATGGGCACATGCACCCAGCCCCTTTATTGGCAGGGCCACATGTACAGTGGCACCTGTGCTGTATGTGTGTGGGTGAGTGCTTGGTGCTGGCAACAACTTGAACAGTGGACACCAGTGCAACGGAAACTGAAAACACCTGCATAACAGAGTCAACTGCTGTGCAACGTGGAGGGAGCCGGAGCAAGTCCAGAGGTCACCCAACATGTAAACAGAAGTGTCGTGAGTTGCAGTGCACTGAGGTTGGGGCACTAGAGCTGAGCACATTCTTGATGCAGATATTCCTGATGCAGATGCAGTGGGGTGTGTTAGACCTGCATCATCTTCCTCATCAACGTCCCAGGTCTCCCACACTGCTTGAGGTGACATTCCTGCGCAACCTATCCACAGCACAAAACTCAATCAGTAAAGGTCCATGGGTTGCGGTGCAATGAGTCAGTGGCACCTGGAGTGCTGAGCAGTGGATCAGGAAGAAGATGGCATCCACAACAGGTGCGAGCAACTCTGTCAGTCTGTCAGCATGACCGTTTGGACACTGGCAGTTGGCGGTTGGAGTTAGTCTTGGCAGTGGTGGTGTGTGCCTGTTGCAGTGATCCGACATCTGGGCTGGTCAGGACTCGATTTGATGTGTGAACCCTGGTGGGCCACAGTTGAGGCCAGAGTCAGTGGACAGCTCAGGGCCACAGACACATGACGTTGATGACCCCAAGGCCATCGCCTCAGAGGCCATCCAATATCTCAGAAGAAGGGGTTCCGGACCTAACCAGCACAGAGTTAGTGGCCCCGGATGCACAGCGGCCGGCGCAAGCACCCTGCCATGGGACAGTGATTTGCGGTGCACTATGGTAGTGCCACGCGGACTGGGCGGGTGCTCATTGATGTCGAAGGTGAATATGGCGGAGGGTTGCGGGGGACAGTGGAAGGTGTCCTCCAGGGCATGAGGCAGAAGGTCTGATGTTATCCAGTAGCAGCAAATGGTGGGGTGGAAAGCAACAGCCTCATAGCCAGAACCAATTCGGCATCAGCTACATGAGGATGAAAACTATCCCCTACTCCATAGTCTCAGACGCCATCAATGTACGCCCAGTGAGTGTCCATGAATGTCGGGGAACAGACTTAGCGGCACCGGGATTGAGAGGGTATGCAGTCTGCGATGATGCCGATACACCGATATGTACTCCGCCATTGCTAAATCAAGACTCTGTGACCTACTGGACCGTAGTGTAGGCCGGAGGCAGCAGTTAGCAGTGGCTCACAGCCATGTGTCGTTGGCTCTCAATGCGCAGAGTTAGTGACGCCAGGGCAGTTATCGGTAGTTTTCGATCACCTCTGTAATGATGATCCTTTTTTGCTCATGACTGCAACGTGTCATCCTTTTACACCTCTCCCTGTATGCAATATGTACTCTGCCATTGAAAAAATGATGATCAGTTCCAATTGTGCAACCAACTAGACCGCAGTGTAGGTGGTAGGCGTTTCCAGCAAGGGGCCACAGAAACGTGTGGTTGTGATGTTATATATAGACTTGGTGTCACCACATCGAAGCGAGTATAGTGATTTAAAGTCTGCATTGCCATGTGTACCCGGCCATTGCATGATCAAGACTCAGTTCCAAATGTGTGACCTACTCGAGCTTAGTGTGGCCTGGGAGCAGTAGTCCGCGTGGGCCCACAGACACATGTGGTTGTAATGCTATGCACATACTTGGTGGCACCACATCGAAGGGAGTATAGCCACTTCAGCACAGCCATAAACATCGTCCTCAACCATAGTGTAATCAAGACACAGTTCCAAATGTGCGACCTACTAGTACGCTGTGAATGCCGGTAGAGTACGTAAATGAGAAAGGAGTACTGTGGGCCGTGTTCGAAGAGGACGTGATGGTCGTAGCAGGTTGGCAGGGTTGCAGGCCTTGGGCCTGGAGCCTGCACCGGCACGTGGTGGGCCCTCTTTGACACAGCCCGGTGTCGGCAGGTGGGCATTGGGCCTGGGTGCACACGGGCGGGTAAGATTGGTTCGGGGACCAGCGTCCCAGGGTGCAGCAGACACACAGAATCGCAGGCAACCCTGCTCATGGCGACGGCATCGGCCTCATGGTGGGGTGAGAGGCACCACCATGGCAGAGACATTGGGGATTACGGAAGGTGACCATGCCCAGAGTTACGTGCCTTTTATTCACACCCTACGCTGGTGTGTTGTATGCTGGGCCAGCCCACTCCGCTCACGCTTACGGGGGGACGTTGACAAGCTACATTTCCGCATTCCTCCCCACTGGCTGGGGGGACAAGGTTGTGTCCACTGTCCACTACACTCCAAACACCAGCGGTGCGTGTCAACATGGGTATGTGTGTGGTCTCCATACTTCAGTCTGTCCAGCACATCCACGCCACACTTGGCACTGTGTACATTCTCATTCATGGGTCACTTGCCTCCTTTGCACATGCCTGGTCCCCACCTCTTCCCAAGTCCGGCTATTGTGTGGCTGAGGTGCCATGCCGTTGATGGCTAATGTACATGGCTGGCCCAGGTTCCCACAGTAAGTTGTTCTGATGTGTCAGGTGGGTGTGCATGTTTTATATGAGCTTGTGACCTGTGCATTTCCTGTGTTGTAAGTTGCATGATTGTGCAGTTGAGGTGTGTGGTGTGTTCATTTGATATATTGGCCAATGAGCAGTGCATTTCCGCGGACGCCATCCTGGTAGCACCGGTTGATGATGGACTGTCGGAAGGTGTGGGGTTCATGCACACTACCTGAGGGGTTAGCGGGGACGTTGGCGGAGATTCCTTTGTGGTCCAATATTGTCTGGAAATTGGTGGGATACGGGCGCTTTCTGTTGCACCTATTGTGTGCAGTGTTGCCAGGGGCCACAAGTAGGACATGTGTGCAGTCAATTGCCCGCTGTTCCCACAGTAAGTTGTTCTGATGTGTCTGGTGGGTGTGCATGTTTTATATGAGCTTGTGACCTGTGCATTTCCTGTGTTGTAAGTTGCATGATTGTGCAGTTGAGGTGTGTGGTGTGTTCATTTGATATATTGGCCAATGAGCAGTGCATTTCCGCGGACGCCATCCTGGTAGCACCGGTTGATGATGGACTGTCGGAAGGTGTGGGGTTCATGCACACTACCTGAGGGGTTAGCGGGGACGTTGGCGGAGATTCCTTTGTGGTCCAATATTGTCTGGAAATTGGTGGGATACGGGCGCTTTCTGTTGCACCTATTGTGTGCAGTGTTGCCAGGGGCCACAAGTAGGACATGTGTGCAGTCAATTGCCCGCTGTTCCCACAGTAAGTTGGTCTGATGTGTCTGGTGGGTGTGCATGTTTTATATGAGCTTGTGACCTGTGCATTTCCTGTGTTGTAAGTTGCATGATTGTGCAGTTGAGGTGTGTGGTGTGTTCATTTGATATTGGCCAATGAGCAGTGCATTTCCGCGGACGCCATCCTGGTAGCACCGGTTGATGATGGACTGTCGGAAGGTGTAGGGTTCATGCACACTGCCTGAGGGGTTAGCGGGGACGTTGGCGGGGATTCCTTTGTGGTCCAATATTGCCTGGAAATTGGTGGGATACGTGCGCTTTCTGTTGCGCCTATTGTGTGCAGTGTTGCCAGGGGCCACAAGTAGGACAAGTGTACAGTCAATTGCCTGCTGACACGTGCGGAAAACCAGCTGTGGCGTAGACACCTTGCTTGGTCTCTGGCTGTTCCTACGCAGTATGTGGGAAGATTAGATAGTGGGGTATCAAGCTGATGGTGTCATCCATGACGGTTGTGAGAGACTTGGATTGGGCTGGCTGCGTGACTCCTCGGACTCGTGTGGATGTTGGTTGGAGGGTACCAGTGGCCAACAGGTGCATCACGGCCAGCAGCTTGGTCTGGGGTGGGATGTTGGTTTTACGCTGTGTTGGTACAGTCAGCCTATGTACAATGGTGGTCAGGATGGTTGTCCTTTTGTGCCTGTGGTGGGCAATGACATTCTCTGGTGTTGGGTTTGTGAGGTTGGTGCATTTTCAGAGGGTCGCTGTCTTTGTCTGTGCTGCCTCTGTGTTAGTCCGGGATGTGGTCCTGGGGGTGGTGTTGTGGCCCTCTTGGGTGTCCGGGCTGCATGTTCTGTGGCTCCGTGTCATCTTTTGTTCTTCAGGTGAGGCTCTGGGCTGGCCTTCCTTCTGTGGTGCAGGCTGTGGTCCGACTTTACACCATGTCAGAGCAGGTGTTAGTTTCCTGCTGCTACGGTGCCTTATCGCATGTTTTGAGACCTTATCGACGATCTGGCTGGTCGTTGTGAATGTTTCGGAGTGGTGTTGTTGCGGCTTTTTGCACGGGAACGCCTACTCTGCATCTCTTTAGCGATAGTTGCAGGGGTCATCTGTGGCAATGATTTTTTGCGTCTCTATCATGGGTAAACTATTGCTATGGGCTGTTAGCACCAGCTTGTGAATGGGATGATTAATTTATCGCGACTTTGGCTGCAATAAGGTGCCGTTAACTCGGCGGTAGCTCCTCGAGAATATGCCCCTATGAAAGTCAAATTGTTTGTGATTTGATAAATAAATGTAAGTGGAACTCTCTGAACTCATTATTCTTACAGTCACTGTCCATAAGTGATACTTTTATTGCAATCGAAGGCAAGGGATGACAATTTTTGTGCAGCATTTAAAAATGCTAAATTCCCAAATGTTGTTTAAGGCCTTGGCCCTGTGGAATCTGAAGTGTTTATCTTCCTAATAGTATTGTCTAGATCTGTGATTCAGATTCAAACGTTAGTTACAGGATTGCCCCCAAAACAGGGCATTATCTTTGTACAACCCTTATCCAACAACTGTGTATTTGCAGTCTTGTCTGTATGGAGCTGGGTCACTGGTGAAGGAAGGCAGAAAGACACAGTCAAGATTTGAACATAGTCCTCTGCTGCCAAGAAGAAGACGTTGTGTTAAATCAAAGAGCTTAAAATGTACCAGAAGGCTGTGTTTTTTGCTACTCTCACAGTCTAACAAGATATGGCCTTACCAACTACCTCAGCTAACAGCACCAAAGATTACACCTCAACTTTACACTTAGGTAACAGTACTCCCTACTAGCAGAGCTAATGATTTAACACCTTAAAAAATGGATACCCTCATGACACCAAGAACAGCAAAATGAGGAATGAGAAAACAGTCTGCACCTCACAGGATATATTTTATAAAGCCGTGTAAGCCCTAAGTCTATCACAGAACTCTACATCCGGTTTGGTAATAAGATAACTCCTTTACCAGCACAATAAATGATCAAGGAAGTGAGTCAACTATGTAGCATGAATGGACAGCAGCTGCCAATGTAATGATCCCTGTCAAAACAAACTCTAGCAAAGGCATCAAAGCATCTCTATTGGGCAAAATCGAAGTATTGTTATCTTCTATCAACCACAAAAAGGGAAAATTAAACTAGCTATTAAACAAGGCACATAGAGAAAAAAAAACAAATGCCACAAGCACCTGCTCCTCAATCCTAGGTAACTTATCGAATGTGTTCAGCATTCATCAGTCAATCTTGGATGACTTCAGGAACTTTTCATATAGCAAGCAGTTGCAGTACAGAGAATGAAAAACGAATGACTCCTCAGATACACTAAAACAAAATGAATACAATGATTTTGCGTGCACAAGTTCACCATTCCCTCCAGCCTCGGGCACACCCACCGATGCCCAACCCTTCCACAGCAAAATGACAATTGTGGTAGTGTTCCTGTCAGCACATATATATATAAAATACATGTCCGACTTAATAATATGCAACTCCCTGCCTTAGGGCTCAATAGGCCTTCCATAGGGGAGGCTTACAAACATGGTTATGAGACATGGGAGCTTTGTCCTTGGTGTGAATGGCAAAGTCAAACTCACAGGGTTACCACTACCCTTCAAGTCTGCTGTGGCATGCTAGGAGCCATTTTGTCACACACAGGGTGGTACAATCATTGCTGCAACCCTGGGTGGATACTCTGCCTTAAATGCCCTTGGTGCCATACTCTAGAGACTTACAAGTAAGTCAGTCTCTGTGAATTGGGGGTAACCAATTTAACATGAACTTTGTAAGGGATTAGAACACTGGCACTGAGGTCTGGTTAACGGGCCTCTGTGCACTCTCAGAGTTGAGAAATCAGCAGCATCAGTCCACAAAAGTGAGGGGGTGAACATGCAAAAGAGGCATTTCTTACAGAAACGTTTACCCAATTAACAAAAAATATAAAAAGGGCGAGAAAGCATAAAACAAATCATCCCGAAAGAAACTAGAGCAGAACAGTGACACTCTGCTGGGTTGGAACTCAACAGAAGAAGAGAACTAAACCCCAAATGACCAATAAACATAACAGACAAACTGAGTTAATAAGAACAAACATATACAATTAAATAATTATAACAAATAACGACATCTATACTATACATTTACATATGCAAAACACAGGTACCACAACTACATGGAGATAAAAAAGTAAATAAAAGCAAATGAAACCACCCACATCTGAAAAACAGAAGTACAAGAAAGACAAACTGAAAAAGTAAGTGTTATAAAACATGAAATTAGCATTTAAAGTAAATATAATGTATAAGATAAAACTAAAAATAAATGAAAATACAGAAACTCAAAATAAAAATAACAATATGTAATAAACCAAAACAACAAATACATCTCTTCCTCTCATTAGACTTAAAGAAATGCCAAATGTCACAAGAAAACAGAATCAAACAGCCCTGCAAAACAAAAGTCTTCAAAGAATGTAAGAAAAAAACGAACATCCACAATGTAAGTAAAAATGTGACTCATAAATATAAAGAACAATTTAATTGCTGCCTTTTCCAAGAGACATGGTTTAGAACCACCCTACAAACAAGGATACAAAACATTTTTTATAAATGCAATCCTCTCAAGGCATGGGAGACCATTGGGAGGACTGGCCATGTGGATAAAAATGATCCTAGATACAACTATACATTCCCACAACATCGACTCTCAGGATATACTTGGAATTAGTATAAGAGAGAGAGAGGGGAAACCATTACATGTTTTAATAATTGCATTAGACCGAAGAAAGCTAATATTGAATCTGAGATTGTTAGAACCCTGGACAATATTTTAAAAATCATAGACCCCGGTGCCACAATAGTCATGGTTGGTCATAATTGTACCTACAAACCCCTTATGGGACTGGATCTAATCACTGAGGAAGAGGATCTAGCAAGAGGAATCCCTCTATTAGAGGCAGATAACCATGTACTATGTACAACTGCAACAGTGCAATTGGACCACTTTACAATAGAACATGGACTACGAGCATGTAACAGCAGGGTCAAGGATGGTAATATAGTTGGAACCCCGTTATATACCTTTAAAAGGGGAACAGCTCACTCAACAATTGATTATATTGTGCACAGTATAACGACATGGAAAAAATTGAGTTTTAAAGTAGATAATTAAAGAGTAGACAGTGACCACTACCCCTTAGCAACAAGTCTGTTGAATTTCTCTTTTGCAAATACTCAATGATATGCTTAATTTTCATAGCAAAGACACATATATCATCATTGGGGGGACTTCAATATGACCTTTAAACTCTCATCACTTCACTAAGTAGAGACCCGGCAGTGAGTAATTAATTTGGCCACCCAGAAATCATCTCTGTAAGTCTTCTTTACAACTAGTAGATATTGCATTCTCACACAGCTTACATGCCTGCAAAGGCTGATCTCTTTCAAATACTGGTGCAACCACTACATTTAGACAATGCTCATACAGAAGTAACATTATTTATATTGTACTAGATTTGAGGCTTTGGGGTGAAATAGTTGATATGGCCTTGATTTCAAGATACAAGAGTAAACATAACCCTCAACCCTAAATTTAAATGGAACCCTGATTAGTGATGTATCTGATCCATTGCAAAATGTTGATGACTTATTAATTATTGTTAACAACAGAAGGGAGATAAACTGGGGAGATATGGCACAATGTCCAATCCTCATAGAATCAATGTATAGAAGTCCAATCCCAGTACTGACTTTTTTGGTTCTAATCTAGACAATGCTCTAATGTTACTTGAAACTCATAATAATTTATTTTTTTAAATAAAAGATTTCTTCTTAAAAGATCTAAAAAAAAGGGGACCAAAGGGAAAATTGGTCAAAGGAATAGTTTAATAGTGATTGGTGGTTACCAAAGACAATGCTCAGTGACACTATCAAACAGGGAGTCAAAAGTGGAATACAGTAGGCTAGAAGTGTGGCTACAAAGATATATGTTACAAGAAGCTAGAGCAGCTTTGGAAACAGTATTGTGGGAAGAGTTATTGGAAGCACCCATATGTAAAGACACTAAGGGGCATATTTACAAGGGGGTATCGCCACTAGGAATATCACTTTTAGCAACATTCTGGTGCCGATATGCCCTTCACCATATTTACAAAGCAGCGTTAAGCCACTTTTTGTGGCTTAACGCTTCCTTCTAAATAAAGCACCTTTGCACGCATCACTCAGCATGAAAGGGGCATGCAATGGGTGTTGCTGTGGGTGTTCCACCGCAACACCCGTTGCTTTTGACGCTGCACCAGATTTACAAGGAGGTTTAAATCTAAGCCAGCGCCAAAAATGTTGCCATGCAAGAGCAGACATTAGAATAGAAAAACGAGGAGATATACCTTTACTTCTCCTTGTTTGTTTATTTTTTTATATGTGCTGTATTCTGAAGCACACATGGAAAAAGCAAATTGCCATTAGTAATAGTTTATGTGCAGTAAGGGACAGCGTCCTGCACATAAAAAAACATTCCCTCCAATGCAGGCACCTTTGTGCTATGCGCAAGGGTGCCTGCATTGGCGCTAGGCAGCTAAAATTAGCGCCAGCACTAGGGAAAACACAGGGGTGCACCGTCTTTTTATGAATATGGTGGATCCCTGCGTTTTAAAAATATCAGAGTCCTACGCTGCCAATTTGGTGGCAGCTCCGCGCTCCAACCTCTTCTCGTAAATATGCCTCTAAAATCTTTTGGCACATAGTTTCCCAAGGGGGCCATAACAGGTTATGAAACTTGAGAACTACATTCAGCCCTCAAGTGGGTTGAGTACTTCCAGGGCTAGTATACAACACCCTCCAAGGGAAATGCTACTGATACCGCCTCTAAAAAACTCAAGTGGCGCCATCACATTAATTAAAATGTGTTCCTTCATGCCTTTTGAAGGAACTATCACTATTGTCTCTGTTTAAAGTCCCTATGATACACCCACGTCCACCACAGTGTGCTGCCTTACATTCTCTGTATCTGACACTTAGCTAGCTGTTTGCACCTAGAAACAGGGAAGTCATCTTCTTTATACAAAATCCTAGCATACTCGTACCGTACATAACTCTCTACATAGGTACCATATATCGATGTATGCCATTGCAGCTGATGCTCCAATTCCTGAATAAAGGTGTGGAGATAACTCCAATCTAGAAGAAGGGCTGTCATAATGCACCTGGCATGTATTGCTCTATTAGTTTATTTGGTAATATCCCAAAGACTTTCTGCACAAAAGTCCATGATAAGCTGACAGCCTGGATGTCTGAGAATGAGATTCTCAGTCATTAGCAGGTAGCTTTAGATCAAGGGAAAGTATGGTGCACCAGGTCTTCTGCTTCCATACGATTAGACGGCCGATGACGGATATTGATCAGGGCAGTGTTTCTGTTGCTTTTGTTGACTTAAGGGCTGATGTTGATATGACCGCAAGAGGGAACTCTGGTAAGAGCTAAAGGGGTTGGGAGTTCCATCTGATCTATTACACAGAATTATCCATTTGAAAACAGATAATTTCATGCAGGTACGATGGGCAGAAAATGGGGAATTCATTCAGAACATTGTTGTTAGCGAAGGAGTATCACAGGTTGTGTCATGGCACCCACTTCTGCTATAACCATATTCACCAGGTGCTCTAAATTTCATCCAGTGTCCCTTGCCCTCAAATTTTATAGAGCACAAGCAGCAAATGTGGCCCTTTTTGGTTCAGAATTATGAGGTCATTGTAATGTTGATGTTCAATGAACTACTGACAATAATTTTATAAGCTCTTTACTAAGGCTCCCCAAAAGTAAACTGCTCCTCAAATTCAGACTGAACCTACCTTTGAAACCAATTATTGGGTTTATCAATCTAAGACCTATTCTTTTTCAATTTCACTTTTGGTCCTCATATGAGCTGAAACTTTACAGGAGAGACTTTGGTGATATTTTAAAAAGATCCCAAGCATTTAGGAACCCTTGGCTAAGGTAGATTACTACCTCCCTGACAGCCCCAGTTTGGGAGATTTCTAGTATTACACATTCTTTATTTCTTCCACTACATGTAATAACATGAAAGAAAGATTTTGGTATAGAGAAGGGTAGAATTTGCAATCAGACTCATCTTTAATTTAAGAAATGGGGTTATTGGTTAAAGGGAGTGGAAGCCCCACTCAGGCAACATCCACAGTCATTATCAGGAAATACCACAAAAGTCATTTAATTAGTCGGTGTTTAAAGCTTTGGTAGATTGGCACAAACGTAGTCAGGCTTAACTAAGAGCCAATGTGCAAAGTGAAACACACAAACAGTAGTATAGAGAAAACAGAACACTAGAAAGATCTCCAAAAAGTTAAGAATACTATAGTACATTTTAACAAATAAAATTATACCAGTATAACAAAAATTCTATCAGGAGACCCAGAGATAGTCAAATTTTAAATTTTTAGTGCCAAAAAGAACAAAGCACCACTTTTGTACATCTGGTCGCGCTAGACAGGGGTTAAGTCACAAGTTCAGACTAACAGCAATGGAGTGCAGACGGGATACAGGTCCCGGGTTAGTCCTGCTGAAGAGTTACCTTCTCAAGTTTGGCCAAAGGGTTCCATTCGTGATGGAGTAGGCCTCCTGGAAGTGGAAGCTTCAAGTGCAAAGAGCAGATAAAGCATTGCCGACAGTCATTGCTGTAGTGCGAACATATAGAAACTGCTGAAGCTTCGCATTGGTGGTTGTTGCAGCTGACATTGCTGTAGTGCAAAGTGTAGGCCTTCCATTGCCGGTTGATGCTTTTGGCATAACGAGCAGGTCTCACCAAAGCTTCACGTTGGCAGTCATAGCGTGCGGCAGTGTTTCAGTACAAACCAGTCCATGTGTGGTAATGAGGAGCACAAACTTCAGGATTTTCACATTTTCTCACTAAAGGAGCTTTCAATGATTCCAGCCAAGTGTGCAGGACCTGGGGCAACTTCTTAGGGACCAGGTCTCACTCCAACAACAGCCAGCAGATCCAGGCAGGTCCAGTTGCAGCTGGGCAGCTGCTCAGTTTCATTGAGGCCCCTGAAGCTCATTGATTCCCTGCAGTTCACATCGAAGCTTAGCCAACTGGCCCTTGGAGCCACTCTGGTGGCTTGGGTTCAAAGGAGCAGGTCCAGTTATCCTTCCTCAAACAGCAGAGAAGCAACGCAGTCCTTCAAACAGCAGGGCAGCAAGGGAGCCCTTCCAACAGCAGGGCAGCAAGGGAGCCTTTCCAACAGCAGGGCAGCCCTTCTTGTGAATCTTCCATAGAAGCGGGAATGTGCTGATGAGTGCCTCTTGAGATCAAATAATTTTTCCTGGTGCCACCCTTTGTATGGGGGATTCCCTGACTCTCACTCTAGAAAATTCTTCCCCTTCCCCTGGACAAGGCAGAAAATTGTCTGGGGTTACCAAAGGCAGGGCAGGTTTGGTGTCAGGTATGTTCTGTAGGCAAGACCCTTTAAAGTGTAGGGGCCATATGTATCATAGTTCCTTTTTGCGAATTCCAAATAGCGATTTTTAAGGAATCGCTATTTAGAATTCGCAAAACGGTATGTATGTACAAAATCGCTTTTTTATAGCGATCCCTTACCATTCCTAATTTGCGATTAGCAAATTGCTAATCGCAAATTAACCATTCATTTCTATGGGCCAGGATGTCCATAGGAATGAAGGGGCAATTTGCGATTAGCAATTTGCTAATCGTTAATTAGGAATTTTTTCAAGGGTGCAGGGGTGTCTCAAGAACACCCTGCTGCACCCCTGAAAATGACATTTGGGGGCATATAGCGCACATACATGCCCTAAGGGCATGTATGAGCGTCATATGGCACCTTTGGAATTTAAATAAATTGCTTTTTTAAAAGAATTCGCAACTTACCACCAACTAGAAGTTGGTGGTAATCTGCGAATCCTTATTGGCATTTTTGCATAAATATTTCTTTGATACATTGCATTTAAGGAATCGCAAATATTGCGATTCCTTAAGTGCAATCGCAAAATAAGGAATAGCAAAATGTGCGATTCCTTATTTTGCTGTGACAATGTTTCATACATACCATTTGGCTAATTAGCATTCGCAAAGGCCGAAATTCTGCGAATTTGGCCTTTGCGAATGCTAATTAGCGTGATACATATGGCCCTAAGTGAAGCTAGGTACAGCTCCTCTCTCTGCCATATTGCCAGCATTACCCATCTTGTCCACATCTAAGCAACTTTTTTGTCAATGTCTAGAAGCAATACACAAACCCCAGCAGAAGAGACTTTTACAGTCATTGAACAAGGACAATGGCAGAAAGGCACAGTTGATTGGGGCAAAAAAATGTCAACTTTCTGAAAGCAATCTGACAGTGACCATAACTTTCTGGAGGTACCTCTACATGGAGAATCCTTGAAACAAACAAATATTTTTTCTCTCACAAATGTCCCCGCTCCCTCTGCAACCAATAACTGTCGCTCTGTTAAGTAGTCTATAATTTTGTCAAAACAAAAACTGTATTCACAGTTATATAGAGTGTTTGTTGCTTTTTTAGAACATTACGAGGGAATGAAGGCAGCCAATATTCCAATATAAACGTTCATAATCAGATGTTTGGGGAGCTGCAAAAGGTTTTGTACAAGGATGTGACCACTACAAAACTTAAACTGTCCAAGGAGAATGAATGCTTTGACTCAACATGACAAGCCACTAAGAGTTCTTTAAGGTCGGCTATCCTAGATGGGGACAGGTCTAATATTAGAATAGGTAGACTTACCTACAAAGCCCGCCTGAAGCAGGCTAAACGGGATTGGGATAAGAAATGTTGCCAAGATCTGCTTGTTGCTGGTAAAACTAAGGATAACAGACACTTCTGGAAACTGGTAGCTCTAACTAAGCCAGGAAGTACAAAAGCCCATCATTTTAACATATCTCCTGAAAAGTGGTCGACCCACTTTTCTGCTCTTTACGCTGTAAAACATTATATTGATAAGGGGCTAAGCAACTGCCAGATCTCTCTCATAACGACATCCACTGTAGACTGGGAAGGAGCTGCTAGCCCAGTTTCATTTAGTCAAGAAGAAAACATTAGTCCATTGACTCCCTAAAAATGGCAAAGGCACCAGGTCCAAATAAAATTTCAGCACACCTTTATAAAACTGAGCCACAAAAGCGTTTAACTTATCTTGGAGTCATCTTCGATACCAAGCTATGCTTCAGGGCTCATACCAATGCATTGACATCCGGGGGCTGCTATTTGCTATGGATTCTGAAAAAAATACTTCTGTTTATTCCAGCTGAACTTCAGAAGGCCGTTATGTTGGCCCTAGTTGGGTCGAAGCTAGATTATTGTAATACACTCTATCTAGGCATTCCGAAATATTCGATTAAAAAACTGAAGCCTCTCCAAAATGCGGAAGCAAGAACACTTTTGAACATTCCTAAGTTCAAACCTGTGGCGCATCTTCTACGTGGCCTGCATTGGCTCCATGTGGAGAGGAGAATTTCATTCAAAGCCTTGAGCGTAATGCATAAGGCACTTCGTGGAACTGCCCCCCTTTACTTTCAGAAGCTATTTACTTGGTATACTCCTAGAGGAATGTTGAGATCCAGCACTGAACATAAGTTTCAGATTCCTAGAATTAGGCAATTAAAATGGGGTGGGGAGACTCTGACATTTCAGGGGGATAAGTTATGGAATTCTCTCCCTCTGGCCCTCCACTCCCAACGCAGCCTGCAGCTGTTCAGAAAGCAGCTGAAGACCTGGCTGTTTCCGCCAACTTAGCTCTAAAGTCTGGTGACTTATCTGCCTGGTTGTTGCTCCCTCTTTTCGTCTTTTTCCACCCAGCGCTAAGACACCCTTGGGTATTGCATGCTTTACAAACTCAATTCATTTGTTCATTCATTCATTCATCTGAACCTGCTATCAAATGCCATTTCTGCAGGGGGAGAACTACCTGAATCATAGAGGGGAGCTGAGCTCATAACCATATTTAAAAAGGGAGATGGAAGCAACCCTCACAATTAAAGGCCAATACGTTTGATTGACAATGGGCAAAAACATTTTGCCAGGCAAGTTCTGAACAAATTAAACAAATGGACGGATGCCAGTAAAATAATGTCACCATTTCAAGCTGGCTTTAGGCCAAAGGGTAGCACTATTGACGTGACTTTTAGATTTCCGATTCTACACTGGAAAACAGTTATATTACATCAACAAAAGCTGTATGTGGCATTTATAGATTAAACAGCTGCATTCAACCTTATCACACGCCCAAAATTATGGCATGTTTTATAAACCTGGGAGTGCCCGACAATCTAGTTAATCTTTTAAGAAAACTGCATGAGATCAACTTCGCTCAGGTTCGTTGGGGCCGAAATGGAGAGCTGATTGAACGCATCCTGATTGAATGTGGGGTGCCTCAAGTCTGTGTTCTTGCACCTACATTGTTCTCATTATATATGAAAGATATTTTTGAAGTTTTAGAAAACTGTAGAAATGACTCCCCTACTTTGAATAACAGGAAGGTACCCATTTTACTCTTTGCTGATGATTCTCTTCTCATCTCCAAGGCACATATGGGCCTGAAAATGTTAGTTAATATATTTGTATGTTTCTGCAAATCAAGGGGCCTCGAACTGAATGGAAGCAAGACCAAATTTATGGTGCTGGGCGAGGGCGTGAAAAATGGTCATTCAAGTTAGTAATGAGGCACTAGAAAGGGTAGATAACTTTGATAATTTAGGGGTGCGACTCATGGAGAATTTTTAAGTGGCTGTGTCAACAGCCTTTTAATTTAGCACAGGTCGAATGCTATCATTCGGATGCATAAGCAAACAGTCTCACATGTAGTCTCACCAGTTTTGGAAATATATCGTGCTACGACTCAAGTGGCTGCGCTCTATGGTGCTGAAATATGGGGTCATGTGGATGTCCATCCCATGGCCTCTGCTGAAAACAATTTTGCAAAGAAATTGCTTTGTCTTTCATCCAGCGCACCTCTTATCCCACTGTACTTTGAGTTGGGGATAAAGAGAATCGCAGACATGGCTGCTTTACAAATACCAGTTTACTGGGTCGCCTTTGGACCACTCCCGAGCTAGGTGATTACAAGGATTCACTTGCAGAATTATTAAAGATCTGAGGTGCCAGGATGCTCTCCTGGGTCAAATTTGTATTATGTGGCTAGGGAAGCTGGGGATATATAGTTATTGGGCTGACCCTACAGGAATAAAAAAATCTGATATTAATGTACTGAAGGCTACGTATTGGGTATACATCAACAAAGAATATATAAATAGTAGCTCAATAGGTTCCCTAACCAATGCGTTTCTTGAACAAAAATGTATACAATCGTTTGAGCAAATCTAGACCTAATATCTTCTTCTCTATACAAGAGCCTCTATCGAAAAGATTCTTATACATTAAACTGAGTTTGGGAACTCTTCTGTTAGCCTCCTTTACTAGCTGGTGGCGGGCACAATCAATCAAATGTAATCAGTGTGCCACATGTTGATTAACCAAAATCACAGCATACTCGAGACAGAGAACTAGATGGTGACAGCGTGGAGATCCTTGTATCTGTCTTCAGGTGTAATCATTAAATAACCAACATCACTGGTCATAGGGACCTTTGTTGGACGACAAGGAGAATTTGAAAGGAACAATCCATTACATTAAATCTTCAAACAATAAAACTCATTGAGCATTTGTAGTAGTCAATAAAGAACATTGATGTGCATTTAAAGGCTTTTATTAAAAATTATATTAAGGTTAAATTGTTTTATTCAGTGAATATTAATCTTTAGTCATCATTATTACATATTAGAACAATCTATTAGTCTGTATTTCAATAGAAAGCCAAATACCAAATTAGTGAAGATTACAAATCATATAGAGATAACACAACAAGCTTGTTCCATAAAATAATTTCCCTAATTTAAATTACGGATCCTAATGGAAATTTAAGCTGAAGTAAAGGTGTCAGTTCAGAAACCCAATAACGAGTTCTGATGAAAGTATAATATGCATAAGCATAAAACTTTCACTTTTACGTAAAAATTATTTTCAAACTGGAAAATATTCTATAACTCAGCAGACATCTTTTAAAAAGAAAAAAGGGCTACAAAGAGAATCTCTCCTGAAACGAGTAACCCCACAGATCTCAGTAAAATGTCCAGAGTCCTCTCAGATGCTAGTAGTCAGAGTCCCAGCCTACTCTAAGAACATATGCTAATACAAATTAGTTACATTATAAGTTGAAACAATTGACACACTTCATTCTTAGCATCCAATCCGATTTCAACAAATCACTGGGTGCAGGTAAACTCTCTAGTTTCTCATGTCTTCACAATAAACCACAGAAACAAGTCCTTGAAAGGATACTTTCGGCAGTTCAGACAGTTCTTCACAGGAGACATGCTTCCTGCCATCTCCTCTCTTCCCTGTGAGAAATTCACTATCCGTTGTCTAATTCACGGTTCTCGAATGCAGGTCCTTAAGGGCCAGATCCATGCCACAATTTCAAGGTAACCTCATTTATTTAAATTTGGATTTGGTAAAAATCTGACATGGATCCAGCCCTCCAGGACCAACATTGGAGAACCCTGGTCTAATGCATAACTCACTAGCTAACAGAAGGTTTCTGAAAAGTTACATCATCTGCAGTGGATGAGAAAAACATCTTGTGCAAAACAACAGTTCAATGTGATAGCAGAGCTTTCAATGCTAAATGTATAATCAATGTTAGTATGGCATCAGTAGTTGGGGTAACTTATGTCAGTAAATTATGTTACTTCATTTGTATGCTAGCAACACCTAGGTATGATTACCAACTATAACTTTGCATTATTCATACATGTTATTTTTGCAGAGTTTTGCACTTTTTAATATAAATGCGTTTTTATATCCAAAATGAGGAGATTCACTCCAGCAACCTATTGTATTACTTTGTTGATTGATAGAAACTAGACGATACAAAGAAGCATCGATTATATGTAAATCTGACACTAGTCCTTGCACAGTATTCTCTGTCTCAAACTTTTAACATTAGCTTGGCATGTAAGCTCTAAGGGCCTTGAGATCAGGCTGTCAGAAATAGAAGTGATTCATTGTGTTAACTGTATTTGCAAATGCCTATGAATTAAGAATGTTTTCATATATAATGTTGCTTTGCGCAGTGCAGTTTATGTAAGTATTCTTATAGAAAATGTATTTATCTGTTTTTGTCAATGGATTTTATCTGATGTGACAAAATAATGGACCTTTAGTTCATTTACTCTAGATAACCAGTGCGGGCATAATATTTTCTCAGTGTGGCTTCTAGTCATGATCAAGGGTGCAGCTTCCATTGGTGCAGGAGGTACATTGGCATCAAGGCTCAGATGCCTGAGGGGCCCATTGAACACTAGTTTTTGCTGTGTATTATAATTTAGACAGAAGCCAGAGTGCACATTTCCTTCCCTGCACTAGGGCGCATAAGATAATAGTTACCGTTAGACTTGACATCTTTGGCGTGGTTTCCCCTGACTTTTTGCTTCTACCTCCTGTATTTTTGATTCTGTGCTGGATTTAGTTTTTGTTGGGTTAGATGCTTTGGACACTTTGCCACTGCTGATCAGTGTCACAGTGCAGGTGCTCCCTGTTTAAATTCTTATTACAATTGGTTCTCCCAGATTGACACATTTAATTTACTGGTAAGTCCATAGTAAAGTGCACTGAGTGTGCCAGGGCATGTAAATCAAGTGCTACTAGTGGGCCTGCAGCACTGATTGTGCCACCCACATGACTAGCCCTAAAAAGGAATCTCAGACCTGCCACTACAGTGTGTATGCGCAGTTTGTTAACTGCCATGTCAACTTGGCAAGTGCACTCACTTGCCAGGCCCTGACCTCCCCTTTTCTTACATGTAAAACACCCTTATGGTAGGCCCAAGGTAGCCCCATCGGCAGGGTGCAGTATATGTTTTCCCGATGCAGCACCGCTGTGAGAGAAGAATCTCCACTCATCTCTGTGCCGCTGCCAAACTGACACAGCGCCTTTTGCCACTGCAAGAACCACCGCATTGAGGAATCACGGATGAAGAAACTGACACAGCACGGCAAGATGCCGCCTCATTGATCTCTGATGCAGCCCGGATATCCACACATCGTACCTGTGCGGCAAGTATTCTCGACGCATCACCCGCAGACCAGAACCATCTTGGAGTCCACGCATCACTTCCCCCTACAGACCAGATTTGACGCATCACTTCTCCTGCCTGCAGCAGAACTGTTGCATCACCTCTCCTTGATCTCAGGAACTGACGCATCTCTGTTTCTCGACGCTTTCCATCTCTGCAGCTGTTTGGCCTTGTGAATTTTGACGCATCATCTGCAGGTACTTTGTGAGAAATCACGCATCCATAGTTTTCTATGGCCCCAGTTGTTTGAAACCTTTTAAAAGTCATATTCTTATTAAATGTATGTTGGATTTTTGTTGTTTGGGTCTAGTTGAGTTTAGATATTGGTTGGTTCTCCCAGATTGACACATTTAATTTACTGGTAAGTCCATAGTAAAGTGCACTGAGTGTGCCAGGGCATGTAAATCAAGTGCTACTAGTGGGCCTGCAGCACTGATTGTGCCACCCACATGACTAGCCCTAAAAAGGAATCTCAGACCTGCCACTACAGTGTGTATGCGCAGTTTGTTAACTTCCATGTCAACTTGGCAAGTGCACCCACTTGCCAGGCCCTGACCTTCCCTTTTCTTACATGTAAAACACCCTTATGGTAGGCCCAAGGTAGCCCCATGGGCAGGGTGCAGTATATGTTTTCCCGATGCAGCACCGCTGTGAGAGAAGAATCTCCACTCATCTCTCTGCCGCTGCCGAACTGACACAGTGCCTTTTGCCACTGCAAGAACCAACGCATTGAGGAATCACGGATGAAGAAACTGACACAGCTCCGCAAGATGCCGCCTCATTGATCTCCGATGCAGCCCGGATTTCCACACATCGTACCTGTGCAGCAAGTATTCTCGACGCATCACCCGCAGACCAGAACCATCTTGGAGTCCACGCATCACTTCCCCCTACAGACCAGATTTGACGCATCACTTCTCCTGCCTGCAGCAGAACTGTTGCATCACCTCTCCTTGATCTCAGGAACTGACGCATCTCTCTGTTTCTCGACGCTTTCCATCTCTGCAGCTGTTTGGCCTTGTGAATTTTGACGCATCTGCAGGTACTTTGTGAGAAATCACGCATCCATAGTTTTCTATGTCCCCAGTTGTTTGAAACCTTTTAAAAGTCATACTCTTATTAAATGTATGTTGGATTTCTGTTGTTTGGGTCTAGTTGAGTTTAGATAAAGATACTTTATTTTTCTAAACTGTTGTGGTGTCTATTTGTGGTGTTATCACTGCTCAAAGTAGGCAAAATATCCAGGTACGAAACTGCCTGCAAATGCTGCAATTTCTTATCAGTAATACCATTACTCTGAGTCCTTCTCTCACAGTGAAGACGTACCTATTGAGGCCTCTGTGCCTCCAATTACAACCATTTTCCACATATAACAATCTCTCCCTCTCTTACTTCCTGTTCCGTCCAAGCCCAAACACCACACAATTGGACAGTCCGAAAAGAGCAGGAGGGAGAGCCTGAGCCATCACCGTAAGAGAAGGACTAAGAATAATGTTATTACCATAGAGTAATCGCAGCATTACCTCTTCGTCCCTCTCGCAGTAATGACTCCTTTAGTGAGATGTACTTAAGCCAATAAATGGACCAGGACAACTGGACAGAAAATGCAGCACAAGTTGAAGCCATAGGCAAAAACTAATTGTAACACGGATGCCAGCACCGTGATACCCAATAAATCTGGAACCTCCAGACCCTCAACAACCCGAGAATGAGTCATAAAGGGAGAAGGAACTGCCCAAGAGGCAGCCCAACGCAATTCACACAAAGAATCCCCCTGTACCTCAGATAGGGAAGCAGACATGCCACTAGGAGACCTCCGCTGGATCCCCAGAGGACAAGACAGACCAAACTGCTGATATGCCAGCAAAATACAGACACGATTCACCTGCTTAAGGTCTTAGAGGAAGGTTCACCCCTATGCAGGCGGTACCAAAATGCATAATAGACCCCAAACATTCACACCAGCTTCAGTTAAATCAATGAACCCCTACACAGCAAGTGAATGAAGGGCCACCACCTCAAGAGACCGAGGCCCAGGAAAGAACACCAGAAGAACGCTTCCAGCCAAGAAAGAAACGGGGACTTCCCTTCGGGCACATATCCTGGACCCAACCAAAGCACAAGCCTGTTCTCAAACACCTGATAAGCAGGAGACAAACAAAACAGAGAGCCCAGTACACCAAGGTAGCAGGCAAAAACCTCGGACACCAGGAAAAAACACAGAAGATACTGGAAAACTCGCAATACCAACTAAAGATCCCAAGATGGACACACCACCAGCAGGACTGGATGTAAAGGAAAAACCCCTAAAAGATCCAGGAGACCAGACCCCGGTCAGCCGCCAGCGCAACCCAGGGGATCGGAACGCCTTACAGCTGCACACAACCCCATAGGAGTAAAAGGGCAAAGACCCAACTGAACACCACTGCTGAGCACTCCACAACCTGAGAAAAATAAATGGCATGAGGAACCAGACCCTGCCACACACACCAGGCCTGAAATGTCAGTCAACTTTGAGCAGAAGATAACCTAAATGACAACCATCTGGATGCCTGCACAGAGGAAGACACAAAAGCTGAGAGTCTCGAGAACCTCAAATCTCCCCATACAAACTCTAAGCTCAAGTTTCGCCAATGACACAACCTGAAGACATAGAAACTGCAGGGGAGATTGACCAAAAGGGAGCCCTCACTCCAGTTACCCCATCAACAGATCCAAATCTAGAAGAGGAAACCAGATAGCACAAGGAAATGCCAGAGCTATCAGAGCAACTAGTGCCTCCGAATCAGACACCACCGGAATAAGGAAACAGAGGGAAAGCAATTATCAGGCTCCAGCCAAGAACATGACAAGGCATCCATCCTCGAGGCAGACACCAACCGTTCACTCGAAAAACGAGGGAAGGAGGGCCAAGCAATTGCTCTTAACAGAACCACTGGAGGGAGATCCCACAATCGACACACCCTGACAAACAAGTGAGGAGAAAAGCAGAAGTCCTGAGAGAACAGAAACTCCCTGCTCAGGCAATGGGCCAGACAGTTTTGGAAGTCCCTGAAAAAAGAAAGCCCTGAGAGATTCCACAAATTAAGAAGCCCACCAGAACATCCGATCCACCCCTGCAGACAAAGACAGAGCTCTTGTCCCTCCTCGTTGGTTGACAGAGGACGAGGCAGCAGTGTTGGCAGTCTGAATGACAACTCCCTTGCCCTGCAACAGCAAAGGAAAGGGAAGGAGAGCCATTTGAATCACCTCCAAATCCACACCAAAAGACATCCCATGGGCCACCGTTCTGGAGAGCCCTCAACCAGACCTCCCAATCACACTCGCTGCCATCTGTAGTGAATATCACCGGGTCAGGAGAGAACAAGTAAACCCCCCTCAGCAACTTGGAACACAGCAGCTCCCAGCCCAGTTCCCTCCAGATTCCCACAGTCCCAAGCAGAATTCACGATAAATCCTGTACAGTTGTAACCCAGTCCTACAGTACTAATCACATGAGGACATTGAGATGCCACAGAGCCCAAGGCCACAAGATCACTGTCGCATCCAGAGAGACACTGCCCGAACAGATGCAGACAATAGGTCTTCCAGGTGTGCCTGACTTCCCACAACCTTGGGTTTGGCAATGTGACAATGCCCAGAAACACCCTGGACCGGGCCTCAAGGAAAACATAATCCTGAGTCGGAGCCAACTGCGACCACTTCGCATTCCCTAAGAAGCAATGAGACAACGGAAGAGCCAGCACTGTCGTCCCATGAAAACAGGTGAGGGTGAAGAGATGCCCAGAAACCCCAAATGGCTAGGAAGAATTTAAATATGGAGACACGTATCCTGAAGATCGAACGCTGCTATGAGGTCTTCTGGTGACATCAGAGGAATGAGCTGCCGGAAGGAAAGCATCTTGAAAGGAATGGACGCAACCCATTTATTGCAGTGCTTCAGATCCAACAGCAGGCAAAATTGCATGATTTCAAGATGAACATTAGAAGGCCGTAAAACACAGAACTCATGGAGAAAACAGATAGCAGAACAATATGAGGGCGCTAATGGAGCCGCTAAAACAACAAAGAAGGTACCAGTGCAGTTAGGCACCAACCTGCAACCCCGCAATCTACAGATTGAGAGCTTAAGACCAATTTCACTAGGCCCCAACCAACACCATAACACCCAACACATTAACCATGGATAAGCATGGCACCTGGAAGATTTCCTACAGGCATGACAAGCATCACAATGTACCAGCTGTAACAAACAGGAGAAAAGTCACAGACACAGCATTGCTCCCGTGTATCAGTACCTACGTCAAGCAGCAAAAAAGACGAAAGTACTGAAAAAGGAGTGTCAGAACCAAACTCTGACTGATCATTCAAGGAAACAGAAAGTCACAGAAAGTAATACACATGACTTCACATGAAAAGTCAACAAAGTGAGAAACTCGAGCCCTATGAACCAGAACATATGGCATGTATGTTTGTGGGTTTTTTAAATTGGAAATCATACGCCCTGATATACCCTAGGCGCAAGGCTTCACTTAAATGCTGACAACTGCAACAAGATTTAATCACCTTGACTGGATGTGAACCCTGTCCAGAAGGTGTTGCTGAACCACAGACAAGCACCTGCACCATTGAGCTAAAGGTATTGGCTCCTTACTTTCTCTTTGCATACACCATGATTTCCACAATTATGCAGACAGCTCTACTTTCTGTTAAGGTGCATTCAGTAGTGTCCCATGCAGGGGCATAGCAACCCACAAGCATAGCCATCCACGGGGACACCCTCCGCCTGCCTCCTTCACTGCTGCACCCACCAAGCAGAAATCATGGAAGCTCTGCAATGCAGGGGAAGGTCAGACTCGAATACCATTGGTTGCATTCACCACAGGCATACAGCAGCCCTGGGTACACCACCATCTCGCTCTGTATTCTCCCGCGCCTCAAGCAGGAACAGAGAGGCTCCACAGTGCCCAGTGTTTTGTTTGGCATTGGATAGATTTTGGCCATGCAGAATACAGGCTTTGATGGGACTTAAAGGTTATTCCCATAGAAAACTTAGTACAACACTGTTTCATCTGGCTTGAAGAAAACATGGTTACTCTTGTGCTTTTCTTCCATTCCATTTCCTTTGGCCATACTCTGATGGCTTTTTACAGCAAAGATAGGGAACGGCTTCACTGACACCTGCTAGCCAGAACCTCACCAAGCCCAAGTTCAGATAGGAGGAATCCAACTTACCACTGAGGAGCCAAAGATTAACGCTCACACAGGGAGCACTGCTTCTGGTGATATCATACCTGATAAGGGGCTGAGTCACATGAGGTATGAAGAGTGTTAGAACCTGGATCAGCAAAGCATAAGTGCCCCAAAGCAACAGACTGCAATGCAACAACAATTGCAGCAGAGCGAGTATGAGGTTGCCAAACAATGAGGTCAGTACTATGCTCCGTAGAAGCTTGCTGGGAGAGTGGTCTGGTCATGGCCAGAATCCAATGTAGTGCCAGGTGTATAACATATGTTATTTTGCCCCTTGTGCATCTCGGCAAAGCTGCTCTTTTCCCTAATGCACTTTAGGTTGTCCAACTGCATGGGTGTAAATTTAGTACGGTGAGTCTAGAGATTCAGGACAAAAGGTCAAACTTCGGGACAAAACCTTAGGGCAAAAGGTAAGATTTAAAGACACATCAGAGGAGATCGCGCAATAATATATAAGTAAATAGACAAACAACATAAGTGCAAGTCAAATAAGTTTACATTAGGTATTCATTTGATTTGATTTGATTATGAGATTTATATAGCGTACGAATGCCCAAGCACGTCTAGGCTCTATGCGGAGGGATATGCCAGAGTTTCAGTTGAAAAAGGTATAAATTAGTTTGAAAATAGCCATGTATTTAGTAACTTTCTGAATCCGAGCAATGTTGGGCAGCTTTTATTAACTATCGGGAGCGAGTTCCATAGTTTCACTGTACCCAAGACAAAGCTTCTTCCTCCCCAGCAAGCTTTCTTGAATTTTGGTGTCTGGAGGAGTTTGGTCTGTGCTGAGCGTATGTGTCTGGGTGGATGGTACCAGGTGAAGTATTGTTTCAGAAATGCTGGTCCATTTCTGTGCACAACATTGTACGCCAGACATAGGGATTTAAATTCTATCCTTTTTTTCACAGAAAGGCAGTGGAGTTTTTTTAAGCCTTCTGAGATGGACAGGAATTTGGGAATGTCCAGCAGCATTCTGGCAGCCACTTTCTGTACTCGATAAAGCTTGAGCATGTGCTGTTTTTAAAGGCCCAAGTTTAGGTAATTTCCGTAGTCCAGTCTAGCCAGAGCTAGAACCGTCACCAGTGTTTTTACTGCTTCAGCAGGGATGAAAGTGCGCACTTTTTGGGTTGATTTTAATGTTAGAAAGACCAGGGAGGTGACCTTATTGACCTGGTGTTGGAATGTCAGTCTGTGATCAAAGATGATGCCCAGATTTATCACTTTGTGGACTGGGGTAGGATGGGCTCCCTTACTGGGAGGCCACCAGTTCTGTGACCAAAAGGAGGTGTCAGATCCCAGTAGGCGAACCTCTGTTATGGTTACATTGAGCTTTAGGCAGATTGTACCCATCCATTAGTTTATGTGGGACATGCATTGGCTTGAGCGTTCAGCTGTTTCCTCAGAGCTACTTAATATGGACCCCACCATTTGGGTGTTGTCTGCGTAAGAAATTAGTGTGAAGCCGAACTGCCTGATGATATTATCTAAAAGGGTCACATATAGGTTGAACAAGGTGGGGTTCAATGAGGAGCCCTGCGGCACCCCACACTGAAGCGTAAACTGCTCTACATTAGGAAAGCAAAAGCTCTAACTTGTACAAATGCATGGCCGCTTGCATATGCTTGTTTTTAAAAAGTAACTGGCAATGTTAATTCCATCTAATTTGTCACATTTTTTTCATTGCCTTCAGGCCCACCACATGCCTTAATTGCGCAGACTGGCCCATTGTCATTCTGTATGCAACAATCAGCCGGCAGACAGATGGACATTGGATCCGTCATAGTCTGTGAGAGGCTGGGGAGTGGCTGCTCTTGAGCACAGAGGAGTATGGCAGGGAGCCCTCAAAACACTGAGGCTTCTCAGAGGTGAGCAATGCAGGTTGCTGTCAACCCCCAATTTACGGGCACAAGGTATCCGTAAGAGGGATCGTCAAGGACAACAGATGTGACCTCCAATTAACGGACGGTCTGTGAAATTTACGGACGGTTGGTCACCCGAATGCACTTCTATGCGAATGCGGAGCTAAGTGAAACTAGTAAACACATCCATCAAACAAGAAATACGTAATAAATAAAGCAGAAGTCCCCACCCAGTAGCATTTAGCACTTTACTGATTGTCCTCAGACACTCGAGTCATACAACATTCGTTGATTGCAGAGGAGTCTAAGCCCCCAAGACATGCCTACCTCAGCCGATGGGAGGCAAGCACAGCACACCTCCGGCCCATACTCACAAAAAGGATGAAGGCTGAAGGCTCAGAAACTGCTGCACCACAGGCAGACACCTCCTATCTATACTCTCTGGCGAGGTTGAAAAAGGGGTATGAAGAATAATGTGAGGGAATTGATATGAAAAGATCAATCACTGCATATGATTCACCATTCCAACTGCAAAAGTTGAAACAGCTCAGTAAAGATACCATCATTTTAGTGATGACAGCTGCAATATGACCATGCTGGGCTACTCCTGTTGTGATCTCAGGTGCTGGTATTCACTTGAGTGAATACATGACCGAAGCGCAAAGCCCACCTAGGTGTGAGGGATGGAGCAATTTGCCAGATTCACAAAGATCCATTTAGAAGGACCCTGGAGAGGTGTCTGGTTGCACCATCTCTAGCAGCAGTGCTTGAAGCAATGTAGTACATATAAATCAGCAGAAACTGTACAGTTTTATATAATGTACTGTGCAGAATAGTGTCATTTGACAGCAGAGAAACTGATGTATGTGTATTTGCTATTATAACCGGTACTGGTCTCACCTGCTTTTCACACACTTTAGGTTAACCCCTTGTATGCTCATGACGAGCTGAGCTCGTCATGGCATACAGTGCTCGGGTGCTCATGACGAGCTCAGCTGATGTCATTGGAGGTTCCCTTTCTCCTCCGACGCGTAGGGAAGCCATTTGCTTCCTGCATTTCGGAGGAGAAAGAGGTGAGTTTTGGGGCTGGGAAGGGGGGATGCAAGTGAAAGAGGCATCGGGGGAAAGGAAAGAGTTTTCCTTTCCCTCGATGTCTCTTTGTGCATTCCTGCTCCACGATTGTGCGATCGTGCAGCAGGAATGCCCACTAGACACCAGGGATATTTTTGTTTTTGTAGAGTTGCCAGTGATTGTTTGCTCAGGGAGTGGCCCCTTGGGCAAGGGTCGCTCCCCCTTTTGGGGGCACTTAAGTTGGCTTTGTCTGCCCCCTGGGGGGGGCAGATTATTAATGTTTAATTAAATAAATGACGACATTTGACAATGCGTAGAGGAGTGGCCCCTTGGGCAAGGGTCACTCTCATTTGGGGGCAATTTTGCGCAGGCCTATTGTTTTTTGTTTGTTTTGGGGAGAGACCCCCTGGACAAGGGTCGCTCCCCTTTTGGGGGCAAGTAAGAAGGCTTTGCCTGGCCCCCGGGGGGGGCAAATTTTATTTTATTTTGGGATGTGCTGGGGAGTGGCCCCTTTAGCAAGGGTCACTCCCCTTGGGGGCCATTTTAGGAAGCCCAAATTTTTTGTTTTTGTTTTGGGGAGTGACCCCTTGGACAAGGGTCACTCCCCTTTTGGGGGCAAGTAAGAAGGCTTTGCCTGGCCCCCCAGGGGGCCACAAATTTATGTTATTTTAGGATGTGCTGGGGAGTGGCCCTTTGGCAAGGGTCACTCCCCTTGGGGGCCATTTTAGGAAGCCCAAATTATTTTTTTTGTTATGGGGAGTGACCCCTTGGACAAGGGTTGCTCCACTTTTGGGGGCAATTATGAAGGCTTTGTCTGCCCCCCTAGAGGGGTCAAATTTATTTTACATTTTAGGATATGCTGGGGAGTGGCCCCTTGGGCAAGGGTCACTCTCCTTGGGGGACATTTTAAGACACCCACATTTTTTGTTTTTTTGTTTTGGGTAGTGACCCCTTAGGTAAGGGTCGCTACCCTTTTGGGGACCATCCTTTTTGCTTTGTTTGCCCCCCTAGGGGACAGATTATAATTTTTTTAAATGTATGTGGCAGACTGTGCCAATTGAGTAAATCTAGTGGGGAGTGGCCCCTTGGGCAAGGGTCACTCCCCTTTTTTGGTGTACATATTTTGCCCATGATGTTAGGTTTTAGCTGGTGTAGCTCACTCCAGCACCCCAGTTCAGACATGGCCATATGCAAATTAGTCTGACCCTATGCTTCATGGGAGCAGTCTAGCCCGAACTGCCAAGCCATATCTTACCTGGCCCGGAAACAACCATAATGGGACTGGTTACTGGCTAATCAGCAGTTATCAGCCAGGTTAGCTTGAGTCCAGTGGCAAAGTGAGCAAGGGACCCACCTCTGCCAACTTAGGGCAATCAAAGCGCAAAGGGTCTGTCTGATTTGCATTTGGCCATGTCTAACCTGGGTTGGTGAATTGAGCTAAATAATGATGATGGATTAAACCAAGATCAGTTGACTGGGGGTGAGTGTTAGATTTGCTCAAGGGCTCCGTCCATCATCCCCCTTTTGGTGTTGCCTTGAAGGGCAGTTTTGCTGGGTTTTTTTATGGGTCACTAGGGCACCAGGGTGTATCTTTATGTTGGGGATCCACCCCTTGGACATGGGTCGTTCCCCTTTTATGGGAGGATGATTGTGGCCTTTACTGCCTCTTTGAGTGGTAGAGTAGCTGAATGTGTTTAGTCCCATCTGTCCCCAAGGGGGGCAGAAGCCACTAGACACCAGAGTTTTTTTTAATTTTTGTTTTGGTGGGGGTGGCCTCATGGGCAAGGGTTGCTCCCCTTTTGATTTTATACTGTTAGGCCCACCTACCCCTTAGCTTGGCAGGTGGACTGGTGCATTTTTTGAATATGTGAATCACATTTTTTTTCTTCTTTTTAAATCTAGTGTAAAGCTTTTGCTTCCTGTTTGCGGTTTCGACAGTGGTTGTTCTGCAGTTTTGTGTAGTTGCATTTTTTAGGTAAGAAAAATTATTTTTGTTGTATGTACTCCAAATGAGTAATATTGCAATGTATGTAATATTTTTTGTAAGCGTGTCATAGTGGCATTTAGTTACTGTTTTGAGCATCTAAACTTTGTGATGTGTTTTGCATTGTCTTATGTGTATTTTTGTTTTCACTTTCATTTTTAGTGGGATATTGTTGATCCATACTGTGTCTGTGCAGAGTACGTGGTGGTGAGTTTAGCTGCTTCAGGCAAGTGAGTGGTTTTGTTTTGCAGTGTATAGGTATTTTTGATAAAGGTAAATTGTGTTCATTGTTTATTTTACATAGTGATTGTTGTTGTTGACTTGTGTGACAATTTACTTTTATTAGTAATCATTATGGCTAGCTGTAAAATGACTGCTTAGCAGGTGGTTGGTATGCTTCTTGAGTCTTCCTCTGAGCCGGATTATGACACTGACAGTGCGTCTGAGGGAGAGGAGGGAGGGGAAGATTCTGGCAGTGAGTTTTCTCTCCACATGGAATCATCGGATGATGAAGGTACTCTCAGTGCAGATGAAGGGCCTGTTTTAGAGGAGGACACTGCTGTGCCGATGGTGCAGGAGGCATCTGGATTGCAGCCTGAGGGTGCTAGTCTTCCTACTGAAAGTGTTGGACTCTGGGTTAATCCTAACATGGTGCAGCCGATGTTGCCTGTCTTTAGCTGTGATGCAGGGTGTATAGTGGATTGTGAAAACTTTTTGCCTATACAGTATTTTCAGTTATTTATGGATGATGTGTTTTTGGGTGAGATTGTTGAGCAGACTAATTTGTATGCTGAACAGTTTTTGAGGGTCAACAGTGACAAACTTAGGCCCAACTCTAGAGCTACCCGGTGGACTCTCAAAAATCTGGAAGAGCTCAAGAAGTTTTTGGGATTGACTTTATTGATGGGTTTGTTAAAGAAGCCAAACCTGGCTTCATATTGGTCTACCAGTCCCTTGATGGCAGAAGCCATATTTCCAGCTGATATGACTCATGATCGGTATTTACTTTTGCTACGCATATTGCATTTTGTGGATAATTCTTTGGCGTTGCCACGTAGTCACCCTGATTGTGACCGTCTTTTTAATATTTGGCCTGTTCTTGATCACTTTGTTGATCGATTTTCAGAGATTTACATTCATCGGAAAGAAATTTCTATTGATGAGTCTTTGGTTTTGTTCAAGGGTCGTTTGGTTTTTAGGCAGTACATCCCTAACAAGAGGGCACGCTATGGAATTAAACTGTATATGTTGTCTGAGAGTAAGACAAGGTATGTTTTAATTTTCGTGTGTACACTGGTAGAGATTCCACTATTGACCCCCCTGGTTGTCCATCCACTTTTGGAGTGTCAGAGAAAATTGTGTGAGATCTTGCTAGAAGACTGTTCAACAGAGGCCACCATTTGTACCTTGATAACTTCTATACTGCTGGGCAATTGTTTAAGGAATTGTTTAAAGTGGACACTTTCGCATGTGGCACAATCCGCTCTAACCGCAAAGGTTTTCCAAAGGAGCTTGTTTGCAAGAAACTTCAGAGGGGTCAGTGCAGTTCCTTACATTGTGGCGAACTACTAGCTGTGAAATTTGTGGACAGGAGGGATGTGTACATGCTGACTACCATCCATGATGAGAGTACTTCGCCTCTGCCAGTTTGGGGTCAGGTTGCTGAAGTGCACAAACCTGTGTGCATTCTGGACTACAATAAGCACATGGGTGGTGTTGACAGAGTAGATCAGAGGTTGGAACCTTACACTGCTATTGTTTGGTATAAGAAGTTGGCCATCCATTTTTTCAACTTAGCATCTTTCAATGCTTTTATTGTGTTCAAGGAGTGTTCTCCTGGGTCAAAGTTGACATTTCTTCAGTTTCAGTGCTCTGTGATATCTAGCCTTGTTGTTGTGGAGCAAGTAAGTGTTCCTAGATTTGGAGTGGTGGAGAATGTGGCTCGATTGAAAGATCGTGGTCTGAACTGGGGTGGCAGAGTGGGCTAAAGAACGGTGATGGATTAAACCCAGATCTGTTGACTGGGTGTGAGTGTTTGATTGGTCAGATGCTCCGTCCATCACCACCCCCTTTTGGACCACGTTGTTCGCCATAAGTTGGCAGGGTATGCTCAAACATGAGTCCCTTGTTCACTTTGCCACTTGATTCAAGCAAGCCGGGCTGAAGACGGCTGAAATGCCAGAAACCGGTCCCCGGAAGCTTGTTTCCGGTCCAGGGAAGGCATGGCTTGGCAGTTCGGGCTGGACTGTTCCCATGAGGCACAGGGTCATACTGATTTGCATATGGCCATGTCTGAACTGGGGTGGCAGAGTGGGCTAAAGAACGGTGATGGATTAAACCCAGATCTGTTGACTGGGTGTGAGTGTTTGATTGGTTCAGATGCTCCGTCCATCACCACCCCCTTTTGTACCTCGATTGAAAGATCGCCACTTTCCTGATTACATTCCTCCCACATCTACAAAAGACTTTCCCACTAGGAGATGTAGAGTCTGTTGGCGAAGAAGCTTGCAGAAGGAGACTCGTCTTTACTGCCCTCGGTGTCCTTCTAACCCGGGGCTGTGTGTGCCTGCTTGTTATAGAGCTTACCACACACAAAATAATTTTTGGGAGTATCCATGAGTGGTAAAATGTACTGCCTGGTCTGTGTTTTTTAAATAGTTTGTATTCTTTTTTAAGGTTGGCATTTGTGCAATGTATTTAGTTACAGACTTTGTGTTACTAGAGTTTTATCTATCTGCAATTATTTTGCTTGTTTTGTTTAAAAAAATTCAAAATGTGATGGCGGTGTGCGTAGGCTGGTGCTTGGCTGGCGGTGTGCATGGAGTGGCGCTTGGCTGGTGGTGTGAGTGGAGTGGTGCTTGGCTGTCGGTGTGCGTGGAGTGGTGCTTGGCTTGCGGTGTGCGTGGAGTGGCGCTTGGCTGGCGGTGTGCGTGGAGTGGCGCTTGGCTGGAGGTGTGCGTGGAGTGGTGCTTGGCTGGCGGTGTGTGTGGAGTGGCGCTTGGCTGGCGGTGTGCGTGGAGTGGTGCTTGGCTGGCGGTGTGCATGGAGTGGTGCTTGGCTTGCGATGTGCGTGGAGTTGCGCTTGGGTGGCGGTGTGTGTGGAGCGGTGCTTGGCTGGTGGTGTGCGTGGAGTGGCGCTTGGCTGGTGGTGTGCGTGGAGTGGTGCTTTGCTATCGGTGTGCGTGGAGTGACGCTTGGCTGGCGGTGTGCGTGGAGTGGCACTTGGCTGGTGGTGTGCGTGGAGTGGCACTTGGCTGGTGGTGTGCGTGGAGTGGCGCTTGGCTGGTGGTGTGCGTGGAGTGGCGCTTGGCTGTCGGTTTGCGTGGGGTGGCGCTTGGCTGGAGGTGTGCGTGGAGTGGTGCTTGGCTGGCGGTGTGTGTGGAGTGGTGCTTGGCTGGCGGTGTGAGCGGAGTGGCGCTTGGCTGGTGGTGTGCGTGGAGTGGCGCTTGGCTGTCGGTGTGCGTGGAGTGGCACTTGGCTTGAGGTGTGCGTGGAGTGATGCTTGGCTGGCGGTGTGTGTGGAGTGGCGCTTGGATGGCGGTGTGCATGGAGTGGTGCTTGGCTGGCAGTGTGCGTGGAGTGGCGCTTGGCTGGTGGAGTGCGTGGAGTGGTGCTTGGCTGGTGGTGTGCGTGGAGTGGCGCTTGGCTGGTGGTGTGCGTGGAGTGGTGCTTGGCTGGTGGTGTGCGTGGAGTGGCGCTTGGCTGGCAGTGTGCGTGGAGTGACGCTTGGCTGGCGGTGTGCGTGGAGTTGTGCTTGGCTGGCAGCGTGCATGGACTTGCCCAGGTAACCCCCTTGCAAAAGCTGGTGGTTTTGACATAGTCAAAACCACCAACTTTTGCAAGGGGGGTCACCTGGGTTTTTGGCCCCGTGCTAGATGGCCATCCAGGGAAACCTACCAAACCCACACATTTCTGAAAAGTAGACACCCAGGGGCTTCCAAGGAGGTATGGCTTGCGTAGATCCTCCAAGGTTCCTTTACCCAGAATCCCTTGCAAACCTCAATTTTAGCTGAAAAAATCAAATTTTTCACACATTTTTGTGAGGGAAAGCATGGCATCACTGGGCTCACACATGCGTGGGTGGCTCAAGGAACCGCAACAGGCAAGGGCCCAAAACCTAATGAAGCGACATCAAAATTACCTATCACAAACCAACCTGGTTTTGCAAGGGGGTTCCCATGAGTTTTTGGCCCGGGGCTCGGTGGCCATCTAGGGAAACCTACCTAACCTACACATTTCTGGAAACTAGACACCCGGGGGAGTCCAGTGAGGTATGGCTTGCGTGGGTCCCTCATCATTCTCCTACTCAGAATTCCCTGCAAACCTTAAAATTAGGTTAAAAAAACACTTTTCCATACATTTCTGCATGGGATTCTCCGTGCCGGCACAAATGTCCTACCACCCAGCATTCCCCTTGTTCTCCTGAGTAAAATGATACCTCACTTGTGTGGGTGGGCCAAAGGCCTGTGACTAGGATGACCCCAAAACAGTAGAATTCTCTGTGCTTTTTTTGTCAATCCCGAACGCTACAATTTCTTTAAAATATATTTTTAGCCTGTTCTGCTTTGGACACCCACAAAAGTGAGGCATCATTTTACTCAGGAGAACAAGGGGAACGCTGGGTGGTAGGACATTTGTGCCGGCACGGAGATCCCACACAAACATTTATGGAAAAGTGTTTTTAACCTAATTTTAAGGTTTGCAGGGAATTCTGGGTAGGAAAACGTTGGGGGACCCATGCATGCCATACCTCCCTGGAGTCCCTCGGGTGTCTAGTTTTCGGAACTGTTTAGGTTTGGTAGTTTCCAAAGATGGCCGCCGAGCCCATGGCCAAAAACTCAGCTGGCCCCCCCAAAAATAAGGTTGTTTTGCTATAAGTAATTGTTAAGTCTCCACCATACGAGTTGGGCCTTTTCCTGTTGCAGCAACTAAGCCTACCCACACAAGAGAGGTACAATTTTTTGGGGGGGAATTCTGGGTGGGACGAAATTTGAGGATCCACGCAGATTCCACAACGTTACCACACAGAAATCTGAGAAAAAAGTGAATTTTGTAGCGAAATTTGATGTTTGCAGTGGATTCTGGGTAGGAGAATGATGAGGGACCCACGCAAGCCATACCTCGCTGGACTCCCCCGGGTGGCTAGTTTCCAGAAATGTGTGGGTTAAGTAGGGTTCCCTAGATTGCCGCTGAGCCCCAGGTCAAAAATTGATGGGGACCCCCTTGCAAAACCAGGTTGCTTTATGATAGGTAATTTTGATGTCGCCTCATTAGGTTTTGGGCCCTTGCCTGTTGTGGGTCCTTGAGCCACCCACGCAAGTGAGGTACCATTTTTTTTGGAAGACCTGGGGAAACGCTGGGAGGGTGGAAATTTGTTGATCCACGCAGATTCCAGAACTTTCCACCACAGAAATGTGAGGAAAATGTGTTTTTTTTGTCAATTTTTTAACTTTGCTAGGGATTCTGGGTAACAGAACCTGGTGGGAGGCAGTTGAGTCACCCCATCCTAAATTTCCCTGGGTGTCTAGTTTTCAAAAATGTATAGGTTTGCTAGGTTTCCCTAGGTGCCGGCAGAGCTAGGGTTCAAAAACTACAGGTAGGCACTTTGCCAAAAAAGGGCCAGTTTTCACTGCGAAATTGAGGTGCGACCACGTTGCGTTTTGCGCCGTTTTCTGTTGCAGGCAGTAGGCGGACCTAGGCAAGTGAGGTACCATTTTTCTCATAAGACTTTGGGAAACACGGGGTGGGTAGAAATTTGTTGATCCACGCAGATTCCAGAACTTTCCACCACAGAAATGTGAGGAAAATGCGTTTTTTTTCAATTTGTTAGGTTTGCAAGGGATTCTGGGTAACAGAACCTGGTGGGAGGCAGTTGAGTCACCCCATCCTGAATTTCCCTGGGTGTCTAGTTTTCAAAAATGTATAGGTTTGCTAGGTTTCCCTAGGTGCCGGCAGAGCTAGGGTTAAAAAACTACAGGTAGGCACTTTGCCAAAAAAGGGCCAATTTTCACTGCAAAATTGAGGTGCGACCATGTTGCGTTTTGTGCCGTTTCCTGTCACAGGCACTAGGCAGACCCAGGCAATTGAGGTACCATTTTTCTCATAAGACTTTGGGGAACGCGGGGTGGGTGAAAATGTGTTGATCCACGCAGATTCCAGACCTTTCCACCACAGAAATGTGAGGAAAATGCGTTTTTTTCTCCAATTTTTTATGTTTGCAAGGGATTTTGGGTAACAGAACCTGGTGGGAGGCAGTCGAGTCACCCCATCCTAAATTTCCCTGGGTGTCTAGTTTTCAAAAATGTATAGGTTTTCTAGGTTTCCCTAGGTGCTGGCAGAGCTAGGATTCAAAAACTACAGGTAGGCACTTTGCCAAAAAAGCGCCAGTTTTCACTGCAAAATTGAGGTGCGACCACGTTGCGTTTTGCACCGTTTCCTGTCCCAGGCACTAGGCAGACCCAGGCAAGTGAGGTACCATTTTTCTAATAAGACTTTGGGGAACGCGGGGTGGGTAGAAATTTGTTGATCCATGCAGATTCCAGAACTTTCCAACACAGAAATGGGGGGAAAATGCGTTTTTATTTTCCAATTTTTTAAGTTTGCAAGGGATTCTGGGTAACAGAACCTGGTGGGAGGCAGTGTAGACACCCCATCCTGAATTCCCCTGCGTGTCTAGTTTTAAAAAATATATAGGTTTGCTAGGTTTCCCTAGGTGTCGGCAGAGCTAGGGTTAAAAAACAACAGGTAGGCACTTTGCCAAAAAAGGGCCAATTTTCACTGTGAAATTGAGGTGCGACCACGTTGCATTTTGCGCCGTTTCCTGTCGCAGGCACTAGGCAGACCCAGGCAAGTGAGGTACCATTTGTCTCATAAGACTTTGGGGAATGCGGGGTGGGTGGAAATTTGTTGATCCAAGCAGATCATGGCTGATTGGGGGGCGTGGCTTGGAGGGCAATGAAGAGAGTTGCCTGAATCCCAAGCGCCGCTAGACCCAGAGACAAGCGAGGCTATAAAAACGATCTCAGACGGCGAAACATCAAAGTAAAATAAAAAGAAGCAATTGGAACACCCAGCGAACAGAAGGAACACAAGCCAAGCTGTTGAAAAAGAAGAAAGAATGGACAAAATAAGAAAGAAACAGAGACCTCCGAAGAACTGCAAAAAGATTAAGATGGCGGCTGCTATATGAAGGAAAGCAGGGGGGCCGAGAAGTGAAAGCGCGATCCAGCAAAGAAGCAGGTGGCATCTACCGGCACCGCTGAAATAATGGGAGAACAGCGATTAAGCTGGATGGAAAGAAAAACCGCAATCCACCCCTGCGAACACCCTCCAACAGTACCCCCACAAAACTTGGCAAAAACGAAACTGAAATACGACACAGGGAGCGGCCATTCTGGGGGAGGACCCCAGACCCACTACCAAAAACGAAACTAAAGCCAAGATCAGTGAAGCCAACACCATAGCGGCCATCTTGGGCTGGGCATGGAAGACAACTATTAAAGACTGTCGGGGTGGACTTTGAACAACTGACGTACGTAACAAAGGTAAACAGAAAAGTTGCGAGGACCACAGCGCACCATTAACGCAAAAGCTGTAGAGCTCCTGGTCAACCAACTACATCGGCAAGAACAGTCTCGCAGGCTCTCACACCTAGCACCCAAACTAGGCAGCCATCTTTGAGTAGGCGAGAAATGGCTGCATAACAAAGACAAGACAAGGAAGGCAAAAACGCCAAGAAGCAGGAGGGCGAGGCGAAAAGACATAGAACGCAACAACGTAACAGAGGAATACCAGCGCGTGTCGCCAACAATTAAAGAGGCCCAACCGCACGGTCAAAAAATGACCAGCTGATTTGAAACCCGCAAGCCACAGTGAGCACTGAAAGGGAGAGGAATACGCATGAAGGACAAAAGAGAAGCGAATAGCGCCACAAAATCCAACACAAAGAGAGAGACCAATCACAATAAAGGCACGTGTGTAGAGCTGTTCCAAAAAGACACAGGCAGACGGTCACACACAAAACAGCCATCCTGTCAGCTCAGTACACTCGGACTCCTCCAAAGAAACCGGTAATCACTATAACACCCACAACAAAGAGTCCTTGTGAAGAAAAAGACAAGCCGAATAACACAGTACAGAAGAACCCTGCAAATCACAGTGACTCACAGTGCACAAGCTACAACAAAGGCAAAAACAGCAGATTTGGGCTACAACAAAGGCAAAAACAGCACATTCAGGCTCCTCCAGGCAAGAAGAGGGCTATCCATAATGGCTGGCAATCAACCCCCAAAGAAGAACAAGCCAGAAAGTCATTCGGAATCCTCCCTCAAACAAAAGCCAGATATTAACAGCACATTGGATAGCATCCTCAAAAAATTGGCAGAGGTCCATGACCTTGCAAAGTCAACCAAATTAACAACGGACGCAATCCAACTTGAACTGGCCACAGTTAGAGCAGATATACACACAGCAAACAACAGGCTATCAGAGGTAGAACAACGAGTGAGTGATATCAAGGACAAGTCGCTCATCACAAACAAAACTATCGGAACCATCGCGTGTGCGGCCACAGCCCTTCAGAAACAAGCGGCAGAGTTCGAGGACAGGAGTAGAAGAGGCAACATAAGGATACTAGGAGTACCGGAGAGGGAGGAAGATAAAGCAGGATCGTGCATAAAACTCATCCAAGATGTTATTCCAAAGCTCACAAAACTTAACTTCGAGCACCCCTTTGAACTAGACAGAGCATACAGAGCGCTAGCCTCCAAATCAATGAACTGGGCAGGCCCTAGACCAATAATCTGCAAGCCACAAAGGTCACACCACACAGACGCCATATTTGGAATAGCGAGAAAGAACCCAAATTTACAATGGAACAGTCTTAAAATAATCCTAGCACAAGACTACTCGAAACCGACAGTAGACATACGAAAAGGCTTCTTAGCACAAAGAGACAAACTTAGGAAAAAACATTCTATTCTCCTTTGTGGGCCCACAACCCCACAGGAGATGGAAACCACTCCAGCGGAATAAACTGACAAATAAATACAGTTAACAAAACAAAAACTGATCCTACCTCAAACACAGACAATTGCCAGAAACAAAAGGCCCCAGGATCTTGAAAAGTACAGATGAAGAAACAAGATAAAACCATGATAGCGACCGTATACTTTTAAAGACAAGGGCAGAAGAGAGTTTCATTCTTTTAATGACTCTTAACAGACATCTCGTATACAGAGACTAATTGTGAAAGAACTCTACCTCAAACACAGGCAGTAGCGGCACTAACAGCACACTACCTCAGAAACGTAACCCAGTCCACCTCATCCTAAAACCACAGAAACAGGACACAGTGATCTACAGACTGTAGACGCAGACAAGAAGCAAAAAGAAGTTAAACGGCAATAAAAGAGTGCTTCCAACAGCAGCGGCAATATCCTTTATTTGAGCAGAGGCTCGGTACGACCGCTAAACTACTCTTAAGAGACATTTGTAACTAAAACTAATAGAATGTAGCAAGACAATCACCCCTGGGGAAGGGCGGGAAGGAGGGATCTTGCCGTCGCACGTCTTCAGCACGAGGATACAGAGGGGGGGAGGGGAGGGAGGGGGAGAAGGAGAGGAGTATTGTGTATATCGTCACGTATGTCTAGTTTGTCTTGTCTTGTGCTCCGTTTGGTTAGTCTGTCTCGTCGTCTTGTATTGTCCCGTACACGCAGGTGCCCACACCCCAACATCAAGCAGACATGACCTCTTAACTGCGCAAGTGAAACACTCCAAACAGCCAACAAGGTGCTACAATAGAAACTGCAATACACTCCTAAACGCAACAGACCAGGGCAAGCACCCCAAAAGAATATTTACAAGAATAGGAGGAACCACACAAAAAACACACAATGGCACACAACATTAACACACCCAATCCACTGAGAAACAGCTCCATGCTACAGACAGACCTAAAAATAGTGTCACTCAACGTGAAGGGTCGAAACCACCCGATAAAATGGAAAAAAGTGCTAGACTACCTAGCAAAGACAAAGGCAGATGTCACAATATTACAGGAGACAAGATTATCCAGGGAAGACGCCAGCAAACTCAGAGCAAGGTGGATAGGACAAGTAACCTGCTCTCCAGCTGTAGGCAAATGGAAAGGGGTAGTCACACTGATCAACAGAAACTAGAAGATATCCATTGAGAAAGAACAACATGATTAGGAAGGGAGACTACTGATAACTCACCCAAAGAGAGGAGACAACACTATAGCTGTAGCCAATATATACGCGCCAAATAAAGATGATGTAGCATTCTGGAAAGAGATTGAAAAGCAGTTGGAGTCACTTGACCCCAACCACATGCTAGTATTGGTGGGCGACTTCAACCTAACACTAGACCACACCATAGACAGGCAGTCATCAACACACACCAAGCCCCCGGCCTCACACAACACCCTGAAGAATATATGCAACAGATACAATCTCAAAGACCCAAGGCAGCTCCTACACCCCGACACCAGAGACTACACTTTTTACTCCTATCCACACAACTCATACAGTAGGATCGACTACATCCTCATATCAGGCTCACACACACACCTAATAGAACACACAGAATTTGCAGCAAGGACAATCTCCAACCACTCCTGCATCACCCTGAAACTAACAGGCAGACACAACGAAAGCCCCGACCGTGAATGGCGCTTCAACAACATAGTATTAGCAAAACGGGAAGACAAAGCAAAAATAGAACAGACGATCAAGGACTACGTAACAGAGAACAGTACTCAAGACATAGACCCAAAAACACTGTGGGATGCCCTCAAAGCAACTGTTAGAGGGACCCTAATAGAAATTAAAGCCAGACTAGATAGAGAAACAAAGCACCAGATAGACCAATTAGAGAAAGACATCAAAGTATTAGAAACAATGCACATCAAAGACCCCACAAACTCCAGCTCACTACTAGAGATCACGAGTGAAAAATACGAGTTCAACAGACTACTGAGCGAACTAGCAGGATTATGGATTAATAAATACAAGCAAATTAACCTATGCAAGGCTAAGAAAGCAGGGAAAATCCTAGCATCATACCTCAAACACAAGCAAAAGCAACACTCCATCTCATTGATCACAGATGCGAAAGGAATTGCACACACCCAACACAAAGACATATTGCGTACGTTCAAAGAATTCTACCAAGAATTATACAAGGAAGATACCTCTCTAGATCAGGAAGGCTGCGGCGAATACCTAGAGAATCTAAACCTACCCAAACTAACTACAGAAGAAGCCTACTCTCTAGGACAAGAAATTAAGAGCAACGAGAACGCTAAGACGATCAACTCACTGAAAGATAACAAAGGGCCGGGGACGGACGGCTACACAGCTACCTTTTACAAAACCTTCCAAAGCAACCTTATCCCAAGCATGAAGAAGGCTTTGAACACCTGTGAAACAGAGGGGGTAATAACAGAGTCGATGAAGGAAGCTAACATTAAAGTCATCCCCAAGGAGGGCAAAGATACGCAGCGCCCGCAGAACTATCGCCCCATTTCACTCATCAACACAGACTGTAAGATCTACACTAAAATACTTGCCACAAGGCTACAAAGCCTGCTACCTAAACTCATTATAAGCACACAAGTAGGTTACCTAAAAACACGCATGTCCCACGACAATACTAGGCTTCTGTGCGACGTGATCGACCATGCAAACAAATTGAGCAAGCCAACAGTAGCCGTAACACTAGATGCAGAGAAAGCATTTGACAGGGTATCCTGGTGGTTTCAAGAGCAATGCATGCACACTTACAATCTGGGAGATAAATTCATCAGGAAAGTAATGGCACTATATAAATCTCCAAAGGCACAGATAACAATTAATGGGTCCAAATCGCAGCAGCTCAACCTACAGCGCGGCAGAAGACAAGGATGCCCACTATCTCCATCCCTATTCCTCCTTGCCCTTGAACCTCTAATCACAGACATCATGGCCAACAGCAAAATGAAAGGTGTAACAGTCAATGGCACTACAGTAAAACTAGCTGCATACGCAGATGACATACTTATAGTCACGGAAGACCCAGAAGCTTCCATCAAATCACTAACTGACTCCATACAAACATACTCAGCCCACTCGGGATACAAACTTAACAAAGATAAATCAGAGTGCCTTCCTTTAAACATACACACAACTAAAGAGCTTATAATCGACTCAAGTTTAGCGTGGCAACCACAATTCTTCAAATACCTGGGGATATAATTCGGGAAAACACTAAAATCAACCCTAGAACACAACAAGAGCATAACAATAGAGAAAATAAAAAAACTGCTGGAAGCCTGGTCACCCAAATTCATAACGTGATGGGGAAGAATTGACATCATCAAGATGATGATAACGCCACTAGTGAACTACCTAGCGGGGATGCTTCCACGCACACTCACAGACAATTTTCATCGTAAAATTGACCAGATGATAAACACATTCATATGGCGCAACAAAAAAGCAAGAATAAGTCTCCCAAAAGTAAGACTACCAAAAAAAACTAGGAGGACTCAATCTGGCAGATTTCAGAACGTTCCAAACAGCCTTCATTGCTAGGCAGGGCATGTACTGGATACTACCGGGACAAACATACACACCGACATGGATAGCAATTGAGAAAGCCACTTTAAACAACACGAGCCCTATGAAGCTCCTAACAGCAAAAAAACAGGCACTGCTGAACAATTCCATTCTCAGAAACACCAGACAGGCGCTACTTAAGATAGACAGAAAACTCGAACACAGTGTCAGGAACTCAAGCTGAGAATCCTTATGGGCGAACAACAAAATCAAGTACAGGGGGAAAATACTAGACATAGATTTGTGGAAACGACTAGGGTTCTCCTTCCCGGCACAACTAGAGGATGATGAAAAGAAACCACTCACCTACAACAACATAAAAACACTACACAACCTAAGCGAGATAGAACTATACAACTTCCTGATAATTAAAACGGCAGTGGCAAAAGCTAAACTTTCTAAGCATAAACCCACGATCATCCAATAAATGGGAAACCTAAACTCGTCAGGACACCAAATATCCCCTCTATACAAATTACTCCGCCTTAATACATCACCACTCAACACCAAAAGCACCAGGTACTGGGAAGCACAACTAAGTACCAATCTCACTGAGCAAGAGACACATTCCCTTTGGGAATCCCCTTCGAAAAATATGATCTCCCCAGTGCTGGCCCAAACAAAGTTCTGGCTACTATACCGCAAATACTGGACCCCTGCACGATTAGCGACACAAGGCCTCAGAGAAACAGACCGATGCTGGAACTGTGACACAGAAAAGGGCGACCTAGCGCACCTCATTTTCAACTGCTCCAAGGTAAAGGAGTTCTGGAAGGAGGTATTCACATTCGCAAACAGAGCCCTAGGGAGCACACTAAGAGAAGAATTTGCCACAATAGCCACAGCAAGCCTAGGGGCAGACAACATCACAAGGCAAGACAGAAACTTTCTAGATTTCCTCCTAACTTCGGCCACCAAAACTGTGGTTGCCAATTGGAAAGATACAACCAAAGCCACCTTCAAGGGATGGACAAATTGGATAACTTTCCTCAGAGGTGCAGACAACACAGCACTTATGTACACCCCATGGAAGAATCCCAACAGAGAGATGTGGACAATGCTAGATAGGTTTCTTCATCCTTATGAACCCCCGTGAAGGAAAGTAAAATAGAAGGATTCAACATAGTACCGGAAGTAACACCAAAGAGAGTGTACCACAACAGCCAAATCAACATCTGCATGTTTTATGTTTTATGTATAACTCGAACCAAGACAACATTGTAACCGCTCGTGGTTTTCGTGTTAAGTGTAAACGCAAAGAGGGGTAAGCATCCACCGATCAACAAAGACAATTCTAATCCCCGTTGTACATTCAGCGAAATGCTATTTCATGTTAAATGTGCTTTATATTGTAATGTACTGTAAAAAATCCCAATATAAACAATAAAAAAAAGAAACATGGCTTATTGAAGCCTAGTTTCCAGATATAATTGCCGCCCTACACACAGCGTATAGCATGATAAGACTTGAATGCCAGATGGGGGGAAATTTAATTATTATCAAAACACAATATTATATTGAGGACTATAGAAGGGATAATATGCACCAATCTGTTCACTGCTAGCTATGATTGTAATATGTTACAGGATGTAGATGTTTCAAACTTCAAAATGGGATTGATGATGCAATATAAATGCCCTTTGTATGTACAGCAATTTTACATACCGATAAAAAGATTTATTAAAAAAAACAATATCAATGCAAAATGGAGAACCTGGAGATCCCTGACTGCAAGATTCTCTTGTTCTTCCTGTCACTATTGAACAACTTTAGTTTGTCAGAAACCCTAATATATTGTCCCCTAAACTAGTGGGTAATTGGAGCACCCATATTATAGAGTGCTTCTCCCCACATATCCTGAAATATGCTAATTTCACAATATTAGGTGACCTTAATATTCACTTCGATCACAAGGAAGTTAACACAACCTTAACCATTATGGAGAACCTAGAAGCCTTAGACATAAGCTCATGAAGAGTGCGCCTCGACCCCGCTGTTTTCATATCTGGAGGACATGCAAACTGATTGCCCAATTCCTCTGTTGTGGGCAGAACACTTTGCTGTTCCTTTGTCTCTCATTTTTTTCTGCCACACCCAATATCCAGAAACATGACATACCCTCGATAGGGAGGAATTCGTCCAAAATGGACACATCTGCCTTGAACACTAGGTTAATGTTTAGCTGCACAGCTATCAGTCATGCAGTGACGGTCTCTATCATTATTGATGACTGGCTTCCACCATTAATTGATGTTGTGTTACCTCTAACCAAAATCATGCATCACAGAACTATTCCCAAGCACCATGGTTCAATGAAGCCCTGCGTAAAGCAAAAAGGAAGAGCAAACACTAGGAAAGAATGTGGCGTACATCCTATGCTGAAATTGATAAAACAATTTACAACCAAGAGCTGAAGGTTATCACAAAAGCTCTTTTCCGATAATATCACCAAAGCCCAAAACCGTCCGAAAACCTTTTTTCAAGTGGTTAGAAGCTTATCCGATCCCTCCAAGATATCCACCTCAGTGGCACTCTTGCAACCCCAATACAACAAATTAGTCTGCTTTTTTTCTGAAAAAGTGGCTAATATTCGAATTTCCTTCATACTGGCTGACGGCTCGGACACCTCTAGGAGGATGTAAATGGGAGCTGATACTCCAACGCCTTTTTTCTCCCCAACCATGGCTTAAGAGAAAGTCCCATCCAAATTTTATCAGAACACCATCGGAGGCAGGTCCACGGAGATCATCTCAAGAGTCCTGCTCCACCCTCTTGCTGAATACATTTGCACCGCTGGACCCTTGAACATTACAGAGTTCCTAAGCCCAACAATATCAGGCTTTCCTCTTGATATATTAACCCCCAGGGCACTGGGTAAACTGGATCACCGAGTTCAGTGGCCAGCAATGCGGCGAGGGCAAGGTAAGTGGTTTTCTTTTTTATTTATTTTTATTTTCCATCGTCGTCGTATGTCGCCTCCCCTATCCCCAGCCCTACTGCTCTTACCTGCACCGGCCGTGGCGGCATTCTATGAGAAAGTACAGGATGGAGGTAAAACGGAAGTAAACCCATTGCGGGTAGCTTTGCACTTTACAAGACACCAATAATAATTTTAATAATATCTTCTGAGAGCCGGAAGTGTAAGAGAGTTTTTAACTCATTTCAGGACCCAGGCACATCAGCCTGTCTGAACTGCCTGATTTTCTGAAGAAATTATCCTGTGTATCTCACACAACCTAGTCTCACAGCTCTTGTCCATTCCAGGACCTTGAGCAACAGATGTTACCCCGAAAACTATTCTGTTTTGTACAGTTTAGCAGTCACTATTTCCCTTTCTGCATTTCTGACAATTTTTTTAAAATATGCGTGTATATATGGAAGTTTTATTTCTATAGCGCAAATCTAGTAAAAAAGCAGTGGGTGCTATACATGATTAAGGATCAGCAAAAAGTCAATAAGTGATAAGCGAGGTAGCTGGTTTGTGGACAGTTAATGCATTGTTATCTACTGATCTTTAACTCTTTACTAAATCTCTGCATATGGGGTGTTCCTAATGGATAAGGGGATGTTCTTCCATATCCTGGGCAAATAGATCGAAAATGCTTGCTGCCTTGTTATAGGTGCTTTAATTCCAGTTGGACTATTGAACAATGTACCTCTTTTTTATGTGCATCCATAGTTGCCTAACCTGCTTTTATGCAAGAGTTCTTCCATTCACTGTTGATATTTTAGTGGTGATTAGTTAATAGATTTTTATCATGCATTATAATTACTTTCTATTACCTATTACATTTTTTATCCACACTTTGTTCATACATTTTTAATTGTGTTATTATGTATACCCTTCTCTGTAAAACTTTAAATTACCTATCCACTATTTTGTTTCGTGCTTCTGAATAGCTTGGCATGGGCATTGTGGAAGCGTGGTTAGATCACATTAGACTTCTAATTTATTTCAACCTCCATGAAACCTGGCACTACAGCACAACAAGTAGTTTTCTAGCCAGTAATTTGACTTTGATTAAAATATACAGACGACTAATAGATGATCAAGTGCTATCTGAAGTGTTCATCCTGGATCAAATACCAATTCATTCTACTCCCTCTTTGGCTACTACTGCCCGCCTCTATAATAGAAGCAGACTTCAGAAAATTAGCTGTTCCATCCATCTTCAGTTCCACATAAATTACACTGTCTCAGCCAGTCAGTTCCAAGTTTACAGGCACTTTCCCAAAGCCCTAACTGTGCACCATTTAATGGTGAAGGGAGGCCTATGTGAGGGGCCGAAACTAGATGGATCCAACAAGTAAAACGGAGCAAAGAAATATTGTTGTTTTTTTTTACATCAGATACCGCAAAGGCCGGGAGGCGGACATAGACCAAGGCAATCCGAAATCACACACAATACAAATGACCAATGACATATCCTCACCATTGAGCAGCACCCATAAAGAGCCTGTCCGCCCCTACAGGAGCCGGCCCCCACCCATATCTTGGAGATCAGTCCGAGTCAGCAAAGTGAGCAAATAGGCCGTAAGAGGGGCCCAGAAGTCCTTTGGACGTAAAGCTTCAGGAAGCTCTTCCTCATACGTTCGAAGTTGAGTTTTACAATATAATATAACTTCTTCTTGGTAGGAGACTCTCTCGCCCCCCAACATTGTGCCACAGCTCTTTTCACAAACAGAGTAGACAGTGCAATTATGCGCCTGTTGACTGGTCTAAAACTTTTGACATAGTCTAACAAACAAATAACAGAGGTACACGGAACTGGCTCCTGAACAACCTCAGTCAGCATCACCATCACTTCTTCCCAGAATGCGAATACTCGTCCACACTGCCAGGCCACATGCATGAAATCTGCATCTGCCATTCGCACCGCACACAATTAGCATTCTCACGAAGACCATATTTAAAAAGCTGCAGGGGAGTGCATTACAATTGGTGCAAGTACTTAAAATGGATTATTCTAAGGTTGCAATTAGCTGTCAGACACCCAGTGAGAGTGCAACACGCATTCCACACATCAGAGGTGAGGGCACTACCTAAAACTGCCTGCCAATTCACAAATGAGGGGAGCTCGTGTTGGTCACGCTCGCGCAGCGATGCATTATAAAGTGTGGTGATAAGACCTTGTCGCTCAGCACTTGCGAGCATTGTCTGTAAAGCACGGAGAGTAGTGGACTCAGCCGGGAAATCAGGATACACATCTCTAATGGCCTGGCGCACACGTACATATGTAAACCCAAACATAAAGCCCCTGTTCACACCTTTCTGTACCTCCTGCAGGGATTTAAATCTACCCTTCTCATATAGATCTCCAATCCGTGTAATCCCCACCTTAGCCAATGCTCCTAGGGCCTGTGGTTCACGTGCAGCCGATATTTCCAGATGGGAGGCCAGAGGTAGCAATGGGGCATAGAGATATGGCAACCGCGCTCTTTCTGACAATTGTCGCCAGGCCCACGCAGTACAAAGTACAGGATTGATCTCCGACCGAGGACCACCCGCACCACCGGACAAAGTTGCCGCCTGAACCGGTAATGGAAGCGTCGGATCAGCCTCTATGGCCACATGAGGTTGATAACGCTGCGGGAAGTGCCAGTAATGGGTGAACTGAGCTTGAGCGCAGAGATAATATAGCCGAAAGTCCGGAGCCTCAAAACCACCTCACTCAAATGGCTGCACCAGTAGTTCCCATTTACACCTTGACCGTTTCCCACTCCAGACAAATGCCGTCAGTACAGACTGAAGGTTTTTAAAAAAAGCCACATTTAATTTGATCGGGATGTTCATGAAGAGATATAATAATTTGGGGAGAAAGGTCATTTTCACCACTGCAATTCTATCCGCTAGCGAGAGGGGCAAATGAGCCCATCTCTCCGCTTTTTCTGTGATGCCAGTGACCGCCCGCCCATAGTTCTCAGAAACCACAACTTCCGGATCCCTGTGAATCCAAACCCCCACGTATTTTACAGGGTCAGACGTCCAAATCAGCGGGAATTCTAGTACAATCTCCTTTGTGTGTGCCGTAAGAGGGAAAATCACCGACTTCGACCAGTTGATCCCTAGCCCTGAAAAACGTTAAAATTTAACATACTCCCGTAGCAATTCAGGCAGATGCACCTCAGGGTCACGGACATACAAAAGCATATCATCCGCGTTTAGCGAAACTATCAGCGGTCGTTGATGGAATTGCAATGCAGTTTCTACATGCAGCTGCCGAATCTTGCAGGAGAGAGGTTCAAGGGCAAGCGAGAACAACATAGGGAAGAGTGGGCACCCCTGTCGCGTGCCGCCCCCTATTGGGATCGTCGAGGACACCCACCCATTAACACGCACTCTCCCAACTGGTTCTTCATAGAGCACCCAAATCTATTTTTAAAAAAAGGGAGGAAAGCCCATTCAAAGCAAGACCGTGAACATATAAGACCATTGGAGGGACTCGAAAGCTTTTGCCGCATCTAATAACACAGCAACTGCTTGTGCTTCGGGATCAAAATAATGTAGAGTGGCAAAAATAGTTTGAAGATTGTAGGCAGTGGAGCGCGCCGTGACAAAGCCAGATTGGTCAGGTAATACCAGCAAGGGGACCAACGACTGCATCCGGGTTGCGATTATTTTTGCTAGGATTTTGGTATCAATGTTTATGATTGAGAGTGGCCTATACGATTCACAATTAGTCGTGATTTTATCAGGTTTTAGCAGAGTCACTAATAGGGCCTCTCTAAGCGACGGTGGCAACGTACCTGTATCATATGCCTCAGCAAAAACTTCCAGTAATCGCGGGGCCAATTCAGAGGCATTTGCCTTATAAAACTCGTTAGGGAGCCCATCCAAGCCCGCTGCCTTACAGGTGGGTAAGGCCATTATGGCCATCTTAACATCCTCCTCATCGAATGGTAACACCAGATATTCCAAATGCGTGTTGGAGAGCCAGCCCAAAGCCACATCGTCCAAGTACTCACCGATCTCTTCAGATGTCAAATCATGCTTGGTGGCATACAACTGGGTATAAAACTGAACAAATGTATCACTGATGCCGGAGACTGAATAGTGAGCCGTCTCCTCAGAATCCCTCAACTCCGTAATATAATCCTGTGTCCGAGATGCTCCCACTTTCTGCGCTACTGATCTGTTAGGACGTCCCCCTTCCCCATAATAGCGCACCACCTTTCGGCGAGTGCAATGCAGCAATTCTTGGTCGACCGTCACATTGTGCTCGGTTATAAGGGATCTTATATCTGCTAGCGTAGCTGGTGAGGGATGCAGCTCATACTCACATTCGAGTGCAGATATATCAGAGGCAAGCTTTGCGATGCGACGCCAGATATCGGGCAGTACTCCCGCCTGGGACCTCAATGCACACCCCTCTGATGGTAGCTTTAAAGGCACCCACGTACCCTCATTTTCTCTGAAAAAATTCCCTATCGCGTCAGTGACAATCTGCTTAAAAACTGGGTTTGCTAATTCCGTTGGTTGTAGGCACCATGAGTACGGCGGACGTTCGCACGTGGGAACACTCAGATCAAGGGCTGCCGGGGAATTATCCGAAGGTGTAAGCACTTCATGCCTCAACCCTGTCACCCATGAGCAAGCAGATTCAGAGAGTAACCAAAAATCAAGTCGGGGCCATGACCCATGAACCGTAGAGATGAACGGACCCTCCCGACCACCCGGATTCCGACACCTCCATACATCATACAGGTTACCAGCATCGCATATACCACGTAATACCTCCGCGGCCTTCTTTGAACGAGCCTCGCCACTAGCTGGGGGTACGCAGCTACTCTACGCCATACATCAGAGTAAAAGGAAGGGTCGTCTACATTCGGGCCGTATACATTTACCAATAGGACAGTCATACCACCCATACAACCATGCAGAATCGCCACACGATCTTGCCCATCCGTCTCTTCTCCGATCATAGTAAACGGGACCCCATTTTTAACAAGCACCAACACACCTCTTGAATAGGAGGAAAATGAGGAGGCCACCTTGACTCCCGCCCATCGAGTTCCCAGCTTCCGCACAGAATTCACAGTCAGGTGGGTTTCCTGCAACAAAGCCACATGGACCCCCATACGATCCACATAAGCAAAAACAGACCAAATCTTCTTAGGGGAGTTAAGCCCCCGAACATTCCATGTGAGGAATCGAACCAAATTATTCATGGTCATCAGTAGATAATACAAAACAATACAGCCACCCTGCAGCAGGCCACACTCCAGGCTCGGTAGAAAGAATGCAACATTTAAACAAAGCGTCCAATGTATATAAATCGTAATAGGTTCCATCTCAGTGAGTCTTCCCCTACAAAAAAAAGAACCCCAACCACCCATTCCCATAACCCCCCACCCACTTCAGCACCCCCAACTCGTCAAAGCCATCCCATCCCAGAACATCCCTACCCCTACCCAGAACTCCAACCAGAATACAAAATCGGGGAACACCCATGAGGGGGCGTAGAGAGCTTCCATCCTCCCATCCACTAGGAGGTGGCCAAGCATTTATCACTTTCACCAAATAAAGAGCATCTTCTCACAATTCTGGAGCATAACTTAGCACCCTGTGAAATAATAGAACAACTTGCAACATTACACATGATAAATGCACCTCCTGGTAAACCAACACATCCGACATATGAAAGAAAGGCACACAGTAGTGAGGCAGTCATACCTCTACACACATCAGTCCTCCATCTCAGAATTTGTGTGGGATTCACGCCGTCGCTTCTTCAATTGTTTTGCATGTTCCATAGTGTCTTTAGGAGTAGTGAAAATGTTATTAGTGTCCTCGGATCCTATTCGCAGGCGAGCGGGGTACAACATCGCATAGGGGACCCCTTCCTTCTGAAGGAATTTTTTGACAGCTCCAAACTCCTTGCGAGCTGCCTGCACGGCCACAGTAAAATCAGGGAAGAAAGATAGAGTGTTCCCTTGATGCTCAACGGTCCCTTTCTGCCTGGCCAAGCGCAGGATAGAATCATGGTCCCTATAATTGAGCACCCGCGCGATGACCGGGCGCGGCAGCGCACCTGGCACCGGCTTAGGAGCAAGTGAGCGATGAGCACGCTCAATAATGAACATAGGCGACAGGTGGTCAGTGCCAAAAATCTCCGTGATCAAGCGCTCAATGTAGGACTTCATTTTCCCCACATTTGTTGATTCAGGCAGACCAAGAATGCGTATATTGTTCCTCCGGGAACGTGCCTCTAAATCCTCATTCTTGTCCTGTATGAGGGAGAGGACCTTCTCCATGTTTAGGGTCTTCCTCAGCCAATCCTCATTTGGCTTGGTAGTTTGGTCTGCCCTGTTCCCATGATGCACTGGGCCAGGGACAGACTAATTTGCATATAGCCAGGTTCTGAACTGGGATGGTGCAGTGAGCTAAAAAACGGTGATGGATCAAGCCCTGATCTGTTGACTGGGTAGGAGTGTTCTGATTAACTCAGATACTCTGTCCATCACCACCCCCTTTTTGTAATCATCCTCAGCAGCAGACACACGCTGCTCCACCTCCCCCATTCAAGCGTTTTGTTTTTCCAACTGGGAAGACATGTGATCCAGCCGATGGTTTACCGCCGCCATTGAGCCCTCAATTGACTGCAGGCTACGCTGCATAGCGAGGAGCGTGGTCTCCAAGGAGGATTGTTCCTGACTCGGGCGTCTGCCTCCGAGTCCAAGGCTGCTCTCTGGGAAGGCTTAGGAATCTTCCGTGCCTAAAAAATGTGAGGCGCGACTGCGATTTATCGTTACGGCCCATAATGTCTGCAAGGATTAGCTCTTCCCACCAGAAGAATGGTACACAACCTTTATTCAGGGCAAAATTATCAGGCAGGGCAGCCCACCACAAGAGCAGGCACCACAGCAGAACTCCACTTGTAAACAGGAGGTATCCAAGTAGATATCACTCAGCACAGCAGGCCGCAGAGTCCCATTCAGATATAGTCCACCGTCCCCACTCTAGTAATGACGTGCAGCTCATCGCGCTCCCGCAGCAGCCTTCCTTTGCACACCAACTCAGGACCTCAACCACACCAGGCCAATGGGGGCGTCAAGCATAGTATCTGCAAATCTAAGAATAGGATGCCCTATATCACAGTAGTCCAAGGGACCACATCAAAAAACACCGCTCCTCTCGCAGCAGGTCCTCAATAAATGCGACAGGGACAGTCTAGCACTCAGGCCGCAGGACACCTTCAGCTCGGGCCACAAATCACATTCTTTCTTGTTTTTTTTGTTTTTGTTTTTTAGCAGATTCCTCTACCCGTAACAGGACAGGCACCACACCTTCGGGCCGCTGTTACTGTGAAACACGGCAATGAAAAAATCTCCAGAGGGCCAAGTCCAGTAAGCAGGCAGCCGCAGGCAGACTCGTAATGGGCACCGGGCCTGGCCAGCCAGAGGATCCGCAGAGCCAGCAGAGGAGCCCCCCCGCAGCCGCCCCAGAGACCCAGTGCCAAGTGGAGCATACTGGGCCGCAGCAAGCACCAGGGCTGCCCCCACCTCCGCGGACACAGGCCCTCGCGTCCTCCAATTCCCCACTCACCACCGCCAGCACCACAGTCCTAGACGCTGCAGTCACACAGGGCCCTCTGCTCCACCCCTCCAAGCTCCGAGCAAGCCGCACACCGCACGTCCTCAACAGGGGCAGCGTCCGTCAGGAGGCCAGCGCTGTTCACTTCAGGCTCGCACCCAGCGCCGTCGGCAGCCAGGAATCAGCTAGGGATCAAGCTCAAGTCGTGCCGCCACCGCCAATGATCCCGCTAGGAAGCAACTAGAAAGCCAGCCTCGCGGGCGCCGCCATTTCAACCACCGAGGTAAGCAATGCCGGAGTAATGGTTCTTCAGCGTCCAATTTCCTCCGAAATCACTGCAAGTAGATCAGGGTACTGTCCCCCATCTGATCCGCCGCACCTGGGCCCCAGATGGCAAGGATTTAGTGCGGATATTATCAGGATAGGTGCTCGGCCCGGTAGAGCCTCACTCAGGTGCGGCCATCTTGCTGTGAAGGGCTGTGTGGTTTTATGCTGTGTGGATGTGGATGAAAACGAGTGCTTTCACGCAGTACAGTGCAGTTGCCTATTTATGACCAAGATTGCTCCACAGTATGCTATACCCACCACATACAACATACACTTAAGTATGCATGGAGGTCTTTTATGCTATAAATGTTGAGCTATCATATCAGTCTGTTAATAGATATGATAAACGTCCACTAAATGGAAATCTTACTATATTTCTTTACATTCATTTTATTGTCTTATAAATATAGACAATTTCTGAATATATTTTTTGCATTACTTTATGAAACTCGGTTATTCGTTGAGAGGGGAGGGAGCCCCACTTAAGTAACAACCTCAATGCTTGTGAGGGTGAAATACAAAATTCACTAAATGACCTGTTCTTAACTTTCTGGTAGCTTGGCACAAAGCAGTCAGGCTTAAATTGGAGGAAATGTATAAGGTATTTATGCAGTACTTAAACAGTAATAAGGGAATCCACAACATAAGAAGAATCCCAAATCAAAAGCTCTGGCCGACCGGTTTGAAGTACCAGTCGGATAAAAGACCAGGTGTGGTCTGCTAGGAGTTGTACCTTTTGTTCTTGCTGTGGGGACTGCATGGAGCTGCGATGCGAGGCTCTGGGTCACACTGCGGCGGATCCATTGATTTGCCAATCAGTGGGGCTTTGTGAAGCTCTTGGTCGCTCTGCTTTGGGTGCATCGAGTCGCTGATCAGGAGCTGTAATGTGAAGCACATGCATGTACCTGCATGAGATCCAGTGAAGGTGTCAACCAGGAGCTGCAAGGTGCTGCGATGTAAGGCCCATGAGCCATCCTGGCTTGAGTCCAGTTAAGCCACCAATCAGGAGCAGCAAAATTCTGCGATGCGAGACCCCTGCACCGTCCAGCATCGAGTCCAGTAATGCTACCAAACAGGAGCTGCAAAATGCTGCAGTGCAAGGCCCTCATTGTTCTGTGCCGTGTTGCATCAGATCCAGTGAAACCTTCAGTTGAGCAAGGAGGAGTACATTCTCACTCCAGTCTAGGGCCCAGGACCGGGAGAATAGCACTTGGGCTGTCAGGACTCACTCCCACAGAGGTCAGCAGAGTGGATATGTTCAGGACAAGTGGGTCTGGTCAGGTGGAAAGCAAAGCAAGGCCTCTGGAAGGTTGTTGTGTTCCTGTATCTCAGACAGGAGGTCAACAAATTGAACCTTGGAGTCATTTCTGGGTTACTGGGTTCACAGGAAGCAGGCCCAGCTTTCCCTCTTTAGACAGAAGGGCAGTCTGTCTTCTGAGTCTTCTGAGGCCTAAAGTGTTCTGAGGAGAGGTTCTCAGGTTGCCACTTTTATGCGGAGTGCCAGCCTGTATATGGGAGAAACTCCTGTGGTGTAACCCTAAATGTGTTCTTGTCAGTTCTTCCCTTTCCACTAGTTCTGGCTCCAGCCCAATAGTGAAGCAGAGGACAGGGACGTCCAGATGTGAGCTGCATTTGTCCGTGACATGGCAGGCATTTTCAGAAGTCAAGAAGGTGCTGCATAGAGCAATCAGGCTACCCTTTGAAGCTAAGGAAGGGACTGGGTACAAGCCCCCAGGCCATCTTCCCCAGGAGAGGTAGACCCTTACCAACACCTAAGGGCCTTTTGTCCCCTATCTGTTAGGAATACACATCACTCCACAGGAGAACCAATAACAGTCATGCAATACTGGAGAATGGCATAAAACACATTTTATTTAGACAGGAAAATATTACATTTCTAAATGTGGCATTTTAGTAATTTGTAATATGAGTTTACCATTAAAGAGGATTTTAAATTGCAATTGAATGAGTAGAAGAAGTGTGTTTAAAGTTGTTCCCAAACTGAAGTGTTTATCTATGGGATGCTAACCTTGCCACAGTGAAAATTTTATTTGTGGATGTTAGACTTGGCATCCTTGGCATGGTTTCTCCAGAAATTTTGCCTTCAGGCCTCCTGTTTTTGCTGGCTTTAGGACTCTGGACACTTACATTTTTTTATTTTTAAAACACATTTTTGGGTTTTCGGAAGATTAATGCACATAACCAATAATGCGTCCAGTACATTTTAAATGCAAAAACAAGATGGCAAGATGATCAGTTGTAAAGTACACAGGTGTACAATTCCTTTTCCTTATGACTGAAGGTATAATGCAAAGCAGTGCTTGGGGATCTAGAGGAATGTTTCCAAATGATGAAGCAATATTGGAGAAACAATGCTACATACCAAGTAAGTACATCAACCCCCCCCCATCCTCCCAACCAACAGATGCGCCTTTCGTAGTGAATAATAAAGAATGAGAGAAAAAGGGTGATGTTTCCAATCTGTACTCAGTGCCAATATTGAATGTAATGGCGTAAATGTACCAGTGTGTATGGCCTGGGGGTGGGCAGGAAAGTTCAATTACATTCATCTCCATTCAAACTCGAGTGCGCAAAGGCATCTGTGCTGTGGCTCAATGTGGGGTTTGGATCTGCACAGGGGCCCTAATGTACTCCCGGTGGTTTGCGTGTGTCTGATTAAAATGTAACTGTATCCAGCACTTTGAAGAGATCTAAGGACTCTGGACACATTACCACTGCTAACCAGTGCTACAGTGCACGTGCTCTCTGCTTTAAACATGGGAACATTGGCTAATCTACAATTGGCATATTCAATTTACTTATATCTTTTTAGTAAAGTGTACTACTTGTGTGCAAGGCATGCAAATTAAATGCTACTAGTGGGCCTGTAGCACTGATTGTGCACACACCTCAGTAGCGCCATTAACTGTGTCTCAGGTCTGCCATTGCAGATCATGTGTGTGCAATTTTACACTGCCATATCGACCTAGCAAGTTAAACCTCTTGACAGGCACAACATTTCTTTTTTAATAACATGCAAGTGCCCCCGGACAGCCCAAAAGCAGGGTGCAATGTACTATATAAAAGTAGGACATGAACTTTTAAGTTTAACCTGTCCTACTATTGAAAACCTCTTACATTACTTTCACTACTCCAATGCCTATGTCTACCATAGGTTAACATTGAGATCATTTTATTACATCTTACATGTGTAATTTACATTTGGGAATAGACGGACCCCCAAGTTTGGTTTGGCTGGAACCACAATTTGAAAATCCAACTGATTGTGAAGTTAGACATTTGTAATTCTGAAAATGCCACTTTTAGAAAGTTGCCATTTTCTTACTTTAGCCATTTGGTTGCCTTCTGCCTGTTTTTGAATACAAGTCTAGGGTGGGTGACAGTTGGGCTTTGTGCATTCGATCTAGACCAGTGATACTCAAAGTACAGCCCGGGAGCCGCTTGCGGCCATCTTGACCTTTATTTACGGCCCACCTGGTGAACAGCAGCATGAGTAGCTGAACACTAATATTCAGAAAAAAATGTTAAACAAATAGGTAAGCATTTATTAACCTGCAAATAAACGCTTGCGAGTTTAATTAATTTTTTATTAGAACTGCTTACAAAATATATGGCTTACCCAGACTCCCAACCACCACCCAGCTGTCATCAATGCAGCCCTCAGTCACACCACAGACTGCAATTTGTGGCCACATACAAAGGGAGTTTAGGTGTAACTAATGGGCTATCCATGATCCTGATGGGCCAACCTTGACAGGATTGGAGGGAGGAGCTGATGCTTACACCTGAATAGGCTGTGTACTGTCCCCACACAAAAGGCTGGATACTCCCCTGCATTGAGTCTATAGAGTCAGGGCAGGAAGGGCTAGGAATCTGTGCACTTCAAAGGTCTCTCTTTGAAGTCTTTCTCACTTCAAAGGCACAACTGGGTATAGGATCAGGACCCCTAACATCACAAACTCAGTACACTTCTAGACTTGTGGATATTCTGCCAGGAATGAGGAACTGAAATCTGAATTAGGCCTAGTGAAGCACGTAGTAACAGTTAGGAATTAGCATGATGCACCTATTAGTCTAGGGACGGTGTTCGAGTATTAATAAACTCACACATGTAATAGTTTAGGGATTAATGTATGCCTTATTCTAGTTATTTGTCTTCTCATGGGCAATATAGATTGACCCGACCAGCGCCATTTTTTGGCCTAGTCTGCTTGCAGCATTAGTGGAAACCTACCTCTACCCTTAACACGAGGTGTTCTCTTGAGAAATGGTCTGACAAATGTAACAAGCTGCTGCTTTTGCCCGTTAGGCCTGTCAAGGTTGTAGGTGGGGGTAGGCTGGATAAGCACATTCCGGGAGGTGCTGTGCGGACTCTCCTAGAGCTGGCAGAAGGGAGTCACCCACCTCGACCTTGCTATAACAAGCTGAGCTAAATCAAGGATGCTTTGTGTTCCATATATGGTCTTTCCTTTGCACCAACCTGTACCAACTTGTATTTTTCCTTCTTAGGTAACGGTTTCGAAATGTAACAGTATATATGTGATCTGTTGATAATGTGCCAGCAGTCTTCTCGGCGGACCTCGAGCGGTTAGGTCGCGAGAGTCTCCTCTGGCAGAGTTGTTTGTTTAATAAACGATTGAACCTTCTACACTGCCAACTGACTGATTAATAGTAATTGGTATTAGGGCTATTCGTAAGTATAGCTCTATATGGTTGTATTTATTTTTTCGGTACTTAAGGAAGAAGGACTGCTGTGCTGCTGAAAGGACAGCCATTCTGCTGGACTCCTACTCTGCTTGACTCCTGTGGTGCTGACCTGCTGCTCTCTTTGCCTGGGAGTGAGAAGGACTGGACCTGCATCTCTCCAACCCACAACTAAAGTGCCTCTAATGGCTTTTTGGCTTGCCTTGCATTTGTCAGGGACATCAAAAACGTCCAACTCACCTGCTACAGCACCTGGACTCTCCTATCTGAGATTCTTGCCCTGCCAAGTGGTGCCAATCCAGTCCTAGGCCCTTGGAAGTGGGTATAAAGTGCTGCGCCAGTGGAAATCCATGCATCAATGCTTTTGTGCCACTCCACACATCACCACTGCTGCGAGGTTCGGGGACATCGCACCGCTGACTTTGCAGTGCATCACTTTCAATTCCGATGCATCATTGACTCTGTACGGTGTGGTACCAATGCTTTTCTTTCATCCTGTGGTTCAAAGATGATGCATTGCATCTTTGCTTTCCGCATCTTGGCTCCGTTGATGCAGCTAAGATACTTTGCATCGCACCCTGGTTGGTGCTATATGCTTTTATGAAAAATTGCAAAGTCCCTAGCGTCAGGAATACCCGAAGGGGGTACTCACCCAGTATTAAATCCCCACTACACTAGTATGATTCATAGACACAACCACCAGGTACCTCAGATAGCGTTTGCCTGAGTTACATCAAATCAAATATCTACCAATTTTCATGCAGTAATATGGAACACTCCAAACACAAAAAAGTTTTCAGTGACAGGTTCAAGTCACTACAACACGATAAAAGTTATCTTAAAATTTTTTGCATAGGTTTATTGCAAATCAAGTTAAAACAATTTATGTAGTTATGAAATACATCATATTTAAACACTTTTTATACAATTATTGCACAATACATTAAAAATGTTCGTGAGAACACAAGTTGACGCAGCATTTCGGTTAAAAAACCTTCATCGGGACAGTTTCTAAAAAGGAAACACATAATTACTATATAATAATGGAACATATACACATTGTCTAAACTTATTTGTTCTAATAATCTGGGGGATCCTGTGCAAAAGATGGTAATTACCAACAATTACAGAAAATATGCGTTTGTAAAACACATGTTCACCCCTAGGGGTGTTTGGTTCTAAGCACTCAGTATCAGCCTAGAGAGGATAAATTGCTAAGCAGACCCAGGCTGACATTGAAACTTTGGCCATGAGGTCGAACAGATGCTCCTTAAGTTGATGCATTTGTCCACTGAGCCACAGCCTAATGTAATGGCCCCTTTTGATGCGTATGCCCCATTCAGAGACGTTTGAGTTGGCGATTTTTGTGGTTGCTCCCCAAGTGATCATTGACAAATAGTTGACATTCGGAGCACAACATAGCCAAATAATTGGCTTGTCTGTAAAGGCTGTCACCTATGTGTAATGATGATTGTGAATGATCAGCACAATGGAGGTGATGTTGGTTGCCATTATGCCTCTCCATGAATGGGACTCCCTCATACTCTTGTTTAGGGTCCAACGCAAACCAAGCATAAACGCTCTTGTGTGCGTTAATATTCTTTTAAGGGAATTGTGAGGATAACAGTGTGTGCAATTCATTTTTCATGTCCTCTTGCTCCACACAGAAATCCACCCTGGGAGGCCTACCTACGAGGAATTGTGTGTGTGGGTCTGCTAAGGAAGTTAGGTGCCTCCCTCAATCTTAGCATATTTCTCACAAAACAATGAAAAATCCAAGAAGGTCGATAAAGTCTGTGCTAGTTTGGCATCCACTTGAAAATGGGGACCTTTTTATAGACGCGCCACTGTATACTCGCCACCAGGAGTGGCCCGTGCAGGTAAAAGCAGTGGGGTCAGGTTGGGGAGATTCGACAGACGCCCACGAGGAAAAATAAACAAATAATTAATTTTTCCTCGTCTTTTGTCAAAATCCCCCCCTGCTGTGCCCCAACGCCCCACTTATCTTACCTTCACGGACCACGGCTGCTCACCACTTTCAACCTATTTTAAGTGCTTGGCTAGTGATGTTCGTTCTCCTATTCAAAGTGCTTGTTGTTTAAATTATTTTTCATCACCAACAATTGAGAGAGGGATATGCAACATTTGCGTAATTTACTTCTGTGCAATTACACACAATTTCACAAAAATGATGTGTTTAGTGGTATATTTTAGGGTACAATTAGTCCTCATGTCTATTTTGGATGCGCGGATGCATTTCATGGTGACATACTGCAAACAACACAATTACTGTGAACAACAGCGACTGGTCATTTCTGTTGTTGCAATACTCCTCTGCTAAAATGTTGCCAAGAACGCTGAGTAATTACATCACTTCGCATAATGGCTTAATTTTGTGAATTTTGCATAACAAGCGTAACAAAAATTCACTAAATTAACCAAGATTTGATGGTGCAGTGAGAATTTCGTCTGCACCTAGGAAAGGCTATCCTAAGGGTAACATGAGGGAAATTGGTCAAATCTGTCAGTAATCTGGAGCGATTTAAAACTTTGCTTGGATAATAAAACTTTGACACAGTGTTACTCATGACAGAGTCCTGTGAGCTCATCAGCCAGTATGCTTACACTTAAGTCACATTTTCTGGCCTGTGTCCATATATATCGCTGCTACTATCTCTGATTGGCTCCAGAGACTTATTGCTTTCTGCTTGCATCCTTAAGCTTCCTCTTTTATTGAAAATGGAGGTGTAGGAAAAAAAACTTATAGGCACAGCAAGGACATCCATGTGCAAACACCAGCAGTTTTTAAATCTGCTATTGATTTCCAATATTTGTGGAAAGATTCTGAAATCAGTGCTCATTAATAAATCTATGTTTTCGCTGGGAAATACATGCCATCAATTAAGCAGGTTCTTCTTCAGGAACCTGGTCTTTGGACAAAGCAAAAAAATAGAGAACACAAAATGCATTTCCATATTCATTTCCAGCTACGTTTATTCTTTATGTATATATGCGCCGTAAGAGCGCTCATAATTAACATAAAAAACACAGGAGCCTAAAAAAATGTTTTAGATTTGCATACCATGTTGTTTAACAATACTAAATGTAGTTTGTGCAGACGAATGCTCAGGAAATTAGGTCACATGCGTTGTGAAAAATAGATTTATCTTTGTTTGTTAAATGTTAAGAATTCACAAGCTGCAGATTGCTTTTCTTGCATTTTAACTAACTGCTGAAGCAGTTATTTACCTGCATGCCTAAAATTGTGGCAGAATGCTGTCAGTTTTTAGGCTTTTTTTGTAATGTCTATTTGCAAGTGCTGCTCAGCAACAAAATGTCCAGAATAGCGGATGTTTTGTAGTGATTTGTGTACGGTGACGGTGGGACGTCATTTATGGCCTACACCCCTAATAAAAAGATCGTATTCTACCAGGAAGTTACCTCTCTTCGATACGTCAAAGTTATCCGATGTTTAGTTAAATCTGTGGAAACTAAAGAGTAATGCAGTTTGCAAGGCAACTTTTCCTCTGCCAACTGACAAGGGGCAGCTCTGTGTCACATGAGACTGCAAATGTCTCACAGGACCCTGTTGAAGAGACTGTCTCACATGGAGAGCAAAGAGTAGGGGCCAGATTTACAAACCATTACCTCTGAGGTAGCGTCATAAAAGTGAGACAACCCTGTGCAAAAAGTTTTTTGTTGGATTTTTTACACTGGAAAGTTGCCTAAAAGTAACGCAAGCACCACAAAGCGCTGCTTTGCGTACTCTGCATCAGAGTGGTGTTATATAGCTGGTACATGGATACAAAACCCTATCTACTAACCATGGTAGACAGTGTTGCACCTAAAAATAGCACCACTTTGAAGCAGACATTAAAAGGAAAAATACTTCTATTTCTCGCATGGGCATCAGTTGGGGGTAGTCAGGACCTTGGCGGAGGCAAACGTTCTGTCCTCTCTGAGGCCAGGAGTCGCAAAGGAAGTGCCAGGAGTAGCAGGTGAGCAAGCTGTGACTCCGGACTACCCCCAAATAACGCCCATGATTTCACCTTTGTTTTTTGACTTGGCATCTTTCCTGCTTTGCACAACACTCATACAAAGTAGGAAAACTTTTACTGTTTGCCTAGGCATAGTATTTTGTACTGGAAAATCTTTGCTAGACTCACGCAGACGCACTTGGCTATGGTGAAAAGATGTGCGCATGGTGTTTGGCAGCTTATTGTGTCCCGGCGCAAGGGAGACGGGAAGAAGAGTGCCATATCTCTATAGATATGATGCCTTCCTCCTCCCCCGTCATGCAGTGCAAACAGGGCCGTACCAGGAACCACAACCATGGCAAAGTGCTTGGCCCGCCGCCCTTCCCCACTGGGGGGGGGGGGGGGGGGGGGGTTGGAGGTGTGCCGTGCTCTTTGCCGGGCCTGGTTTTTGGCCGATTTGCTACATAGCATTTACCGATTCGTAAATACTGAATCGGTAAAATTTGGTATTTATGAATCAGGAAATACTATTTACCTACATGAGGCCCTAAGTTGGCACTTGTAGATAGCACCTCGCCGACTTCGTACATTTACCGTGGGAATGAAGGAAGAAGCAGCACACCATTGGACGATCCTTCCTCATTGACTCAAGATGAACTAACACCAGCATGGATTGTTACCTATCATTTTGTGTTTTATAATATACATGTTCCTAGTTAGAATTAACGCAGTGCAGTCCAGGCCATTCTTCTGCGACCATCCCTTCTCCCTTATCACTTTTTACCCGCTTCGCTGTGAGCTACTGCTGACTAGGGGTGGCCATGAATTTCACAGTGTTCCGCGAGTGATGGAATTCCTTACAGTCCACTGTACATGCGATACTTGCTGTGTCAATATCTTTCATTTTTAAGAAGGAAGGAGAATGATATTTCAGCTCTTCGGAAAAACACTACGTCTACCGGCTCTTTGTCAGAATTATCTGCGTCTCCTCCACGACCCTCTTGACATCACAGTGCACACTTCATCACCAACATGACATTACAGTCCAAGACCACATTACATAATTTTACATTAAACAGCTCATGGGTGCAATCTACAGTCTCACAATACCGCACCTGCACATATTGTTACGCTGTCTGAACTAAACAGTTACTCACCAATATAGTATGACGGTTTAGCATTCTGCCCTACACATTAAGTCTGTGTGCATAGAGTGCATGTAGATCCTCCAGTGACCGGTGCTGAACACACAAGACAAAGGGTGCAGTGCCCATAGGAGCCAGGCTGCGAGACATGGAATCCATGTCTCGCTCAACTGAAGTGATTTTGCTGCTATCTCACACCACAAAGTACTCTTCCGGGGCAGTATTAAAAAAGAACTTCCATAGTACGGGGGGTTTCACTAAAGTAATATGCATCTAGTCTCTGCATTGGAGCCCCTGAGTGGCGGCTCAAGCACAAACTTTTCCATTAAGGTAACACTAACAACTTTGAAAGTGCAAAAACTCAAAACTGTCTGGTGAGGTGACACCCAAGTATTTGAGACAAAGTACCATTAAATCACGTGCTCCGAAGAGCGGTAAAAATCAAGGGTCATGGTGGGAAGACAGGGGGCAGGTGGTGGCTGGAAGGATCTCATACCCTTCGCCATAGGGTCCCAGTGTGGGGCAAACTGACCAACATGGCTGCTTCCCAGCTAATTCATGTAGACTTCATGAATATTGGGAATCATGGTGAAGGGCTGTGACACCCACCATAACTAAGACATTCTGTCTCTTACTGCAGCTTTCCACACATATAACTGACCCACGGTGGCAGGGCATGCATTCATCAGCCTGCTGCCAACAAGTGCCCTCCATGAGACCTGCTGCACGAGGATTTATTTAATATTTGTGAGTAATGCAGCTGTCGGTGTACCAGGTATTTCTGCGCCTGCCACGCTCCTTGGCGAATGTCACATAGTCATTTACTGATTGTTCACACAGCCAACACTGCAAGCGGAATGCACTCTGATGCAGAAAAGTAAGTTGGTGCTATTATCTGCAGCACTAATATGTCATTTCATCGACATTGAAATTATGAAAGTATGAGTTTCCCTGTTGCCTTTTGAAACTCTCCCTTGCTAGGTACCCGGGCATCCCAGCTACAGGAGTTCACACAGAGATCCGGCTGGCAGGGTTGCAGAAGGTGAAGTGTGACTGTGTTACTTTGTCACCATCACTCACACCATTTCACGAGTTTGCACTTGGCCCTAGAATCCCAGCATGGACCTTGGGCACTGTCTTGTGATTGCAGGTGCTCCTTGCAATTTGTTACCATGCCACTGTGGGCATGCTTGCTGTATTTTGCGTGTTTGCTGGAGAAAAGGAGTGCATTTCACTGGAGGGTAGAGGATGTACTTTAGTTTCCACGGGGAAGGAAGTGTACTTGCAGGCAGCTATGGATCATGCTTCTTTTTTTTAAGAGGGAGCATAGAATACTGAGCGGAATGTGCTTGCCATTGAAAACACATGGTAATAATTAGGAGAGGGTGTTAATAAACTCTGTTACGCGGCGATGGAGCAGAGTTGACCCCCCCAACCATACTGCTGATGGCGATTTCTGTCACCTGTTTTTTTTTTCAAAACTTTATTCGTGAATGTATTTCCATCACACATGAATACAGTGGTATCGACAGACATGCAATACATCACGCTTTTTATTTTACTCCCAACCGCAACTAAGGGACGACGACTCAGCCTCCGGGTTATGACCATACAAATTTGAGCGCATTATTAGAGTCTTTCGTTCATATTAGGACGTGTCCCCATACCCACCCTCACTCACCCCAACTATCCCTCCCCCACCCATCCAACTCAGGTGTCTAATTCCTCCTAACTGTTCCGTCTCAGCTCCCCAGCGCTGACCACTCTCTACCAGGGTTATGTAATGAAAACTCTGTTAACCACCTCTGCCCCGCCTCAGTGCTTAGTACACACAGTCATAGTCCCCTCGGATCGCAGTGCGCTTAATTACTCTGGGACAGTGGCTGATCCATACTGTCTAGTTCGAGCAGCATAACCTCCCAGTCCATTGCCATCGGGGTTTTCCGCCTCCCGCCTTCTTCCTCCTTCCTAAGGGCTACACATACTGCTCTACCCCACTTCACCACATCCGCCCGCCACATCTCCACTCTGGGCGCTCTCGGTGATTTCCACTGCATTGTAATCTTCCTGATCGCTAAGAGGAGAGCTAAATCCACAAAGCGCAGTTTAGGTTTCAATGGTTTGGAGTGAGGGCGGGCTCCTACTAAGCAGTATAAGGCACTCTCCTTCACCTGTATCCGAGATACCTCTCTCACTATCCGGCAGACCTCCCGCCAGTACCCGCCCAGCTGTGGACATAACCAAAGCATATGTAGGAGGCCAGCCCCATCCGCTCTACATTTCAGGCTATGATGGGGGGAGTCGGGGAACATCCTGTGGATTCTCTCCGGGGTGAGGTACGCTCTGTGGAGAATCATGCTTGAATGAATTTAAATTTCACATTTCGAGAAAAAAATTCACATTTCGAGAAACTCTCTTGGGATGTCCCAGGGCCATCCGCCAAGTTGTATCAGTAAAATCATACCCTGTGTCCCGTGTCCAGGTCTCTCTCAGGGTGTCAAGGGATAATGCTGCATGAGCTCTAATCCCCAGGTACAGCCATCTTACCAAGTGGCCACCGGCCCCCATGTAGTATACTACGTGTACTAGTTTGTGTTGCTGTGGTTGAATGCGTTGCGGCGCCCAGGTCGTCCTGATAAAGTGAGATACAGCAGCATGTAATAAGTAGTGTCTGTCCGAAGTCCCGGTCACCTGCACGAAAGTGCGATGGTCTAACAGTAGATTGTCCCCGAAGAAGCTTCCCACCCCTTCAATCCCTCCTGTCGTCCAATCTCTAAGGGCGCGAGTGGTAAGTCTTCCCTGCGGAGTCGGGATGCCTAACAAGGGGATATTATCTGCGTATGGTTATGTCGTAGACGTATAAGCCAACGCCTTCCTCCAACAAAGAAGGGCAGTACGGAGCAACGGGTGGCACTCTCACGGAACTCTACTCCTAGGTAGTAGCAAGACATGTAGGTCACCCCGACCTATGCGGTCCGTTGTCCATCCGATCTCATGAAGATTTTTCCCGGCTAGCCAATAGGACAACCATTGGAGCTGACTGGCGTAAAAATATCCTTGGAAGTCGGGGGCTCCCAGTCCCCCCTGGGAGGTGCTAAGTTGTAATTTACGCAGACTGATCCGCCGTCTGCCTGACCCCCAAATAAGAGTGATCAATAAAGACTTAATGGTCACAAAGGTACGGTGCGGAACACAGATAGGCAGGTTCACGAAGTAGTACAGTAGGCGTGGCAACATTACCATCTTTGCTATCGCAATTCGACCCATGACTGATAAGGGGAGTGAGGTCCAAAAACCAATACTACCACGGAGGCCGGCGATGGCCCTAGTAATATTACCATCCAGCTGGTCCTCCATCGTTCTATATATGTGGATACCCAGGTATTTAAAACTGGATTGGGCTACCGGGATCGTATGGGCACCAAACAGTAGGGAGGGCGGTCGAGGCCCTGTCTGGAAGTAAAATCCGACAGACTTTTCCGGGTTTATGGTCAGGCCCGACACTAGTTCAAACCGGCAGAAAGTGTCGTACAGCATCATAAGGTCCGCCTCCAGGTCCCGGAGATATAACAGCATGTCGTCTGCATATATGGATAGGAGATGGGACGTCCCCGCCACTGGTATACCCAGCACAGCTGCGTGTCTGCGAAGAGCAATGGCCAGAGGTTCCCGCGCTAATACAAACAGCAGCAGGGACAAGGGGCATCCCTGTCTGGTGCCCCGATAAACTGGGTATTCAGCCGACACATACCGCCCCGTTCTCGCCCTGGCCGTGGGATCGGTATACAGCAACTTGATCCACCTTAGAAACGGGGTCGGGAGACCAAAGTGGCGTAGGGCTTCAAACATAAATGACCAAGAAAGCGAGTCAAGCGCTTGTTTGAGATCTAACGCGATACATCCCGCCCGGATCAGCTCCGCCGGTGATGTGTTGAGGGAGGTACTGCGCCCCGGAAGAAACCCGCACTGGTCGCAGTGTATAAGTGCAGTCAGATGGGGCTGAATGCGTAGGGCGATAGCTTTGCTCAGGATTTTATATTCCGTGGCCGACATGGATAAAGGCCTATAGTTTGCTAGCTCCAGGACGTCCCTACCTGGTTTAGGTATGGAAATCACTATGGCCTGTATGGTCGTGTGTGGCAGATAGCCCTTCTCGAAGGCCTACCTGTAGATCTTTTCCAGAATCGGGACCATTGTGTCGGCATAGGTTGAATAGAACTCCACCGGGAGTCCATCCATGCCCGGCGTCTTGTTTCTGTTTAGATGTTTAATCGCAGCACGTATTTCGTGTTGGGTAATGGGTCCCTCAATCGTATTTTGTACCTCTGCTGTCAGCTGGGGAAAGGGGAGGTCTTGCATGAAGTCAGTGAGTTGTGTAGGATCTTCTGTCTCAGTTCGGTCATATAGGGCCTTTAAATGATCGTGGAATGCCCGGTTGATGTCAGGTTGTGTATATACCAGGTCACCTGTTTGGTTACGGATTTGAGTAATGATCGGGGGTGTCTGGCAGGTCACGAACCAGTCGGGCCAGCAGCGCTCCAGAGCGATCCGCCTCTGTGTGCTGTCTCATTAAGTAGGCTTTATGATCAAGTGTGCGCAGTATCTCCAATGTCTCTGCGTGTAAAATCTGTTGTTCCTGAAGAGCCTGTCTTTTCCCCGGGTCCTCAACCGCCTCCCATCCAAGACCCGTTAGCCGGTCCTCCACCTCGCATAACTTTCGGTATATCTCCTGTCTAGCACCAACCAGCTTCCCAATCGCCACCCCCCGCAGGACCACTTTCATCGCATCCCAAACCACCAGGTTGGAAGGGGCGGTATCCCAGTTAACCTCCCAGTAGTGTGTCAGGGCCTCTAGTACAGTTGCTCTGAACGGTCCGTCTTCCAAGTACTGTGGGTTGAGTCGCCATGTAGGAACTGGGGTTGGGACTCTGTCCCAGGAAATGGTACATTTAGGGGGCCTATGGTCTGAGAAAGTCTTTGCCATATATTCTGGGGCACTCATCAGTGAAACCAGCGCGTGGGAGCACAGGATTCGATCAATACGTGTGTGTAGGTCATGTAAGTGGGAGCAGAAGGAATATTCTTTGTGTGTGGGGTATACTTCTCGCCATATATCGCCCAATCTCCAGCCCTCCACCCATGTCTTGAAGATGTCAGTAAGCTTAGTAGCGCCGGCAGCCTGTAGAGGTGGGTGTGACCTATCCAGGGCCAGATCTAACACGGCATTCCAGTCTCCTCCTAGTACCCAGGGAATATCCGCCCATGGGGAGAGTGCTCTCCCTACCCTCTGCAGGAACGATTCCTGATCGTAGTTTGGGGCGTATATGCTGCCCAGAACGATCAGTTTGCCATCCAGGGTACCTTTGGCCAGTATGTACCTTCCCTGCTCATTCGTCTTCCTTTCCAGTTCAGTAAACGGTGTCCCGTGTCGTACCCAGATAGTGGCCCCTCTGGGAAACGCCGAGTACGACGTGGAGTATATGGTCCCTCTCCATTTTTTCCTCAACTTCTGAACCTCTGACACCGTGAGGTGTGTTTCCTGCAGGAAGGCAATTTGTGTTTGCTGTCTAAGGAGGTAGGAGTGAACCCTGTGTCGTTTCTGCACTGCCCCTAGCCCACGCACATTCCAGGTAATGACTTTGTACATTCCAGATCGTTCAGCCATGGTCATCAAGTGGCGGAACCGTTTTCGTCAATGGTCGTGTTCTAAAAACACCAGGGAGCTGAACCCAGGAAAATGCACCCTTAAATACATCCAACATAATCAAAACTAACTTGGCGCAGCCATAGAACCTAGCTGTGCCCAACATTGACAGTAGGAACATGAAGAACCAAAGACCTGTGCATTCGCCATAGGGGGGGTGGCCTAGCACACAAGCATTCATTTCATTGCCAGTTCCGGTCCTCGCCGGCTCAACAGTGGCCTTGATGCATAGAAGAAAGTTCAGAGTAGTGGGCAGACAGTGTCTGTGGGTAATCAATAAGCGACCCCAAGCCTTGCCCCGGGGTACCCAGTGTAAAGTCAGTTCTGGGGAGCGTGATGTGTAGTGAGGGAAGAGTCATTGTCTTCGCTGCACATATATTACCCACCTCCCCCATACATAGCTTCCCAACCAGAGGCATGCATCAGAGGCGCCAAATACAGCTGAAAAGGATACCATACAATGACATCAGCAGGGGTGTCGGTCCTGGGCGTCACCCGACCTGTTAGTTGTCTATGAGGTCGTCAGCGGCTCTAGGTGTGATTGTAGGAAAAAGCAACACACTGTTTTTGGAGTCTGAATGCACAGTGTTATCATCAGAGTCCGTGGATATTTTCGCCGAGTCCTCCCTGAAGGTACCAGTGATCGAGAGAGCCGCAAGTTGATCTTCCTTCTGATGGCTTTGCGACGGTCCGCGCCCGGCAGCCCCCTTTCTGATCCAGAGGAGGAGCGGCGGTTATCTCCCGAGCCCCTCTCTGACGTCCTTGCCTCCGCCTCCTGGGACGCCTCCCAACTGCCATCCATGCCCATCACCTCCAGCCACTCCTCAGCATCCGCAGGGCTCTCAAAAAAGTGTGACTTCTTCCCGTGGATAACCTTCAGGCGGGCGGGGAAGAGTAACCCGTATTTCAGCTGCGCGCGTCTCAGTTTCTTCTTCACCTCCATATAGAAGGCCCGCTGTTTTTGTACCATGTTCGTATAATCCGGGTAGAGCGACACTCTTTGGTTCTCGAAATGGATGGTAGATTTCTCACGAGCTTTCCTCAAGAGGACATCCCTGTCCCGGTCATTAAGGATGCGGACAATGAGAGGGCGCGGAGGGCGCCCCAGCCGAGGCTGACCCGTCGGGATCCTATGCGTCCTTTCCACACAGAAGTATGGGGAGAGTCCGTCCGGCGCTACGTGTTCTCTGAACCACCGCTCCATGAACTCCTCAGCTCGCGGATCCTCACTTTTCTCTGGCAGGCCCATCACCCGTATATTGTTCCTTCGATTGCGTCCTTCCGCGTCTTCGACCCTCTCCATCAACGCAGCAACCTGGCCCTGGATTTCCTGGATAGACCTGCTGTGGTCAGCCACTGTTGGCGCAAGATCTGTAAGCGTTAGCCCGTGGTCCTTCACTTTGTACGCCAACTTGCCGTGGTCAGCTTTCAGGAGAGATAAGTTAGAGGTGAGGGTCCCCAGTTGTTGCTCCAGCGCTTGTCGAGAATCCCTGATTTCCTGAAGGATGAGGTCCAGCTTGTCTGGCTGTGGAGTACTCAACATCATCTGGTCGGCTAGGCCAGGCCCGCCGCCGCACGCCCCGGAGCCGGTCGACACGGCGTTCTCCCTCGCCGCCACTCAGGTGTTTGCACCCAGGTCGGTTGCTGCCGCGATTCCGCTCAGTTCAGCGGATAAATGGAACTCCCAGGTCGGATTATTCCGGAGAAAGCCCGGCTGGACCTGGAGCACTAACGAAAGCCGTCTGCCATTGTGGCTGTTCGCCCACGCCCCCCCAACTTTGAACAGTTGTTACTGCGACTTTTTGCTAATGCTGGTTTGAAAAGAAGATACTTGGATGAATTTCTGGAACTACTCTTCATGAGAAGTTCAGCTTCAATCTGATTCTTTTTTCAGTGCTCCTTTCAATCTTGGTTCTTTTCCAAAATTATTTTTGGAGTCTGGGAGGGTAGAATAGCTCAGAGTAGAATAGGGATTAATTCTGTTTATGGAACACACTGTAATTTACTTGATTGATCGTAAGTATGACTTTTCTTGACATTTATGTAAACAGATTTTAACTTATTTACTAATTTGAATAAAAAACCAAAATGAATACTAAACTTTTATCTCTAAATAAAAGTTTTCAAACTGATCCAAGACTCTCATCATTGACTGAGCAAAATGACTAAATTGGTGATGTCTATTGAGATGCTTTTTATTGGTGCTCCATTCTACAACAGCAGCAAAGATCCATGACAGAGAAGAAGATTTCAGTGTGGATTTGGAGACCCCTTTTGAAAGTTACAAGTTGAACTGAAATTCTTAAAGAAAACGTTTCTGCAGCAGCAGTTTCTGATAACAGAGATATAGTTCAGTCCCTGAATGGAGCTATAAAATAATTCCTGAGTCAGAATGATGTTCCCAATTCCTGAAACCATTGTCCAGAACTTGAAGATCTGATGAGGCGGTACTAGAAGGCAAATGCATTTTGAAATTGTCAGTATTAATACGGTGATGTGTTGCCTACTGTAGTTGTGTTTTGGCTTAGACAGTGGTGTTGAGAGAATGAATGAGTGAGTGACAAGAAGTATTTTGAAGCTGGTAAAAAAAAGAGATTAAGGAATTAAGACTTGTAGTCAAAAGATCTGGGATATACATAGATACATACATAGAATTGAATGATAGACTTGTTTGCAGGATAAGATGTAGTGTGAGGCATCATCACATATACCATTTTTATGGAGAAACTAAGCCTTGTTGTGATTGATTAACATTGATCTGTGTTGGTGGAACCAAATTATGCAAACAGGTGAAGATGCACTGATTTAGGTGATTTCACGCTGGTCTAAATGTAACTTGCAGTTGTGGAAAATACTCTTAAGTGATTTTATTGTGGCTATTTTTTTAGTAGAAACAAACAAGGAGTTTAAAGTTTATTGTCGAGTTATGTGAATGCAAGAGAGATTGTAAAGGAGGGTGAACTGCTGCAGGGAGTGAGATCCTATGTTTTGAACAGAGATTGGTCGGTTGCTTTGCTTTCATGCTGGGATTAGTTGGTGAGGTCAGGCTGTCATACTGGGATTGGATTACAAGAACCTGAATAAGGTATTTGGATATGACAAAAAAACTGGAAAACTAGTACTCTTAATTTGATTGGTTTATTGAAAAGTGAATTATTCAGCCCTGAAGAGAACTCCGAAAGCTGTTGAGGGGCTTGAAACATGTCTGTGTTGACTCCCCCTGGAATAACACACTAATGCTCAATACTTGTCTATATGGAGCAATTGGTTGAAAGTTGTTTTGCCCTGTTAGACCTCTAAAACAATGGTGTACCCAGTGGGCAACAGCTGCCACAGTTTTTTGTTACTGATGGTGTTGAAATAACTATCTAAATGGCTGTTGTGTTCATTACTGACGGGTTGTAGTTAGATTCCAAATTGATTAATGTTTCATTTTGTATAAAATGTATGTTTGGTCTAATTCATTGTTGAACTTTGTTCATACATGATAAATGTTATAGGTAGTCAGTCTTTTTGAAGGACATGTTTCAATTATGTTTGAATATGCAATAAAAGACGTAAAAATAAGAAAATAAATTACTTCAGATCTGTTGAATTATAAAATGGTCTTAGTCTGTTTAATCAATAAACAGCCTCATAGAGTCAGCGGTTAGGAGCTTCTTTATATAAAATAAAATATTTTGAAAGTAGGAATTTTCTTACTTTACCATTCAGTGTACCTCTGACTGTTTGTGTATCTGGTTTTGGAGTGACAGGAGCTGGGGATGTGCATTCACTATAGATAGTCACAAGGGAAGTTCAGGTGTGCCATGCCTTACCTGGGTGACTCTTCGCTAGGCTGAATAGACCAGGCCTGCAATTAGAGTGGTGGGAGGAGTTTTGCTAGCCTCATTAGGCTGTGTCCCCTTTGCACAATGCTTTATCCATCCCCTGTGGTCATGCTGGACCAGGGAGGACACAACTGGTTTGGACTGAGCACACAGACTCCGAAGCCAAGAGAACCATGACAAAATAGGGTATAAGTATGAGACCTAAAACCCCAGCACATTAGATCACTTCAGGAAATAAGAGGACCCTCCTAAGAAGAAGAGCGGAAGGACTTTGTGAGGAGTGCTACCTTAAATGAGTTAGGGGTGGATTGGCCTGCAGTTGCTGCTTCTGTCTGAGGTGGAGGAAAAGGACTGACTCTTTTTACACTTCTGTGGTATCCTGCTTGGGAAGAAATCCCCATGGACTTGTGTGTGCTTGCCTCCTGTTTGAAGACTCAGGGAAATCAACGACTTAAAAAAAAGATCCGTGCTGGATCTTAAATCACCTGCCGAGGAGGAGAGCTGGAGAAGCTGTGTGAGGAACTCTGTCCCTGACTTGTGTGGGGTAGCGTGGCTTGCTGTGGTTGCTCCTGCCTAGAGCAGAAGAACAACTGGACTGTCCTAAACTGGTCAAACAGAATGTGGTGAGCACTGTGTTCTGCCCCTTCATTTCTCAAGTAAAAGTGCGTTAGGAGCACTTTGGTGTGCCATGCAGCACTGCACTTTCCTCGTATCTTCGAGAGCTGAGGAGGAAGAAGTGCACTCCCTCTCCCTGGCGGCCTGTCATGTTCCCGCATTTTATCTACAGCCAGGTCTCTGCTACGAAAATATAGATAGTAAAAATATCAAATCCCTATACTTAAACAGGTAAGTACAAAAATATCGAATCACAAATATTGAAGTTTAAAATATATATGTAAAAAATTGTGATTTAGAAATATAATTAAAATAAAATAATATATATTAAAAATATAAAATATTAATATTATATTTAACAAACTTAATTCAATGTAATTTACATTTTAACTAAATAAAAAATATATATAAACACACAAACAATAATTTATACATATACATATGTTTACTTTAAAACAATTTATTAACTATTACCTTTATTTAATTGTTAAACTTTTAAATTATATACAAATAAAATAGATACATATATCAATACTTTATTTTTTTTTTAATCCATAATTAATTAAAACTTGAAACTATTAAAACAAAATTCCCACTTCAGTTAGTGCAACAATATGGAAAGTAGTGGATAGAGGAGGGGTAGAAAATTACTATTCCCACTCCAGTTAGTGCAACAGTACGGAAACTGCTGCAACAATAGGGAAAGTGCTCGAACACCACACCAATAAAATAAGACATCAATATTTGTATTGAAATCTATTATTAATATTAATTAACATAATTAATAATGAATTTAAAATATATTCATAATAAAAAGGTATTAAACATTCATTGAGTAGACATTCTTTAACACTATAATATCCACAACAAACACCCCAATTTAATTACACAATTATGAATATTAATGATTAATTAATCAATTTAAATAAATTAACAAATAATGAATAATTCATCAATACAAAATAATTTAATTCCCACCCTTCCCACCATTTACACCTAGTAGACACCACAACACACAACAAAAATTAATTACACAATTACCATATTAATTAACATCTAATTAATAATTCATCAATAAAAAATAAATTACTTTCCACCCTTGCCACCATTTACACCTATAAACACCACAATATGCACCTAAAATTCCTTACACAATTACCATAATGTATTATTAATTAATTAATTCAAATTATTTAACAACAAATGAATAATTCATCAAGAAAAAATAAATTACTGCCCACTCTATTCCCCTATAGACCCACAACCCGCTACGGAACGAAAAACGCAAAAATCAATAAAAAAATAAATTAATAACTACTATAAATAATCAATCAAATGTATATAATTAAATTACTTCCCACCCTATTCCCCCATAAACCCACAACCCGCTACGGAACTAAAAACACAAAATTCAATTAAAAAATATTTATTAACTACTAAAATTTTAACACATATAATAAAAATACAAACAATTCTTATACAAAAAAAATCACACACATATAAAATATATAACATTAATTAAAAATCTATATTTTAACAACTATATTTTTACAAATTATAGTAAACACTACGATATTTTTTAAATCAATATTACTTACCTAAAATTGATATTCTTGACCACGAGGATTTTACTGTCGATATCCTTGACCCACAATACTTTTATCACGATATTTGTGTTATTTGATATTTTTACCTCGATATTCTTTCTCTGCACCCGGGCTGCAAAGGATAAATGTGCCCAGGCAGTGAGGAATGCCTGTATGGAGTTCCTGTGCCTTGCCGGGGCAATGCCAACGGTATCAAGGGGTGGGGCCGGCCGTCGCAGAGGACGCAGAAGGCCGCAGCCCAGAGTGGAGTCCTGTGGGCTGGGTGTTGTGACACGGTGGCCAGGGATAAGAAGTACGGCGGTGGATGCCAGCAACATCAATGGTGACCGGCAAAGGGGTAGGAGCACCTGCATGGTGACCTAACCCTCTCAGCCCCTGGTGCTTATGGAGTGGGGCTGAGCTTCATGGTGTAACAGCTGCACCGCGCAGTCACGAGCAGCTGCATAGTGATTTTTTCATGTGCGGGGGACCTAGAGTGGTCCTACCACCAATGGCGGCCAGGAATGTCTGCTCCCCCGGACTTCTACTTTGGGGGGAATTTCTTTACTTTTATGGCCATTGTAAGGCGAACCCAGGAAGGGCCACCGAGATGGAACTTGTCGCATGAGGGCGGCTGGATTTAAAGTTGCGTCTAAGGTGTTGGTCCTCAAATCTGAACTGCCGCATTTTCGTGCCCTGGTATATGGCTGAAGTTCGTTAGTACACCTTGCAGTAGCAGGGCAACTAATATAATGGCAATATCTACATATTAAGCCCAGTGAGAATGTTTTCATGATAGGTGCAATATATAAGGGTTTTCTTTATTACACTACCTATGATGTTTTATCTATGTGATGTTATGACGTGCCACGTTTAGGTATTTACTTTAGTGCACTAAATGGGATGCCATGACAATCGCCCAGTTGGCAAAGTGATTTCCGTGATTGTGAGATAGTTTGTTTTATATAAAATATATGAGATATTTTTATATATCCTTGTGTGGAGTATGTTTTGTGATGTGCCTACTGTGTCACTGGAATGTGTGTTGTGCAAGTGCTTTACACATTGCCTCTGGGATAAGCCGGATTGCTCTGCCAAGCTACCAAGGGGATGAACAGATGTTATCTTGGATGTGTAACTCCCTTATCCTGACTAGTGCAGTGGGTTCAGCCTGGCTTAAGTGCATACCCTAACCAACCAGAAACCCCATTTCTAACAGGCACTACTTAAAATGACATATCACCCTATTGAGTACAACTTTGTTGCAGACGAAGACTGATTTAACTAAGGTTCTAAACCCTTCTTACAATGCATTAAGGGTTTGGTCCCAGGTGACAGTAGGGCAAAATATAGATGGTTTGGCAGAGCAATAAATATTATATATTGTAGATTCACTAGAGTATTCTCAAAACAAGACCTAGACCACAACGGCATCAAATCATAAATCCCTTAATGGTGTACCATCACATGCAAACCTTTTGCAAATCACTCCTCTCTTTTTAATTAACGAGGTAGGAGGTACATCCATGTTATGCCATGTTTAAAAACGTATGCCCAATCCCTTGGAAACATATAAACAGTTGTGAAACAACAAATAACACACACATATGTGCCAAATTCAGGTAGATAGAAAAAAGTGTGTGTGAGCGAGAAGGCGCCTCACGGGCGAACCACCAACGGGAACCTGGCAGGTACTCACCAGGATTGCCCTGATCTCATCATTGGCACCATCAACCTCAAAAGAAAAACAGGTGTCCAAAAAACAAATAAAATAGTGTTTGTGAGGGAATGCAGTGTGTGGGAACAACGAAAAACACAGAGCGTGTCAAACAACAAATATATAAAAACCACAAACAACACGGAACTTAGCTTTATTCTGTCACTTTCGTGTTGGTTGCGGGATGTTAAAAATGTGAGAATGGCTAATACCTATCTAGCAAAACTCGACTTGCCGACATGTTTCATTGCCAATTCCAATTTAGGCAATTTCTTCAGGGCGTCACAAATTTTTAAGCCACTGCATTAGGACATACGTTGTCTTCACAACTGAAATAGACATAAAAAAGATACACATATTTGTCATCCTTCCATTTAAATACCAAGACAAACAGAAGAGGCTTTGAAGTATGAGTAGTCCCAAACCACATACAACAACCCATTATTTACCCTCATTCGACCACCATGGCGCATACCAGTCGAGAGGTTCAAACCCAAATAGGTTTCTGGGTGACTCCAGACGTGAGTCACTTTTCTTTCTGTAATGATTACTGTAAACAACAAAAATATGTGATAGTTAAATAAAACCCCTTGGATTATAGTGAGTCTTTCAAACAGCCTGTAATTTGCAACTGTGACCATATCAGTGTTTAAAACACCAAAGGACCCTTTGAATATTGCTATTAGATATGTCGTTTCAAAACAGCAATTATGAACTGGGCTTCATGAAACGTAGAGCTCTATTAATGTTAAACTGAGTTATTTTAGTAGCACTAAGTTACAGGGCATCGCAATTCCAAACCGGCACTAAGTTACGAGGCATCGCAATTCCAAACCGGCACTAAGTTACGGGGCATCGCAATTCCAACCCGTGGTCAAAGTCACGGAGGTCCCCTGTGCCATGGTTTCACCCCCATCCAAAAATAGGTGTACCAAGCCCCCAGTTCGGAAAGTATACGTCTTACCCATAAAGAACACGGGCCCGGCATTCACTCAATGCACGCGAACACCTGGAACATCAGCCTCGATTAAAAATAGTCCCTGGGCGTCACGGAAGGCTCGCGTAATATCGCGAGAAAACGGGTAGTCCATTTTGGAACGGGCAAAGACCCGGAGCATACAAGGAAAGACACGGGATATCGTGAGAGCTCGTGGATTATTCCTAAACATTGCGAGGCTAGAGTATAAAGCTGAGGATGCAATAGTGAGCTATACAAATATCAATGGTTACATTATGCAAAAACACTATTTACAGGGGAAACATATTTAAAAAGATATAAAGTGTTGGACACAAACTTCTGTTACAGCACCTAGATATAATGAAGTTGGTCAACATTATAACAGTGATACAGGGCAAGGAGAACACCTGTATAAAACTGGGAAAGGTCTAATAAGGAACCAAGGAACGGATCAAGGGCTATTATGTCTGCGCTACACAGGGGAGGGCAAAGGGGGTTATTTTGTGTCTCAATGTATATATACAAGAAATCACACATAGCCACCTATATGAATGGGAGGAACTTATTGCACTTTGTTCCATTCAAGGAGTCCATTAAGCCCTATCCTTTCACATTTTTCTTGATAAATCCATCTGGCCTCCTTGGTGGTGAGCAGCCGCTCTACCATACCGGAATATCCTGTTACCTTTTCCAACACCACCAACTTGAAAGAATGTTTATTGGTGTGGCAGTGTTGAACCAATTTAGTGGCAAGTTTAACTGACCTAATTGTACTGAGATGTTCTTGTATCCGTGTTTTTATTTTGCGGGTGGTAAGGCCGATGTACTGTAAACCGCATTCACACTCAAGTCTATATACCACATTCGTGGTATTACAATTACTGAACTGGGTTAAAAACCATTCTTTACCTGATTGCAAGGTCACGCTTGTCATCTTAGATGTCAATGGACAAACAGAACACCCCCCACAAGGGAAATGTCCATTTGGGAATGTACTGTTTTTGAGCCCATTGTTGACTTGTGTCCTAGTGTGAACTAGCTTGTCTTTTAGATTACTTGAGCGTTCAAAAGCAAACCTCAGGGGTGGCATTTTAAAATCTACGCTGGACAATAAGAACCAATGCTTACGTATGGATTGCCTTATTTTCGTGGCCAACGGATCAAAGGTCATCACCACTGGGAGACAATCACTTTTTTCTTTTTGGTTGACCTCGAGGAGAGCACTCCTAGGTTTATTGAGTGCTCTTTTTTTTGCTTGCTTTATAATCTTCACAGGGTAGTTCCTTTTTTCAAATTTCTCACATAAAACGTGCGCTTGCTCGTTGTACATGTCCGTAGTTGAACAGTTTCTACGGTATCGGAGAAACTGACCCACCGGCAGGTTATCTCTTAAGGCCCACGGATGGTATGAGTCATATGCCAACAGAGAGTTCCTGTCGGTGGGTTTGTGATGGACACTAGTCAAAAGACAGCCGTCCTTTGCTATAATGTCCAAGTCAAGGTATATTGCTGATTCCAAAGCGCAGGCTTTGATCTTGCACATTCAGCCAGTTGAGAAATCCAAGGAGACTAGGTTTGTCCCCAGTCCAGATGCAGAGCACGTCGTCTATATATCTCCTCCAGAGACGCACATGGTCTCTGAAGGGATTGGTGGAGGGATAGACGACGTGCTCCTCAAATTGGCCTACATATATACAGAATATGTGTTATGTGTTAAATGTTGTACGTTGAGTCACATATAATTTTTGTTCACTGCATCACGCACGATCTTTTCTTTGGGTTTAGGACACGTTTCCGTTATAGCTTAATGGTACCAATGATGATAACAGGGCCATCCTGGTGAGTCCCAGCCAGGGGTCCCATTGGTGTTGCGCCTGTGAGGTGCCAGCTCGCTTTCTCACCTTTTTTCTATGTTACACTAGGTGAATGTGGGCTTTGTAAATGTTTGTTAAGTCTATCAGAGTTGGGCTATTTTAATAGTGGCAGCAGACTGAGGCATCCCCTATCCCAAATTCATTGCAAGAGGGGAGGTATGTTGTAATTTTGGTGCAACTTGTGATGCCGCAGATTTCTTGACAATATTGTTTCTGCCTTGAGTACTAGGACATCATTATTATTGTGACTTAATGAGTGGAGGGCATCCTAGTTCTTGTGTTTCCCTCTGTGCTCCTTCTTCTAGTCCCTACATATATACAGGCCAAACTGGGTGCCATGGTAGCCCCCATGGAAGTCCCTATGGTCTGCAGAAACATCTTGTCCTTGTAACTAAAGAAATTTCTAGTTAAGGCTGATTCGATGCACTGTAAAACAAAAGTTTGAGGTGCATCATAAAACCATTCCTGTGACCTCAGGGCCCGCGCTGCTGCCACAAGCGTGGCGTCCTGAGGTATGCAAGAATACAGGGACTCAATGTCTATGGTTACCAGTATCTCAGTGGATGGATCAAAAGACATATCCTTAATGATGTTTAAAATGTCCATGGTATCCTTAACAAAGGGTTTATGATGTACCTCAAACTTTTGTTTTACAGTGCATCGAATTAGCCTTAACTAGAAATTTCTTTAGTTACAAGGACAAGATGTTTCTGCAGACCACAGGGACTTCCATGGGGGCTACCATGGCACCCAGTTTGGCCTGTATATATGTAGGCCAATTTGAGGAGCACGTCGTCTATCCCTCCACCAATCCCTTCAGAGACCATGTGGATCTCTGGAAGAGATATATAGACGACGTGCTCTGCATCTGAACTGGGGACGAACCTAGTCTCCTTGGATTTCTCAACTGGCTGAATGTGCAAGATCAAAGCCTGCGCTTTACGTGGTCTTACTGTCGGGAATCAGCAATATACCTTGACTTGAACATTATAGAAAAGGACGGCTGTCTTTTGACTAGTGTCCATCACAAACCCACCGACAGGAACTCTCTGTTGGCATATGACTCATACCATCCGAGGGCCTTAAGAGATAACCTGCTGGTGGGTCCGTTTCTCAGATACCGTAGAAACTGTTCAACTACGGACATGTACAATGAGCAAGCGCACGTTTTATGTGAGAAATTTGAAAAAAAGGAACTACCCTGTGAAGATTATAAAGCAAGCCAAAAAAAGAGCACTCAATACACCTAGGAGTGCTCTCCCCGAGGTTAACCAAAAAGAAAAAAGTGATTGTCTCCCAGTGGTGATGACCTTTGATCTGTTGGCCACGAAAATAAGGCAATCCATACGTAAGCATTGGTCCTTATTATCCAGCGGGGATTTTAAAATCCCACCGCCGAGGTTTGCTTTAAAAAGCTCAAGTAATCTAAAAGACAAGCTAGTTCACACTAGGACACAAGTCAACAATGGGCTCAAAAACAGTACAGTCCCAAATGGACATTTCCCTTGTGGGGGGTGTTCTGTTTGTCCATTGACATCTAAGATGACAAGCGTGACTTTGCAATCAGGTAAAGAATGGTTTTTAACCCAGTTCAGTAATTGTAATACCACGAATGTGGTATATAGACTTGAGTGTGAATGCGGTTTACAGTACATCAGCCTTACCACCCGCAAAATAAAAACATGGATACAAGAACATCTCAGTACAATTAGGTCAGGTAAACTTACCACTAAATTGGTTCAACACTGCCACACCAATAAACATTCTTTCAAGTGGGTGGTGTTGGAAAAGGTAACAGGAGATTCCGGTATGGAAGAGCGGCTGCTCACCACCAATGAGGCCAGATGGATTTATCAAGAAAAATGTGAAAGGATAGGGCTTAATGAACTCCTTGAATGGAACAAAGTGCAATAAGTTCCTCCCATTCATATAGGTGGCTATGTGTGATTTCTTGTATATATACATTGAGACACAAAATAACCCCCTTTGCCCTCCCCTGTGTAGCGCAGACATAATAGCCCTTGATCCGTTCCTTGGTTCCTTAATAGACCTTTCCCAGTTTTATAAAGGTGTTCTCCTTGCCCTGTATCACTGTTATAATGTTGACCAACTTCACTATATCTAGGTGCTGTAACAGAAGTTTGTGTCCAACACTTTATATCTTTTTAAATATGATTCCCCTGTAAATAGTGTTTTTGCATAATGTGACCATTGATATTTGTACAGCTCACTATTGCATCCTCAGCTTTATACTCTAGCCTCGCAATGTTTAGGAATAATCCGCGAGCTCTCGCGATATCCCGTGTCTTTCCTTGTATGCTCCGGGTCCTTGCCCGTTCTAAAATGGACTACCCGTTTTCTCGCGATATTACGCGAGCCTTCCGTGACTCCCAGGGACTATTTTTAATCGAGGCTGACGTTCCGGGTGTTCGCGTGTGCTGAGTGAATGCCGGGCCCGTGTTCTTTACTGGTAAGACGTATACTTTCCGAACTGGGGGCTTGGTACACCTACTTTTGGATGGGGGTGAAACCATGGCACAGGGGTCCTCCGTGACTTTGACCACGGGTTGGAATTGCGATGCCCCGTAACTTAGTGCCGGTTTAGAATTTCGATGCCTCGTAACTTAGTGCCGGTTTGGAATTGCGATGCCCTGTAACTTAGTGCTACTAAAATAACTCAGTTTAACATTAATAGAGCTCTACCTTTCATGAAGCCCAGTTCATAATTGCTATTTTGAAACGACATATCTAATAGCAATATTCAAAGGGTCCGTTGGTGTTTTAAACACTGATATGGTCACAGTTGCAAATTACAGGCTGTTTGAAAGACTCACTATAATCCAAGGGGTTTTATTTAACTATCACATATTTATGTTGTTTACAGTAATCATTACAGAAAGAAAAGTGACTCACGTCTGGAGTCACCAAGAAACCTATTAGGGTTTGAACCTCTCGACTGTTATGCACCATGGTGGTCGATTGAGGGTAAATAATGGGTTGTTGTATGTGGTTTGGGACTACTCATACTTCAAAGCCTCTTCTGTTTGGCTTGATATTTAAATGGAAGGATGACAAATATGTGTATCTATTTTATATGTCTATTTCAGTTGTGAAGACAACGCATGTCCTAATGCAGTGGCTTAAAAATTTGTGACGCCCTGAAGAAATTGCCTAAATTGGAATTGGCAATGAAACATGTCGGCAAGTCGAGTTTGGCTAGATAGGTATTAGCCATTCTCACTTTTTTAACATCCCGCAACCAACACGAAAGTGACAGAATAAAGCTAAGTTCCGTGTTGTTTGTGGTTTTTATATGTTTGTTGTTTGACACGCTCTGTGTTTTTCGTTGTTCCTACACACTGCATTCCCTCACAAACACTGTTTTGTTTGTTTTTTGGACACCTGTTTTTCTTTTGAGCTTGATGGTGCCAATGATGAGATCTGGGCAATCCTGGTGAGTACCTGCCAGGTTCCCGTTGGTGGTTCACCCGTGAGGCGCCTTCTCGCTCACACGCACTTTTTTCTATCTACCTGAATTTGGCACTTAGGTGTGTGTTATTTGTTGTCTCACAACTGTTTATATGTTTCCAAGGGATTGGGCATAAGTTTTTAAACATGGCATAACATGGATGTACCTCCTACCTCATTAATCAAAAAGAAAGGAGTGATTTGCAAAAGTTTTGCATGTGATGGTACACCATTAAGGGATTTATGATTGGATGCCGTTGTGGTCTAGGTCTTGTTTTGAGAATACATTATTGAGTGGAGGGCGACCTTTGACCATTGTTCCCTCTTAGCTCCTTGTTGTTAACTGTAGATTCCCTAGAGTCTGGAGGTCAGATCTGAGAGTTGCATGCCAGAACGTATGTATGCATGTGTGTGAATAGTATTTCTCTAGCGCAAACCTAGCCAAAAGGCAGCGGAGTGCAGCGCATGGTTAAAGACAAGCCTAAAGTCAATGAGTAACAGGAGAGTAAGCTGGGTGGTGGATGATTAATGCATTGCGATGTAGTGTTCTTTAAAGAGGTGAGTTTTCAACTCTTTCCTAAATTGGAGCAGCGAAGGAGCAGTCCTGATGGATACAGGGATCCTGAGTGCATAGATGGAAAAGGGCTGCAGTCTTGTTTTGTCTTTTGTACACTTCTTAATCAGCAATCTGATGGTGCATGGCTAAAGGTGTTCTGAGATCCACCAGAGATGGTGATCTTGTCACCAAAATAAGCAGGGTTGCTAATTGTGGTAACTTTGTTAAGTGATACAGCTGTTTTTTTTAAGACGGTGGGGCTGGCAAAGGGAGCCAATGGAGTTCCATCAGGATGGGGGTGATGTAATCAAATTTCGACAGGCCCTTGGTGAGACGTGCAGCGCAGGTAGGATGCCCCTAACGGGTACCACTGTGGACAATGGGACGTCATTGAGTAAGGCATTACCACCATCCAGATGTAAAGGTAAATGGGCTTGAACAGCAGTTGTGAAAAAAAATCTGTAAGAAGAGAATTTACTTTCTTTATCATCAAAACTGGTGTCAGACCTTCTTTGATTTGTTAGCAGTGTGTTCCTTGAGGATGAGGTTAGTGTCCAGGGTATGTCCAAGTGACTTGGCATTCAGTGAAAGTTTGGGTTTAATGCTGTCAAATTTCATATCGTCAAGCCAGATTTGTACTGTGTCTCGTTTGTTGTTCTTGCGAAATAACAGAAATTCTGTCTTGGTTGGTATTATAAATTGGTTCCCTGGTTGGCAGAGGCTTGCAACTGGTCCAAGTAGGGACCACAATCCTCATCAGGGTAAGCTAGATGCACACTTTGAACTAACCTGTGCTCACCCTCTGGTAGCTTGGCACAGAGCAGGCAGGCTTAACTTAAGAGGCACTGTGTAAAATATTTGTAAAGCACACACACACACACACACACACTAACACAATATAAACACAACAAAAAGACTACACGCAGGTTTAGAACAATAGATCATATTTATCTGAATAAGACAAGACCAAAATGACAAAAGTTCAATAAGTAGAAGTTGAGATATGAATTTTTAAACAATTATCCAAAAATAGTGCTTAGAACTTACTAGCGGTCAAAAGTTTACTTGAGGTTGCGAGGCACTGGTACAAATCCAAAGTTCAGGCCTACCACAATGGAGGGCAGGTAGGCTACAGGACCTAGACAGATCCCCCTGAAGAAATACTTTAGCTAGAGCAAGTGTTGACATCAAGAGGCTCCTGCATCACCGGCGAGCTGCACAAAGGGGGTCCCGGATCGTCATTGCACTCCTTTGAAGTGAATGCAATGTGCCTTTGTTGAGCGGCGCAGAGCATCATTGTCGAGCCACACAAGCTTTGGATTCCACTATCACCAAGCAGCCTCAGCATCGGTGCCAATGGGTGATGAGGCAGAATTTCTCATGCAGTTGAGACGATGCATAGGTGTTTGCAGAAATCAGCTGCAGAACCCACTTCTGAAGCCCAGTACTGGCGGGGTACGTCGTGCAAGGGTAGGACTCACTGATGACAAAGTCTAGCAGCACCAGTAGGTCCCTGAGACTTCAGAAAACAGGATTCCAGCCAACAAGCCTATGGTGTCACTCTGGGTTCAAGTGAGATGAGTTCAGTCCTTGTCCTCGGCAGGGCAGAGATCAGCAGGCTGCAGGGCAGTTCAGCAAAACGAGAAGCAGTTCTGCAGAATAGTCAGTCAAGTCAAAGTGGCAATCCTCACAGCACAGAAGTCTTTACTCCAGCAAAGTTCTTCCCAGGTCCAGAAGTGTACTGATTTGGTAGAATCAGAGTCCTAGTACTTATGCCCCAAAAGCGCCTTTGACGTTGGGGATAACTTCAAAGGAGCCCTTTGGCGGAGACAAAGATCCCTGTCCTGTCTGTCAGGCAAACTGTGGGGATGAATCAGTGCTTTCCGTGTGGACAGGGCTCTACCTATTTAAGTGTAAGCGTCAGCCCCTCCCATTCCTCCCTGCCCAGGAAGACCCACCAGAATGCAGAAGAATGTAGAGGAGTGCTCAGAATGCAGATGACCCCTCCTTCCTGTGTTTGTCGCTGTTTAGAGGAAATGCACAAAGTATAGCTATCATCCATCCCAGTCGTGTATTGGAGGCAGGTTACAGGCACACGGAGCTAAGTTGAGAGCAAAGAAATGTCCACATTTAAAAGTGTCATTTCAAAAATAGTAATTTCAAATTCAACTTTACCACTAAGAGGATGTATCATTGCCATTACAGTGTTATTACAAAGTAATAAAAAAAGATTTAGCTATTTATTCTAATCTGGAATAACAGCTTTAAAATGTTTTAAGGAATTTCCAATCCTAGCCTATGAGAGGAATAGGTCTCACATTGGTGTAAAATGAATCTAACGGTTTGTCACTACCAGGACATATAAAACTTAAAATAACATGCCCTCTTTTTTAGTTACATAGCACCCTGCCCATAGGCCTATCTAGGGCCTACCTTAGAGGCTACCTATATGTAACAAAAACTGGAGATTAAGGCTTGGCAAGTGGTTTTAAATGCCAAGTCGAAGTGGCAGTAAACTGCACACACAGGACTTGCAATGGCAGGCCTCAGATAGGTTTGAAAGACTACTTGTGTGGGTGCCACAATCAGTGCTGCAGGCCCACTAGTAGCATTTAGATTACAGGCCCTGAGTATATGGAATTCCACTATAAAGGGACTAACAGGTAAGGTAAATATGTCAGTCAGGTATATACCAATGTCATCGTGTTTTACGGGAGAAGCACATGCACTTTAGAACTGGTCAGCAGTAGTAAAGTGCTCAGAGTCTTAAGGCCAACAAAAAGAAATAGCAAAAAGTTGCAGTAAGAAGGCAAAACGTTGAGGGAAGACCACCCTAAGGATGACAGGTTGGGTTGACCTTCAGGAATGTACTGGGCATCCAGTCTGAATGATGTGCAAGCAGTGTTTGGAACATTGGGTGGCTAAAGCAGGGGCAATTATCAAGTTGAGGTGTGTTTCATTGGCATATATGTGAATCTTGATGCTGTTATCTGTGAGTAGAGAACCAGGTGGCTCCAGGTAAAGGTTAAAGATGGCAGCAGACAGCAGGGAAGCCTGGAGGACTCCATAAGGGATGCAGATCTTTTGAGACTTGGAAATGCACATGTAAACATACTAGTGTTGGTTAGAAAAAAATGATCAAAAATAAATCTGACGGGAATAATAAGTTCTAAGCATTAATTACTAAAATATTGTCCCAAGGGATGTACATTGTAAACTACTAACTCCAATGGGACTATATTTTTGTAAACAATAATTGATATTCCCGGTGACCACTAATTGAAATCCATGGCTAATAGGGAGCAATGTGAACACAAGCTTTGAAGAAGTAGTAGATTGCTACTTCTTCATTATCTAGATTGAGATAGTGGCATGTCCACCTTCTGGAACCAACAGCACAGAAGACCCTCAACGTAGAAGAACATATGCATGTTATTTATAGTGCATGCACCAAGCTGGAGGTCAAAGGAGTGCTGCACATTGCAGGCAGTTGGGAAGCGATTTTATTTACATGAAGAGAGCAGTTTACACAAATGCATGTCACATTTTTAGGCAAAGGGAAATACATTGATTTGTCCTGTGACATAAAGGCATAATGATGGGACCCTCTGCTAAATATAGTGAGGGGCGCCTTAGTCTCGTGTGTCACAAATATTCACTTGCCTTGTGTTGAATGATGCTCCCCTTCCCCCCACTAAACCCAGTTTTTTTTTATTTGGTAATCAAACGCAAAATCATAGCTTACCGAAATCCCTGTGACCGGGTCATTGATCTACTCAGATAACGTCGCGTTTTGCTGGAGGTGGTAGAACGTTCTAGAACGGATGCATTCACTCAACCAAAGTCCTAGAATGTTGCAGTGGTTTGAAGAGTGGCGTGACGCTGTTCCGCGCTGCAGTTTGAACGCGCGCATGGAAATGCACCTATTTAACATAATAGATGGGACGCGCTGCGGTCGGCGGACTTTTGATCATGCAATTTACTCAGATTCACCTCAAGGAAAAAGCTCTGCTTGCTCCCGGTGAAATATGGTAGTTGTCGCTGCAGTGCTAAGTTTCTATTTAACTACTTTTTAAGAATTCATGTTTTACTGATGGGGGAATGGCTCTGGCATTATGTCCGCCCCCTCACAACCCCTTCCACCGCCCAAAATAGAATAGGCATTTTCATGCAGCACTTGCCTCTATACCAAATAATGTTAGAAGTTAATTTCGCCCCATTTTCACCTGACTTCGTAAATCGCTCCATCCCTTTGAAATAAACTCGCTTCACTGCCAGGCGAGAGTACAGTGTGCGCAGTTGTGCTCTGCACTTTAATTCGAGTTTAATAAAAACACGCTCCTGCACTTAAGAAATCTTTTGTTGATGCGCACATATCTTTCAATCGAAATAACCAGTGTGTATGATTGCCGCCCGGTGCCAACTTTCCGTTTTTCGAGGCATCGATTGTTATAAATGACCGCCGAGCAGGCGATTGTGGAGGCTTCCCGTCCGTGTCACCATTGCCCACTAGAGGGCGCGTGAGGCAGCGCAGCGCGCTCTGCTTCCAGCACGGCCTTTCTCCTCTGAATGCAAGATGCAGCACTTGGCTCTCCACAAACAGAAAAGCCCTGGCTGCTTTACCATGAATAGTTACCTGCCGGGGCTACCGAAACACAGACGGCCAACCAGCCAGCGCGTGGGGCCGAGTTACTAAAAATCAGGGAATGTACATTTGTTCCACTACCGGTGGCGTTAATTGACAGAATATTTTTTTTAAAGAGTGGTCCTATTTTATTTGAATGCCATTGAATTTCTATATGTAAGAATTGGAAATGAGCGCCCATAGCATTCAACGAGCCCGCGTTCAATCAAGCTTTGTTTTTGCCATGTTAACTCCCCGAACGCAATTTAAAAATTCACTTACAAGGGCATACACGTTTTCATTCCCTTAGTAAAAATCTAATATGCAATTCTTCTGCTGCATACTTCAGATTAAATGTAATGAACGTTGCTTCTTTCAAAGTGACACAAGGTCGTTTAAATGAGTGCCATTTCTATCTGCTGCCCTCACCTTTCACGGGCACCTTTGACCTCACAATGCAGAGATACGGCTTCTTTTATCATCAATTTGGAGCGGATAACGCGAAGCGCCTGTTTTTCTTTTCATCGTCACAGAGATGCTTATCGCCAGCTAGTAATTGCCCTCTCAGTGTTCTCGTTAATGAATAAAACTGGTCCCACTGCCCTACAGGAAGAAGTGTTAACACGCTTCGGCATTTGGCTTTTTAAATCAGATGTTTTTAATTCTGAAAAGTAGCGCTGAGTATTTTTTAGATGGTCTCCAATGTGTGAAATTTCCTGGCATCCAATAATGAGCTTATTTAGAGATGCAACTGATGAAGGGGCTAAGAAGTAGTGTCTTGTGGAGGCAAGGCAGTGGCATAGCAAGGTCGCCATGGACTCTAATGCAAATAAGGAAATTGCACCCCCCCCAAAAAAAAATATCCCCTGGTTTGGTAGTAAAAAAACAGCCACTAATTGGTTTGCGGACCCCAGGCACACGATTCCCGGTACACTGCACCTGCTAAACATTTGACAAACCCATGTGGCAAGGTTGTCCAAGTTCATTTACATTTGCCCCCACTGCATATTCTAATCAGACCCTAATGATTCATCGATTTTTTTTTTTATTCACAATTTCATGAAGGGTAGAGATGTGGTATATGAGCTTCATTCAGAGGTGTAACCTCAGATCCCTGCAGTGCAGGGGCAACAATTTAGGGGAATCCCAACCATTTAAATGGTCAGATTCATTTGAAGGCCAATGAATGTCTGTTAAGTATATAAGACTTGGGGGTGGCTCATCACGTTCTGCAGGGAGGGTGACATCCTTTTGAGTTACACCACTGACTTAATTGCTGACCAAGAAATCTGGTCCCATAGATTTCAAACCCCTCCCAACCTTGGCTTTTGATAAATCAGTCTGTGATTCTATGCAAAAAACGTCATCCTTCTGTGTTGGACATGGCCTTTCTTAGGGGGATTTCCCTAAAACCTTTTGCTTTTATTCCTTCTGAATTTTGCCAACTCTCTTCCATGACCTAAGGACTCTGGTCACTTTCCCGCTGTACTGCAGCAGGAAGGTGCTCATGCCCTTCGTACACATGCCAGGAAGGGGTGCCTACTTGATTAGTTTAGGTGTTGTACCTATGGGTGCCATGTAAAAAGGTATACCACATATCCAGGGCAGGTACTGTACTGGCTAGTAGTAGGATTCAACACTGATTGTGCCACCCACCGGAATAGCCTGTCAAACATGTATCATTCTCAGGTTGGCCTTTCTCACTCATTAGCCAACCCTGAGGATGTCTTTCATTACCCCCAGGGCATTCCTAGGGTAAGTCCTGAGGGATGAAGCTCAGGGTAGGGGAGTGGAATAGTAGGTACATCTGCGTGTTTGCTGCCCCACTAGGAAAGAACCCCCATGTGGGTATTCCCTATTTAGGGGATCGGCTCTCCGCATGGGACACCTCATGGGTGTTGTATTTTGTTTGCTCTTGATACATGCACAAATGTCAGTATTGCCTTATGTAACGTAAAGTTTGCTTTTGTAACATGCTCACTTGTAATTTTTCCTCATGTTTCACTACTGTTCCTGTTGTGAAGCGCTCTGACACCTTCGGGTAAAGTCTGCGCTATATAAAAACGCATAACATAAAATAAAACTGAAATAAATAAAATGTTGTGGCCCTAGGGCCTGGGTCACTTTCCCACAGTAAATGCAGTGTGAACGTGCACACACCCTTCCTTCCCATGTTAGGAAGACATGCTTACTTAATGTTTGTGAAACTGGTCACCAGACTGCCATTGCAGGCCTGTGTGCCCGCTGGCACCAATGATGTGCTTAAAATGTGTCCAGTCTGTCGCTGCAGGCTGGTCTGCGCACTTACCCCAATGATGTGCTTGAACATGTCTCCAGCCTGCCATTGCAGGGCGGTGTGTGCACTTGCACCTATGATGTTTTAGAGCATGTGTCCATCCTGCCATTGCAGGTCGGTCTGCACACTTTTACCTATGGTGTTTCTAGACATGTGTCCAGCCTGCAATTGCAGGTATGTGTGTGTGCAGTTGCACTTTTGCTCAGGTTGGCAATTGTAAATACTACTCATCCTGAGAGGACCTTTCACTACCACTAGAGCACCCAGAGGGTACATCTTAAGGGGTAAAGCCAGTGGTAGGTGAAAGGCCGGGCAGGTACTCCTGTGCGTTCCCTGCCCAGGAACTGAGGAATACCCATGAATGTTTTCACTACCTGTTGAGGTTTGCTCTTCCCATAGCCTGACATGGGGAAATTAGGAAATGGCTAAAATGACTTCAGACTACAATAGTGGACAATAGTGGGCTGCAGTGAAACAGCCTCATGGTGTTTCCTATCATAGGATTCACAATGACAAACCCTTTCCTGTGTCAAAGGATATTTTGTCATTACTATTTAAGAATTGCCACTCAGAGAAAATGAACATTTTTCCATTCTAAAACTCTTTGTGTGCATTTTAGCTTGACTATAGTCAATACTGGAGACTGGGGAGCACATTTGGGCAATCCCCAGTGACAGTTATAAAACGTTGGGCATGCAACTGGAACAACAGACCTCTGTCATTTGAGGGCCTTGTGAGATACATTGGAGGAAGATGTCTTGACACTTGACCTCCGGAGCCAGATCATGGCCCCACTAAAGATAAAGATCTGCATTCCTTGGCCTCATGGCAGACAGGACTGAAATTTAGAGGGGACATCTGTGGGTTACAGGGAAACCCTCTGAACCACCACCTACATCAGAGGCACACTAGAGTAAAACTACTGGTGCCATACTTCAGCAGGGCAGAGATTCACTTGTGGGGATGTGGAACCAGAGAACTAGAACTTCATGGTGCACACTGCCAGAGGAATCTGTTGTGCACAAGGAAAATTACTGCCATTGAAAGGGACCGTGCACCCTTTCTGAATAGTGGCTGGCCTGGGTTGACTAACTGCTGCTGTGTGGCACACTGAAGTGTGCTTTCCAAGGGCTTGCTGGCAATCCTCCTGTTCTTTCTGAGGTCTCAGGGACATCAGAAATCTCCTAGGATGGACCCACACTGTCTACTTGTGACAGCTGGAGAGCAGTGCTCTCGGAATTGCCTACACTGTCTGCTGGATCCCTTCTGGTAGCACGGCGTGAGTGTGGAACTAGCAACTGTGCCTGGAGACGGAATTGCCTTGTGCAGAGCCCCAGAAATCTTGCCCGCATCTAAGGTGTGTGGCCCCTGCATCATGGGGTCCTTGGCATGCATAAGTGTCTTGTTGGTGGTGAGCAGATTCACTGGTTGCGGAAATCGGCATAGCCCACTTCCTCAATCATGATGCATCTCTCTCATGCGACACACCGACTACATGTTCAATGCGTGCAGTGTCCGATTCACAGGTTGCGAACTTCAGAGGTGGGGGTCTTACCATAGTAGTGCCTTATTCTATCTTGTGAAGCATTGCTGAACTTGCACCTGTGTGTTTGACCAGAATTGTCTGGTGCGACCCATATAAACATGTACCAGACATTGTGCCTCCTTTCCAGAGAGGTACGGAATTTGCAACTCTTCATTGTCTGTGACCGGAATTGTCTGGTGCAAGCAATATCAATGCACACCGGACGTTGTGCCTCCTTTCAAGGGGGTATGAAATTTGTAACTCTTTGTTGTAGATGACCGGAACGGTTTGGTGCTACCCTTATCAACACGCTCAAGTTGTTGTGCCCAGATGGACTGCGTGCGACTCTGATTGATGTGTACCTGAAGGGGTGCCTCCTTCTTTGAAGAGGCTCCCCTACTTAGCTCTCCATTCATCGATTGTTTCATTTTCTGCCCTGAGAGCGGTGGACCAACTGCCCTCTCCTCACCTGGCCCCCGATAACATCATGTTGACAGGAAGTATTGCCCAGTTCAGTTATGGAGAGTGACTGGCTGGGATGAAGGAACGCTTCTGAGGGTGAATGAAAACATGTCAAGAGACTGTGTGACCCCCCTGTCCTTCACAGAACTGGGTTGGTGCAGGAAGGCCCTTGTGAATCTTTTTGAATGTCCAACTATTGTCCTCAGCCCGCTTCTGCTCCACATCCTGTGGGTGAACTTCCAGAGTGACTGCCAAGCCCCCATTGGATGATTGCCTCCTAACTAGCCCTGCTACCCACTCCCACCTGCTTCCCTGGGACACTGACTATGTGTGGCTTCAGCCGCGTGTGGCCTACTATCTGAGGGAGGGCTGGTAATCTTCATTCTGCAGATGTACGACAGTTGGTGTGAGCTGGAGGGAGGCTTGGGCAACGGGGTCTGCAGTGTGTTATCAGTCGATCTGCTAGGTATCAGTTGCATTGCATTAAAGTGCTAAGTGCTTATGTCTGCAGCCCATTCTGTATGAAACTGCCCGATATTCATTGCACCGCATATCGGTGGGAGTGAGTGTCTGTGTGGGACTGACAGTCTGCGGACTACCTGTGATTTATGACACTGGCCAGCCGTGTTGCATTACTCGTTCATTTCTTGCCAGAAAAACACCATGTTGCCATTGGTTTTATCCATGCAACCTCAGCCCACAGTGCTGCTAAAGATTTTTAGAGTTCCTTGTATGCACCTATTGTTGATATTGTTATGACTTGGGTACACCTATAACTGTGTGGTTTCGAATAATAAGAATTGCTGGGGTGGGCCTGGGGTTAACAACATGTTGCACCGCATAAGGATGCTTGGGGAAGGGGTTAGGATAGGATCTGTCCCAAGTGTGCCTATGATTGATGTCATTTCAACACGATTGGGCTTAATACTGCTAGTTACTTTTCCAAGTATGATTTATACCCCAAAATACATGATATTTATTTTGTGTTGATTATTGTGTGTGTTGAGGACAAACATTATTTACATACATCATGTGTGAAGTTAGTTTGTAACGCTCAGTGTATTTATCGTGAGTGAGTGCTGTACCAATGCTTTACACATTGCCTCTGTGATAAGCCTAACTGCTCAGTGCCAAGCTACCCAAGGGTGAGAGCAGATTATACAGTGTGTGCAGACCCGCCCATGATGAGAGTGGTATGTTCAGCCTGGCTGGGGCATCGCCTCAGCCAACCAGAAAGTGACAGTTCTAACATTCTGTGACTCAAATCATACATTTGTGGAGTGCAATGTAACACTGCATTCTAGTTTGTAGTACCCAATGGGTAAAGGAAGAAACTTTAAATACACATGTTTATGAACCTTTATATGGCTAATCAAATGCCTTGGTAAAGACATACTTACATGCCCTCTTGTGATAATTCAAAATAATAATTATTTATGAATTTCTATATGACTACATATTTCCCCTTTACTGTTTGTATTTTCTAGCATTTATGAGATACACCTTGCCCAGCAATGTATCAGGCTATCTATGGGGATTCTGGTAATTCAGTTTTTTTCACATCATTTCAAGTTATCAATCAAAATTGCCACACTTATTTGCAAAGTCTTCCTCAAAATGAGTTAAAGCGTTTTTCTAAAGTATGTAATTTTAGTAATAGTATTGAATCAGAATTGCTGTACCATTAGCACAATGTAGTTAGTTTGAGGAAATCAATATACTAAAGCAAACCTTTTTCTCCTCTGTTTCTTGTATATTCCACTAGTCAAGAAAAAGTGGGACTAGGTTGGACGATCCTTGCACTAAAACATTACTACTATTGCCAGTGCTTACGCATAAGGCTAGGTAAACCGGCATTCATAAGATAGCATTATTAGGAACATAAAATAACAATGAGAGGCTAAAAAGGCAGCCTTTTCCTTGGTGGATTGGGAGTGATCCATTGATAAAAGTTTCATTTGCATGGATCACTAAACATTCTCTCACAATTCCTAAGTACACATGATCCAAACTGGTGCACTTGTGCTGAAATGTTATGCCTGCAAGTTAAACCAACTTCAGCAAGTCATGAAAGAGCATGACAAGGAACAGGAAACACACAGTGGCGTAGGAAGGTGGGTGGTCTGCCCCGGGCGACACAAGTTTTAGGGGTGGCGGTATTGCCCTGTTCTTAACTTTATCCGTGCTGGGCTGCAAACGCAGGATTCAATCGTGTCCCCCACCCCTGCTATTAAGGCATCCTCGGGCGGCAAAGGCTGGGATCGCCACGGGGAGCAAAAGGCCTAGCTATGCCACTGGAAACACAAATGCAGATGTGAGTTGAACGAGATATGACTTGATGTTCTGCAGAATAGGAAAACAAGCATTTGCAATGCAATAGGTCTCGCAATAGGAAAGTTTGAGTTATTTATCCTGTACATAACAAATTTGTTATTTATGTGTTATTTTTGAAAATTGTGAAATTAATAGCTTTTTCATTTACAATGCTGATACTTTTATTTTTTGACAATGTGAGAACGATAGCATTTTTAATGCAACATGTTTTGTATTTACGTGACTTAGAAGTATTGATTTTACAAATAACAATGTTTAAAAAAAAAATTAATACTTAAATAAACTTTTGTAAATAACTTTTGTGAAGATTATGTTCAGTGTGGTTGATCGTGACTAAAATATATGAACAGAAGTGAAATATCAACATTTTTTGTGACATTTGTAATGAAGCTTGAAACATTGAGAGAACATATTTGAACCAGTTGTTGTTGAATGTTTGTACAGATTGATACTGTGGTGGCACTGAGTGATGTTGTGGTGGCGACAAGTGATGCTGTGGTAGGGCATAGTGATGTTGTGGTGCCCCTGAGTGATGCTGTTGTTGTGCGATAGATAGAGTGAGGGCGATAGATAGATGGAGTGAGGGCGATAGATAGATGGAGTGAGGGCGATAGATAGATAGAGTGAGGGCGATAGATAGATAGAGTGAGGGCGATAGATAGATAGAGTGAGGGCGATAGATAGAGTGAGGGCGATAGATAGAGTGAGGGCGATAGATAGATGTGTGTGGTTGTGTGTGTGTGGTTGTATGTGTGTTTTTGTATGTGTGTGCGTGCATGGTTGTATGTATGTGAGTGTGCGGTTACAGAAGGTTGTATGTGGAAGAGAGCAGCAGATCAGCATATTATAAGAGAACAGGGAGTTAAAGAAGGATGCGTGTTGAAGAGATCAGCAGATCAGCACAGGAGAAGAGAACAGAGAGTTAGAGAAGTAGACGGTGGAAGGGAACAGCAGATCAGCACGGGAGAAGAGAACAGGGTTTTGGAGAAGGGGGCGGGGTGGAAGAGAGCAGCAGATCAGGATGGGAGAACAGAACAGGGAGTTAAAGAAGGAGGTGGGTGGAAGAGCACAGCAGATTAGCACAGGAGAAAATAACAGAGTTAAAGAAGGAGGCGGGGTGTTTGAGAGCAGCAGATCAGCTCAGGTGAAGAGAGCATGGAGTTAAATAAGGAAGCGGGTGGAAGAGAGCAGCAGATCAGCACAGGAGAAGAGAACATGGAGTCAAATAAGGAGGTGGGTGGAAAAGATGAGCAGATCAGCACATGAGAAGAGAACAGGGAGTTAAGCAAGAAAGCGGGTGGAAGAGAACAACATATTAGCACAGGAGAAGAGAACAGTGAGTTAGAAAAGGGGGCGGGGTGAAAGAGAATAGCAGTTTAGCACAGGGGAAGAGAAAAGGGAGTTAGGGAAGGAGGCGGGTGAAAGAACAGCAGATCAGCACAGGAGAAGAGAACAGGGAGTTAAAGAAGCAGGAGGGGTGGAAGAGAGCCGCAGATCGGCACAGGAGATGAGAAGAGAACAGGGAGTTACAGAATGAGGCGGTGTAATAGAGCAGTAGATTAGTACGGGAGAATAGAAGAGAACAGGGAATTAGAGAAGGAGGTGGGTGGAAGAGTGCATCAGATCAGCACAGGGGAAGAGAAGAGAACAGGGAGTTAGAGAAGGAGGTGATGTGGAAGAGAGCAGCAGATCAGCACAGCAAAAGAGAACAGCGAGTTAGAGAATGAGGCGGTGTTATAGAGCAGTAGATTAGTATGAGAGAATAGAAGAGAACAGGAAATTAGAGAAGGAGCTGGGTGGAAGAGAGGATCAGATCAGCACAGCAAAAGAGAACAGGGAGTTAAAGAAGGAGGTGGGGTGGAAGAGAGCAGCAGATCAGCACAGGAGAAGAGAAGAGAACAGGGAGTTAGAGAAGGAGGTGAGGTGGAAGAGAGAAGCAGATTAGCACAGAAGAAGAGAACAGTGAGTTAAAGAAGGAGGCAGGGTGGAATAGAATAGCAGATTAGCAAAGGAGAAGAGAGCGGGAAGTTACAGAAGGAGGTGGTGTAAAAAAACAGCAGATCAGTAGAGGAGTAGAGAACAGGGAGTTAGAGAAGGAGGCGGATGGAAGAGAGCAGCAGATCAGCACGGGAGAACAGAACATGGAGTTAAAGAAGGAGGCGGGTGGAAGAGAGCAGCAGATCAGCACAGGTGAAGAGAACATGGAGTTAAAGAAGGATGTGTAGGGGAAGAGAACAGCAGATCAGCACGGGAGACGAGAACAGGGATTTAAAGAAGGAGGTGGGGTGAAAGAGAACAGCAGATCAGCACGAGAGAAGAGAAAAGGGAGTTAGAGAAGGAGGCGGGTGAAAGAGAGCAGCAGATCAGCACGAGAGAAGAGAAAAGGGATTTAGAGAAGGAGGTGGGTGAAAGAGAACAGCAGATCAGCACAGGAGAAAAAACAGTTAAAGAAGGGGGCGGGTGGAAGAGAAGAGCAGATTAGCACATGAGAAGAGAACAGGGAGTTAAGTAAGGAAGCGGGTGGAAGAGAACAACATATTAGCACAGGAGAAGAGAACACTAAGTTAGAGAAGGGGGCGGGTGAAAGATAACAGCAGTTTAGCACAGGAGAAGAGAAAGGGGAGTTAGAGAAGGAGGCGGGTGAAAGAGAACAACAGATCAGCACAGAAGAAAAAAACTGGCAGATATAGAAGTAGGCCGATGGAAAATAGCTTAAAGATTATCACAGGAGAAGAGAACAGGGAGTTAGTAAATGATGCTGGAGGAAGAAAGCAGCAGATCCGCATGTGAGAATAAAACAGGAAGTTAGAGAAGGAGGTTGTGGAAAGGAACAGCAGATCAGCACAGGAGAAAAAAACAGGGAGTTAAAGGAGGAGGTGGGGTGGAAGAGAGGAGCAGAGCAGCACAGGAGAAGAGAAGCGAACCGGGATTTAAAGAAGGATTTGGGGTGGACGAGAGCAGCAGATCAGCACAGAACAAGAGAAGAGACCAGGGAGTTAAAGAAGGAGGTTGGGTGGAAGAGAGCAGCAGATCAGCACAGGAGAAGAGACCAGGGAGTTAAAGACTGAGGCGGGTGGAAGAGAGCAGCAGGTTAGTACAGGAGATGAGAACAGGGAGTTAAAGACTGAGGCGAGTATAATATAGCAGCAGATCAGCACAGGAGAAGACAAGAGTACTGGGAGCTAGAGAAGAAGGCAGTTGGAAGAGAGCATCAGTTCAGCTCAGGAGAAAAGAAGAGACTAGGGAGTTGGAGAAGGAGGTAAGTGGAAGAGAGCAGCATAAAATGACAGCAGAAGAGAACATGGAGTTAAAGAAGGTGGGGGTTGAAAGAGAGCAGCAGATCAGCACAGGATAAGAGAACAGGGATTTAAAAAGGATGCATGGTGGAAGAGAACAGCAGATCGGCACAGGAGAAGAGAACAGGGAGTGAGAGAAAGAGGCGGGTGGAAGAGAACAGCGGTTTAGCACAGGAGAAGAAAACAGTGAGTTAAAGAAGGAGGCGGGGTGGAAGAGAGCAGCGGATTAGCACAGGAGAAGAGAACAGGGAGTTAAAGGAGGAGGTGGGGTGGAAGAGAGGAGCAGATCATCACAGGAGAATTGAAGAGACCAGGGAGTTAAAGAAGGAGGTGGGGTGGAAGAGAGCAGCAGATCAGCACAGGAGAAGAGACCAGGGAGTTAAAGACTGAGGCGAGTGGAAGAGAGCAGCAGATTAATACAGGAGAAGAGAAAAGGGAGTTAAAGAGAGAGGCAGATATAAGATAGCAGCAGATCAGCACAGGAGAAGAAAAGAGAACTTGGAGCTAGAGAAGAAGGCAGTTGGAAGAGAAGAGACTAGGGAGTTGGAGAAGGAGGTGGGTGCAAGAGAGCAGCATAACATCACAGCAGAAAAGAACATGGAGTTAACGAAGGAGGCGGTTGGAAGAGAGCAAGCAGATCAGCACAGGATAAGAGAACAGGGAGTTAAAAAGGATGCAGGGTGAAAGAGAGCAGCAGATCGGCACAGGAGAAGAGAACAGGGAGTTAGAGAAAGAGGCGAGTGGAAGAGAACAGCAGTTTGGCACAGGAGAAGAAAACAGTGAGTTAAAGAAAGAGGCGGGGAGGAAGAGAGCAGCGGATTAGCACAGGAGAAGAGAACAGTGAGTTAGAGAAGGAGGCAGAGTGGAAGAGAGCAACAGATCAGCATGGAAGAAGAAAAGAGAACAGGGAGTTAGAGAAGGAGGTGGGTAGAAGATAGGAGCAGATCAGCGCAGCAGAAGAGACCAGGGAGTTAAAGAAGGATTTGGGGTGGAAGAGAGCAGCAGATCCGCACACGATAAGAGAACGGGGAGTTAAATAGTATGCGGGTGGAAGAGAACAGCAGATCGGCACAGGAGAAGAGATCTGAGAGTTAGAGAAAGAGGCGGGTGGAAGAGAACAGCAGTTTAGCACAGGAGAAGAAAACAGCGAGTTAAAGAAGGAGGCGGGGTGGAAGAGAGCAGCGGATTAGCACAGGAGAAGAGAACAGGGAGTTAAAGGAGGAGGTGGGGTGGAAGAGAGGAGCAGATCAGCACAGGAGAAGAGAAGCAAACCAGGATTTATAGAAGGATTTGGGGTAGACGAGAGCAGCAGATCATCACAGGAGAATTGAAGAGACCAGGGAGTTAAAGAAGGAGGTGGGGTGGAAGAGAGCAGCAGATCAGCACAGGAGAAGAGACCAGGGAGTTAAAGACTGAGGCGGGTGGAAGAAAGCAGCAGATTAATACAGGAGAAGAGAACAGGGAGTTAAAGAGAGAGGCAGATATAAGATAGCAGCAGATCAGCACAGGAGAAGAAAAGAGAACTTGGAGCTAGAGAAGAAGGCAGTTGGAAGAGAAGAGACTAGGGAGTTGGAGAAGTAGGTGGGTGCAAGAGAGCAGCATAACATCACAGCAGAAAAGAACATGGAGTTAACGAAGGAGGCGGTTGGAAGAGAGCAAGCAGATCAGCACAGGATAAGAGAACATGGAGTTAAAAAGGATGCAGGGTGAAAGAGAGCAGCAGATCGGCACAGGAGAAGAGAACAGGGAGTTAGAGAAAGAGGCGAGTGGAAGAGAACAGCAGTTTAGCACAGGAGAAGAAAACAGTGAGTTAAAGAAAGAGGCGGGGAGGAAGAGAGCAGCGGATTAGCACAGGAGAAGAGAACAGTGAGTTAGAGAAGGAGGCAGAGTGGAAGAGAGCAACAGATCAGCATGGAAGAAGAGAAGAGAACAAGGAGGTAGAGAAGGAGGTGGGTAGAAGATAGGAGCAGATCAGCGCAGCAGAAGAGACCAGGGAGTTAAAGAAGGATTTGGGGTGGAAGAGAGCAGCAGATCCGCACAGGATAAGAGAACGGGGAGTTAAATAGTATGCGGGTGGAAGAGAACAGCAGATCGGCACAGGAGAAGAGATCTGAGAGTTAGAGAAAGAGGCGGGTGGAAGAGAACAGCAGTTTAGCACAGGAGAAGAAAACAGTGAGTTAAAGAAGAAGGCGGGATGGAAGAGAGCAGCAGATTAGCAAAGGAGAAGAGAACAGTGAGTTAGCAAAGGAGGCAGAGTGGAAGAGAGCAGCAGATCCGCAAAGCAGAAGAGAAGAGAACAGGGAGTTAGATAAGGAGGTGGGTGGAAGAGATTAGCAAATCAGCACAGCAGAAGAGAACGGGGAGTTAAAGAAAGAGGTGGGATGGAAGAGAGCAGCAGATTAGCATAGGAGAAAAGAACAGTGAGTTAGATAAGAATGCGATGTGGAAGACAGCAGCAGATCAGCATAAGAGAACAGGGAGTTAAAGAAGGAGGCGGGGTGGAAGAGAGCAGCAGGTGAGCAGAGAGGTAAAAGAAGAGAACAGGGAGTTAGAGAATGAGGCGGTGTAATAGAGCAGTAGATTAGTACGGGATAATAGAAGAGAACAGGGAATTAGAGAAGGAGGTGGGTGGAAGAGAGCATCAGATCAGCACAATAAAATAGAACAGGGAGTTAAAGAAGGAGGTGGGGTGGAAGAGAGCAGCAGATTAGCACAGGAGAAGAGAACAGTGAGTTAGAGAAGGATGTGATGTGCAAGAGAGCAGCAGATCTGCATAAGAGAAGAGGGAGTTAAAGAAGGAGGTGGGGTGGAAGAGAGCAGCATGTCAGCAGAGGCTAAAAGAAGAGAACAGGGAGTTAGAGAAGGAGGTGGGTGGAAGAGAGCAGCAGATCAGCACAGCAGAAGAGAACAGGGAGTTACAGAAGGTGGTGGGTGGAAGAGAGCATCAGATCAGCACAGCATAATAGAACAGGGAGTTACAGAAGGAGGTGGGTGGAAGAGAGCAGCAGATTAGCACAGGCGAAGAGAACATGGAGTTAAAGAAGGAGGTGGTGTTGAAGAGAGCAGCAGAACAGGACGGTAGAAAAGAACAGAGAGGTAGAGAAGAAGGCGGGTTGAAGAGAGCTGCAGATCATATCTGGAGAAGAGAGGTGAACAGGGAGTTAGAGAAGTAGGTGGGTGGAAGAGAGCAGCAGATCAGCACAGGAGAATAGAACAGGGAGTTTGAGAAAGAGACGAGTGGAAGAGAACAGCAGATTATCATAGGAGAAGAAAACAGGGAGTTAAAGAAGGAGGTGGGTCGGAAGAGAGCAGCAGATCACCACAGCAGAAGAGAACAGGGAGTTACAGAAGGAGGTGGGTGGAAGAGAGCATCGGATCAGCACAGCATAAGAGAACAGGGAGTTACAGAAGGAAGTGGGTGGAAGAGAGCAGCAGATTAGCACAGGCAAAGAGAACATGGAGTTAAAGAAGGAGGTGGTGTTGAAGAGAGCAGCAGAACAGGACGGGAGAAGAGAACATGTAGTTAAAGAAGGAGGCAGGGTGGAAGTGATCAGCAGTTCTGCACGGGAGAAGAGAAGAGAAAAGGGAGTTAGAGAAGGAGTTTGTTGGAAGAGAGTAACAGATCAGCACAGCAGAAAAGAACAGGGAGTTAAAGAAGGAGGTGAGGTGGAAGAGAGCAGCAGATCAGCACAGGAGAAAAGAATTGAATAGGGAGTTAGAGAAGGAGGTGTGGTGAAAGTGAGCATCAGATCAGCAGCAGTTAACAGGGAGATAAAATGCAATGCATTATGTTTCTCATTTGGAAAGTTTGAGCTATTGCTATTGTAAATTACCAATTTTATTTTAATGTTTTATTGTGGAAAATAGTGAAAATAATTGCTTTGTCATTTACAACGCTAATAGTTATAACTTTTGCAATTGTGACACCTATAGCATTTGTAATGCAATATGTGTTGTATTTATGTGACTTACATGTATTGATATTACAAACACTGGTTTGGATTTGAAGGGTGGAGTTGGAGCTGGAGGGTAGATTTGGAGGGTGGATTTGGCATTTGATTTGGAGGGTGGAGTTGGAGGTTGTAGTTGGAGGGTGGAGCTGGCTTTTGATTTGGAGGGTGGAGTTGGCTTTTGATTTGGAAGGTGGAGTTGGAGGGTGGAATTGGAGGGTGGAGTTGGAGGGTAGAGTTGGATGGTGGATTTGGATTCGGATGTAGGATTTTGATTTGGATGGTGGAGTTGGATGGTGGAGTTGGATGGTGGAGTTGGAGGGTGGAGTTGGAGGGTGGAGTTGGAGGGTGGAGTTGGAGGATGGAGTTGGAGGGTGGAGTTAAATGTTAAATGTCGTATACTTGTAAAGCGCACAGCTGCCCCAGCAAAGGGGCGTCCCGGCGTTGTATACCGCTGGGGAACCCGTCCTGGCTTTCCCTATGGGATGGTCCCTACTGGGAATCCCCAAGGTGGAGCCAGGCATCCCCGGCGTTGATGGGGCCGTTGTGGAGATTAGGCAAGCTAATGCCCAGAGTTGCCAAGTGGGACCCCACGTTAGAGTAGGCACCGAGGCGAGAATTGTCGAGTCCGCTGACCCTGGTCCACGACCCTGCCGCGTCGGGAATTGAACCCTGGTCCCGGGCCGACTTCTGCTCCCGGGTCTGCCGCCTCTAACCAGTGAGCCACACCACACCCTCCAACTCCACCCTCCAACTCCACCCTCCAACCCCACACTCCAAATCCACCCTCCACAGGAGAAGAGAACAGTGAGTTAGAGAAGGATGTGATGTGCAAGAGAGCAGCAGATCTGCATAAGAGAACAGGGAGTTAAAGAAGGAGGTGGGGTGGAAGAGAGCAGCATGTCAGCAGAGGCTAAAAGAAGAGAACAGGGAGTTAGAGAAGGAGGTGGGTGGAAGAGAGCAGCAGATCAGCACAGCAGAAGAGAACAGGGATTTACAGAAGGTGGTGGGTGGAAGAGAGCATCAGATCAGCACAGCATAATAGAACAGGGAGTTACAGAAGGAGGTGGGTGGAAGAGAGCAGCAGATTAGCACAGGCAAAGAGAACATGGAGTTAAAGAAGGAGGTGGTGTTGAAGAGAGCAGCAGAACAGGACGGGAGAAGAGAACAGAGAGGTAGAGAAGAAGGCGGGTTGAAGAGAGCTGCAGATCATATCTGGAGAAGAGAGGTGAACAGGGAGTTAGAGAAGTAGGTGGGTGGAAGAGAGCAGCAGATCAGCACAGGAGAATAGAACAGGGAGTTTGAGAAAGAGGCGAGTGGAAGAGAACAGCAGATTAGCATAGGAGAAGAAAACAGGGAGTTAAAGAAGGAGGTGGGTTGGAAGAGAGCAGCAGATCAGCACAGCAGAAGAGAACAGGGAGTTACAGAAGGAGGTGGGTGGAAGAGAGCATCAGATCAGCACAGCATAAGAGAACAGGGAGTTACAGAAGGAGGTAGGTGGAAGAGAGCAGCAGATTAGCACAGGCAAAGAGAACATGGAGTTAAAGAAGGAGGTGGTGTTGAAGAGAGCAGCAGAACAGGACGGGAGAAGAGAACATGTAGTTAAAGAAGGAGGCAGGGTGGAAGTGATCAGCAGTTCTGCACGGGAGAAGAGAAGAGAAAAGGGAGTTAGAGAAGGAGTTTGTTGGAAGAGAGGAACAGATCAGCACAGCAGAAAAGAACAGGGAGTTAAAGAAGGAGGTGAGGTGGAAGAGAGCAGCAGATCAGCACAGGAGAAGAGAATTGAATAGGGAGTTAGAGAAGGAGGTGTGGTGAAAGTGAGCATCAGATCAGCAGCAGTTAACAGGGAGATAAAATGCAATGCATTATGTTTCTCATTTGGAAAGTTTGAGCTATTGCTATTGTAAATCACCAATTTTATTTTAATGTTTTATTGTGGAAAAGAGTGAAAATAATTGCTTTGTCATTTACAACGCTAATAGTTATAACTTTTGCAATTGTGACACCTATAGCATTTGTAATGCAATATGTGTTGTATTTATGTGACTTACATCAGATCAGCACAGCATAAGAGAACAGGGAGTTACAGAAGGAGGTGGGTGGAAGAGAGCAGCAGATTAGCACAGGCAAAGAGAACATGGAGTTAAAGAAGGAGGTGGTGTTGAAGAGAGCAGCAGAACAGGACGGGAGAAGAGAACATGTAGTGAAAGAAGGAGGCAGGGTGGAAGTGATCAGCAGTTCTGCACGGGAGAAGAGAAGAGAAAAGGGAGTTAGAGAAGGAGTTTGTTGGAAGAGAGGAACAGATCAGCACAGCAGAAAAGAACAGGGAGTTAAAGAAGGAGGGTGGATTTGGAGGGTGGAGTTAGAGGGTGGAGTTAGAGGGTGGAGTTGGAGGGTGGAGTTGCATTTTGAGTTTGAGGGTGAAGTTTGAGTTTGAGGGAGGAGTTGGAGGGTGGAGTTGGAGAGTGGATTTGGAGGGTGGATTTGGATTTGGAGGGTGGAGTTGGAGGGTGGATTTGGATTTGAGGGTAGAGTTGGAGTTGGAGGGTGGAGTTGGATTTGGAGGGTGGATTTGGAGCGTGGAGTTGGAGAGTGGAGTTGGAGGGCAGAGTTGGAGGGCGGAGTTGGAGGGCTGAGGTGGAGGGTGTAGTTGGAGGGATGATTTGGAGGGTTGTTTTTGCAGGTGGAGTTGGAGTGCAGAGTTGGAGGGCGGAGTTGGAGGGCTGAGGTGCAGGGTGTAGTTGGAGGGATGATTTGGAGGGTTGTTTTTGCAGGTGGAGTTGGAGTTGGAGGGTGGAGTTGGATGGTGGATTTGTATTTGGATGTAGGAATTGGAGTTGGATGTTTTTTTGGATGGTGGAGTTGTTTGGTGGATTTGGAGGATGGAGTTGGATGGTGGAGTTGGAGGGTGGATTTGAATTTGGAGGGTGCGGTTCGATTTTGAGGGTGTTTTTGGATTTGGTTTTTGAGGTTGGTTTGGAGGGTGGAGTTGGAGGGTGGAGTTGGAGGGTGGAGTTGGAGGGTGGAGTTGGAGTTGGATTTGGACGGTGGAGTTGGATTTGAAGGGTGGAGTTGGATTTGGAGGGTGGAGTTGGGTTTGGAGGGTGGAGTTGGATTTGGAGGGAATGGAGTTGGAGGGTGTATTTGGAGGGTGGATTTTGAGGGTGGATTTGGAGGGTGGATTTGGAGGGTGGAGTTGGAGGGAGGAGTTGGAGGTTGAAGTTGGAGGGTGGAGTTGGAGTGTGTATTTGGAGGGTGTATTTTGGAGGGTTGAGTTAGAGGGTGGAGTTAGAGGGTGGAGTTAGAGGGTGGAGTGAGAGGATGGAGTTAGAGTGTGGATTTGGAGGGTGGAGTTGGAGAGTGGAGTTGGATTTGGAGGGTGGAGTTGGATTTGGAGGGTGGAGTTGGATTTGGAGGGTGAAGTATGATTTAGAGGGTGGATTTGGAGGGTGGATTTGGAGGGTGGAGTTAGAGGGTGGAGTTAGAGGGTGGAGTTGGAGGATGGATTTGGAGGGTGGATTTGGAGCATGGATTTGGTTTGGAGCGTGGATTTGGAGGGTAGATTTAGAGGGTGGATTTGGATTTGGAGTTGGAGGGTGGAGTTGGAGGGTGGAGTTGGATTTGGAGGGTGGAGTTGGAGGGTGGATTTAGAGGGTGGAGTTAGAGGGTGGATTTGGAGTTTTAGGGTGGAGTTGGAGGGTGGATTTGGAGTTGGAGTTGGAGGGTGGAGTTGGATTTGGAGGGTGGAGTTGGAGGGTTGAGTTGGAGGGTGGAGTTTGAGGCTGGAGTGTTATTTGGAGGGTGGAGTTAGAGGGTGGAGTTGGAGGGTGGAGTTAGAGGGTGGCTTTTGAGGGTGGGGTTAGAGGGTGGAGTTAGAGGGTGGATTTGGAGGGTAGATTTGGAAGGTGGAATTGGAGGTAGATAGAGAGTGAGGTAGTGAGAGAGAGAGAGAGAGAGAGTGAGGTAGAAAAAGAGTGAGGTAGTGAGAGACTGAGAGAGTGAGGTAGTGAGAGAGAGTGAGGTAGTGAGGGAGAGTGAGGTTGTGAGGTAGTGAGATTGAGAGAGAGTGAGGTAGTGAGAGAGAGAGAGAGAGAGAGAGAGTGAGGTAGTTAGGGAGAGTGAGGTTGTGAGGGTGTGTGAAGGTGAGAGGGTGTGATGGTGTGAGAGTGAGAGGGTGTGGGGGGGTGTGAGCATGTGTGAGGGTGAGAGGGTGTGAGGGTGTGTGAGAGTGTGTGAGGGTCCAATGTAAATGGTGGCAGGGCAGGCATCATAAGACAGAGAAACACAAATGTTAAGATAACAGTGCTCGAAGGGGTTGTGAGAAGGTGGAGATGGGATTCAAGTGTTTCAGAGGGGCTGGGGCCATGCAGTGGTGGTAAAGAGAGCTCCGGTGGGACAGGGCGATACATGTGAGGAGCATAGAACTGGGGTGCGATGTCGTGCACTGGTTGAAGCTGAGCAGCAAAAGAGACAACAAAAGAATGATAGTGCCACGAGCGCTGGGAGGGGGCTGAGCAAGCATGCCAGCATTCACGAGCAGATGGTCCTGTTTATGACCTGCAGAGCGCGTGAAGTGGCTCATGGCAAATGGACTCAAATCGGCCGGTCGCTTTGATGTTCTTGGCTTGTCTTGCTTGGGGGGAGGGGGAGCGGATTTCTGTGCACGCGCCTTTCTCACATGAACTGCATGGGATCCACAGTGTTTAGAGTTTTGAAAGTGGCTTACTATAATCTCGCTGAACAATACTTACGCATTGCTTCAACGAGACCTAAAAAACTGTATTTCAATCTGCACATTTTTCTGTCTAAAAGTAATCATATTTAGGAAGCAGAACTTTATTTGAGAAATATGGAAAACAGGCCCAGCTAGAAAGTAATCTTTAGTTGAACTAAGAAAGTGCCACATTGTGAGTGGACAATTAATTGTTGGTGGTTTGGCAAGCTGCATTGTGTAGAAATCACGTCGGGCGAAATCTTCTTTCTACTTTTGCCTCCGTATCCATGAGTCTTGACCTAAGGACTTCTTGTTGCTCTACACCACATTCCATGGTGGCCTCCTCAATTCCCTAAATAAGGCCCTTGCTGCCTGCGGTGAGAGCACAGGTCACATTCGTTTTGACATGAGATAGTTTAGAATTCGACTTGCAAAAACTAGGATGAAAACAGCTCTCCTGGAATACATATCAATATCTGAGTTCGTTCAAAGGTATTGACTCACTGCTGTAGAAAAGACAGCCTATCTAGGCTGATAATTCTGTAGGAGTAAATAAATGGCTAGGGGGTCGAAAAGAGGTGAGTAAAGATGCGTCAGAACACTAATGGAACATGTTTCCATCATATATAAAGTCAGAAATCTGTGGCTGTGGCCACTCATAAAGGTTTTTTATGTGCTTTTCCTAACCTGAAAACACGTGAGTATGCTCCAAAAAATAAATGAATAAATAAATGCAACAAAATAGGAGTAAACGGATTTTTATGGTTGGGTTAATTAAGGAGCAAGCCTGCATTTACTATGAATGTAAGGAAAATTATTTATCCACAGTGAGAAATACATGCTCACATTCTCGGTAGATAAAGAAGCGTTTTAATAAAATGTGGAAAACAAAATGCAACCCCAAAACGAAGTAGGCTGATTTCTCCCCATAGGCCTAGCATGCTGCCAACCTCCGCTTGTACTCATGGGAAGCTACATAAGTCAGTCTAGCTTATAGAACACATTTCTGGACCCATCTACATAGGTGTATCTCTGCCAGTTATATTAGGGATATGCTATAATTGAGACATTCATCAACAACCAATGAGAAACATCCATACATCACGCCCGGATCCGCACAGAGCCTCTTGCTCACTGGCCTCCCGGACATTTCCTCTCCCCAGTCCACTCCTAACTTTGAACTGGAAAACCTGTACATCCCCCAGCCCCAGCTCGATCCAGCTAAGCATTCATCTCTGTTGGTTTACAATTCTACTATGACTAATAGGCCCGTGCACCTGTTGTAAAACGGCTCGCCTCTCATCTTTTATTCATGCAGGTTAGGAATGCATTATTTAAAGCGGGATAAAGGTTGCTGCTCTCTGTGGGGCTTGCACCGCTGTTCCTCATCCTTGCTCCGTGCAATGCCAGCAGCGAGCACCGAACGGGACTCGCTTCTGATTCTAAAACAGTTTTTCTTCTAATTCAGTCTCGGTCACGACTGCACTTAAATATGCGCTATTAAAGTGCTCGAGATGTCCGCAGTGGTCACTACAACCCCGTTTGCGACTTTCCAGATTTTTTTTTCTCGGCTCGTTAAGCTTCTGCCACTTGATTTTACCGAGCATTGTAGCAGAAAAGCGATTTCTGAGGACACTTGTGCCACTGAAATGCGGGCTTCTTGTAGGCAAGCTATAATACTTCTGTGCCAGAGATCTGCTTTTTACTGACAATAGGGCATCGTTTTGCAGCAGGCATAAAGCTTTTTATTGACAAGAGGGCACCGTTCTGCTGCAGGGCACACAGGCCTGCTGCCAGAGGTCGTGCCCTTGGCGCACCTGGCTGTTTTTATAGAGACATATTACAAACTTCCACTGCAGCGATCGATGCAAGATGCACGCTGTAGGAACTGGAATCACCTCCTTCAGGGACAGTGTTGACTTATCTGGGCCTGATTGACATTTTAAAACAGTGAAATCCCGAAATCCCTTCACCCCACGTTTCGCTTTACGCAAAATTAGCCAGAGTTCAATTTACGCTCTTTTGCGTACCTTTTTAAACGTGGCTTGCACCTTGCGGAAAGACGTCACGCGGAAATGTCCTTCAGACGTTTTATGCTCAAACCCGTATATTACAACACTTTTTTTTGCTAGGCGCAGAATTACTTTAAAAAAAAAAAGCAGTCATGCGAGATAACAGCAAATCACATTTTGCTTTGAAAACACAATTTCATGAAATGTTCACACCCTTGCCTTTGATTAAAGTAGCACAGACCATTGTCAAGACTATTCTATAGCAATAGGAGAAGAGCTATCCGCTAACTAGAGGCTCCTTTCTAATATTAATTCTCTTAAACCAGGTCCTTTTCACTAATTAGAGCGCTATGAATCTCGTGAAAGGCAGATTGCCAGAGCCTACTTTCAATGGCGTTTCAATCTTCTACACCGCTAAACATTTGCACATTTCTCATGAGGCCTTGTGAAATCACAGGGACACTTGTGAAATAGGGTGACCAACTGGCATTGGTGCAAATTCAGGACGGTGAGTGTAAAAATTCAGGACAAAGGGTCAAAATTCAGGACACAAATTCAGGACAAGAGGTCAAAATTCAGGACAAAACTTCAGGACAATAGGTAAGTTTTACAGACACATCAGAGGTCGCGCAATAGTATATAAGTAAGCCCAGCCATTTCCAAACATATTCAACCATTTGCAAACCTATCCATCATGTATCCTTCCATCTATCATTTCACTCATCCATCCCTTCATCCATCCTTTCACTCATCCATCCATTATCCATCCATCCACCCTTTCACCCTATCCATCTGTACACTTATCCATCCACTCTTCATCCCATCCGTCCATTCACTCACCCATCCAGCCATTTACCCTTTCACCAATCCAGCCATCCTTTCACTTACTAATCCTTCCACCCATCCACTCTTTTAGTCATCCATCCATCCTCCCTTTCTCTCTCCATCGACCTTTTCACTTAGCCAACCTTCCTTCCATCATCCATCCACCCACCCACCCATCCATCCATCTACTCATCCACTCATGAATCCATCCATTGGCCCTATCACTCATCCATCTATCATTTCACTCCTTCACACATCTATTCATCCTTTTGCCCATCTAACCTCCCTTTCACTGACTCATCCATCCTTACATCCACCCTTTCACTCATACGTCCATTCATTCACCCTTGCACTTATCAATCCATCAATCCATCCATCATTTCACTCATCCATCCACCCACCCATCCACTCATCCATCCTTTCACCCACCCACCCACTCATCCATCCTTTCACCCACCCACCCACCCACCATCCAACTCATCATGCATCCTTTCACCCACCCACCCACCATTCACCCATCCACTCATCTATCCATCCTTTCACCCACCCACTCATCATCCATCCATCCTTTCACCCACCCACTTCTCATCCATCCATCCTTTCACCCACCCACTTCTCATCCATCCATCCATCCTTTCACCCACCCACTCTCCATCCATCCATCCTTTCACCCACCCACTCTCCATCCATCCATCCTTTCACCCACCCACTCATCATCCATCCATCCTTCCCCTCATCATCCATCCATCCATCCTTCCACCCACCCTCTCATCATCCATCCATCCATCCATCCATCCATCCTCCCCCTCATCATCCATCCATCCTTCCACCCACCCACCCATCATCCATCCCTCTATCCATCCTCCCCCTCATCATCCATCCATCCATCCTTTCACCCACCCACTCATCATCCATCCACCCTTTCCTTCATCATCCATCCATCCTTCCCCTCATCATCCATCCATCCATCCTTCCCCTCATCATCCATCCATCCTTCCCCTCATCATCCATCTATCCATCCATCCTTTCACCCACCCCCTCATCATCCATCCATCCATCCTCCCCCTCATCATCCATCCATCCATCCTTTCACCCACTCATCATCCATCCATCCTTCCCTTCATCATCCATCCATCCTTCCCCTCATCATCCATCCATCCATCCATCCATCCTTTCACCCACCCCCTCATCATCCATCCATCCATCCATCCTTCCCCTCATCATCCATCCTTTCACCCAACCCCTCATCATCCATCCATCCATCCTACCCCTCATCATCCATCCATCCATCCTTCCCCTCATCATCCATCCTTTCACCCACCCCTCATCATCCATCCATCCATCCATCCTACCCCTCATCATCCATCCATCCATCCTACCCCTCATCATCCATCCATCCATCCTTCCCCTCATCATCCATCCTTTCACCCAACCCCTCATCATCCATCCATCCATCCTACCCCTCATCATCTATCCATCCATCCTTCCCCTCATCATCCATCCTTTCACCCACCCCTCATCATCCATCCATCCATCCATCCTACCCCTCATCATCCATCCATCCATCCATCCTCCCCCTCATCATCCATCCATCCATCCTTCCCCTTATCATCCATCCTTCCCCTCATCATCCATCCATCCATCCTTCCCCTCATCATCCACCCATCCTTCCCCTCATCATCCATCCATTCTTTCACCCACCCCTCCATCCATCCATCCATCCTTCCCCTCATCATCCATCCTTCCCCTCATCATCCATCCTTCCCCTCATCATACATCCTTCCCCAATCCTCCATCCATCCATCCTTCCCCTCATCATCCATCCATCCGTCCATCCTTCCCCTCATCATCCATCCTTCCCCTCATCATCCATCCATCCATCACCTCATCATCCATCCATCCATTCATCCTTCCCCTCATCATCCATCCTTCCCCTCATCATCCATCCATCCATCCTTCCCCTCATCATCCATCCTTCCCCTCATCATCCATCCATCCATCCTTCCCCTCATCATCCATCCCCTCATCATCCATCCATCCATCCTTCCCCTTATCATCCATCCTTTCCCTCATCATCCATCCTTCCCCTCATCATCCATCCATCCACCCTTCCCCTCATCATCCATCCATCTCCTCATCATCCATCCATCCATCCATGCTTCCCCTCATCATCCATCCTTCCCCTCATCATCCATCCAGCCATCCATCCTTCCCCTCATCATCCATCCATCCTTTCACCCACCCACCCATCCATCCATCCATCCTTCCCATCCATCCCCTCATCCATCCATCCCCTCATCCATCCATCCTTACCCTCATCCATCCTTCCTTCCATCCATCATCCATCCTTCTCATTCACCCATCCTTCCCTCCATCCATCCATCCATCCATCCTTCCTTCCCCTCATCCATCCATCCTTCCCCTCATCCATCCATCCTTCCCCTCATCCATCCATCCTTCCTTCCCCTCATCCATTTATCCCCTCATCCATCCATCCTCTCATCCATCCATCCTTCCTTCCCCTCATCCATTTATCCCCTCATCCATCCATCCATCCATCCCCTCATCCATCCATCCTTCCCCTCATCCATCCTTCCCCTCATCCATCCTTCCTTTCATCCATCATCCATCCTTCTCATTCACCCATCCTTCCCTCCATCCATCCATCCATCCATCCATCCATCCTTCCTTCCCCTCATCCATCCATCCTTCCCCTCATCCATCCATCCTTCCTTCCCCTCATCCATTTATCCCCTCATCCATCCATCCTTCCCCTCATCCATCCATCCTTCCCCTCATCCATCCATCCTTCCCCTCATCCATCCATCCATCATTCCCCTCATCATCCATCCTTCCCCTCATCATCCATCCTTTCACCCACCCATCCATCCATCCATCCTTCCCCTCATCATCCATCCATCCTTTCACCCACCCATCCATCCATCCATCCATCCTTCCCCTCCATCCATCCCCTCATCCATCCATCCCCTAATCCATCCATCCTTCTCCTCATCCACCCATCCTTCCCTCCATCCATCCATCCTTCCTTCCCCTCATCCATCCATCCTTCCCCTCATCCATCCATCCTTCCCCTCATCCATCCATCCTTCCTTCCCCTCATCCATTTATCCCCTCATCCATCCATCCCCTCATCCATCCATCCTTCCTTCCCCTCATCCATGTATCCCCTCATCCATCCATCCCCTCATCCATCCATCCTTCCCCTCATCCATCCATCCATCCCATCCATTTATCCTTCCCCTCATCCATCCATCCATCCCTCCATCCATCCATCCATCCTTCCCCTCATCCATCCACCCTTCCCCTCATCCATCTTTCCCCTCATCCATCATCCAGCTACCCTTCCACCCATACATCCAGCTATTTACATTTTCTCTCATCCATCCTTCCCCTCACTCATCAATCCATCCATCCTCTCTCATTATCCATGTATTAACTCTTTCATTCATCCATTTACCCTTTCACTAATTCATGCAGCCATCCCTTCACTTACTCACTCGCCCTCCTTTCCATATTAATTTTGAGCTGAGCCTTTCTGAGAAGAGGCCCATCAAGAACTCCACCCTCGCTGCAGGAGCCATTCCAGGACTGGGACAGAAACCACCCAGGGCGGAGACAGGATCCACCACAGGGGGGGGGGGGACAAGAGCCATCACAGGCGGGGGTGGACTGGAGCCACAACATGGGGTAACAGGAGCCATCACAGGCGGGGGGTGGACTGGAGCCACCACATGGGGAGCACAGGAGCCATCACTGAGGGGAGGGCAGGAGCCATTCCAGGACTGGGACAGAATCCACCCAGGGCAGAGACATGATCCACCACAGGGGGGACAGGAGCCATCACAGGCGGGGGGGAGGGGGAACAGGAGCCATCACAGGGGGGACAGGAGCCATGACAGGCGGGGGGGAGGGGGGACAGGTGCCATCACAGGAGGGGGAACAGGATCCACCAGGGTGGGCACAGGGGTGGGAATGCAGTATCCTAGTATCATCTTGGGCTCCTCGCCCCTTCCTGCACAAGACAAGGAAGACAGCAGGCTCTCTGTCCAAAATGCCATCCCCCACTGTGATGTACAGTACTTACAGGAGATACTCTAAGAGAACTGATTGAACTGATTGTCCTCCATACTTTGTTAATCAGTGTGGGTGCGTTTGTGCCTTTTCTTTATTTTATTACATTATAGACTGCATGTTTGAAGAACTGAGGTTTGCTTACAATTTAGTGACAGTAATTAAGCGCTGTGAAGAGAACCACGTGCTGCTTCGGTGTAATCTGGCGGAGTCTAGGATGTTTGGGGCCCTGGGTAGAAATGGAATGTGTGAGCCCCCCTCTGAATAGCAGAGACATGATGGATTAAGGGCTGTTTGCATGTGAATAGATGTCGCTGCTCCTGAACCTGCAGCCCCTCCCTCTCAGTCACCTTCAAGCACCTCTTAACAGGTCATCAATGGCTGGAGGTGTGAGGGTTGCCACCCCGCTGTGCCTCTCCAGTGCCGCTGGGTATCTGAGCTTTGATGCAGCATCAGAGTCAAGAAGGGAGGTGGGTGCAAGCTGTGCCGGCTTTAGGGTGGGGCAACCGGTGCCCTGTTAAAATGACGGACAAATGGCGTCCGTTAAAGAATCCTTCACGGACAACGGACAGACGGCCGAAATTAAGGACTGTCCGTGAAATTTACGGACGGTTGATCACCCTATTGTGAAAAGGTATTTCACCAGAGTATCCTTTTTATTTTGTGTCATGCTGGCACAAGTGACAACTTTCGAGCAAAGGGAGGCAGAGAAAAGGCGGAGCTCTCATTCTGGGGGCTAGGTTGCGGTTTTAATCGACTAACACAAAAAATAGCTCCACATGGTCAGGGCAACAGGGTCAGCGCTTTTCACAGTGGCAATAGCTTTCTTTAGCTATTGTACTGTCCGGTACTGAGTACCAGCAGTTTTTTTATTTTGCAAAGGAGAGTACTGGCACTTCTCAAGATGAGTGTAATACTTTTAATTAGGGAGTACCAGCACTTCTCAGAAACAACCAGGTACTCTGTTAGGGTGACCAGAATTTTAAAGCAAAAAACCGAGACATTTCACAAAAATAGAAGAAGGACTATAATTTTACGTCAAGCGAGCGCACAGAATGACAGCGCTCCTCAGCAGAGAATTACAAAACAGGCAGTAAGAACATACATAAGATGCAAGTTTTAAACCCAGTTGCTTGCCTGTGAATTACACTGCTTTCTTTGAACAACTGCTAACTATCCCCACTTTGTAAAACATAAAAAAAACACCTCCCCCCGTTTTTAATCGACCCTCTCCAAAAACCGGGACATGAGCAAAATTTCTCGAAATCTGCCTGGACAGCTGGTGAAAAACGGGGACCGTCCTGGCAAATCCGGGACGCCTGGTCACCCTATACTCATGTGTATCTGCACTTCTATGTTTCCATTACAAGCACTGACTGTACATAGATATAGTTGCAAACACTCTCTAACCTTCCTTGGACACAGGCACTTCATTCCACAGTGCTATGCATGTTCGCCAGCTATGGGTCAGCATTCATGGCCACGCCCACGGGTCTTCTGTCTCAGCTGCAGGAAAGCAGGCACAATATATCCCATTGCTGCTCAGTCTGAAGTTCTTCTTCCTCTGTTTTTGGTGTGTGTGGTGCTCTTGCCTTCCCTAGCTGTTTCAGATTGCAGGAAGGACATATGCACTGGAGTCAATGGTAGTCAACATTGGCAGCTGCTGGCAGTGGATAATGATAGCCCAAACCAAGCAGACCTTTGATATTTCAGAAGTGAGGATTGGCGGCTTTGATGCACTTAGGTTCAATGTCTTTATCTGTATCCTCATCCAGACCAGAGAATACAGGGGCCACTTATGTCATGGCACTATAGGGATGCCCAGCCACTGCCCACCCCAGCCAGGGTGCTCCGCAGACCACAGGCTCGAAGGCATTGATTCTCCATGGTTCTAGAGTCTCATGGTCCTTTGTTCTTGCAGCTGTGCTCTGTGCCTGCTGTGGTTTTGCCCAGTGTTTGAAGTGGAGAAATAGAAGTTGTACCAGAGTACCTGCTTGATTCTGATAAGTGCAGGAGCTCTCAAATTAAAAGTATTACGTTTTTATCGAGAAGTGCAGGTACTCCCCCTCTCAAAATAAAAAAGTGCTGGTGCTCAGTACCGGCCAGTACTGGTCCATTTAAAGCACTGGTTTTGCCACAAATGCCGCTATGATCTGCTACAAATTAATCTCATGCCTATATCAGACATCACTTTGCACTTCATTTTCCACTTCATATTTAAAAATGGAAAACGTGAAGGTCATGTGGCTTTTATACATACACTATTCTTTAAAAGTGCAGCACTTTCGCAAAATGGGCGGGACCGCGTCGGCCATTGGCCGACGGCAGCACTGGGGAAGTAGTGCTGCCGTCGGCCATTGCACGGAATGGGTTAAAACACTGCAAATCTTCTTTGTTTCTAGAGACAGACCTCATTTAGCCCTCACAAATATGCAGCCATGAGAAGATTATGCACCAGACCTAGCAGAAGAAGCATTGCAACTCTCTCTAATGTGCTCCAGTTTTTGTCATCAACAATGGAGAAGTGAAACGGGTTGGGTGGACGTGAAAACAAAGAGAAAATTAGGAGCTTTGACTAAGGATGCCAGACAGTTTTAGGATATGAATACTGAAGAGAGAATTACAGTGACTATTGCATTTATCTCGGCAAGCCCTTAGTTTTTTACCCACAAGTAGAATTTTGTTCAGCCTTTAATACACAACTAGCCACTTGTTTTCCAAGTGTGTTATTTTCAGGGTGTTTTTTTCAAAGGCACTCTTCGTGCTTGAGTAGTGTTGACAAATGTGTGGATTACAAGTTGATGATGTTTTTAGTGATTCAGCCCATGGGGCATCAATCTGAGAAAACATACTAGAAAATATTGTAAATAGCCACAGAACTTGTTTTTGACACTGCACACTGAAAAGGTAGCAATGTGCATGAATAATTACAAATATGGCTTTTTATGTAGCGCTTTACTTCACAGGTATTGACATTTCTAGGCACTAGAAATAACAGATGTTACTCTTACCCTGTTAAATGATGGTACATAATGTCAGTCATTTATGGATTTATAGGAAAACGTAATATAAGTAGGTAAAATATGTAGTCACGAATTTAAGATTAAGTTCGCACAGTGTGCAATAAAAGCTAAATATTGAGTAGACAGGTGAACGATTTGACACAAGAAAGAAAATGTTCACATGTTGATTAGCTTAGATGAAAGCCTAATTTGAGTGTCAGACTTTGACAGAAGGTGTGGAGTAGATTAAGGTTCTTAAAGAATATTTTGGGCCTTACGAATGGCACCCTTACGTCAGTGTTGGAGTTTTGTTAAACTCAGGCCTCTACCCTGCTAATGGCAATTGACTTTTCATAGATAAAATAAGTCTATCTGTTTTTCATCTTTTGAGGCACTTTTCAAAACTATTTAAAATAGAAGTTTATACCAGATTGCAGTGCTACACATTTCACTTTCAACAATGAATATCTTACACTGGAAGTAAAAAGATATTGTAAAGCGTGCAGTATTAAGGGCAACAGGGAACATTTTTGAATCACCAATTACACCCCTACAATAGAGAGTCACGGTGCATATGAAATGTGTAGAATCTGATGCTATGACTTTTTACAGATAATCTAAATATATATGTTTAATTCTTTGCAGCACTTTTGAAAATTCATTGAGATCCGATTGATCAGTAGTTTCAAAATAAAGCGTTACAGATTTTACCTTCAACAATGGACATCCAGCCGCGGTCGGCAGTAGGAGTTCCTGCAGGGCGGTGACGTGGGGAGGGGCAGGGTGGGGTGTAGTAATGTATGGATTAAGGTGTTTAACAGGTAAGTAAACATATAAATAAATAAAACGAATTTCGTTGCGCGCACTGCATCGCATTTGGTGATGCAGTGTGTGCAACAAAATTCGTTTTATTTATTTATATGTTTACTTACCTGTTAAACTCTGTAATCCATACATTACTAGCCCCCCCCCTCCCTGCGTCACCTCCCTGCAGGAACTCCTACTGCCGACCGCGGCTGTGGACATCATACAGGGAAAATAAAAAGAAAGTAATTCATAGTGAATCTGTCCTACGAAGTCCTTAAGAGGCTCGATTGGACTGGAACCTGCTACCCCCCCCCTCACCCCACCCCCAGCACCTTCGACCCTTATGGGTGAGTAGTCCCGCTTAACAAACGCCTGATTGATTGATTGTGTTACTACTCAAGTAATTATCTAATTCTAAATGCACACATGGGGATAACAAAACAGACAATGGAAACAGACGAGAACTGCAATGGTTTCTAACCTGGACATTCCACTCACCAGCACTGCAACAGTACAGATGAGTGCCAGATAGATTGTATTCCCCCTGGTTATCATATGTGATGCATTTTTAATATAGCACACTTTCACCATTTACTTAGCATTTTAGCACTATCTGATCCCTGTCTGAAATGTATACATGATTTTCCTTTTACAGTTCCTGCTGTTGATGAGTTTTTTGCCTTAACAAGAATTACAAGCATAAGATGTATGTTTGCTTAGCTCCTTTTTTTACTCTGCTATGCCCTGATGAGCTGTGTTATGCTGTGCTATGATAGTGGCATTCATTGGTTAGCAATACTTGTGTCATCAATGTTTGGCGCAAAGCATGGGCCCGGCAAGGGTCAGTTTACTGAACGCACTTGCATAAATCAAATCCAAATGAAAAGCCTGTAGAACAATTCGTTTTCAGAATATTCTGAAAAATAGTCTGGCTTTCCACTTAAGGTGAGTCATTTCACAAGTGGTTATCTAGGGTTGCAAGCAGCTGCCTTCCCGCAGTCCCTCCAGATTTCATTTTTTGGTATTTACAGATCAGAAGAGTTTGTCATTTATGTGATGCTCACTGCACTGAGGTAAGTTAATTTACACGTATGTCTTCTCCTCTATCAGTTCCTTACGTGGATTGATTTGCACATCCTTAATCTACTGTAATTAAATATCTAATTCAAAGAAGTCCCTACATTTTTTTCTACGAACATCACACTAGAGGAAGTTCATCTTTTGGGGGTGTGCAAGTGATTTATAAAAGTCAAAGGGTAAAAAAGAATGCCTCAAAACATTAAAAATCCGTTCACAAATATTTTATAGGGAGTGAAGCAAGATTATTTCCAAAACAAAATGTCTCATACTTCCCTATTAACGTTGCTAGGTAAGAAGATATGTACAGAAAAAAATGAGACTCAATATTTAAAGGCACAGTGCATTGCTGGAGAGCATCTCTGCACATGTTATACATGTACAGTCCATCTGTGGCATGGCAAGGAATACAAGTATTGTGTATCAAATGCGGACAATGGTTTTAGATATAGTTCCTCTGAGAAAGGTAATAGTAAAAGAAACAGAGAAATTGATGGGCCGAATGACAACAAGCATAGTTCCTATTGGGAACCCCCCAAAAATAGACACAGTACAGTTAATGGGGTTATGAAAACTAACCCAGTGGATCCGGTAGATCATTTTTTGAAGGAAAACACTTTTGAAAAGAAAAATCAGAGTTCTAGAGTAATATGAGATTGATTGATGGTACAATTACACGAATTTTCACCTTGTAATGGACTACATTGATATAAATACAATTGGGAACCTTTGCAAGTCAGCCATTATTACACATCCTGGTATCAAATAATAGCTCCTGTGTCTCTTATAAACATTTGACCTTGGAGATATTTCAGAATAGGACACATTACAAAAGAGCATATGCAGTGTGAACTGTGAATCAACAACTTATCATTTTCTCATTAAATGCTTTCTGTAAAAACTGCAGCCGAACTCTCATTCTCCAACGATTTTGTCATTTTATTTGGACAACTCGAGGTACATTGCCTAGATTTCTACTTTGTTTTGCTGACTGATACCTAATTGAATCTTGCTCAGACCTAAAACTTGAATTTATTGCAAAAGTCTAATTTAAAATGTTATTGTTAGTTTGCACTTGTATGTACAACACCATACCATTATTATAGCCTACATTAAAATAGTACACATGTAAAGCTTTGCAAATGTTGCAGATTATTAAAATTAATGAAGATTTGTTTAGGTACTTAACTGAAGCTGGATTCAGGATAATGCAAATCATTGCATTCGATTTTTAACAAACTATTACAGAACATTCCATTGTAAAAAAAAGACATTGCAAATGATAAATTAATTTGCAAGAACTAATGACAACTGAAATTTCTTTTCAACTATGTTTTCCAATTTACCTCTTATCCAATTTTGTGTTCCTAAAGGCCCCTTCCTCTTTACACATTTCTTCACACTTCAACATCCATACATTGTGAAATGTATTCTCCAAACATGCACGTAAAAGCCTCTAGTTTGCTGAAGATATTGAAATCTACATATCCATTTCCATAAACCTTCTGCATGTTGTGTAGTAATAGATCAATTGCATGTGAGAATGAGGCTGAAAATCGCAGTAGGGATAATTGGCTGGTCGTAAATTTTAAAATGAGCCTTTATGGTTGATGTCTCAGCAGTAAACATCTGGCACGCGTGGATGAATGTCTCATAAGTATAACATCTACTATTAATGTGGGCTAGTATTGTACATAATGTTGGAACTGTGTTCAATTAGATAAATTATGAACAATAATGATACAAGTTAATGCAGCTGTCTAGAAAATAATTTTGCATCTTTCTAATAGCCTAGCTTAAAAAACTATGTTTTTTTTTTCAATTATGATGGGAAACATGGGGGCATGAATTGATTTGGGTGCAGTAATGTGCAGTGTCCCTTTCTTTCAAGGACGAATGCATGGAAACTTTAAATATATATGGGTGGGATTTTAAAGATAATCCAATCTACATGAGCAAATGTGTGTCTCATTATGGGTCAACACTGCACTTTATACATAACATGTTATTTAAGAACAATTCTCTTGGGTGCACTATCATTAGCAAGCGGTCTGGCCAGCCTGGATAAGGAGGAGATCCAGAGACAGGATGGAAAATAATGACAGGATGGAAAATAATGACAGGATGGAAAATAATGTCAGGAACGATTAGGAATGGACTCAGTGTAGTGGAATTCACTGTAAGTACTTCAAATAGTCCACCCAAATTCTTGTTAGGGAAGACACTTGAAATATAATAAACCATATAATACTTTCAGTGAGTATAATCATATATTACTAGACATTGACCACAGGTGCTGGAGGGAAGAGCAGTTCTCCTTTTTTTATTGGACACCTGTTAACAAAACATCTACTTTCATTGATCCTGACACTTGCTACTTACTTTCATTGCAAGAAATCGATTCCTCAACATCTGCCAGTTGGTGTGGCTTTTGTATGTCAGATTCCTTGAAATGACAGAGTCTGGAATTCCTAGAAAAGGACTTCCTTAAATTAATTTCATGTTATTTATATAGATAAAAACAATAAAAAAAATGTAATAGATGAAAACAAAAAATAAATCAGATGCTTACTCTGGTACTTCCCAAAGAAATGTTGCACACCGAAAAGTGGCCCCAAAAATATTTAATGATGGATGTTTTGTTCAATAGATACAATTATAAAGCCATATATATCAGTGTACTCTAGAACAGTGTGCTTATACTTGTTTTAATGAAAGTATTGAGCAAACTAATCTGGCCCTAGTGATAGCACTAAATATTGTTGAGCACAGGGAAGCACCTGAGTGTTGTTTAACAGGTGACTGTTCACTTTTTCAATAACCTGACAGAAACAAGGTGGCCAAAAAACATAACTGATATGTTGAGGTTTTCAGAGCTGATTTCTAGATCAACAAAGAAGTTTAACATGACCTTTGATATATGTTTGTTTGAAGATAGCAAAAGGGATGGTCATACACTTATTTTTAATCTTAGGCAGTCTCAACCATGATTTAAAAAAATGTGTCTGTCTATGATGCGAAAAGCACATTTTATGTATCTGTGGTATAAACAACCAGACACCAGACCCTGGGCATAATGAATATAAATATCACAAGTTCAATGAAGACTAAATTAAATGTATCTCTCAACCATTTCTGATTGAATATATAATGTTATTCACTAAGGACTTTTAAAGGTACTTATGTGGTGCAAATACATGCAAAGCATTGATCTGATTTCATGTCTATTATAAAATACCATAGGTGTACTGCACAAATGTGTAGCAACAGGCAAGTGCCTGGGCATCCCTTGGTAAATCAAGGCCTATGAGTTTTACTTTTATATTGTAGGTACCAGCTGGGAATTTGTATTACATGTGCTCCGTATTTATGCAAAACAATGACTGCAAAATGACTAATTTAATAAAAGGATTTTTTTTCCATGCTGATGACTTCAGCTCTAGACTGCCCTCTGAAATATTCGCACCTTGCAAATTCCTTTGAAATTAAGGCTGCACCCAACCTTGTCCTGTGGCATTTTGTCAATACATCATTAATCTCCTGTTTCTTGCTATTCGGACAGGCACACAAACTCTTGTCTTAACAAATGCATTTGTCTGTTCCCTCACACTTACAACACATTTTGTTAGTCCAGTAGATAGACCATCCGGTTACCTTTTTTGTCAGTCTAATAAAAACAAATCCCCCTGCCTTAATGATAAGGAGAGACCTAATGAATGGAGTTGACCACAGCATAATCAGAAAAGTATGTTGTATACAATTTTTCTGCACCAATGATAATCTATATTTCAATATTGGAATTTCAACAGGTCCATTGAAGACAGTGGAGCAGCATTGGGCTATACAAATTGGTAAAGGCCCTCTATTCAATCAACTTACCAGACAGGATTTATAAAGTGAAACTAATCACTCAGCAAGGATATCTAGGCGCTGTAAATATTACAGTGCCCAAAGTTCACAGGCTCTTCTTCTTCCTGGCTTCTGTTTTCAGGTAAAAGAGAAAGGTAAAGGGTGTTGGCAAAGGCTCACAACAGCCTTGCCCTCTCCCTCCTCCTGTGCTGCACAGTGACACGAGAACCATGAGCAGACATCAGAGCATTCTTCTTAGCTCCAGTGTCTCCCACAGCTCTTCCAAATTAAGAAATACAGTTTTTAAAGTCAAGGGAGAACCAGGGGCTGAATTCAGCACCATTCTTTACCTATTCCATGTTTGTTAGGTGTTTCCACTACAGCGAGCATGGCTGCAACTGTTAAACACAGACAGTAGGAGCTGTTAAAGGCTCAGAAGCTTCTAGTTGTGGGGGATTTTAAACCCCTTTCCTTCTCAGGATACGTTTTTCAATTAGTACTTTCACTCTCATGCAGCAGAATGTTCTAATAGTGTTTTAGTCCAACACAACAGGATAAACTGGCCATTAGTGGTTGCTATAACCTGCTAGGGTAGGCCATAACCCTATAGCGGAAAACTGGAATGTTGAGAGCTCCTTTGAATACATTGAAGTAGCTGAGGACCAACATGGGCATTCTACCCCAACATCCAAATGTTTATCTTTCTGTTTCTCCCTTTTGAATTTAGAATACTCTAAACTCAGTAGGTGGGATGTTTAAATAGCATTAAAGCCCTTCGACCTTCAGCTACACTAGTGGCTAAAAACCTCTCTCATTACAGGCCCTCACCTGTGGCTTGGATCTGTAACTTGGGCTCAGGACTTTTAGCAAGTGGTATAGTCATCCATAGCAAGCTATAGGGCTATATTAGAACATTGGAATGTTCAGAGCTGTGTTGAAGACAATGGAGTGGCTTTGAGCCAACAATGGCTGGTAGAGACCTTATGCTCTAACATTCCAGTCTTAGCTTTGTTTCATGCTTTTTATTTCAAACATCCTACGTCCAATTGCTGGACGTTTCTACTAGCATGATAGTCCTTATGCCTTAGGCTTTATTGCTTGATCAGGGACCTGAACTCAAGTGAGACGCTGGCCTATAAAATGGGAGAGGGTCTTTCTGTCCATGTTTCTGGGCTCATTTATTATCCATTTGCTCATCTTTGTGTGCAGAGCAAACAAAATAGGCTTTGCTTATTCTCCCTTCATTTAATTTCTTATTTTAAGCCATTCCGTGTGTGTTAACTACCTAATTTCTTAAAACTGTTGAGTCCATGTTCTCATCTTTTAACTGGAAAAAACCCACCCAGAATTGCACTGAGCATTCTACATGAACTACAGGAGAATGGAGGATTGGCGCTCCCTAATCTTAGAGAGTACTACTATGCCTGTTTTGCACAATTTATGTCTAGGTTCAGTACAAAGACGCTCTGTTTTTTTAAAAAATAAATAACTTTATGCAGTTCATTTTTAAAGAGCTTAACATCCAGGACATACTAAAGACAACTAAGCTGTCTAAACAAGTACGTTATAATGGCTTGAAGTGGCTCTTTCGGAAATGTGGAGAACTTTATACAAGATACTCCATTCCCAGATTAATGCGGGGACTCCCTTGGCTGCTGTGGATATATGTCCGGGGGGACACTCTCCCTCAAAGTTTTTCACAGATGGAGTAAAGCAGGATATTGGAAGATTTCATACTTCATTATGGGAGACAGATGGCAAAACGTAGGGGAAATAAGACAGCGTATACAGGATGGCTTTCTCCTCTCTGGCTCAGTTTGAATAGTCAATAAAGTTCTGTTGGATTTGGATTTAGGCCAGATTCTTAGTAGTAGAGAGGTGGTGTTTGTCCTAAATAAGGACGGAATTTTAAAAAGGCCAGGGGAATGGAAAATAGTGTTTCTAGTATGTGAAGGCATTGATCCCGCCCAAAAAGCAATTAAAAAATGGGATAAGTATGAAGGCCTTGAAATGACAATATATTACATTTTAGTGTGTTAAGAGGAGCCAATTGGCGTTGGATGCTTTTTTTTTCTCTAAATGGCTTCTGTATGGAACCCCAGTGTTTTAACACGTATTGATCCAGCCTTCCTGGGTAATTGTGCCTGGTGTATAGGGCATTCACCGGCAAACTAGATGCATGTCATCAGCGACTGTCCAGCTATACAGGGATTTTGGATTGAAGTATTTCACTATCTTGTAGGTGTTTGGAGAGTTAATCTGGTTACAACTATTTGGCTGAGAGCCCTGGGTTACGACCCAGCTTTGGGTTTGTCCAATAGAGGGGTAAAACTATTATATATTGCAATAGCTGTAGCTCGATCTCTTTTACTTCAAAATTGACAAATTCTGATAATTCACTCAATGAAGGATTGGCTAATAAAAATTAGATGAGTACGAAAAAGTGAACAGTTATATGTAATACGAATTGGAGGAGTAAGGAAGTTCGAGAAACTCTGGGGACAATATTTTCAATCTGAAGATGTAGGAGCGACATGAAAGGGATTGACTAAACTGCCCCAGGTGTCCTTCCTTACCTTATTATAGTCATTTTATGAGCTATTTCTCCTCCTTTTATCTGGTTTTAAGCCAACTGCATTTACAGATTTAGAGGTTTTATACTATTTTTGCTATGATGAAATTATTTCACTGTAAGATTATGCACCCTGTGTATTTATTCTATTGATACAATATGAATATATATATATATGTTTTTTTTAAACTTTTTTTTAATTGAGCAGTGCCATAAGGAAACATCAAGAATTTGCACATTATAAAAGAAACAAGAAGAAACAAAACATTTAAAACTAAAGGCAGAGTCCATCCTGATTAAACACATAAGGTAGACAAAGAATTAATCATTCAGCAAAAATGATCCCAGACCTTTGCAAATTTCTTTGTTGCCCCCACCCCCTTAGCATAAGGTTCTTCAAAACATTTTGTGCATTGCATTTTACACATCCATTTCCCAAACGAAGGTATTGTCACCGATCTCCAGTTTTGTAAGATCAATGAACGGGCAACTAACATCGCAATAGCAAGAAAGCGCCCCCTGAAATTCAGAAAGTATCACCTCCTTGCTACCTACACCAAACATAACTGCTTCTGGAGAAGGTTCATAGGTTTTCCTAATTGCGGCACTGAAATAACAATTATTTGTTCACAAAAAACATGAAGCTTAGGGCAGGAAAAGAAAATATGTCGCCATCCCCCTGCTGCTAAAGTTCCACAGCGAAAACAACTATTAAGGACCTCTGGATAGATTTTATTTGGAGCCTCTGGAGTGTAATACACCATCCAATTAGCAAAAAATTGCATTCTTTTATAATTAGCAGCTCTCAAAACCTTATTACCTAGAGATGACATCTTTTGCCATTCCTGATATGAAAAAACAAATATGCGCTTCAAATTTCTCCAGCATCTTTAGTACCAGAGGAGACTCATCCTGATGGTTCAGTAGACGGTACCAATTACCCACTCCAGTTAATCTCGCAACATATAGTGCAGAAGCAATTTTACCAGGAGGGATGCAAGAAATAAAATCATACTTTAAAAAAAATTATTAATTTGAAGAAATTCAAAAAAGGAAAATGTATTCGGCCCCATGCCTCTAGCTTGAGCTTCCTGCCAAGTAATCACCCTACCATAGATACCTACTTGATTCAGAACCCCTACACCGGAGTCATTCAATTTTCTCAATTGAGCAGAGTGAATATATAATTCTAAATCACGACACTTGCTTAACGTTAATGTGAAAAAACCAGAGAAATCTTTTTGTTTAAAAAACATACGCAAACGATTTGAAAATTCTACCAGTGTCTTATAACAAGTTTTTGGGGGAAATTTTGAAGTCTTTAAAAAAGTCGGAAGTTGAGTTCCGGCTTCTTGGATCATCTTGCTGATAAAAAAATGATCTGCCTGATAAGGTTTGGACAACAGACATGCTATATAATCAAATAGTACTGCTTCATAGTATAATCGAATATTCGGGAGTGCAAGCCTACCCAACTTGGTATCTAATTGCAGAATCAGGAGCCTCACTCTAGCAATCTTTCTATTCCACACAAAAGTTTGAATCATAACATTAGTTTGTTTAAAGAAACTAACATTGACTTTAATCGGGATGTTTGTAAACAAAAAGATAAAAAGCGGTACATTAGACATCTTGATTAATGCCACTCGTCCTATCAATGTCAGAGGAAGATTGGACCATTTATTCAAGAGATTTGGGATCTTAATGCTGGTGATTTCATAATTATGCTTAAACAAATTTCTATAGTAAGCTGTAACGTATAACCCCAAATATATGATAGGATCAGTTTTCTTTGTCTGATATTTTAATTCTTCTGGAAGACATACCAACCCGGAATTTAACATTAAAATTTCTGTTTTAGAAGGATTTATTTTATAACCCCCTATTTGTTAAAATTTCCGGAATTCCACCATAGTAGATGGTATATTTAAATTTTCAGGATCTAAATATAAAATAGTATCATCTGCAAAAAGTTTTAGTTTTGCCATCCCTTCAATAGGGGCTCTAATATTGCTATTTGTGCGTATTCTAATCGTAACGGGTTCAATAAAAAAATTAAACAAAAGGGTGATAAGGGGCAACCATGCCTAGTTCCACAATTTATCTTTATTGGGGCTGCTTGACCCCCATTGATTATAATCTGAGCCTGTGCCCTCTGATAAATATTTGTTATCATTGTTATAACAAATGGTGGAAACCCAAACCTAAAAAGTGCATAAAATAATGAATCCCAATTAACTAAATCAAAGGCTTTTTTCTGCTTCTACCATCATAATACAGGCAGTGGTCTTATTCACATTAAAAAAATCAAGAGCTTGAGTCAAAAATCGAGTATTAGTTGACATCATTCGACCCGCAATAAACCCAGTTTGATCCCCATGAATTACTTCCTTAGCTGCAGGAATCAGACGCAGAGCGCAAATCTTCATAAAGATTTTATAATCAGTGTTCAATAAACTGATTGGGTGGTAAGAATTCAAATTATTGGACGGTTTGCCTTTTTTCACGAAGCTAACTACTATCGCGTTTTTTAAGTTCCGGGGATACTAATCCGCCCATTTTAATATAATCAAATAGTTTTACCAAGAAAGGGGTTAGCTCCTTCATAAAACAATTATATCATTCACTTGGGAGCCCATCCTCACCACAAGCTTTTGCTCCCGCCAAACATTTTATCACTGTCTCTATCTCAACTGCAGTTATTTTCGTTTGCAGCATTGTCACCAGATTGTGCGATAATTTGGGGACTTGAAGTGAATCAAAATAGCCCTCAATCAACTCTTTATCGACCGTCAATTTGGTGGTATATATCTGTTGAAACTGATTAAAAAATATTCAGGAGAGTTCCGCTCTATCAGTCACTACTGTATTTGATTGACGATTTATTATTTCAACAATACAAGCGGATTCTTGTTGAGCCTGAGTTGACCAGGCTAGCATCTTGACCACCTTTTGGCTCTCTTCATAAACTTTCTGAGAGTAGGTTTGGGAGCTATTTATTTCTTCCAAAACAAAGAAATCTTGTAGATCCTTTCTATCCTGTTCCCGCATAGTCCGATTCAAAGAAATCAAATTGGCTGCATTAGTTAAAGACTGCTGAAGTTGTGATATCTTATCAAGACGTTCCCTTGCTTTCCTGGCAGTGGTGGCAATCATCCTCCCACGAGCTGCCGCCTTAAACCCCCCCAGACAGAAAACATATCAGCGGTCCCTTCATTAATGGAGAAGTACTCTTTATCCAGTCTCTAAATTTGTTAACTCATACAGGATCTTGCATAAGGAGCTGGTCCATCTACCACTTGGACCTAAATCCCTTAGCAAGACCCAGTTGTATACATACTTTCACATAAGAGTGATCAGAGAAAGCATTAACGCCAATATCTGTATCACTAAAACTCAAGGAGCTTGATAACAATAGGAAATCTATGCGAGATGCAGTTTGATGTTGGCGTGAAAAACATGTATATTTCCTATCAGTTCGATTTAAGAATCGCAAAACTTCAAGTAACTGGAAATCATCTACCAATGCATCGAAGAGCTTCTTTGTTTTAGGTTTCAATTGTTTTTCCCTCTATTGAAGTGTCCATCTTCAAATCCTGAATATAATTAAAATCACCCCCCAAAACAATTTGGCCCGTGACCCCTAATAACAATTCATGTAATGAACGTAATGTAGATTCATCATCAAATATTGGACCGTAGTAATTAACAATATTCAGAATCTGGCTATTTAATGACACTTGTACCCAAATACACCTCCCTTGAGGATCTCTTTGTTCTTGAAGAAACACCCAGTCAAACTCATGAGAAAAATAAATCGCCACCCCCCACATTGTGACCCCAGTTGAAGCGAAAAAAAAACCTTGAAAACATTCCTGGGATATAACATTTGGAGCATTCGACTTCAGATGAGTTTCCTGTAAAAACAGAATTTGAAGTTTTAGAGTAACTAACAACCTAATCAATCCCCCGTATTTACATCTATTCAAAATGCCATTTACATTCACAGAAAGGATTTGACAATTACTGAGTAAACTCATTTGTGAAACACAGAAAAAAATTCAAGAAGCTCCACATACTGCATTTCAGTTTTCAATAGGTTCCGCCACCATCTCACAAATTCCGTATAGCAATTGCTCATTTTTTCAAACCCCCCACACCACCGTAGCCTGCCAAAAACCAAAAACCCGCTACCCCTAACGAATATGTGGATATTCCCGCTGTCCACATACTCCATCCCTCCTGAACATACAGGTGCCCTGATATTGCACCTCAAAGTGACCCCCCCCCTCAAACCCCCCCCCCAAAAAAACGGAGAGTAAATCTTCCAAAGGAAGACTCTATTAATAATAAAGCCTAATATGAAATTATATTTGTATTGAATACTATTATGTGCAATTTATGATGAACATTTACTGCAACTTATACCTATGACATAGCAAAACCTGAATCCTAATAAAAAATATTTTGAAAAGAAATAGGCTTTGCTTACTTGGTTACAGAAAGAAAGGTTCTCCTATATTATTTCATTAGAATTACAAATAGCTAGTTTTATCACAAGAGATATCTTAATATTCACATAGTAATGTCATATTTAAAGATTCAAACAGTTTTAGGACCCAAATAGACAGCTAGTTAATTCAAAATCTGGCTTAAAGCAGGCAAAATATTGAATTTTGCGAACAACCTCTCTTGCAATGCAAAATAAAAGATAATTCACTTTCACCTAAAATAACTTCCAAGTAGGGGGTTGTGTTTGACTTGAGTGAGTGACGTACTAGGACATGGCATGGCACCATTCAGCATTTGCAATCGTTGGAAAGAACTGTTTTAAATATTTTTTTCACATTACAGCACAACATCTGGTATGCTTAATGGAGTACTCTCTAATTGGATTACATCCTAAAAAGAATGGATGTGGTTAGATGTGAAGGTTTATGAAGCTGATGCTGGTATACGTAAGGGAAGAAAATTTCTTATCTTGACGCACAAAGAAACCCCACAGGCATTGATTTGGAGAAGGCACCTGACTGAATGTGCATGTATTGCAAATAGTAAAATCTGCCTAGGTAAGAGCAATAGAATGATTGCAAAAGATATCCAACAAAGGTACATTGATTGCATACCGCTGAGCCAGTGATGGAATCCCTAACCTGAGTAAGGAAACCATTTTATGACAACTTGTATGAATGCAAGTCTAGTGTCTGAAAACTGGGATATTGCATCAGTTGGTGATATGGTGCAGAATGGTATACCTTGTGACACATCTAATTAAAATGTGTACATATTGGAGCGGTACATTGACTTGTACACTTGACTTGTTCATTATTCCAGAAGCTTGCGTAGATTGGCCTTGTTGGAGCTCTGTTTGTTCTGTTAAAATAACACTTGAGCAATAAAAGAATAGCATTGAATTGCCTCTGACCCATCGTCGCAGACTTACAAGCTTGTTATTCATTTTTTGTGTGGAATAATCTGGTAGGTCTGTTTTTTAAGTCAGAATTGTGCCTTTGTTCTTCAAAAATAAAAGGTCTTTTAAAGCCACAGAAAATCAGATAGAACACATAGTTCTTAGTCAGAATTGTACCTTTGTTCTTCAAAAATGAAAGGTCTTTTAAAGTCACATGAAGCCAACGAGAACACATAGTTCTGCTAATCACATGAACTGATACCTTTGCGTGTCAAAGAAAACTCTGCTTAGCGATGACCAAACGAAACCATTGAAATTGGCTCCAATGTACTCAACTATTGAATCAATAGCTTATTGGCACACGTACTTCGGAAGGATTTGTCTAAATAATAGTTTATGAGTCTTTGTTAAAGATAGAATAAAGTTTCAAACACGTTGTCATTACAGGGGACAAATGTGAAGTCTCTGCAGATGTAGTGATACCACTAGGGGAGCGGGCCCCTATAGGTGGGCCTCAAGAGATCCGGTAGGGAGAGGGGGATGCCAGGCTCTGGCCCCAAAAATTATTATGCTTATAACAGTGCTTTGTATTAAGTTGGTAAAAGATGACAGCAGTAGTCCGCTCTGTAATGTGCCATCACCTACATATTTCGACATTTATATCCTGGCTGGGAGAAGGTATCAAAAGGGAAGAGTCTCCAAATAACCCCCAGCCCCATTTCTAACAATCACACAGTGGATACTTTTACAAGTCAGTTAGACCTGCCTGACCAGAATAGTATGTTTGGCACTCGTGTATTTGATTGCATTTTTAAAATGGTGACAAAACTTAACTGCAATGCTTAAATAAGTCTTGACACATTTAAACAATGCCACTTCAATAGGATAATTGCGGAACATTGTGAGGGGGGCCCAATGATTTTTTAATTCCATTGGTGCTACGGCGTTAAAAAGTTTGAAGACCACTATATAATGGAATATGTATATGCCTTTTCATACAGTAATTCCATACCTGTGTGTCGATCACAATGCATACTCAGCCAATTGTGGAATCACTTGATTTTAGTGATAAAAAAGTAAAATTGCTAATATTGCATCATTGCTTTTTAATCAGTGGCGGCTGCCTCGGAACAGGTGTTGTGCCGTGGGGGGAGGAATGAAAAAAATTAACGTACCTTTTTCTTCTTCACTGCTGCCAGTGTATGTCTTTCCTCTGTCTTCTACTCTATTGCACCGGAAGCACCCAGGCTCTCGGACTCTCCCAGACAATCACGTTTTGATTGGTCTGAGTGGCCTGTTTGGCCACTCAGGCAGTACCTAGGAGGCTGGTTTGATTTCCACTGGGCTGTGCAACACAGCCCAGTGTAAGAACATGCCAAGTGCACATGACTGTTTGGCCGGCCCCAGAGGGCCGGACAAGCCGTCATGCGCACTTAGGGAGGGAGTGCAAACCACTCCTGCTCCGTATGACGGGGGTGGAGCTCAGCCCCGGTCCGCCTGACCTGGCTGAAGTCACAAAGAAAAATAAAATCATAGTATCTTCTTGTAATGATCATTTTATATTTATTTTCCTCTGTTCAACTAGCAGTGGGGTGACGCTCCTCCGCCTTAGCGGAGGTGCTGCACTGTTTTTAATATCTCCAATTATCGCTGTAAGTTTCTGCCATTGGCACAGCTGCTTGATACACTATAGAGGGGCATACTGAAGATACAAAATATTGAAAAAAGAAAGGAGAAGGTTTGCTGAGTTCTGTAGTTTTAGTGATCGGGTCCTTGTGATTCCATATAGAGTTTATGCCCTTTTCATGACCAATCTGGTCCATATAATTTACAAAATGGCCTGCCATTATTCGTTGCGCCATGATTACTACAAGGTCTGGTAGATGCTAACTGAGCCATGTTTTCAGACCAGAGCATCAGTTGTAATAGTTTATTACTTATTGTTGTGCATCCACCGGTAAGGGCCCGTCTCATACCATATCTTGTTTATTTTTTAAGGAGTCCCAGTGTGGCCATTGTTTAGTATCATGGTGCTTGACTGTGGGCATGCAAATTCTGATTTTCTAGATTTGAAAATGTACAACAATTTGATACACATGGTCGCAAATCCTCACAGTAGCTTTCTTTCAGAGATTTTGAATTTATTTTGCTATTTCTGAAAAGCTCTTGCATTTCGTAGTCTAAGATTTCTTTAAGAGAGCTTAGGAAAGAATCAATTTTACAAACTAGTCTTCTGTTTCTTGAACAGTAAGGAGAAACTATCTACTATTCTTGCTGGCATTTCTGAGACAAAAGTACAAAATATTGTGGACTGCGTTTACAATATTTCAACACATGGCAGCGCAGCAAGCCTTCCTGCAGCACTGCTATACGTGGAGAGAAAAGGGCAGGAATGCACTGTATCTACAACGTACGGTGCATTCCTGTCCTTTTCCCATGTGCTGGAGAACATAGGGATGCCGTGCACCAAAGCAGGAACCCTTGCGTCATGGAGCAACGGTGTCTGCATTGTAGGGGTGATTGTTTTTGTGGAGGAAGGGACACCTTTCTGCAGAAAAACAATCTTGAGAGGTGCTTTCCTTTTTCTATGTGTGCTGTAGAATGGAGCACACATAGAAAAAAGCAAGGAGAAATAAAGGTCTTTCTCCTCATTTGTCCTCCCTTACAACTCCCCTGGGGAGGCTTAGGAATGTGACGCATTTCCAGGTTTACAAAACCTTGTAAATCTGGGAAGGCATCAGGTTCCATGGATGTTATGTTGGAACACCCACAGCAACACCCATGGAACGCCTATTTCACGCAAAGCAATGCATGAAAGGGGGCCATATTAACAAGGCCATGAAAAGCCACACAGGGTGGCTTTACTAGGCCTTGTAAATATGGGCTGGCACACTGCGCTGCCGGTGTGTCAAAAAAAAGATGGGTTTGGGGGGGGGGTGATGGCTGGACCACTACTGCTGCGCATTTGTTACAAGGGGCCGATTTTGCAGCACTGCTGCAAAACTGGCCCCAGTAACAAACAAGCATTTACAATGCAACGGTTTCGCCTTTGGAGAAGTTAGAGCTATTGGCATTGTAAATGACAACATTTGTATTTATGTGTTGGTTTTGAAAACAGATAAATAAATGGCATTGTCATTTACATTGCCAATAGCTTAATCTCTCGCAAATGTGAGAACTATTGTACCCTACGGACGAGCTCAGCAGACAGCAATTACTACCACACACACACACAGCCAGAGCCACACGCACACACCCAGAGCCAGCCCCACACACCCAGAGCCAGCCACACCCAGAGCCACACACACACACCCAGAGCCACACACACACACACACAACCAGAGCAGTCACATACACACACACACACACTGGAGCAGTCACACACACACACACTGGAGCAGTCACCTACACACACACACACACACACACACTGGAGCAGTCACATACACACACACACACTCTGGAGCAGTCACATACACACACACACACACACACTCTGGAGCAGTCACATACACACACACACACTCTGGAGCAGTCACATACACACACACCCTGGAACAGTCACACACACACACCCAGGAGCAGTCACACACACACACACTCTGGAGCAGTCACATGCACGCACACACTGGAGCAGTCACATGCACGCACACACTCTGGAGCAGTCACATGCACGCACACACACACACTCTGGAGCAGTCACATACGCACACACACACACACACACACACTCTGGAGCAGTCACATACACACACACACACACACACTCTGGAGCAGTCACATACACACACACCCTGGAACAGTCACACACACACACCCAGGAGCAGTGACACACACACACTCTGGAGCAGTCACATGCACGCACACACTGGAGCAGTCACATGCACGCACACACTCTGGAGCAGTGCGCACATGCGCGGCTTTTAACCATATGTCAGACAGCAGGCGGCAGCTTGTCATGCACCACCCTACCCCGCACAGCGCGCCCCTCCAGTAACCCACCGAGCTAATGAAGGTCAGTGGAGTGACGCTGACCGCCCCTCGTTACCACATTGTAAAGTTGTATCCAGCCTCATTGACGCCGGGGCGTCTTCAGTACAGTGTGAAAAACAATCTACTGACTGACACAGAAGACAAGGGATGTTAGGTGAGAAAATTCGGGATCACCGCAGATGGGGTTTCCCCTCCAACCCACAGGGTCAGCGGACAGAAGGGAACAAAGGTGACGACTGACTCCTGCACCGCCGGAGAGGTCGGCTATGGTGTCTGTTAGTAGCTGCAGCACACTAGGTGCTGCATGCATTGTCTCAAGTCGTTTGTGCGTGCAAGCACATTATATGGGACACTTAAGTTAAGCATTAGCCCGTCAGCAACTGAATGAAGCCCCTCATTCCAAGGCTAGGCACACTTACTTTTTTGCAGCAGCGACCGAGTGCAGCTGCAATTATTATTTCGTACAACCCAGCTTCCTGACTTGCCTCTATCTCTGTGCCTTATCTCCGCCGGCCATCAGGTTTGCTTGGGCCGGCTCAGCTAGCTGCACAGTAAGGGGTCCCGGCGGTGTTCTGGGCAGGTGAACTGGGAATGAACCACCATGACAGCCACTGCAGTGAGTCCAGACCATGTTCAGTCACTGTCTTGCCTGCCGCCCGATGCATTGGTTCGGTGTCGGTCACGGGATTCATTGCAGTGCGAACTCATTGCAGGTGAGGCAGCAGCCAATAATCTAAATTCAACTACCTCCTGCTCGCATCACGGGCGGCAGCCCACGTAATGGCTCCACTCGATGCTAACTACGAGTCTGACAGAAGCTCAGACCTCACTTGTTGAATATGTCGGTAGTATCCATTGACAAGCACTACTGACATGATTGTGACGTCTGTTAAATGTATGCCGTGTGGTGTAAGATTGAATCCAAATCACAGTGAGCGCTCTGCCTCTCTCAGTGAGCACTCTGTGCAGAGCTCAGTGACCACTCTGCAGCTCTCAGTGACCACTGCGAGCTGTTTACTGGCCATGCTGCATAAATCCCTGTGAGCATTCTGGGCAACATTCGGTGACCAGTTTCAATTTGTCTGGAGATCCCATCATGGGGACATGTCAGCGGCTATTCTGAATAAATAACCCCCAGTGACTAGTCTAAAGAACTCTCAGTGACCGGCCCAGGAAGTTCTCAGTTCGATTTCGCATCCTAGTAATCCTCAATGACACTGTCAGAGCGCACCCTTCATGCCTATGAACAGTCTCACTGCGAGTAACCCTCCGTGGCCACTTACTCTTGGCGCACCCCGACACCTCTCATAGTGAGCAACAGCGGTGTTACTCACCCCACTGTACAGTGTGAATAACGCTCACTGCACACAGAGTACCTTTAAACATGATCACAGTGATTACATCTCAGGGGCCGGTCTGAGTACGTTTCAGAGACTATGCAATCCTACAATGCTGCGCTCAGAGTGCCCGTCTCTCAGCGACCGGACTCCCTGCACAGCCTGGAGAACTGAAGGTGCCCTGCCCGTATGTCTGGAGTAGAAACCGGCCACGTTCCTTGGGCGGGCCCAGCACAGCGGATACATTAATGAACATGCGTGCATGGTCTGTAGTGCGTTCACCCCCATTCCTCACAGCCCCCTCCCAGTGGGGGCAGCGGCACGTGGCACTGGTTCTTACCGGAGATGTACTGCCGCCTGCCCTCGTCCAGGTGAGTGGAAATTATGTCCCCCATGGTGATCCCTGAGCCGGCAGCAGCTACCAGAGAGCGGCCCGGATCCGAGGCGCGGGTTCAAGTCCTCCGGTGGGCAGGAGACGCAGCGATGCCGGTGACCCTCCTGCGGGCAGATCTGCGAGGGTAGAGGCGGTGGCACCTCACAGGGAGAGGACCCTCCGGATGAGCTGTGGGCAGGAGCCCTGGGAGCGCAGACCCTCTGAAGACACAAGCGCCGCCTCAAAGCCTCCCTCGCACTGCTGCAGCGCTCACTCCACGCACTCCCTCCCGGCTGCGAGCGAGACTCCTGCAAACAAATGAGAACAAGCACCTACGAGCACACGGAGAGCGGGAGGGGGGGCGGAAAGGAACGAACAGCGGGAGGGGGGGCAGGTTCACGGACAGCGGGAGGGGGGGCGGGAAACACGAGTAAAATATGCCGCTTACCTGATAGCCGATGCCAGGCAGACGTCCCTCGTTGCGTGCCTTCCAGGAGAAATGAACAAAACAAACCTCCCCCCCCCCAAAAAAAGCACCGCCCACAGCCGCATGACGTGGGCCAAAAGCGAAAAATTCTCGGGAACGCCCCCGAATCTGGTCCGGCCTTGACGGACAGATCCGACTCCCAATGGCTAGCCTCCATTTATGGGGCTAGCCAATGGAAGCCGGGGGACGTTCCTGAAGCCCATATTGTAAACAATAGATTTCGCCTGTGCCGAAAAGCTGCGCAGAGCGCAGCCTTCGGCAGGCGAAACCTAAAAACGGCACCCACCGGTCGAAAAACGGCCCCCACCCTTCCAGCTCACCGGGCAAACACCTGGTGCCCGCTACGGCCAGTCCAGCCCTGTGAGTACACACCCGTTTTCTTCCTAACACATGTTTTTTCTTCAAGAAACAGGCTTTCAGACTACCCACGCCACACAGTGATGCAAGCTTGAAGAAACAGTAATGTAAGAGTGCCTCCATAAATCTCAGTATTAGCTTAGCCAGTACTTTGCTGCTCGTGACTTCGAACTGAACAACCTTGTATAATGTCCTACTTGAATTATAAGAGCACTTGATTTAAGTCATAGACATTCGCTCAGCAATACTGCAGGAATGACTTGACCAAGGTCAGAAATATCCAGCATATGTGAAAGGAATATGGCGGGCCTTTTCTTGGGCTCTAATAATAGTCTCTACCACACCAAGGTGACATAATAGAATTAGGTGATTTCAATAGTGTCGTTGTCTGTTGACCTCAGATCACTTTGTGAAGAGTAGAAGTAAATATTGAATGAATTCCAAATATATTCATCCAATCACGAAAAATAGAACTGGGAATGTATTTGTTTGATCTTAATAGCAAAGCTCAGTGTGCCGGAATTGCAAATGTATTTATTATGAGTTAAATATTAGATCAGGGTGAATATTTAATATGACAATTAAAACGCAGACATAAAACTGTTGCAATAAAGCTTTAAACTGTGGTATATATATTCCCTTGATAGAACTCTTGAGGCTGTCACTCAAGTTCCATTTTTTCGACCTGTTTGTAAATCATCGTTGCATATGAGATGGCCATATCTGCCAAGTTGGAGCTCAGAGGATAAAAGAGGCATGACGTTTGGAAAACAATATTTCTCACTGAATTTACCCATATTAGCAGCAGAGAAATCAGCTTGCAGTTTTTCGTTATTTGTCCACAGCCAGACACTCTCGGTATGTGGCTTTATTTAACATACAATTTTTGGTTAGTGTGTACCAACTAGTGTAATATAGATCGTACAATCTGAACCCGTCCCACGGAAAAATTTTAAAAATCCATGCACTTGCTAACCCAAGATATCTATTTTTCCATAGTCTCTGTAATGCCTGAATATGAAGTTATAGAGTCATCATTAACCCTGATCTTCTGTGGAAGATTACAGACTATACAACTCTTAGTGTAATCTTGCTAATTTTGCAATTTTTTTCCCTACTCTTACACTACTTATATAATTTTCACGTGAGGGAGGCTTAGTTTGATCAAAACAATTCTCACAGGATCTCTAAAACTTGGTGTGTGCTGCAGCCTCATGCGTGGTCATAGCAGCATTCATTGAGGCAGAGTTACAAGCCCATTTCTACAACTTTACGCTGACGGTGCGTCAATTCTGTGATGCAGCGTCGTTGTAAACAAAGTGCCACGTTGCGACATATTTAAAACGTGACGCATCTAGAGAGATGCGTCACGTTGTAAAGCCCTGCGCTACAATATACCTGCATCAGGTATAATTTATGCAGGGTGGGGGTTCTGATGCAAGAACGCCTTGTAAAAGTGGTGCAGTGAAATCTACAAGATTTCACTGCGTCACTTCTACGACACCACTGCCTCAAAACCTTGTGCCTGCTTGTAGCAGGTGTAAGGAGTGACGCAGCATGATAGAAATAGGCATTCCTGACCATTGCTGGAGTTGCGTCGTGCTTGCGACACGACCCCAGCAATGCGCTACCCTTACGCCAAAAGATGCATCAAGCATCTGTCTATCCTTGCGCCATGGTGCGATGCATTGTTGATGCGACGCATCCATGGTGGCGCAAGGATTTTTTTACGTGTCGCAAATTAACTGGCGCATCTCTGCTAATATGCAGAGATGCGCCAGTTCTTATCAATCTGCCCCTTCATGTGACTTTACAAACTACAGATATAAACATTTTCTGCATTGCACGCTTTTTATGTGCATACTTTGGTTACAATTTTCTTGCATTTGATCACCACAGCAAAAGTTTGCAATACATGAAATTCTTGTATGAATTATGCATACTAAGTGTGAAAAAAATTGAAATTTCTGCAACCCCAAATTTTCGTTTCATAAATGATTTAACCTCTCGAATTGCTTGATCTTTTCACCAGCAGGATGGAGGGGGTATTCTTTCGAAATCCCACTTTAGTTACTTATTTTAAAAATTGTACCCAATCAAAAGTGGTGATGTCAGCGTGAATTATGTGGTGACCAAAGTGATACTCAAAAACTGGGCTCTCATTGAACTTATCCAAATGAATTAAAAATATGGAAAACATTTATGTTATTCAATATATATGGCAAAAGGTTAGGTATATCAAAAATATTCACAGAGCATTCAGGAGCAGACTTATTCGTGAAAATATATTTTCTCAAAGCCATATCATTATTTTTTTGATCGGAGAATAATTTACATTCTTCTTTCTGCTGATGGAAATTGTGATAGCAACCCTGAAGAGAGAAACTTTCACAGCAAACTTTATGAATTGAGAAAATAAAAATGGAATGTGTCTATGTAAATGTCCTTAAACAAATTTCACGTGCCAATAAATTGTGTTGTAAATAATATAACTTACCTATGCGTAGCATAAATATTTGCACACAGGTGTTAGCTCGTGAAAGTATGAACGAAGTATGAGAGTTGGGTCGTCTGTTTACTCAGGTTTGGACGACTTCTACTTTGCAGTTGTTCTCTGTGATAAATGATTTATTTAGAACTTACAACAAGGTAAGATTCACAGCGTTTTTCATTGTATGACTCGACTCTTAACATTACACAGCAAAATGCCGACAAGAACTATCGCCACAGAACGGCATAGGCTTCGAAAACTGGGACAGCAGATTTTATTTGGGGACTGATCTATTAACTACCACCTCAAACTCAGAATATCTAGTATGTCAGCAAATTTTGGGGCAGTTATGGAAAACGGAAGTTAGGGGCATATTATCAAGGGGGGCGATAGGGAATTATTGCCGCTTTAGCTGCCGTTTTCGGCTGCTAAGCGGCGATAATTCTATCGCCCTATTAGCAAGCTAACAGCAGTTAGCGACAGCTTGTAGGCGATAGCGAGTGGTTTAGGGCCCGGTTTGCATTTCAGCGATATTTATCGCTAATGACATGCAAAGTGGGCGTACCCAACCCTTTAGCGACTGAAAGCAGTCGCTAACATCGCTATCGCCTATTACCAACACAGGCGTAGCGATGGAAATATATACACGCTAAGCGCGAATATATCCTAAAAATAACGCCTCTTCCGACCAGTTCTTAGCCATTATATCAAATGGGAAGTGGATATAATGGCTAAGACCCTGTTAGGGATAATGCGTGAATATCGCTGTATTCTCAGCGATATTCACGGATTTTCCCGCTATCGCCGGGAATTTTATCGCTTTTGAGATAAACGTTGCTAATAGCACGTTATCTCAGCGATAAAATCCGGTGATGCGCGGCGATAAAAAAATTACCGCTAAGCCTACTTAGCTATAAATATCGCTATTTGTTGATAATATGCCCCTATATTTTTAAAAATCTGCACGGTGAAATAGAAGTACTATTGTGGAAAGCAAATGCCTACAAGGGACGGACAAGCACTCTTTTAAGTTGTTATACTTAAGTACAAAGAGCGGAAAGGATAAGACCACACAGAGATTATTGCTGTGACTACTTGTCCAATCCATTCGTTTTTCATCCAGAAAAATCTGGGAATATCTAATGGTATGATACCCACAGCAGCAAAATACATTGGAGGCGTTCAGCAGGTTTTCTGGGATAATGATGATGAAAATAAGAAATCAGCAATGAAACTAAGCATTGGTGAGTCTCCCTCTCACCTTGGCCTTGGTCATGTGACTTACTCTTACCAAGCCCTCCTGACTTTTCATTCAAATGACTCTGTCTCAGTTACAGGGACCTCACATGTGTCCAGCTGTCCCCACCCCAGCTGAACTGGCATGCAACTTGTTCTGTCCAACGCTTTGTGTCTATTCCGTTACTTGTTCAGCCTGATTCCTACTGGCCCATCATTTAACTGGCTCAGTTCCAGCCACAATGACCTAGGATGCAATGGGTGCCTCCCAAGACCCACTGTGCTATTGATTGCCTGGCTTCTACTCTGTTCCAGCGACCAGTCATGAAATCAGCTAGGTGAGCTCAACTGACCTTTCAAAACATTTTCCCTGATAGAAATACAGATGTCTACAGTAATGTCTAACTGGATATTTTACAGTCCCTTTAAATGGCATGTGCCTTGCTCTACACTAGCCTTGTGGGCTATTACACATATAGCTTTACCAAGTACAACTTTCATGGAGCTGGCTATCACTCAGCCCTACTTGACTATGTGGAACTAGCTCCAACCTAGTCCTTCTGGCCTGTAATGTGATTGATTTCACCCAATTTAAAATTCTGCTGTGAATAGTTAGACCCCAATATCAGCAGGAATGGTTATGTCACAATTCCACTGACATCACATTCAAATTGCTTTAACCAAACCCACTGCCCTACATTGTGAATGGCCCGCCTCAGCGACACTCTTCTGCAACAACAAGAAGCTGATGGATAGAATGCTTGAATGAATCTCAGCCAAATGGTGGCTACCAAGCCTACTGACTTAGAGGTGACTGACTCTCTCCAAACCTTAGTTACCTCACCCCATTTCACTGGGATAGACTTCCCCTGTATATTCACACCTGTCCTGACCACCCAAGTTTAAAAAACTCCTCAAAACGTGGTTGTTCTAATTCCACTGTGCCACTGTTGAGTAGCAAGCGCTTAGATACATCTTCTGGAGTGTGTCGCAGTGCTATATAACATAACATAACACCTGGCATGTGAACATCTGATACAACTCAAGTGGCCTAACATGAAAATTACCCCGACCCAGTCCATCTGCCGGACCTATAACTTGACTTGAAAGTGCCCAGCTGCCCTGACATATGAGTGTTTCTGCTCCAGTACTGATCATCTACCATTAATTTGCCACATCCTTACTTGACTGCCATGCAGCTTAATATGAGCAATTCAGACAACCCAACATTCCCTGGTGAGTTTGCGTATCTAATCGTAGTAAGGTAAACTGCTAACAAAGGAGTCATCTAAAAGAACAGAAATTTGAAAGCTATAACATGATTAGAATGGCCAATCAGTAGTATCAAAATGAATTTGTGCCATTCAGATAGAACTGTTTGGCACAAATTTGGACCATGAATCCTCAGTAAAAAACAGACAGGCATGTAAGATGACTAAATCATATAAAAAATGTATTCATTATTTGAAAACAGTGGGGTCTAATAAAATGATATCCACATATACATTCAGAATGTGTTATCCTAATATAATACACTGTTTAATGACTCCATCTGTCAATGTATAAGTAACCCACACTCAAGCAAAGCAATGTAAACGGCGTCTTTTTTAAGAACAAAACTCCAAATTGATATAGAGAATTGCACCAGAGAGATGGGTTTGTCATCGACGTTTCGGTCCCAAGTCATTCTTATAGCTTTAAGGGCCGAAATAGTCAGAATTGTCACATGTGTAGGAGAATGATTGTTATTAGTTGTGTTGTTACTATCCTCGGCAGGAGTAATGTGTGGTGCAAACTGCAGTGCCCTCCCCATGAGAGCCCCGGCACTTAACGTTTTGCAAATTAAGCACTGCATGAGACTGACTCTTTCCAAACCTTGCTGGTGGTTGCCTACAATGACATGCTATGCGGCTTGACTTGCTCCAGACTTGTCCTACCAGCCAACAGACTGTCTGAGCACCTCTGACCTGACATTTGTTTAGCTCTATCCCAGCCCTAGTGTCCTTTATGAGACTGACTCTGCCAAAATCCCAATGTCAATACATCAAACTGTCTCTGAACCAGCCCAACATACTAGACGTTTGAATGGCCTTTTCAGTACTAGTGACAGGGCATTTAACTGGCTCCATCATAGACCTGAAAGTCTTGCATATGACCGATTCTGCTTCAGCCATCCTGTTTAGGCTTATGGCTGGCTAAGCCCCAGCTCCACTGATCTTCATGCAGCTGAATATGACCCAGTCAAACTGGCCTACCAGGTGGGAGGCTCTGCTCAGCCTCACTGACTTTGTATAGAACTGGCTCTCTGCAGCCCACTGGCATGCTGTGTGGTTGGGTCTGGGCCAGCTCTTCTGGCTTATCGAGGTACTAACTCTGCCTTAGCTCCACTGATTTAGCCTAGCACATGTCCTTCTCCAGTCTTATTGCCATCCTGGAGGAAAGTCACCCCTCCTCTGCTAGTTAGGTCTCGCCCAGCGTTAGCAGTGTGAACGCGCTGCTCTCGCCATGCGAGAGCCTTTTGGAATCAATATGGATTCCAAGCTAGATGTGCATGCGGACGGACAGAAGAGGTGCACGTGGGGACTGGATGCTTTACTGGCTGCGTGACACTCTGGGGACTTTTTTTTGGCTGTCACGCCACTAGCAAAGCATCCAGTCCATAAAAGATAGGCAGGGTAGCCACATCGAGTGTTCGGCGGTGTAGGTTTGTCACGTTGAGTTTCCGCAACAGGATTAAGAGTAGTATCTCGGTAGGGAGCAGAGCAAAAGGTCTCTTCCTGGAGTAGTTATCGGAAGTTATGACAGAGGGCGTTCACTGTGTTGAAGGGAACTTCTGTCTCGCTTTAAGCGCGTGTGTCCTCCGCCCCTTTTTTCAGAGCTAGCACAAGCATTGAGAGGGACAAGACAAGCTCTTCTTTCACCGCATGTATTTTTTGAGGAAGTTAATTCAGCGTGCTAACCTTGTGTAAATAGTTTTTCTTGTCAGCGATAGATTATTTGACTAAGTAGTTAGAAGTACAGAAAGACCAAGCATTGGAGTGAATAGCAATACTTAGCTGAGTTCTGAGATTCTGCCATTGTTTCCACGACGCTCGTCAGCGAAGACACGCAAATACCCTCAAAAATAAAAAGAAACTAAAGGTTAGTTTGAACAAAATATCTTCCATCTTACAAAATACAAACATGTTGGTCACTAGGAAGACTAAATAGAACATGAATATCACTACTAGAACCATCTCGCTATAGTAGTGTAAAAGAAGAGTGGCAACAGTCATAGTCTATTGAGGTATGTTTAACGTAGTAATATTTATTATCATCACTATATTGTCTCATAAAATACTCACGCACAAAATATAAAAGTGTTAAAGCTGCATGCACACATTTTTCTTTTCTCTGACAGTTGTTTCCATTCCTACACTACATTAAAGTAATTGCCAAAAGTATTTTAAACAAGCATTAAAAAGGTAATAGGTCTCGCCTTTCATTAAGTTAAAGCTGTTTGCTTTGCTATACAATACTATTAGCACAGCAAATGGCTTTAACTTAATCAAAGGCGAGACCTATTGCATTTTCAATGCTTGTTTCAAATGTCACTGATGCTACCTAAGCCCTGATGGCAGTACATGAGACTTTCTCCCACTTAGGCAAACTGGCCTGGAATATTTCCTGCTCATCTCATGCTCTACCGTCTTGGTATGAGATTGGCACCACCCAAATCATACTAGCCTGCCAAGCATTTTACTCACAGTGCCAGCCCTATTGATCTGCCTTTCAACTAGTGGCTAATGGCTTGCCATATGATTACCTCTGAGCCTGCCTCTGGTCTGCTGACCGGCCATGATTGATGGCTACCCATCACTGCCACGCTGCTCTGCCTATCCCAACCCTAGTAACATAGTGACATGACATGTGACTAGTTCTGCTCTATTTGCATGGATCTTCTTGGTGACTGTCTCTATCCCAGCCCCACTAACCTGGCATCTGATTGTTTTCTGCTGCCCTTGTGATGTGACACGTGCTATTCTGGGGCAAGTACCAATGACCTGTTTTGTGAATGGTTCTTCCCCAGCCTCGCAGGCCTGCCATACAGGACCCTCTAACCGAGGCCCAGTGACCGGGTATGTGACTCGCTACAGAGAGGGAGGCGGTTGTGACAGCAGAAACATTGTGATTAGTGAGTAATAATATAGGTTGAATCAATAAAAATAATTGCAGTTGGTACATTTAATGAAAGGAAAAATAAGCCATTGACTCTTGTTGCACTTGCACAGGACTCAAGCCAAGTTGGTAAGACCTTAAAGTAGGGGGTTTATTTATGTCCATTTCTTTACACAAGCCTTACCATCTGCCATGCAACTTTTTTGCCCCAGCCAGCCAGGTATGTAGTGACTGTGTCAAGACCAGCTCTGCCCAGTCTCACTGCCTTGCTGCCTGCGCAGTGACTAACTCGTCCCTGTCTGGTGGGCTGGTATATCATTAACTCTGCCCCAGTCCTACTGGCTTTAGATATTATATTTTCCTGCCCAGCACAACGGGCCTGGCTTGCAGCTTCCTCTGCCCCTGCCCCCTAACTTGATTTGGCACTGCCCCGTCAATGCTAGTCTAACACGCATGTGACTCACTGCTGCAACCCTATTACTCTGTGATGTAACTGATTCTGCTCCCGTTGAATTGGAATGATACCGGCTCTGCCCCGGCACTCCAGATGTGAGCTGTGAATGCATATTCAATGTTCCCATTAGCTTGACATACAAGTAGTTGTCGCTAGTGACCTGGTGTGACATGCTGTGACTCCGCCTTACATGGATATCAAATGACTAACTCCACCTCTTTCAACCGCCTAGCATATAAATAGATTTTCCTAAATTCACCATTATATACACATAGAACACAGATTCCTCTGTAATAGTAGTACTGACCTTTCATGTGACTGAATTTATCCCAGTAGATGGCTGCAATGTGATTGGCTCTCACCCAGCTACAGTAATGTGGCATGTGACTGCCTCTACCCAGCCATACTGAACAGCCATGCATGTATGTGCCTCTATCCCAACTCTACTGCCCTACCATAAGACTGGTTCTTCCCCAGACCTATTGAGCTGCTGTGTTATTGCTCTGTCCCAACCCCAGCAATTGTGCAGGGGACTGCTCTGACCCTCAATCCGATTTGCTGACCTGTCATGTGATGTGATTGATTGTTGCCCAGCACTGACTGCCTTCCATAAGACTGACTCTAAACCAGGCTTAGTGACACACCATGGGGCTTATTTACAAGCCCCTTGTGTCACTTTTTATCATATGGAACGTGACGTACCAGTGGAGCAAGGGGCTTGTAAATAAGCCGCCATATGTGTTCTCTCCAGGCCAGTCGACCGTCCATGAGACTGGCTCGCTCCAGCCCCACTCACCTGGCATGAGACTGGCTATTGTCCTGCCCCACTGATTCGGCATATGGCGCTCTGCACGATGGCCCGGCCCCAATCACCAGTCCTGTGACTGACACCACCAACCCCTCTGATCTGCCAGGTGATGCGCTCTGACCCAACGCCACGTACCTGGTATGTGACGAGCCAAAGAGAGCTAGGACGTTGCAAAAGAGAAACAAGTTTGGTTCGAAGTTATTAAGACAAAGCAATTATATTTAAAGACATATGCAATAAAATAAAAATAAAAACGGTGGAATATAGTGAGTTTTTTGTTTTGGGATATTGGGGGGGGTCGAGCAATTTAGAAGGGAACTACTTCTAAAATGTGTGCTCACCCACTGCTTAATCCCTGGCATTATGTTGGATTTGTTGGGACGAGAGGAATGAGCTCTCCCCGCCACGGAGATAAAACCATAATTAAGGGTTTTCATTGAGACCATTATGACATCTCAATGTCGGCTAAAGCCTTTGAAACCGTTATGTATGTATTTTTTCATTTCCATGTAAGAAACATGAAATCAATCGCAATTCCCCAAAATATTAATCATTGCCATTTCCATCAAGCTCCCCCTGGTTCTGTTCCAGGTTTCACCTACACCCCTGTGTGCTTACTTGATGAAAAAAAAAACTGCTTATGAATTTCAAAGCTGCAGACCTGCCTCTGCGATCAGCCCAATAAGAGCTGTCAGGGGAGGCTCCGAGCTCACTTTTACACATCACTTCACAGTTACAGTTAGCAGGCAGGGAGGCACGCCGGAGTCGCTCGCGCACTGAATGAGTGGATTTCTGTGGAATATCGCCCTGCGCCGGAGAGCCGCGCGCTCTGTTCCTCGCGCGCAGGAGAAGGGGAGATGTTTTGCTAGCAGCACGTTGGTCTCGCGGCGGACGGAGCTGCGGCGCGCGCGGGATCCGTGGCACCTGCTCCGTCCGCGTCGGAAGGCATGCACTCAGTGCAACCTCAAGGGCTTTGCTACAGGCGCATCTGCGTGAAGTGCGCCTTTTGAAACCGGCTGCTTCCAGAGGCGCTGCCGACCTTGCAGGGGCATCACTGGCGGAGTAAGTACGCTTTGCAAAGGATTTGCTCTGCATATTGTCTGTCGCCTTTGTGGTTGATCCTTGGGTTTCTTTAGACGGGGTGGGTGATTGATGGCTGTATTGACAATTGATTATTTCAAGGAATTGCTGTCTGTAGTGGCGGGGGAGAATGAGTTGTGCGTCTAGGTGTGGGTGCGCTGCACCGGGTAGCACATGCCCCCGAGTTTATTGTATTTAGAACAATAAGTCTGCCGGCGACACCATTGTGGTGAAGGGATGCACAGGGGCGCTCGTGCACCGGAACACATTGCAGTCCTCATGCTGAGAACACAAATCCCCCACGAGCCGGCTATGCAAATCACTGGAGGGAGTAAGAGGTCCGCTGGAAGCAAGGCAGCGGTCTCCCGGCGAAAACCCAAAAAAAAAAAAAAAACCTGTATGATTTATTCCTGCTGCCTGACAGGGTACTCGGGGAAGAAAGTAAAGTGCGCGGGGGGCGCGGGCTGCGGAGGAGCCCGGAGCTGTGATTGCAGCAAAGCAGCGGATAAAAGCCCCTAAGTCCCCGGCTTGGCGCAGAGCGAGCTCTCTCCACAGAAGTTGCTTCGCTAATTGACTGGATAGGAAATGCGCCCGTGTGCAACTTGCGGCCGGGGAGACGCCGTTATCTCACGGCTGTTATCTCACGGCTGTTAGGCGCCTGATTCCCACGCCGAGCCCTGGACGGCGCTGCACCGGGAGCATCAATGAGCATCCCGGGGTGAGGATAGCCACCTGCCGGGCTCCTGTGCTCCTCCGACCAAGGGTCTGGGGGGGGGGGGGAGTGATATGGGCGAGCAGGGCTGTCAGCCGGGATCCCACAGTGTGCACTGCATTATCGCACAGGGGGGTCAGCCTGATCCCAGCCTCGCCAGCATCACTGTGCTATGTCATTTAGGAGAGATGCTGATGCGAGACGAGAGCTCGCTCCGTGGCACATACCAGCAGAAACACGTCCCGCCGAGGAACAATCTCTCCTTGTTGTGTGACAATTGCGTGATGCAGCTGTGTGCACGTAGACTCAAAACCCCCATTCTGTGGGCTGAAACAGTGGCCTGTGGGCTGCGTTTTGCGATGGCATTTACATTTACAGCCTGTGGAATGTTGGCAAGGCAGGAAGACGTGTTACTCGGTGGCAGGTACACAGCACACGCGAACTGCGAAGACACTTTGTCATGGTGTGACATTCACCCAAGCTGCAACTGATGCACATCTGACCCTGCACGTCCATCACTCCCCCGTCAGCACCAGAGGCAGATGGTGTCGGTGCAATGAAATGCACAACTTACAAGCAATGAAATGCACAACTTACAACCGCATGCTCTCGAATGGCATCTCAAAGACACAGAGAGAACAGCTGCACAATGCTATTCAGATTACCTATACCCTAATTCTAAGTCATTAGGACATATTTATATCTCAGGGCATCTTCTTGCGTGAGGACTGGTGTGAACCAGTGTGGAAGGTTTACTTTGGCACAAATTGATATGTATATGTGACATTCCTCAGCTTATCATAAAATGATTTAAAAGAAAACAGCAGGAGACTCAATTTGGCGCGGTGTGTAGTCGCACCATCTCCGTTCTAGCTACAATTTAGGTCAAATGTGCATTGGGATTCTTGACTTACAGGTCCAACCCGATTAGTGCTTATTCTTCTGCCACTTCCTATATTGCTGGAATCCCGGGCGACAGCGACAAGGTATGTCATGACATTGTCATGATAAAAGAGGTAGACAAAGTCACCTTATTTGCGTCCGTGTAGCCGGGTGAACTGTAGAGGCGTTGAGATCCCTGCACGCTGAGCAATTTTCCTATTGAAACATTCACAGCAACACTTCTTTCCCACAAAGGGCAATCTCTGTTAAAACTGCAGCATTTTATCAAACTATGGAGAGCTGCTTCATACTCTGAAGCAATTTCTAATAATTGAGGCTGGCTAAATTGCTCATTATTAGAGAGTCTAAACTCAAATCAAGCTTGGATAATTGAATAGTGTGTTCAACGTAGTGTTCTGGTACCGGTGAGAATTTCTGATGGCATTTGGAATCTGACAGGTTTCTCTCGAAGGAACAGGATTCAGTCTAGAATGGATTAAAATACATTTTCAAGCTGAGACCTTAAAGGGCAGGATATTAGTGGACACACTTTAGGGGTCAGAGTGTTTTGCTAATAGAAAGGTAGCATCTTATTATTGGGTGAGTGTCCCATAATGGAGACACCAAGTACGTAAAGGTAAATTATGTATCATCTCAATGACAGTAGCACAAGGGGATAGGGCGGTGTTTGTGCCGTGGAAGATGAATTGTCAAAAGGTTTTATTTTTTTTAGTTGGCATCACTCAGCTCCATCAATCATCCACCCACCTCACTCTAAAAGTGTAATGATGTTCACAAGACATGTTCTGGACTAAACAGAATCTGCACTGCTATTCCAATATTCAATTAATCAGCTTGCATTGTAAATATAATGCCCCAAAAGACCAGTCAATTAATTTCAATTGGGAAAAAAATCTCTTATATTTGTTTGTAGATTGTCCTTGCAAGCAGCCTCCGGTGGCTAAATCCAGTACCTTCCTGGTAGCAAATGAAGCACATCTTGGTGCCAGTACTATTTTACTACGCAAGGCGAATTTGCCTGTGCCAATGTTGAGTTACAAATGTACTGGGACACTTCATGCAGTAACCATATTTAAGAAATTCTGGAACAAAAAAATAACTTTAAAAGACAGCTCATGTGACCACAGACCCTATTCTATTACAATGTAATATCGTGTTATTAAAATGTAATATCGTGTCACCTCTAAAATCTGTGCTACAGTAATTGATTTTTCTATCTAGGAAAGCATTCTCAATCTATTTTGCAAGCTAAGATCCAACAGCTTTTTAAAAGATGACTTAAATTTGGTCCTGTGTACTTTGTGCAATTTCCGTGATCTCTCTGTTGCTATCTGAGAAATGCTCAGCACGTATTGTTTAGACTCGGGTGTATATTTTAGAAATGTATGACTCACGTTAGAAGGACCCGGAAAGGAAAGAGTTTTTGTTGATAGATGGTAACATGGAATTCACGTAGATATCGTGTATCTATCATACTTGATGAATAGCAAAATAACATTAAAGGTGCACTCATTATGCACCTTGAGTAACAGAGGGATGTTAATTAAGCCTCGGTGGCCTGAAAAGTGAATATGTAAAAAATCTATTTATTTCGAAATACTGTCGATTTTAGTGAGGGTAATTTATTGTTATTGAATTGTCTGACCTGGGTGTATTATGCAGGGTGCACTTACAGATGTGTGTTGAACAGACGCTTCTGTGTCAGCATTTCCGCCTCGCATGATGCGGTGGTTGGTTGGTGATTAAAGTGTTAATTCGGACATTTTCCAATCCAGATGAGCATGTGTCTTAGCACAAAGTGCACATCATTTGTTGCGTCATTTACTGAACCCATACATGAAGCAATTGAAATGCTGTCCCACCTCCTTCCTAAACATTCCTTGACACTCTGTATGTATCAAAGTCAATTTTATCTGATAGATCTATTGAATGGATTCAAGCAAAAGGCAAGAACATAACAACTTGCTGTTATATAGTGCTAAGGTCTTCAGTTTCTAAGTGCTGTTAATAGCAGCTGTCATTGGTATCCAATTTACTGGTACTCTGTTTACTGGCTTGGAAGGATTGAATCCTGAGATGACCGCGCCATGGGTTGAACTCGTTTCATGCAGTTCAGACAAGCGTCAGCAGTGGGTGCTCAATTCACTGAGCCACCTTGATGGCTGATGCTGGAGAGGTCGTAACTGCCCCGTCAAAAGTCTAATGAGTAGTCATATGGGCATCATCAAGACCGGACAGGCCTATTATTCCTCCTGCCAATTCCCTGTTGGTCTGCAGCCCTTGAAGGCTGGTTTTGAAACCCCTTGTCCTGGTGTCTCTGTCACTCTCTCCAGTGCCCTGAGGTTAAATGCAGCAGGCACAGTGAGGCTCCAAGAGAGAGAGAGAGACAGAGAAGGAGGGAAGCTGAAGTTGGAGAGAAAGAGAGGGCAGGAAAAGGGAGGGAGAGGAGTTAATGAGAGAGAGAGAATAAAGGGAAAGAAAGAGATTGAGTGAGGAGACGAAGAGGCCGGACTGGTTTGATAATTTTTACCAGGGTTACGTGCGGCTCCCCAGTCCAGCCCTGGGCTTTATGTATTTCTAAAAGACTTGACTAGCACAGCCCACACAACCCTTCAACTTCCAGGAGCCTCCTTTTAAGATAATGACATAATTGGTGCTAGTTTTAACTATCCCAAAGGAGAGAATACATTTCAAGGAATTACTATGTAAAAGAGATTGAAAATCTGCCCAAAGTTCTAGTTTTCAATTCTTTCAAGTCATATGGGGGCGGGAATGCAACTTTCCACTCGACTGTGTTCATGGTAGCAAGATTTGGAACAGATAAGAGGGAACGCTGATGCACCTTTAATTAACTTTACACGTACCAAAAGGTTTGCGGTACCTACCTTACAATCTTCAGAGTAGATTTGACTTTAGTAACCACCATTTTCTTTTAACCTACTGCTCATAAATGTTCCTCCCTCCTTGCTAACTGGCAGGTTTTGCATATTGTGTGCAAAACAAGTTCCCTGTGTATTTGACACTCTACATGCATTGGTGAAAAGCAATGAAAGGGTATGTATGTTTTTACAATGGTGCGTGCATCAGAATTTGAAGCAAGGAGTTTGCTTTTTACACATAATAGTTAAATGTTCTTGAAAATTTGAGTTAGCGTCAACATTATACTTATTTTCTCGTGTTTCACAGTGTAAATTGAGATAGGAGGCCCTATTTGAATACTTTTATTTTTAAAGTACTATTATTATTACTATTCATATTACTGTTGCTATTAACCTAGTGCATGTCAGTAGAGGGGATTGTCTTTTCAAAGATCACACATCTTTTATTTAACAATGTTTGTAGAAGCACACATAACCAGCTCTCCAATTTGTTTGTTACGCTGCTTCGCTGGCAATGAAAGTTTTTTAGTGACACACTATCATCCTATGACACGTTAAGAAGTATGATGTGAGCAGTAAGAGAGCCTGTAGTGTGTCTAGTGGTAGCAGTGAGATATGAATAGATCATACTCATTCAAATATTACATCCCTGCCCATCACCCTCAAAGGCATGTACAACACAGAGGCACAATACAGCAAAGGCAGGCTATCTCTCCCTTGTTCTTATTAACTGGATATGAATGCGGAAGCACAAGTGGAAGCCCCTAAGAGGATTTTCTTGCTCTACAAATACCCTCAGCATAATACTTATCTGTTACCATTGTGTGGTCACGCATCACTACGAAGATTCCCATTAAATGTATTAGCAGAGTTTTCTATAAAGCACAATTCCTATCGAATTCGGTGAACCAGCCACGCATTTGAAGATTACCGTGAAACTTCTGACTACACCATGTTCTCTGTGCTTATTGTCTTACTACCAAGCGATTCGTATCTCCGGCTCAAGCGTTTCCACCAATGAGCGCTCTATAACCAGCTGCGAATAAGACCTTGAGGGTATGGCTCCCACAGAGCATAGCATTCTGTACAATGTTCGGAAATTTATGATCCGCAGCAAAATCTCAGTAATGAGAATTGATACATTTGGATCAGTAGAAAGTACACGCTTAGAGTCGTGGGAACTCTGGGGTGTCAAACAGGCTCTCTGATTTTTGTAGCCGCAAACTGCTTTGCGTCTTTATATGCCATTGAGGTGGTCAATTGTTTCTTATTTGTGAATAGTCAGGGAACTAACCTTTCCAAAGCACTCTAACCCCGTTAGAAGTATATCTTGGTCAGTCCAACACCACAGCTAATTGATGTTTTTCCGTTGTTAAATGGAAATGCAATGTGAGATCCACAGTAGAATGCAATGCTTGTATTACATGAAAAAAAATCTCTATAGCCTATTCCTGAGACAACTTCAAATATTCACGCAGACTGTTTTTGAAGCTACTTTCTAACAGCACTAGAACAAAGTATATCATATTTTCTACGTGTTTGCCCAGTTTCTGATTGTATCTTCATTCTGGCCATGGTTGAAATGTGAGCGAGTAACACGCGGGGCTCCCTGTTTAGAGAGCAGGCGCCTGTGAGAGTCTGTTTCATGTACCGCGTCGCAAAGATGAGAAAATGAGTTCGGCCCGAAAACCACCAAAGGTCAAAACAGAAATGAGTTCAGAAGATGGCATTTAGTTTCTAGCGTCATAGGCTGCATTTTGCTCACGAGAGCCACATCTTAAAAGAAGTCACCTCTCAAATGACTGCTGTTCTGTATGGCTAGGAGTGAAGCCCCAGGGCGAGAGCACAGCCATGTGTCATCTGAGACCCCTTATCATGTCTTGAAGTGTGAATCGCAGCCGATCCACTCTCACACCGTGACCTTGGGCAAATCGCTTGTCCTCCACCAGGGAATATACCTCCTTTTCTTCTTTTTTCATACTCCTTGACTGCAGCATGCCTAATGCAAAAGTAATTGCTGCTCTGTTGTAAACCAGATGTGGCTTTACATTTGCATATTCATTAGCTGGACGTACAGCAAATTCGGTGCAATGCAAATTAAAAATAAAAATTGCATCTACATGACAATGCTTTGTATTGATTTGCGTTTGGCAGGGAAAGCAAAGAGTGACTTTCTTGGGCCACGTCTACCCAGTGAATATAAGGTTTAAAAACGTGGGCAAGTTTCAGAGTGCACTTATTACAAATGTTATATTATTGGCCGTTTTCACAAGAGATACTCGGAAAAGGAACTTTTATTGTAAGGGTGCGAATGTGAGGAGCATATTGCAGTGACAGATCATTTCTAAAATTGTTAGAATCGGTCCGGTGAATCTAATCCTACAATGAAATTCCATTTGCAGGACTAGGAAAATGCAATGTACTCAACTTAACCGGTTTACAAAGCTTTTTTTTTTTTTTACGAAAACCGGCTTGTGGCAAAAAAAGTGTTTGTGCTAAATTGTGTGCATGATCCAAAAAAGAAAACCCAGGCTTATGCCATACAAATGTGTGTGTGCTAAATTGTGTACATGATCCAGAAAAGAAAACACAGGCTTATGCCATAAAAAGTGTGTGTGCTAAATTCTGTGCATGATCCAGAACAGAAAACACAGGCTTATGCCATAAAAAAGTGTGTGTGCTAAATTGTGTGCATGATCCAGAAAAGAAAACACAGGTTTATGCCATAAAAAGTGTGTGTGCTAAATTATGTGTATTAACCAGAAAAGAAAACGGGCATATGCCATGCCATAAAAAAGTTTGTGTGCTAAATGATGTACCTGGTACAGAAAAGAAAACACAGGCTTATTCCATAAAAAACGTGTGTGTGCTAAATTATGTGCATGATCCAGAAAAGAAAACACAGTCTTATGTCATAAAATTGTGAATGTGCTAACTAATGTGCATGATCCAGAAAAAAAACAGTGGCATACTCACAAGGATTTAACTCCGAATTATCCCCACTTTAACGAATCAAAAGTGGTGATAGAATTAACACCCCATTCACAAGCTGGTGCAAACTACAGACAACACCAGTATTCGTGCGATAACTGCCCCCAAATGTATCTCCACGGTGGACACCACCAACCAACACTAATGAGATGCAGAGTAGACGTTCCTGTGCAAAAACACACTGGAAAACCACAACACCACATTCACAATGAACTGCCAGATCTGTGAAGCAAAGGAAAAACAGGAGATAAACCGTGTTAGCACCATGGATTTTACACCTGCCTTTTGCTGGTGTTAAGCAGGACGGCTACCTGCAGCATGGAAGGGAACACTGCCAGGAGCCTTTGAAGATGCAGGTATTCCAGAGGGAAGGTGTCTGCCTAAGTTAGCACCACTAAAATTACAGTATTTTTGATTAAAACAAATGGTCAGACTGCGAGGAAGCTGATTGCCGCGGACACCATGCTGCCAGTCTCACAGTGACACCTGGCTTCCAGCATGGGCATTGTTGGGCCAGGTGCTAAAAGTAGTGATGATGGGACTTTGCAGCCGATTATCGGCCATTCACAATGTATCGCCAGCTAACGCAGGATTTCAATGCGCCATCACGATGATTAGTACATGGGTTTTTACACCCCTTCCCTGTGCCTATCGCCATGTACGGCGGGCTTGAAAATAAGCCGATAACATGGCGATATTATTCAGGGTTAGGCAGCGTTAACTATTCTGAAGATAAATTACTATGGCAATAGTTATTACACGTTCTTGTGAATATGTCCCACTGCCTTATGTCATAAAATTGTGTATGTGCTAACTTATGTGCATAATCCAGAAAAGAAAACACAGAAAATGCAGGCTTACGCCAATTAACAAGTCTGTGTGCTGACTTATGTGTATGATTCAGAAACAAATACAGATTTATGTCATAAAAAGTGTGAATGCTGACTAATGTGCAAGATCCAGAAAAGAAAATACAGACTTAAGCATAAAGAGTGCATGTGTAGACTTACGTGCATGACTCTGAAAAGAATCGAAAGGCTTATGTCATTAAAAAGAGTGCGCTTTGAATTATGTGCACGCTACATAAAAAAGAATAGACTTATGCCATTAAAAATGCATGTGCTCGCTTATGTGCCTACTCTCTAAATGAAAGTACAGGCTTATACCATACAAAAGTGCATGTGCTGACTATGTGCATGATCCAGAAAAGAAAATGCAGATTTATGCCATAAAAAGTCCATGTCTGACCTGTGTGCTTGATCCAGAAAAGAAAATACAAGTGAAATATTTGCATGCCAATGGTCTACTAGGATCCTGACTACAAGTAATGTAGAACATGAGAGCATGCGTTAATTTTCTTATGCACTATTTTGACACAAGTGCTTTTTCCTCCCCCCTTTTTTTTTTTACCTGGTATGGGTGATCCGAACACAATTGTTCGAGTCGCTAATTCTGTCCAGAAAAATCGCAGGAGGCTTTGGCTGCAGCAGTAGGCAAGGATCATTCTGTGTTTTTATACTAGCAGTAGCAGCATGCAATGTTAAAACCTTCCTGAAAAACGATTCCCTTCTCTTCCCAACTCTACCCCACACCCTCCCTCATGCCCACCCAACCACAAGCACATTCACAAGTTTACCATCTGCGAAGAGCAAATGGCGAATGTATGTGGTAAGGCTGCATGACTAGGGGATTCCATGTGGTTTTATGACAAGAAATATCAGTCCTGAAGGGCAATTTCCCATTCCATGGGGTTTTTCTCCTTAAGTGCATGGTACTAGGATGATTTGCATTGACAGAACCTGTAAAATCAGTGCGGTTTTACCAAGGACCCACTAATGTGCAACTCAGGTTCATGGCTAAGTGCTCATCTTGTGCACATTATATACATATAGTTTGCACCTGGACATTTCAAGTTGTCATGAATAAGAGGGGACATTCAAGGAAGCGTCAGCAGTGTGACATAGAAACACATTGTGTATTTCCCATACACCAGTGGAGTGTGACGTTGCAGTTCCACTGATAAAGTTTTGCAGAGGTAGCAATCCTCCAATCTAAAAGATTTCCTATTTTTGCCCCCCTAAAAAAGTGCATCTGGGTAAAGTGTCTGCTAATTGAAAAGCTTTGCAGGAGGTTTCTGTGTGTTTAAATGTGCTCATAACAAATACTTGCAGCTGTTTTCTCATGCTAGTTTTGTTAAATCATTTACAATTTCATGGGGTTGGTGGGATTTTCACAAAGTTAGCAGTACCCATCTTAACTAATTTCGTACATACCTAGATTACAACCCCAAGGTATTGAATTTCGAGACATTCACAAATGTGTAGCATTTTATACCCTATACTCATTGAAACTCCGAACTTACATCCCAAAGTTCTGGAATAGGTTGTAGTGCACCAATCAATCCAATATTATCAAGATGTGAAACGCTGGAGGAAAATGCTTGTTTTGACAGAACTTGAGCGAGGTTTCGAAATGTCTTTGCCTTGAATTTGCATAATATAGCATCAAGTAGGTTACAAGAATAAATGGATAAGAACACTGGAATAAGTCACAATTCTGCCTTTGTACCGTGCATCGATGGTTTGCATGTTTTGCAAGTCAAATATTATACTAGAGGAAAGAAGAAAGGTTCATCAAGCAACCAAAAACTGTGACATATGCACATTAAATAAAAAAGACTTTGAGAAAAAGATTTAAATCGTTCAAATGTCTCATCGGTGAGAAGGGTGGGTGATCTCCAGTAAAAGCGTTTGCTCACCGCTGGGTAATCTTAGCTCAGGTGTATACCACGTTTTTTTATTAATGACTTTACTGGAGAGGCGATGCATTTTCGTTTTCCTTCTACTGGGATAAGCCCCATTAAGGATGACATGGCTGGCACATTTCATGTTTGAAAATAAAATCAGGAGCAGGAAAAATGCCTTTTCCTTGTGTAAGTTGTGTGATAAAGAGAACATTCAATTCCCAACAGCTACGTTTATTTGGCGAGCTTGGGTGGTGAGGAGACATTGCCTTAGCGGGGTGGATTCCGTGCTGTTTTATTTGTACTAGTTATTAAGATTTCAGCAAGGTTACATTTCATAATGATCCATGCCCGCTTATGCTAATCATTCGCATCTCAAGAGCCAGAGCCGGCGGCTGGGTCTTTTCGTACCTGGCACTGACACCCTGGCATGATCTCCCCTCATATGAGAGCTGCCAGAGAAGTCCTAGAATTTCGAAATAAGCTGAAAACTTGGCTCATCCCATTGGCCTCGGATATGGCAGTTTTTCCTTCTCTAAGCACCAGAGTACCCCCGGGTGAGTTGCCTGCTCTATAAGTAAACATAACATAAAATATGTCGTACTTGCACTGTGGTGGTGTTGTAGGGACAGGCACGTTCTAATTGACTATTGCATTGAAGGTGACACAGCATATATGCTAAATATTAGGTGCAGTTTGCAAATAAACTGTGGGGATATGTACAATGAAGTGCCACTTCAGAAACGCAAGGCTGCCCCATCTTTACGAGAATGTGGTGCAGCCCTGAGTTTCCCCCTGTGATGGCAATACGTTTAACAACTTAGCGCCAACGCAGGCATAGAGTGCAAGGGAGTCTGTGGGCAGGGGGAGGATTGGTTAGGAGTAGGGAGGTGTTCCTTCCTGCAACTAAACAGTCCTAAAATGCCGTTTTGTAAATTTCATGTGTGCTGGTTCATGCAGCACACATGAAAGTTACAAAATGGCATTTTTAAAAAAAGGTTTGTTTATGTACAGGAAGGGGCACCTTCCAGTATATAAACAAACCATGGCATTTTGCTTTTTCCATGTGTGCACACATGGAAAAAACAAAAACGAGGAGAAATAACGCATTTCTCCTCATTTCGCCAACTTAAGATCAGGATTTTCCTGGTCTTAATTTTGGTGCTGTCTCCTATGTACGCCACCCTTGTACATAGGGGCCAGCGTCAAATACAATGGATGTTGCTGTGGAACGCCCACCACAACACCCCTGCACGCCCCTTTCACGCTAAACATAGCTTGAAAGGGTGCCTTATGTACAAGGCAGCGTTAAGCCTACAAAAAGGGACGTTCCCCTGGCGATAGGGGCTTGTACATATGCCCCTGTGTGTACAACAATATCCAATTTTTTTATTGTCATTTAATGCTTTATGGCAGTAAGTTGTTTTATAGATTTATCACTTTATAGAAAATAAATATTAATCTGACATGGGATACTGTTCAGTTTATAAATCACCAGAAGTATGGTCTGTGGTGAACCCGAGGGCCACATTGATGCTAGCAGGATGGGAGTGGGACTTTGTGTGTAGTTAAATGTTGCAGCATACGTTATTACATTATTTTTCTTTACTTCAGTTAGCTTGTAAATAAAATCTTCTCCGTTTATTTAATATCATTATGAATGTTCGTGCTTTCTGAAGTAAACAGCAGCCCAGTGCTGCTGTTAACCTGGGGGCTGCATGTGAAGGTCAGGAGGGCCGCTGGCAGCTCTCAGGCCATACTTTGAGTATCACTGGTCTAAGGTGTGCATTTTACAAGACTACTTATCCACTCTTTGCCTTCATTCTGAACTGTTTATGAGTAAACGATATGGAGACAATGATTTCTTTGTTCAGTCCTGCAACTGCACTGCATTTAAGGGTGGTCAAGTGCATCCTAATGTTTTTAGCCAGCATTCAGCCTGGTTCTCATTAAGATGCTCCGATAGTTGGTGTCCTCTGCCTGAGATATATTTCCTATTTCGAACACTTGGAGACTTTTAGACACTGGGCCTTATTCACTAAGGTAAACTTACACCTTTGTGTAAATTTACATTTTATTTGGTATTCACTAACTGTGAGTTTAATTTTACGAATAGTAATTTTACGACTGCTGAGACTCCGCACTTGTGGCGGAGATGCCACTCATGAAAAGATAGACCTACCCTATATTTTATGTGTGGATTTCTCCATCCCAACTACAATTACTGTTAGTAAAATTAAACCCACAGTTTGTGAATACCACAGAAAGAGTAAACTTACACAAAATTGTAAGTTTATGTTTGTGAATCAGAGCCACTGTATGGGACTTTTGTACAATATATTGAGATTACATTTACATTATAGTTGATTAACTGGGATACTTATTTGCAAAATTGCACTCTGAGATGTAATTCAGGGCCCTTTGTAGAGTGGATAAATATGTACAATTCGAAAAAAACACAAGACATATGTTTATTCATGTATGCTTCCTACCTCATGAAGGTGAATATTCTCAGTCATTGAATCCTTACAACAAAGGCATTTTTGTCTTTGCTGGTATGGGTATGTTATATTAATCATGGCCTTCTAAAATACTGATAGTGACTTTGTTCAAGGTGCACAGAATGAGAAATATATTTTCAGCAGCAATTTCTTAAGGCTATTGGACACTAAAAAGGAAGACATTACTGATTACTGTAATGATTCATTTAAATATTTCTTGAATTAAATTATATTTTTTAGACAGGGGCGCACCTTGGTCAGTAAGATCAGGGAGCTGTAAGCTTCAGATTTCCCAACAATCACCCTGGCATATCTTGGTAAATTATACTATGAGATGCTGCATACGGGGGAGGGGGGGAGGGGGAGGGTGAAGAGGCATTGGAAAGAAAGAGGGGAGCAGATTGTTCACAGTCTTTAAAATACAATCGTTTCAAACTAACCAAGATTTAAGGCAGAGACCAGGGAGAGTGTATGTGTTTTTGTCTGTGTGTGCATCTAAAACTCCAGTGTGAAATCCGACAGACAACCCACCATACCCGACTGAAAGCACCTGAATCAAACTATTCACTATCGAAGGATTTTTTTAGGGGGTAATACCCCAAACACCCCCCTGAAGCTAGCTTCTGCGTTTAAAAACTGAGTAAATGCTTGGTACATTAACAGAGCCAATTCATACAGATTAGTACAAACCAAATATGAAATCCATTAATGAATTTAAAAATGAGACTTTTTAGCAAGGCTTGAAAGCGGCTTCCAGGCAGAGTCACTAAAAATGTCAACCATAACACGCTCCTAAGGAACATCCATATGTTGTTCCAGAGAGTGTGACAAGACTTCAGAACAAGTTTCACATATTTAAATGTATACAGAAAAAGTAGCTCAGAGCTGATTTCCTTCAGTACTGGTAGGATCTCAAAGAAAATCAAGCATTTGCAATGCAATAGGTCTTGCATTTGCGAGAGTTTAAGCTGTTGGCATTGTAAATGACAATGCTATTTATTTATCTGTTTTCCTAACTAACACACAAATAAAAGGCATTGCCATTTAAAATGGCAATAGCTCAAACTTGTAAATGCAAGACCTATTTAAAGAAGCGGCCGCCATTGTCCCGGGCTACTCGGAAAGTGAAAGCACGCATGGCGCGCTGAATGTTGCAGGAAAGCATGTTGTGCCTGCAGTAGGAGAAACTCATTAAAGAAAATAGTGCTTACATACTAAAAAAGATGTACAGTGTAACAACCGAAGTAAAAGGGCCAGTCCTCATGGGAGGTTACAAATAAAGACAAGGCGGTACTAAGAGGGACAAACAAGCATATTTACGAATCAGAATCCAGCATTTATGAAGGGCAATGACACAAGACAATAACAAATATGGGCGGAGAGTGGGACAGGTTTCTATTCCATACTCCAATACAGCAAGCCACAGAGCAGCGCATGCGCTACCCAGGCTCGACCTACAAAATGGCCAAATAGTACCAGGATTCTTTCATTTGAAGCACAGGTATACACAGGTTTGGTGGAAGGAAATTACCTCCCATGTATATTATTTAAGGTCCTTATTACAAGTAGATCGATAAATTCTGATATATGCTGTAAAGCATGATCACATTCATGCTGATACTAATGACTAAGTCATAATGTTTGCTAGAGGTGGGCAGGTCAGCAGATTAACAGGGAGAGCCGAGCTAGAGCCAATCCAGGGTCCAGTCTGAGCTCTAACAGCCAAAGCACGAGCCAAACCAGCCAAATATTTGGCAAGTAAGTTGGTCAACATGTATCATGTAAAAACAGATTATTGTTTACATGCTGAACCAAGAGTCTTTTGCAAGAAGTGATAATTTATTAAGATGAGTTTAGAAACATTCATTCTACCTCCTGTCCCGGCCTGACGACGATGCCAGTGGTGAACCAAGTCGGAAGGCATGTGCCACCTGCCTCTCATATGAAGCTCAGGCACAAGAGAGGATTTCATAAAGTGCATATCCTGAACTGATGAAGTTCAAGGTGCTGTCAAATGCACTGGTAATGCAAAAGGATTCACAATAAAATAAAATATTTGTCCAAGAACACACATTTGCTTCAACTGAGATAAGGACCCCGGGATTGATCACAGGTTTCCTAGATACACACTGCGCAGTTCCACTATTGTGCCGTGCCGTGAAAGGTTACTGCATTAACAATTATCCCCACCCCCGGGTTTGTACAAAACCAGACCCTCTGCAGCAAGAAGGCAGAGAAAGATGGCTGGGAAGGCAGGTTTTAACAGTGCAGTAAGAGCATGGCTCCCAGGGCAAGCAGAAGCCACTGGAAGGTTCGGCTTGTATTGGGCTCGAGGTTCCGAGATGACCTCGAGCTGAGCCAGAGCCAAGATTTTGACTTAAGCCTAGCTCGAGCCTTCCGTCGCTTGCCAACCACTAATGATTACCAAAGTATTCAAGCAAATTTTTGAATCCGCTAATATCTAACAGGAGAAGTGCTGGCATGGCTTGTTCAGAACATATTTAGGTGTAGTTTTGACATTAATGAAAAGCTGAATTTTTATAAATTTAAAGAGATCAATACCTGTAGTCACAACATTCCCATCCTTGTGTCTGTGCTGCAGGCTATCCACAGGGGCTGCCCATGCTTCAATGCAGAGTCCATTGCGTCGATGTTATCCTTTGCAGTGTGAAACGATCAGTAAGGGAAATGGTGAAACTTCATTTATAAGTGATGTTGATATAGATGCCTTTCTCACAAGTCCATCAAAAATTAGATAGTAGAACAAAATAAAAAGCAAATATAAAATGAAAAGCTAACAGAAGCTTCTTAATGATTCAAGTGGAGTCTTTTCAAACCATTCACAGCTACATCTGGGGCCTATTTTCCTAGGTCCTTTTCTCTTATATAAGTTCAGTACCCGTAAGAGTGTGTTGCTTCACTTGTCTTTCAAAGATTACCTTTACTTTAATTATTACATTGAGTGAGTCCTTGTTGCAGTTACCAGGGATCCCCTATTACTTGTGCTTGTAAGAGGATCTGTGGGTACAACTGTGGGTAAGTGTGGAATGTATTCTCATATGTTGAACCCGTAACAGGGGTTAACTGATGTACAGTGTATAGCAGATTCCCACCTTCTGCCACCATATTGTCATTTTCACACTAATTCCAATCACACTTTTAGGTTCAATACGTTTTTATCAGTGAAGGACAGCGTTTGCTCAAAGTTCTTGGACCTAATATCTTTTATTATTCTAGCTTGTATTTTATATTTTATCTTTAATTTATTTAATGTCCTAAATGTCTTTTTCTCATTCATTAATGTACACTTTGAATAAGGAGTATTATAAGTGCAGTTCTCGGTGGGAAATTACCTAAAGGGCCTTTTCTCCATTGAATGTTACTAAGTGGCAGAAAGGTTCACCTATTCTTTTCTCTAAGTGCTTTGAAGTTGCTGTAAAGTGGCACTCAGGCGCTAGAAGCAAACATATGGTTATTGAAATTGTAGTGCAACCATAATCATTCATTTATATTGAAAATGCCAAGACTGAATTATATTTGACTTCTCTTCAAGTGTTTTAAGACTAGGCATTGTGGGTACATTTATTAAAATGTGACCATATCCTAAATTCAGTATATGCTGTGACACAAGGGTCACAGTGCTTGCCCAAAATAACTAATCAGATTTGTTGACGCATTAATTAGGTCAATGAAATATTTTAATTTGCAAGCCTTGGCGAATTTAGGCAAACTAAATTATGCAAAAGAAAAGTATTACACATAAAGAAGAGCATCTTATCTTGGTGTCCACTGGTTAATGATGTGTAGTGGTGTTTTTGAGATGTTAGTTGTGATGTGACACATTACTCATAGTGGCATAATTCACCCAGGGGACTTCATTTTTTTGGCAAAAAAATCTCTCAGTGTAGATTTTGAATGATTTTCTTCACTTTGCTAGATATACATTAGTGCATATACACTGCAAATATGAGGTGTCAAACACATATATTAATATAACGATTAATATCTGCACTAAAACTCTCATGAAACATATGGGCTAAGTTGGAGTCCGGTAGTAACTGTAAAGTCCATTCACAAGTTCAGCACAAAGTGCATCTGCATCCGGGAATTTTCACTACGTAAACACATGCAGGTGATGAAAATAATATTTTCGGATAACCGAGTTAAGCAGCCCAGCGCTAAGGACTCCCATTACCATGTATGGCTACTTATGTGATTCTGGTCAACAATTTAGTAATATAAATATTTGGAGGCACATCTTAGTAATAACTTACAATTCCAGTTTCTCCTTTCATTCATATATTTTCTTGATCTTCAAATGATAATCAAATTTATATGCTAAATGTCATCATCGCTTGTAATCCATAACACAGACAGGCTAGGTTTTATCAAGATTTAAATGAAACGCTGTTATTCTTAGCACTATGTTTCCCACATAAAGGAGTCTCTTTATCTGGCTTTCTCGCCCTTCACTAGCTGCTATCAGTTTCTAAAATCAATATCCCATGACAAGGGTTTGATATTTATTGATGGTATCACACACACTTTACATCATCCTTGCATTTATATTCAATAACATCCAGGTAATACTTGGAGGAATTTGTGCATCGAAAATAGAGTAGAAAGTTTAACACTATACGGTTTTACTGGCCAGTAAAATTTGAGTCACTTGTTATTCCCCAGTCTTACTGGGACAATATAGAGTAGTACACAAAAACACACAATGGCATTGTTGTATCTGCATGGAGATGTTATTTCCCATAGCACTTTTTGTTCCTCATTTTGTTAGCACTTTAGAATTAGTGGCAGAGTAAAAAAAAAAAAAGTAATCTTCTGTAAAACGTACAATTTGTTTGCCTTTGTCAGTGTTCGAGGATGAACAAGCAGCAACCAATATCTATATCCCACATTTTGTATCACACTCTGTACAAGCTGACTCAGTTCAAGCAATTAAGGCTAGAATATTTAGGATTGGTGAAGCCCCTCCCAAATGCTTCCTAAATATGACACATTAAGAAGGAGATGATTTCCAACACATTATGAAGATTTCTGCCCGGTCAGATCATGAAGGCTTTGGTCATGTCTGTCTATTTTTCCACATTGCATTGAGCAATACGTAACTTGTGTACCTAAAAAAATTACATTTGTCCGGATCTTACGAATACAGAAATCTACAGTGATACATTGATATGCTCACCTTTTAGAAAACAAGTAACGAGATATATTTTAGGTAGGGTTCTGGTCAGAAATGACCACTGGAAGACATGCTGTAAGGTCATGTTGCTTTTTATATAGTCCTGGCATATCTCCAAGGGTTTCATGGCACTTGTAAGCTACTATATCAGTAAACACCAGAAATAAGTGTGTGCAGCTGTTGGAAAAGATTCCTATCTGGAGGTTTTTTCTCTAAATTCGGTGTTATCAATTACCACGTAATACTGAATCAGATTTATATTAAAGAAAGTGAAAGTTAGAACTAAACAGGTTATTCCACTGATTCAGATCTCAGCAGATGGGATACTCTGTCACAGCGGTGATGGCTACTCCGCCCGCCGAAATATAAATCTCATATAATATAATGGGATATATATTTTGGCTGATGGGATACCCATCGCCATTGTGATGGATAAACCCGTCCACCGAGATCTAAATCAGGCCCTTAGTTTTGATATCGAAGGGGGCAGGCAAGGTTTAGACCAAGTACAGGCTGGTTCAGAATAAGGAAGCTGCACTGTAAGATTTTTGGGAACTTGACCCCAATGAAACAATCTACTTCATACATTACATTAACCAGTCAACGGATTGAAACTTTGTGTTGGTAAAGGTAAATATATGGGCTGTATAATCAAAATGACAACCAGATTTTGCAAAGCCTGCAGCATTCCAAAGAACTTATTAGAATACCAAAGTAGAAATAATTTCCATAGTCTAATCACAATCTTACCCATATGGCAATTGCAGATACTACTCCAGGACAATGTATATTTTTAACTATTATCATTGGTTTTAAATTTTTACTTTTAACTGAAAGTTTTCATACCATTTTAAAAATATACACCTGGCATGAAAATAGCTGTTGAATCTATTCGAGGACAGTGTAAGGCAGGATAGGCTCTTAAAGAGCTCATAAAGCTAGAAAAAAAGGACATTCACACAATCAGACAACTGGAAAGTTAATGTGCAAAGAAATGTCAGCATCAACATTGCAATGTAGCCTATGTCCAGACTGCTTTGTTAACCTTTCCAGAAAAAAATGTCAGCAGACCTTTGCTACCATGCTGCTCAGGTTCAAAGGTTGGTATTTATTGCTTCCAGCATCTCCGAATTGAACTGTAGTCGGTGGCTTCGTATTCAGTCCTCAACATTCAGCAGGAGCTGCTAAAGGAATAGAGATTGCCACCAGAAACAAATAGTAACTTATGGTGGCATTGCCAGTGTCTGTTTCCTGATTCTTTTGTGTCTATTTCCCCAATTTGGCAGTGTCTCCCATCAGGAAGCTCAGGCTTTCCAGCCGGAGATAGCATTTGGAGGAACAATGATCACAAGTGAATAATACCTCTCCATTTATTCAACTTGCCCATATATATGTTTGTTCAATCTCTTCTCAATCTGTTTCCTTTCCTTTGGAATCCTACATCAACCATAGTTATCATATTTACATTCCAACCTTTCATTTGTGCACTTAGTATCTAACCTCTACCTCTCAGATCTCATTAGGATTGCCCAAAGGTAAGGACACAGCGGATATCCTGTGTATACCACTGTTGTAATATATTTGCCTTTGTATACTATTTGTTTGCATAAAAAGAGTGCACAAATTGAAGATCTCATTTTATCAATAATTTCTAACTCTTCTTTGGTGACCTTCATGATGGGCTCAGACCTCTACTTAGTCCTCGGAGTGACACAGTGACATCATATTTTTACTACTATATCAACCCATAAGTAATGTTATCCTGCCTGGCTTTCATGCATCATGGCAAAGTTACTGCTTTGTTTCTTTTCTGCCTTGCTAGATGTACCAATCCTCACCTGTTTTTTCCAGATCAAACAATATTCTGCCCAGAGTGCACTTATGAAATTGCGCTTCAAAAAATTTAAAGAATTCTACTACTGCCTTTTTGTACTTGCTAAATTTGATGAACATTGTGCACTGAATGACTCCATTATTATCCCATTCTCAAGACAAAATTCAATAATTACTATCATTATAAGACATTGTGTTCAATGACAGGAAAGTTAATAGTTGTCCTGCACTAAGATAAGGAAGAAACAAACCTTGGTTAAATCTTTCTCAATTCTTGCAGCAAAGCTCTGTAAGTCTTTCTAAAGTTCAACCCAGTTAATAAAAGATTTCTAGGACAGAGAAAGTAATTTTCGGTCTCAGAAGAGAATGACTGCTGAGGCTAAAATGGGTTCAATCCCATGCCCTGCTCTCTTCTGTAAAGGTGATAGTGCTGTGGTGGGGAAGTTCACATGTCAGTATTGATCATGAACATCCAATAAGACTGATTACATTTTGATGCAGAGAGAAACCATGGTCAGCAACATATGACAGGAACTCAAGGAGGGAACAATCCAGTTTAATAATCTGTATTTTTCAAAAGATCGTCTCTAGTTTTTAGCACAAGGATATAATGAGGATACATTATTAATTTATGTAAATGTGCATATTCCAAGATATAAGGTCTAGGGTTGCTTGAAGCTTTGAAGTAAAACACCTATCATGAATTGAATGTGACTACTTTCAATGGGACTATACTAGTGTCTAAGGCCTAACCAGTGATTCAGATAGCATTGCCATATTATCTTAATGTTTAATACAATCAAGATATTCCTGAGGCAGCTGAATATGATCATGGGAATAAGAAATAACACTGGTAGAACACATGATGACAAGTGTAAGTGGTGATCGCACTGTTATAATGGTAATAACACAATCTGCTATCATAAAACGAGTTGCAAGGGAAAATGCTTGAAGACTCCAGAGGTTTACTAAGTATAGCTCTAAAAGTGAAGGCCGAACACAAGACTGAGATACTAAACCAAGGCTTTGCTTTAAGTTTGAACATTGCCTTCGGATAAGGCCTTTAACGCTGGAGCGGGACTTTAATGGCCGGTAGAGCCCACCAAGGGGGGTTCTAAGGCTATATCGTTCGTTCCAGGTTAGGAATTCTCCAGCCCCTGTCTCTATGAAAGGTAACTAGAGTCTGGCATCTATATATAGATGAATGCATTATTAGGTGTAACATGTAAGCCTTATGTTAGTAATGGCTGAATATGTCTACTCACTTGTTGGACCGGGAGGACAGCTGTAGTCTCGTCAATTCCAAAGGCAAGTTTCCATGAAAACAGTCTACTCTTGAAAAAGGTATGTCTGTGCACAAACCAAAGGAGAAATATTCCTTGCCAACTAAAAACAATTGTACACCCCATTAATGTATTTCTCTGCAGTACTTGTTTTTATACACTGAAACAACCATGAGTCGAAATGGGTTTGCAGGAGATTCAGGAAAGTTTATGGAAAGAAACACAATACTGATAATGATGAGAGTTAAGTTAGGATACGGAAATAGAATTTACACGTCATATTCCATGATACAAAAGGCTCAAGAAACGAAGTGGCCTTGACAAGTTACTGTTTGTATTTTAAATAGCTAATCTTCCAAGTATTTGTTTCCTAATAACTATGGAAGTCAAGCTGATGCAAATACCTTTCAGTTTACCATTCTACACTAGTGGCGCGTTATTTCTAGATCAGATGCGATGTTGGACTGTAGACAGTGGGCATAGCTAGACCTTTGACTGTCTGGGGCAGTCCCCGCATTTCCCGCCACGCGACAGCAGCATGGAAGGGCAGGAGGGGTGGTGCCTGCGGTTCCTTGGATTGCCGCACCGCGATGGCCGCACTGTAGAGCGGGGACATTTGTTGTCAATTGCCGCAAACGACGGAAGTTAATAGCTGGGGGGAGGCTGCCGTCCCCAAAACTTGTGCTGCCCGGGCCAAACCACCACCGACACCCACCCACCATGGCTACACCACTGACTGTAGAGATCAATAACAACTTGGCAAGTGTAATGTGATGTAAACATCTTATAATGAATATTCTAAAGAACAAAACTTGTTGTCGTCTCAAAAACTAGAAAAGAGCATCAGGTTACAGCGAACGGAAGTGATGACAAACTAGATTCTGTATCCCAGTGATACACAGGCAAAAATGGCAGAAGCTGCTAGTCATATTATACAAGGAATCAAAAATGGTGTCAGCTTAAATACATTTTATCATGCTGTTGGTGGGCACTAAGCCAAAGGGGAATTATATTGAACTCCCTTAATCACTCTGACTGTTTTTGTATGGTGTTGTGTGCATGCTCGCATCTTCACAGAAATGTGCTCAATTAAATGCAAACATTTGGAAATCTCCTCTTAATATACAGTAATAACGCCTCGCTTCAATGTCTGGACTTTAAAATGAGATCCATTTGAGTCACTTCTATGCAGTAAGATTGGGGGCTCTGCTCTCAATATTAAGGGCTCATTCTAATTGATAAAGGGTGTTTGCAGCTTAGAAGCACCACATATATTAAAGATTGCTCTATTAAGTGAACGTACAAGTAACAAATAGAATAATTTGTAAATACAACTGGAATCCCAAGCTATGGAAATACTGCTTTCACCTCCCATGCTGGATAAGATATGGAATGTGACTACTGTAAACAGTTTTAAAGTTGGTGAAAGGAAAGCATGTCGGGGGGGTTGTGGTACTACCTACTAGAGCCATATTTAACATATCTCACAGTGGTTTATTCAAGGACTAACTGGCTGTCAATTGTGAATGTTAGGCCGGAAAAGACAGCTAGCGAGGCTCTAACTATAGTCCATTGGTCAACAGTGTGAGGAATGAAAGTGCAGTGTTTCTGTTTGTTGAATCCAGCACACACACAAGTAATAACTACATGAAGTCGTTGTTTAACTATCAACTTATAAGAATGAAAAAAGATGCATTAATGCTGCTGTACTCACAAAATGGCCTTAAAACGTACATTAAACTTATTAAAAATTACTTAATTGGATCAGGTAAAGTTTTTATTTGATTAAACTGCCCGTATTTATTGATTGTAATTAGCTAATGTTTGACGGTCTGTTTATATTTTGCTATAACTGCCTGCTGAAAGTCGAACATCATATAAAGCAATTCATTTATTATACCAGAAGATTATATCATTTGCATTGCTGGCCCGGAGAATGTATTTGAACAGTAGTGACCCATTGAACTGAACCTTATTCATGAGTTGAACAGTATATTTTTAACTCAAAACAGAGCCGTAATTCACCAAAAGTAATGTCCTGAGTCTCGAGTGAAGGACGTTTTGAGAAAATCTGCATGCATTTCTTCAATATGTCTTCAAGCGATTTGAACAAATGCTGCAGATTCAGTCTACAGTTTTCAATTGAAGAAGCTGAATATATATTGCAAAAGAAGAAGAATATACTTTTTTTGCTTTCTACATACCTATAGAGGGAAACCTCAAGCTGATGTAAAACATTGAGTTCATATGCGATCATTTTTTAAGTATCTTCATTGATAATACTTGTTTATATGTTTCTGTAGTTGCATAAACTTACCAAAGGGGCTGCTCCTCCATGTAGGTGGAGGAGCGTCGCCCCACTGCTTTCTCGCAGTGCGAGAAGCAGAAACGTAAAATGGTATTATAAATACCATTTTCGTAAAATGGTATTATAAATACCATTTCATGTTTCTGCTTCTCGCACTGCGAGAAAGCAGAAGTGTTTGGTTGGGGGCGGACGGGTGGGCGGTCCTGCTCTAGGAAAAGTGGCTTCGCCACTGCCAGGGTGCCGACTGTTTGGTTGCCCCTCTGGGGGCGGCCAAACCAGTAAAGTGCACTCTGGCTTTTATCCATGTACATGGAGAAAATAGCATCCCCATAGACGCCTGGCTGGTCGGCATACCTACCAATCACAATGCTGCCATTGCAGCAGTGTAATTGGCTTTGGGGAGTGAAGGGAGGCTTCCTGCTTCCAAGAGAGGAGCAGACACGATGAGGGACCGGGCCGACGAAGGTGAGTTAACGTGTAATTTTAAAAAATGTTTTAATTTTAAATTAAACTCCCCCCCTCTCCGCGTGACCCCCGCCTCCCCACCCGCGAGTCATGCCAGCCGCTACTGTTCGTTACGAATGCCTTGAATGCTGGGATTTATAATTCTAAATGACACCAGGGGCCCAGTTAACTTGGATGGTCACGGTATAAACAGGAATTATGATTTGAAACCTTAAAATCACATTAGAAAGGGGTATACTGCACAAATAGGTGATTTGGGTCTGTTTCCCTTGGTATTTTACCATTATGCCATGATATTTAATCTAGAGACTTTTCAGCAGATTTTAGCAGCTAAAATTGCCGGGCGATTTACCACAGATATGCGGTGGTCCCCTGAATCTCATAATTCCGATGGGGCTGGCTAAATCACAGTCGCCTACACAATTCAAAAGGACCTTAGATTTAGGTCACTGGCGAACTGGAATTGCCGTTTAATGTGTGTAATACTCTCCAAGGAAGATATCTCTGTGGATTTACGGTAGCAGAATAAAATATTTACAGAAAAAACATTGAAGGGTTCTTCTGCAATTGAAAGCAAACACAATTATTCCTGCTGAAATATTCCCTTGGAGAATGGGAAAGAGGTTTGGGTGTTCGAAGAAATACAAGGGAAGCAATAAGAATGAAGCGGGAAAAGAAAAGTTAGAAAAGAGAGTCAAAACAGGGGTGGCTGATTCAACCCCTGTCCACCGTAAAAATAATTTATGATTTGGGAAATGAGATAAAAACATAGGCGTGAAGCAGTTATCATGTTTTCATGTTAATATTTCAACCTAGCTCTGGATTTTCAGCCTCCAATTAACTCTTGCTGGTGCACCTTAGAAATGGGGTATTACAACAGACCCATCAACCATTGCATATAAATCCCAAAATAAAGGTTTGTGGCAGTGGCGGTCCTTCATAACCCATATTGCCTTGTTTGCTCCTGAAATAGCTGTAAGCTGAGCCAGTTGCAAGGGTGTTCGGTCTTTATTCCATCACTTCATTTCCCTAATCAATAGATTACCCGCCAGATAAAAATAAGAAACATAACTTTACAGCTTCAAATAGGCGAGCATTGCATGATTCTCTGTTTAATGGTGGCTAGCAGCAGCAGCCCCTGTCAATCTTACTGGCCCTGCTGTGCAGTCATTTTGTCTTCAGGAACTCTGTCCTACAATGCTGGCATGTTTTAGCTCTCTAAATGGCACTGATATTTGAAATGATGTAATACAAACTCATAAAAGATGATTGCTCTGGCAGACCAGATTGGCATCACCCAAAGCTATTAAATCTGTCAGTGAGAAAGAGATCTGCTTCTGTACAAGGAAAATCACTTTAATCAGTGGACTGTAGAAAGTGGAAAATGACTCCAAGCTGCATTGTTCGTCTCACTGTACAAACACATAGATTATAGGCGCAGCAGATTTCACCCGACTAGTGTAAATAATTTGCAATTTCTTTGTGATTATTTGTATAAAAACACCTAGTTTGTCCATGTTCATGTAAGTTTGAATGTGAAGCAAGCCCTTTTAAGGCAGATATAATTTAAAAAAAAATTTGGTTCATGAACCAAAATTGATTTATAAATGCAGGGGTGTATTTATGAGAGGCTTGCGTCGCAAAGTGGTGCATGCGTGAAGCAAGCCTCTAAGTCAGATTTATGGATCCACGCAAAGCCACACTGCGTAGCTTTGGCTGGCTTCATACATCTGGAGTAAGGCGACGCAGCACAAATTGCTATGTTGCCTTACACTGCACGAGGGCACAATTCCCATGCAAATCCCATGGTTTTTGATGCATTCCTAGATTTTAAACCTGGGAATGTGCCAAAAAGATATATCCCCCCCCCAGGTGAGGTGTAAAGAGGAGAAAAATCTTTATTTCTCCTAGTTCTTTCCTCTTTTTATGTGTGCTGCATTCTGCATTACACATAGAAAGACGATAACGCCTCTATGGATTGTTTTTGTGCAGGAAGGTGTGCCTACAGCACAAGCACGCTTGCAAAATTAGTGCAAGTGTACTTATGTTTGAGCTATGCTGCCCAAACAGCGCCAGCGCAGGGGGAAAGGACAGGAATGCACCATACTGCTTAGATATGGCGCATTCTTGCCCTTTCCCAGTGACGCAGGGCAGCACAGCAAGGTGACTTGCAGCACTTCCCTGCGCCACTATTTTCATAAATATGCCCCGTAGTTTGCTGTTTTCCCAAACGGTATTTCACAGGTCATGAACATGTTCAGTTTTATTTTTGCATGTTGTTTTGTTGGTAATAGTCAAATTAACTCATAATTGTTAGTCAGACATAATGCAAGGGAGTTAAACAGGAAATAATATGGCCCAGATTTACTAATACTTTGCACCAAGTTTGTGATACATCTGTAGACAAACCTGAAGCAAATTGTTGTGCTGGAATTTACTACCCAACTAATTTCAAGATTGTCCCCAGGTAATGCTAAGGTGCGCTAAAAGCTACTGTGTCTTACTTTTAAGGGTGAGCGCAAAATCCGTTCGGCTCGCGGATTTTCCGAATTTTCGGTAAATTCGTGATCCGCGAACTCCCGCGAATTTACCGAGAATTCGCAAATCCGCGAGTGGCGGATTCGGGGGGCAAAAGTTGAAGCCTGGCCTGTTGTTTGTAACAATTTTAGGATGGCGCCGGCAAGCTGCCAGCGCCATCCTTAAATAGTTACTAAGTTAGCTTCAACAGGAAGCTCTAATAGATAAAATAAAGCAGGTGCTCACCTGCTTATTTTATCTATTAGAGCTTCCTGTTGAAGCTAACTTAGTAACTATTTCAGGATGGCGCTGGCAGCTTGCCGGCGCCATCCTAAAATAGTTAAAGGATATGAAGGGCAGGGTTCATTCTGGCACGATGGTCCTGTCACAAAAATTAAACCTCAACAGGTAGCACTTACAGATATCAATAAAGCATGTGCCCTAGTTGAAGCTCAAATTCAGTGACGCATTCATCAGCCCAAGAACAATCGTGAGCGTTGTCGAGGCTGGGCAGGTGTGCTTTCTTCCCAAATCTAAGGTCGAAAATCAGCTGTGATGCTCGATAGAGGCCTTTGCATCCTTGGCTCTTACGAGCGCAATCCCCAGGCTGTTCCTGTGACCAGGAGCTTCTTTCTCTTCATCTACTGCTCTGATCGGTCTCTGACCTTTTATACACACAAGAGGCATGTGAACTGACATGGAAGCCCCGCCCGTTTGGCCCCACCCACACACTCACGGTGTGCACCGTCTTCCCGCTATCTACCCACTAAGATGGACAGTTGAAGCTCAAATTCAGTGACGCATTCATCTGCCCAAAAACAATCGTAAGCGTTGTCGAGGCTGGGCAGGTGTGCTTTCTTCCCAAATCTACCATCGAAAAACAGCTGTGATGCTGGATAGAGGCCTTTGCATCTTTGACTTTCACAAGCTTCTTTCTCTTCATCTGCTGCTCTGATCGGTCTCTGACCTTTTATACACACAAGAGGCATGTGAACTGGCATGGAAGCCCCGCCCGTTTGGCCCCGCCCACACACTAGCGGTGTGCACCGTCTTCCCACTATCTACCCACTAAGATGGACAGTTGAAGCGCAAATTCAGTGATGCATTCATCAGCCAAAAAACAATCGTGAGCATTGTCGAGGCTGGGCAGGTGTGCTTTCTTCCCAAATCTACCGTCGAAAATCAGCTGTGATGCTGGATAGAGGCCTTTGCATCCTTGACTTTCACGAGCGCAAGCGGAAAAAAAATAAAAAATCCGCAAATCCGAAGATCCGCGGATTTTGCGGATCAACAATACGCAAATCCGCAAAATCCGCGGATCGTGGATCCGTGAAATCCGCCCATGCCAACTTACTTTGCCTTAAGGGGGCACTCCATGGTTGGTACCCAGGTGTTCCTATCTACATACATTCGGAGACAGGAATTTGTGCCAAATCTTACGCCTCCTCAAGGCAGGCATAAGGAGGAGAAATATTTTAATTTCTCTTTGTTGTTTCTACTCTGCATGTGTGCTGCATTTTACAGCACACCCACAAATCAGGAAAAAAGATAAAGACAAGGTTTTTTTTATTGGAAGGGTCCCCTCCAGGTACAAAACGTTTACCTTACAGTAGCCACAGACCCTTATTCTCTGGTGCAAGGGTGTGAGCATTGATGCATGGCAGCTAAAGTGCTCCAGCGCAGGAAGAGATGAAAACTGTGCCATATCTTAGTAGGTATGCTGCTGTTCTGCTCTCTCCTTTGCATGAAAAGTAGCTCAGCAACTTTAGCTGCTGTGCTGCATTGCATGAATTTTCATATATATTGCCCACTATGACTACTTTTTTGACAGGAGTTAAATCATTTCTAAAACAGGCTGTGAGTTAAAAATACCATTATACGAACAGTTAAACTGTTGTTGTTTGTACGCATTAAAGTCTCACAACATACCTGTTCGGAATGTGCACGATTCTGACTCTCTGCTAAAAACAGAAAGAATATCAAATCACTCTACGTTATGGCCTATGTTAACTCTCTGCTGTGTCGAGTTGCAGGAAAAGTCATGTACCTTGAATTATTTATGCAAGAATCTCCTGAAAGACAGAAGCCAAAGGACGTCTCTTAGAGTTTTGACTGAAAAGCGCTACTAAAGTTACGTAGTGATTATTAAAAGCGGCCCATTGCCGGGGGGCCTGTCTTACCGATAATGGGGATCCGATACGCCGCAAACAGTCAACCAAGTACACGGGAATAGTCAGCTGTGTCCCGCCGTCAGCCGGCACGTTTTTTACGCTGTTAACACTAAACATCGAAGACGCACTCGGCCAAAAGATAATACCTGAGGGATGGCGATTTCATGGCCGCCATTTTATAATATGTGTTGAGAAGCGTCTTATTGTGTGATGCTAATGTGTCCACACTATTAATATTGTAGTAAGATGGAACCGCTCCTGTTCGACTATAACCGGAAAATGAATTATGATGTGCAAAAGGAGAGTACTGAATGTAAACCAATATTAAAAGTCTAAATCGGCTACTAAGGCGACTCATGATGACGAATGTTTTAATTGGTATTGTAACCTTCTACTTGTTTTCATATGCTCACATGTTTTCCCATCAGCTGGGGGATTTGATAATTAAAACGGTAGAACATGTCCGATGCTAAAACTGTATTGATGGTGTGAATAGGTTTTTAAGTAATGTATATTGCAAATGTACTGATATAAAGAAAAATTATCAAAAAAGCAGTGTCATCCTATGAGTACAATTAACAATCATGCTTTAGGTCTCATGTTCCAATAGGTTCACATCGACAAGTGCTAACACATCTCACTTGTATAATATTCTCATCTCCATGCTTTATCATAAAACTCGTCAATATACATATTGTAAAAATCTACACTGTAACCCTACTAAGTTGATGCGGATTTCAGAAGGTAAATTCCAAAACTGTCTCCTGCTAATCTGTCTATAGAAAACACGAAAGGTCAAACCTATCATTCAGGCCTGTGGGCGACATGGTATTTAGTATTTTTATCCAATAAGATTCTCGTTTTAACATTCTCTGCTGGTTATTGATCCCTGGACGTAGTGTGACTTTTTCAATTATAAAAAATCGTAGTTGTGAGATAGTATGTTGAAATTCATTCCAATGTGTGGCTAAAGGTGATGACATTGAATGGTTGCGAATTCTACTTTTATGTTCAGAAATTCAGATTTTGAGCTTGCGCTCGGTTTTACCCTCATACATCTTGCCGCATGGGCATTTTATGCCATATACAACTTTATGCGTGTTACAGTCACTTGTATGTTGTTGTTGTATTTGTTTGCCTGTGGTTGGATGAGCAAATGGCTTACCTATAATGACATTGTTGCAATGTATACAGTTCTGACATCGCATGGTTCCCTTGTTTATAGTTATTTTAGGTTCATCGTCGGTCTGTTTCAATAGTTGCCGTAAGTTCTTGCCTCTGGTATAGGCATGTAATGGTAGTTCTTTGAATAAATTATTGAACTCTGGTTCAGTTGACAATAGTTCCCATCTATTGTTAATTATTTGTTTTATGGCTTTTAACTGTGTGGTGTATTTAGAAACAAACACCATTTTTGCTGATGATTCTTTGGGTTTAGATTGCAACAGTACATTTCGATTCATACTCATAACTCGAGTCTTGCAGGCTTGTAGTTCTGCCTGTGGGTAACCTCTATCTTTATATGTCTGCAAATGTTCTTCCATTTTACTCGAGCAAGTTTGGGGGTCTGAACAGATTCTCATCAAAGCACGTATTCTATTTCATTGCTGGGTACAGGCCAATGAGAGTTATTGTAATGTATTTTTATTATTATTTTAGGACAGTGCTAAGAAACACCCATTGGGTCCCTTGGTGCTATTGCAACCTATAACATCAAAATCACAAGCTCGAAAGTTTAGCCAGAAACCACTAACTAATATGAACAACCAGGATTTAAGCTCTTTTACAAACACTAAATGATTCAATTCACATAAAGGACCAAAAGGAAAGTAGTTCCACTTAGATGTACCTTTGAGCTTCAAAACATCTGAAGTGAAATTTAAGAGCAAAAATTGCTTCATTCATGACTTTTAGGAGGTCCTCTCTGATACCCACCTGTAGATACTCTGACAATCTGAAATGCCTAAAACTTCAAAAACTGTGATGGAGGGAATTGTAGTTCGCTGCCTTCTCTTAGAGATTTTTTGTTGACTCAATAGGATCTTACTAAAAACAGCAGGTTTAATGTGAAGCAGTAGACGAAGCTGAGACTCTTTGACCATCACAAGGTAGCATACATTACTTCGTGGAGAAGTGTGGCAACATGGTTAGAGCGGCAGACCCTGATGCAGAGATCGGGACCAGGGTTCAATTTCCGCCTCAGCGGGTCTTGGACTCAATTTCCTCGGACCTGATAATTCTCACCTCTGGGCCTATTCTAATCATGAGTCCCATTTGGCAACTCTGGGCAATAACTTGCTTAATCTCCACAACAGCGCTGGGGTCCCTGGCTTCACCTTTTTTTTTTTTTTATCCTCATTTGCCAACTCGCCACCCAGTTTACTAACTATTCCACCTGCTGGGTTTTTTTGTATCTCATATGCTAGTATATTGAGGAAGAGACATCGGGCTCTCCTCCACAGAGTCCGGCCAACGCATTATCCGAGCCCTTGATGCCTTTTGACCCATCCGGTGTGCCCATCTAGTCCTCATTCCTGGAGCCTGAGTGTCAACCCAAATACTAGCGAGATAGGCGTGGGGGTTAATCATAGGATTGATCTTGCTTTGTTCAATGGACAATTCAAAAAAATTTAATATATCTAATTTAGCTGTATATCTCATTGACTTTATCCAGTCCAAAACATTTGGAGAGAGGGAGGAGACCCACAACTTACAAAGTTCTCTACGTGCCAATAATATGGCATAAAAAATCAATTTCACATTATCATTAATTCTGTCTTCCTCTGGGTCAATCCTCCCAGTAATTATGAGTTCGGGGCTTACCTCTATTTGTAGATTCAGAGCTTGAGATAGACAGTTACTCACGTCTTGCCAGAAGCCCCTTATCTCCGGGCAAGAGATAAACATATGGAGGTCGTCGGCGTTGGGGGTCTTACATTTGGCGCACTCCACCACTCCACTTGATTTGAGTTTCGTCAATCTGCGCGGAGTCCAGTAAGCCCTGTGGATTCTGAACAGAAGGTTTCTCCCTAAATTCGCAGGTTTAACCACTCTGTATAGTAAAGCCATAGATACTTGCCATTGGTTTTCTGTTGCGATCTTTGGCAAGCTTTGCTTCCACAGGACCTCCGGAAGTAAGAAAGGGCCATCTTCCATCTCCAACATTGACCAATACCACAAGGCCACCTCCTTCTTAAAAGACCCCTCCATCGCCAGTTTTGCCTCGAAGTCGTTCTGTGTTCCAATTCGAGATTCGACGCCCTTCGCCCAGCTCTGAATCTGTAAGTATTTATACCTTGAGAAGGCTTGCCCCCACCTTTGTTGGCATTCACTCCATGCCAACAAATTGCCCTCCTGAAACAGGTCCTTCCATCTCTGAACTGAGCCCTCTCTCTTTAATGGAGTTGCCAATAAATCCTTTGTCCAAGGCGGAGACCCTGGTGAGTCCCATATTGGAGCCATACAACTCAAATATGGTATCTTTAAAAATTTCCTGATCTTGTACCACATCTCCGCCAAATCATATAGAACTTTCAGCCTAACCTTTTTAAAGAACTTAGGATCTGAAAACTTATACAAAAAACCAAAGTCTGTGTAACCACCATTCTTTAACATCACACCAAATAAATCACCAATTTGTGACTGAAAACAGGTACCCAATAGCATCCTACAATTTTTCAACCCAAAAGCCCATGCATAAATTTGCAAGTCCGGGGCAGCCAACCATCCTTTACAAAGTCTCCTTCTTATTTTTTTCCATGACAGTCGTGACCCCTTTGATGCCCAAATAAAAGAAGCTATCTCGCTCTGGAGTTTGACTAGCCACTCCTTTCGAAATCCAAGCGGAATAACCTCAAACAGAAAAGTTACCTTTGGCAGGATCATCATCTTCACTAAATTAGTTCTGCCATATAATGACAAGGGTAAATTCATCCATCCTTTAAGCATGGCCGAAACTTCTTGTTTAACTCTGAAGAAGTTTGTTTTCGCCAAATCCGCAATCTTATGAGTAACCCTCACCCCCAGGTATCTCATATCCGCCTTAGTGACTAACCCCTCTGTGGGCAAATTCCAAGTCATAATCTCAGTTTTTTCTTGGTTGATCTTATAACCCGAGACAGCTCCAAAGTCCATAGTGATACCTGACAGGGCATCCTAAGAGCCATGCAAATTTGAAGAGAAAATAACAATATCATCTGCATAAAGGCCTATTTTTTTTTACCAATTTGCCACCCCAAAAGGCAGAATCCTGTTTGAGCTCCTTATTCTGCAAGCCAGTGGTTCTATATATAAGTTAAACAAAAGAGGTGACAAAGGACACCCTTGTCTCGTACCGCGCATAATTTGCCCGGGTGGAGTTAATAATCCATTAACTAGAACCCTGGATGTCGGAGAGTCATAGAGAGAAAAGATAGAGTCAGTAAACCTCTTTCCCAAATTAAAGTGTTGTAGAAGAGATTTTAAGAAAACGAAATTAACTCGATCAAAAGCCTTGGCGGCATCTAAAGCGATTACCGCCAAGGGAAGATCATTTGTGACTGCCATATCTATACTGCCAATAAGAGCAAAAGTTAGTTCTTTTAAATAACGACCCCTAATGAAGCCTTTTTGATCTTGGTGTATCAACTTAGGAATCACTAGACTTAACCTATCAGCAAGAATCTTTGTGAAGAGCTTATAATCACAGTAAGGAGTGATATAGGTCTGTACGAATCTAACGATCTAGGGGATTTGCCAGGTTTAAGTAGCAAAGTAATAATAGCCTCGTTCCATGTACTCGGTATAGCTGCTCCACCCATAAAAATTTGGTTAAATAGGTTACACAATACAGGAGCCAATTCTTCTACTAGAGTCTTATAGACTTCAGAAGGGAGGCCGTCTGGTCCTGATGCCTTCCCCCTTTTACTCTCCTTAATGACCTTGACCACTTCTTCTATCGTTATGTCGTTGTTTAGCACCACCTTCAGATCCTCCGCAAGAGGCTCTACCTCCAGCAGCCATATCTCTATCTCCTCTAGCCTCGGGTGTAAATCCTCCCTATATGTATCCTCAAAAAAAGTGTGGAAGGCTTCTGCTATCCCTTTACTATCGATAATCAGAGACCCTGTAGCTGAGGTCTTAACCCCCTTAATTTGATTCCGAAGCAAGTCTTTTTTAGCTTTCCAGGCTAGCAATTTACTGCACCCTTCACCATAGGAGAAATGCGCTAGCCTCCCATTTTTCCTTAACTCTTTGTGACAATATAGTTGTTAGTTCTAGCTTTAACTCAAACAATTTGTTCTTTACCTCCTCCTCACCCAATATCCTACCCCCTGAATCTGCATCTGCCTCCTCCCATGTGCGAATTTCCAACTCCAAATCCAAAACTTTCCTCCGGTATAATCTTCTCCTCTTGGCGCCCTGTGCTCCCAACCTCCCTCTCAAAAAAGCCTTGCAGGTGTCCCAAACAACTTCCGCTTTAGCCGAGCCCTCATTAACCTAAAAAAATGCTTGTATCTCACTCCTCAAGATACCTACATATTCCATATTTAAAAGGACTGTCCGATCCAACCTCCAAGTTGAAGTCGAACCCTCCGCTCCTAGTATTACCTTCAAAGCCACAGCCGAATGGTCAGAAAGGTGCGCCCCCAGATGCTCCACTTCCGGAACCTCATCCTTCAATCTTACATCGACCAAGAAATAGTCTATACGGGACTTGGTTATATTTCTTGTTATGGAAAGTGTATCCTACCTTCTGCCCTGCTTTTATTCTCCAAATATCACAAAGACCCTGCTGAGCAATGAGAAGTTTTATCCTGGTTGCCATCTTGCTATTTACTACTGCCCTGCTATTATTTGACTTATCTAGGATCTTACTAAAAACAGCAGGTTTAATGTGAAGCAGTAGACGAAGCTGAGACTCTTTGACCATCACAAGGTAGCATTAATTACTTCGTGGAGAAGTGTGGCAACATGGTTAGAGCGGCAGACTCTGATGCAGAGATCGGGACCAGGGTTCAATTTCCGCCTCAGCGGGTCTTGGGCTCAATTTCCTCGAACCTGATATTTCTCACCTCTGGGCCTATTCTAATCATGAGTCCCACTTGGCAACTCTGGGCAATAGCTTGCTTAATCTCCACAACAGCGCTGGGGTCCCTGGCTTCACCTTGGGGGTGCCCAGGAGTGGGCATTTCACAGGGAAAAGCCAGGAAGGGTTCCACAGCTGTATGCGTACAGCGCCAAGACACCTCAGAGTATAAGTGCGCTATACAAGTACGAATTCATTTAATTTCATTTCATTACTGGGATGGTAATAGCGTGTTTTAGAACTTCCAGAACATTTGCCTGCAACCGGGGAGCAATAATAACTGAATAGACAACTGGAGGCAAATGTATGTTTGGAGTCACTGCTCTCTAAATTAGTACATAGTACAGTCAGCTGAGTATGATTTAATTTTCATGACCGTTTCCTTGATATGGGCTTTTCTGACTTGTTTGAAGGCAGCAATGTAGGCGTGGAGAAGTGCCTCTTCCATTAGTTCATTAATTGGATTTTAATTGCCTCTGTTTTACGTTCTTTCACATATCCAACCTAATGATCCTCATCATCCTATGGCTGTTATTTGACCATGTTCTGTCCTTATGCTGTTTGGATTAAATGACTTATCCAAGGACATCGTTTTGTACATGAGGGACAGGAAATTATTTGACCTAATATTTTCCTCCACCCTTGAAAGTGAGGTCAAAATATGATTGTAAACCTTTTCAAAGTCCTTGCCTTGACAATGTTTGTCACCTTTATTTGATAGCGTGCTTATTGTACATGTCACCTCGGTCTAGATTAGCCAATAGACTGAATTAGCTTCTGGATCAACAATGTATATATTTACAAGAGATTTTCGAAACCAAGGTGAAACTGGCTTTATGTGTGAGAATCTTCATGAGAAGATTAGATTTGATGACATCGATGTTCATACGGACTTTGTTGTATGCTTCCTCCCTTTGTCTTGAATCAGTTGGTTGTGAATGCTCTGGTCTTACATTTGGTTATTGGATTGTCAAAATGATGGAATAACGAACTGTCATTGCCTGATCTCTATTAAATCATGTTGAGTGGTATTTATAGACTTATTTGAGTTAAAGTTTAGATGTTCAAAGGAGGTGCCGGGTGAGCCATTGAATTTTGTTCTTAAAACACCAAACACAGAAGAGTAGCTGTTTGAAAACAGATTAATTCTGTTCCGCTTGTAGGAGATAGTTGCTTTGCTATTTTATACGCTATTGTCATGCCATGCGTTTTAGTAAAGAATGCACTGCCCTTCTGGGGCTATATTACTTAAGGTGTGCTGGGGCGCAACAGGCGTTTGTGGCCACTTTGTATGCCCCTGGGGCACTTTCGATTAACAGAAGGAGCTGCAGATGCTTCTGAAGCCCCTTTTGTAATAACAATAGCACTGGAGCACATGAAGCGCCAGCCTTATCTGCAGGGGCGTTTCCTCATTGGTGTGGGGGCGTGCCCCATGCGAATCAGGGAATCCCATTGCCTCTGAGCCTGCTCTGTATTACAGACGCTGGTGCAGAGACAAATAATTCCTCAGGAGGCGCACTGAGAGTTTGCCATCTAAAATGTGCTGCACTGTCAGTGTCCCCCCTTATGGCAGCCCTCTGGAGAGAGTAAAGGGGGTCCCATAGACCCCCGAGACATCCCCTTGCAGGTGGCTGCAGTCCCTGACTGCACCCACCTGCAAGAAGATCTCTAATCCCCTTCAAAAGGGCAGGCGGGTGCAGCCTGCACTGTGAAAACACAGAGCAGCTGTAAAGCAGCTTCTCCGTTTTCCACAGGACCGCGCTGCCCCCTGGGCAAACAATGAAAATTTGCATTTACCATAATATGACCACAGGTCTTTAAAGTATTCAGGAACATTGTTCTGCTTCTACTGTACTGCATCTTTTTTATGTGGGTGGCGACTTTGCAGTCCTTCTGACTGTGCCCTACCTGTTTTGTATGTAAGAGAAGACTATGTTGTTCTTGCCTCTCTGGCAGATAATATATTAGTGAGGTAAGACTACATTGCTACTGGCCAAGTGAATGGCATTGTTGATTGCGAGAACCTTACATTGAGGCTGTACATACTACATGGATGTTGCATGCGTTAGAGTAGCATGAGTTGGGGAGATATGTCTTCTCGTGCCTCTCTGAGTTAATGTTTTATGGCTTCTGCTCATGTTCTGCCTGATTTTGTGGGTGAAGAAATCATGCACAGTTGCTTATTGCACAGTACCACACTTATATGTTTTGTGGGAATTTTTAGGGTTTGTCATCATACTGTAACTAATTTCCTTTATCTCAGTTGGGATACTTCCCTTAAGGTAATTGATGTAATTATCATTAAATCACGGGAGGTACTCTTACAGATTAATACTGATAAGTTATTACCTGTATATGTGTGGTGCTGATAGTGATATGTGAATGCCTGTTCGTATTTAGTTTAAACGCTCTCTGATAACGTGAAGTGGCATTGCTTGTGACATGGTGAACTCTTCTGTTTTTCAAATCAAATTTGGTGGAGAGCCATCTGTTATCTGTCTTATTCAAAGTTGTTTTTTCATGTTTGCCACCTATATTTCAAAATCTGCTTCTGGCCGTGTGCCCTTTACTGAAATCATTTGACCTTTGTCCCACTATTAACTTACCATGAAGCAGAGTCTGTGGCTCTTTAAAGACCTGCACATTTATAAACAGAAGAGAGACTTAAGATTTTTAGAAAGAAAATGCAAGATTACACAATACTGTTTCTTAGAAGAGTCGAAACAAAACACTAGTCCCCTGTGTGTTTAGAGCTCTTCACAACAAAAATGAATATGATCGAAGCAGACATAACTGTATGAGACCTGATATCCAGACATAGGTCATTGTACAAAGTAACGATTGTATATGCTACTTGTAAAACACCCCTAAAACATTTGAAATTGAATTATCTCCCACCAGTTTCATTGACCATAGAGCCTGGGATTAAAGCCTTTATTCCGACAGTAGGAAGGACAAACATTCCTACATTGTTTTACCAGCCTCTCTTGGTTAGCCATCCTGGGTTCCACCCAGAGAGAAAGTCTTGAAATTTCATTGAGAATGAGAACGTGCATTGCATCTAAAAACTCACAATTTGAACGACTTTGTTAAGTACACGTTTGAATATACTGTCCCTTTTGCCATTTCGCAAGCTGAAGAAATATCATCAAATGGTTTCACAATGCGCTTCCCAATCCGCAAGCTATCCTCAGTTCACGTGGTATCCATTTGCCTATTATTGTAATCACTAGGATGTTTCTCTGTGCCTCTTTGCTAACATCACATCCATTTGCTTATACGTTCCAATTATATTCTTTAGGAGCACTGGTGCATCAGCAGTGGTCATCATGGGAATGTAGAAGTCATTGCCTCATTCTTCCAAAATGACCTGAGATTCATGGAACGGCAATGGAGTTAAAGCCTCCATCACTGTAAGATCAATGCAAAGAGTCTATTAGAAATTGCCTTTTCTATAATAAAACTATGCTCTTACTGCAGTTAGGTCAGGTGATGTGTTGTAGGATACCATGCTCAGCACCTGGATTTGGTTCCTCACAGCCTGATCCGTGATGGCATTTATTTGGTTCCAGTCACGCAAAGGGTTGTTTCAGGATCATTGTGGAGCATTACATGGGGCAGTGGGGCAGTAAGGGGATTGTGGAGTTCTTTGGTGGACAAAGGATGGCAGGCTTAAGCTTCTTCTTTGTTTGTTAATTCATTGGCTCGAGTTACTGGAAACGGGCAAGGACAATCTTCGTGAACTGCTGTTTCCAAGATGGTTGTGGGTTGAGTGAACACTGCCTGAGGTTACCAAATCTAAGATGAGGTTGAGTTTTTTTTATTTGATTTCAGTTTGTGTTTAAATTGTGTATAAATGGGACATCAAAGAGTGATGGATACATCAAATGCATTTGATCCCATAATTTGCGTCACATTAGTTGTCACGCTGGCACTATTTTGTTCCTGATTTTGCTTCTTACAGTTGGAGTTTCCAATGGACTCCCTGCTGAATGTCTTTTCCTAGTTCTTACCTCTTAACCAATTTCAGGCAGAGATTGGTGCCTTGCTATTTATTTCTGCATAAATCGTCATCTTAAATGAAGACTAAGAAGATTGTGTAGGAGAGTTTTTTTTGCCCATTGTCGCTTTTCCCTAGTAACGTGCACCCTTTTAAGTAGACACTTGACACTTTCACATTCATTTTTCTCTGCAGGTTGGAAGGTGGTTCTCTTTTTCCTTGGGCAATCAAGAATGAGAATTAAAAGATGTTCTCACGGTGCAGTCCTTGACAACCACCTTGACACATGACATTTCTTTGGGAAATAATAACCAAGTGTCTAGCGACACTTCAGATCATAGCATGTACTCTGTTAACAGCATATTGTATTTCATCTTGAATTTTACCCTTTCATGATGTACAGTAAATTGATGCTTCCTCTATGCTAAAATATTCAAAGTGCTTTGAAATAGTCTTTCGTGACATACTTTGTGAACAGTTAACTTATAACATAACAACAAATAATACATCAGTTGCATAACATTTCATAACAGGATTTTCTGTGCTGGTTTGGATCCTACACGGATATGATTATTTTCTAACCCCTGTAGCAGCAAGTGCAAATTTAACTTTGCTATTAATAAAACATTAATTTTCACACATATATGCCAATAAAAATGGACATAAAATGCTATCAATATAGTGTAATTTTATGGGTGTGCTGAGAGCATACACGTGTAATTTCACCATTACGTCTGCTATTTGGAGAATACTGTATTCTCCACTTGCAATTTACAGGGCAACAATATAGTTCACCCTTCAGCGTGGTTCTTACATTCTTCTCTAGCACAAGCTCTCCAAGAGCACTGTGCATTTCTTAGAGAGCTGTGTCCTTCATCCAGGCAGCATGTGTGCATTTCATGTTCTTAATGAACAGTTTGGTAGTTCTATGATATCATTGTACTTCAAGACACCACATGCTCATTGTCAGCTCTGTATGCACATTGTGGTATTTGACATCTGTGTGCTCTTTTCAAACAGTGCACTCCCTGTGTAGTGCACAATATGTGTCCTTGTCAGCAAAGATGCAGTGAGGTCCATTTCCCTGAGTATCTTGTGCTCCCTGCAAGTATTGTATGACCTGATGAGCTAATCCCATTTTGATGAGTTGTGCATTCCCTTCTTTGAGAAGATCAAGATCTCTTTGAACAGTGTACACCAGTGTGCTCTCCTTTCATTTGCTTTGTTTGCTGAAGGCACATGTGCACGCTTATGCACTGACACCAGCCTTCACTTGTGCTCTCAGTTTCCAAGATATGTGCTCTCATCAAGCAGTAGCATAAGATTTCTCAATGAACAATCTACTTGACGAGTGTAGGCTGTCTTCAAGCAGACACACTTGACTGCAAAAAGATGTTGCCCTCTCTTAAGATCTACTCTCCATTATAACAGCTTAGATTTCTGGAGACAAGGCCGCTTTGATCAGTTTATACTGCATTTGAAAAGTGTACTGTCTTTGAATAGTGATTCCTCTTTCGCTACTGTGGGGAACTATTGACTGTGTGAGAAAATATGAACTGATATATTCATTCAAGCAACACATCACAATGAAATATTGCCTCTGATTCAGATTTTGTTGGAGTTTGTTTGTGCAGAGATCAATATTCTGAGTTTGCTGGAATTTATCAGTTCAATATTCTTTATTTTGGGATTTTGCCATAAAAGATACAATAAAACAAACACATAATATGTAATACAGATCATTACAATCAAGTTAAAATTCCCTACGGTAGCAAAAGATTAAAACTGCCAAATAAAAAACTTCTGCAAGTAGAAAACGTTAAAACATTATTCTTACCCTTATATGTACATATAAAAATTGACTTAATAAGAATATTTTGCAATAAATACAATGCTAGTTAAAATATTGAGCTGAGGCCAAACATACAGAGGCTGGTTAATATATAAAACACTCAGCACCATTTCCCCACGGAACTGAAAGATATTTCCTCCTAGTAAACCACACTGCCAGTTAATACCTTGAAAGTGCAAAAGCAATGGGTTGACAAGTATCTGATTGCAATACTCTACAAGGGGAGGCATGCTGGGTAAAACCTAGGTTCTTGCAGATGGGTATCAGCCCTTTGGCCCTAACCCTACTATAGAATAGGCAGAAAAAAAACATACGAGCCTCAGTTTCCTTGGTATAACCACAAGAGGGACAGGGCAACTCTTCTGGGCCAGCGGAATCCTCCCATTTCGATGTAAAAGTATGAAGTGGAAGGGTTCCATGTCTGAATTATACATACAGTTTCTTTGAAAGGCTTGGTACTATCTCATCTAGAAATGGCTCTTCCAAATAAGAATCCTTTTCCAACAAACATGAATGAACTGGTTAGAGTACCTATCGCCTGTGATGATAACAACAGATCTAACTTGAGACTCCTGAACCGCCTTTTGAACTCCATTTTGCTAGTCGGCAGACCTAACCCCCCTGGGTCATCCCATAATTTCACAAGGCCCATGCTCAAAAGAGTCTCTGTTATATATTTAATCCCAGAGAGATTACCTGCCCTGTCATAACTGAGTACTTCCTCAAGTCCATGACAATAATTTGACAATTTCGGTGACACCCAGAGTCTTCTCCAATGTATTATAGGTCTGACTGTGATTTATTTCAGAAATTGGCTTGAGCCCTACATCAAACCTTAACGGGATCAAAGGAGTACTACCTGGGAGGCATAACACTTTCCTCAGGAAACAGTTTTACCCTATTTCTAATGTTTCTATGGACGTGTGCCCCCAATGATCAGCACCATATAGGGTCGTACCCATTGCTTGATAAGAGTCCAACTGACCAACTGGGGAGACTGGTTTAGAGAAGGACCCCGGTGTGCTGAAATGGCGAGGATGGAACAAGATCCTGACACACACCTGGTGGGGGTTTATAAAAATTGACTATTGGCAATAAAACAATACTAGATACCCCACTCTAGCCTGCACATCGTCAAACAGCAGTTTATGAACTACTGCAGTTTTTATGATAACGCACTCCCTGGGTTAGTCTTTTCGCCCCTTCCCAAACCACCCCACCCAGTGTGTGAGAAGGATATTATCCGCCATTGATGCTGGGAAATTCTTACTTTTCCCCAGCCAATTAAGACACTTGCTGCCAAACACAGCTTCAGTTTTCATCTGCCCTCTGCACAACCAGTCAACACGGCCACATAGGGGCATGTCGCAGGGTAATAATAGGTAAATCCTTTGTGTCTTGACTAAGAGCTCCAGCCCCATGCCACTCAGAGCTGCCCCCCTCGTGGTGAGAATGTCTATGTTCAGGGACCATTGGACATGTGGCCCCTTGTGACCTTGCACAGACACCATTACTAATTGTTTAAGTAGCAAACGAGACCAGGGTGCTCGTCCCACCACTACCCTCTACGACTGGCCTTACAAATGAACCAGGCAAAGAAGGCCCTTGTCTCCTCTTTCTGTGGGCAGTCGGGGTAGCAGTTCTTAGAGACATTTCAATTGCTTCCTGTCTGGCCAACACCGGGGAAAGTTCAACATTTATAATCCCTTTTACCCTGTCAGCTAGCTCTACAATTAGATCATTGACCCAGCTTAGTTTAGCAGTACAAGTGGGTCCTGGATTATAAGTGACAGCACTGGTACACACAGGCAGGGTAGAACAATGGGCAGATGCATGGCCACGCCTGGGTTGATTGCCTCTTGCTGGCCTTCTACCTTTTTGGCAACTGGTTGCAATTCATCAAGAGTAATCTCACCAGTTGCCTCATTTAATAAAGTACTTGTCTTGTGGGCTCGGTCCGTGTTCTGCACATTTGGGTCAGCCTTGAGGAATCCCAGGGTGTGGGTGCTGTGATGGTCACACCTGGCCCGGACAGGGATTGGATACATTTCCCAGCTCCCAGGGAGAGTCTTCTCTGTGTTATCTTAATCTCTGTGGCAACAATCCTAATTGCTTTTTTAAGCATCAGGTCAATCGAGGTAGCTTTGGATGGAGGTGGAGTGCCCACAGCCCCCCACACTTACACTTTCCCATAAGAATAGAACTGAGGGTAATTAAGAGGCAAACCGAGTTGTCTAGTATCCTTCACCCCAGAATGTGATCAAATACAAGTTTAGGGCAGGGAGGCACAGGATTCACTCACCAATGCAGTTTGAAACAGTCTAGCACAAGTGTAAGAGTTGAGGCCCAGTCTCTTCTGGCCATGGCCGGGTGCAGACAGGCCCGGTCTTCACCCGGGCACGCACCCTGGCACCTCCTGTGAAGCGGAATCCCCAGTGAAGTTGAATAGGCAGCTCCGGGTGCAAATGGAGCGTCGTGAGCAGCTGCCTTCTGCAAGGAGATTCGGGAACTATAGTCCTGCCCCCACCGGCACCAACAAATAGTTGTCCTGCGCAGTGGCAGCCCCAGTGAAGTTAAATATACACCTCTGGGTGCAAAGAGAGCATTGTAGGTGGCAGCCTGTTGCAAGGAGATTTGTGGGCTGTAGTCCTGCCCCCACTGGCACCAACAAACAGTTTTCCCATGCAGCTGGAGCCTCTGTGAAGTTAAATAGGCACCTCAGGGTGCAAAGGGAGTGTCGTAGGTGGCTGCCTGCTGCAAGGAGATTCGGGTGCTGTAGTCCTGCCCCCAGTGGCACCAACAAACAGTTTCCCCACATGGTAATTATCAGGTGTGTTAAATATCTCAAACTTTGTTAAATTGTGGTAGGGTGACCAGCTAGAATATAACCGGGAAAAACAATACAGTATTTACAGAGATATGCAGATTTTGATACTGTAACCACCACAAAGTGCATGTTATGCCCCAAAAGATTAGAATGTGTGCTTTTTAGCACAACTGACAGATTCCGAACCCCAGGGTATCGGATTTTATCAAGTGCCTAAAACAGCAACTTCGATCTGACAAACTCAGAATCAGTCCCATAGTGTTTCATTTGCAATAAAGGAAAATGCATGGGTAAGAAAAAATGCGTGGCCTTTAGAAAGCAGACAGTGTTATTGTCGCTGAAACCATGCTATATAGACCACCAGAGGCTAAAGTTAGAACCATTCACGTTCTAACAAATATTACCTGGAGTGGGCTTTGAACTGTACATTTGACGTAGATAACCCGCATATACTTTAGTGCCAAAATAAAATAAAGATCTCAGCAGCAGATCTCAACACGATGAGGTAAATTAGCAATTATAAGACATCAATATATTAATATTAGGATTTGATTTTTTACAGGTCCTCATTTCATGATATAGACATTATAAGAGACCTGCAGCTCTTTTTGGGAATTAACCCCTGGAAACCTTAGAAAATTTTGGGCTTTAATGAAACATAAAAAGAAATTGTTCTAAATAGCCACAGCTAGGAATATTCTTCAGTTAAGTCACAAACCATTAATATCTCTCCCAACTGTGTTATTATGTTTTACATTGTAGACTTTACCAATATATACCTGAGACAAAGAAAACCAAAAGCAATAAAAGAAGCATATTTGAACACATTACAATGTTGATGGATTTTAGCAGTATTGTATCAATACTTTTCTTCACCTGCTTCCGCGACCTTCTTCTCTAGTAATTCTAGGGTCGGGTGGACTTTAGTGTGAAGTAAGTGGACAGTTCCATATGGTGACTGGTGAAATACAAATGATACATCAATAATTATTATCCAGAGAGAATGGATGCTAAGTTAAATACCTCTGTGGTTTCTGAGTGAATGCATTTCAG